>NC_139333.1:23629824-24962324 GCF_056507025.1 Lutjanus erythropterus
CTACAATCCAAAAAACATTTTGATTGATTGTGCGTATTAATTCTTTAGTTGTGCTCAAAAATGCGTTTGTGAGGTCACAGTTCCGTCCAAGCGTTCCTCAGATGTCACGTTCACAAGAGTGGGACGGACGTGAGGTTACAGTGACCTTTGACCATCAAAATCTAATCAGTTAATTTTTGGGTCCAAGCGGACATCAGTGCCAAGTCTGAAGAATTATCCTCTAAGCTTTCCTGAGATACTGTGTTCATGAGAACATGAAGGACACGGTAAGGTTTGACCACCAAAATCTAATCAGCTCATTCTTGAGTCCATTTGTGCCAAGATTTGAAGAAATTGCCTAAGAGGCGTTCTTGACAAATCGCGTTCACAAGAATGGAATGAGCCAAAAACATAATGCCTCTGGCCACAGCAGTCGCTGGCATAGAGCCATAAAAAAGAAAAGGTTTTTCAAGGTTTTTCAAAAAATTTTGAATCACAGAGGTCATTGAGCGTACAGTCATGAATATGCACAAAAAATTATGATGATGATGGGTTAAGTGGTACGCAAGATAGGCTGCAGACAAGCGATCGCATGATCCCCTCCCAGGCTTTCGACTGGCAGAGATAATGAGTGTAAGATATTAAGTTCACAATTCTTCAGTCACAGTGATGAACATTAAAAACAAATTTGATTTCCCTACGCATTTTCTTAGTTTGAGGAGTCGGTTCTTCATTTCACACAAAGAACTCGCAGCTGCAGCTGCTCCTGTTGGAGCTACTTTGTTCCAGCGTTGGCACAAAGACAACATGTGAAACTGCTGCCAATGAATTTATTAAATTTAAGTGTAAGAAGGTAGAGAGTGAATTCAATACTAACCTTCATCATGGTTCGCAGTGTTCTCATTATTGTAAAAACAAACAACCATGACTTATCTTAAAGTGTATTGGAGACACACAGCAAGTTTTCATCATGTTTTCTTCAAACTCTAAAAAAGAAAAATCTCAGGAGTGTTTACAAAAAAACAAAACAATGCATGCTGGGAAGTCAGCTAATATGGTGATCATGTTTCTATAGAAACTTGATTTAACTAGTTGAATGAACTCTGTACAGTACATTAATTCAGCTCATTTTAAGTTAAAAGGTTTTAAGTTAGAAGAACACAAGTGTGTTGTGAAAATAAATAGAGTGTTGTGCATTTAATTTACTTGAAAAAATAAAACTTCTATATATAGGTCAAGTTAATGAGAAAAGATTTTTTTTTTACAGTGAGTAAGAAAAAAGCAGCCAAGAACAACTAAAACAAACTTGGCCTCTTAAACACTTCACTGCAAGGATCAATAGATGCAAATAAACAATGTTAGCCTCAGTTTTTTCGAGGGCAGTGTCTTATTGTGGCTTGCCAGCCTCCATCAGCACATCTTCATGAGGATGCAAGGTTCAGAATCGAACACACAAAGGAGTCCGGCAGCTACTTTGAGCTCCCTCTTCTCATTAATGTCTAAATCGTATAGCTGATGGGCTGGGGTGTGTGGAGCTTGGCAGAGCCCTGCTCTCTGGGACTCACCAGCATCACTTGGACAGATGGCGGGAGGAAGCAGCTGTGACTAAGGGATATACAGAGGAGCCAGAGAGCTAGCTGCAGCCGCGGCACTGTGGCAATGACACAACCTCAACATAGAGGTTGAGAGCGAGGTAGGAAAGACGGGAAAACAATGGAAAGTAGCCTTGGCTGCGTCACGTACGCCGCCAGGCAACGGGCCACCGTCTCCATCCCTGTTGCGAAGCGAAACTCTCCCACGCAGACGGACACAGCACCGAGCTTCAGTCACTCTTTCTCCTTTCTTCCCATTTCATTCAGGTCTTCAGAGCCCGCCAAACCAATCCAATAACTTCCACCCAAAAACTACCTTAACTAGCTTCCTCTGATATCTCCAAGCACCAAAAAAAAAAAAAAACTCCAGGAAAACTTTAGGCCCTTTCCTTTCCTCATCCTGGTTGATGTGCTGTTTGGCAGGCGGGATGCATAAGAATGAGCAGTTAGCAGCGTTTGGAGTCCAACTGGGGGGCCTAGCTTGAGAAATGAGCTGGCATTTGCAGATAGGCAGGCACAGACTGATGGAGTCACTCTGAGGGGTTCAGAGGAAAATTTTCATCGCTTTTCTTGGGGGGTAAATCATGCTGTATGGTAAAAGGGCGAGAGCACTGAGGCACTGTGGGCTGAGGCACAAGGCAGCCGTCTGAGCACAGGACTTCTGCTGAGCACGATATTAACATGCGCCAACATGTCTGCGCTGGCATGTGATTCTGTTATCAGTTGCCCTCACTTTACTTCTCACTTGACTTTGGATCATATTGAGTCAAGACGAGTTTGTGCCTGTGAATTTTGTGAATTTTTCCTCAGAGAAGTTAAAAAAAAAAAAACATACCGCATGCCTGTTTATCCTCAGGTATTCTGTTTGATTCTAAGATGAGATGCATTTGCAGCTATTCCTCCAACGCATTCCCAGCTCCCTCAACAACACATATTACTTCTTTTATTCCTCTCTCTTTTTCCAAAGCGTAGCAGATGTTCCCCCGACAAAATATGTGAAGTTCTTTTGGGGCCTTTTAGGGACGACAGCACGAGTTGTTCTGCTTGAAAAACAGCCATTTCCAATTAAGCGTGGTTTCCAAATGAAGGGGTAAACAGAGAAGCCTCCAAATGGTTGTCATTAGGGGCTCATGTTAGAGCTCGCAGGTTAGGGCCCCACGCGCATTAAACAGGGTCTGCTCTCAAGACGCACACAAAACAAATCTGAAAAAACAAGCCACAGGAGAGCCCATGTGACAAAATGTAAACATTTCATTCATTCTTCAGAACCGGGACAAATCATCTTCTACCAAAAAACCCCCCTAAAAATTATTACTCCTAACACTCTTGTGAAAATGTGGATATTCTTTAAGGATCTAAATGTATGCAATATATCCATTGTATACAATGTTTTGGTTTGCTTTATTTGTTTTTTTCATCTCTAAACTTGTCCTATGCTAGAAAATACCCTTGTGCCAGACAAGAATTCACAACTTCAAACAATTTAGAAATGTGTTAAAAGCCTTCAAAATCTAAAACTAACAACATCTACTGAAAACACAGGTGTAAAAACATACAATTATAATCATATTTGATTTAAAATACATTATTTTTAAATACAATTGTTGGATTTTTACAAAATATGACATAATCAAGCATAAAAAAGGGTTAGCTTTACCCTCAGGACCTCTGTCTCACAAAAATACTGCCAAAGCACTGGTAAGACTTCTATGTTTTGTCTCAACTGTCCTTTCTAAATCAAAGCTAAACCAGGATTATGTTGGTCAGAAATTTCTCCTGTGATTAGCATTAGGAGAACTCCTAGAAATTTAAGAAATATTGTGAAAAACTCCATAAGACGTCAGCTCCGTCAGATATTCCATTTTAGTTGACATCCATGCAGGCAGAGATGAAATAACTCTCAGTTCTCTTTAATAATTGAATAATGTGTTAGAAATTAGTCCTGGGATAAAAAAAAAAAAAAAAAAAAAGTCAGTTATCCACATGAGCCATTGATTCCAAAAAGTTTGGACACGCCCCCTTGTGTGATGTCAGCTGTGTCAGCTGGCTGTCAATTCAAAGTAATAGAGAAGTCAGAGAACTTATATATGTTTAATTTGTTAAATATATGTTCATAAAGATTATAAAACGAGTTTATGTCTGCAAAAATATGTCATGGTGCGTCTAACGTGCGTCTTTTGTGTTATAAATGATATTATATGTTGTTTATCACAAAGACAAATGACATTACTGACAGAAACAGAAATGAAAACACATGCAGCTAATTAAATTATTTTTGATTTAATGCAAAAAAAACAAAAATTTTCTGCATGTTTTATGTTATAATAGCTTGACTTTTTGTGTGTCTGGGAGAGTTACCTTAATTCAAATACTATCTAATAAAAAAATTAAATCACTCGCAGGTTGACCCGTTACAAGACTTAATAACCAAGACTTTGATCTTTTACGTTGTATTTTCCCAGCATATTTCAACCCCTCCTCAAAATACAGTTTTGTCCCAATTCTCAAGAACGAGTGATTTATGTGTCCATGGATGTGTGTTTCTTGCGTGTTTATGTGCTTGTGTGTGCATGTGCCTGCCAGAAAACAGACTGAATCTCATTTACAGTCCATGGGGTCACTTATTGACTGAATCAAACCCCCTGACAGGGCCCAGACCGAATGGAAGCTTAACAAGATTACTGTTATATATAGCAGCGGTAATGGGAGCCTCTCTGGAGATTCTGGTGCTGCTGATTTGTGCCCTGCTACCCAGATTTGAGCAGAAAACGCCTTACATTCTGCACACAGCCTCCCTCCACCAGGAAACTCCTGATGCATTACAGTTGCAACGGATCAATCAATCTACCTACTCCCAGCACTCCCATCTCTCCACCTGCTGCCTGCCAGGACAGTGATTCCTCAGAGGACCAGCGCCTGGGGCTGCACTGTCTGAGCCCGTGCTGCCCATGCATGCTCCTCCACTTCCACCAGCAGTCAGAGAAATAACCGTCTGAACGGGCATCTCCCTCCCGTCCCCTCCTGCGCGTATATTCAGGGCCTAAATCCAATCGAGCAACAGATTGTTGCTCTCCGGCGTGCCGCTAGTCACGTCAATTTAAAGCAGAGGAGCTAAAGATCGAAGGAGGTGGGAGAAAGGAGCGTCGTATTAGAAAATGCGGCGCCGCCACACTTGTTTTGATTAATGGACCTCTCTCTGTCCGTGAGTGACGAATTATCAGAAGGCGGGATGGCTCGTTCATCACTGTCAGCCGAGGCCTGCTAGTGTGGCGTCTCCAGTCCGGCAGCCGGTCCCGCTACCATCTCGCCCCTTATCGCTCCCACCTGGTCCTGGAGATTTGCGGGAGAAGAAGAGAAGCAAAAGGCCTGGGGGAGCTGGCGCAGCTGAGACGCTGAGGGTCGGTGGAGACAGAAATGGACGTCATCTGGAGATTTACTGTATGTTTATGCAGATAAACTGACGGTAAATGCCTACAAGCAGGCACCAAAATATTATCACATGACTGAAGTTAATTTGGAGAAAGGAAAGGAGGCAGGGTGATAAGAGTCTCCGTGTTGAACAATGAGTGGCAGATAGTGGATTTTGTTTTGTATCTCAGCCCGAGGCTCCGCTTGGCCTCTAATTAAGCAGGTAGAGAACGTTTGAGCAACGGGAATCTTATCTTTGCTTTTGCCAGGCGACAGAGATAATGTTCAGAAGCATAAACACTAATTAATTACCAAGAGTGTACTTTACTGTGAGAAGCTGGTGACGGCGTTACAGAGATACAGATAGAGACCGAAGACACACACACACACACACACTCTGAGAAATAAGGGTTCCTAAAGGGTTCTGCCTGAGGAGCTGAGGGTTGTGGAGAACCCTTTTTTCAAGAAGGGGATTGTCAAGGATTCTTTGGCAGACTTTGAGTCAATTAAGAACCCTTTCAATCCAAAGAACCTTTTATCCCTTGCCAAGGCACTTTTTTTTTGCCATCATATAAAACCTTGGAATATAAAAGGGTTCTTAGTAGAACACCCTGGGCAAGTTCTAGATAAAACTCCTGAAATATAAAAAGGGTTATTGGTAGATGGGTTCTTGTTTAGCACTCTCAGAGGGTGGAAAGGTTCTCAGTAGAACCCTCAGACAGGGTTGTGGGTGGAACCATTACACCATAGAGGGGTTCTCTGTAGAACTTCTCATGAGGGGTTCTGGGTGAAAACTTTCAAAGAAGAAACTTGGAATAAAACAGCAGAACCCCTTGGATGGGTTTTAAGTAAAACCCCTGGAATATAAAAGGGTTCTCAGTTGAACCCCTGGTAGGGTTCTGTTAGCACCGTTAGAGGGTGGAAAGGTTCTGGATAGAACCCCCATACAGGGTTTTGGGTGGTACCCTTAAACCCACAGAAGGGTTCTCTGTTGAATTTCTCACAAGGGGTTCTGGGTGAAACCATTCACAGACGGTTCTAGGTATAACCCTTTATGTGGTGGAGAGGTTCTGGATAGAACCACCAGACATGGTTCTGGGTGGAACCAATACACAATAGAATGGAAATAAAAAAAAAGTTCCTAATAGTTTCTAAATATATCCCCTGGAATATAAGAGTTCTTGTTAGAACCCCCTGGATGATTTCTGGATGAAACCCTTGGAATAATAGAAAGGGTTTTTGATAGAACCTCCAGGGTATGTTCTTGTTAGCACCCTCAGAGGGTGGAAAGGTTTTGGATGGAACGTCCCCACGGGGTTATGCATGGCACCCTTAACCCCACAGAAGAGTTTCCTGTAGAACTTCTCATAGGGGGTTCTGGGTGAAACCATTCACAGATGACACTTTATGCTGTGTTCTGAGTAGAACTCTCTGAAAGGGAGGAACCAAAATTGCGCTCCTATTGGGACAAGCCAGAGAACCCTTTATGGTTCTAGTTCACATCTTCATTTGTGAGAGTGTACATACACACACACACACAGACACACACACACAGAGTCACCATAAAATAAGCAAAACTCTCATTTCCATTTTTACGCTCTGTCTCCTTCTTCATATTCACTCTCCTCCTCCTCCTCGTGTCTCTGGCTCGTGCACCCAGTCCCACCTGGACAGCGGCGGGAAGGTAAAGCAGTTGTTTTTCAGGCGAGGTACTATCCTTTGACACAGACAGCAGACCGAGCTGAACCGGTGATGGATGGGAAGTGGACAGCTGTCGACAGGCAGGAGGACGGCGGTGCCGCGAGCGCCCGACGGAGACACACCTAATTCCCAGGTCTTATTTTGTCAATAAACAGCAGCCAGCGGCACTCAATTAGAGGGCTTTATTGACTATGCTGCCTGGCCTGTGTCAGATGTCAGCTGGTGACACAGCGTGATGTCCGACAGTGACACTTTCTCCGAGATTACAGAAAATAGAAAAATCAAAAGAACATTGCAGAGGCAGAGAAAATAAATAAAGGAGGGAACGCAGAGGGAGGATTTGAGAAATACACAGTGGAGCAAAAGATGGGGTGAGATTAAGAGCAATAAAAAGTAGGCGAGTGGGGGCTACAAAGCGTTTTTTTTTTTTTTTTTTTTTTTTTCAAGTGCTCGGGTTATTATGTCTTGTTGGGCCGGCTGAATGCGAGCTTAAGCAAAATGTAAAAATGTAAAAAATCAGATATGACAAGTAGTCGCAGTAATTGGCAGGTTTCACTTTGTTGTCTTTCATGTTTTTCCGTGCCTCTAGACGAGTCAGGATAAGAAAAATATCCTCCTTCCCATCTCTTTCTTGAGAGCGAACAAATCCTCTAACCGGTGTTTGTTTTCAGTCGTCTCTCCTGCAGTATGTTGTCTTTTGTTTCACTTCAAACGCCACTGCATCATCTGTTTTTCTCCTGGAGAGGCGGAAACAAACAGAACCACCAGCTTAGCCGGCTTTCCAAAGTAATTGGTTTGCAGTCATTCCTTGAAGTGGTTGCAATTTTTGTACCTAAAGATAAACATACTGTTAGCACGAGAACCCAAACAAGAACACATACTGTACTGTATACTCTTTCAGTCACACTGATATACTGTTTGGTACATTAATTCCCCCTATAGCTCTATCAACATCCGCAGCAATAAAATGCATAGTGCCACAAAATGTTGTTTTCCTTTCAAAACTATAAAAATATCTTATGAATATCTGTAATGACAATATCTTTAATTAGTAGTGCTTTAACAGTCGAGGAATTATAAGACCGAGCTGTGGGCTGGTTCTTTTTTAGTTCAAGAAGGAGAAAGAAAACTAATCACAGATCGAGGAGCCGCCGTCAGACATGTAGCAGAGAGAGAATATTGACGAACATAATATATAACCAAAAGAAAGTGAACCTGAACCTTTTCCCTATATAACTCTGTTAATTTGCAAAAGATAACAGGCTTGTTGCTAATGAGGCTGACATTTCAAGTTTACTTCCAATAAAAAAAATGGGGGGAAAAGACCGCCAGAAATACATGTCATGCATGGGCTGCAGAGTTTAACTTTTTAATTTTTTTTCCATATGTAAGTTATATTTTTTAGAAATAGCCAGCAATCAAAAATGTGATTGATTTTTAACATTTAAAAACATAACAACATAATAAAACATGGAGAAATGCAAGGAAAAGTACCATAATGTGCCCCTTTGTTGTGTAGGTAAAACAAATTAATTAAATTTAATACTTTATCAAGAGTTAAGACTAGAATGACAATGGAGCAGTGCAACATAATAACAAGAACATAAATGGTTGTTCAGATAAAATAGATGGACAGATTTATTTGTGAGCACACTGTTTCAACTGATTTCACCGTTGAACTGTAAATTCTGCAAACAGAATTTCTTAAGTCGGATGTTATGTGTGAGTGAATATGATTAATTTCCTTCCTGCGCTGCTGTAATTTTCCACACGGTTCCGCCGGATAACGTGTCTCTCTGAGAGATCGTGCCGCAGAACGGAAGGTTTTTGTGACTATCTGTATTGATCAGGCTAGAATTTGACTTCACACCTGCTACTGACTTAGCAAGATGAAGGCTTAAGCCAAGACGGTGCAACCGGTCTGGTTTACCCAAACTTAGAATGCCAAGTTAAGACTGACTTAGCTTAAGACCAAGCTTAAGTCATGTTGATACAACCAGCCAGGAGCTACTGTTGAATTTGTGTGTATTGCGTGACTGAGATGGTGCCCAGAAAGTGAACACAAAACTGTTGAGTATAGATCTGAGTAGTATCAACTAAATCATTTGCTCATTGTACATATTTAATAATAATTTATCAAGCTTGCTGATTTGACCTTTCTGGCTGGTTGTTAACTACTGAACGGCCGCCACTGATTTTGAACGAATGAAGATGCAGTTGCTCAGTTTCATAAAGGATAAAGGTTAAAGGTCAAATACATTTCAAATGTATTAAATGACAACAAACTGTTTGATGCATAGTGAAGCTGGAGCTTTCAAGGTACTTAAATCTGTGGGGCTCTTTGACAGTTTCTCAGTAACCTTGCTCTTTTGTGTGCAGTAACCCTGTTAAAATGTGATATTCGCAGCGGGGCATTGAGACGTATACGTGTGAGTCCTGGTGAAGCATTAATATTAGCAGTCTGATGCTAGCTAAGACATGACCTTTGGTTTTGTAGGCAGCCACAAACGTAAGTTTATGACAGACGAAGACGCAGTGATAAGCTACATCTTCCAATTAAAGGTCAGGTTTATTCTTTTTTTTTTTTTTGTTATTTTAGGGGAATTTCAATCAGGTTGTTGCCCGCATCTGAAACATTCTGGTTTTCATCATGTTATTTCCTGTTTTATTTTTGTAACGCTACCTCTTGTGTCTTTTCAGTTTCCTGTGTTTTCCCGCCTCTCATCAACCACACCTGAGGCCACTTACTCACCTGCCCCTGATTACCCTCCTTGTCATCTCTGTGTATTTATACCCCCACCAGCTCCACAAGTCTTTGCCAGATTGTCTTTGTTGTCAGTGATGCTGCTTCTAGCTTTTGCTGTGTTAGACTCCATGGTTTCGTTTGGACTTCGCCTGTTTATAGGATTTTAGTATTGTGCCCTTTTTCCTGCCTGTTTTTATTTGCCTTTTTGGACTCTAGTAAAGACAGTGATTTTTGTTTGAACCTCACTCTGCCTCCTGTGTGTTATCTGCACCTGAGTCTCTACCTTCCAGAGTTGTTACAGCATCATCTAAAAACTTTTTTCCCACGTGACCTGGCGTAGGTTTCTCCATGATGCTACATATAAACTCAGTAAGTTGAGGGATGGGATGGAAGGATATTAGCGCTGTAACCTATTTCACTGATATTTGCTAACTGCTGAGCAGGAGTTCCCGCTTTAAAAACTTGGGGAAAATGAACATGGAGTCGCCCTTTAAATACATTAACAAAGTAATAACACTGCAGAAGAAAAACTACCGTGAGCTGAATCGAGTCTGACAGTCTCTACTGAATACCTTACACTGCAATGTAATGTAAGCTTTACAGGTCCCTGCATTTACTTCAATGAGGATAATGCCCGATGACGTGCAAAAATCCCATATTTAATTTAATTAAAGACGCATCTGTATTGTTTTTTAATTGTTGGTATTAAAAATGCATTAATCAGGATGAATGAGATGTATGAGATGAAGCATGATGAGGTGTCCCAAAAATAATGGATGCTGCAGAGGCGGAGCCACTCCACTTCATCATTCCCTCCACTGACTTCATTATTTTTTCATGTTGGGATTCAGGACATTGCACTTCTTGTGCTAATTTAATTGCCACTTACAAAACTTCGGACTCTTTTCACCAACTTCATAAGTTTTTGGTTTTATTTTCTGTTAAGGAGTCACACCAATAAAAGTCTGTGACACATGAGCACTGCTGCTACAATTACTGGAAGTTTACGGGCCAGTAAGTGTTGTGTTCGAACAGTGAGTAAATTGTTGACTGGAGATAGTGTATATAAAACATTTGTATGAGAAACAAGTATTTTCTGTTGTGATTAGAAGTTAAATATCATACTTACCTCATTTTTTAATACTCATCACTTTTCTATTTTTTTTAAACAACCATGATGCAGGTGTTCTTGACAGAGCTCTACAGGGATCTAGTTGCTTCCATGATCTAATTATGATCATTAGCACCCAGCATGATGCTAAGCTGCACCTACACTGACACCCACCAGATGGTTCTCCTCTGAATGCCAAAGCTGGGTGGTGGTTCTTGATCCCAGCAGGTGGCCTCTCAACCAGCCTCTGACTCACCTGTGTGAAACATTAAAACACAGAAATATACAATAACACACAGCAGCGCCTTCACACGGCGAAGATTGAGGTGGCAAATTTTGAAAATCTCACAAGGAAAAAGCAAGTCAGCATGTTTGATGAGTGATTCATTCACGTCATTTTGGATTAAAGCTTCATCTAAATGAATGTAATGTAAAAACTGGTGTTATTTTTTCAAACAGTGATCTGATGTGTGGTTTATTGTAGTTATCTTAGGACTGAAAGCATCAGAGAAATTCTGTTTTTTGTGTTTCTTTAGACCAATAAATCTTGAGTTTATAGTGGAGTCACAGATCTCTAAATCCACATTTTAAGATCACACTTTGATTTGATTAAAATGCAGCACTGAGACTGCTCTTTTTAAGGCCTCCATGACATCTACTTCAACGCAGACAACGGGGGAATTTCAGCTGTGGTATAATCAGATCTCAGTGCTGCATTTGACGCAGTCACCCACAAGATATTACTAGACCAGCTGGAAATCTGAGTGGGACTTTCTGACACAGTACCAAACCGGTTTGTGTCTATCTGAGACAGAAATGACCTGTGGAGTTCCCCAAGGCTTCATTCTGGGGTCTCTGCTGTTCAGTATCTACACTAGCTCAGATTATGTATAATAATAAAATGTGTTACCATAATTATGCAGACGACTCACAAATTTACATAACCACATCATCAGGGGACTATAATCCAATACAAGCTCTCAGTAGTTGCACTGAATAAATCAGTAATTGGACGTGCCTGAATTTTCTTCAAGTAAACAAAGATGTAACTGAAGTAATTATTTCTGGGGCCAAGAAAGAATGATTAAAAGTCAGCGATTAGCTTCGGTTGGTAATGTTAATAACCACAAACCAAGCTAGATATCTTGGTGTGGTCATGGATTCAGACATGAATTTTAACAGCCACATTAAGACAATTACACAGTCAGCTTGCTATCATTTGAAGAATATATCGAGAATTAAAGGACTTCTGTCTCAGCAGGATTTGAAAAAACTTGTCCGTGTGTTTATCTTTACTCGACTTGAACGCTGTAACAGTGTCTTTACTGGTTTCTGTAAAAAATTGATCAGATAGCTGCAGCTCGTGTCCCCACAAAAACCAGAAAAGTAGATTACATCACTGCAGTTATGAGTTTTTTGCACTGGCTTCCTGTCCACTAAAGACATTATTTTAAAATACTGGTGTCGGTTTATAAAGCGCTGAATGGTTTAGGGCCAAAATACATGAACCATCCAGATCTCTCAGTTCGTCTGTAGTACGTCTGCTTTCTGTCCTCAAAGTCAAAACTATAAATGGTGACGCTGCATTCAGCTTTTACACGCCACATATCTGGAACAATCTCCCAGAAAACCGCAGGTCTGCTGCAGCTCTCGGTGCTTTAAATCAAGGCTGACGTCCTTTCTGTTTGCCTCTGCCTTTCAACAAACCACATCTGAGGTTTTTGATTAGCATCTTAAACTGCTTTTACTAACTTTTACTTTCCTGTTTTATCTGGACCTTTGAAAAAAAAAAAATAATGACACTCCTGCAGCGCTGGTCAGTATATGCTCACAGCAACTCAATTGCAAATAATCAAGCAGTGACAGCAAAAAAAAAAGGTTGCAAAACAATATTGTCCAATCTCAAACAAACACTTCTAAAGAATATCAATGAGAGGATATAAAAATACACAAAAAAGTAGTGCATTAGACATTCAGTTTGCAACCTTTTCCTCTATTTCTCTGTCCCTTGTTGCCTCCTTGATTATATTCCCTATTGGAGCTGTTGGGGCGTCTGGCTGTTCCATGTTAAAGTGACAATACAACAGCTGCTTATCATTACAAGTGCAGGTATATTTCGTTTTAGAAGCCAAAGACCTCCAATGCATGCTATATTATTTGAATGTTAGCTGTTTGATGGCTCAGATGCTCTTTTAATTAGCATACACACAGACTCAGCGTAATATTTAATTAGCCTGTAATGGAATAGGCCATAGTGTTGTTAGTCATATTGTATGTTTACAGCTTTACCTCATACTGTCACATAGTAAATGTTTCATTTCATTGTAATTCAGATTCCCATTAGTTTCATCCAGGCGCAGGCTATTCTTCCTGGGCTCTAGCAGGTCTTTCATTTTCTCTGTTTACTTCTCAGGTTTCTCTCTCGTTTTTTCCTCTCTATCAGTCCTCAGCCGGTGTCTAATTGGCAGAGGTGATGTGGAGTTTTCTGTCAGTGCTTCTACCACTCATGTTGTAAGTGGCAGACAGGCACCGGCAGAGGCTTGTCAGGGAATATGAGCAAAACTCTCGGAAACATTGGGTAGACACAAGTTCTCATGAGTCACAATCTGTTGTATCATAGTTAAAAGGCCTCCAGAGACAAACTTCCGAGTGGGCGTCGAAGGTGAGAACTTCAGAGCTGCTGCGAAGTATCCTCCACCCTCCCACACCCACCGCTCCCTCTTCAACCATGTTACAGAACGGGCGGCTGGAATCGACACGCCATGGTCAGACCTACCATTTGACAGTAGCGGGTTTATCGTCGTTCTCATTATCATAAATCATTTGAACACGCTGGCCGAACTCACCCTATAATTAGTTGTGCTTGGCAAGTGAACGTCCACTTGGCTGCGGTGGATGCTCATTTGTGACTTTGGCACATGGCTTGCAGTTAAATTGTTTGCCTAATACTCTCAAAGAATTACTCCCCATGCAAGTCCAACCTGTACGTCTGGATTGCTCCCAGTTTGGAACACAGTTTGAAAGCCAGGGGGCTTTGTTCTATCTTAACTCAGATGCAGTGACAATATTTGGGAATAAAATATTGGCTCTGAAGCCTTCTGTGCAGCAGCAGTATTTGCAGAGAAGGTCCGGTGCCTGTAATTACTACCTCAGCCCGACCATGAATTTTATCCCCAATAAAATGAATAAAACTTCACAAGCTCTCCCCAGCCATAAAAATCCAGCCCAATTTACATATCTTCTTAAGCTGGTGTGAGACAATCCCTAAATCCAGTTTAACCTCGACACGTTGAGCCGCACCTGCATGCATCATTACATCCCTCTTTCTTACTGCTTTTTCAAATACATAATTAGGGCACACACCGTGGCAGTATACATTAACACAATTTTGAGGCCGTTTAAATCTATTTTTTCCTTTAAAGGTCCATAGTTGTTGATTTATTGGCAGAATGTGGAATATTATATTCATAAATTTGTTTTCATTGGCGTATAAAATAAAAATCATTGTGTTTTCATTACCTCAGAATGAGCTGCTCGTATCTCCTCTTCAGCAGAGATGGTCATGTTTCACTGCCATGTTTCCACAGGAGCCAAGAAGGACACACCAAACACTGATTTTTGCTGCAACCACAGGTTCTCCTATATGCTTGGAAGGGGAGGGAGAGGCAAGGTGTTAATAATAGGTTTTTTTGTTAGCTGTTGAGAACTAGTTGCTTGTTGCTGTAACTTCCATGAGAACACGTAAGATGCGTTTAAGACTGAGGAAGGAAGCCGGCGGACGTGACTAAATTTTCATAAACTATGGCGGTTCTTCAGCTGAGCCGGCGTTGATGTTGCATAGTTTTCAGGTGGTTTATCTCATTTCTGTATATCACTTTCCACTCTGTCATTGATCGTTTGGTTTTCATACAGTCTGATGATCAATATCAGCCTACATGAGCCTAATATTTTTCGAGCTCACATTTCAGTGCCTGTCTTTGCTCTCTGCGATGTGAAAACATCCGATTACAGTAGGAAAACGTACAGTGTGCATCCCGCAATTGACAGTGCACCACGGAGCATCTCTCCAGCTGGGCAGGCAGACTGGAGTCAGCTGATTACGGCATCTATCACCCCTCTCCACTGCCATCACTTATTATGAGACCCGCTTTCTATTGATATCAACGCAGTCACCCTTACAGATGAGTCGTCCTCCTCCTCTTGCAAGATTTCTTGGTTGTGTTAACTGTATTTGCAGGACATGATGGAGAGAAGAGACCAGAGGGTAGAAAACTGAAAAATTTTACTTTAATTCAACCCCAATATGATTGGCTCTGAGAGTCTGCTGTTATCTAACAAAAAAAAAAAAAGAGAGATGAGACTGCAAGGTGATGCAAAAAACTTTACTACCAAATCAAAGCTCTAATAAAAGTTGCAGCATGGAGTGTTAAGCCTCATTCATTCTGAGGGTGCAACATCCCAGAAATCATTGCCAGTGTCCTCCAGTGTGACTGCGAGTGCACCGAACTCGAACAAAGGGGGTGAAACAGAGATTCAGTGTTTTGATAAGATGACTCAGGGTCATTGGAGGTAGTTATTACGGATTTATGGATAACTTCTGATTAATTAATTTTTACCAAACAGTCTTTTATCTTCTAGCTACTCTCATTTACCTTATCTAACGAATAGACGTTTAATTATTTGTCCATATCTGTCTGTAGGGTGTGTATTGACTCCCTGGGAGTCTAGAAGAATTTTTACTCGGCTAACCTTGTGACATGGCTGCTTCCCCTGCTGCAGAGCAATTGAAACACAATTGCCATGCTTTTCATTCAGCAGCATTCATTGCAGCTTGTTTCCACTTCATTGTCAGGACGATGGGTCAAAGCTGTGTTGCAGATTAACTGTGCAAATAAATAAGAGACGGCGAGCGAGCGAGAGCCCGGGTTGGGGCAAATCAATAGGGTCAAACGAGGATGGAAACCAACGAGAGCGGCGGAGGGTGGAAGGAAACAGCGAGACGGAAGTGGAGAGAGCGGTAGGTAATCAAGTGAGCCATCAACTGCATGTTAAACCCACAGGAACCATTTTCCCTTGAGGAAATGATTGTTCGGGAGCACAGTGAGGGCTCATCTCCGTCGACTGAAGTCTGCATTAAGTGTCCTGCACACAAGACCTGAGGGGGAGGAGAAGAAGCTCCTAAGTTGTGATTTATTGATTCAGCTGCTCTGGTAATTTGGTGTTCCTCTTTAGCTCATTTACTTATAACATTATCTTTATATATTTAAGGGATAGTTTGGATTATTTGAACAGGGGTTATGTGTATTAACACAGTAGACGGTGGCAGGCATGCCCCCAGTGAGAAGGGAACCATCACAGAAGCAATGTACTGCTGCAGAAAAGGTCAACAACAAAAGATATTTCAGCCACTTAAAAAAGTTCCACCTAACAATTAATGTGAACGCTATTTTTAAAATATTTCCACTGCTTTACTTTGCCATCAGACAACCTTTTCTGATGGGAAACCACTGTTGTATAAGCCAAATATGGCTCTCTCCAAACCAACCAAACTCAATGGGCAAAATCACTTATTTTAGTTTAAAGAAAGCAGAAGTTGGTGGTCTAACACTGCTTTGATCTATTCGTTTGTCTGTGTTACTTGTGTGACTGGTAAATCTGTACTATTTTTTTAAAACATGAAAGTCACACAGTAACACAAACAAGTTTAAAGATCAAGGCAGTTGTACGTCAGTAACTCCCGTGTTCTGCAAGGTAAAATTTAAAATTTTAAAATTAAAATTTTGCCAATGGATTTTGGTTGGCTGCGAGAGTGCAATGTTTGGTTTTATAACCCACCAGAAAAGTAGAGCGGTGAAAATAATTTGAATATAGTGTAAGCATAAAACGATACGCTATAAAGAAGAAAAAGCTGATAAAACTCAAACTTGCTGCAATAGATTTTTGAGTTTTGAGCCCAACTCAAACTACTGAAGAAGTTTTTTACCAACTACTAATCATTTTTTGAAGTAACTTACTTTTCTTCTTTAGATACCCCAAATAAAGTATTTTTTAAAAATTATGGCGTAAACTCATTGAAGTGAATAATAGTAAAATAATAACAATAATAATAAAAGTATGAGGAATAAGTTCACTGTGACCATTTGTTCAAATACATTTTTTTGAGTTGCTGAAACTTAAAGATTAATGTATTTCTTTAGAAGTGAACTATAGATTTTGAGGTGCCGCTCAAAACTCAGAACTCTATTGCAGTAAGTTGCCTTGAAATTCTGAGTTGTCTCAAACTTTTGTTTTTTTTTAAACAGTGTTGGATTTTTTTAGGTGGACTCTTTTTAAGTGGCTAAAATACCTTTGTTGCTGTTCTGTCCATAGAATAAGGTTGCTTAGCTTCCATGCTGGTACTCCTCTCTGCTTCTCCAAACTGGGCGTGTGTCGGCCACCATTTACAGTAGCTAACACACTGACTGTTTGAATTATCCCTTTAACATTATCAGATGTAAGGACTCCTTAACTTGTAGTCCATCTCCAGCATCAGGCTGTGAGTGTTTGCTGGCCTGATGCATAATAGCTACTGATTGAGCTGAATCTAGGAGGATATTATCTCTTTAAATGGCTGAGCTAGCCCTGTCATTTCAGCCCTTTTCTAAACAGACAAACAAAGCCCTCCCAAATGAAATCAGAGTCATTGGAATCCATGTAAATTCCGAAATAAAGGTGAAATGCAAACAAGATGCAATTACACATTTCGCTGCAAAGCTGCTGTTGTTTTCCTCGTCATTTCTCTCCATGTCACACCTGCAAACAAACAAACTACAGTGGAAAGCAGCAGAGCAAGAGGGGCGTTGTTTCTGCACAGCCCAGAGCAGGAGCATAAATTCAATTGAGGCGAAATTCTGTTTGTGGCCTAAAAACAATGAGATGGGGTTTATTAAGTGAAAATGGGGAAACAGTGAGTGTGGAAAAGCTCTTCCAATTGCATTAGGACCGGATCTGGGAGAGCTGGTGCAATAATGGCACGGCAAGCCGGGTCAGATTACAACAGGATGGTAAAGGGTTTAGTGGACAACGAAGGCCCAGAGAGAGCAAGACAGGCTGACTGAGAGGCTAAACAAAAATTATGAAAGATATTGGAAGTATAGAAAATGGAGTGAAGGAGAAGTGGAGGAAGTTAGAAAAGTTTTGTGCATCGGAACAACAGAGTGATGTGAAAACAAGTGTATTTAAAAATACAGGCTGGTTTGTTGACTGATGCATATTCTCATCTATAAAATAAAGACTGCTGTTTGTTAAAGCCTTTAAAGCAACCTCCTGTGTTTTCCTGATCTAATCTGGTTGTTTATATAATGACTTCCCTCTTTAAGTAACACCAGGGAGATAGATGGATGCTGTGATGCTGCTACAAGAACACTCAGGGAGCTGTGAAGGAACGGTTGGCCACACAAAGCTTGCGAATTTGACACTGGGGACAGCAGTTTGTGTCCTGCAATGACCGCTGATGAAGACAGCCTTTCTCTTCGTTTTTTTCACCCCCCAAGTACATTCAGTTGGCTAAACTTAACTATTGGATTATGTTTCCAAAAATCCATTACGAGTCAGTTTTTGAATGGTCACAGGAGCGGTTCTGGAGCAGGAAACTGAATTATGTAGCAGTTATGTGTATCCTTTTTTTGCCTGTAATGGTCTAATGGTGCCTGCCTGTTGTAGTTGTGCTTCATTTTAAATTTAAATACTTCATCATTGTGATTATTATGGTTGATGACCATCGGCAGGGACACTGGAGGTCACCTGCAGCTGGACGATGCTGAGAGTAGGTCAGTGACATCATCCTAAACATTGCACGATATTCATGTTTTTTGTACTAATTTGAATACCTGGGATGAACTATAGCTATAGTAATTAACCACAATTATTTTAAAAGCAGTCTTTAAAAAAACTTAGCATGCAAGTCATTTTTCAATAAAGTTTCTAATTATGTTGAAATACTCCCTCGTTATTTTGAGATTCTAAGTCATTATTTCAAGAAAGTGTCCCATTATAATGTCTTGCATCTTTGTTTATATCAAATTGGCAGAAACAGGCTTCCAAAGGATACAGACGTTTCATAAAGGAGGCGAGCGTTTATAATATGGATGTTTCTTAATGTTAACAGAGACTCCAGTCTGCAGTATATTTCATACACTTTGTTGCTCTGCTGTGAGTCAGTATCACAGTTTTGTTTGTTTTTTTAATCAGTTGAAGTTTTTTATAATTCTTTGTGCTCTCTTCCATGGTGCCCCATGCACAGCTTGTAGTCTGACACACCAGATGCACTCTGTGGGTATAAGCCTGCCACTGGATGACTTGTTTCAGTCGGCATCATATCTGTGCTTTCAAAGTCCCCGGGAAACAAGTGTAAAAAAGCTGTTAAGCTTGTCTTTTGCAGTAATGAGTTAACGCCAAAACATTTTCCTGCTGATACCATTTTGCAGGGGCATCATCGCTGCATCCTTGGCTCAACGTGGCCAATGACAATTGTGATTGGTTTAGAAATACAACAAAGGCAGGGCCTTTCTTTCCCTATGGCAGAATGATAATGTGCTCTAGTGGGGGAGAAGTCAATCCACTCAACTATATTATTACAGTATTGGTGTAACTATACAAACTATGTTTTAAGTTGGTGTTAAATTGCAACAGCATTTGACAGAACAACTCAACACCAGCCAGTGTCGGTTTAGTTGACATCCGGTGGATCAACTTCCTGGACATAGTGATGTAGAGAGGCGTGTCAGTACACTGTGACATCACTGTTGAGTGTGGTCGCAGGTGCAGCACAGAACACTTCTAACTGCACCCAAGTGCTTTCGTGGAGGATCCATGGTGCAGTTAGAGGTGCAACAAACTGGAAACTTTGACTCAGAGAGGGTAGTGACACGCCGCTTTTCAGCTCGTATTGAGTTACTCTTTAAGTGCCCTTTTAGTGCGGTCTTTAAGCCACAAATAAAGGGTATGAATCAAGAGTTTGGCCCAAGATCCCAGGTTTATCAGAGAGCGAGGAAATGTGATACATGCAGCAGAAAGGTCCGAAGAAAATGTCACACCAAGGTTACCATAATTCAGTGAAATATATTTATTAAATATTCAAGCTATCGACAGGCAGGGAAAGTTTGAGGCAGCTGCTTAGTAATCTAAGGAGACTGCAGTCTCATTAAGCTGTACTATACGGAGGACCTTGAAAGCACAAAATGGCTCCAACAATGAGGTGAATCAGCCTCAACAATGCATCCCTGTAGGATGACTCCAGCTTCTCAATAGCATCCCGACGTCTGGCCTTGCTGCCTGGCTGTCTGCTCTCTGACCGTCCCTGACAGTGGAAGTGTCTGAGTGCCACTCACTCAGTGCCCTTGCGTCTGCCAGGGCGCGACACACACTCATCGATACGTTGGAAAGATACTCTCTGTTACGGCGGGGGATAAAATTGAACTGATTTAATCAAGGCGTTCGATACTCACCTCACCTTCTGCCAAATGACAATGTGATTGAGGACATTAAATAGCAATAAGAGAGTGCCACAGAGTGAAGATGAACTCCAAGGCAGCTGTTTTCAAATTACCGTCTTCATCTCTTAGGAGTTGTAGAGTTGAAAAAACAATGCTTCCCCTTTGTTTTTAATCTGGATGAGGGAAATATTTCCATAGCGTAGGTACAAAAGGCTAAGAATAATGATCTGCCTTTCTAAGGTTTGGTTCCTTAAAACATCTCGTCCTCAGAGTTATTGCTTTGGGAGTTCGTTGTTTTTCCAGACGTGAAAAATTCAATTGTCCTTCAGGAAAACAATCTTTGTAATTAGACTGTCATTGCAATTAATGACAATGTTTACCATCATAGCTTATAGAGCGAGTCTTTTCAAGGTTGTGGTTGTTTAGTTTTTGAAAAGTTTCTAAATGAGAGCTTTCTAAAAAATATTTCCAGCCCGTCTCCTTGTTTCACCTGGGCCTTTATCCGCCTTGAGGATCTAAACTCATTCTGTTCTCTCAACAACACTGATTCCACCCTTTTCCTATTTCACAACAACTTCCTCTCACGCAGGATGTTGTTTTCTGGGCGGCAGCTATTATAGGTTGTTTGGTGGCGACCCGTGGGGTGGTGTGGTCTCTCATACTCCCAGCTCTTATCCAAAGTGATTCCGACAGGCGCATTAAAATGCAAATTCTTGCCTGTGCACTCCTTGCCATTTTGTCACTTCCTTTCTCCTTGTGTGGCATGTTGAGGGGAAAGGAATTAGAGTGCTGGCCCTGGGGTTGAATATTCAAATGGCCACCTGATTTCCCAACAGAGCAGCACCAGCCAGGTTTCCATTTACATAGTTCCCTCTCACCATTTACTGCCCATCAGCGCTGAGCGACTCAACCATAACTATCCACAAGACCGTTCACAGAACTTCCAACTCTGGCTGTTTGATGAACAATCGAACTCTTGAACTACCTACTTCCATCAACCGCATCGCGCTTCTTGACAAGGACGGATTCACAAAACTTCACACAGCCAAAAGGGCACAAAAAAGTCATCATTAGAATAATGGTGGAGAAAACGGCAGCTCATTACCATCACTGGGTCTATATGCTTGTTGGTAGAGGTCAATGCTTTCATGTAGCACTGGAGGGGTTGCTGAGGTTTGGCTGGGCAATTAGATATAATTAGTATATAATGCTGAATATGAGCACAGTAACATAATAGAGGTAATCAAGCCTATACTGCACTGGACTGTGCTCACTGGGAGAAAGATGTCAATCAACTGGGTGAACCTATCTCTCCTTCAAAGTACAAAAAAGAGTATCATCATAGGCTGATGTGTTTTTATCTCAAAGTTTTTGATTTGGTACGCGGAGCAGGAGCTGCAGAGCAATGTAAACTGAAGCATTTATGGAAAACGGTGGCAACAGTATCATGAGCAGACATCATATGGTAAACACAGATGTACAAAGAACACAAGAAAGTAAACACAGTGATATAACAGTTTTTAAAAACGGAGTTTCAAACAGCTCGAGAGAAAGACAGAAAAGAATAGATGGAGCCAGACAAGATCAATGTATACCAATTTGCAGAAGCCACAAGATGCAGTTATCAGATAAAGAAATTACCAACAACAAACAAGGGATTTAAAAAAAAAAAAAAAAGCACTGATTTGGCTTCTCTGAAAATTTGAAGGGATGCCTTTCAAAAGTCAATGAGCAACAGAAGCAACTGCCTTTAGTTTTAGGCCTTGACCCTTCTCTGAGCAGTACTTATGTAACATTATTGGACTCATGATGGACAGTTTTTTATCAAAGAGTCCCAAACTGATAGTGCAGAAGAAGAGCTATCTTTTTTATTTCAGGCATTCTTCTTCCTTGCAAAAACCTGTCGCTTACAATACCAACAACACGATTCAAGACGTGGAGCGGCCTACAGAGGTCTTTTTTCCCCTGACGTCTTATAGTCCTGTTTTTTTCCATGTATAAATTTGCAGTCTGTAACCCTCATGCACATTTCCTGAAGTAATGTCACGGGGTTGAAGTGCCCCTTTACTGAAGCATCTGACCATGTTGTGTCTGTCAATCAAGAGATGAAGATCCAGTTCAAAGGAGCTAAAAATTGGTGTAATATGTAAGGTTGGGCAGTAATGTGAATGTAAATGATTACTTGATTGCATTTTTGATTACATTTGTAAAATATAGCAATTTTAAAGCTATGAAACTTTGTTTCATGATAATCAATGCTCTATTAACTCATAAAAAGCACATCTGACATATAATATAATTTGTGTTCAGTAACCGACTACATTTCAGTAATCTGACCAAACCCTGGTGTGACTTATGTTTTATTTTTGTGTGTTCATTTTACAGCCTTTCTGCAGAGTTCTTGATTTCTGAATGACTTTTTACAAACTGTTAGGTTGTAGAAGGGCAGTTGCAATAACCACAATTTTGAAATATTGTGCCATTTACAAGCAGCCACAACTTGTTTTACAGTTCAGTTCATTTTAAATTAATCAGTCAATGTTTCAGAAACTACCAGTTGCCCGTGACTAAGCTTCAAGTTTAGATATGTTTTATGCTGTTTTCCTGTTTATTTTGTTGGTTAATTTGTTGAACTCTGCATTAGCAACCTCCATGGTCAGTGTGGCTACTATTACAGGCTGGGGCAATGTTGGACTAATGCTGTAATATTGAGGGACAGTAAAGAGAAACTGTGTGAATGTTTCACGCTTCATTTGAAGCAACTAAATAACAAGAGTAGGAGGTCAGATGTCAGTAACTGTTTGTTCTGTTTATTGCTTTTCATGGAAGTTTATATTGCAGCATGAACTGTGTTAGCTTGGTTGTTTCTGATTCTGCCCTGTGATCCTTGTCGCAGGTGTGTGTATGTTTGTATTGCGGTCCATGACGCAAGTCAAGACCGCAACACTGGGGCAATGTCGGGCTAATGTTGTAATATTAATAGACAGTCAAGAGAAACTATGAACGTGTTGTTGTACAGAAGCTGCTCTCTGCTCTTGATAGACATGCCCTGAAGTTAACAATATAGCTGCATGTCAAAAAGAAATTATCTACCTGCAGGAATTAATTTGCAGCCTGGTCTAACTATGACCACCCAGCAGCTAGCTTGCTCAGACCACAAAGCTGCCAGCTGGGCGGTGAGGTGAGATCCAGAAATAGCATTACACCACATCCCTTCATTTATCATAAATGAAGTCATTTGCAATAACAGACAAAAGAATGAGGTTAATACTAATACTACTAATATGCTGTGGAGCAAACCTAAAGAACCACAGGGGAAATTCCTTGACTGTGATGCCCCAGGTGAAGAAGTGGCCTGATTTTGCCTTTTTTTTTTTTTTTAGCTGAAATTAGTTGAGCTAAAATTCTAATTTCACATGAAGCTTACAATTTTGTTTGGTGCCAATCATAATTTTAAGAGAGACAGTTCAGTTTTTCTCACCAGCCATTTAACTGTATCACAGCATAGCTGTCTGGAGTAAAAGCAGAGGCCTACTAATAGAGCAGGAAGTGACATACTCAATATAATATGATGATGAGAAGTGTACAAAAATAATGTCTTCACAGCAAGCCTGTCTTCATTATACCTGTCTCTGTCAATGACTGCCCTCTTCTCCAGCGTGCCCGAGCTGAATGGCTAATTACCTGGATAAGGTGCACGGGGAGCAGTCGACCACAGCAGCCACCTGTCGGCTGGAGCGCCTCCAAATGACAAACGCCCGCGGGGCTGTGCTGCCCAGGTTGAGTCTGTGTTTTCCACTCTGTCGCCTTGCACCGCACCTCAGCATGGCAGCATCAACCTGGGGAGCAACTGTTGTCTTTACTAATTTACCCAAAATAGCTGCCTGCCTCAGGCTCTTCCGAGCTGCCAGTGCTGGTGAAGAGCATCTGTTTTGAACTGCAGGGGCAAGCGTAATCACACTGCGTGGTGGCTCTGGGCGTTAGCCGGGCTCCCAGCTAATAATACCGCGTGTCTGGCTCCTCCTGACATATCACACTTCCTGAAAAGAGTCCTTGTAGCAAACAGGGAATCAAGGAAACTGGCTAGAATGAAATAAATCATTTTTGCTGCCCTACAATATAACAGAGCACAAACATGAACCCTTAACCTGCCACTTTGTACTGCAGGGTATTTATGGTCATCCATAAATAATGATGTGGTTAAGGTATTGATTGACCAGAGGTCAAGAAATATGAAACATTTTAAAGACCTGAGTTAAACTTTAGCTGGAGCAGAGCTGCTGTTTGTGTGCTGTGAGCATATACATGAATGAGCATATTTGTTTGTGTGTCTGTGTATCTGTCAAGTACAGAAAACTCTACAAAGGTTGAAGAGAGCATCTGAGACATAGAAGATGGAGTAAATAAAAACTTCTTGAGGTGCTGTTTGGGTTGATGTGTGACTGGATGGAAAACCGGAGGAAATCAATATCTCAGTTTGTGTGTGGTGTTCTCTTGTCTATTGCGCTATCCAGTCAGAGTTATGACTCAAATACAATAATTAGCATCCACAGAGAAAAAATGTTTCTTTTAGTTTTCAACAGCTCTTGATTTGCTCACTTCTAAAGCAAGACGAGAGAGCTGTCCAAGGATAAATCAGGCTGAAATCTTTACAGGGTCAGCTCGAAAGCCTCCTACAGGCTTTGAAATAAGAGTTTCATAAGGGTTCTTCCTGAAGGGCTGAGGTTCTACCCAGAACCATTTGCTTCTGAAGAACCTTGCAACGGTTCATCAAGGGTTCTTTCTAAGTCTAAGGCTTCCAGTAATTATCTAAAGAAACTTTTTTTGAAAGAAAGAGTTATTCATCAAGGATTGAAATCCTCTCTCATCAAGTGTTCATAAAACTATAATATAAATGGGTTCTCAGTGGAACCCCTGGGTGGGTTAGTGGACAAAACCCTTGGAATGAAAAACACACTATGGGTAGGTTTCTAGGTAAAACCACTGGAATGTAAAGGGGTTCTTGGTGGAACCCCCTAGGACATTTCAAGGTAAAACCCTTGAAATATACAAGGGTTCTCCGTAGAACCCTCTGGGTAATTTCTAGTAAAACCTTTGAAATGTAAAGGGTTCCTAGTAGAATCTCCTGTGTATGTTCTAGGCAAAACCCTTGGAATATAAAAAGGTTCTCAGTAAAACCCCATGGATAGGTTTCTAGGTAAAACCTCTAGAATGTAAAAGGGTTCTCAGGAGGACCCCCCGGGACATTTGAAGGGAAAACCCTTGAAATATACAAGGATTCTCCATAGAACCTCCTCAGTAAGTTCTAGGTAAAACCCTTGGAATGTACAAAGATTCTCTGTAGAACCCCCTGGATAGGTTTCTAGGTAAGACCCTTGGAATGTAAAAGGGTTCTCAGTAGGACCCTTATGTGTGTGTTTTGTTAGCACCCTGAGAGGATGGAAAAGTTTTGGATAGAACCCCCAAAGCTGGTTTTTGGTGGAACCATTACAACACAGAAGGGTTCACTGCAGAAACTCTCACAGGGGGTTCAGGGTAAAACCTTTCACATATGGCTCTAAGTATAACCCTTTCTAGCTGAACAAGCTGAAGAACCCTGCATGGTTCTAGCCAGCACCTTTATTTCTAAGAGTGCACAGGCTTCATGGTGGATGTTTTCAGAATATCTGGTCAGGTGTCACGGCTACAGACAAGCCTCAGGATACAACCTCCTCCACTATAAACTGATGGATACGTGGTATTTCACTAAGAAGAGAGGTAATTTCAGGATAGTATTGCAATGAAAATGTGTTTCAGTCAGCCAAGAGAAAAAAAGGGTTTTAAATCTGCCTCTTGAAGGTACTATGATGTTACCAAAGTACAGCTTTATTGTTTTGTAATAAAACCTAATTGTGTAATGTGAGGTAGCTCTCAGCTGAAACGTAACAGCACTGAAACAAAATTACCCCACCATTATCTCTAAAGCACACACGGATCATTTCAGTCTAGATGGGATGAGGGAAAACATCAGGAGTTTTGAGAGGCAGATCTGATTGGAGAGCCTTTATAAGTGTTTAAGTGTAAACATGTGCACGCATGTCCAATATGACTGTGATGGCCTGAGCCTCTGAGACTTTCACCTCATTGGTTAATGCACACACACTCACACACACACACACACACACACAGAAATGCAATCCAGTGCGAGTCTAGCTGAGAGGCCGTTGCAGAGTGACAGTGGAAGGATTTTGGAAGCAGGTTGATGGTGGGGGGAGTGCTGCTTAATGTGGCATCTGTCGCACAACAGTGTGTTCCAGCTGGAACAGAGGGCTCCGGGCCACTGGGGCCTGGTGTAAAATATACTGTGGAGAAGGTCACTTTCCACAGCTCTACTGAGCCAGGCCGCGATCCAGACTGCTGCGAATAATGGATTCCACTGATGCGCCTACAAACACAAATAACAACATGCTAAGTCTCTGAGGTAATAATCCACAACAGGCAACGAGAGAAATGATGCCATAAATGACAGAGAGATGTTTGTGATGACATAGAAACACTGTACAGTGTGTAACCGTGACTTAACTGTCACTGCATGCGAGGTTTTAAGATGTGTACAGACTGACACAAACATGAGATGACTAACAAAGTCAGTAGGCTGTCATTGTAGAGAAAGCTCAGCTGTAATTAATAAAATTAACTGATGGACACATTTAATTTAAGGGTCAAAGGTGCACGCTCACTGGCCTGGCTTAAATTGTAGTCAGCCACCTGTGCTTTTACTGCTCTGACAAGTCAAAATGTGCACACATGCATGGCTGCAGTTGTGTGCACGCGTGCACATGCTCATGCAGGCAGGTCCATCTTGGTCCTCCACATGTCCATTATTGACATGGTGCCCTTGTGAGTAACTTATATCATATTAGAGCTAAACAGTATACTGAAAAATGTTTCTGAAAACATTTTAAGCAAGAAATAGTCTGTCTGTCACCTTGGAACTTGAAAATTTCGAACCTAGAAAAAGTACAATGAACACCATTCAAAGTCTGAGTCCATACTTGTATACTACTTGTATACTGCATTTGTCTGACACTACACAATGGTAGTAACATGAAAGTGCACATTCTACATAATAAACCATAGGCTACAATAGGTTTTCCCTCTGCTATTTCTTTAATATATTTAAGTAGAATGCATTGCCAATAGTTCGGCAGTGTGTGCACTTGCCAAACAAGCATTAGTTTGTCATCGTCAGCCGTGTTTTTTTGTGTATGTTTGGCATCGTGCACCTTGAATCCCGACCTCCAACTTTTACTGGAAAGCAGCATAGGTTGTGTCAAGAATGGGGGAAAAAACAGAGGAAAACAATAGAACTGGAGTTCCCGGTGAGTTCTGAGATCAGCCTTTGAGTTTCAACTGTCACACTGACACAGACACAAACACACACTGTGTAATATTACAAGCTAGCTAACATCTGCTTTGTTAGTGAATTGGATGTTTTTCGGCGGTTAAAGCTGCAGCATATAACATTTCCATATTACAGTGTAAAAAAACAGTAGATGTAATAGCATGTATTTTATTGAGTTGTGTACTTAAATCATCCCAGATGTTCCAAGTCAAACCCAGAGAAATCAGTTCTTTATTCAAGGTAATGGTGCATTTCCTATTTTCCTACTAATTGCTATAACTGCTAAAAACACAGGGTACGTCAGAGATTGAAGGAGGAAGTTGGTGATTGTTAAGTGTGCATTTAATAGCAATAGACTGCTAAAACACTACAACAGAGAATGTCAGGCACGTAGTTTCATGTTTTTTTTTAAATGTCAGGGTTTAAAAACATTTGCATCACAGGTTACCATGGCTATTTGCAACCTCAGCGTTCCTTGCATCACTCCCCATTTTGGTCACTTACTCCCTGCACAAACCTCACCAGGAAAATCAAAACTATTTTTCTAAGCTGTTGTCAAGTTTTGCTGGGGGCAAAACCAATGTTTAAACCCAGTGTTTCTACAGTCCTGCTTCTGCTCCGGCCTGTGATAGCTAGCTTAGAGGAGAGGAGCAGAGTGGAGCAGTGCAGTCTGAAAATGTTGGATTAAACTGTTAGTTTTCGCACCGGCTGAACATTTTATCACTCCAGGCAGACAATAGACATCTGGGGGATCACCAAAATATCAGATTTTTCTTGTGTTTGTGTAGTGAACGCTGGCCTGACCCAGGCTATGGAGTGCTGAGCTCAAAAATGGGGCTACGGCTCCTGGAGACAGGATGCCGTCATTAATCCGCTCTTTTCAAAAACAGTTTTATTAGCCCTTTATTGATAATCAAATGATTAGATGATCATCATTGTCACAGAGATCAGGCACCTAACAGCTCAGAGCCGCATCTCCACAGAGAATTAATTGCTCAGAAGTAATTTCCTTCCTATCTTGAGAAATGCCCAGTGGCTTGCATCTTTCTCCATCAGCGATTTTTATCACGATTGCACATTTTTACTGTCTCTGTGTCTTACCTCTCAGTCTCTCATATTTAATACAACTTCCCTATTGGATTAATTTGCTTGTTATTACTTCCAAGCTCCTGACCTCAGTTGTGAACACATTTCTGAGAAACTTGAAATATGACTGCTAATAGGATTTCTAATCTTCCATTATTAATGGACCAGACACTGATTGCGAAACTCTGTCTGAGCTTTCTTCCTTTGCTGGGCACTGATTTCTCCTGCCAGGTCACCAAACACTGCGTTTTCCCTTACAGGTGTGTGTTTAGGCTGGTCATACTATAAGGTTGCTAATACTGTATTTGATGGCCTGATTTTCTTTTATCCATCCATCATCCGTAACCTCTTATCCTGTGTACACCCTGGACAAGTCGCCAGCGCATCGCAGTGCTGACGCATAGAGACCAACAACCATTCACGCTCACATTCACATTCACACCTATGAGAATGTGATTTTCTTATAATATTATCAAAACCTTGGCTGGAATGAACTATTACAAATCTATTGAACCATCACAGAAAAGCACCAGAAGAAGAGAAATATCAAATTAGTTTTATTATTCCTGTCTTTTTCAGGAAAATAATCTATCCATCTATCCATCTATTCATCCATCTTCCAATCCTGATCAAGGTCATGCAAATAGATTACGTTTCATAGAAAAGAAACAGATATAATAGATACATAGATTGTAATGGTGGTCAGATCTTAACTGATCTGAAAAGTGAAGCCAATGAGGAAGTACCTGTATTCTTTCTAACAGCTAGCAGGGGCAAAAAAGAACACTTATGGCAAAATGACCCTATATCGCCTATCCTTAATTTATTACCTTAATTAACAGCTTTATGGTCTTCAATACAGCATGATGCTTTTTTTCTAGACTACAGTTTGAATTTGAGTACAATAGATGATAAAGCAGCATCTGATTTAGGGTGTGGCATGATTCTGTTACTGCATTCCTTCATTTCTCACCTAAAATGTTTTCAGAAATATATTTTGGTGTACTGTTTAGCTGTAGTGTAGCTGTAGTATGAGAATGAGAACGGACAAGTCAGAACCAAGTACCAGCCAGCTCGCAGTACGTCACCCACCGGCTCCATGCTCTCGTCCAAATATGGTCAGCCCTGGTTTCAAAAACCCAAGATGGCGATGGCCTTAATGCTAAACTCAAGTTTTTGGAATGGTAGTCCACAAACCAGTGGATACTATATCATTAATCCATCAATCCATCCATATTCTTCCACCTATCTGTGGTTGCTTTGTGGTAGCAGCAAGCTGAGCAGGATATTCCAGATGTTTGTCTCCCCAGCAATGCTTCCAGCTCCTCCTGGGGGAGATCCTGAGGCGTTCCCAGGCCAGATGAGCTATCTTATCCCTCCAGTGAGTTCTGGGTCAACTCTGTGGACATGTCCAGAAAACCTCCAAAGGAAGTCATTCAGCAGGCCTCCTCTAGACACTAAGCAGGAGTGGATCTGCTCCAAGCTCCCTCCAGATGTCTGAGCTCTTCACCCTCATGCCGGGCCCAGACCCCTGATCGAGGAAACCCAGTTGGCCCAATGGTATCCATGTCCCCATCCTTCTGATCACTACCCAAAGCTCCTGATCATAGGTGAGGGGTGGAACGAAGATCAACATGTAAGCTTTGCCTTCCGGCTCGGCTCCCTTTTCACCACAACGGTCCAGTGAACACCCACATTACTGCAGAGGCAGACGCTCCATCTTCTTATCACTTGTGAGCCATTAACACCCCACCTGAAGGGTGGTATCAACTGAAACATGGCCTAATGAAACATGTTTATGAATATTATATTCTATTTCCATTCCTTTTATTACCATCTTCTGCCAATATACTCTGCAGATCTTCTACACCAGACCTTTTACTGTAGTAGCTGTTGTGCAACTTTTGATTTTCCCCAGTCGTCATAGGATTGTGGATGTCTCATTTCCATTTTGGCTTAAAAGTTGAGGTTAAAAGTTAAGGTCTTCTCTTTTTCTCCAGAGGTTTCTATCTTATGACACAATCTTCCTCAGCAGATGGCAAGATGTTCAAGATTGAACACTGAAACTCTTTAAACTGCTGAGAAAAATGGAAACTGACAAACTCCATCTGCTGAGGAAGATTGTGTTATGTGACTGGAAGCTACTGTATGAACCTTGATGTGAATTTAGTCATTTTATGAATTAGTTATACATTAGTTATTGCAGTTTATGATATTTTCCTGATCTATCCTTTGCTCTTGATTGATATCAAACAAGCAAGTAAATCATAGCTGATGCTTTCATGGTCAGATTTTCTAGTAGTTTTAGATGTAAAATCACAAGGAATAAAAATAGCCTTTAAATTGTAGGTAACAATAAAAATGTGTTTGAAGAATGTGAAACTCTTTTGGTAATTGCAGCAAAGCTTTTAGTGTGTCACATCAGATTTAATGGTCTATGATGGTTACACTTGTTTGGGCCATCTTTATTTTTAGCCTCACAGTTACATAATGCCAGTAAATTGCAATACCACAAAACTCACAATAGCAAGTAACAAATGATGCCTCTGAAGAAGCAATAACCTTTGTGGCGGTTATAACTCTTCCCCAATGATGTCACTCCGTCAACAGGCTGGGACCGCTGGGGAAATGGGAAACAGAGAATAGGAGTTCACAAACTTCTTCATCCTTTCTCAAGATCCTTTTTGTAAAAACACTTCAGAGGAACACACTAAAATATCCGGTGCTCCTTAAAATGTTGCGCGTCAAAGAGAAACCATCTTGCACCCCAAAAGTATAAGAAACAGCCCACATTTACAATCCCTATTTTGTATCCACGACTCCTTTGAATTAGTAGAAAGCTGCAACAGCCATAAAATGTGGACTGAGCAAACGTTATTGTTCATTTTGAAATAAATGGACACATAAATATTGAGAGTCGCAGGCAAACAAATGTAAAAGAAGTAACAAATAGCCTAAGAAGCAGTGTTGAGTATGTTGTTTTGCTTTGAGCCTCAGAAGCTGAATTTAATCAGATTTCAGCTCAAGTGAAATTCATCTTCAGTTCCAAAGCGTGTTGGTCACACACACAGTCACACACACTTCTGATGGGAATCACTCTGATTTTACTTGGCAATTTCAACCGGAACAGCTGGCCTCTATATCAAAAGAACAACTGATCTTGGAGGAGGGGAGCTTGTGCAACCACCATGTTGGTGCAATCTAAATAGCTTTTTGATTTACACAATATTTACAAGACAGGGTTTTCTTTTGATGCATCCTGTAGTCTTTCAAAAGGCACAAAATTCTGTAGAGAGGAGGGAGCTTGCTGACATATCCCAGAGGACGCACAGAACAGAAAGGACCTGGATCTGCTTCTTTCGATGAGGCTTGTTTACATAGTCATTTTGATGTATTCAGGTTTGTGTCAAGATTTGACTTTGGTGTATGTTGAATGCGCAGTGAGCTCAGAAACTATTAGGGGCAGAAATGTGTTGCTCCATTGTTTTGTGTCTCTATTTTAGTTCTTTAAAGTAAAACAGTAAGCATGGCTAAAGTTTTATTTATGCCTAAAGGTGAAATCTGTAATATATTTACTGTAATGAATCATAAAATAACAACGATATGTCATCCGAGATTTAGGAAACATGTTAAGCTGTCTGTCACTTTGCAGACAGCAATGCAATGTGGTTGGCCAGAATAACTGTTTTAGTTTGCCTGTTTCACGTTAATTAGAGTTAAAATTAATGCCGAATTTTTGCAGAATGAGTAAAATGTCTGTTTATGAGTTGTAAGACATGATTAATAATCTTTCAGAAGGAGTAGATGTCTATAACGGTAAAATTGAGCAATATGTTAATGGAGTCTGGCAGGCAGTCACTTGACTCTAACTCTAGAGCAGTGGGCTGTTGTCAGGATAATGGACTTAGCTTTACATTGACAGACAAATGAAAGTTATAAAAAGCTGATCAGCTCACAGTGTAGGACTCGTCGTCACGTTACTGTCATTTTATGATGTTGTGCGCATCTTGCACTCCTGCAGTGTTCCTGCAGCCTGCCTGAGCTTCCCAAAAAGGGGGAAACAACTCCCCTCAACCATAGTTCTTATATTAAGTAGCATTAGTTTATGGCACCAACTGACTATTTGGATTGCTGTACTCAGTTTTGCATGTGCAATGGCTGCATCTCGCTCTTTTAGCCTTAGAAACACATATGCACATTCACATGGAGCCTTCTGTCTGTACTCTGCGTTGGTTTCGTTTGTATTTGTGCACGTCCTCTGAACACTTAAATATTTAGAAGTACATTCCCAATTAATACAAAAAGTTAAAGCTGTGAAATGTCTTTGTAGCACACAGCACGCAGTCACTAAAAAGACATTACAGTCCTTCAGAGCTGCCAGAAGCAGCTTCTTAATGACTGACTTTAAGAAAAAGCTGCAATCCACCGCCGTCAATGACAGCCATCTATTTTCAAGAACAAAGACAGGGACTGAAAACAAGAAAAGAGGCAAGGTTTTTTCCTTTCTTATAGGAGGAAATGTCTAGAGTGTGTTGCCACAACCCAGGTTGTGGTTCTTTTCTGTCTCCTTAGGAGGAAGATTGAGTGAAAGCACTCCTTGTCTTCTAGAATTAGCCTTGGGTGCCCTTTTATATCGCCCGTCCTAATGGCAGTGAATTATGCTGACAAAGTAAGTGCTGTTAAGGCCGTCAGCCAAAAGACAAGACTAGTTGAAGTTCCCATAAAATTTCAGGAAAACAGAGGAGAGTACATTGAATTCTCCTTCCGCATCCCTTGGGTGGGGAACAAAGCTGGGTGTTAAAGTTGGTCTTGGCTGTGAAAATGCAGTGAAAGCAGCCCGGGCTAATCCTGCCGAGAGCCATTGTGACGCTAATGATACGCCGTGTGTATTTCTTCCGTCTGGTCCTACTGACCCTGACTTCACTCTGATCAGGCTTTAAGGAAGCAGAGGATTACATCAGCTTTGTTTGTTTGCTGGAAGGGGAGAAAGCACGGCGCAGAGACCTTGTTCTTGGAGAGAAGCAGACAAGGGCATCGTCCAGAGCTATCTGCCAAACAGACAGAAAACTAGCCTCTCGCCTCCCTATAGAGTATAGATTTTTCATCACCTGTCCACTTTGTTGGTGTATCTATCCTGGAGCAACACATTATATGAGAGTCTACGTGCCGATTTTGTACATTATTTAAGAGTATCTAAGTCAATGGTCTATTCATGCTGCATTGTATAATTCCTCCCTGAAACTGCATACATCCAGCAGTGTTTCATTTTTGAAGCATCTTTCCTTACCCTAGCTTGGGGGAGGTAAACTGGCGCAATCGACTGTAAACATCCCACAGCTCTGTTTTTACCCAGGAGGTTACAGAACTCACGTTAACTCTGCTATAATTTCCTTTGCAGTAAGGAATTAATTTTATTTTGCTTAACACTGACACGAAAAATGTGATAACGCTTCATGATATAAAGCCCTGTTATGCTGACAATCCGTGCATCTCGTGAGAATACACAAAGAACTTCAAAATGAAAAATGTTGTTGTGGAGTAGGAAAGTCAAATAAATAAAATATACAAACAATATATTTAAGGCCCAGTGTATAAGATTTAGGAAAGGCGGTTTTATTTATAAGGCGTGTTTCAGGCAGATTCAAGGTGCTGTAAAGAGAAGTAGATACAACACAAGTTAAACAATTTAAAAATTTAAAAGATAAAGATTAAACAGATTAGCAAAAATATTGATTAAGCATGTCAGCTGCTCCATGTAAGGAGAATATGTCAGGAATGGAATATAATAGTCATAAGTTTGTTTTTATTAGTGTATAACCACCTGAAAATAAAGAGAGTTGTGTTTTTTGTTTTTATCTACAGAGAGCATGGGTCCTCTTAGATGTTGAAGCACCATGTTTCTACAGTAGCCCAAAGCAGACACACAAAATACTGGTTCTTTATCAGTTTCACGGCCACCATGGGTTCTCCTACATAGGAGCAGAGGTTGAGATGTGTGATATCCAGTGGGTTGCAGTCTATAACCTTTCCACTAAATGGCACTAAATCCTACACACTGGTCCTTTAAAGCAAGTCAATAAAATAAGTAAGAAATAAATTAGCAATATAAATCCTCTTCTGCTCCTTTAATGGGATGTAATTAGTCTAAAACTACTATCCAAAGCATACTGAAGGCTGTTCTTGAAAAACTTTAGTGTTTCAAAACCGTGGTTTTAATCTCTTATGAAAGGTTTTTGAAGGTTTTTTTCCCACAGCATTCAGTAGGACTGTTAGTGATGCTGGCACTGAGCTTGATCACATTGTTCACACTGAAGTAAACTTAAAAGTTTTCAATTTTCTTTCTTTTTTTTTCAGAAAATATGCCTGCAAATGTCCTGTAATTGTGAATGATCAGCGGTAAAACACAATAGGACCACAGCGTTTAGCCTTGCCTAGCTCTAAGTGATAACAATGCCACCGACAATGAAAATGTATGTACGTTTTTGAGTGTTTTTGTAAGGGTATGAGTTTTCTTAAAAAAAAACAAAGGCCATTGTGAGACCTCCTGAGTAACTGAAGCATAAATATATAGTGCTCATTCCCTTGTTGAAACTACTTTTTGCTTTGTGCTATGGTGGAATATCAGTTAATATAAAAAACAACTCAGAAGAAGCTATCTAAACTGACATAATGTCCATTTTCTCGCCTCCTATTTTTGCATTGCAATTGCATCTGATGGATATGAGTGGAGGAGAAAGCATCTGCTGGCTGGTTTGTGCAGTTTGTGGATATTTATTAATGGAAATAGTGTGTTTTGGACTGAATATTTTACTGGATTGGATGGACTGGACCTTTGCCAGTGTAACAAGGCTAATTTTTGTCTGAATATTATTGATCGGTGAGGTACTATGAGCCCTTAGATGCTGTTTTGCAGCTTTGGTAATTGTGTTCGTAGGTGGTGTTGATTTACCTGCTGCTGTCATTGTATCCTGAAGTGGTTGGCATCAATCGAAACACAAGAATCTCAACTTTCTGACGGTGTGACACATGAATCCAGCAGACCTGTACTTTGACCCCCTACTCTACGTAATGCTGTGACAAAGTTGAAGCTCAGGTGCGATAAGCAGCATGCAGGGAAAATATTAAATGAATAAAACTGAGAAAGCATTCGGTGAAGTGATTTTAAACACTTTACAGAGTCCTGCACTGCTCCAGTACTTGAACAGACTCTTTACCAACAATTATCTTTTAACCATTTTAAGATCTGACCGGCCCCATTAAATAGACAGTTTGACATTTTGGGAAATGCGCTTATTCATTCTTACGCCACAAATAAGACTGAAAGATTGACACTACACTCTAAATCTGAGATTGGTAGAGAACCACTCATCTAGCGCTTGGCCAAAAAGCATATTTCCCAAAATGTCAAACTATTCCTTTAATGTAAGATGTGCAATTTGACTCATAGGTCTAGTTCAAATGGTCTCAGCTGGCTGCACTCATATTTAGTATGGACAAATTGAAGGGATGCCAGGATATTGCTGAGATGCACAAAGGTGCAAAGAATTAAATTATTAATTGAAAATCATTTTAAAAACATAACAATGATACGTGCAGATTGTAGATCCAGCCCTAACCTTCTATAATCTTTTCGATGGATTATGTTCACTTGTGTTTTCCCCCTGCTCAAGACCAACTGTTAGGCAGAGATACGCACTCAGACCTCTCTGAAATTGTGCAACACCTTATGGACAGTTGGCACAGCCTGGACACCTCAGCGAATGATTTAAATCTCACGTGCTGGCAGCAGGATTGGACTGTAAAGTTCTCACGCTTGCACTTAGAAATTGACTTTAGGACTGACCGAAAAAAAAAACAAAAAATGCACCGGACATTATTTTCTCTTGCTCTTATTTGTTATACCCAGGCCTGCCCACAATTGATTTTTACCTGCATTGGTAAATCACAGTTCGAGTACAGTAAAAAGATTTTGCCAATATCGTCGGCGGCTGTTGGTGTTTTCAATAACCTGTGACACAGCCACGCTTAAACAAGAGGCCCAAGTGTTGTTTTGCCTTGGGTCTGTAATGATTCCCAACACAGGGTGAGTGGTTTCCATCCACAATCTCTCTAAGTGTGTATCACAGGCATGTTTGAAATGCATCACAGCTTCCCATCCATCTGAGTTTTAAGATGTCTCCATGGAGATGATTGACGAGAGTAAAAGGCCGCTCTGGAGAGAGGCCCCGGGTGAACAGATGAGATCACAAATCTCATCTCTTTCTCTGTCTCATCCCCCCCCCCCAACCCCTCTGTCCCCCCTCGCTGTCTCTCTGCAGCGTACACAAACACAGGTGCAACACACACAAACAGTGCATATCCAAACATTTTCATCACTTTCTTTCCCCTTTCATCTTCATGGTGGCAGTAAAAGATGTCGAGAAAAAAAAAGTTGAAGGTAAAAAAAAAAAAAGAAAGAAACACAAATAAATAAAAAAAAAAGTCCAAGAAAAAGTCTGAGCAAGTTTTCAAGGTTCCTGGGAAGAATCACTCTGTAGATGAATCAGAAGTCTTTAAAGCACTTTGTTTGTTTTACTTAGGACTGTCCCGGGCTAAGATTTTTTTTCCATTTGAATCAGATTTGGCCATGCAATGTGAATATTCAATGAATTGTTCTTCAATTGTTTTTCAGTTCAGTACACCACACTAAACCTTTATTAGCCTGTATGAGTATGTTTTACCAGTAAAATTCACATTTTAATGCCTTTTTTTCATCATCTGTGATGTGAAAGCATCTGATTTTCACACAATCAGAGAATGAAAAAGTCTGTGTCTTCCTATAATTCAGTTATAAAATCAGCACATCGACGGAGCCTCCTTCCCCGGGCTGCAGCAGCACCACGGCTACTGTCCGGCATCACCTCCCCTGCACGCTCCGAGCTCCTTCAAGCCGTGAATTTAGGTTTTATTTTGACCAAAGTAGATCCGATGATTGTTGGAAGAGTGGAAATCTGAACCAAAGCATTTCTGGTGAGTCTGAATCTGTTTTGAGTTTCTGTTTTGAGTTTTGAATGAAGATGACTGTAATGACGATAAAATTATTGGGCCTCATGCAAGAACATTTTCATATTCTTGTCTTAAATTTCTCTTTTTTTTGTACAAAGGGCTCGTACGAACATGGCATGTCAGAGTAAACGTGTAAATTATCCACCTGTCCGTTTGAGTGTATGTGCATGAGACTTGAAAATTAGCATAATTAACGCCCCAATAATACCAAATACGGCTGCGCTTCCTGCTCCATATGTCAGGAAATGTTCATTCATGAAAATGACATCAAAGAGAAAAAAGACCTTCATGATGTTGGAGTTTGATGTTCTGCTTTCAGAGATCCATAAAGGAGAATCTGTCATTTTAACAGCCTTAGAAGTGGAATTAAAAGACCTGCCACAGCAAAGAAACGGGAAAAGCGAGTGCTGTTATTGCCGTGTTACCGGAGGGTCAGACTGTCAACGAAATAAAGAAGAAATGTCTCGATATGAAAATGACTTAAGAGAAAAAAAACGACTCGCCACAGTAAGGGGCGATCAATGACTGCAGCGAGAGGAGAGGGTTAAGGAGAAGTTTTCATCACAGTGACAGAGGACATAATAAGTGAGGATGTTCCACTGGACCAGACTTCATAAACCTAAAGGTGAAGATATGCAGCCAGCACACGTGACAGCAGGTAATCATAGGTCATTGAGTGAATGATGAAAGGCTTTATGTGTATGTGTATGTATAACTAATGAAATATACAGTATTAGTGAAAAACTTTGGTTTGTATAACAGCAGACTGGCTGCACATGACTCTACGGCGGGTCTGGACCACTCAGAAATTGTGTTTGTATCTGAAAGAAAATTCAAAATACGAGAAAATTGGTGAATACCACAAGGTCGCTTAAATCACTTGGATGCACCACTTAAGAACAAATCTGTTCATACGAGCGGTTCTTGCAGGAGGTCCATAGTTTCTGTAACTGGAGTCTGGTGGTTTTGGCAAGAGCAATAAAACAGTTGTCTCTGGTTACATATCTTACACTCTCAAAAAAGGTCTCAGAAAAGGTTTGCACAAGCAAACAATCAAGCGTCACCTTCCCTTTTTTTCTGACACTCTTGTCTGCTTGAATCACAGTTAGTTTTGTGGTTTGTGATGATTGACCAAAAAAAGAAACCGCTGCTCGACTGGAAGAATCTCAGTCGACTGAGGGGTCTCCAAGTAATAAATTAAATCTGCGCCTTAGTTTTGTTCTTCCTCAGTTGGAATAACCACGAAAAGACCTTTTCTATCATGTAATCGGCATTATTTCCATAAGAGCAGGACCTAGTCAATAAGTGCCGAGTGATTTGGTGTTTCTCAACTGTGGAAACAGATGTTAATGTGGGCTTTCATGGGAAGGTAAACCAGGAATCAAGCCAAGAATGGTTGGTTCAGTTGTTGTCTGGGCAAGTGTGGAATTTGCACATTAAGAGACAGAGAAACTGCCACAGGCCAGATTCAAGCAAGGCCATTTTGACCAACAACTTCCAGGAATTTCAATGATTTAGCATTTCTGAAACATTTCAGAGTCTTGGCACCCAACCATAGCCAGAAGCTATGAAGAACCTTGACTCCACTACAGTATCATGTCCCTCTGTCATGTCGTTTCATTAGTGTAATGACCCATCGATTTAGCATTTATGCAACAAATTGTATTGAGGCTGGATGGGGGCCAAGTCAATCACAGGCAGGGCCGGCTGTGCTTCTTGGCAAAAGAAGGTGATTAAACTGACTTGGAAGCACAAGGAGAATTTCTGTGTCCCCCTCACCCCCCATCCTGACAAACAGGATGCAGCCTGCATGCAGCACACCTGACTGGGTTTCCTCCATTCTTCCCATACCTCCCTCAGGGTTGGGAGCAGGCGGGGGGGTGCGCTTCACCCAGGTTTGGCACATTTAGCCCAATGAGGGATGTGGCAGAGAGGTGTGGATGGCTTTGAGCGGGAGCAACAGATGGACTTGGCAACGTGGATGAGGGCCTGAGTGTGTTCGCAACAGGAACAGTGCTACTCAAACTCGATGTGCGTTTCCTCTTGTTGAAGTAGATTTGGTTTTTCTTCAACACAGTTCATGCTCCCCCCACAGAGAGTCACCTGTTTACAACAAAACAATAATATGTCCACGCATTACCTTTGCCGCTCTCAACATTCACAGCTTGGTTTCTCTCGCCAATTTAATATTTGTATTTAGCAAATTGGCGAGCATAACTGATTTGCATATGATGTGTGAATTTTTCTGTGACTTTGCCCTTCAAGCACATACTGCTGGCCAACTGACCTGCAGCAGTTGGAGATAATAAGGTTGAACTGAACAGTGACAGTGACTGAACAGCCAGCATTTCTGTCTTTGAGAGGCTGTAGTGGGCGTAAGTTTAAAAGCTAGAGCAGAAGGGACAAAAACTGTCACAGCCATTTTGAAGGGGGTACCTTGACCTCTCAGCCCAACATATCTGAATGAAAAGATCAGAAGTGTTTGCCATCCAATCACAAAAAAAGAAATTGTCACAGAAATCTCCAAATGTCAAAAGTTCATTTATACCAAATCACAGCATCTGATGTTCCTCAAGGTCTTGGTGTCTAAATGTTCTGGAGGGATTTCTGACCATTTTTGTCAATTTTCAAGTGATCAAAAACAGTTAAAGTAATTATGCTAAGGGCACCCACATAGTCAGCAGCAGCCCTGTTAACAAATAGCATCTTATTTTCATTACAGTTACTGATCCCGGTAACATTATTATGATATTTCAAGGGGGGCTTATTGGGGAATAGATGGGAGAGGTTATGTCAATTTCATCTTTCATACAATTCAATAAACTGGTTGTGTTAGCTTAGAATTGGGAGTGGTGGTGTGGGAAGGCATTAGTACTCCAACATCTTCCACATAATCTGTATCCTCTTGGCTGGTTAAATAACTGCTGGTATGCTGACATTTAGAAACTACTTGGGTTTTGTTGAGAGCTGGTGATGGTCAACCCCCAAACTGAAGGCTAGCTACTTGTTAAAGCTATAACATGTAATATTTCCTCATTAGAACGTCAAAAAACATTAGATTTATTTGTTGAGTTGTGTACTTACATTATCCCAAATGTTCCCGACACTAGAAGCCAGAGGAATATGCATTTTATTCAAGGTAACGGTGTGCTTTTACTAGCCGCTAGTTGCCATAACTTCTGGGAAAACATGGGATAAGTAACGTTAATAAAATTGCCTGTAAGTGATGCACTTTTTCAGTGAGTAATACATAATGAGTAACTGATTAAATTCTTCCAATAACTTTCTTTTGACAGCATTTATAATTGTTTTAATTGCCGTCTTGTTATTCAATAAGAAAAGTCTACAGTTAAGTTTTTATTCCTAAAACATCAGTTCTCATCCATCACTTTCCTTCCTGCACTGATCATTATTACTGATCAATATTGTGGCTTAGAGAAGATATTAGCGTATATATTAGATATCAATCAAAACTGTAAGACTTTAAGCAACATTTGACCTTTCCAACAACACGTTATCTGTCACTACATTGATGGCAGGTAACCACAGAAACGCCTGTTTCAGCGCTGCCGCGACAACAAGGCCCCTCAAAGATTGTCATTTGTCCCCATTCATCTCACACACTGCTCCCACTTTAACATATTGGCATTTCTGAGGTGCTTGGCGGTAATTGTCAGCCACATGGCGGCTCCTCGTTTGTTTCGCTGACATTTTGCCTTTGGTTGATTGTGTATTTAACAGGGAAAGGAAAGCAAAATTAATTGGAGAGAAGCCCTAATCTGTCTGCTTGAAATGTCACCCCTGTATTGTGATGCCTGCACTGACACAGTGCCACACAAGAGGCTGCGACAGAATTAGAGAAATGCAGAAGAAAGGAGACCGAGAAATAGACAAGAAATGAAAAGAAAAAGAAGATATATGACCTCAGAAGAGTCCATACTAGCCCCTGTGGTTTTTAACCTCACCATCCTACAACAACTGCAAATTGCTAAACATTCATGTTGTGGGCTTGTTAGTTGTGTCTCTGAGTGCTGATGATAAAAGACATCTACTTCTTGGGTTTTTGAAGCTTCACCGCTGCTTCAAGCATAGGAGATAAACAGGGGATTTGTCGTTCTACTCTGGTCGGACTGTAAAACTGTATGTCTAGATCAGTGTTCAAGTTTGCATGCAAGGCGTAACTGGGAAAGTACAAGATGATCAAAGCATGATTATCCCGGAGTTTCTGAGTCAGGCTCCTTCCAAGAGTCGTTTTCGAAATGTCACTGCCACCCCCAGGGAGCCTCTGAAGAACATAGACGACCGAGACAGAAAGCCATTTTTTTTTTTTTATTTTTTTTTTTTACGTTTCTTTCTTTCCTGCTTTCTTATCTGTGACAAGATTATGATTCTGCCTGGTTCAGCTGTCGACTGGAAAGAGTAAGCAAAAGCTGAGCCAAAACTCTGCGGTAACATTTGGTAAAAAGTTTAAAAAACAATTTTTGAGGAAAATAATTTGAAAATAAAAGTTTGTTTCACCATATACGCAATACAACAATTTAAAAAGATAGAAAAACACGATTTTACGGTGGTATTTCAACATGTAAAATCTGTAAAACAGACAAACAAAGCCAAACTGGGCTGTGTGTTGATTAGGGCTGTGACGATAACATTACCGCAGTCATGTGATGCCTTTCACTGGGCTGATCTCATTACCGTCACCACCCCAAATTTTATTTTGAAGGGATGTAGCGACAGGAACACAGTCTCTGATTAGTCGACAGACTCAACTCGAGGCATCTTGGTACTGCCAGTGGGTGGCTAACAACATCCTAACAAGAGACAAGACATTGCTGTCGGATTTATCATTATAAATTTATTTAACCGTCTCCAAGAAAAGACGCTGCGGTTCAAGCTTGGATTGCAAAGCTTCTGAAAGGGAGACGATGTTGTAAAGGTTCAATGTGAGCGTTACCTTCATCTTATCTTTCTCTGCTCAGCTTATTTCATGGCTAACCTTGTCACTTTTCCAGCCCTTTTTGAAACAACAGACAAGACTTTTGTTGGTCTTGAGAAACTGCAGCATTTATTAACTGGCACCCTGTAACCTGTACTGTACATTTTCTGCCTGACAGTCAGCTAAGTAAGTTGACAGTTTCTGCTTCACTATGAGCAGCACATGAAGTTTGCTGTCCTTAATTTCTACACTGTACACACCTATGCGCTGCTTTATAATAGCATGCTTCATCAAAGAACAATAAAACAGAATTATTAAGAAGGTCGTGTAAACTGCCTACTCACAAGAATATTTTGCTTTCTCACCTTGATAAGAAAAACCCTGTCAAACCCCTAGTACCGCTGCAATGCTGTCGTCTTCTCAATAACATCCTTACAAGCGTTAGCCAGTGAAAAGCTTAAATGTGAGGCAGCAACAGGAAGTATTAGTCCTGCATTAACAGATGAAGGAAATTCCTGTTATTTTTCATCCTCGACCTCATTCTAATATTTATGGCCATTGTGACTAATGGCTCATGCTAACTTTGCACCTGCCACCTCTGTTGTAGAAATTCAGGAAACAATGTGTATCGGGGAAAGCAGCACAGGCCCCCTAACATCTCTACAGTACAAAACGCAGTCCGAAGAACTGGATGTCATGTAACTTTCTGCTCCTAAGTTCTGATAAAACCGAGTTAATGGTCACTGGCCTCGCTCGGGACACCGGTTTGATCAAGTTACAGTAACTCTTGTCTGATTTCTCTGAAATCTTCAAGAATCAAGGTGCTACGTTTGAGCCTACCCTCGTCTTTGATCAGGACATTAAAGAAGATCTCCTTTTTCCACCTACGCAACACAGCTAAAAGGAGATCTTTCCTGTCCGTGGCTGATGCACAGATCCTAATTCGCAGTTTTGTTTTATTTAGACTCGATTATTGTAATGTTGTCTGGTCTGATGCGTGCTAGCACTAGAAGTCTTCAAATGGTTCAAAATACTGCAGCTAGAATCTTAACTAAAAGCAGGAAATTTATCAATATAGCTTCACTTCAATGGCTTCTTATTCATGTCAGATCACTCTTAAGTGGCTCTTCCTGAGGTTTCTTCCATTTTTCCCTGTTAAAAGTATTTTTTGGGGAGAGTTTTTCCTTATGCAAATGGACGGTCTAAGGACAGATTGTCAATCCCCATGACGCAAAGTGTGATTTGTAATTTTGGACTAAATACAATTTGTCTTTAAAAACAGAAATTCCCCTTGCAAAAATGTCCCTGGGTTTAGCTCTTATAGACGACTGCGTAAGGTTCTACATAGCTGCCTATTCAGACACACACGCCAGTTTGTTTACAGTACATGAATGAGGCTGAGGGTCACTGTCGATTCACGGCGGGGGCATGCTGGAGATGATGGAAAGTGGTTGGCCCTTGGTCAAATTATGTCTTGTTAGTCTTGACAAATGGCTGTTTATAACAGCCTAGATCTTCTCCGTTTCTGATAAACAGAGGTTTTTGCTTTCACCATGTGTTGATTCCCTCTCCTGCTCCTGCCCACCACCTGACCCAGTTACAGTACTCGTCTACCCAGCTGCTCCCTATTAGCCCAAGTTTATAGCAGACTGTTGCTACTTTTCGCCAGATCATTTGTGTTATCTATTGCCATTTTATCTACTAACTACTACAACTCTGCAATAAAAACACGAAGGGAACAATAAAGTATTTAACCATAAGCAGGGGTCACAAAGTCAGTTTCAACACGGGCCACGTCAGCATAATGGCTGCCCTCAAAAGGCCAGTTGTAAATGTAAGACTATATAAAGGCACGACTAAACTGAATGTGTCTAAAAAATACTGTCAAGCAGACATTCAAGTGTATAGCTATCATACAGTCTATTCAAAAGAAAATGTGGTCAGGGCACACCGGTTCACATACCTTCAGCATACACTGCTTCAAAGATGCACTTTTAAAAAACCTTGACAATTGGACGATTTCTTCAGCCACAATAAAGCTGGCTTTCATCGCTGCAACTTTTGTTTGCATGCTCTATTGAGAATGCAGGACGGCGTTTTCTTTGACTTTTTGTGGCTGTTCTCGGTGCCTAAGGTTAGATTAATTGGCTTCGTGTTTGATGTCAAAACGCAGCTTTAAATTGTGTTCCTTTGGCTCTGGCGCTGTCTCAGACTTGTGTCCATTAAGCAGAAACATGTATTTGCTTTCCCATTTCACATTAAATTGCCGTACCTCTGCGTCAACTTCTGGTTTCTTGGAAACTTTGCCAGGCTGCCACTAACATTACTCACTTGAATCACTCAGCTAGAGTACCACTGGTAGGAGTGATTATGTGATATTAGAGACTTTGTCTGGTATATACTAACATCTAGCACCTGAGTACCTTCAGTGCACAGATTACAAAATCAAGATTCACTCTGGGACATGTATATGATGGACACTACTGTAATTTGGTAACAAAATATAGAATTGTATTGTGCAAACGGTATTCTTTGCAAGCTCTGAACAACAAAGTAGTGTTTAATAATGTTCATCGTCACTTTCTCTCTTTGGCTTCCCTGGAAATATAAAATGTAAAACAAGGAAAAATGTTTTTACAATCTTCAGAACATATAGGAATACATTTAGAAAAGATGTAGGCCTAGGTTACTTTCTTAAAACATATTCAACAGTTGTGTGCTTGCACCAGTGGAACAGTTGTGGGTGGATACTAGTGATGTAAGAGCTTTAATTAATGTACTGACAAGAACAAAGCACCATTGAACACTGACCGTTAATGCAGGTAGTACAGTTACTTGTGGCTCTACCATCTAAATTAGACTAACACAATGCGATTTATGTCACCAGCTTTGTGTGGAAAACTTCAGAAAGTCCTGAACAAGGACTCAAGTGCGCTGGACTGAGGTCCAACAAGCGGTTTGCTGCCACATTTGGAACCTCAGCCAAAATTCAACATATCGACATTCAGACAAAAGTGAAAGCCCAAAGCATGTAAGAATGCTGGATTCATAGTTTATCTGAAACACTTCTGGGCGGCAGGAAATACTGGCAGACATGTCGGCGTATGACGGATATAGCCTTCAGCAGTTGGCTGTGGTGAAATGCGCCTCTCAGTGAAGAAAGACCAAGGCCAAAATCTCCTGAAGAATCGCTTCGAAATCTCACACCAAGTGAGTGAGAACATTTTTATAGCTTTGCGTTTTCACTCGTCATCACAGACTATATTAAGCCAACTGTCACCGCGGTGCACACTGCAGCCTCTGAACGTGAACACCATATAGAATCTGTCTCAGCACAACAGAATGACTTTTAAAACACCAAAATAACTTGCTTTAACAAACTCAGTTTGCTTATAATATAGAGAATTGTAAAATATCACTTTTTTGAGGCTGCTCAGACAGACAGTGACAGATCACAGTCTGAACTTGCCATTTAGCAAGGTTTAGCTGCATGCACAGTTATTATTATTATTATATTGTGTTCATTATAATACTGATTCATGTTGAAATGGCGTTCTTACATATAATACACTAAAGCAGTCACATTTCTCCTTGTGTTGCCTGAAATATAACTGATGTGTTTCGCCAGTCGCTGAAATTACACCCTAAATTTGATTTTCAGGAAAAATATTAACTCCTACTCCTCACCTTCAGTGGCTTTAAATAAAAATCATTTATTAATTTACTGACTTTCAGAAAGTTTCCAGGCATGAGATCTCTCTTCCCATCTTGTGCTGTGTCTTCCCATCATGGTCCGACCCCTGCTGTCCACCCACGCTCCATCACACTGGACAACATGTGTGACATGTACTTGCGTAAAAGGCTTGACACTTACGACCAATAGCTGTCACTCATATGTCGGGTGACCAAATGTCTCCTGATTTGTCTCTCAGTGTGTCGTGCATCAGTGTACAGAATGATTTTTGTGCTATTGTCTTGTGACATCTTTGTTCGCTTGTGCCCTGAGCCACTTTTTCAAATAACCTTGGTTGAGGGTGTTGACAGCGGCGGATGTCACTTTGTTACATCATGCTCGTCAGAGCCTTTTTAATTAATTACAGGTTTCTGTCATTAATAGAAATCAACTGAATAGACCTTTGTCCTTGTTACTGAAAACTTTATTTAAAAAGTTTTTCATGACTTCAGAGGTGTCACAGTTTTTTGTCCTGCCGTCTGGTCTCACTTGACGAGGATGCCGGTGCTGTTGTATATATTCTTCCACACATTGTCAGGTTCTCTTGATTTTATTACTCTCATTATATTACACTTTTACATTACATTACATTTACATTATTGAAAATCCCTCTACTATAAATACATGACATGCATTTGCTAAATACTGCAGAATTTTGATCAATCATAAGTGATCAATCAATCAACCAGATAAATGTTTTACGAAGACGTACAGATCTGAGTCACATTCAGTGAGAATGATGGTCTTTTTAGTTGATGAATATACAGATGAATTTGTTTATGTTAAGTTGTTGATACATGATTAAAGAATACTTAAAGCCTCTGGAAATGTGGCTTTAAATGGTAATGTGATATATGATATCAAAGTTTAGCAGCAAAACATATTTTAGCCACCTAAAAAAAGGACCGCCTAAAAGAATCAATATAAAAGTCCAACTGCAAACTACATTCAGAATATTTTCACCACTTTATTTTGTCATTGCAGCTTTTTCCAACAGGGAACTTAAGCTGCTGTTTCTGTTCTCTTTAAAGCCACAAGACTTATAAGTTTTGGATCTGAACTGACGTAACTTGCTGCAGATCGAGGCAGCGATAGTCCAGCAATTCCCACGTTCTGCCAGGTAAAATTGTTGTTTTTTCAATGGAGTCTTGCAGCATTAAATAGAGCATAGATGGCAGCTTCAGTTACCTGTTGGAAAAGGCTGCGTGACCGTTAATTGACGCAGTGAAAATGTTCTAAATATAGCGTACACTTTAACTGATATTGATCTCTGCGAGGCAGAAGTATTGTTTTTGTCAAAGGAGTCTGGAGCGATGTACCGTAACGCTTTCAGTTCTCTATTGTTGGGTTGGCTCAGTTCTCAAAGAGACAGTTTGAGTGGGACCAGAGATTTAGAGCTTTCGTTTCACCTGAATGGTTCAAAGAATTAATTCCATAATTTTCATAATAAGTATAACCAATTCAAACCCAGTATCAGGAAAGTGTACAAACACATTATTTATAAACGTTATTAGGGTAACCCCAGTTCTCTGAAAACCAAGTGAGGTATCTCAGTACACCAAGTGAGGTTTGGAAGAACACTTAATACAATAATTGAATTTGGATTAAAACTAATTTCTAATACTTTTTAGATGCTTACAAATATGCACGTAAGACCCTAAATTACATAGAGGGTGATTGTAGATTTGAGTTTGCAGTGGCTTTAAGCTAGATAACTGACTTTTACATTTTGAAGACAAATTTCCACCCTGCTGGACAATAAAGACATGTTCTATTCTATTCTATTCTATTCTATTCTATTCTATTTGATCTTAAATTAGAAGGAAACCATATGCAGAACTCTCATGGAAGGTGCTGGAGGACGGTGAGAGCAGCTTGGAGACGCTGGTTGATGTCCATGGTTAGACTCTGTAATTTAAAAAAAGAAAGGAAGAAAATCATCATAAAAAAAAGTTAAAATGAACATATTAACATTTTTTCCTTGCATCAAAGTGCTTTTGCACTAAGGATGCTCATATAAAAACAATACTTCCACTTTAAATGCAGTGTATAGACAGATAGAAACCTTTTAAATGTCAGGGCTATGTATTATATATTTGCACAGATTCATCTAAAACAGGGAATTATTTTTCCTTCCTTAAGCCATCGGAGCGGCTAATGATCATGCCCGAGCAGTTACATAAGCTGCTTGTCTCTGAAGTTGAGACTTACACACGAACATGCGGATGCACATTCCACACATGGCGACGACGCTGGAGATCTGGAGCGCCCTGCCGCACTCGGGGCTCATCAGGCAGTTCCTCGTCTGCAGGCAGCACTTGGGACAACTGCTCCCCGAGCTCCTGCTCTGCGTCTCCTTGTGTCTCTCGGGCTGAGTCTGCCTCGTGTCGGGGTGTTTTTCTTCCCACTCCTCACTTGCACCCTTTCCCATGCTCGTTTTTTTTTTTTTTTTTTGACAAAAGGCGAGTAGAATAATGGCTTGAAGACAGATGGGTCAGATCTGTGAAGAAAATGTCAGGAATGTAATATTGTGTGTGTTCCACAGTTTCACTACAGCTGAATTTTTCACAGGGAATAATATGAGCCACATGACGTGCCGACTCCCACCTTCTCAGGCTTCACAATACAGCCTTTGCTTACAATAACAACATCCAGTATCCAGTGTCATAATGCTGTGATTTTGTTTTGTTTGCTGAGACTTGGCAGCTCGCTCTACGACAGTGCATGCAATGATTCAGCCTTTGTTCAATACACTTACTAGGGTGTGTTTTGTTATAACCTTGTTCTTACTTTAGTTTTTAGGAATGTTTGCAACCACCCAGGTAACATTCCTGCCTCAAACACTTCCCTAAAATGTAGACAGCCTTGTAAAATCTTAAAGGAATTGATCAGATTATTTGAAGTGGTGTTATATGAGCTGGTTTTCAATACTCAGTGTATTGAGGCATAGAAGGGCACCGGCATAGAAGCTGAGTGGTGTGGAGAGGGTGAGCAAAAACATATAAGAGACAGGATAACATAATCCTTTATTAGTCCCACAACAACGGAGGTTGCTGTGTTACAGCAGCAAAGTGGATTGCAAAATAAGAAGCATCAATAAAAAACAATAAATAGTAAGTAAATGAGCTATATCAATAGGAGGAAATATAAAAATGGAATGTGGAAATATAGAAAATACAATATAGGTTGACTTTACACCACTGCACAAAAAAAATACTGATATAATGATAAATATATCAGTATTATTGGTATTTTAGTCATTTAGGACCAAAGGAGTCCACCTAAAAATCAATTAATCAATTCCAAGTTATATATTTATATATATTTAGAATATTTTCACAGCATCACACAGCCCCTTCTGATTGGAAACTGACATAATATGAGCCAAATCTTGCCCTTTCCAAAGCAACCAAACTCCATAGGTGATTTCACTGATTTTATTTTGCAGAAAACAGGAGTCGCTGTTCTGCTGCTGCCTTGATCTCTTAGCTTGTTTGTGTTATTGTGGGACTTGGGTGTTTTAAATGGATAGTTTGGATTCATCTAAGTCACACAATAACACAAATCACATTACATATAGAGACAGCGGTAGACCAGCAATGTTTCTGTTCTGTGAGGTAAAATCACTGATTTTACTACTGGGGTTTGGTTGGTTTGGAGAGAGTGATATATAACTTAAATAACAATGTTTTTTTGTCATAAAACGATGTCTGACAGCAAAATTATGAACGTAGCATACACTGAAACTGATATATATTTGCTGCTGGCCCCTGTCCACAGAAGTGCATGTCTCATCTCTGCTTCTCCAGCCTGGAGGGGTACTGACCACCTCATACAGCCCCACTTTAAAAAACAGAACTATCCCTTTAACACAAATAGGCAATTGAGCACAGTAAAGTGATGAAGCTGTCCGTCGTCAGATAAATCTATACGCATTAGTCCGTTCAAACAACAGATCACTTAACATATTATGTGCATAACTGTTTGGTTTCATTAAAGAGAAATCGTCTTCCACGAGTGTGAGTCATTAACACCGCGGTCTGAGCTTAAGTCCCTTTATGAACGCTTTATTGAGTGAAGTCACATTGATGTGACAGATTAACAATTCTTCCACAGTGATGATCATTTCTCCTGCCAGGAGCTGAGGCCCCCTGTTTTAACTGTCGGATACAATTGCTCCCCACAGACATTATCAGATATTAAGTGATAACCCTGATGGTGAAATAACATCTTATCTGTGCCATCCGGTGGCTTCCCATTTATTACCACTGACAGTAAATTAGATTGCTGGCATCTGGAGGGTATACTGGCATTTTGGGCGCACCTTTCCATCTCATTCTGCTTTCAAAACTCCATTGGTTTTCAATCATAAGTAATGAAATTCCATCAGCCTCCTTGGCCATGAAAGCGACTTGGAAAGGAAGTGAGAGACGGCCATTAAGAGTAGAGAAAACGAGTAATGGTCTTACCCTTTGCTTTCTCTCTGTCAGGTCCAACCTTTCCTCTTTGTAGAGCAGGCTGAGGAGAGGAGAGTTGTGAACACACACCTCTGCCCTTAAAGACTCTCACACGCTGTTATGAACAACAGCAAGTCGGTCTTTATGTCAGCCTTCAGCTCACGGGAACACAGCGGGTGTGTCTTCAGGTTTAACAGGTTTGACCAAGTGGACTGCCCTGACGTGAATGATATTATTTACAGCATACAAGCCATTCAGTTTTGCACTGAGTCTTAAAGGTGCAATAAGTAATACAAGTGTAAACAAGAGGATTTCTCCAACCAAAAGAATAAATAAAAAGTAAATAAAAACAGAATGCAGTGATTTACAGATACTTTTCAACCTATATTCAGTTGAATTCAGTAGAAAGACAAGATGTCTAATGTTCAAACTGACAAACTAATCTTTAATTTGATGCATGCCACATGTTTTCACAAAAGTTTGGGCAGGTTCATGTTTAGCACTGTGCTATATCACCTTTCTTTTTTTTTTTTTTTGCTTTTCTCCGTAAGAGACTGGGAACCAGGGGCACTAGTTGTTGTTGTTGTTGTTGTTGTTGTTTTGAAAGTGAAATTCTTCTCCATTTTTTGCTGAATATGCTGTATAACTTAAAGAGCTCAATAGTCCAGGGTCTCCGTTGCCCTATTTTGCACCTCACAATGCAGCACACATTTTCAGTGGGAGGCCAGGCAGGTCAGTCCAGTACAACAACGCTGTTGTAACGTGCAGAACGTGTCTTGGTGTTGTCTTGCTGAAATAACCAGGGACGTCCCTGAAAAAGAGGTCATCTGAATGGCAACATACTGTATGTTGCTCCAAAACCTGTATGTACCTTTCAGCATTAACGGGGCCTTCGGAGATGTGACAGTTACCCATGATGCCATGGTGTGACAGCCACAGGCCTCAGGTCAGTTCCTGCCTCTGCTTTCCCTTGCAGGTTCCCTCCCTGGTTGTTTGCCCCTCCCTCCTCGTTGGTGGATTGCTTTCACCTGGGCATGGCCTTTAAAAGCTTGGGAAAATCCAAGATGGCTCTTGCACACACATTCACAGCACCCAACACCTTCATTACACCACTGATTCTCATACTTAGTTATTTGGTTCTTTACGTTGCTTCATTTTCAATAAGTTAATTATTTGTTTAAAAGCTGTTATTGTGTGGACCTCCCGTCTTTGTTATGCTCTCCAACGAGCTGGGCATAACACATGGGCACAAACACACCTCCATACCATTACTGATGCTGGCTTTTGTGCTTTGTGCTGATATTGGCCTTGATGGTCCTTTCCCTCTTTCCCAGACACAAAGCAAAGCTTATTTGTTTTGCAATTGCAAAAAAGACAGAAAGAAAAGTAGAACTACAGTACAGTAATCAATACAACATGGTACTGTAAACTAAAGGGAATAAAAATAAATACAGGATATTACAGCTGTTACAGTTTGCAGTAGATGGACCCAAATGCTGGACACAATTCAGGGGTGGTGAATATTAGTGGATGTTTATTGCAGGGGTGGACGGTGGCAGGAGTCAGTACCAGAGGGCAGTGAAGAATGGTTGGATTACTGGAGATTGCAGAGGGATAACAGGCTGGGCACAGGCCATGAGGAGACGAGCGTGATCCTGAAGCACAAGGAAAAAACACCATTAACTCAGAGGCAACACAAGGAAAATAAATCACTGAAGAAAGCTTTGGGCCAGAGCTGTTACACACAGCAGCCTGAAGTGGAAGTGTGGAAGCCAGGGTTGGTAAAGTGGAGGACTGATAAGGTGCAGGTGAGCTGACTGGGAGCGGTGATGAGATGATTCCTGCCAGGTGAGGACGGAGCAGAGCCGGGGAGGAACCTTGAGACTGGAGAGGGACCACCACAAACCCACAAGACAAAGACAGACAGGAGACACGGGGGGGGGGGGGACAGAGGAAAACACTGGGAGATGACAGGAAGCACAGCTGTGGCCATGACAACAGCTACATGGCAAACAATGAAAGGTTTCACAGATGCTCTACTTAAGCTCAGCTCATCCTCAGTTACAGTGAAAGACACACCTTCACACAGGCAGCCCTGCTGTAATGGAGATGCACATCCCTGCCATGCTGCGGTGATGGACCAAGTCAAACTGAGTCGAATCAGGCGTTCATTGTTGTGTTTGTCCTCTTTCTGCTCCTCTAGGTGGACAGACAGACAGACAGAGACTTAACTGTTTGAATCAGTCTGAAGTGAAGTCAAATTTCAGCATTTTATTTGCATAAATCCTTCAATTAATTCATCTCCACACACAATAACGTTGTCTCCTAATAGCCAATAACGAATACATCTCTCCTCAGCTGTGTGGCGGGACATGTTCACAAGTGTTGCTCAGTGTTGCCGTGGAAATGCAATCAAGTTTTAATAAATAATTACACTGAATAATTAATTGATTAGAAAGCACATTTCATTACTTGATGGACAATGATGAATCGAGAAAGGCAATTCAGGGAGGCAATTAAAGCACAAATAATTTGAATATATTCAAAGAATTGTATTCCATTAAGAAACAGAATTGCTTATGAAACCATTCATCATGTATAAATGTAGAAATGTAAAATGTGCAGTAATTAATTCATGTTGTTTCAACAATACATCTGAATCAATGAATAGGAAGAGGAAAACACACAGTGGAAGTGTGTGTGTGTGTGTGTGTGTGTGTGTGTGTGTGTGTGTGTGTGTGTGTGTGTGTGTGTGTGTGTGTGTGTGTGTGTGTGTGTGTGTGTGTGTGTGTGTGTGTGTGTCAGGGGGATACTAGCAACAATAAAAAATGTCCTGGAGGTTTTCTCTTATTCTACATGATTCTGTAATAATCATTCTCAAAAGAATGATGTTTTCTCCATCCAAGGACAAGGACAAGTGTTGTGCTTAAGTGTAAAAAAGCTGCTGTAAATAAATAATAGAGTTAATCAATACTTCCTATCCTGCTTTCACTATTACTGTGGTGAATAGTAGTCACAGTTATGGTGTGACCTTTTGGTGTCGTGGAGAAAATGAAGAGGGTAGACAATTTAAGCAATCTTAAAACCCCAAAAGCAGTTCATCTTGACTTATGGACAAATGGAACTTAACGCCCATTCAGTGCTTATTTTCAATCAATTCCTCTCTTTCTCAAGGTTGTTTAGCCATTAAATTGGTAGAACTGCCACTTCTTGTTGAAAGTTGCAATATACAAAGGGATTTGCTTTCACAACCTAGACTCAAATAGAAACCTAAGCTCCTCAGAATGACTACTTGTAAAGAAATCTTAATTGGACAATTTCTTATACAATACCTTAAACCAACTGTGGAGCTTACAGACAGAACCACACATTATTGTAGGAGCTGGTGAGGTTAATGGATGTCCAAAAATCACTTTCTTTGTAGCTCTGTTTTGGTCTCACGCAATCTCAGAGAAAAACATCTGACTTATAGTAACGGCTGTGCGTCTCAAGGAAATTCCCCCTGCAGTGTTCTTGATAACTCCTACAGAGGAGCAATTAAAAGCACCCTGACTGGAAACATCACAGACTGGCACACAATGTGCACGGTTCAGGACAAGAAGAGACTGCAGAGCGTCATAAGAACCGCCCAGAACATCACTGGAACCCATCTACTGAGCGTCAGTGATATACTGAAGGGGATAAGGGTACTAAAAGACAATACCAACCCCAGCCACAGCCTGTTCACTCTGCTGCCGTCTGGCAAGAGATACAGAAGTATCTGCTGCCGTACCACCGGACTGAACCTTGAAATATTGTTAAGCAGCCTTGTTGTAAATTCTAAAAAAAAGTCTCTTTGTATCTTTGTAGATGTTTATTTTCTTCACCAGATAGTCACTAAGTGCGTCTGTTGGCATTTGTTGCTTGGTGGGCAGCATACAGAAGGTTTATGAGAGCTTTTTCTCCTGAAAACAGTGTGTCAACCACTGACTTTAAATAAAGATGGACAGTGCGTCCTTTAAAATTTGTTTGACATATACTTTGATGTTTTAGTTTGGCCCATGTCTTATATACTAAAATGGAGGGGCTGGGTGTATGACCTATGCTGCAACCAGCCACCAGGGGGTGTTTTGGCTTCAATTTAGGGAGCTGTCAGGTTGTATATGTCAATGGTGTGAACCAAAACAAGTAAAGTTGTGGGCCATAAAACCAAAATAATGAGTTGAAAGATGCTATAAGAGTCTGGGGGGAAAAAAAGACAGGAGTTCTACAGACAGAAACCTCCTACATGTGAATCCTTTTCAGAAATGACATGTATTAAAAGGAATGTACTGTACAGGGAACATTATGTAGTGAGATGTGTAAGGACACAAGAATTCAGCAGCTATTGAAAGAAGCATCCATTCAGCTGATGTGTCCCGAAGCAACACAATGATGTGTTTCTAATGATGAGAACCGAGGGAACAACACATGCCTGATGCTATTTTGTTGAGCCCTAATAACCAAACATTGTGATATTATTTTGACACTGCAAATCGATACACATGGAGAACCAGTAATTTAAAAAAAAATGGGATTTGCATATTTATCAATCGTGGCTTCATACTTACAGTGCATATTTAGTGAAGCGCATCTCAAAACCCATTTCAAATTTTAATTACTTTATCATGATGTTAGTCATGTACAGAGTAACAACATGCACATTTCCATTCTTAACTGCTTCTGGAAAATCTTCCCAAGGTGACAAGTTATATTAACACCTGTATGGGGAATAGTTTGCTCATCAGCCAAGAGAAAATTGGAAATCAGAATTATTATTTGACTGCCAGCAGGCTGTTTAACAGTAAGAAAGTGTCACAAGGTACAAAGAAGATGCAGCAAAACTAGTGAGTCAGCTACATCTGGTTAGCCCATGTGTATCCATACCACTTGGTGTAATCAGCATTGTGTGTGGCAGCAGGACATGATATTGCATTTACATTTTTGCTTCCTTCATTTTTTTTTCTCTTTGTCTCTTCAGTTGCTCTATTACCCAAGCAGGCAATATCTTTCAATATCTGGCAGAAACATGACAAGCAGTCAATCTCATCAGAGCTCGTCCGTGCAGCCCCCCCCCCAATCCCAGGATGCACTCTGTCAGCTGTTATTGTACAAAGGCACACATGCTGCTTCACAATTGCTCACACGCGTCTCAAACTATTTTCAGTGCTATAGATGTGCATCTACAGGCAGCCCCACTAGAAAATGTTGAGGTGTGATGTTAAAGAAACAGATGAAGGAAGAATATGCTGCCCTTGTCAGTGCATTATTCTGCTTTATGGTGCACCTGTCACCTTCATTTTTTTGTACATTGAACACTGCACAAGATGACAAGAAACCCTGCCTTGAATCTGGTTTGCTGTCCCGCGAAAAAAAAAAAATCATTACAACAGTGTGACTAGTTTTCATCTGCACTTGTCAGTCAAAGTGTCAGAAATGGATGTAGGTCTCTGCTGTGCTGTTACGCTTTGTGAGATCGGGCAGCGCTCGGGAAGACCCAAATATCTTTCTGCTCTACCGGCGGTTCGCTCACCTAAGGCCGCTATAACAGATTTCAAGTGAGTCTGCATTTCCTGTTTTTATGACTTTTAAAATATGGTCGCAGCAAAGCCTGTCATACCTGAAGGTTACTTTTTTTGATTGAGTTTGTTGTGGATTAATGTACAGAACATTAAATGAATTCCTAATTTGCTAGTTTGGGCAAATTGCAAAATTACTATCCCATACAGCATCATGCTCATTATAAACTCATTGCCTTTTTAAATTACTTTAACCTATTTTCAATCCAAAATTTTGAGGAGCATATTAGTTTAGACAGACTCCCCCCTCATACTTTGTGCCCGCATCTACCATAAACTTCATCTGTTGCTAGAGGACATTTTACACTTTACATTTTGTACACGTTCTTTTGCAGTGTTCAAATGCTTACAGTCATAAAAGGTGAATAAAAAGGGGGAGAAAGGACATTTCCATTGCTGATTATGCACCAGAGAGTTTTAAAGGTTATAAATGATTGAACTACAGATCCTTGGCACTGAAAATTATTGAATCTTTTTGCATTGTTTTCTTTTTGTTTGTTTTTGTTCAGTGTAAAAAGGTGAGAAAACTCATAAATACAAGGCAGCTGGCTTCACTAAATGTTTGAGTCTGAAGTCAACCTCAACTCTTAAGTTTCAGAATAAATTAAAACAAATTTTGCAGACCTATAATCTTTGTTAAAATAATATATTTTTCTTCTTTAGATAAATCTCTGAGTTGAGCAATGATGAAGGTTTGATTAGCAGCGGCAGATTTAGTCATTTTGGGGCCTAAGTTAAACACAGGCATGGGGCCCTCCACATCCCTTTTAGGTTTTGGCACAAAAGAAACTCAGCCAAAGTCAGGGAAAAATCATGGTTTGGATCATATTAATGCTTCATTTAGCAACAGGTGACCTACGTCTTCATGGTTATTGTAATAACCTCTTGGTTATGGTTTAGGAACAATTGTTCTGTTTAAAAGGAACCAACGCTGACTGTCAGAGCGACAACTTTCTCTGACTCAGTCATCAACCCCAACCTCCCTTTACAGACTTTGTGGCAACATAATAACATCATACTACTTCCTTGTTTGCTGTTTGTTTAGTTCAGTCAAGCGACCCATGTGGAATTAATTATTATGTGGAATTAATTATTAATTAATTATCATGTGGAAGTAGATGGTGTACAGCAATTATAATCTGTGATTTCATTATTCACAAAAAGGAAACGGCAAACTCAACACAGCAGGGAGTGGAGAGAAAGGCGTTTTTAAAAGTCTCTTGTGTGTTCAGCTCTCAGTACTTTTGTAGCTTCTAACTGAATCTCTGTGCTTAAAGTTCAGTTTCTCTCGTGTTTCAGTTAAACGCCTTCAAGTGGGCGCAAACAGTGCTTGGCTGACACACTGAGTCAAATCAATTCAAGCCAAGCAGCACGTCTTTATGGAGAAGGAGCAAAAGAGTCGCCAAAGTTACAGACGGAGCCGACAAGCATTAATTGCTTCGGCTGAAAAGGGGTCATTTTACCTGGGAGTATATGTTGACTGCACCCATTCCCACTGAGGAGAAAAGCCAGATAGAATAGTAGTATTGTTTGAAGGTTTTTTGTCCAGTGTAAAAGGGACGCCAGCATCCACAGATGAACAGATGAGCCTGTTAAAATACTACATCATATGAACCACAAAGGCGGCAGCAGTCGCAGCAAGTGACAGCAAAGCTTTCAGGCTGCCATGCTGGCAAAAAGCATGGGCAGAGAGCTGGTACATAAGTAAAAATCCATATAAAAAGGTGTTTTGGTTACATCAGTGAAATCCATCTGCCATGCTTTGTTTCATGTGTATCTTGGTGCAACTGTCACTTGATTTAAACATCTTTGTTTTTCACTCCAACACTTAGGTGTATTTTTGCTCAGAGATCTAACCTTTCGTTCTGTGTGATGACACCTTCAAAAACATGAAATGTCTTAATGTGAATTTCACAATGTTGACACTTATATCATAAGATATGCTGATTGCAATCTGTTTCTCTAAATAGAGCTTTGCAATAAGGGGAGAAAAAACTCACTGACATCAACATTTCACATATTACAAAGTCTGTCCACATCCAATACAAACTAATTAAGTGTGATTTGCCATAGCTGAGTACAGTCCCGAGTGTTTATTGTCAGTTGATTGTCATGCTAAAAACGATTCAGCAGAGAGCCACCAAAACTCCTGTGCTACTTTAGAACCTCAGCTTAATTTAAAATGGTTATTTTCTCCCGTTATTGGCTTTTCTGTGTGAAAATGTATTTTGTCTCATTCTACTTCTGTTCCTCGTGTTTTATTAAACTGAAAATCATCGAGGAATGAAGCAGGGGGATAATACGCAGCTATTAACTTTTCATGTTGGGAATTTGGCCTTGAGAAGACTAGCCTCTTTCGCTTGTGTTCATTACATCTTTCCATGAGCACAGTCCTCCATCTGACAGTATGTTCTCTTATTTAATATGGTGTCACGCCATCTCGACTGCTACATTCCTCTCTTTCTCTGCTCATATTTTATCTGACATCCACAACTCCACACAAATACCCTGCAATCTCTACCTCCATTTAATTGTTATCGTTGTTTCCACACGTTTTATTTCGCAGGCACATCCATCTGTTCGTGTATAGTGGATCCTGTGCGGAGATGGGAGCACTGGCTGTTGAATGGCTGTCAGACATGCAGATGTGACCTTGATCATCCCTGAGGGGAAGAGGCAGCCATAAATCCAGCTATTATGCCATGGCGAGTCTATCAATTCTGCTGCAACACAGATGTGAAATACAGCAGAGACATTTGTAGGGATATGACAGGTAACCATGACACTACACTACAGGTGACACGATAGATAATGTTGAAGTACAGCTGGATCAGAAAGAATGACAAGCTGTGGTGCTGGTCATCAGATTTGCATGCTGTGCGAGCCATAATGATGTATTAAAAGGGATAATGATTACACTATGGAAACATTATAGTCTATCCATATGAACAGAGCCAAATTTTGTTCACATGTGTTAAAATCTGTGTTAGCGAGCAATTGTTCTTTTCCAAGATAATCCATCCACCTGACAGGTGTGGCATATAAAGATGCTGATCAAACAGTGTGATTATTGCACATTGCTTTGGACTGGCCACAATAAAAGGCCATTCCAGAATGTGCCATTTAATCAGGCACTGATCTGTGTCTGTTTGACATTGGGCTACAGATACCTTTTTTTCCCTAGTCATGAACTCCTATACTCTGTCTAACCCCACACAAAACCAGTCGCTCTTCATGCCTAAACCTTACCAACTTAGCCAACAAGGGCACTGAGCATTAGCCTCATCAGCAGCAGAGATAGGCTGAGTCATGACTTTGCCATCCTGGGAAAAAAAAGTTGTATCTGCAGCCCAATGTGAAATAGCCATACTTCAGTGACTAACAAATGTCTTTTTTCAAGATAATCCATCCACCTGACAGGTGGATGGATTATCAGGCTGTTTAATCAGCATATAGAAATGCTGATTAAACAGCCTGATTATTCCAAAGTCGTGCCTTCGACTGGTCACAGTGAAAGGCCACTCTAAAATTTGAAGTTTTATCTTGGAAAAAGTACTTTTTTTAGGCACTGAACTATGGTTATTGCACATATACATTCATAGAGATGTTTTTTTCCCATTGATGTGCCCTATCTTCCCTCTGACTGGCTAGTACTTGTTGCGGTCCTTGGTTGGGTTGGTCAGCCTTGGTTATGTTATGTTGGTGAGGAATGAGGAGTGATTGGTTGGGGTAAGAATATCAGGGTGAGTGAATCAGAAACAGAAAAGGGCGGGTCATGACTTTGTCCACCTGTGGGAAAAAAAATCTGTAGCCCTAAGTGAAATAACCATAGTTCAGAGTGTAGAAAAATATTATTTCTGAGGTAAAAGTGCAGGTGACAAGTCAAAGCCACACTTGTGCAATAATCAAGCTGTTAAATCAGCAACTTCACAGCGTTCTAGTCCCAGTTGATCACGATTTGTCACCACCGCTCTGCATCTTGTACTGATACAGCCCTTCAGTGACTGTATCTGATGTCGTCAGAAAGTTTTTTTATGATGTGATTAACACTGTGAAAGAGTCGCAGTTTGGTTAGGTTAAGAAAAATTGGTTGCATTTATATTTTTGTTGAGTGTATAATGATAAACTGTATAAATATGATGAACCATATCACATAAAATGCAGAAATAACACTTGATTCTATTTAAAAGTAGTGCGGTTATTTCTGAGCATTGGTACAGATGGTTTCTAAACTCAAACATATTCTTTGACATTGGTTTGGAAATAGAAAACAGCTTTGCAGTCGCCTTCTTGTCCTTGTGCATCAGCTAATACAAGAAAGTAACAGCCCAACTAGGAAGCACATGCTCAGCTGATATTCGCAGCCTGAGGTTAGAAGTGAGTTTGACCACATATGAAACGCACCATTTAGCCCGTGTTTGCCATTCCTCCCTCCACTCAGCATGAAGATAATTGGATATAAAACATCAGTGAAAAGTCATAGCTCTCCTCCTTCTACCACTGCATGGTCTCACAGGTCCAATTCACACAATAAAACACCATTATATCTCATCAATGGCGCTTTAAATGTGGTGGACAGAGGGAGACGGTTCAGTGGGCCGTCTTATAATTCACGTGGATGCGGTTCTCATTGACCTCAGCCCCTGTGGGATGACCGCTTTCTTTATGTTCCCTTCAAATCCCAGCTCCCAGTGTTTTTACTCTATACCCGTGAGTCGGCTTTATTGTACATCTGCAATAACATAATGAAAAACCCTACACCTTGCCACGTCGATCCACATAAAGGGGGACACTCTGCAGGTTGCAATTACTTTGATAGCAGCCATTTCTCTTTTCTCTCTTTTTCTGACCCTTCCTCCCCCTGATGAAGCGCTATAGATTATGGAGGTGTAGCAGTAATAACTAAATAATCAGGTTTTCTCAACAACAGTGTAGAAGCTGCAAGAGCTGGAATGAGATCAATTCATGAACTATAAAGTAAAATGTCATGTTTGTAGAATGCAGGTCTCTTGTTTTATTACCTCTGAAAACAGTGATTGAAAGTTTTGAGTTAACGTATCTCAAAGGGATTATTTGTATAAATAAATTTGTCTTGCAGTGAATCGTTGTGATGGAATGGAGGTGAAAACATTTTGAGCTGAACTAACCATGATAGACAGACGTTATTCAATATTCATGTAACATAAATAAGTAAATATATTTGACTTAGATGTCATGTAGGTGTATGGCTTCTAAAAATGGTATTAAAAACTAAACAAAGGATCAGGGCATGATCAGCAGCAAATTTCTTTAAGCCACCTAAAAAGGTTCACCTACAAAAATCAATATAAAAACTCCCCTGAGGAAATTTTACCCTGCAGAACATGGGAGCTGCTGGTCTACTGCTGCTTCGATTTGTTAGTTTGCCTGTGTTTGAGTTATTGTGTGACTTTGGTGTTTTAAAAGGATATTTCAGATTCACCAAAGTCACACGATGAGACAGACAAATTAACAGATCGAGGCAGGCAGTAACTCCTGTCTTCTGCAAGATAAAAATGACTGATTTTGGCTATGGAGTTTGGTTGGTATAGAGAAAACGACAATGTAAAGCAATGAAAATAAAGTTGAAAATCGTTGACCCTCTCTGCAGCAGTTCATCTAATAATCCGAACTATCCCTTTAAGTTAAATTGCACAGAATGATCTCAATGGATTTTTGATTTTAAGCTATGGTTTGTTGGGTTGATGCCAAGCAGGGTTGGATGCTTTAACTGCAGGTGACATATGGCAGCATGGCAGATGTGTACAGATGTTAAACATTCTTGTTATCGCAGCTCTAATCACAGTGTGTGTTTTTCTGTGGCTGCTGTAGACGGGCTGCATGTGCATTCCTGGCATTGTCGTCGTATACATACCATCTTTTCAATGCAACCTGGCAACCCAAAGGAAGCTCATGTCTGGGGGAAAAAATGAGTCTCTATTGGTTGTTGTGTTCTCATTGTGGCCTATCAGATAATTGCAAGGACCTGAAGCAACAGGAAAAGAAAAAGGGAAAACAGATTCTTAATCTGCCCTCTTGAATAAGGAATTTGTAGCACACAAATTAATTTGACTGTCGGTCAAGAAATGTTCTGAAGGTTTTAATATATATATAAAACAATATTTATGTTATATTTATGCACAAATGTATCCCTGCTGTGAGCTACCCTCCAGTCAAAGCTGTGTTGTGGATCAATATATCTCATATTCATCTAATATTTATAGTTTGATGATGGAGTCTACATACTGTCAGATTTCCCCTGTTTTAAAGGGTGTGATGACGCATCAACATGCAGTGATGAAAGGCCTTACACCAGATCTACTTATTAGGTTACTGGGCTTTGCAACCCTTACAGGAAAGGGAGAAAAAGGGTCGGTCTCTAAGTATGTGAGTGTGTAGCAGGTGTAAAAGAGTGAAATATAGCAGCAGTGAAGGGTGCAGCATAAACCTGGCCACTCTAACTTTTTTTAATTTGGATTGGCAAGTCAACTGCCAGGATGGCAATATTTTATCATCAAGTCGTTTTCTGAGTATCCCGCTCTGAAGCAGAGTGGCTCTCCATCATGTTTGTCAGAGGGGACTTTATTGAAGAACACTGAGACCCGATTGGATGCTGGGCACACACTCGTGCAGGGGGAGGGGGCAGTGTATGGGAGCTGGCATTGGGGGAGTGATTATATTGAATTTGCAGGCATGTGAGTTTCTTTGTCGCTAACAAGCCATGCCCTCAGTCAGACTCTTTCGTATGGTGCTGCCATGTGTTGATTAGGGTTAAGTCCTCAAATATGAAAAAATCTGCTATTAAATTTAGGTTCAGCAGTCAACAAAATGGCAACAGCATATAAATGACACATTTTCAGCCCAAGGCTTTGTGTCAGGATATCTGAAGATCAAGTCCTTGCTCTCAAAAGTATGTATTCATACATACATATTTCCAACATTGCAAGAAAGGAATAAAAAAAGCATTCACAGCACTGTTTACAGGCATCCATCAATATAACATGTGATACTATATCTCTATAGAAGTTATGGAGTTAAAGATGTTTCACCATCAGCCATTATCGGATTAAAAGTTCACTGCTAATAAAAACCTTTGGACGGGTTTGTTTCTTCTTGTCACAACATTATTAACTTCATTAAAGGTGCAATATGTAAGAATCAGCCACCTGTGAAATTCATACTCCAAATGAACAGGGGTCAGCATATCACCAGCGTAATCGCTAACTGCTGCTAATTGTAGCTGCTGTTAGCTAGTTAGCTCAATTAGCTTAGTTAGCCATGCAGCTAGTGGACTCTGCCTGGACTGGGAGCTTAGAGAACCGGGGGAGTGTTGATGTTAGCCATTAGCACAGGAGACTTTGATAGCCATAAGGAGGTGGTTTTCAGACCCAGGGCAGTGGGGACTCATCGAATTGTTGGCTGTGAGCAAAGCTGTAATGTAATGAGCTCCAGAACAGGATCCAAGTGTCCAGGCAGTGGAACTGGGATCAGCAGCCTCCCGATGAGAACCCTCCCAGACGGACTGAGACCAGTTTGACGACAGAGAACGCAGAACCGGGGTGGTTTACAGTGGCTCCGACCGGGATTGTGACTCTGGGGACAATAAAGACATGGCGGGTTCAGGAGAGGAGCGAGAGCCAGGTCTGGTGTCAGTGAGTTTCCAGTGCCAGAAACCAAACCCTGCAAGAGAGAACCACCAGTCAGATTGAGGGCAGACTGGACACTACAGTGACGCATTATTGCATCTTGAGGTACAAAGCGGTATTAGCTTACCAGTTAGCATGCTAACTTCAGTGGGTCTAGATTTCTCTGCAACACAGTACAAAGACATTGACTGGGAAAATTGACATGAACACCCAAGATGGAACAACAACTCAGAAAGTTGGAGATAATTTTGTTACAAGTTGCCGAGCTGTTGTCAGTTGACGTCATAAACACAGGAAAGTAAATGTTTGGTTGATACCTTTTTATTAATTCTCATGTTACATATCATTTTTTGCTTATATTATATTATATTGTATTAGGTTGTAGTTGCTGTCCACACAAAGTGACCTGAGTTCGTTAGACAAGTTATTTATTATAATTAATTTTATAACAAATCAGATACAAATGCATTCAGCATACCCTAACCTACCCTGCTGTACCCCACCTTACCCTACCCTTATCCATGTCAAAAATCATTAGTGAGGTAGGATAATGTTCCTTTAAAAAACACATCAAGTCAAATACCACACAAACAACATTAATATTCTGTTGTGCTGCTGAAAACAAGTTTTAATTCCTGCATTAAAAAAAAACAGTATGAACTGCACTAGAATTATTTGTTTTTTTGTGTAGGTCCTGAATTTGTTCAAGGACCCCTGGCTGAAATATAGTGCTTATGAATCCTCAAGGTAATGGAAAAGATGCTCTGCTGACAGGCAGCAGAGACCCAGGGTCATGTTTTTCCTTGCAAACATAAATCTTGGCCTCCTCTTGCCCCCTGCCCGCCCTTCTCGTGCGTCTGTTGCAGGAACCGTCTTTTGGCTATCTTGACTGATTGAGAGGCATGATTTATATCCACGGGCCAGTACCATAGCAGAAAATTCAATTAAATGAAGGAACATAAATAGAAGATAAATGAATAAGTGTGCTCACATCTCTGCATTTCTCTTTCCCACAGGCCTTTGTCCACATCAGAATACATTAAATTCCTGTAAAAAGATTGTTTTCCTGCAAATGATGACTCACCGTAATATGTTAATTATATCATATTGAGGTGTAAAGACATATTGAGGAACATACATATTCATACTTATGCAGACAAGCAATCACTGAGAGAGACGGAGACAGAGAAATCTAATGCATGTCCTTGAGAGGAAAACACTTGAAATGTAAATGGTAGTTGTCTTAAAGAATAGGGGCTGTATCAGCGAAACTTCCTAACTTGCAAATCCAACAGTTTGGTAACCATGGTAATTAGGGTTTGGACCTAATTTAGGAAAAAGCCATTACACACACAATAGTTGCTAAGTCAGTGTTGCTATTCTTTCTTAAAGGAGCAACACGTAACCGTTGTGCATCCAAAAATTAGTACTGCAGTCCAAATAGGAGCCATAGACAGTATATTAAATAGGTTGAAATCATGTGTAATGTACGATCTATGGTTGAGGTGAGTTGTTTCTCCCCACCCCCTCCTCCCCAGACATGAGGAAGCTCAGACAGGCTGCACGAACACTGCAGGAGCGCAAGATGACTGCAACATTACAACTTCACAATACAAAGCAAAGCGGCTGCCTGTCTTACTGCCCGCTGGACTCCATTTAACCGTTATAAACATCTACTCCTTCTAAAAGATTATTAATGATTTCTATGACTCATAAACAGACACTTACTCATTCTGCAAACATTCTGCATTAATTTGAACTCTGGTTAACAAGAAATTATTCTGGCCCTGAATGGAAATTTCAAAGGAGGACACCGTGGCTGTAGTGGTGTTGTCAAAATAGCAAGTACTTCAACATGTTTCCTTAGTTTCTGATGACATATCATGGTCATTTTATGGTTTATTACCTTAAATATACAGTACAGTTACAGATGTTCCCCTTAAAATGGGAAAAGTGCATTAGACAAGCATCCTAAATTGGCAAAATCTTAAATAAACTCTCCTATCTTGGGACAAATATTAACCATACTGTTCTAACTTTCACTTGTCCTCCTAATTTACTTACAGTTATCAGTAGGAAAGTACAGTAGTACAGTTTGTTGGTAGCTAAAGGTAGTGTTTGTTAACAGAAATGTTAGCTAACTTGTTGTACAGCTGCTGTACACAATAGATGCCAGATACAGTGGAGAGACTGTGCCTGCAATCTTAACCCACTCTCTTGCTTTTAACTCTAGAGTTAGTGTGTATGTTTCTCTACTAACACCTGTAATTAAACTATCATGAAGTTAAGTGCCTATCTTTGCTTTTGCTCTATTTTTTGTATGTTTAAACAATTAAAAACTGATGCTTGGAAAGCTGTTTAGCTTAGCAAGATGAGAAAAGTAGTGTTAATTGCAGCAACAGACATAAAATTTAATAAGCAATATTGAATTGAGTATTTAGGATTTGCTAACGAGAGATAAGATGGGATTCCTAAAATTAGTTTTTGCTTCTGTAATACCACACTGGGAAAAATCCTTTCTTAGACTCTTTCTATCAACAGGAAATTTCTGTCTTACGGCCCCGGGACATATTCTGTCCTGTGTGTCAGTGGAAGGGGTCATTAGTTTTTCATAGTATGATAAGGAGGACAAGAGCATCTCTCTCACTCTGCTCTATGTAGGTTGCTAAAGTGACTTTTGAGATTTGATACTTAAACCTTGAAAGATCTGTTTCCCGCTCCCAATTTAGACCTGACCTTTCCAAGCAGCCAGCTAGACTGCACCTCCACACAGGAAAATAGGATCAACTCGGGAAGGACGCCATCAGTCTCCATGCGCTCACCACGCTGACAAAACAGCTGATTGCGGACCAGCGTGGGCTCTGTTACTGTATTGACATTGCCGGTTGTTTTACTGCTTAATTTGCCAGGCTGCTGAAGTATTTATAGACCTTCCCATCCAAATGCACCACATGTAAATGAAGCTTCATCATAAATAATCCATTGGCAAAAATACACAGCCCTATAATTGGAAAAAGGTACAAAATACTTGTTTCCTGCCTTCATAATGTGCCAGAGAGTTTATTTTCTGTCCTGCAGTGTTATGGTTGTTTTGCTTCCAGCGAGGATCATTAATATATGGCTCCCCGTTTCAGATGCCCTTGCTCGACAAGGAGTTCTAAATCTGTACAAGTGGTTAGGAGGACACTCATCTTAGCTTTGCAGGGCCAAGCCTGTCTTCCTGCTTAAGTAGGAACTAATTTATGCCCGGTGATAAAAAATACATAAAATAAAAGCAAGGAGTAGCCCCGGGCAAGAAATGGCAATAAGAGGTGTGATCCCTCAAAGGCAATAATTCAGAGTGATTTATAACTCGGTAACAGGGGGGGAAAATGCTTCACCAGCATGTCAGTCAAATGTATTCCCGTCATCATGGACAGAGAAGAGAGCACAACAACTCTCGACAAAAAAAAAAATATGAATGCAACACTTGTGTTTTTGCTGCCATTTTTCATAAAAGATCCGAGACTTCTTCCATGCACACAAAAGGTTTATTTCTCTCAGATTCTGTTGACAGATTTGCTAAAATGCGTCTTAGCGAGTACTTTGCATTTGCCAAGATTCAACATCCAGCTGACAGGTGTGAATATAGAGATGCTGAGTAAACAGCACAATTATTGCACAGCTGTGCATTGGACTGGTCACAATAAAAGGCCACTCGAACATGTGTACTCTGCCTCTAATTGGCTTACCCCGATATTCTTACGCAAACCCTAATCAGTTATTCTTCACGCCTTGCATTTCTAGTGAACATATGTGAACAAAACTTGAATACAAAATAAAAAATAAAGACAACATCTGACAACATCTTTTCTTCTTGTGTTGTTGTTTCATATGTGCTGAATTTATTTGAGAAATTACAAATTAGGAATTGAAATCTGTTCATTTATTAATACATCGTTCTCACATCCCGTCTAGATAACTGAGAATAGTTAAACACATGGCGCATTTGCATGATTGGAAGCGCTTTTCATGCCTCTGCAATTGAAAAATCATCAGGTCGTCGGGTCACACCTGTCTTGGCTGAAAATGACAAAAAAGTAAAAAATGTGTTCCCAGGCTGCTGGATGTACATTTTATTCAGCTTTATAATGATGAGACAGGCTCGACATTTGAAGCTCTGCCATCTTTACATCATGTGAAAAGGAAAGGAACTCAGGTTAAAATAAGCTAATTTAGCGTTCAACAACCTGTGTTTGGTGGAAAATGCTAGCATGCATTCATTCAGAGTATCATTTTCATCACCATATTTTCATATTAAAATGCTCAGGGGTCGTGCTTGCTCAACCCCAGCTGGCAGACTTTCTGATTGTCTCTCTTCCTCCTGCACACACACACACACACACACACACACACACACACACACACACACACACAAATATGCAGACTCGCAGAGGTACAATCACGTAGATGCTCGTGCACTCTGTGTACACACACCCACGGACACAGCCAGACATGCCTGATGCAAAGGTGAGGAAATGAAGGCCGTCGCCATGTGTGGTGCCGATAAGAACGCCATTCCCTGCTTTACTCCCTCCGCTCTGTACCCATAGCATCTGCTCTGCCCTCATTAATCAAGGGAGAGGTGGGCAGGGGGTTGCCACTTGGAATAAAGCTTGATCATCACATGGAGTGCTGCGGACCACATCCTGGCATTTAGCTAAACTGTTTTTGTCGTGTGTCTTACCCATGTACCCTCAAGGCTACACTGCTTGTTAGTTTTCCTCGTGTGCTGCGTCACATGGCCGACGCGACGTGGACCCAGCGCCATCTGTTGAGGGATGTCACCCTGTGACCTAGTGGAGGAGATGAAGGCTGTTAACCCCCCACCCGTTTAATTCGGGGCTTGACAAAGCAGCTATCTCCAGGTACAGTACCCCAAGAGGGTCTCCGACTTTCTTCAAAACATGAGTGATGCTCAGGACAGTGCACCACCACACCGATGTGTTCCCTCAAGCAGCCTGGTGGGACCAGCAGACTGTGTGTCCTGCATTTTGCTGTTCATCATTTCAGAGGAGAATGAAATTTCCTTTGAGACACTATCTGCCATCTCATCCTTTCAAATAGAGCCTCAACATGTTGTGTTCTTGGCTGGCCGGAGGCAACAGAGACTCATCACAGCCTTGCTTGTGTAGACATATGTCACTAAAGATACAAGGACAGGCGTTTGGAGGCTCAAGGACACCATTAGGGGGCGTCTCTCTGCCAAAAATTTCAGGGAGAGAACGGTTAAATAATGCTTTTAAATTCCTCCCCTTTATTGAGGCTCAAAAAGATTTGCAATTCTATAGTATTATTTTATGACAAACTATAATGAAATAGCTGCCACACAAGAGTTTTACTGGCAATCAACAGAAATATTCTAACAAAATAAAAAATTGAGTTGTACTAGGGAAAATCCAAGTAGTGGGCTAGCCTGTGCAGTTAGCTAGCCAGGATGTTGAATGTGCCTTATAATTGTTTCCTCTCCTGAATTCAGTCCAAAAGGTAACCTGGGTGTTTGCTAACAGCAAGCTGTGCAGCTAAACTTTTTAGCTATTCAGTGTTGCATGTTGCTTGATCAAAGCAATACACAGCCTGAGGGATGGTTTCTAAGTTTAAAATAAACTGTTCTCATAATGGTTACAAAAAAGTTCATTTGATGTTTTAAAAGTTTGGTTTTATAAATGTTCTGTTTTTTGTATTTTGTGTAAAACCAAAAAGTTTTTCAGATTGACCATTTTTGTGCAAAAACTGTGGGAAAGTGAAGATATTTTTGGATCTCACATGTACTGCAGCTTGCATTTGTGTTTTCAGTGGGGACTGCTCCTGGGTAAAGCTGGACGTACACTATGCAATTTTGAAAATGTTGCTTATTTCCAATTCCTGCTGTATGAATGATTTAGCAGAGAGGATTGGAGGTAAACTGGCTATGTTTTATCATTCATATTTTCTGTCAATATGGTGCATGGTGTTGCCATGGCAATTTCAAATGCTCAGTTAGCCACTTTGCTCAGGAGCAGTGAGACAAAAGGCATTGACCTCAGGAAATCGCTCCCCCCTGTAGACTGCACAGCACGCGACGCCTGACAAAGCTGAAATTCAGTCCAGCGCTAAAATGTTTGTCCAGTGGCTCAAAAATCGTGTAATATTTTGTCTGTTGCCAGGATTGTGATGTACTAAAACACTTAATCTAACCATGATGACACGAGGGGCACCAACTCATCAGCTGAACCTTGAAAAATGAGCATGTAACAATTTTGTTTTTGATATAAAAATATGGAATGACATTTCAGGAACAAGTCTACCATTTCATCTGGCATCCCTTTTTTTTTCGTTTTGCTTGTTTTGTAGTAGGAGTATAAGGGTTAGGGTCCCCTCTGCTCATATCAAAGAGTGTTTCATCTAATTTAACAACACCAGCTTCTTATGATCACCTTGACTTGATTTTCCAGTTGTTTTAATGATGCCATTATAAACGAGGAAACCCTAATCAGAGCTGCCAAACAGCAACTCAGTGTGCTTCTTTCAGAGTTACAGAGGTTTAATGAGCACAAACAACTTCACTGCGACAGTATCGCTCTGTTAAATGCGGCTCCTGACAAAGGAAATTTGGATCCATACGCCTGCATAAATGTATTTATTTACATGGCCATAACAAGCAACTGCAACAACTGCAATGTATTTTTCATTTGTCATGAGGCTGTGTCCCTGTTTTACTTTTCAGTGCATGTTTAATGAATGAATCAACACTTCAAAAAAAATATATATACCACAAACGAGGACCAGGAACTGTTCAAGCTTGATGATGGATCAATACTGGCTGTCTGTGACCCAACTTTAAACTTGGATTTCCATGTTTTCCATGTTTTACTGTTGAAACTCTGCGTTAGAATGTAGATGTTGTAATATTTAGGGACAGTCAAAAGAAACTTTGAAGAAGCTTTGTTGTTGCACAAAAGCTGTCCTGTTTTGTTCTGTGACCCTCGTTGCTGTGTGTGTGTGTGTGTTTCTGGCACTGCTATATGTAAATTTACTTGATAGATATGGCCTGAAGGTAACAATATAATTAAGCATGAAAAACAAATTGTCAAACTGCAAGAATGTTGTGTTACTATGGCTACCACCCAGCAGCTAGTCAGGCAACAGACAAGATGCCTGCTAGGCCACAAGGTGAGGTCCACTGCGTCACTTTAATTCTACTTAATCATAACGCTTGTGATTCCACCAAACGCGCTGCAGTGTGTCCGAGAAGTGGCTCTCGGCCAAAATTGATTAACACATCAGACATTTAAAGACCAGAAATCAGAATCGGCCGAGAAAATTGCAATCGGTGCAACTCGATAACTCCAGTTTTCGACAGATGCTGCCCAGAGGAAATTGATGCAGAAATGGCATAGACAATCTAGTCAGTTTTCAAAATAAAAGACCCCATGCTGACTTGCAATCATAGAAAGAGACAAAAAAAGAAACTATTTAACATTTATCCCACATAATCATGATATAAGCCCCAAAAAGCAACAAAATCTGACTGAGTCAACATAATGAGGTGGGCAAAACTTACGTCATTTATCAGAAATAAAGTAATATGCAAAAACAAACAAAAGAATCTGAATACTGATACTGAACTGTTGTGCCAACCTACATAACTGCAAGGGAAATTCACTGCAACAACCTTAATGCAACGCCCGGTGCAGTGATAACTCTGAGCCTCATCACAGCCCATAATGTGTCATGTGCAGCAGATGTGGCGAGAATGTGTAACCTTTTGGGTCGCTGATAGGGACACGGTGACACCTCGCCGAGACCCTCCATCATCGAACACCTCAGAGGCCTGTCATTGTCCTGACGGAATAACAGCCACGAACCATTTGTATCCAATCATGACACCTAATGACAAATGCCCATCACAGTGGAGCAACAACCTGATTAGTGTTGAGGCTGTGGAGGGAAGAGGCTTGATAGCAAATAGCTGCTGTGCTTGAAACCCTAGAGACTGTCATACTTATAATGATCTGTGTTTCAAAGGCCAAATAACATCCCTATGATGAAAGTGCATCGCACCATGTGTTATCATAATAGGCACACATTGCAGTCATCTCCACTGCGCTTGGCTTCAGTTCAGTCATTTGAGTGCCTCAGAGACCGAAGGGATGCTTCTGGGTGGGGGTTTATACTATGACCTTCATAATCACAACTAATTTCCTCAGTCTGTGCCACCTTCACCACTTCAGCATCAAATATCGTGCGCTTCATTGTACTCTGCTTCTGCTCAGTCCCTCAAAAGATACCAGCGAGGCAGTCTATAAAAAGCATTGATACAGTACTTCACTAATTCAGTGTTCAACTTTTTTTTTTAGGCATGGAATGATTTGTTTACCTCAACTGTATGAAGTAAGTTTCTGTTTTCCCTCAAGGGCCCAAACAATCCAGTCCTACATATTGATTAGCAGATGCCTTTTGGGGCCCTGAGCAATTGTTAAGAATTCAGCCCTGCCTTTTTAATGGAAATCAGGGGTGAAGCATGTATAATCTATACACATGCTTTGAATGATTTATTACCTATTATTTTGGTATGGAACCAATTTGTTTCATTAAATGCATTTGTTTATTTATTGAGCTGTTGGGACGAGGTTAAAAATTAATAAGCAAATAATTGCCAACAAAAGCGAGGCTTCATGTGAGCTGCTCAGTGAAATATTGCTTTGTAAAGTGATTCTGAGCGACCCCCACACACCCTTAATATGCACAGCTAAATTTTCACAGCAACCTTTATTAAAAAGCCCTTACATGGCTAATGGAGGGGATCATAAGAACTCCATAACTGATGCTCAGTTCATACGCTGTGACAGTCAACATACAAACAGCAGAACATTTAATGAGAAATGTCATGTTTTACATTTCTTTTCTGCAAAACCTTTTCTAAAACCCCTGCTTTACAATTCTACATTAGTGTGAAGCTATGTATTGTCAGAAATTCTGCATAAATATTTCATAAGAAGAAAAAGTATTCCTTCTTGATCTTACTGAAGTGTTTTTTTTAATCGTGTTTATCTATATTTTTCCATTTGATTTTTATAGGGGCTACATCTGCATTTTAATATGTGCATTCCTGTATTTTATTCTGACAATAAAGCTGAACCATGAACCTTCTCCCACCTGACTACCACGTACTTGAACCTGTTTGTCTAAAACGGTAATGAAGCAATGCCAGTCATATGAGTGCAGCAGTATTTGCTGTGTACCGACTAATTATGCTCAAGAGAAAAACGTCCATTGGCATCAGTGTGCCTATAATATTTATAAGCTTTCAGTGTCTTTTCGTTGTTATGCAACTCACTTTCAGCTTTACTGACTTATAAAAAATATATACTTCAATATATAAGATCAAAATAATATATTAGTCACTATCATCAGCCCTCTTTCCTTGTGTTTATATAGGCCTACAACTTTGCATGATATGTTTCAGGGTTATTACAGGTGCTGGAAATCCTTGAAAATACTTGAATTTTAATTTAATTCCAAGGTTTGGATAAAGTGGTTGAAAGTTATAATTTGTGCACGAAACATAATAACTCTCTGACTTAATAGTTAACTCCTTAGTTAAAGAAATAAGCCTGATTGATTTTGCCTTGTGCACAAAATGAAGACAACAGCGCTCAAGCCTCGCTCGTCACTCTGCACATGTGGCGACGCTCAGTGAGATCTTTTTAGATGTGTGCCCTCTGCACGCATCAATGGTGAGTGGGAGGCTCAGTGAATGTTGGCTTGAAAAAGAAATATATTTTTAAAAATATTTAAAAAAAAAAAAAAAGAAACCTGAAGTTATTTGTCTAGTAATTGCTTGAGTGATTGTTTTTATATTGGCTCAGCCAGGTCATACAGGATGTCTAGTCCACTTACAGACTTTGAAAAATGAACCTTTGTTGTGCTTTCCTTTAATTTGCCATCCTTCTGTAGGATTCTGTCACAAAATGTAGTTTTGGTTGTTTACAGCACAATAACATCTCATTTAATGTGATAAAGAAATTAAATAGGTGTAATCATTTTTGAGTATATATATATATATATATATATATATATATATATATATATATATATATATATATATATATATATATATATATGTATAAAATATGTATAAAAATATACAATTTGCCCAGTTGTAAGGTCCTGGAAACCGCAATCCTTCTCTAACCAAAGTAGCTTTGTTGCCTAAATCGAACTGAAATGTGGATCCTCTGTTATCTTACCAAAACGGCTTTTGTTTCAGGAGTCTGGATTCAAACCTGTCGCTCTGATGTTACAGTCCTGCACTTTGCTCACCTGCTATCCACCCCAACTACCTTGCTGTGACTTGAGCTGGGAGTCCGGACACTGGAACCAGAACCACTACCCGTAAAGTGATAGTGATCAATCACACATCACATCGAATAAAACCATACAAATATTAATTTTTCTCTACGGGTTCAAAAAGGATCAGACTATCATTTGACTGGAAAAGTTTCACTACTGTGTGGTACTGGCTCAATAATCTAGCAGTATGAAGTAGAGATATGCAGCCCTAGCTGTGATTCCAGTGCATTATATAAATGTACTGTTTGATTCACTAAAAGAAATGTTGTCTTTAAATATAATCCAGCCAGGAACAATACAATAACTCAGAAATAACTGAAGAACAGCATGTTTGATTGGCAGCAGCTTTACAAAGTTGCAGACTGATTGACTTCTAAAGTACTAAACAATAAAGTACATTATTTTCTTATAGAGTTTTTCTATATTTACTGAGGATGAGTGTGTTATCTACAGTGCTGTATTAGTCCAGCGTGTTGTACAGACCTGTCATGACGTTCTGTGTGTGGGTGCTTTTGTTTAACTATATTTGCAGGGTCCTAAAATCTGTGAACGTACTGTACTTGCGGGGTCTTACCAGCTATATGAGGACCAAAACACTGAACCTTACAAGTTTAAAGGGCTGTTTGAGGGTTAAAACTGGGTTTTATGGTTAGGCTTAGAATTAGGTTCAGATTAGGGTTAGCCACTTAGTTGTGGCTCCCTGTAGCTTTAACAATAAATTATAAGGAAACGGTTCTTGAACGGTTATTGTACATATTCATTTTTATTTATCATTGTTGTTGCAGCCCTAAAATGATTTTCTCACTGTAGAAAAAGGTTTAATAGTTTGTCAAATATTTGCACCATAAACTAGCACTTTTTTCTTGAAATTTTGAGTTCCTTAGACTAGCTGGATGCCAAAAAAAACATTTTTTTTTTCTTTTTTTTGCCCCAAAACGGCTCCATTCATGGTAAAAGTTGCTGACCCACTGGGGGTAAAATAAGAGGCTGGGAATGCATTATTACCAGTGATGGGTCCCCACAAAGATAGTAACATAAGTGTGTGTGTGTGTGTGTGTATGTGTGTGCCTCAATTTCCCTGGGAATCTCAGTGACCTTTAAGTCTGAAACAACCACCTGCCTTTAAAGAGAGGGAAGGTGGGCAGCTTTTAGAAAAGACATTTTAACGTGAGCTTGTAGTGTACTCTTAGAACATTGCAGGTGCTTTTTTTGTGTGTTGGAAGGGCAGTGTCGCACCACCGAGGTCGTATTTAATAACATCTGTATTTTATATATTACCTTGCTGACCTGAAAAGCAGAAAAAATCAGGGTGATTATACTGTACTCTAGCTAATGTTGTGACTTCTGTGAAAGCCAGGTTTGAATGTCATCGCACAGGTTCTCTTGCAGTCTTCCACAACTGCATAAAACACAAACAGTCAGCACTGCAACCTTTATAACTGCAATTTAAACGGGACTATGATATGAAATTAGATGTTATTTACAAATATGGTGAGATGGCACAGCTGGAAAATCGCCAGGCTGACAAGTGTTGCTTTGTTTTCATGCAGCTGGGATGCATTTGTACGTGTGCTATGTTTGTGTATTTATGCTCTCAACCTGGTGAACTGAGGTGTAGATGCGAATAAATCACAAAAAGACATCTCTCCCGTCTTCCTGTGCCTCTGGACAATATCTCTTTGTGTTTTTGTTTCTCAAGTTTATTGCAGCACAATAAGAAATTTTGTTGATTCCTCTAAGTAGTCGCCTGTGCCCTGATATTCCCCGTCTCTTCTTTGACCACTGGACAGAATCATTTGGGCTCTGTGACTTTCACAGAAACTGGCACAGAATTAGATTGAAGTCATGCTCAGCTGGTCCCGTCTCTTACCGAATGTCATTGTTGTCATCTGTGGCTCCAAGGAATCTCTAGTCAACGGACCTGAATGCCAAATAATTTCAGATGTCCTCGGGTCATTCCAGTGTTCCCTCAGTGATACAGGAAATTTTACAAGAAGTAAATACAATAAAAATACATTTTGAATGTTTCCAGCCCATTTTACAAAACTGAAAAATGGAAAAAATCTGGACCACTTTCAGGATTATTTCAACGACTATTGGATAGATGAATGAATTTTACAGATATTCTACAGGGGATGTTGACCGTTTCGTTTTTTAAGTAGGGATGTAAAAGTACATTGAATATCGCAATATTGCAATAAAAACATGCCTCAGTACCATGCTGTACCATACTGTACTACACTATGAGGATATCTACTTTAATTATTTTATTGTATTATTTTTATTTTACCTCTTAAAAGCACTGCTACTGCCTTTTTAGTTTTGCAATTGTACTTTCATAATTTCAGCTTTCATTGCCTAAGACACTTGGGCAGAAGCACTGTAAGTTCATGGGAAGAATAAATTTTATACAAAGAAATAATGCCGTACACATCAGATTTATTATTTGGCAGAAAGAGCGCACAAAAATGACCTTTGACCACCAAAATATATGCAGTTCATCCTTGAGCGATCTTGAGATATCGCGTTCACAAGAACAGGATGGATGTGCGGTTGCAGTGACCTTTGACCTGTAGCTACCAAAATGCAATCAGTTCATGCTTTGAGCTGAAGTGGTCATTTGTGCCAAGTTTGAAGAAACTGTCTCCAGGTGTTCTTGAGATACCGCGTTTGCAATAATAGGATGGCCCAAAAATATAAGGTCCATCTGGCCACAGCCATCGGGGGTCAAGAGGCATTAGAAAAAGTTGTTGTGCAGTTATGAATGTGCCCAAAAAAAAGTCTGGCCGATGGTCCCAAGATTAGCTACAGACAAGCTCCAGGTCCATTGGTCGCTCATGCACACAACATGCACATGCAAGCAATTGCATGATCCCCTCCAGAGTTATGCTTGGCGGAGATGATTAAGGTCAGTTTTGTCTGTTTTTTAATATTGTGATACATATAATATTGTGGCTTTTGGTATTATTTCATGCCTTGTTTTTTCTTGTTTTCCTATTAGATGGATTTCAATAATAAAGTTGTACAGATATCTATAGTGTCTAAAATATTAATTCTTTTCTCATAATCTGCCTGGTACAAAAATAATGGATGGATCGCCATGACATTTTGCACAAAGAGTAATGGTTCTTAAATGATAAAACCTAATATCTATGATGTGATTATGACGATGACATTTATGGTTTTGAGTGAAAGGACTGTTGGATGGATTGCCATGACACACAATCAATCAATCATATTCTCTTTCTAAAGAATTTGATCATTCCTTAAATTTTCACCTTGCGCCATGACCAGGTCAAAAGGTTTTGTGCTACTTAGCAAATGCTGGTGCAATGACACACTAAGCTAAGCTGCAGTAAACATCAACGTGTCAGGATTCCATTGCCGGGGTGTTAACATGCATGTATTACCATTTATAGTTCAAAGCACCGGTACCTCACAGAGCAGCCAGCATGACTGAAGAATCTTGTTATTCATAGTTCAGCACCAAGTTTTACCAGTTCATAGCACCACGGCAACACTAGACGGATCTTTAATCAAATCTCTAATTGTATTCCACACAGTACTCTCTATTATTTACTCTGTGATATTAAGAACCGTGAGATGAATACAATGAAATGAAGTTTCACCTATATACTGAATTGGTTCCTGTGCAATCATCATGTTTAAATTATCCCATTCACTGTGATACAGAGTGGAAATCACGGCGAGCAGAAGGTTTCGGAGGAGATGGTTGTGTTAGATGTGCGTTGCTGAAAAGGAGAAGCCCACTGAGCCTCCCTTCAAGTCTCGTTTTAATTTTAAAAGGTATAATCAGTAGGATTTGTCAGTTGCTGTCTGTACACACCAGAACAATTGCTGATTGTTTGAGTTTCATTCCCAAATACTGACTCTTTGGTTCGGCATCCAGAGCAAAGCAAAATGAGGAGAAAATAAGAAGGCACGGCAGAGGACAGGGTCTCTGTGGATGCAGGCACTGCCTCAAAATTCTAGTGGCTTGTGGGTGATGATTGAGAGGGATTATTTTTTATGAGTCTGTGCATTGTTTCCTGCATAGCTTGCCTTTACCTATCTTAAGGGATATCTACAATGTGAGGTACTTTTCAATGTGTAGGGATGGGTATCGTCAGTATTTTATGTATTTATAAATCCAGCTTTAACCGTGCTCTACTGGGACGACAAACAAACCATAACCTGAGCTATTCAATACACAACAATGTGCTGGTGCTAATTTATCCCCAAAAAAGGGTTCTGGCTGTCAAATGCAAACTGTGCAGCCCACCTGACTTAACTTCATTAGCATTTACCAGAGGTGAGTAAGCAGCATGGTTCGTGACAGATTCAGGCTTCCAGTGCAGCGTTATGATGGATAGAGCAGTTGACGCATTGTACCCAACAAAAGCTACTTCACTTGTCATCACTGTGTCACAGAGCCAGATGTGGCACAATAATTCATTTAGTATTTTAATTTTTTCTAAGGCAGAGGGGTGAAGTGATTGAAGCGTGTTGGCCGTGCACTTAACACAAAAGCCGGGCCGCTCCTCGCAGCTGCTTTCTGCCACAATTATTCAAATGGCTCCACCAGTTCACAGCTTTCACTGAACACAGTCGGATCAACAGGCTGTTTATGTCATTCTGGATTCATTTGAGGAGCATTAGCCAAACCACTATCTTCAATTGGATCTTTGTTAAAAAGGGCATTTTTTATCTCAGCTACTTTTATGTTTTTTTATGACCATGGATAGAGCGAGAGTAATAGCCTGCGCCGTTAAAGTAATAAAGGGGTGATCCAGTAATTTAGGATTTTTTCTTTTTCTTTTTCACAATCTGTGTGACAGAAGTAAGCTGTGTGTATGGGCTTGTGCGTGTGCATAATTAATAAGGGTGGAGGAACAGGTCATGAGTATAAGGATAGGGAAAAAGAAGACAGGTAATACCCAACTTCAGCCTTAAAACATGACAGTATGCAAAGGAGCGTCCTCCAAATCCATTAACAACATTCATTGTCGCTGCATTCTGCCGCACATTTCCCTGTCCCCTTCTTTTCCACCGATTCCTCCTTTTTTTTTTCTTTTATCAACGAAATTGAGAGCTGCTTCTCAGAGCAAGAAAAAAGAAGTCGGTCTCACTCCACTGGCCAAAGTAATAGAGAAATGACTGGAGCAACAGGCAACGATTATTTACAGCTTTTATATATTTATTTGTTTAGACGTTATCTGGCGCCGGGGATGAGGAAGGGGGGAAAAGCAATATTCATTTTTTTTTTTTAATGGGGCTGCCCTCCACAGATAATATCCCAGTGTTATTTCCTTTCTCCTGGATTTCTCATGCAACAAAGTGTGCTGGGAATGCAAAGTACTCCTCTTGTTCTTCCAACCAGACAAAAATAAAGCTATTCTTGTCAACACTTTGCAGTGAGGCGCACAAAGTTTTGAGTTGTTAGCAGGGAACAAATGGAGAACGAGCCAGTTCAGCATTAATCAGTTACCATTCATAAAGGAAGTGATCAGTATGATCGATTCAACTAATCATTTCCTAATGATTTCTCGATACAGGGTCTTCTGGTCTGGACTCTAGTAACTCATCATTATCTACTATATAGTCCTCCATTAGGAATTATTACCAACATGCTCATTATCGATTCATTAATTATCAAATGGTTCCTTTGTTTTTTTTTATCCCTCACTTGTTTCTTCATTAAATAAGCGTGAACTAATCATTAGAAACATTGATTACTCATTAAGAAATGGTACACTACAAACAAAAACAAAACTATTACATACCAGAAACTTATCTCCTAGTGTAACAAATTTTTCATTATGCAGATAACTACAAGTTGGTTCCATTCAACAATATATTTCTTTTTTTTTTCTTTGCTTTGAAATATCTTGATATACAGTGAGGCCAGTAAAGGAATTCCATAGGCTTTTCCTGACCAAATAGCACAAAATATCTAGCGTATCACATGTGGTAATTGCCATATTGTGAGGAACATATCACATCTGTAGACCTGCATGTCATTACAAGTTTAGTCATGTTTCCCCTGTCTTTATCCAACTGTGCCTAATAATATTGTGCACGAACTTCCAGAAGTAGTTCTTAGCACATTGTGAGGTGGAGCCACTCATTAAGGCAAACTGCTGTAGCACTTTAAAGTTAATGACTTATTGTACGCTAAATAATGTGCCCCTAGAAATGACAGGATTTACTTTTAATGAGCTGCTTTGGTACAGCTCTTCCAAGTCCCTTGTGGAGACATGTTGTCAAAGCTAGATGGACTGAGTAGTGCCAAGTTGATTCAGCAGGCAGGCTGCATCCAGCTAACACAACCACTCACCCACCTCCCTTCAGCGCCGGCTCTTCCTTTCATTCGTTTTTCCATTTCTTTTTGATCTGCCTTTTTTTTTTGTTTCATTTGTTTTCTCACAGTTTGACTGTGTCTCTGTTTTATTCATGTTCTGTTTTGATCTCTGATTCTCTGTCCTCTTCAACTTGATCTCTTGCAATGCATTCATGTCTGTGGGAAAGTAAAATGACGAAAACTGGAATGTGTGATGGCTTAAGCCAAGAACACACTGCTCAGTTTTGGGGTGTCCCCAAGCAAAGATGGCCAACTTGAGAGAAATTTGGCTGCTGCTCCAAAACCATGGTCCTACATCGCACTGTGAGAGTTTCAAAGATGGCTGATGCCATCGTCTTGTCACAAAAGATAGCCTGGGCCAAAATTCTGAGACAGTTAGAAATTTAGGATAACCATCTTGTTGCAAAAAGGACTCCTGCACACTGTCTAACTTGCAATATATCATTTATTTGCGATGTTTCAGTGTATATTGCAAGTTAGACAGAGTGCAGGAGTCCTTTGTTCTAAATCACAGGATAACCATCATACAATGTGAATGTTGACACAACTTATGTCTACTAAACAGCCACCCAACTAGTGAAATTATCGTTTCTGTATGCTAAAAATAAAAATAAAGATGTTACCTCAAGCTCTCTTTCAAAATTGGTGTCCCAAGTGGGGCTCTTTCTCTACTCTTTACCCCTCCTTTTCCTCCTCTTTGGATTTTTTTTCATACACATAAATATGACTATTACAAGTGTCTTTGAGTGTCCACATACACTCTGTATGTGGACACTGTATGGTACCTGTATGGTACAAGTGTTGCTGCGACCCATTCTCACTCCCAGCTCATCAAAAACAGCAGTTTGGTCAGTGGTTCTGAATGCCAAATAATTTCAGATGTCCTCAGGCCAGTATCCCCTCAGTGATACTGGAAATTTTACAAGGTGTAATAGCTAATATGATGTTTCAAGCCCTTTTGGCAAGCCTCTTCCAAAATGCTCCATGTTAATTACTTGAGAGAAGTTAAAGCTGTTAAAATGGAGTTATACTTGATGGAAAGGGTTAATGGGATCACTGTGTTTTAACCATACTAGTGCCTGGCCAAAAAAAAATTCACACAGTCTAACTTTGATTACGGCATTCACCATTGCATTAATTGCTTGCCAATTTTTCATATTGACGACGGGAGAGTCGGACCGCTAAGTCAAGTCTTCTCCAGCACAACCCAAAGATTCTCAGCAGGGTTCAGGTCTGGACTCTGCGGTGGCCGATCCATGTGTGAAAATGATGTCTCATGCTCCCTGAACCACTCTTTCACAATTTGAGTCTGATGAAGCCCGACATTGTCATCTTGGAATATGCCCATGCCATCAGGGAAGAAAAAAATCCATTGATGCTCGTTCAGTATATTCAGGTAGTGAGCTGACTTCAATGTTTTGGGCACATAATGTTGCTGAACCTCGACCTGAGCAACTGAAGCAACCCCAGATCATAACACTGCCCCTACAGGCTTGTACAGTAGGCACTAGGCATGATGGGAGCATCACTTCATCCACTTCACATGACCTTTTTCCATTACTCCAGAGTCCAATCTCTATGCTCCCTACCAAATAGAAGCCTTTTTTTCTGATTAGCCTCACTGATAAGTGGTTTTCTTAAGGCTACACAGCTGTTCAGTCCTGATCCCTTCAGTTCTCTTCACACTGTGTGTGTATTAAACATAGCCGTGAGTTCTACTGTTGATTTTTTATGATTTGATTTCACCAAACGTTTGAGTGATCTCCAATCATGATCATTCAAGATTTTTTTCCGACCACATCTTCCTCAAAGATCGTGGGTCATCACTATCCTTCCAGGTTTTAATAATGCGTTGGACAGTTCTTAACACAATTTCAGTAGTTTCATTTTCTTTGCTTGATGCAGGCCAATAATTTGACCCTTCTGAAACAGAGTAGAATCTTTTCCACAACCACAGGATATGTCTTCTGACATGGTTGTTTGCTTAGTTAAATCTTTGCCAATTTGCTTAGTTAAATCCAGGTGGTGATGGGCCAGACAGTGTATGAGCCTCCCTAAGTCAGTTTCACACATGCAGCAGTGTGAAAGCTCCTTTAGCTTGCTCTTGGTGGGAACTATTGCATCTCTGTAAGTAATATTATAAAGACAGGGTTAGGGTTAAGTCTATACGCAGTATAGACTTGGGTGACTTAGGTCAGGTTCTTCACTTAATGTTAGGCTAACTTGTCATTGCATCCTACCTACAGTGTCGTACTTTGAAGCTTAGGGGCCCTGACCACTACAACGAACTGCTGTGTTTGATGCCTTGGGAGTGAGAACGGGCTGCTTGTGCCTTTTGAGTTTAAATATTATGTTACAGAGTTGCATGGAACATCATAATTAAAATTCCAAGCTGCTGTTTTTAACATTAGCATGTGGTCTGTAAAAGTTCTTCCAGCGGCGGTTAAAGAAGTGGGTTCATGACCAGAGAGTCGCTGGTTCAGTACCTGGACCAGTAGGATAAAGCTGAGTGTAAAAGTTTAGAGAGCTGCACTTCATTGCTTTTAGTGAAACTGAATCAATAAAGATTAAGACATTGATCAGGTTAGGATATTCAGACACACTGGGACACAATAAGTAGGGCTGGGTATCGGTACTCAGTCTTTTTAAGGTATCGACTGAAATAAAACAAGTCAAACAATACCTCCAACTGATCCAATTCTTTTTGTACCTTGAAGTTATTGATAAAAGTGAGCACATAAAATGCTGAAGTACTATATTGGTATCAGTATCACTTTAAGGGCACTGGTAATGGTACTGGTATTATAGTTTTATAATCAATACCCAGCTCTAACAATAAGAGCAAGTTCTTGCAATGTGGCATTTTTGGAGGTAAATGAAAGGCAGTGGCATCGATTCAGGGTATTTCACTGCTCACTTGACAAAAGGCAAATTTATCTCCTGACCTCAGCCATGTCATATTTGGGTTGACTGATTCATCTGCAAACATTCATGCATCTCATTCAATTTTAGGTGTTTGGGAAGTTGCGAGTCATTTTAATCTACAGGGTACAGTTCCCAAAGTTCCTACCTTCAGAAGAAAGATGAAATAAACAGATGAAAGAGACGGAGAAACAGATGAAAGAGAGCGAACAATTATGTGCCACCCATTAATCTACTGAAACTCGGGAAAAGGGGGAAGGTTTTTTAAGTCTTCACTGGCAGTTCAGGCTTACTTTCGCATCTCATAGAAAAGCCTAATGATTTGTTTGAAAGCCAGCTCACTGCTCCTGGGTGGGAAGCATGAATAGAAAACAGTGAGGCAAACAAGCCCAGCCAGGTGTGCACGCTGCTCGAGGCGTCGAGATGGGAACAGAGTCACAGAGCCAGCCAGCATGGCATTCAGAAAGGTGTGAGAGGTGCCCTTCTCTGCCTCTAATGCATCCGGGGGTGGTTGATTGATTTTTTGCGCAGAAGCGGGTGTCTTAATGTCCTAATGCATTGCTCTGTCACAGAGGGCCGCCTTGGCAAGCTGCCCTTTCTGCAGACTGATCTGCCGCTCGATTGGATGAGACCAGGGTAAATAAATAAAGAGGGAGGCCGGGAGAGGAGGGCTGGAGGAGGAGACGGATGGGCCACAAGCATGATTACACCACCAGATAAACATTAACACATGCACACACACACACACACACTCGCTCACATTATTCTCCTATAAAACGCGCTTCCAAAACAGTTGTCAAATACACACACAAGAAGATTATTTCACAACTATGTTTGTCGTTTCTTTACTGGATATCGATTTGACAAGGTGAGGCCCAGTTCATTTCAGGCCACAGGCTCCTGTTGTTTTCTGCTCGTGAAGATGGATAACTCTCAAATCAATATATTGTTTGACAGCATTTTCATGTGCTTTTACTGTGGTAAAAAGATGCCCCAATGGCTTATACTTCTGTATTATCACAACTATGTCTCCAAAGAATTATGTTTATATCCATCTATTGTGCTGAAACAATTTACATGCACTGGCAAAATTCAGTTTATCTAGTACAAGAATGCAAGGCTGTGGCGGCTGTGAGGGGCGGTGCTCGCGTAAAAGTCTTTGCCTTCAACACAGCTGGCAGCTTCAGGTCCCCCGCTCATGCTGTCAGTGCTGACATTTCATCCTTGACAAACTTGTCAGAGCCCTTAAATTCATTCACATTCAACAGGCTGCAGCTCCTCCACTAGAGGGAGCTAATTGGTCGTTCTCAGACTGGCTCTAAACTTGCACCGCCCCCACAGGAAAAAGGAAATAACCACATTGAGAAGCGAAGTCCCTTCTCTTCTTGTGTGCCTCGGGGTTAAGAAAAAAGTTTGAAAGGCAGTCCGTGGAAAGAGACAAATAATTTTCTGATCCGGTTTGAATTGTGCGACGAATTGCACTAAAAGATTGTTAAGTCTAGCGCATCACATGTTTGGTTCGCTGGATAGTTTAGTTATTGTGTCAAACTGCTCAGTGAATTACGAACTCAGTGTGGCGATGGCCATGCAGGTTAGCAAGCAAGCAGATAGCACGAAATCAAGCTTGTTCTAATGAAAAAACCCTTCAGCTAAAATTAATAATACATTCATTACTTGCTGGGTTAAGATTATTGTGGCTATGTTCAATTTAATTTGTTCAAAGTCAAAACACGACTGTTGCAAGACAACATCGTTAGATAACACAGCAAGCAAAGTGTGAGTGTTCTGGGTCGGCAAATGAAATCTTTGCTTGTGATGTTATCTTACCTGAAGTGCATCATCTACGGACTCCTGGTCCTTTTTTATTAGCCAGTAAATGACTTTTAGGTGTGCAGTCTTTCAATAACATATCTCATTATATTGTGTTTACCCTTTATGTGTCCCCTAAAGTAAAGTGAAGTAGTCCCTCATTACTTGTGTCCCATAAAGTCAAATATAATACTGAGTAATTACATAGTGGTTTCCCATTACCTTCTGATGTATTACTCTAGTAGTTACTGAGTAGTCCCTCATTACCTTGTGATTACTTACCCTTTGTCTTAAGGACTACTTAACAACTACTCAGTATTATGTGTCACTTTACTTTAGGGGATCAAAAAAGAGTAAGTAATGTTTTAGTCATAAACTAACACCTAATAATTACCTAATTCATGTATGATATCTCAGTCTGTCCTCTCTTCAAACAAACAGCACTTTTTTTTGACTAAAATTAAATCAATAAATGATTTGCCTCTTGTCATTAACTATCTTTTAGATTTTTTTCCAAAATAAGATCCCATGGACTTGATCCCACTTGAATTAGAGGGACCTTGCCACTCTGTTCCACAAGATCATGTCAAAACTTTTTCGGTAATTGACTAAAAATTGCTCCCGGTGAAGTATTTGACCCCAGACTGGGAATTAAGTGTAGCAAACACTGAGACGTTGCTATTGATTTTTTTTTAATTTAATACTTTGAGCACTACAAATGAAATTCTGTTTGTCTCCTTGTATTGGGTTTGCAGCGGAGATTCCTCAGACAGATGCCCTAAAGCCTTAGCAATATCTGTCCACAATCTTCAAGGCTGGGTCAATGTTTTTGGTGCTTTTTGTCAACGACACGGCGTGTCCTTGTCTTATGTAGCTTCTTTAACCATGATCACAATCCTTATTTAACCTTAACTGGGCAGTTTTAGTTATCTGATCTTTTATAAAGCATCTCTAGCTGCCCTGAACGAATATTAGAAAAATAAATAACAGAAAAATATCATTAGAGAACATCATGACAATAGATTCAGTGTGAATGTGCTATCTAAGATGGCGAAGAAAAGCACAATCCATATGGCCTTATGTTTCTCTAGAATATATTTTGAAAAATATCGCCATACGGACATAATTAATGTGTAGGAGATGAGGTTGTATATTTTAAAGATGATTCTGTGCAGCAGCAGAGAGGTGGATGAAGCTGCAAAGTCACAGCCGTCTCTCTCTCAGCGTTCAGCTCTTGCTTACTGTAATGTTACTACACTATTAAAATAAATGAGCACCACTCAAGTCTTACTGTTTATGGGCTTTCATTAACAGCTTTTACTCCCATGGCTTCTAATGAGAAATTACAGTATGAAAAAAAAACTATCAGTCATATCCAAGTCATCTCAGACACTGTAAGTGGGCAAATTGTTCATTATTGCCTACTTTGGTCTGATTGATGTGTTATGTTGGACAAAAAGATTGCAGTTTTTATAAACACTTCATAATTGTAGGCTTTTATATTTTCACTAGAAGTCTACAACATTTCCTCATATCGAGGCGGATCAGATCAGCAGAAATTATATGCATGATACGGTTATCATATATAACACGCCTCCAGACTGCAGAATCTGGCATCTTAGCGCTGGCAGCCAAGTCCTGCAAGTGCCAATTTCTGTCTCGAGAGAAATAATTCTTCAAGAAGAGCATTTGTGTTGCCAAAAAATTGTAATTTGCAGCTTCAATGGAGTGTTAAAATGTAATGACCCAGGGTAGAGGGGAGTGGGGGGAAAAAGACTTGGGAATTAGCCTGCATCAAAGGAGTCTTTGTGAGCTCCTTCACCCCTCCCCACCTCACTAACACACAATAAATATAAACAATAATTGTTTGAAATTATGTATACATGTGGAGATACTCGTTTTTACAAGGCGAGTGCTCTGTATACAGACTAACACGCTGTAAAAATATAAAGTATTTGTTTTAACTTGAAAAAATATGAGTCCAGACTGCCTTAAAATAAACTGTGAGCTGACTAAATTTGAAAGGACAAATTGAAATAACTTTATGATTCACATTTATTTCATTTATGATGATATGAGCAAACATTTCCAGTCAAATAATCTTGCTTTTAATTCAGTAGTCCTTGAGGAAACATGTTGAATAAGCTTAAGATTTTAAATTGAACCAACAGCTCTTCAATCACACTGATTTTTATTACAAACAAATGTGATTTCCTTCACATTTTCATAGTTTAAAGAGTCAGTTTTTCATTTCATGCTACAAACTTACAGCTGCAGATGCTTTATTAAACTTCTGCTCATGAGTTTATGAAATTTTAAGAATTCAATACTATTTTCGCAACGTTTTCATTATTGTGAAAGCAACCGTGACTTTTCTTTAAGTGTATTAGAGACACACAGCGAAAGATCATCATGTACGTTTTCCTCAAAGTGAAGAAGGCTCTCAGAAAAGTTTTAACTCTCACACAATGCATCCTGGGAAGTCTGCTAATATGCTGGTCATATATCTTTAGAAACTTAATTTAATGAGGTGGTTGAACTCTGTGCAGTAAATTCATTCAACTAATCATTTGAAGTTAAAAGAAATTACAACTCACATTTATAAGTTTGGAAGTATTTTGATAATAAATAATTAAGTTTAGTTAACTTGAATAAATATAACCTGTGTATTTATGTTCAGAGGTCGTAACCAACTACAAATCCTTTGTTATTGTACTTAAGAAGTTTTCAGGTAACTGTACTTCACTTGAGCTTTTATTTTTCTGACAACTTTTACTTTACATTTTAACACAATTTCTGTACATTTTCATAAGAGGTTTGTTACTTTAATTTTGATGCATTTGAGGAGAATCACCGCTGCCTTCCCAATATCAAGACCAATTTAAACCTAAATGGATGGGACAGTAACATGTAGAAATTGCTTGGTGTATCCACGCACATGGCCGACGAAACAAGATGAAAAATTACGTAGTAAGACGAAAAAGTAACGACAAAAAATAACATAATAAGACAAAAAATGTCGTAATAAAAAAAAAAAAATGACATAATGACAAAAAAAATGCATAACAAGACAAAAAAGACAGTTATCAATACTTTGAGCACATTTCAGAGCTTGTACTCTTTCAAACAAGTATGTGTACTTTTAATCGAATAAAGAATTTGTGTGATTTTTTCACAGTGCATGTTGAGTACCTGATGGGTTAAAGTGGACTCTGGCTCAATCTGTTGCCACATACCTCCACTCTGCCCTGCCCCTGCGCCCTTTCACCGTACACTCTGTGGTGCTCATAGAAGCTATAGTCCGGAGATTGTATTCTACAGCAAACACTGCGCTCACTTGACTGCTCCCACTGGTACCGGAGGAAAACCAATATAACATTTGAGTGCAAATGGCAAACTCTCGCCACAGGAAATGTAAACTGCAGGGCGCTGGCTCCTCTCTGCTGCGATGCTGAAGTGAGCGCTGAACTCTCAACCCACAATCATGGTACCCTCCACGGCCTCTTCGCTCCCTCTGTCTGTCTCTCTTTTTCTTTTTTTCCCCCCTCTCTCAGCAACTGTAGGGTAAACACAGCGGGTCAGGTAAAAAGGGTTTGCTTGTTTGTATTCCTCCTCAAAGCTCCAGAGAGGGACCGGTGTGCTTCTACTTGCTCGCTGCAGTGGCCTTCTTTGGAGAAAGTACCCCTGACTGTAGCTCCACAGCAAAGTGTTCGTAATTGCTGCCTTTGTACTGCGATGGACGGTAAGAATATGCTGACAAAAAGCACTGTGTGTGCATGCGTGTGCATGTGTTTTGTGTCGACGAGTGAGGGCAAAGTGATTTACTCCTCCCTTACGCTTCAAACACATTACAGACCCTGTCTTTTCTCTGTCAGTAGCTGCCAAAGAAAAGCCTTCCCAATTTTTCGCAATGACAAGTGCCAGTGGTTATGCAGCAGCATCCCCCAGCATCTGCTGCCTGACATTAATGCCTTTTATACGGGGCTCAAAGTGCACTCCACAGCCCTCTCATCCTCGCCGTGCTGGGAGCTGGGTTGAACAGGTAACTTTCAAGATGAAAATGTGCGCCAGTTCAGATTATCAGTCCACTTTAAAGTAAACATCATTCACTGACGAGCTTACATTTAGCGCTCCGCTTTCTGCCAGGAGTGGGAGGAAGGAAGGATCGCTTGTTGCACTCTGTATTAAAGGGATAATTTGGATTATTAGGAGTGGGGTTGTATCAGGTATTCATCCATAGTCAGTCTTTTCCTTACAGTAGATGGCAATCCTCCACTTTGGATGAGCAGCAGTAGGATTCTGGCGTTGGAAGTTAAGGAATAAACTACTATGGACAGGATCTCCGAACTAACCAGACTCCATTTGCAAAATAAGTAATTTTACCTTGCAGAAAACGGAAGTTGCTGGTCGACCACTGCCTCAGTTTGTTTGAGTTGCTGTGTAGCTTTGGTGTTTTTTATTTCTTATAAAGTCACATAAGTCACACAATAACACAAATAAACTAACCAGTCAACCAAGCGATTGATCTTTAACTGCCGCATTCTGCAATGTAAAATGACCGATTTTGCCTATGGAGTTTGGCTGATGTGGAGAGAGGAATATTTTGGTTTACACAGCGGTGGATTCATGTCAGAAGGGGCTGTCTGATGGCAAGACAAAGCAGTAAAGTCGCTAAAAAGCATTTTGCTGCTGATCCATTTTCACAGCTGTTACTACACCTGTTCACTGTTGATAATACAGTGACAATGAATAAGTACCTGAGCCACATCCCTTTAACCAACGTTTCTGCAATATGATGTCTTACAATAAATAGACAAGGTCAGAGTTACAGGTACATGTAGAGAATTACAATAAATGCAGTCGCATCACTTTAGTATAATCCATGTAATCCATTCATGTTTCACCCCGACAGGAAGTAATAGGCTTTTAATTACAGGGTGTTTTAATTAAGAGGTAATTATCATGTTGGCCTCTAATCCCTGTCATATAGTACTTTCAAACACACTTACAATTTCTTTTGACCTCTAGATGAGTTTAATTCACCATACTTGCAGCATTTTGTAGTCATGTAGGGGCAGGTTTACAGCATCCTTGTTTATTTATTTATTTTGTTTATTTATTTGCACAATAACAAAAGAAATACATTAACAAAAGCAATAAACAAAGCAAATTGTGCTTGGTGAGATTGAAAAAAAAAACCCTAAAGGCTTATAGAAGGAATCTCATCTCAATAAGCATTATACATAAGCAAATACAAAAGACATGAAATCCACAAAAGCGGGCAAACAAGCAACCAAAGGGTCAGAGAGCAAACATAAAATATGCTATAAAACCGACATAGCCCAAACCAAGGCTAACAACCACAGACAAAAGTTCACTAAAGTCTGAGTATGTGCACAAAGTGTTTGACCAAGACTTGTCCTCTGCTTCTGTTAGGCGTCTGTTCGGGCAACAGCTGAGCTCTACAGCCCTGAGCCGTGTCAGCTGTGGTTAAACTGTTGTTGAGATCGTGTTGATATTCAGTCATAAACCAGCGGAATTACCTTGCACTGTGTGAAGCAATGTTCGGTCCCCCGGCTGTCATAGCAACGACGCCGTATGCCGCAGCCGCGCTCGCCGAGTGACCCGTCATCTTTCAACTTCGCTCACGCAGTGGTCGCCCGGTTGAAGTGGTAATGGCCGAAAATGGAGGTCAGATCACACAGGGTCATTATCTGCAAAGGCACATTAGATGATTATCTCTGCAGCTGTTCTTTATGGGTCACCGCAGACTGCTGTTCAAGCTGTCCGTCAGAGAGGAATAAGTCAGCTCCTCCCTGCCGTTAGGGCTCATCTACAATATGAACACCCACACACTGGTAAATGTCATGGCTGAATGTGAAAATACAGGCGGAAAACAAAAACCCATCAGTAAACCCTTCACAACAATGATGCCCGCTCTTCTGTCAGACATTTTGACTAAATAAATCAGCTACAAACACTGGTGGCCACGAGGGTGAGGATGAGTGCTTGTTCTCTCGGTGCCCTTCCAGTGCTCCAATTAGAAATAAAGGTGCTCACTAGAACCATATAGGGTTCTTTAGATGTCCCTGGCAAGCCGGTAACAAAGGTTTCACTTGGAACCTTTTCAGAGGGTTCAACCTAGAGCCCAACATAAAGTGTTATACCTGAGAGCCCTTCTATGGTGTAATGGTTCCACCTAGAACCCTTTCTGGGGATTCTATACAGGACCTTTCCACCATCTAGGGGTACTAACCCACCCAGGGGGGTGTTCTAGCAGAGAACGTTTTTATATTGCAAGGGTTTTATCAAGAACAAACTGTGGGAGGTTCTACCAAGAACCATTTTATATTACAACAATTTTATCTAAAAACCCACCCAGGCGGTTCCCTATGAGAATTTCTAATGAGTACCTGTCTATGGTATAATGGTTCCACCCAGAAGCCACTCTGGGGATTTTATACAGGGGTGCTAACCAACCAAGGGGATTCTACCGAGAATCTTTTATTTCCAAGGGTTTTATATAGAACACAATCAGGGGGTTCTACCAAGAACATTTTTATATTCCAAGAGTTTTATCTGGAACTCATGCATGGGGCTTTACCAAGAACCCTTATATACTTCAAGGGTATTATTGAGAACACACCCAGGAGATTCTACTGAGAAGCATTTTATATTCCAAGGGTTTTAACTCGAACCCATCCCGGGATTCTACTAGGAACCCTTTTGTATTTTGTTTGACAAAAGAGTTCTTCAAGGATTTCAACAATCCTTAAATTTCATGAAATGAAACAGGTTCTTTGGATGAAAAAGGTTTCTTAACGGAACCTTTAGTCTTAGGAAGAACTCTTTACAAACCCCTTCCTCAAAGATGCATTCTTCAGAAGAAAATGCTTCTGGGTAGAGCCTCAGCCCTTCAGGAAGAACCGTTCTAGAACCCTACTTCTGTGAGTGCAAATGGTTAAGTAGTTCCTAACTGTGCGGTTTTTTTTTTCAGAGGTGTAGTAGTTGTTGTACTTCAAGTCACATAATGCAAGCATTTTAATCTGAACCAGGGATTTAGATCATAAATGCATCACGACTTTTGCCTGAGTTCACCACTGGCCTGGGCTCAAATGTTAGGTGTTTGTTGAATGCCAGCTCCCTGTCCATTTGAATGTCTCATAATGGCAGGAGGCAGTCCAGGCAAGGTCGGACGAGAGGAGAAGGGGAGAGTCAGAAGAAACTATAGGGAGTGCATAATCACTAGCAAGCCACTGTGTCTGTTTCTACAACTTCATCAGCCCGGCCACTAATTAAGACTAATTAGTAGGCACTGGGGAAACAGGCAGGCTCAAAAAACTTAATTAATGTGAGGACCCATGATGTCTGGGCATAACAACTTCCTCAGCACCTGCTCAGCACGAGACAGCACATTAACCTACTGTTGCTTGCAGGTCTCCAGACAGTCAGCAAAGATCCAGCAGAATTTTTAACCAGCTGTTGCAACCTTTGACTAGCGGTGTGATCTGAAGCCGGTGCTGCCACAGCTGAATTGATCAGCTGATAAATGGCCTTGCTCTATCCACGGCAATAACCTCGGGCATTACGAGCAAGAATAGCCTGCAGCCATGTGTTTCATGGATTATCAAAGTAACCTTTTTGGAAATATTGTTGCAATTACAGTGTATCAAAAAACATTTGCTTTGCTGTATTTTTATCTCTCGTTTTTACTCACACATGTACAACTTTTTCAATTTTAGGTCTTGAAATTTCTTGAAAATGATTTTGACAGGTCAGCTTTTGACATTGGATTATGAAGTTATTACATTCCTTCTCTCTTTAAAATGTGTTTTTTTTTTAGGGAAAAAAAAATTGTATTGATCGCAATGTTAACTCTGCAACCTAGGGACAGAGTTTGGACCAGTGCCGACATTAAAAGCGGAGGCAATCTGGAATTTACACACAGAAGCAAAACATCAGTTATATAAAAGCAGAGGAGCTGTTTCAAAACATGTTCCCAGATTCTGACACTGCTGAAACCTAAAGTGTGGAAAAGACACACACACACACACACACACACACACATTACTAGTCGTGTTCAGTCAAATGTTCATGTTGACTGTGAATAACTTACTTTGCAAGTAATTGCAGCACTTAGATGCTCCTTCTTAGGTCTTAAATTGCATTTGTAATGGTGTTAAAAATGTCTTAAGAATTTTTACATTTAACTTGTTTGAACCTGCAGATAATATTTTAGAATTTATTGCACGGCCGTGTGCAGATTTTGATGTTGGCAAGTGCAACAAAATTAGAAGGAGAGAGATGGCAACAAACCTGAAAAAAATGACAACCAGACAAACAAACCAGAGCTGAAATGGTAAACTTTGAAGTTCCAGTAGATGTAAAATGGCATCACTTCATCATTTTACCCCATTTTGTGAAATTTTGTCATAATTACTGTATGAATTCTTGATTTATGGCCAAAAACATGTTTTGTGAAGCCACAATGACCTTGACGTTTGTCTGCAAAGCTCTAGCCAGTTCATCCTTGACTCAAAATAGATGTTTGTTAAAGTTTGGAGAAATTATGTCAAAGAGTTTTTGAGATATCATATTCACAAAAATGGAAAGGACCGACTTTAGGTCACAGTGACCATGAACTTTGACTTTTGACCACCAAAATCTAATCAACTCATCCTTGAGTCCGAGTGGACATGTGTACCAAGTTTGAAGAAATTCCATCAAAGCGTTTTTAAGATATTGCGCTAACGTACGTGCAGACGTATGGACAACCAAAACTTCTGTCACTAAAACTAAAATACATTAAAAACACTCAACGTTCTCTCAGTCATGAAACTCATTAAGATGTTGAGATGTGGGGTCCTGCCGGTGTCAAGTGAGGGGAAAGGCAAACCTCTTAGTGAGTTGAGTGATGAAGTGGGAGCCAAGGTCAAGAAAGGGAGTAAGAATTGACAGCACTGATGTTCCTCCCACTGTGTTATCTGGGCCTGACAGACTGCCGAGTCACAGGGAGGCAGGCCTCCTTTTCGCTCATTTACAAAGATATTACACCAAACCATGTCGAGAGGGCACCTGCTGAGCCAACCTTCCTCCGACACTAACAGGAAGACAGGAAAACATTCATAGATCACTGGCCCAGAGAGAGCATTTATTCTAATTAAGTGTCATTGGGGATGTAATATATCACTGTATAATATCTCATGATAGAAAATCATCAGGAAACTGAAAATGGCTCAAAACAATAAAATCTGATCAGTTACGACTCCGAGAAAGCCAATGTTTTGTTTGCATGATAGCAGATTTAATATCCTACATTAGCATTATGAAATCTGGGAGGTCAAGTCATGTTAAGCCAAGTCAAATTTATTTCTAAAGCACATTTAAAAATAACACATGTTGACCAAATATGCACAGTCAAAGATCAGCCACATCAGGAGGATTGAAATGCTACTGAGTGCAAGTAAGTTTTGAGCTCGGACTCAGTTCCACAGTCTGGTGGCTGCAACAGCAAAGTCACAGCCACCTCTGAGCTTAGGTTTATATTGCGGGACAGCCAGGAGCCCCAGGTCAGACGACCTGAGGGACCTGGAGTTAGAACAAGGAGTTAGGAATATATAAAATGGGGTAATATAGTCCCTCATACAGGTACCTGTCAGGAGCCAGGCTGTGACAGGACAGCTGACTAATCCCAGTATACATGGAGTTGCAGCTGTCCAAGTGGGAGGATATAAAGGCTTGGATGACTTTCTTGAGATCCTTAAAAGAGAAAAATGGCTGGATTTAGTATAGTACAAAGCTGGCTGCTGAATCAAAAGCTTAAGGGAATGGTCTGACATGCTCACTTATTTGCATTCTTGCTGGGAGTTGGACAAGATTGATACGCAAGAGGGAACTTACCATCAGGCAAAGGTTGGCTATTGCCTTAGGCCTCAAGCTACCAAGGGCCCCACAAAAAGCCTCATAAACTTTTGGTTAAGAAATTTTTCTTTTTTTTTTCACTTTTAGCCAATTAACTGTGTATGGCATCAGAATGCTTAACTCATGAGTGTCTCAGGGTCTCGCTCTAATGATGCTACTGCACATCTGTTTAGAAAAACAGTAGCCAACTTGTGTCAGAAAAAAAAGGCTCTGTATGGTGTACAGATTGGTGAAAAATGAAGCGAAGCTACCCCAGCGCTGAAAAATGGAGGATAGTGAAAGACGACATGCACCTCAGCCACAGCCTGTTCACACTGCTGCCAACTGGCAAGAGATACAGAAGTGTCCAGTGCTGTACCACCACACTTCAGAATAACTTCTTTCCCGCAGCTGTGAAACGTGAGAAAGTGAAAATTCATTATTTATTTTTGTGACTACTTATTCAGGATTGAAAAAGGGGAGGCACAAGGGATTTGATGGGCCCCTTAACTATGTTTGCCTTAGGCTCCAGACTGACTAAATTCACCCCTAGATATGAAACTATGGCCACAGTTAGCTTAGCTAAGCATAATGACTGAAAAAAAAGGTTGAAACAGCTGGCTTGATTCTGTCCACAGATAAAAAAAAAAACAAAACACCACCACCTCTGAAGCTCAGTAACATGCAGTACAAAAGAGAATGTGTAAAAACGACAATTTGTGGAGAAGATAGTTGTTGCTACCACTTCCACTTTTTATGCTGAGTTAAGCTAGCTGTCTCCTGGCTGAAGCTTCATATTTAATATAAGAGTGGTATTGATCATGGACTACCTCATGGGGAGACCAGCAGTATGTCAGGCTGAGGGACTGCTCTTTACAGACTGTGGTCAGCAGCACCGGAGCGCCACAGGAGACTGTGCTCGCCCCTGTCTTGTTCACCCTTCACACTTCGGGTCAGCAAACATCGACACTCTTCACAACAAGGGGCAGAGTTGGCTCTGTTTCCTGACAAGGCTGAGGCGCTTTAACATCTGGAGGAAACTGCTGCTGATGTTTTCACCAGTCAGTTGTCGCTCACGTGCTGTGTGTGCTGAGGATGTAGCATTAAGAAGAGGAAGGCCACGTGGTTGGACTGGACAGGCCGGTGAAGAGAGCTGCCTCTGTGTTCAGCTGAGAGCTGGATTCCTTTTTGGCAGTGGCAGAGTGAAGGACCCTAAATAAACTGTTGTCCGTCATGGACAATGCCCGCCACCCTCTGAACACCACATTCGCTAGGCAGAGGAGTATGTTCTGTGGCAGACTGCTGTCTCAGTCCTGCTCAACTCACAGACTCTGGAAGTTTTTTTGGCCGACAACTGCTCCCAGCGATAGTGGGGTGAAAAGGAATCACCTGCATCTGTCATTCTTCAGGCTTCTGGACTGTCAGTTACTTGCAACATTAGCCCCACGCACAATTTGAATTTGTATGCATAGATATATCTATTGCCTTAAAATGCACTTTATATTGTATTTTATAATTATTCTTGATCTGTTTTTAATTTCTATTCACCTTATCTGCAGTAGTTATTGCTGTGTTTGTATTCCTATATTCTAGTTTTTTTGTTGTGTTGTATAAGCTACTGGATGCCTACATTTCCCTTGGGATCAATAAAGTATCTTATACTCTATACTTCTATTAATTCAGTTTCAGTTTACTTCAAAGGAGATTTATTGGCATGGGAAACAGATGTTTACATTGGCAAAGCAAATATGAGAAACAACAACTGCAAAGAAAATATGTTGCCAATCAATGGAAAAAGTGTGAAAGAAAAACTACCAAAACACACACACAAATGAGTACAAAAATGGCTTAAAACAAATTAGAAAAATGTAGATTTTCGATTAAACGTGTAGCTATCTGTCCATCTATCTCTCAGTCCATCCATCAGTACATCCATCCAGTGCTAATCCAACATGGATCTAGCATTTTTGAACATTATAACTGGAAATGTTACATATTATAGCTTTAATAAAACCTGATCATTTCTTGAGTACAATGAGTGCCAGAGGTTGAAATTACAGTTTTCCTGAACTTAAGTACAGACTATTAAAACTATTTCATGGGGCGTCAAAACTCTATTGCATGTCAAGGTAATTCACCCAAAATATTTAATTCATGGCACCAACATGACAATTATTATTATTATTATTATTATTAAATTATTTGTCATTGTGTGCGTCATACTGCTCAAATTCATTGTTGCAGCCAACCTTGGAAATGTTTACATACAAATATGTACAAATCTCACGTTTGTTCTACTTTTTTGTTGACAGTGTTTACTATGCTATACAGGAATGTCAATCATGTCTCACACTGAGCTTTTTAGACTCACATTTCAAGGTAAATGTTTCCTGGGGCAAGTCAATACAGCACAATACTGTAGTGCACAGAAAAGATGTTTTTTAAATTTATTTGTGCAGCAACGTGTTAAATGTGCTGCAAAATAAAATTCACCTTTACATATAATCTTTCATTTTTGCAGAAATGTGTTACTAAATGACACGTGATTCATGGTGCATTAGTCACCTGACAGGTCATTTCTTAATATAGTGTACATCACAAACATTACATGTCATAGATATTTATGGAATATACATGTATTGGCAGATTTTGACCACTATTTTGTTTCTGAATGGATCATTTTGCATGTGAAGGCTCAAATTAGTTTAATGAGATGTGTGAAGAGATTTCAGTTTTGATTGCAAACCTTGTACAAGTGGTTATTGTACATATTCATGTGGGGACTTAGAATTAGGCAAGGTTAGCAACTTCATTAGGCCCCATTTCATAAAATTTTTACCCACTTCTTTTTTTTTAAAAAAAATATGTATTTCTAAAAGTTCATAGACCAAAATGGCATCAAAGTACTTAATTCACGAGTGTCCCAGGGACTCTACACTAATTTTGACTATTCCATGAGCTTACTGTGCATTTTCAGCCAACTTGTGTGAAGAAATGGCTCAGCATAGCGTGGAGTGTTGAAAAATGAAGTGACTTTACCCCAGCAGTGCTGACAAAGGGAGAAAAATGATAGGGAGGATTTTTAAAAGAAAAGTCTGCAACAGCACATTCGCCCTACTACTGTGTGGCAAGAGATACAGAAGTATCTGCTGCTGTACCGCCAGACTACAGAACAGCTACTTTGCTCAGCCTGTGAAACTGCTTTATTCATCCACACTCCACCATGAATAAGACAGAATGTGGTAAACTCTTTTGCACACGTGCTGAAACGTGCACTTTGCTTGACAGAATGAGAAATTTAAATTTGTTGTGAACAGCAAACTAATTGTTCAGAGATTTGAAACTGTGAGAGGTTTCAGCAGCTGCCTGAAAAGCTTTAAGTCTTTGAAAATGTCCTTCACCGGAAATGTAACATAAATTTGTGCGCAAAAATTGGTATTACTCCAACCTCATGTCTCTTTTCTCTTTTTTTATGAGGTCATTCTCATCTAGACATTTTTTATTCTTCTGCTTTAAGTAGATAAATATCCCCTTGTAAAAGAAGCTGCTTTATTATTTCTTTCAAGAGATTCTATTGCATCTACTTTGCACTAAAATATGAGAGAAAAAGTATTTTAAAAAGAGGCAGAAGGGTGAAAGTTGAAAACAGTTTTTGTATTTTACAACTAAAGAGGAATAGATAAGGAATTTTTTGCAGTCACGGTTTGTATCAAGCTTGTGAACCTTTTATGCTCTTGTGCTGAAGCGTGAGCTGACTACATTATAACAGAGAGAAATACTGAAAGCTTGTGTGTTTTCCTCCATGTTGAGTGTCTGTAGCTGGGAAAAAAAGGAAATGCTGTGTTGCAGTTTAATGTCAGTTTTACCAGTAAATATTCCTCAGGCTGCTCGTGACAGTGTCAGTGTTTATGTCGTATATATAACCCGCTCTGTGAAGCGGTCGGAATGTGCGAGCGGCGGCAGGAGTGTAGCTGTCAGACTAGCAGCTGAGGATGAAGGGACGTGATGACCTGGTATGGGGAAGAGGGTGGGGGTGAAACTGTGAGCTTGCATGGTTTTGACGCCAGGGATCGCATCTGGCCCTGGAGCAGAGAAACAGGAGCGGCGAGGTGGAGAGGTCGGTGTTATTAGATAGCATTAGATGCAATGTGGCACACTCCGGTTTCGTGTTGAACACAGCAGAGGGCAGTGGGGACCTCGCAGGAGAATAGGCGTTGGCCCTTGATTGACAAGGCTGCAAGTTTTAACAAACATAGGCTGGTATAAAATGAGGGCAAAACAAGGAAGGGTGGTGAAGACGGGTGAGAGCCAGAGGTCAAATGTGCTCAGTGGAATGCCAAAGAAGGGCAGACTGCATGTCTTAGACTTAATTAAGACCCACAGGATCATGGTGATTATAGCAATATTCAAGCCTGAGCAATGAGATGAGCCGGATGATGATCAGTGACACTCTATGTCAACTTGTTGCCAACGTCTTAAGCCCTGATATCCCGCAAAAATGAATTTAGGCTCATTTTTGCAAATTGGTGCGATATCCTGGTGGCCTATTTTCTTCCATTCTTCTCTCAGTACGCGTGGCAGCAGGTGACAGGTTTAAATAGGATTTGCATGTGAAACCAGCAGGAATGCGAGCGTAATTCGTGCCGGGAAGATGGTGTGAAGATTGTAATGGAAGAAGGGGGGGGGAAATGGGAGGCACTGCGTTTGACCTTCAAAGCAGAGCTGAGAGGAGAACGACGGCAGGCAAGATTGAAAGAGAGATTTAAAAAGATAAAGGTGAGGAGATTAAAGCAGGCACGCAATAACACTGTCTTGTAAACAATCACTTGACGAAGACACTGGAATAAAAGAAACATTATTTGAAAAATACAATATGTCTATATTGGGAATTTAACGTATGTCAAGACCAATTATAAATGTTCAAATAAGGCATTTTAATTATGTCACTGGTGGACCCCATGATAAAGACCCTCTAGATTGGCCTCCTAGTGGGCAAAATGTGGTCAAATGCCCTCTAGAGTGTCCTTCAGGAAGAGATAATGCCCTTCCAGTGGACAGAATGTGGTAAAGTGCCTTCTTGACTGCCCTTCAAGTGGAGAAAACATGGTAAAATGTAGTGAAATGTCCTCTAGAATGTGAGAAAATGTGGTAAAATACTCACTAGAGAGCCCTTCCAGTTATGAAAATGTGACAGAGTGCCCTACAAAGGTTCCCTCCAGTGGACAAATGTGGTAAAATGCATTACATCTTTCGGTATGCTGGTGCCCTTCACGCAGCTGGTGCCCTTTTTATTTTTGCGCCCCTGCCCCTCAGACAGTCTGCGTCTTTGAGTGATATCTTTGACTGATATGTTCAAATATCTCTGTTTCACCCTTCATCACATTCGCCCTGAGAATTAAATTGGTTACTAGTCATTACTAAATCATAAATCAAGCAAACAGATGATTGAAAATCTCAAAAATGAATCCTCTTTCCAGCAGAAAGACAAACTGACTCACTGAGAGATACAGTGCTGAATTATCCAAGGCTGGAAATTCGGTAGGATTGTTGAATATTTGAGAGTAGTTTCAAAGCTATTTTTGTCTGGTGTGTTGCAGAGGATGCGTTAGTAATATTGCCTCATTCTGCCTGTTACTATAAGACATGTAATAATTACACTTGAGGAACAAATACTTGTGATTTAAGCTTCAGAGAGATGCCTCAGTCTCTCTACATGATTTGTGTGAGGAAGAGTCATGATGGCGCTAGGTTTGACGTAGAAAGCATTTGTGTTCCAGCTTATGTAGTAAAGCAGTAGCACAAAACTTCAGCATGAGGATCCCAAAGGGATCTGAAGGGTTATTAGGTGGTTAATGGGAAAGGAAAAGAAAGTAGAAGAAGAAATAGTCATAGCAGCTCTATAAGGTCCTGATGCCAAGATAAACAGTCTTTTCATAGTGACTGTATCCTTATAATAGTATTTACAGAAACGCGACTATTCCCACAGTGAGCAAGCACTGTGACAGTGGGGAGGAAAAACTTCCTTTTAAGAGGAAGAAACCTGGAGCAGAAGCAAGTTCAGGGTCGGTGTTCATCTGACCAAAACTGACCAAAACAAGTGTGACAATGCATGACAATCCAGTCCACCTAGCTGAAGTATTTCAGTCCAACCTTCAGACCAATATTGCCATCCCAACAGCCACTCTTCCTTTTTCTGCTATACACAAAAAGAACAAAAAACAATCAAAACAATCCGAATCTGCCCCACCTGTTCTCATCCCAGGTCATCAAATACCAAAGCCATTGTTCTGCCACTCAGCATCTCATACTGATTCACAATAGAGTCGGGCTAATGGACTGAGTCATCCACCATCAATATCGTGATTTAAAAGCCTTCGGAAATTGGGTTGCCATAAGGCAGGAGCTGTTGCTGCTGCTCATTGCACTACATCTCCATTTATTATTTTCTTATTAAATCTTCCCTGTAGGCAAAGCCAACGAAATCCAACCCTATGTCCCCTTCCTGAGAGGTGGAAGCAGGTAAAGCCGACAAACAGGGCTCCAGTGAAACTCATAGGCCATTCACCCGTAAAGTGGATGAAACTTAAACTACAAAAAACACTGATGAAAAGAAAGAAACCCCATAATGTAGGAGCTGAAGACTCTCCAAGCATACGACGCATGCTGAAAACCAAGTGGAGAGGCTGTGTTGGAACCTTCTATCTCATAGGCAATCTAAGACGAGGGTGGAAACTGTTCATCAATGAGTACATTGGCCTAAGTCAGTAAGTAAGTAGGCAACCCAAGATGCTCGATGGCAGAGGTGTCTTTTCTTCTGTCAGCATGTTTCTTTCAGTTATGTCATTGTTATTTGTACTGTTTTCTTTGCTTTGCTTCCTCAGTATAGCTACAGCAGTGAACTTTGTATAGCCCTCAATTACGTTGCAATGCGTTGCATTGAGTTGCGTTGCATTGCATAACGTTTTGGTGCAGTGCAGCGTGGTGTGGTGCATTGCTGTGCGGTGTGTTGCAGTGAGTTGTGTTGCGGTGCATTGTGTTGTGTTGCCTCACGTTGCATTGCATTGCGGCGCGGTGTATTGCAGTGAGTTGTGTTGTGCTGTGGTGCATTACGGTATGGTGCAGTGTGGTGCAGTGCATTGCAGTGTGTTGTGGTGCACTGCATTGCATTGTATTGTGTTCCCTTGCGTCACCTCACATTACATTACATGATGTAAATAAAGTAAGTCAAACTTGTCAAATAAGTTTGGTATTAATTTAGTTGCACTTAAGAAAACAAACTAGGAAGTTTGCTAATAAGCTGATTATGATTCTCTAGAAACTTAATTTAATGAGTTGATTGAACTCTGTGCAGTGCATTCATTCAACTCCACCTGTTCAAATCAAAAACTTTCAGTTAGAGTACCTCATGTTCACATAGGCAACAAGACAAAATATACCAAGTGCTTGCAGTTTTAAGTTCGCTCCAGGTGAATGCAAGGTGTTCTTGAAGTCAAACCTGTCAACTTAGAAAAATTGAGCCTCTGGGCTTACGTCAGGCACACATGCACAGAGCCAAGGATATAGTTAAAAATCCTCTATTACTCGGGGCAAAAATCACTGACTGGTTTCTATCCACACTGGATCTTCTTCAGGGCGCGGCTTGAAAGAGGAGTCAACCACAGTGCAATGTTGTGATGCTTTATATAGACAATTAGTGGCCAAGTGACTATATTACAGCAGCATATCACATAAGAAGTACACTTTATATAGACAAATTACCTTGTGTGGGTACCTTGGGTGTCTGTATTATACACTGAGGGGTGTGAAAAAGTGTTGGTATGTGACGACCTGGGCATGGGAGCGGGCTGACATAACAAACTAACCTGACAGAGGCAACCTGTGAAGAGGCTTGCAAGCACTTAAATTCAGTTCATTTTAACACTGAAGCCGACTGCAGTGTTCTTATCACGAATGAACCAAACCTCTAACTGAGGCTTTTCCCTGCTTTTTTCACTGCAGCTCTCCCCTCGTCCTTCTGCCTCTTTCTCCGTCATGACAGCCCAGAGACAATGGTGCCTGTGTGTCGGTTGGGATCAGCGGTCAGCTCTTTAATGGGGTCTGTCAGATGGTCCCATTACAGAAGGCAAAATTCTGCACGGTGTCAACAGGCCGCTTTTTGTCAGCACTCTTTTTAGTTTTCTAACAGACAGGACTAATCAAGCTCCAATGAAAAGGGTCTCAGGTTGTTTGACTGGGTTGTTTATCTGCTTTTGAGATGTGAAAACCCAGAGAGACCACAAATTTTCCAGTCACCCATTTCATTCATTCTCTCTTTAAATTTGAAGGCCCACTTGATGGCAGTCAAATGGCAAAAAATAACATCGGGTGCCTCATCAGTCACAAACAAAGAACGGAAAAGAAAAACTTTTCTTTTTTTATCACTTGCCAAATACTGTGGGCCAGTTTAAAGTGTTTGTTTTTTCCTGTATTCTCACTGTTGGCGCGGTATGATTGATCGTGCCTTCTTCCAAGGTCTGGCTTGGCTCCCTTTAGCTAAATACTGTATCATATTTTCACCCATTGTCTACCGGGAGCTGGCAGGTAGAATCACTATATCTCCTGGTGACTCCTCATGACACCTTCATCACTTGAGCCTCCTCTGTCCTTGAACATTGATTGTACCACAGGCTTAATCTAAACACCATATAGTTCCTGCCAGAAAACCTTTCAGCCTATTAACGTTTTAGCTCTTTTTTTTTCTTACTTCGCTTTCGTGATCCTTCCATCTCTGACATTGTTTCTCCCCTTCGTGCTCAGCCTGTCTTGTGAAGTCCTGGATATCAGTAGGATTAAGATTACAATAGGTTCTGGAAACAGTTGATCATGAGGCTTTACATGTTGCACAGATGATTGGCATACGGAGGAAGCGCCTGAGGGAACTGTGGATCCACACTAAATGCTGTATTTAACAAAACAACATGAAAATACAGCAGCTACAAGACTCTAGATGTTCCCAGTTGACTCTTTCCTAAGTCCCTCCTTCGAACAGCAATTGTCCAATCATAGATTAGCAACCTTAACTACAGCCTCATCAAGGTTTCTCTCCCTGTTTAAGTGGTATGCATGGGACTCTAGGAAGAGTGATTCTTTTTTTGTAGTCTTTTAAAAACCTAAAACACAAGAACGCACGTGTGAGAGATGGATCAACCTTTGTCTTCATCTGCTCAAACATAAGCTGCAAACTTTAGATTGTCCAGCTAACTAACTAACGCATTTTCATCCCAGGTCATCAAATACTGTAGTATTTGTCCCACCCCTCCATGTCTCATAATGCACCAGGTACCCTTGCAGCCAATACATGGTTAATACCTTATGTTAACATGTAACATAAATCTACAATATCAAGTTCTGCCACTAGGGGTCTCTCTCATTAAAACAATAAAAAAACAACATATTTTGATGATGCTAATCCTTACCAGCTGCAGTGACGTAATATTTTTGTAGGCTTAAAGTGATTCTTACATTCTCTTTAATATTTCATTAACTAAAATGTGTATTGTAACCTATGTCTATGCACCTTTTCCTCAAAATTTTGCCCGAGGCTGGTCTTAAGGCTCCCTGGGTGACCAACTTTTTGTTAGATTAGCACTACATTTGCCAAACTAATGATTTATCCCGGGATTGACTTGGAATTTGTCATGTGGGGGGGTTGAGGTGGATGATGTGAGCCTGTCCAGACAGTAATCAAAGTGGGCTGACAACAGAACGCTCTCTGGGTCGCTTGAAGCCAGGTTAACTAAGCCATTTCCTGGTGCTCTTTCTGGGGCAATCATGGCGTGGCTGGTTGGGCTGGGTGACCATCTCAAGGTCCGCTGTGTTTAATTAAATCCTTGCAATCCTTTTCTGACATAAATGATTGTATTTCTGTAATCCGTCACATAAAATAAATAGAACTGCGCGTTGTATTTCTCTATCCAACCGACGTTTGCTGGGATGTAGCTAGTTTTAGCCTCAGTCTTTAGCATTAACATGTCATGTACACAGCTGTGAAGAAACTATATATTTCATACCCCTTTTCACAGTTCTGGTTTTAAAATGTGTCAGATTTAAACATTAAACAATCATTTGGAGAAATTTCGGCTGACTCAGGGAGTTTAAGCATTAGCATTAGCTTACATTAGCTAGCCACACTAACTACACAATCTGCCAGCAAGTGTCATCATTTTATCCAACAAAATCCACAGTCATCAGCTAGAAATGAGAAGCTGCTTTTGTTTATTTCTTTGTAGAATCAAAAGCTGCTGCCAGTTTCAATGTTAAATCATTGTAAACTGCATTGTGTGCAGCGCGAGGACAGAATGCTTTACAAGTGCAGCGACATTTACTAAAGAGGGTGGGGCGAAGGGTCAATTCATGCAAGACTGAGAGGCAAAGTGATGGTGGATGACGAGGCATCTCCACAGGGACTGTGTCCGTAAATCAGTCACTTAAAAAACAAATAACATCAAACAAGTGCCAATAGCCTTGTCAGCAAAAGGAGCCATCATGAAGTCATTTTATATGTTGTACCTTTATATCTTTCACCTCCTCAATAAATAAGATACGGGGTCGGCATTAAATTTGAGAGGAATGCACCTGAGTAATAAAAACGGCTGAGTTATGAATCAAAATACATTCATACAAGAAGGGTGGGAAGAGAAATGAGCAAGCTGGAGGTGCAGACAGATTTAAAATTCACTGTCGCTGTGTAATGATAAAGCATGGCTACACTGTGGCAAAGCACAGGCTCTCTCTCCCAGCGCGTGCACTCAGATCAAGTATTTGTCAGACCTTGTTTTGTGGGCATTTTGACTTATTCTTATTCCCTGTTATTTGCTCTTGCTCAACAACAGCCGTGGTCCCCATTTTCCAATGGTAAAATTATGCTGAGCCCAGCAGGAACGTAATGAAGGCACGGCAAACCAATAAGGAACTCAGAATGAGGGTGTGAGGGTGCTTACAAAAGAACTATTTTAGGTTCAAAGACCACAGGCTGTGTTTGGAGTGTATGAAAAAAAAATAGATTTGAAGGAACAGTGTAGAACAAGAGGAGGCAAGAAAATAAACTGAATGGGGAGAAAAGAAAGGAGGCGGAGCAGGAGCAGAACGATAAGAGAGTAAGATATTGAAGAGGAGAGAGTTTTTTCTTTCTATTGGACAAATCTCTCTCTCTGAGTTCCCTCTCCACTGAGGGTTGTGTTGCCCAAAAAGCGTGTGTGTGTGTGTGTGCATGACCGTCAGACCTGGAGCTTGTCTGCAACTAATCTCACATATCACTGAATCCATCAGACTTACTTTTGTGCACATTCATGATCGACCTCTGCGGTTCACAGTTTTTGAAAAACACCTTTTTTGTACGGCTTCATGCTTGCCACAACCATGGCCACAGGCATTATTATTTTGTGTCATCCAATTCTTGTGAATGCAATATCTCAGTCCTTGACAGAATTCATTCAAATCTGGTATAAATTTCCACTTGCACTCAAGGATGAACTGATTAAATTTTGCTGAAAGGTTCAGATCCATCCCACTCTTGTGAATGTGATATCTTGGGGGGGAATTTCTTCAGATTTGGTACAAATGTCCACTTGGATGCAAGGATGACCTGCTTTGATTTTGATGACCTCACCTTTTTGGACATAACTCAAGAATTAAAGACAAGAAAAAAAACTGATTGGAAGAAAGGAAATGAGGCGGAGTGGAGCAGAGCGATAGGAGAGTAAGATATGGGAGAGGAGATAGGAAAGAGGTTTTTCTCTCTATTGGATAAAATGGTGCACAAGTTCCCTCTCCACTGAAGTTTGGACTTGTCCTAGGTCTTTCATGACTACATGCTGAAAGACCTCTGTGATTGGCAATTTTGAAAAACCTTGCAACAGCTGTGGCAAGATGCATTATGTCCACATATGTCCCCTTGCACTCAAGGATGAATTGATTAGATTGTGGTGGTCAAAGTAAAAGATCCAGCCTTCTCTCCTGACCGCGATATCTCCGAAACACTTAGACTTTGGTGGTCGAAGGTCACTGTGACCTAACAAAACTCAAGAATTCATACACTAATTATGACAAAATTTCACACTAATGTCTAATAGGGTACTAGCAGCAGTAGATAGTAATTACTTACATGTAACTAGTTGTAAACATGTAATTACATAATAAGGAAATGAGAATGAGGGTGCCTACAAAAGAACTATTTTAGGTTCAAAGACCACAGGCTGTGTGCAGAGTGTCTGAAAAACACTAAATTTGAAGGAACAGTGTAGAACAAGAGGAGGCAAGAAAATAAACTGAATGGGGAGAAAAGAAAGGAGGCGGAGTGGGAGCAGAGCGATAGGAGAGTAAGATATGGGAGAGGAGAGAGGTTTTTCTCTCTATTGGATAAATCAGTCTCTGAGTTCCCTCTCCACTGAGGGTTGTGTTGCCCAAAAGCTGCCTAAATAACAAAAACTAATCCTTCAATCCAAGGCTAGTGGAACGGGTGATTTGTAAATGGTGCCCTTTACAAATCGGTCTCAACCTGCTTTTTTTTTTTTTTTTTTCTTTTTTTTTTTAGCTTCATATCGACTGTTTTTTCCCCACTCCATCGCCCATTCTCACCCTGCCTTCGCACATTATTTAACCACCGCCTGGATGCATGAACCAGGCTGATGTCACTGCACCAGTAAACATAATTAACACATTCAGTTAATGTAGCTTCTTTTCTTCTGTTCCAGTTCATTTAAGTTTTCTCTCTCTCGCTCTCTGTTTCTCTGACTCTTTCTCTCTTTTCCTCTGTGGAGCAGAGGTCTAGTGAGATACAGGGAAAGAGGGGATTAGTGTCTGCTTGGTTCATTTCAATGCCTCCGAAGAATCAAGAGACTAATCCTGGCCTCAGCTGCCTGGATGCTTCTGCTCTGTTAGCACTCAAAGGCTGTGCCAGTGGGGCGCAAGTGTGCCACGGATATGCCACAGAAACAGCCAAGTAAGAGGCTTTGTCCTCACACATAGCGCTAATTTCTCCTCAATCCAGGTGTCCGTGCCGCCTTACTTTTCTGGGGTTTAAACCAGCTTGGCATTAGGAGAGTTAAACCACAGGAACAGGGCTGTGAAATACAGTCAGGGGATAAACATGGTCAGAGCGTTGTCTCAATTCTCTGCAAAGACTTTCCAATATTTGGGAAATAAAGTATATTCTACAATCTTTGCAGAAGCTTTACAGAAGAACATCAAAAAATTTGAATTTTTAAGTACAGAAAAGCAACAGCATATGTTAATATGGTAAAGTATCAACACAAACTTTAAAAAATAAGTAATTTAACATATTGAACCTGAAGCTACTTTTTAATTTCTTTATTTTTCGGCTGATGACACTAGTGTCAGAGTCGGTTCACCCAACTTGCAAAGAAAAAAGGATCTCCAAATACACAAGATGTTATACATAAGTCTACTAATACAGTTTTTTTAAACACCAAAATAAGCATGTATAGCTAAACCCACTACAAAGAGGTGACTGACCCTTTTCCCATTTCCAGCAGACAAGTTTGTCTCTGTTTTTCTCTGACATAAACTGGAAAGCCGAGAATTAGCTCACGTCTGTGCAGCGAGATAATACGCCGAAACAAAACCAATCAAGCCAAGTAACATGTTTGAAAAAGTAGCAGAAGAGTCACAGAAGTTACTGACGGAAACAATAAGCCTTCATCGCCTTCACCGGAAAAGGAATGAAAATTGATCAGAGCTGGTAAATACCCATGACAACTGTAGAGTCATTTGACCTCAGAATTAATGCCGACTGTACCCTTTCCCATTGAAGACAAAAGACAGATGTTAGTCGGTGTTAGTGGGGGTTTTCTGTCCAATGTAAAAGGGGTTTTAGGCTTTCTTTACTCACAGCAGCCTGGTGCTCATCCAGGCTCATGAATAGACGTCGTGGTGGACATGGATAATTACAAATTTATAAAAAATTTGAGATTTTTTTTCCCACCTCAGTTCCATGGAAATGATGAAGCGAAGAGCAACATCTCTTTGCAGCGTCTCCTCTCTCAAACCTCAGGAACACTCTGTGAACAGTTTTAATTGAAACTATTGTCAACGGAAGACATTTTTCTTTTTCATGCAAAACTCTTGCCAGCATGTTCTGTGGATTACCCAAAGCACAGCGAAGTGATTTTTGTTATTAGCACCACAACAATGAAATTCCATTAACTCCCCCTTTTATTGGTTTGGCAGCAGAAATGTCAGCGACAGATATTTAAAAACCTGGGAAAATAAAATCAAAATTATAAGCACGGCTGTGAAAATTTGTCTGTTATAATGTGGATAAACTGACCCTGTAAGTCTCCAAGTTTTCAGATTTTTAAAGTAAATGTCCCTCATTTTTTCATTTTAAGAAGCAAGACCAAATTTCACTCACTTGTTGTTTTCCCTGCTTCAAGAAGAAACTGGATATTATACTTTACAGTAAATTACATCTTACTTTGATGGACATGATTACGAGAATGCTTAATGTAAAAAAAAAAAAAAATTGAGAAAATATAAAAGAGCGACTGTTTATGTACCAGAGTCTGCTTTAAAGGACCAGTGTGTAGGATTTAGTGGCATCTATCGGTGAGCTTGCAGATTGCAGACACCTCATCTCACCCTCCCCTTCCGTGCATCTATATTCATAAAAACATGAACTGCCCCCTCTAGAGTTTGGTTTGTCCATTCTGGGGTAGAAACATGACGGTGCAACATGTTGACCTTTGTGGGCGTGGACTCATGCTCATTGAGAAACTCTACGATTGTTACTTTCAGATGATTATTCACTAAGTGAAAAATACTTAAGAATATTATATTCCATCTGTACCATATTTTGCCAAAAAATCCTTGTAATCCGTACACACTGGACCTTTGAGGAAACAATGGAGGCAAGAGCGAGGTTGGATTTTATAGTATTTTGTACAACAAACAAACACAAAAAATTATTCAAGCCCATTTTTGCCTTGTTTGTATTCTTACATTTATATGAAACATGATTTTTCTTTTGAAGATGTTTGCAATTGCTCTTTTTTAAATAAATAAAAACTACACAAAACACTTTTATATCTACCCTAATAGCCTTTTTGAGGTTCAGTGTGTAGGATTTAAGGGGAACCACCTAATAATGAGAATCACTGTGTTGTAGTTACTTTATAAAGAGCTGTTTATATCTTACAGAGGGCGTGGGTTGTTTTCCACAGAGGTCACCATGTTGCTCTACCATGTTACTACAGTAACCCAGATTGGACTAATCAACCACTGGCTGTAATTACAGCTGTTCGCCTGAGTTTTTTAATGGCCACGGTAAGTTCTTCTACACGCTTGGAAGGAGAGCATGAGAGTTATTGTTAATAGTTTAAAATCAGCATCAAGATCACACGCCTTGGAGCGTCTGTATAAACTGATCTTTCACCCTCTGTTAACTAATTAATGCCACATTTTTGTGCGGTCCGGAGATAAGACAAACCACAATTATAATATCTGCTTCACCTGTAAAATCCATGGTGATGCATGAAGTCTGTGGCTACTAAAGCAATACTTGTTAGTAAGACAAATACACTGTGGGTTTTAGTCTCTACAAGGGAATTGCTAATAGTAATTCAAATATGAAATAATGCCATCTTTAGCCTTCATGGTCGTTCTCTTAAGATTACCTTATAATGTATGTGTGAAGCCTTGTTTTGTCCTGGTTTACCGTGTCTTGTAATTTGTCAGTTCTGCACGCTGTGTGAAAGTGTGTGGGTGGGTGTCTGTGTGCGTGGGTGTGTATGTGCGCAGATGTCAGTGAGTGCATGTTTTGTTGTTCTGCAATCTCTGTTCACTTGTTGGCCTGGTTGGGTTAAGTGGATGATTGTGTGGAGAGATTGGGAGGGAGGGCTCATGTTCCCCGGACATGCTGCTTGTTCAGCTCGTTTATTTATTTATTTTATTTTCTCCTCTTAAGCTAGAGTTTATTTCTTACAGAAGAACTGTACCTCTCCCGGCAACATTCTCACAAATACACACAAACATACACACACTGTATTACAGTTTTTCCTCTCTAGCACATGAGGCTGTGCAGCAGTCAGAGCCCTAAAGGCTGATGAACGGGCCATAATTCACTGGCTGCTCTGTGACTGGACTGGGACCTTGTTTAATGGAGGAGCTGTTGGCAATTACCAACCATCTATGTGCTTGTTGCACTCTTTTACTGGTCTGGAAGTCAATAAAGTTCAAACCTGCTGATTGAATTGGATATTTTTTTTTTTCTCTTTTTGTTCAACTCTGAAACGGCTTTTTAAGAGAAAATGTGGTTTCAGCTGCTCACTTCACGAAGGACAAAAAAGAACAGAACACAAAAAGCCAGAGGGCATGAAAAAGTATTTTATTTGAATCATTTAAAAATCTGCGATTCAACCTAATATAAAAACTTACAGTAATTATCACAAATAAAACTCTTGCTTGCTGAAAACACTTGTCTGACTGCTGCTCATTTCACAGACAGCCTCGGCGTGTGTGGAGCAGCTTTCAGTCACTTTCTGCCAGGTTGTCTATGTTCCCCTTGTGAGTTAGCGTTCCAGCCAATTTCTGCCTGCCTGTTACCTGCATGATATCTCTTACGTGTGTGTTTGGACCACCTGTCTGCCCTTTGACCGTCTTCTACCTGCTGTTGCTTCTTTAGTTCTGTTTGCCTGTTTGGACCGTCTCTACTCTACTTTATTTGGCCAACCGACTGAGTCTGTGTTATGTAGAAATGTGCTAAAACAGTGGAAGGTACTTACAGTTGCATCAGTTGATTTTTAGCCACTTGGGGGCAGTGGAACAAGCTGGAAACACAGCACAAGGTACAATGTATTATATAATAAAAGACACTACTGAATTGCATTGTGGGAGGTTTAGGATCACAGGTTTTTGGAGCTTGAAGGTCAGGATATCTTTTCCTATCTTTTTTAACCTGTCCTAACTACCTCTTTAAAAGCCCCTTTTAGCGAATACGTCATTGTGTTAGCTGGAGGCAAAATAAAGATGCAAACATGAATCACCTCAGAGTAGTAGAACATGTTGGATGCAAGAATCAAAGTAGTTATAGCTCAAAATAAAGTTTTACTCCACACCAGCTGGTATCATGGTTCAATGCCACGACAAAATAAACAAAATGAACTCACAAAATGTGGAGGAAAGAAATATTATCACTCTCATTTTCTTAATTAAACAGAAAAATACAATAGATCACCGTCTGAATTCAGGTTTCTCTCCTTTACTGAAGTAAACCCAGATTTAATTGGCTCATTAACTCCCTAAAACACACTTCATTTGTCCTTCAATCTTTAATTCAGCATGTGGATTTGAAAATAGGCTGTTTTCCTCTCAGCCGTCCTCCAGCTCAGTGGGTGTGTACTGTGCCGCTGAGTGCATCACGGAGCAGCGCCTGTCACTCTTGCAGACCATTTAATTAGCAAAATAAAATGACGAAAATGGACTGAGGCAACCACCGACAGACAACACATTCATCCAATCAGCCAACCCTATGGCAAAAATAGAAAACCATAGAAATCCACTGAGCGAAAGAGTAGGAAGCCGGTCTGGTCCCACTGATTAATCAGAACTTTTTCAAGTAACACACACACTCATGGAGAATGAGTGACGCCCACAAAAAAAGTTAATGTTTCACAACAGAAAAGGGGTCTATATGAAAACACTGATTGGTGCAGCTTTGCATTACTTGTTGACCCTGCATTCAAGCATTATCCAGAGATTTCGAAGCAGTGAAGCACAGGGTCGCAAATGCAGAAAAAAGTATAAGTGATCTGGAGGATGGTTTGGGAAGGGATAACGCTCTCGTTAAGGAATTATAAAAACAGGTGTCCCTCCTCGCCATCGGGCTGATGACCTTGAGTCCCGCAGCAGGAGAAATAGCATCACAAAAATGGAGGTTCCACCTGAAGTGGACCGGACACGGGGGATCCACCACGTAACATCATAGTGCGCCTTCTGAGATGGGGAGACAAGCAGGAAGATCCTGGCCGAACTAAGGTAGAAAAATCAACACGCAGTCGCACGTTCAGAAAAAAATAAATCATGAAATTGTTGATGACTGTTTTAGAATTGCATCGTAACCTTCTGAGTCAGAATCAAATCGAATGGTGCCAAGAGATTCCCCTAATTAGCTTCATCGCATGAGGCTAATTAGGGGAATCAAAACCTGTTATTCCCATTTTCGTTCAACGAAACAAAACAAAGGAACAAACAGGAACCTCCTAACATCAAAGTTGAAACAGAGGATTCTCAGCTGGCAGGAACATCAGGTGAAAGGTAGGTGTTTCCATATTTCCTGCTGTATCCTACCATTTCTGCGGCACAGTAACACCTGGTCCATTGTTCTTTAAAATTCTATTCATTATCCACCACTCTTTTGCTGCGACATGATGTCATTTTATGAAGCAGCTACACCTGGCTTTGACTGTAGCTCAGCTTAGCATGAGGCTTAATTAACTAATCCTCCACATCTGCCTTAACTTCGAGTCTTGGCATGTTGCAGCGGGCCTACTGAGGAGGCTGAGACAAGAAGAATTCCACCATTAGGGAAACCATTTTACTTGTTTTATTAGCTAGTTCATTAAAAAGTTTTTAAAAAATAATGAAAGAAGTGTCTCCACTGCCTCTGTAATAAAGAGTTTTCACCAAATGCAAAAGAAAAAAGTCTTGGTACAGACTGAAGCAAAGAGCGGAGAACAGTTCCTCACATCAAGGTTTCCACGTAAGTGACTTGAATACGCTTTATTCAATATCTGCTTAATTAGCACCACAATGGGCTTCGGCCACAACTAAATTTCTTTATGCCCGAACAGATCTTAATTTCAATACGTTTTACTGTGGCTGTGGCTGATTGTCTTCTAAACCAATTAAGATGTCATACACCTTCACAGGCAAGGTCATAGCTCCTGGAATCTACATCGACAATACCAGATTTCTAAATCAATTTGCAGCTTTAGAAGCTAAATTACAAAAATGGAAATAGTCCATTCGCGGTAAGGGATTTAATAAGGCCAGCAAAAACTGCAGCCAGTAATTTAATTGTTGTTTCATTCAAATGAAGCACTTGCTGTCCTCTGGGGTTGGCTGATTATCAAAGGGTCCTTTCACTCCTCTAGCTTTACAGCTCACTGTGTGTCGGGCTAATGGGCTTCAGCCCGACAGTTATTGTATATTGGTAATGTATCTATCTCAAGAAAAACCAGCTGCCTAACACACACACACAGTCCGTATCCTCAGCGAAATGAAATGGGCCATTTTATAAATGTTTAGCTTGGTCTTACAAGGAAATGAGTTTCTCTCATCTAATTTCTTGCATAAAAACACTAAAGATAATTTGAGTCAGTCTTTAAAATAAGGGACTAGGGGAGCAGAGATGATAATGAACAACTCTGCGGTGTAATAGTTGTTCTGACTTTCTGTGGTCCTTTTTCCTCTCTGGTATTGTCTCCCACTCTCCGTGTCCCTCCCTTCTGACTCTCCAGCCCCTCTTCCATCCTTCTCACTGCAGCCCTCTGATCATGTTTAATTCCCCACCTGCTCTCCCTAGATTAACGTCTCCTTGTGTAATCCCATTAAGTGCCCTGTGTTTCCGCCTGGTGCTCATTACTCCTCCACCACACCAGTCTGGAATTGACTCAGGCCTGACATCCAGCCCCGCGTGAGGCCATCCTCAGTTCCCTCTCCCAGCATTCAACATTCAGCAACCCCAGCTGCCCTCCAAACTTCACTTTGCTTTGTCCTCGTGGCACAGGAAGTTCCGAGTCACGTCTGAGGAAATGTCAAGAGTAAAGTTGCAAAGACCTCACTAACTTTCTTTGCTGTAGGGATGATCCAGACTGAAATATCTTAATAACTATCCCCTGACTTGTTTTCTTGCCCCACCATGATGTTGATATTTGTAAGCTTGGTACCCAGCAGAACCAGTTAACTAGCTTGTGTTTTGCTCTGTAGAGAAACTCTAGCTAACTAGATACCTAATCTACATCAATTATCTAGCTAGTTGCACCTGAGCGCTAACTATAGCACAACATTTGCTAATTAGCTAATCTACATCAAGAGTTGGCTGGCTAGTTAGCTAGCTAGATTTTTTGCTAGCATTCGCTAACTTAAAATGTGACTCAGGCAAGGGACTTAAGAAGAGTCAATTGATTGTTTTATCCCGTGTGATGTGTCATAATGGACGTAAACCAACACCACATATGGGACGCCTCACATTTCCCGACCAAAACACAAGCATGTTTTATGTTCTACAATGTCTACAGTTGTACACAGAATGCTGTTCTGCAGGAATGCATGGCTGCATGGAGGAACTGCAAAACAGAAGAAAGGTTATCTTCGCCTTTTCTTCTTTTTCAGACTTTTCCGAACACAACACAGCCAGCGGTCTGAATTTACAACTCTGTATGACACATTGACTTTTGAAATAGATAAAAAATATTGTGTAGTCTGAAACCAGCATGAGTCTTGTTTGAGGATAGAGGGCAAAAAACATCGACTGAAAACTGAAATCTGTGATAAAATGCTGTTGTGACCTTTTCCCAGGCTTCTCCTGTTAGCGGTTGCCATGTAGAGTATGGCTGCAATAAAAATGACTTTCATTATCACTTAGTCTGATTAGTATGATTTTCTCAGTTAATTGTTGTTCAGCAAATGTCAGAAAGCAGTTTCTTCTTATGGTGTGAACTGCAGAGTTTTGAAGATATCGACCATAGAAATGTCTGCCTTCTCTCCTATGTAATGGAACTAAATTGCACTCGCCTTTGTCGTGCTCAAAGCGCCAGAAAATACACTGTAAAACCTTAACAGCTATATATCCACAAATCATGAACAAGTCTCTCAAGATAACGGTGGACCTTGTTGTGTTCAGTTTGATGAGGAACTACTTTCTTTCTACAGTAATGAGTAGTTACGGAGAATGAGCGTGTTTTTGCTTTGTGGATAAACTGTCTTTTTAAGATTTAAAAAATCATCACCTAATTATTTCAGCTCTGTTGGGAAACGGTTGGCACCGTCACCTCCCAACAAGAAGGTTCAGGGTTCAAACTTGCTGGCCATCTGGGGTTTTTCTCTGTGGAGTTTGCATGTTCTCTTCATGCCTGCGTGGGTTTCCTCCCCACAGTCCAAAGACATGCTGGTTCGGTTAATTGCAGTGGTGGACAGTAACAAAGTACATTTACTTGAGTACTTTACTTAAGTGTATTTCTTTTTAAATATCTGTACTTTACTTGAGTATTTGTCTTTTTGGAAACATATGACTTTCACTCCACTACATTTCAAAGACAAATATTGTACTTTTGACTCTACTGCATTTCTAGGAAGGTTGTCGTTACTCATTACTTTTAGGCGAAGCAAAGCTTTACTGTTTTTTCTTTTCTAAAATGCAATTGGCCACACGCTGTGTTTCTCACAGAAGGAAACCAATCACAGTACCCGCTCTCAACTGGGACTGAAGTAAAAGCAGAAACATGTTATCCAGGCGCGCTCTGTAACAAGAGCAAGCAAGCTCTCCCGCTTTCATTCAAACAAAACTCAGTAATGACGACGGCAGGAGAAAGACTAAATTAAATCTCAAGATGGTCTTATAATTAGAAAAAGGTAAATAATTCCAGGCAGACTTAATGTTGGATTGTTTTTATCAAGGTGGAAAATACCACAAAATTAATATAACCTAACCCTAACTCCTCACAGTTGAATTCAATCTAATTTTATGCTGTGATTTTAATACAGTTACGTCAGAAAATGACAATTGCTGTCCTTTTTATTTTTGATTGCATTTCTATGCTGGAGTTTTTACAGGTGTTTCTACAGGCTCTGTGTAACAGTGGTTCTACAAGCTTCATTACATGGTTTCATAGAGTTACAAGTTTCTTTAAATGCACTGTACTTTTGAATAAGTATTTTTAAAAGCAAGTACTCTAGAACTTTAACTGGAGTAAAATTTTGCCTTATACTATACTTTGACTGAAGTACTGTGTCCACCACTTGTTAATTGGTGACTATAAACTGGTATGAATGTGAGTGTAAATGGCTTTTTGCCTCTATCCGTCCAGGGTGCATCCGGGGCGTAAGTGGGTGAAGCTAATGGATGTTTGAGCTCCAGTCTTGATCATATGTTTTGTCACACCATAACAAGCTGACTATTCCCTACAGATTTTCTGTTTGATGTTTCAGAACGTCAATATTTTCTGTTGTACAGGGAGAGGAAATTGCCTGTGCTCAATCATTCGGCCGTGCTTATTGAATCAATGGATAATCAACAAAATTTGCTTTTGGGGGGCGACGAAGAAGGAGATAAATTGCTGTCATAAACGACTTTAGTGGATGCTGCTGTTGCTGGTGACCACACAGCCTGGGGACGGGTAGCATTGAAACAGTTCCTTTAAAAGAAAGATTGGGACGTGGTTATGGAAGCCACCTCCATGACTTCAATAAACTCCCCATTGTGTAATACAATAAGCATTTATCAGCTTGTTTTCTCCACCCCTCGCTCTAATGGCTGACTGTCAGCTCCCATTATCTCTCCCATATATCTGTCTATCTGTCTGTGGTGCTTTTCCCCACAGTCTGAGTAAGAATTTAATGTGGACACACCACGATGTGTGACACAAACTTATCTCTCGGATGTGGGAGTACGATTGAGATGCTATCACGGCTCTCAGTTTGCACTTGGCGGGGTCATGAAGGAATTTTCTGTTGGCTCAATATTATCTGCACGGCGAAATGTTTACATCTCGGCAGCGTTAACACAATCCATCCTCTGTTTTATTTAATATTCTCTGTGTGTCCTGGTTGCTGTTGCGGCTTCTTGTCTGATCATGACAGATAAAAGCTCGCTGGAATAAAGTTACTGCGTGCTGCAGTTTGAGTTTGGTGGCCTCCAGGCTGTGCGGCACGCCTGCTTTGCAGTCTAACGACATCACTGACTGAAGCATGCTGGGAAGATGAGTCCCCCATGCAGCTAAGTATGATTTACAATATTAAAGGGTTTTGGGTAGAACACCCTGGGTGGGTTCCAGAATGGTGTTCTGTAGAACCTCTTATGTTTTTCTGGATGTGTCATCCTGGTGTCATACTTTTTTTGGTTCTAGCTTTATAAAAAGTTGTACCAGGAACCAAAAAGCTGAAAAACTCTGTGTGGCTCCAGTTAGCACTTTTATTTCTACTTGTACGAGCAGCAGGAGAGCAGCAAAAAGTTCTCAAAACGGGACAGAACGTCTCCCTGTATGATCTGCTCAGGTTGGCAGACAGAAGAAGAAGAAATCGTCGTCAGGGATCAGTTGCTGACCTCAAACACTTCTGCTGACATCAGTCTTGTACTGTATCTATGAAGAGCGACTGTCTGCACTGTCTGGGATCAAACGCAGCGCTCTGAATGTTTTTTAATGGGAAGATGCGGGAAACACATCCCTGCCGGACCAGCAGCCAGTAACTAACTCCCGCTGTCTTTAAAGTCTGGGCCAGCAGGAGCACTCGTTTACCCAAGCATCATTAATCTTACTTTTCCTTGGCCTGTCCTCCTACCACCTCCTCCTCTCCCAGGGTGGTCTCCCTCGGGCACTCGTTTACCTCCCCGGCTCTTTTTGCTTCTGTAAAACACACACATGCACAGAGCCACACACACACACACACACGCTTATGCCCTCTATATCTCTCTTGTTCTCTCTGTCTCACGGCCCAGCAGTCGGGTTGAGAGCACATGAGCGCCAAGCGTCCTGAGATACCGCAGATAAGGTGTCGGGCCGGAGGAGAGCTCCCACAGATGCAGACTGTGTAGATGAAAACCGCGGGGGAGGGAAAGTCTTACTGTAATGGCTTCACCTCAGCTGCAGTCAAACATTAATATACGACTAATTAACTCAGAAAAAAAAGTGTTCGAGAGGAAAAAGTTATTTCTGCCTGGCAACATTTTTCTTTTTCTGAACCAGGAAGTCTGACATTTTTGCACTGCACAGAAGTCATGGGGAGGAAGTTGTTGAGGACGGCTCAGTGAACAAAGCACAAACACTGGAGATCTGTCTTTTTAGGTTGAGGCTAATGAAAAGCTTTAGGTCAGAAAAGCTTTTAATAGGACCTGATCTTTCCCGTACCTTAAACCTGCAGTGCAGAACCTTTTGTCTTCCCCTTCTTGTAGTAATTGCACAAACACTGTCGACATGTTCTTATGACATATGCTTCAGCAGGCGATTTGTTTGTTTTATGCTACAGATTATTCCATCAGTTAGTTGAGTAATTGGATAAGGAATGGCAAATATACAAGAATACTGTATTAATTATACTTTATAATAATACTATGCTCTGTAGTCTTGCTCAATGTCCCAGCCACAGCAGTTTCTGTCACATGTCACGAGCAACAGCCAATCAACACAAGCTACAATAAACATGACAATCTTAGGATCTATTTCTTGAAAGTCAATCAGTTACTTCACTGAAAATACCCAACATCACATCATACCATCGGGATTTCACTTTCAAATCAGGCGCTCTTCCTTTATTGTTTTTTTAAGACTCACCGTACTGCGCCACATTTTATTGCAATACAGAATAAAACACAGCAAACATCTGTCTTGTCTGCACTGACATTTAGGGAAACTTTTAAAAGTGGCAGCAGTGGTTAAATTGTCGTGTGGACCATGGTTCAGATACATTCTGTTGCATGACTACTGCACTGTATGTTGTTACATGGATTAAACAAATGATGATTTTTAGTAACTGAGGAATTTTTCAGCCCTGGTTCACCTGAAACTAGCAAACTGACTAGTAGACGACTCTCTTTCCAACATGACACTAACAGAGGGGCTGGAGAAAAAGTTGTAATTCTAATGACAATATGAAAAATGACAATTCCATCTGCTACTTCAGCACCATGGACAGCGGACAGCAAGGTTTCATCAGTGCACACCGCAGATAAACTACTGATATTTTAGAGTCATGGTCGGGGCCATAGATTCTAAGAAACCTCATTCAGATAAAGGATCAATGACTCAGGCTGATCAAACTAACATTCAGTTACATAAACACCCCTCTGACCCTGCACTCTCTCTGCTACTAGGGGATGGGGGGGGGGGGGGGGGGGGGGCTGGCAGTTTAACGAGGGAAATGGTTTTGGGATTTTGGTTGTTTTGCTAAATCAGCTACTGGGTATAATCCTCGTTGTTGTAACCTGCTCTGTCACGTACTCCAGCCATCGACTTACATTCCAGCGCAGGAATGTCGCCACAGCTTCAGTATTCTGCAAAATCTAGCGGGATTAACCTTTAATCAGAATTATGTGAACTTGTGTGGCGAGGGCTCGAATGTAAAGGACATTCATTTGTATGTAAACATCCCACAATGCAGCTTTAACCAACCTACCCAAATTTAACTGTAAAAATGTTATAAAATCATGCTTTTGTTGGCAGGAATAGACATTATAGGGAAATGAAATGCACTGACAGTTATATCCAGATATGTTAATAATGAGCATTTTGCGTAGGTAGTGAACAGTATGAAGATACATTTAGTATGAATGTGTCCTCATTATCCCTTCTCTATCCTATTATCCCGTTAAAGGTTTATTCTTACACAAATTTGTGGGTCTAATCACAGTGATTAGTGTCTGTTGTGCATGTCAAACCATTTAAAAATGTCTTGACATTAATTAATAAAACATCAGATTTTGATGCTATTTTGTTTACTGCAAAATGTATCTGCTTCTGCAAATTAGGATGTGTATTTTGGTATATGAAAGTACTGTACGTTTTAGTAGATGGGTTACACGTTAATAAACACACACTGTATGCAGACGTAGCCTCAGAGACAGACAGTAAAGTCGACATCGAGTTGCTGCTTGAGACGCCCCGCTTTTGTTTCAAAGATAAGTCCGTGTCAAAATAAGTTCACAGCATCTGCAAAGGCGCTTGCTATTCCTCTGTGCTTTGCTCCCTGCCTCTCGTCCTCCTCCCCCGTAGCTGATGAAGAAATACGACCTGCACGTTCAAATCAAATGTCAAGAATTACATAACCGCGGAGCTGTTCAAACAAACTGGTTTCATGGGATTTATTAAAGCTAATGAACGGAGATTTGGCCTCTTTGCTTCACAATGCTGCAAAATGTTAAACTCACTCAGAGCCGTGGTGAAGTGTTTATGAGATTAAGTATACGGATATGTTGGTCGACATTTGTTTCATCAACTCAGTTGGATCATACTGGCAATTAGCTTGTATCCTTTTGTAGGGTGAAATGTCTGATTTTTTTAAATATTTTTTTCTGCAGTGACAGTCCAACCAAGTGTGCACTGTTTGCACTGCTTAGAAAAACATGCAGGCTGGAGAGGTAATGGGCATAAGGAGCCTAAAGATGCCATGACAACCAAAAACACCTGCATATACAGTACAATACTTCCAATCAAGCAGGCCTGTTTCCAGAGGAAAATTACTGGGGGTGCATTTGAAATTAATGGGGGTGTACCTGTATCTACCTACAGTGAAAGCTGGTAACACTGTAGGTAATACGGGTCCGAATGTGACCCCTGATGAACAGATTATGATGGAACACAACGGTCCTAAGTGAATACGTGTCAGTCCCATTCAGCATCCGTTTGCTTTGTGCTGATAAATCTGCAGCCCCTAAGAAGTGCAGAGCACAGCATTGTTACCTGTGAACCGTGTTCACCTGATAAAATCACCTGAAAACACTGGACTGTTACAGTTTATTCAAGTAGACCTAAATAAACATCAGACTTAGTGGTTATAACTGATCTGATCTATATTCACCTGCAACCTTTGCACATTGCGCTGATGCTGAACCAAAATAGAAGATGTGGACAGGGACAGTTGGTGCACCCTGAATATATTTCTAAACGGAGGCAATGGACGCCGCCGACGCCTGAACTACTGGCGAGCGCTTGGCATTTATCATTCAAATTTCAGGGTGGACTGCATGCCTTTGCACCCTTGTAGAGCCGCGGTCTGCAATTAAGGCTGTAGTGCAAGCATCTATTTTGGACTATCTGGCAAAAAAAGAAGGCGAGTGGATGTAATCTTTGGATTTGATCAACACCAAAGCACAGGAGTTTCCATTCTCACTCTCATACGTCACAAAAGTTTGTGGCTTTTTGTTAAAATAAAAAAAGGCCCTAGTAGATAAATCGTTAACATTCTGAGAGACGGTTCTGCCTTTGTTATGAGCTTTCATACAGGTAAAAATGACAGAAGTGAGGACTGAACAAACCGGGCACTCAGGTTTGAGGGGAAACTTCAAAGTCCTGGGCTGTTTGAATACATTTCTTTGACCGCCCTTGCATGAAATAATGGTGGATGAAAGAAAGGCAAACAATGAGATTGAGCTTTGATGTGAATAGGTGAGGCTCATGTGGCCACTTGATGCAGAGGACAAGAGGACAACTTTGCATATTAGTCAGCTTACCGAGTCTGAATTTGAGGAGCTCTTCATTGGTGCACTATTGTATTTGGAGAGCAAGAACTAATTTGGTCCTGTTGTTCTACCGGATGAACTGTTGTTGTGGTTAAAGTTACTAAAGAGCCAGATCATTGTGTTGGCAACAATAGATGATCCACTTTAGTGTTGTGTAATTCTGCTATGTTGGCTTATCTGTCTTTTATTATTATTTTATTTTTATTAATGGTAAGTTGGGGGACTTACCCACATAGACTTATGGTTAAGAACTTTTGTCACTAATTACTTATGTATTTCTAAAAATCCATTTCCCAAAATGCCATCAAAATTCATGAGTGTCTCTGGGCGTCCTCATTACCTTGGACTAATTATTGGTCTTTTTATTTTATTATTTTATTTAACTTTTATTTAGTCAGGGAAACCCATTGAGACCAAGGTCTCATTTTCAGCGGCGCCATGGTGAAAATCATAAAACAACACAAAAACAATGATAAAAATGACAAAGAACGGCCACTATCAATAGCAGCATATCGACCAATAATTTCAGTTAACGAAAAAAACATACAAACTCATGTAACAAGTCATTGAATGTGCCCAAGGAGACAAGGGCATTTAATTTAGCAGTCTCCTGAAGCTAATTCCAGGTGCTAGGTGCATAATAGCTAAAAGCAGTTTTTCCCAGTTCAGTTTGGAGTTGTGGGACCTCAAGGACTAACCAGTCCTGAGAACTTGTCTGGTAGAGGTTAGAACACTGTGTAATGAGGGATGTCAGGTAACTGGGCAGCTTTAAAATGACAGCGTTATAAGCATACAAAAGCAACCACTGCCTGGTAAAGATCACAATGACGCATTCTGAAATGATCAGAGTGCTGAATGATAAACAGTATCAGGCAAGAAAGTAGATTGTACTGACAGCTTTCTAGTTTCAGCCGAAAAGCACGATCTGTTTCTCAAAAAGAACCCAAGATTCATCCTTAAATTTTTATCTAACTCATCAATCTGAGGTTTAAAAGAGATCTTTTCATCAATAATTACCCCCGAGATACTTAAAGGAGGACACTCTTTCAATTTCAGTGCCATCTAAAGTGAAACTTTTGAAATTGAAGTCCTACAAAAAGTGGGATCTAGAAGATTGCATAAATTTTGTTTTTGCTGCATTTTAAACGAGTTTAAGTTCAAGAAGCGAGCGCTGGAGTGAATCAAAAGCAGTCTGCTAAATAAATGAGGTCTTAGCGCACGTCTGCAGAAATGATTTAGAAAGACGGGAGTCAGCTTGGGTAAAAAACAAACAGCCTGAAGTGAATCTGCTGAAAAAAGGAAAAAGCATGAGGATACTAAAAGACAATAACCACCACAGCCACAGCCTGTGCATCCCGCTGCAGACTGCCAAGAGACACGGAAGTATCCAGCGCTCTACTACCAGACTATAGAGCGGATTCTTCCTTCAGGCTGTGAAGCTGCTCAATCCATCCTCTGCACTTCACCATAAATGCAAGTTCATATTTATGACTTATTATTTATTCAAGTACTGAAAAAGCATAGAAACATGTGGAGGGCCCCATGGTTGTGTTTGCCTCAGGCCTCAAAATAACTAAATCCATCCCTGTTATTATTAGTAGCTGAGATGTTTTCTCAGTCTGTTCCAAACCTGCTGCACTGCAGCTCAATGCAAATGTTTGGAGAGCTTTTATTTATTTGTTTATTAGTCACTGTTTGCCAATGCATCTGTAAAGTTAAACACATTAACGTGACTGTAACACTGGATGAGCCGGCATCTATCGCTACAGTGTGAGAGAGCACCATGGAGACCAGCTGCGACCACGTTTGTGTGATTTCTAAGGTGATTTTTTTTGTAAAAGGAATGTTTTTAGTACAACGAATGCACTGGAGATGAAAGCTTCCCTCATAATGCGGGTTCATGAACTTTTTATATCTGGTAAAGAAATGTTTAAGACAGCTTTCAAAATTCGTAATGCGCTCAACAGACAGAAACACTCCATTTATGATAGGTGAAAATAAATCCAAAGATTATGATTTTCTGTAAAAATCTCATTATTCCCACAGCCACATGCCCACGAATGCGGATCAATACTTCCCTAATCTCAGGCAGGGTTTTTTTTTTTAAGTTTTGAGGCCAATTTAGCGAGCCAGTATATATGAATGAGGGCCGCGCAGCAAAAATGCACATATATAAAACAAAATCCAAAAATAATTTATTTATTTTGCATTAAGATGCCAGAAACCTTCCCCAGCAGCGCAGGAGAAATGAGATTTGTGAGGACTGACTGTTGGGCAGATAAGCCTTGCAGAAACTGTTCAACCTTACATTTGCAATCATCACCCATTAACTTGTCGTAGGTTTGTGATTGGTCTCATGATGACGCCAAATCCACCTGTTTGCAAATAGGACAGTTTCCTTCATCTGTCCTGAAACCTCCTTTTGTTCTCTCTGCCATACAGCATGTTTTTGCAGGGCGGCTTTTCCCATCTCACTTCCGCGATGAAATGCTGAGTCGTCCACTGAAACGGCGTCGATGACAGAACGTTTCTCTCGCTGTATGTGCCACTAGTTGCCGTGCAGACAGCAGCTTTCTGCAAGATGTCTTTCCTAACCTGACAGACGATATAAGATAGTAATGGAAGTTTTTGTCATATGATCTGATCACGATGGTTCATTTCAATTTGATTCATTATAATACTTTAGTGTTCTCTAAAGTAAATTGTGTTTCCATTGTTTATACACAGCAGCACATCGCAGCCTTGAACAGTACAGATACACTTAATTAAGTCAGAAAGTCAATAACTGCTACTGTGCAGCAAATGTTCTTCATCAGTGCAAAACCAGAAATTCCTCTGTTTCAGAACAGTGTTAAGATACAAAGAAGAGAAGAGAAAAAAAAATACAGAAAGGAACTACGAGTGTGTCAGTGGAACTATAAAACATACAGTACTGATATTCTGGTTTCAAACATAGATGCTACTATGAGCAGATGAAGAAGCAACACAAGAAGCAAAAATGGACACGATACAAAGGATTAGTGGATTTTACGACCCCTTTGGTCAAAATGTATTCAGCAGCCAAGTGTTGTTTTTTATAGGCCTTCTTCAGTGTTATCTTAAATGATTGTAGAACAGTGACTTTGAATAAAAGCATCATTATTCCTGCAGAAACAACGCAGTAGAATACAAATATTTCATGTCAGAGGACAACAAGTTGACTTTATTTAGCCTAAATCTTCACTGTAGATTCTTCGCTTGGAGCCACAGTCTGAACTCGGTATCTGTTGTGCGACGATGCGCACGCAAATGAACATTACGTTGGCGCTTTAGGAGACTTTAGGAGATGAGCAGCGTCTTCTCGTTCACCATTTACTTTCATTCGATTTGTTCTGCAACATTGTTTTCCTGTTAAACTTCAGCAGTGTTTTTGCGTGACTAAAAAACTTAACCCAACCTTTAATCAGCATGAGGGTGAGGAGATAATGACTGAATTTTCATTTAAAAATATCGAGTAAGCAAGAAAGGAGAGGAAGAGAAAAGGCCAAAAAATGAATACAAATTTGAAATTTGTGTAGCAGAACTAGTTTTTCCTTCCTTTCCGTCCTATTAACCATCATCACAGATTCTTATCTCTTATGTTGTGGCCGCATTAGAGGGGTCCCGACCATATCTTGGGAACCACTGGACTAGTAAACTCTGCCTTGACAAAATACTGCTTACACATTAGTCATGTCAGTCACACAGGGGTGTCTTTTCTTCATGGGGTCACGATACTTTTACTTAAGTAGAATTTAATTCTAATGGAGTATTTTCATGTTTTTAATTGCTGCATTTACTTCAGTGAGTTCTTCTTCATCGCAGCAGTAGATCCAGCTATCTGCTGCAGTATATTCCAGTCTTTATCACTGCACATTTGTGGAAAAACAGAGATGAAATTGTCACAAAACACTTTAATGATGCTGCTGCTGATGATTTGCAGCAAATATGTTAAATATGCAGCTCTTGTGGGTGTTACTGGCATCACTGCCCTTTAAATTCTGTTTTTCTAATAATTCTTTGTTGATAAATATATGATATTGTTTTTGTTTTCAGTTGGAGTTTAATTCATAATTTCACTCATATACACATTGTAGTTTACAGTCATGTTCTGTTGTAAAAAGAACAACATCAAAATCACATGGCATGACTGCGTACAAATGCGTCCCAAACAAATAAAGTCATTGTGCAGGATCCTGTCCCCAGTGACCAGGTGGTGGCAGTGATTTGGCTTTATTTGGATCATAGCTCCCATGCTAATTATCTCAATGACTTTTGTGGCCCGGAGTCACGCCATCCAATAACACATGCACACCTACCCTATGGTTGAAAACATTTGGGTTGTTTTTTTTTTTTTTTTTGTTTTTTTTTATTTCAGGGCCATTTAAGGCTAATTGATGCATGCATCTGTGCACTGTTTGGTTAGCGTGGTGCTGAGAAATGTGTTTTAATGGTGTCTACGGGGCAGGAAAGTCAGTTAGAGCTCCGCAATCACTGTAATTATTAAAGAAATTGAAGGTCACCCGGCGGGAAGCCAGACTACTGAATGTTTCCGAGGTAGAACGATAACAAATGTGTTTTTAAGGTGTTAAAATTGATCAGCTTAGAAAAAATACTTTCATGCAAAGGTGTACGGTATATTTAGCAGTTTGTTTTTTTTTACATATAAATCAGACCTGCGGCTAATCAGGGTGAACCTATTAAGGATTTATCTGTTTTGGTTTTATCCTCATTCATTTAAGAAGGTTAGATATTTGCTGTTTTGCAGCCTGTGAGTCGCTGACAACGCAAGTGCTGGGAGATTGTGCAACTTTCCAGTAAATACTCAAGCTAGAATATCATATAAGGAAAGTAAAAGTGACATTCTCTGCCACTTCACTACATTACACCTTAAAGGTTCTCAAGGATAGCCTATTGTGCAGAGATGCAGAAACAGTGAAAACATGCTTACATGCTGGCCTTTTCATCATCATTTTTAGAGGGATAATTCAGATTATTTAATGCAGGGTTGATGAAGCATTTATGGACAGTCAGTGCATTACCTGCAGTAGATACTGGTCAGCACATCCCTGGTTTAGAGAAGCGCACAGTGGCATTATTATACATGTTCCAATGTTTTAAGGCTTTTTTTATTTTTGTTATAATCAATTGAAAATCAAAGGCAAACTGTTCCAGGGAGAATAAAACCACACTCTGTTCTGTGTGGTCTGAATAACTTTACCAGAAAGACTCAGAATTACAAATTTCTGACAAAATAAAAAATTGTCAGTGAGGACGTGTGCCTGGGCAACCCGTTTTGAGCTCAAACCCACTCGAAACAGCAAGCGTATGATTATAATACAAACGAGCACAGAGGATTAATACATGTAAATAACAATGGCAAATCTTTCCGTAAAATAGAACAATGTTGCAGTGTTCGTGTATGATGTTTACAGGGGGACTTATGTGATTAATTAAACTCGCAGCAAGCTATAGTAGTTGGTCAAATTTGCAGAAGAGTTGCAGTGTTTGGACAAAGTTGCAAAACTGTGAAAGTTAATTGTTGCTATTGCAACGTTGCAACTTCCTGGAATGATTGAAAAGGTATTTTTCGAAACTTTCAAAAGGTCCACCTAAAATGTCAACATCAGTTTGAGTGTTTAGCATATTTTTTAACCACCTTACCTTGTCTTCAGGGAGCTTTTTGTGATTATAGACACCAAATATCACTCTCTCCAAACCAACCAGACTCCATAAAATCATAATTTTTACCCCCACAAACACAGGAGTCTACCACTGCCTCGGTCTGCTAGTTTCTTTGTGTTGTTGTGTGACTTTTGTGATTTAAATGCATACTTATGATTCACCGAAGTCACACAATAACACAACCAAAGTAAAAGATCGAAGCAGCAGCAACTTCTGTGTGATGTGATTTTCTGATTTCACCAGTGGGGTTTGGTTGGATTGGATAAAGCGATATTTGGCGTTTATAAGCGCCAGAAAAGGCAGCCTGGTGATGTAAAGTGGTAAAAACATTTTAATATAGCGTTCACTTCAATTAATACTAGATTTTTTAAAGTGGACCTTTTTAAAGTGGCTAAAATACCTTTTGTTGCTGATCCTGTCCACATCAGTTCATTGCTTAGCTCCTGTGCTGCTGCTCCTCTCTGCTTCTCCGCTTCAATAAAATCCAAACTATCCCTTTAATGAGCGTAAATGGAGGCGTCACCCAGGTCAGTGTCTGAATGCTACTGAAAGGAAAAGCAACAGGGCAGGAGGACATTTCGCATTAGATTACCATTTTCATTTCAATACGTTAATTTAACCTTTGCTAACTAACAGTATTTAGCGGCATCCACCCTTTTCATTAATTAATTCTATTTTTTTTTCCTTTTAAAGTGCGTTGATTGATTTGTTGTTCTCATCAACAACTGCCTCTGCCATTACAGGGGGCAGTTAAGGGGGGGAGATCATTAAAAATCCATTGTTTGAGAGAACAAGCAACTTCAAAAGCTTGGCAAGACTGCCGGCCCCTCTCCCAATGAGTGCAATTAATGCTCCCAATGGCTCCTAATAATAACATGCCGGAGTGCAGCAAATGAGAGCGAAGGATTCAGAGAGAATCAGCTCTTCAGCATGGAACCAGAGAGGGAAGGAGGGAGAAATAGCTCTTTATGGATTCCGCCCTAATTTGCTGCCTTATTATGAGTGATTCACAGCAGCCTTTCGGGAAACATCCTCCTGTGGTGCTTTATAAAGACCGGGGCCTGATTGCCCGGGAGGACGAGAACCACGGGTGACGTCAGTGCAGGACGACTGCGCTGTCTGCCGCCTGCCTTCAAAGCCTCTGTGAAACTAACAGAGACAGAAAATACAGTTTCTTGTTTAACAGTAGATGGCGAGGATCCCAGAGATCTTCTTTACAAAGATAACACTAATTGCCTGACTTGTGGATGTGATTAGATTCCGTTTTTTTTTTTTTTTAGTTAGTCTTCAGGGACTACCTGCACTGACTGAATTAAACTTTCCAAAGTTGTTGTCTGTTATGTTGTTTTCCACTTGAAATTTAATGAGAGCGAATGAGCCTGGCAGGTAATACAAAACTGAATTAAAAATAGCTTTGTTTGACACTGGAAATGTAAAACGCTTAAAAATGGTAGTGCTGTTGCTGATCTGTCACTGGGAATCATGAAAAGAAATTGGATGATTTGATGAACCATCTGCAAGCGCACCTTTCCTAATTGTTCCAGGTATCTACTTCACAGTGAATCATATGTATGTAAATGCAAAACAAAGCGACTTTAATTCTCTCATTACTTTCAGCTGTCATGTTTCAATTTTAAAACCATACGCACAAACACAGCAAACAGCTACAGTCGTAAGGGATCGCTCTCTCATACATACGTAAGGTTGCAACCGATTGTGAGGGAGTTTTATTCACTCTGGCACAAAACAGGTGGTAAGCCCTTTTAGTTTGTTTTAATGTTACTTCTGTGTTTTGAATGTGTAATATTTAAATAAGCTATATTTTGGATCTGGTTTAGTTGATCTAATCAGCAGACTAGAGTCACATAACTTGGGCTCATGTCAGACTCAAGTCACAAATTTAGTCACTTTAGACTCGACAAAATAAAAAAAACCTTTAACACCAACGACTTGCAGCTTCACTTGTACTTGAACCTTTTGACTTGAATGTACTTGTCACCTTCCCTTCAGCTCATCAGAGAGCTCCGTTTTGAAATCCGGTGTTTTGCGGTAGGGTCATTTTTGTCACAGTAAAAACTTGAGCTCCTGGTGTGTCTGGGTAGTTCAGTTGGTGGAGCGTACGCCGCGTGTATGAGTTCAACCCGCTCGTGGCCCTTTGCTGTGTCTCATTCCTCAACTCTTTCTCCCCATTTCCTGCCATATCTTCAGCTGTCTTATCCATTAAAGACATAAAAGCCCCAAAAAATATTAAAACAAAACTTTAGTTCCACCATCAAACTCTTTCTTTGACTCATTTTGATCTTCAGGCACATGTGACATTCACTCAGTACAGCATTAACTGACCAATGATGAAACGTCTGACACAGACATGAACTACATGTATGTTTTTATTTGCGAATTGTTTCAAAAGTGCAGTCAGCTTCCATTAAAGGAGAAATCTGTAGTGTATTTACTGTAATATGTCATGGTTTGAGTTTTCTTTCCTGTTTTATTTTGTAGTTCCGGTCTTCCTTCATGTGTTTTGTCTTTACTTCCTGTCTTTGTCCTTTTCCCGCCCTTTTTGATTGCCATTGATTTCACCTGTCTTGTCCACCTGTGTCTTATCAGTTCTTTGTCTGTTTAGTCCCTGTGTTTCTCTGTTTCTGTGTCAGTTTGTTGTTATCTATGTGTGTCATCCTGCCATCTCCTGTTTTGCCCTCGTGTTTGGATCTTTTCCTGGACTGTTTTTGTGTTTGTCCTCTTGTGGATTCTTTAGTTTCGTTGGACCCCGGATGTCACCCCTCCTGTGTTTTCTTAAGCCTTTGTTTCGTTTGTTCACTTTATTCAACTTTCTTTGAACCGGTTCTCCCATGTAGTCTGCATTTTGGGCTCTCCTCCTTGTTTGCTTTTGACGCATCCGCAACATAATAAATCATAAAATGATCATGATGGGTCATCAGAAATTAAGGAAACATGACAGAATCGTTACTAACAATAATGCCACAGCTGCTATGTCCTCCTGGCCTGTAACTTGTGTTTTTCTCCACGTTGCTTAGACTTGTCGAACGAGTGTGTGTCTGTTTATGAGTCATAAGAAATCATATAATATATATAATCTTTTATAAGGAGTAGACATTTATATCAGTTAAACTGAGCAATATTGAGACGGGCTGTCAGTGAACTCCAGAGTGTATTTTCAGAGCAGAAGGCTTTTGTTTTCAAGGTATAATGGGCTTAACTTTACACTGACAGACAACTGACAGTTATAAACAGCTGATCAAGTTACAGTCCAGGACTCATCACTTGTTATTGTCAATTTACAATGTTGCGCTCGTGGGGAAACAACTCGCTTCAACCACAGATTAAATAGGATTTTAACCTATTTAGTATCTATGCACTTTATGTGTAACTGTTACATATTGCTCCTTTAAATATATATATATAGGCTGGAAACTCACTGTTCTGACATGTTTAGGACATTAAATTTAAAGATTAGACTTGGGTCTTGACTTGGGACTTGAGTGCAAAGACTTGAAACTTACCTGTGACTTTCAAAACAATGTCTTGGTCCAGTCTCTGCTAATCAGTTCTCTATTGAACACATGCACATGAATGCACGGTATGGTTTCATTTTCCTGATGGATCAAACCTATAAATTTTGTCTTCTTTGAAAGTGGTGGCGAGGGATGTAAACAGTGTGTACCTCGCCCTTTTACATCTTGCTCCTCAATGCATTATGTAGACGGGTTGTTTGGGACAGATCCGGAGGGACAGGATCAGGCTGTGTATATGTGTACATGTGTGCTGGTGGGATTGGTTTGCAGAGCAGGGAGCACTACTTAATTGGCTGAATTAACAAGGTGCTTTACAGGGTTCACTGCAGGCAGGAGGGGAAATTCTTAAAGTAAATAACACCGGCGGCTCAACCGCGGGGATATAGCCAGCGATGAGCACAAATGACTGGAATAATTGGTAGATAGTGACACATCCGCTTAAGCAACAGTGTTCATACTCCCTGACAGCTGGGAATTACAAGGGTGGATGACACGAAACGGCGGCTGTAGTGATTCAGAGAGTTGTAAGTTGTAAGAGCCCCCCCACATCCTTTCGTGAAAGCCCTTGTATCCGTGTCTCCTGTAACTATTGTGGGGAATTTGGCTGACAGTGAGACTTTTTTTTGAGTGCTGCTTGAAAGACTGAATTGACTTTGCCATGTTCTCGACTGCCATTCATTATTAAACGCTCTTGTTTGCTCTCCGCCTCGGGGACAAAGCTCTCCTCGCCTTTAATAACCTTTTGCGCTGGTGCTCCAAAGTCTCGCTGTTGTTTTGTTTCGTACAATGGCGGGGATGACGGTGGGGATGAATAAATGAGGAGGAGGACTGGCTGCTCCCCCTCATTCTCCCTCCTTCCTCCAGCTGTGGTTTCCTCACCCCTGACAGAGAGTCTAATCCTAAGTGACTGACAGGTAAAGGTATAGAAAAAAACAGGCTTCAGACAGTCTGACTGCGCAACATATATCCCTCAGGGTGAGGAGCAGGTTACGGAATAAAGAGACGGAGCTAGGAAGGAAGGGGCATGGCAGAAGAAATCTTTATCCCTGTCTTCGCTCTCAGAAACAGGAAAGCCCTGGCGATAATCTGTGCTCCTTTGGCTGAACCATCCATTCCTAAATAAAACGCCTATAAGGGGTCACATGCTTGTGCCGCCATTGGCTTTGCTCCCTGTCACCTGATGTTGGATCACTGGTATCTTCACGCCACTAATGCTATGTTAGCTTTGTTCCCTGTCAGCTGATGTTTGATCACCTGCAGCTTAAGTGGTGTTAGTTTTGTGCACTTATCTAGGTTTGAGTCCGATAATGTGGGCATATACTAGGCGAGCCAGGAACGGAAATAAATGATCCTCTAACTCTCAGCGGCCTCCGACATCGTGATGCTGTGCGACACCCACTCCCTATAAATTAGTCTGGACACAGCCGTTAAAGAACTATGCATGTCCAGTTAATACATTTTGGACAGAAGCGCCCACAAATGAATTATTAATGATTTGAAATGTATGCTACAGCACAATTTATGATTCCTTTTGTTCTTGGATTAAAGGTCGAGTGTGTAAGAGTAATGAGAATTTATTGGCAGAATACGGCAGACGTGGAAGATGACACTCATAAGCAAGTTTTCATTGTTGTATAATCACCTGAAAATAAGAGTCGCTGTGTTTTCGCTGCCTTGGAATGAGGCGTTTAATTACAGAGGAAGCAGGTCTTTACTCACAGAGTCTGCCGTGCTGCACCGCCTTGTTTCTACAGGAGCCCAGAAAAAACGAGTTTTACAGCCACTGTAGGTTCTCCTACACGCTCACTGCTTGATGCCATTAAAGCCTACACACTAGTCCTTCAATGCAGCCTGACATAACACTTTTCTTGGTAGGCCGGGAAACCCAAAACCCAAAACATTAAATTTCTAATGATATAAAACAGAAAAATAGATAAAAAATTAAATGGCAATGCGTAGAAATTCTGTGCTTATAAATTAACTGATTAATCAACTAATTGTTTCTGTACTATTCCCATTTACGTACGATGTTGGGAGGGTTACTAAACATATTCCATAATAATGAGTGATTGATACTTTTCTTATACTTAGTCAGATTTTGTTGATTTGGTCTTCTTCCCTTGCTTTGTGTGCTTCTACCATGAATAAACAGGTTACATAGTTAATCTGTTTCTTTACTCTCTCTTTATGGTTGCAAGTCTGCGTGGGGTCTTTTATTTTGAAAACTGACTGGATTCTCTCTGCTTTTTTCTGACTTCCTGCCCACTCGATCTGCTCTGTGCATTGTGTATCGCATCATGTAGCATGGCAGCGACCAGCTCCGGCTGACACGCCGCGATGCAGTCGTGCCTGGTGGAATCGAGTCGTAAGTCACATGGGACGCTAACGTGTCATTTCCATGACAAAAACACATTCCTGGCTGTGCGTCTCCTCTTGTGTGGTGTGTGGAAGGTCTACTGTGTGCACAAATTGTACAAATGCAGAAAGTCTGGACCCCAGTGTGGCAACCCCCTCAAGACTCTTCAATAATAATCAAATTATTCCTTTCTTGGAATGCTACTGTTTAGAGCCGCCACTGAATACGTGTCTCATGAAATGTGGGTCAAATAAAACAAAAACAAATAAAATAATCCCTTCAAAAATTTAACCGTATTCAGAAAAGCACCAGTTTAAACTGTAAATGTAATGGACTACAGTTACTGTATATAAGATAAATACCCCACCTCTCCCCTACTACAGTTCATCCAGCCCACTATATTTTTACAGTTTGGTGTCAACAGAACTTCACCAGTACTTCATTTCACCTATCCAACAATCGTCTCATCATACAGACTCCCTTTACTCCGTCTACCCTCCTACTGTAACCCCCTCTTGTGCTCCAACACAAAACAAACACCAGCCTGCTTCTCTGTCCCATATCTGGTTAGCAGGCTGCTGTGCAGCACTTTGCCCTCCTGCTGCTGATGTTGATGTTCATGGAAGACTGGGCGAACAGGCAGAGCGGGCAGGAGGGTCCCCATGGTGTGGGAGGCCTGTGCCGGCTGCGCTGATGCTCACTGAAGCCCGCAGGTTAAACAAAGTCACCTAAAACTACTGTATCGCCTTGCTTTGAATGCAACCACATATTTTTCTGCTTCATTTCATGTTTTGAACCATGAAATAAAGTGTTAAAACGATATGAATTGTCAACAAATAAACCAATCATCACAGAAGATTCAGAATGAATGAAAGAGTCTGAGAAATTGCATTTTTAATGAAAAAAAAATTGTGGTAAAGCAAAGCAAGGTAAACTTATTTTATTGATTGAATGGGGAGATGAAGGTGGGATGAAAGGCTCATGCACAGCAGATAAAAGTGTCCCTGAACTACATCAAGTTCTGATTACATTCTCATGGTCAAGACAAGTGTCAAGACAAGTCGTTCGTTTGTCAAGCCAGAGATGAGGAGACGCTGACACATTCAGAACATTGCTTTTTAATGCAGAGAGGTGGAGAGGTCAGTGAAAATAGCTGGCACACCAGCACAGATGCATAGCAAAGAGAGGAGGCAGCTGCAAAACATTATGGTCTAGTGATGTGAATATTTATGATAAGAAAACAGGATGTGGCTGACAAAAAAAAAAAAAAAAGCACATTATTAACTGGCTTCCTAGCCTTAATGATGAAGGTCACATTCCAGAAATTTTAATTAAATTTCCATTAGTGTTACGTTTCGGTTCCTCCAAAAATATAATTTTTTTTTTTATCACTTTCTGTTTCATTCCACATTCCAGTTACTTCGTCTGCCCAGGGCTTCACAGTTGCTCCCCATCTCCTGATAGTATAGTTCAGTATGATCCAATTGCAAACCCGGAGACCTCAAAAATAATAAGTACACCTTTTACAGATTCCTGTAGATGACCTATGAAAGATGCTTATTACCTGGAAAACATACAACGTGACCACAGGATTTGCCCTTATCTATAACAATACTGCTATGTTAGTTTGCTGCTCTTACAAAAAAAATGTGCCCATTTTCTTTAAAACTTTTAATAAGAGAAAGTCTTCCGAATCTTTCCAGAATGTCTGATACTTCTTTCTCTCATTTTTCTTTTCTTCTCTCACTCACAGGTTTACGCATGCTGTACAGCGCCAGACATGGGTTTGGATTGCAAAAAAACAAACAAAAAAAAAAAGTGTCATAAATCGGGAGAAATACGGGAGAATTGTGACCCTGGGAGGAAACTGGGACAGGGCGATGAAAAACGGGAGTCCCCTGGGAATATCGGAAAGGTTGGCAAGTATGTGTACGCTCCTTTCCTCTGCTCACTTCTCTTCCTCAGCAAACTGGGTACCTGTGTCTCTGTGTATCTTAAACATCAGTAAGCATGATTTTATTTGTACTCCGGCAGTTGACATAGTGTCTGTTTGAATGTTTAAATTCAGATTCAAATATGTTTAATAGCATGGCCATAATGAAATACAATATTGCCAAAGCAGTAATAATGTTGACAATTACAATAATAGAAGAGGTCACTCAGGCAACAGATGGTGAAGCACCTACTGCAATGCCACCACAAACTGCTAGATGCAACAAGCGGAGATTTGCAAAGCTACGCCGACATTATCGTGACCTCTCCATACATTGATTTCAAACTGAAGCAGTTGTTGATCACTTGAGACTACTAGTGGAAGAGTGAGAAGTCCGCTGTCAACAGTTGTATGTTTCCTCTAACCAATCAAGTAGTAGTGGGTCAATCTGAGTCCCTCATGTTGTGGTAGGCAAAGACAAACTGTCCCTGACCCTCTTTCATCTCCCCCAGTACTATTTGGGAAGAGCTGGTCTCAGACAGGTTCAAATTTTGGGCGCTGTGTTAGAAAGAGCTGCTTCGTCTCTACAGCTGTCCCCCGACACCGTTTGCGCAGTCGCTCTTCCTTTGGCAGCCACATTTTCTCATACCTGTGAACTCTTTTACTTGGAAGCCACGCAGCTGTAGCTCATGGCATTGTCTCTCTGAAGAAGACCTGTGTACGTTACTCTAGGTTCGCATTTTAAAAGGTTTTACAACATGTCAATCTTGCTGCGATGTACGCTGAATTCTCCAGGTTTGCAAATTGCATGAGAAACATGAGGGAACATGAAACTCCATTTACACTAAGGTCACATACCCCAAACCACATTCCAAGCACACACGAAGCTACTCACACCCACAAACAGTAAACATAGGTATATAAAGTAACCAATGCCCCGCTTGGAGGCTGACTAATTAATGATAGGCCTACTGTATAAGACACACCACTGTGATCCGTGTCTTCACTGAGGGGCAAAAAATGGAAATGAAGAGGATCATTATGCATAATGCATCATTAATGAAAGCATTTTGTTGCACTTATGCAGAAAATCTATAAAAACAAAGCTGAGATGTGCCAGAGGGCAAAAGAGAAGAGAATATGGGGCAGTGGGATATTATTCATCCCCCTACGCTGTTCAGCTTTACACTATTACTCTTCTGTATGCTTCCATTTGTTCTTCCATATTTCTGATAAAACATCGCCAGGTCTTTTTTGATCGACTGAAGGTGCATAAAAAAAACGTGAATCTATGATTACAGAGCCCCGGGTAATTCCATATTTCTTTGTTTTTCTGTGTTTTTTTTACATTTCTCACTCAAAATAAGTGGCACAGCAGGTGAGCACTACATGTATTCATTAAATCTTACTTTACAACATAATGTGAATGATGGAAGATGTGCTGCAAACACAGCAATCATATATTAAAAGCTGCAACCGCTCTCGTATTTTTCATTAAGCACAGTGAGGAATGTTTTGTTGGTTGCTATGCCAACCCTTGTATACGGGGGTGCAGTGGGAGGTGGCTAAACCATAAATGTCCATGACAGCTGTTTCACGCTGTTATAGACCTATTAACTTAATCCAAATGGCACTGTTATATCTATAGATATAATCGACTACAACCACCAAAACCATCTATAAGTACATACGTGTATCCTTGAATACAGTTGAATGAATACAGTTTGTAGTTTATCATCATTATTATTTGGTTTACTGTTACGGGTATAAAATATTACGGCCATGTAATCAGAAATCAGGATTCAGTTGTACATTTTGTCATGTGTTTGATTTCAGGTTTAAGTCAAAACTCTTCAAAAAACTTTTAAAACTTTGTCATGTTGATCATTACCGACCTCTCTTTCTGTGCACAAAATGCATTCATTATGAAAAGTTCATATCCAGCAAGCATCACTGCAAATCGAGCTCCAAATGTAAATGTTAGCATTCTAGCCTTGATCAAAGCCTCGTAACGTGACCCAGCTAACAATATCGTGCAGACAAATAGCTATCAGGGCTTCTAACTCAAGAATAATGGCAAGTGTTGGGCATATTTATGTGTTAAATTGGTCATTTTATGCTTTTTGAGAATACATAACTGTACTGAAAATAGTTCCTGATTTGGCATGTTTGTTTAAAAGCTACAGCTGGTTTCTTGGAGTACATTGCACATTTTAAGATGCAAAAGGGGTGCAAGCTTTTTCTTGCAAACAACGGACCACATTATGCAAACTTGTGTTAAATTCTCAAGAGATACGGCTATGAAGAGAATATGAGGAAAAACAGAAGTTCAATATTGTGTGTGATTGGTGTTTTTATTTCTACAAAAAAGATAAATTGATTGGCTTATTTCTTGTCATTTTAAAAATGGAACTGAACAAACAAAACTGAAAATATAAATCACTTTGCGTAATTATTTGAAATCACACCTTTCAGCAGCTCTGTGTGAAAAGCAGAGTGACATACAAATCACTCCACACCAGTGGAGAACCAGCTATAACTGTGGAGTGAGATGGAGAAAAACATGTGTGGGGTTTCGGGGTTCAGCACTGTGGTGTTTGTGCTGTCGGGACGCAGTGAATCAGATATGGGTTGTATTTTTATTCCTGAGGAGGAGGAGGAGTGGGAGACGGAGGGGAAGAAGGAGAGGTGAGACACCGTCGTAGACCGGTCTGTATCCCAGCAGTCAACAGACACCAGTGGCAGTGATTAATTAGATGGGAAGTGCAAACGTGCTTCAGAGAAATATGTGCTTGTGTGCTGTGTGAGAGGATGTGTGTATGTGTTTGCAGTGATTACTATATCATGTATGTAAAATACAGTTACCAGAGCAGCTATAATCAGTATTTTGATGAATTAAAAATTAACTACATGAGTTTTTGTGTGTTAATGGTGTCAAATCACATTACCATTAGCTCCATGGCGTGGTTTAGCATCTTTCAACTCTTTGTTTTTGGTCTTCTAGCCCACAATTTCACTGTTGGCTCACTCTCAGCACTCTCATCAGCAATATTCCCAGACACAGCAGGCTGCTGTTTTCTGCAAAAAACACCAAAAGTCAACTGTACACTCTCTACTCAGCTCTAGATGAAAGAGATGAATAAAGATAGACAACTCATCTGCACTTCCTCCCACTGTACAGAAATGAAGCCAAAATATCCCAGATCTGAGCGCTGCTGTGTTGCGCTGGTGACATCATTTGGAGTCTGTGCAGTCAGCACTTTCAAGTTCCCGCCCACACGACCGGCAGACTCAATCACGCGCAGGTCTCAGCCTTTTTATAGCATCGGATTACTAAATAAAAACCAAACATAGCAGAAAAACAAACACTTTAACACACATCACTGTGTTAACAACTAGCTAAAATGACAGAAACCGTGTCAGAGAAAACTTTATTTGTGCTTTTATCTTTTAGTTTGACCCATGGTTGATGGCATTGACTGTAGCTCTTGTCGCCACTGAAAATTTACTAAATTTTTCAGTGTCCCTCCTTACTGTTTTGACCAGCCTGTTCCCGTTCCCAGGTCATCAAATGCCAATGTTTTGCCACATCACTCAGTGTCTCGTACAGATGCACACCTTTACCTACAATTTCCACCAGGCACTGTTATGCTGCAGGAAGTCACACACAGAAAAGGCAGGGAGAATCCCGTTAATTTTCAAAATAAGACCCCGTGCACTCGCGATCATGAACACAGACAGAAAAGAACTACTTAACAGCGTAGCCTGTTTAACCATGGTAGAAGCACAAAGAGCAAAATCAACAAAATCTGAGCAAGTAAACATAATCAGGTGGACAGAACGGTAAAAATGCCTCTGAAATGTTGCTGGCGGGCGCTGCGGCCGTGCCGAGGACGGATCAGAGCCGTGGCGCAGATGTGCCGCGTCTGGTGGAGTTTCTGGGTTAGAGTCCGTATGAGATGAACTGGGGTTTCAAGTAACGCCAGCGTGAGCCTGATCGTGTCAAGTGACAGTGTGAAGAGCGAGAAAGTCAGGAAGAGGAGGTGAGGTGGAGGTGGATGGATAAGTCAAAGTTACATAAATTTACATGATTTACTTACGTAACATACTAATTTTAACCCGAACCATGACCTTTTCCTAACCAAATAGTTTTGGTGCCTGAACCTAAATTTTCCACAATGTTAAAAGATAAAAGATACCATGTGCACTGGTTTGAGATGCCAAGGGAAGTGGTGTTAATACAAAGGTGGATAAACTGTAGTTTACCCTGATACAGTTGATCTGAAAATAGACGAGCATGTCCTCAGCCTGACTATAAAACGTTGATAAACTGAATTAACTTGTTTTTCCCCCGATTACACCCCAGGGGGCAAGTGACAAACATGTTAGTATTTGACCGCCTGAGACTCCAGGTTGGTTTTGCCATAAATACCATCTGATTACCACCTGCTGTGCAAAAAGAGACGCGTGCCTCAAGCATGCAAAACAATCATAATCTATCATTGTGTGTTTGCCATATTGTTTTATTGACTTTTACTTACAGAAACAATAACTGGATAAAGAACGATTTAGGGTACATTAAACACGCAAAACTAGTTTCGTATGTTCAAGCATAGGGAGTATAAATGCTTATAAGCAGGTACAATATATGCTTAGTTTTCAAACTGCAGTTTGCACGTCACTCATAACCCTGCTCTCACAGTTGGACTTGATCTGACTGTTCGTGATTCAGAAATGCCAGAAGATGGAACATGCCAAATGGATCCAAAATATGAAGTTTCAGATTTGTGGGCTGGTGATCTGCTCGTGGTCAAATGTAGCACACAATGTGCATTTTAGTTTTGTATTAATTCTTTGCTATTTTTGTCCATCCTCAAGCATGTCTGGAGATGTTAATTGTACATCCTATCTTTAGTATTTTGAAATTTGTTTACATACAATATTTAAATTTAGAGAAAATGAGGAATGATTTTCTCTCTGTGTCAGTGTGTGTGTGTGTGTGTGTGTGTGTGTGTGTGTGTGTGTGTAATCACTGCCTGAGTCCGTGTTTAGCTTTCAAATTGTCTGATTTACATGTACACTTTTGCTGCGCCACGCTGCCAAATTACCTGTCGGAGGTGGTTTATTGGTACTTAAACTATCATTTTCACAAGCCGCCCGCATTTTCCTGCTATTAATGTAGCATCACTCTTGCCTCACGTTCTTTTTCATCATCTTAGGGACTTTCTCGCCTGCGCCGCAAATCAGCTACAGAGAGCGGATGCAAGCACAGTGGAAAGCGAAAGAAAATCAGATGCACAGACACAAAAGGAAGTGTGTGTTCATGTTCAAACGCAAGGCCTCCTGTCCTCGCTGCAGATATTTCACACGGTTAAATCACTCTGGCCTGAGAAGCCTCTGTACACCACCACTAAGTGTGCTGTATTTTCAATGTGCATCAATACAGTCCAACATATACCTTCACTTTGCTTGTGTCTTTACATGCAATAACCCATAAAGACTGTTTAGAGGGACTGTTTAATCTGTAGCAATTGCATTTCCTGTATGAAACTTCAGGCAGAGCAAAGTAAAGTCTCATCATGATTACCATAGCATACTAAATGAAACCAATTATCCTAATTATGTAATTCATTTAGCTAATTGACAAATTACACATCTTCACGTAGTTGAGTCAGACAAGATCAATCAGTCAGCCCTGCTAACCCCCCTGCACCCCCCCCCCACCCCATGGCTGTATACTGTAGTCAGTGTTGAACCCAGCACCCACTTTCTGTCAGTAAATGTGAGGGATGACCACATGTTTCTCTTCAGTGATGCAATACTGCTCTTTCAGTTTCAGTGTCATTGCAGAGGAATCTGGATTACTGTGCAGAGGTGTGGGGTAAAACACACATAAGCATTATACGCTCGCGATGCGCGCTGCAAAAACTGCCCCGTCTTTGAGAAATTAAATTAAAAAAACATTTTGAGGGAAACATAGCGCCAGTAAAATATGTTTTCTATTAACAGAATAAGCAAATGTTGTTAATGAGCATACCTGGCAGGTTGCAAAAATGTTGATGAACGTATTAGTAAAATCCTCACTGACAACAGATTTCATTTGTTTTCCACCAAATTAGGCATTTTGCAAAGCACTCATAAGCACTGTGCAACAGTTAGCAGTGACTTAATGACAGTTGTTCCTTATCCCTAACCAGAGGGTTTTTGTTTCCTAAACCTACCCAAAAATGTACCAATATTTTCTTACCTTAACCAAAGGTGTTTTGTTGCAAAGGTCAGCTTTGTTGCAACCCCTGGAGAGTGGTGTCGAAGTCATGCACTTTATTTTCTCAGTCACACTGTTTTTAGAGGTACTATTATTACCTTGAGCTGTATGAAATGACTTATTGACTATTTTTAGATATAATAATTGAAGTCACTGGTAGTTTTACTGCTCTTGATTCGTTTTTAAGTGGTAATTTTATTATTTTTTTGGTTGTTTGTTTTTGGCAGGAAACATTCTAGGGTGTTTGTGAACACACTACGGTGCCGTCTTTTTTTAAGAACACAGCTTTTGCAGCTGACTAATCTGTCAGAATTTAAGAAAGCACAAATAATGCAGTTTGCAAAATACAAATAATAATTTTTACTCCCTGGCAACATACAAAAAATGAGGGGTTGAAGAGTATTTGTATTTCAATTTGTGATAGAAAAATACAGTAAATAAGTTCAAAAATATTGTTTTTGTAAGTACAGGGCTGTGATGTTCATTGTTGATGATGTTATTCTGCATCTGTATGTGGATTATTTATGTGTTAATCAGACAAACAAGGTAATTATTGAAGTTATATTTGATTATAAGGTAAATATACAATAACAGGTTAATTATTTATGGTGTCTATAACAACATGCAGTATTTATTTATGTTGTTTATTGAGAATTTGCTGTATGTGTTTGCTGCTCATTTTATTATTTATTACGCATTTGTTACATGTTCAAAATAAAATCTCTGCAATTCTTTTCAAGTGGACTCTCACTCCACTCACTCCGTCACGTGTGATGAGAATCATCCGACCGTGAAAACCCGGAGCCAGATTTATAAAGCTGTGCATACATATGGCTCTGCTTTATGAATTTTAATCACTATAAAACAACGCACAAGCCTGGTATCCTCCCGTAGTTAGTCTGCTCTAATGCTTCTGTCTTCTCCAGCAGTCGTTATACCTGTAAATGAAAAAAATGAGAGGAAATGTTTCAAGCAGCCGCCCTTAACACGTAGCTGTGGTTGTTTATGGCGCCTGTAGCAAAATTAATTTATCACAAATGTCAACATCAGTGACGTCTCAGTCATTATCACACATTGGAATCACTCATAAACACAAGGCAAATAAAATAAATGTCTCTAATGTAACTATCAATCAATTTAAATGCTGTTATTTATTTAGAACATTTTATTTATGTAGAATAGGAAGCAGCTAGGTTGCTTCATAACAATGAAATATATATAGATATATACATTTTTTTTATACTTGACGTTGCCATAGATTGGAGGCTTTATGTTCCAGTGAAAGTTTTCTCATTTTCACGTTTATGTATTCAGAAGTCTACAAGTGAAAGTGAAAGTTGCTGGCCGAAATGACTCATTTTGTTTCTAAAATTCTTTTCTCCAGAGGTGATTTCACTGGCGTTAACAAACCTTTCACTCCGCACCTGCACTTTATACCCTTTATTTGAGAGAAGTGGCAGTGCGGGTACAAAGTTTTCTCAGGCAGTTTTCTTCATTTATTTTGTTCTTGTGTGCAGGTCTTGCCGTGCCCATGAACTGATGTTGACATGTAAGAAAGCAGCAAAAAACGGCCTTTGTGCTGCGTTCATTCTTCGACAAAGAACCCATAAAGAATCACGGCCAAAATCAGAAATACTCAGGATAAAAAAGAAGTGTTTTCACTGCATGAGCTTTTTCCATGTTATTCTTTTTTTGCCCCCGAACCACAGTGTGGCCTTACACTCGTCCTCGGGTCCCTCTGCGGTGGCCTCTTACTCTCTTTATGTACCTTCTGTCTCTTTTATAACTGGATAAGGAGTCACTGCTGATTGAAGAGCCATGCAAAGGAATTTCACAAAGGTACAATAGAGATTCACAAATATGCATGTAAATTCACTCAGCTGTAAATAAATGTCTTCTCTTTGTTTAACAGAATTAATCCGTTAAGAGTTTTGGGCCTCTATGAATTCTGCATTAACTGTTTTGAAAAAACGCTTTAAAAATGTTAGAAACACATTTGCAAAAGAAGACTTCTGCTGTGCTAAGAAGGTAATGATGAAGATGTTGATGTGGATCCTAGTTTCATTTCAGTTTTCTTACCGATGGTAATTCCAAGAAACCAGGATGTTCAATTTTTCAAGTTTATAACAAACCAAATTTAATTAAAATAAAGTGAATTGCATATCTCTCAATAAACTAGGGCTGTCCCTGACTAAAATTTCTTTGTAGTTGAATCAGATTTGGCTGTCCAATACAAATATTTGACCATTTATCCTTTTTTCTTTAACAGTGCCGTGCATCAAACTAAATATGAGCCTATATGAGTATGTTTCAATGGAAAGACTCATATTTGAGGTCTTTTTTCATTATCTGTGATGCAAAAAGTAAAAGAAGAGAAAGTAGAAGGGTGCATCTTCTTATAACTCGGCTGGAAAATCAATGGATGTGTGGCGCTTCTCTCCCCAGGCTGCAGCCGCTGTCAAACATCATCTGACGTGCGCACTTTGTGCTCCTTCTCGCCATGAACTAACGACTCATTTCGACCAAACCAGAGTTACTGATTGTTGGATGAGAGGAAGATGAACCAAGACTTTTTGGTGAGTTTGATTTTGTTTCTGCTGAGTTTGAGTGAAGCTGACAATTATGATGTTTCACAAAAGGAGTCGAGTTTGGCGAGAGCCAAAAAACCTATCTTACTCTTTAAAAAAAGGTGTCAAAGTGCTACCATCCATTCCATAGTGATTGTCAGACACTTCAAATATCATTCTGAGCTTGTCAGTGGCAAAAACAGGCACTCGCAAAACAAGCAAACATCTCCTGCCCCGCTCGCTCTGCTGGTGCGCCCTTCTGCAGCGCATCACATACATACATTGGCACAGCTAAATAACAAGAGCCGAAACTTGTTTGCCAACCACTCGTTACACCTTCTCTTATCAAACAACCACTCGCATATGTTGTCGTGAAGGCTCTCTTTTAAATAAGCGCACCAGGTAACATGGAAATATGTTTGTTTCCCCTCAACTCTGCATTGAAATATTCTCCCTGTGCATTTTTGTGGGCTTCTATCCGTTTTATCCTCTGACTGTAATGCACACTGACACAGAGAGCAAAAACATTAACGCTTGACTGGAGGAATCTCAGTCGACTGAGGGATCTGTGACTAATGATTCAGATCTTTGACTATCAGAGGGAGTCCTACAGTAGCTATTGTTTTCCCACCAGCTGGCTAAAAGAAGTGAGAAGTCAGCAATTGCGAATGGCTGCAACCATGAGAGGTCCTTGAGCATACAGTCATAAATGTACAAAAAAATATATTTTTATAGGCCAGTGGGTCCAGCAGTACACAAACTTACCTGCGGTCAAATACAACACACTCGCACACGCTCAGTACTGGTTGATGAATAGGATACAGTGACGGGCCAAACTTTGTTTTCAGGAATTGATAAGTGGAATCTAAAAACACTTTTTCTTGATACCTGACCCGTCTGATGACTGACAATCTCTTGGCCAAGGCGCCGTCTCAGAAGGCCTGTCAGTGCAGCTGCTGCTTCTTATGTGTCTTCTCCTACATTCATCTCCATCTCTCTGCCTCTCTTTCGCTTTTGCCGTATTCTCTCATTTCTCACGCTCGCCATCTCACCTGTCTTCCCCCTCATCTTCTGTTCCAATCCTCCCACTCTTTCTATCCATCTCCATCATTACCTTTATCTCCCTCACATGCTGTCTGTTCTATTTTTCACCCAAAGAGTACATTTAAAATGCAGATAAATGTAATTGTCCGCTGGCTGGGAGCCCTGTTCAGCTGGGACTTCTCATACGGTATAAATCCGCTGGGCCTTTTTTCCCTTTGCCTTTTTCCCCTCATGCGGCTGGAGGATGCTAATTCACAGAGGAACGGTCACCGTCTACCGGGGCTCTGACAGTTTGAGTGATGGCTGCGGACCTGTAAGTTCAACACTGATGAGAAGCAAGAAAGTCAGACCCTCTCAGACCTAGTGTCAAATATATAGAGACAGGATGTTTTAAGAAAAAGTTAGAAATAGGAGAAGATAGTAGCACTTTTTTCCATGTTTGAAGCTAAAACATTAACATGTCAGACAGTTACAGTACTGGCGAAGAGGGGCGATTGCCCCAAGTTGGCCCCGTGCTTAAACAAACATTGCAAAAGTGCCCAAAAGTGGCTACCTTTAAGTTAGATAAAACATGATAAAGTGCCTTACAGGTTGCCCTCTCAGTGGAGAAAATGTGGTAGAGTGCTTTGTAGGGAACCCTACCAGTGGATAAAATGATAAAGCACCCTCTAGAGTCCCCTACCAGTGGACAAAATGTGGTAAAGTGCCTTTTTAGGTTCCCTTCTAGTAAACAAAACGTGCCATCTAGAGCGTTAGTTCCCAACCTGTCCCCTGCGCTGAGGTCCTCAAAATTAGATTTGCACATATTAATTAATATCAAAGTCTGGTTACAAAACTATTTTAAAAGATATATTTCTTTGTCCTCAATTAAAAATAATATAATTACTTTGTGCACCATAACTCTGTGGCCTCTCAAACTATGTGATAATTAATCATAATTGCTCTTTCGGTAAAGATGAGTGTGTATAATCTACACTGTTGGGTTGTGCAATGGAAAAAAAATATTAAGCCTATACTAGAAAGGATTCACAGACCAAAGGTAAAGGTTCTAAGAATGGAAACAAATTAATTAGTTTATTTTTGACAGTACAGCTTTGGAATTAATCACTTTTTTTTTAAGCACACACACACACACACTCAGCTTTGTTTAGATACAAGTAGGGTGGGGCTCAAAGGGAAAAAAAGGTTGGGAAGCTTCGCTGTAGCATGACCTTCCAGTGGAAAAAAAAGTGCCCTTTTTACTTTTTTCAGATTTGTGTGTGAATGTGTGTTTGTGTTAAACCGTGTCGGACTGGATTGGATTTCAGATTATGTGCCCAAAAGAAAAGAAAAATTCTAAAGATTTATGTCAGCCAAGATTCCTCTTCCTCTACCTTTTTTTTTGTTTGATTAATTTGATCATTTGATTTCTAAAGACTTGGCAACCACCACCAGCAGCCCGTCACCTTTATGGACTTTTCATGGAGCGAGTAGGAGTAGTTCACATTGATCTTTAGCAACTGATCGCTGGTGGGTGTGCACTGATAGCTGGCACCACAGTTTGTCTTCGTCTGCAAACGCCATGGCAAAAGAGTGGGAGGCACATTGGATCCACTCCATGTCCCCTTATTGACCTTTAGACTGTCGATGAAAATGCTCCTCGATGCTTAATGCACCTTGGCGGGTTTAAATGTACCTTTTTATAATGCCAGTTCCCTTGGTTGAGCTGCAGTTTTTCCCAGGTTCTTACTGTATTTTGTCCGTACATATAAATGTAGTGCCCTTTTGCCTCTAAAGCACTATGTGCTGCCGTATGTATTCACAGTCTCAAATGAACAGAAAAAGGGAAAGAAGGTGCTCTGATGTGAACGCAAAAGGGCTTATTCAGTGGATCAGGGCTTTCACAAAAGCACCCTCACACACTATAACGCTATCTTAACAATCACTTCTGTCTTAAATTGCTCCAGCATGACAAACGTTAGAAATTAGTCACACGGCGGACAAAGACACATGGTGTTAACATGTGGCCATGGTGATGGTGGTGCACGCAGATGCGGCAGTCAGCAGCTCTCATAAACTTTGTTACAAGACTGTATGACTCCTGAACTCGTCCTCCTCACTCCACCGTAAAAAACTGGAGAGGGACAGCAAGGAAATGAACCTTGAACCTTAATCACCTGTTTTCATATCTATGTTTTCATGTCTCTGCCTGCTCTGCCGATTGTTAGACCTCTTTATGAAAAGAATGGCAAAGAAGAAGCAGAATTTTACTATCATTTCAGATGTTTTGACTTGTAATAGGAGGAAAGCTTCAGTGAAAGTGTAACTGCACCCTTGCCCACTGGGTAATTTTGAAAGGTGCTAAAAAGTGGGTCAGGGGCTGAGGAGAGGAGTGGACTGGAAGTGCAAAGGACAACCACTGTAGGGGTCATTGTCTTGTGAATATATAATGTGTGAGCAGGAGGATAGGAGATACCGACCAAAGCCAACCTCATACCTTCATGACAATATGTAAGTCAGGTGACATTTCACACGTGCTTTATGTTGGAAAACATTCGCAATTTGGTCAGCTTTAGGCACAAAAACTACTTAATAAGGTTTAGACGAATAAAAAGGTTAGGTTTAGTGACAAAAGCTGCAACCATATACATCACCTCTCACAATATTGATTGCAATGGCTGGGTTTCAACCAGTAGAGGGCAGTCGCTATGCATACAGCACAACATGTAGAACACTATGCACTAAAATGTCAAATTTAGGACCTGAATTGATCAAAAAAAGCTACTAAATACTCATATACACTCGTTTTCAGCTGTTTATTTTAAGTGTCCCAGTGAGCAAATATGCATAATAACCACAGGTGGGAGTAAATTACAAATACTCATATTACTGTAATTAAGTAGGGGTTTTTTGGGTACTTGTGTATCTATGAGTAGATTTTCAAGTCTGTACTTTTGTTGTACGCATTACAAATTGCAATCTACTTAGTTACTTTTAAAATCATAGTTGAGTACAACTGGAATTAATATCTAAACCTTGTGTCTGCATTTTAGTAGCCATTAAGGTATTTTGATCACAAACAAGCCAATGAAAACAATTACATAAGGATGGAAAACAAAACAAAATGCTGCAGCACCACACATATGGAGTAAGGACGTTAATGATTAATCATTAATCAATTCATTGCCATTAAGAATTCAACCAACCAAAAATGTATTCATGGATATTTCTTCAATAGTCACAACAGTAACTGCACCTCATTTGACATTTTTTGGCTGTTGGAGCCATTTGTTGAATAAAGAAACTTAAACTTAGTCTTAAAATGACAACTTTTGTCTAACACCAGTAATTTTTATTATACTTGAGTATTATTTTAGTAATGTACAGTACTTTTACTTGAGTGCAGATTTGTAGCACCCTTTCTACCACTGATAATACCCTGCTGACTGCCATCAGCACAGCAGTTTTCCCCACAAAATTGTTTTTATAAATTATAAATTATAAATTATAAATTATGTATAAATGTACATTTGATGGCCCTTTGACAGGCTGCAAAAAAAAGACGACACAACCAGTGAAACTGGTCCCAACTAAAACCAACGAACAACGATTTAGATTCTGTCTTGCACCTTATTTTTCTTCCTCCACATCATTATATCACCCTCGAAAACCATGTATGAATATTCTAATTACGCCTATGTAAAGTCTCACCACACATGCTGCTTATATAAATACCGGTGTACGTGTGGCATTCGGCTCAGACATGTGCTTATGGATTGTTTGTTCGATGACTTTAACACCTAACCAGCCGATGCTGGAACAGGTCACAACACAGCCGATGTTGCCTGTGTCTGCTACATTCTCTATAGTGTCTTTCCCAGAGTCCTCGGCCTTTCACAGATGTACAGCTGTTGCAGGTGACATCATGCACAAACCCGGTCCTCCTAACAAGGTGTGAAAGCAAAAACCGTAAAGGAATAGTTTAGTTTATTCAAAGTGGGGTTGTATGAGTTACTTTTCCATGGACAATGTATTGCCTACAGTAAATGACGGTCAACACGCCATTAGTTTGGAAAAGCAGAAGCACAGAAGCTTAGCAATGTCCTGCTGTGGACAGGATCAGCAGCAAAGCCTATTTTAGCCACTTAAAGTTCATATTTGTGCCACTTCACCTTAACATCAGTCAGCCTTTTCCAGCGGGAAGCCACTGTTTCGTAAGCCGAATATTGTACTCTCCAAATCAACCAGAATACTTAAGGAAAAACTGTAATTCACCCTCACAGAACACAGGATTTACTGAACTACAGCTGCCTTGATCAGTTAAGCCCCTTTTACCCTGAACAAAAAACCACTAACACCTACTAACATCTGGCTTTTTCCCCCAGTGGAAAAGGGTACAATCGGCATTCACTTCAGAGTCAGATGACTCACAGAAATTCATGGGTTCCAGCTCCTATCAGCAGTGATGTAAACATGACACACACACAAGTTATTTTCCCCTCACTGACTCAGTGTGTCAGCTCAACACAGCGGAGACTGCACCTGCTCGAAGGGGTGTATTTAACTGATGAGTTTGTCTTTAGTCGAGCGGCTGAACAGTGTATAAATATTTTACTTACTACAAATTCTTTACAATGAAAGTCCCCCATTATTTTGCTGTCTGAAAGCTTTTATTATCAAGCAGCCAAATCATGAAACAGTAAAATGAGGCAGAAACCCGGAGAGGGAGTAAAACTCAAACTTCAAGCCACAGAGATTCAGGTAGGAGCCACGAAAGTACTGAGAGCCGAACCCACAAAGATTTTTAAAAAACTTTTTTTCTTTCATGAGTAGAGTCAATCAGAGAAAGATCAATCACCTATTTTTATCTGCTTTTAAAAAATCTGCATACACTGTCTAATTTTGATACAAAACTATGAGTTCGTTTGATTTAATGTGTGACGTCTAAACAGGATTTTTAAACGGGAAAGCCACCCAATAACACCACCAAACTAACCAACTGAGGCTGTGGTAGTCCAGCAACTCGCATTTCCTGCAAGTTAAAATTACTGGTTTTCCTGGAGAAGTGTGATTGAGCGAGACGGAGCGACATTTAGTTTACAAACGGCAGTTGTTTATTGGAAAAGGCTGTCTGACGACAAGGTCAAGGGAGTGAAAATATTCAAAATATAGCGTACACTTAAACTAATATTGATTTTTTTTTGGGGTGGACCTTTTTTAAGTGGCTAAAATACATTTTGTTGCTGAACCTGTTCACAGCAACACATTACTCAGCTTCCATGCTGGTACTCCTCTCTGCTTCTACAAACTGGGGGCGTGTCTAATTCCATCTACTGCGATTAGTGTATCGATACCTACTTCAAATAAGTCGAACTATCCCTTTAGGTTGTTGAATGGTTTGTAGTTGTGCGCTGGGTTGTTAAGCTGTTTCCTCTGTTGTGTTCTGCATCTTTGCACAGCCTGATCACATCCAGGGTTGATTAATTATTTAAGTCATAAACTGAGCTTCTAAAATCATCCTCCTAATCTCGACAGGCTACATTTGTATTTAATTGAATAACGCTGACACCGAACAGATGGCAAATTAAGAAGTTTTGGGAGCAGAAATAATAGCATATGTAAGAAAAATCATTAAATTCTAGCCTTATGCTGCAGTGACCCTGTAAGTCAGCCCTCCTCTCCACGCCTCACTTTTCATCACACTCACCCAATCACAGCTATCACCTAGACAGATTTATTCCTGTCTCCATGCCCAGTAAATGCAACAACAAAAGCACAAGTGGCTTTGTTCCAGTAAATGAAATGTCTCACTGATAGGAGGGAGAGAATCAATTGCTGTTAGTTTTTACTGTGTGTAGGCAACGTGGAGACACTGTGACTGTGGCCATGGACGAGCTATCAGGGAATGCTTCACATCAATAGCATCAGGATTCAGACAAGCACTTCAGACTGAAGATGGAGGGGGAGTGTGTGTGGATGTTTGTGCCTGTGCGAACAAGATATCTCCTGATCTTCCTCCCAAAAGCACTGAGGGATGAGGCATGACATTCTGACTACAACATAACAACCATATCCGCCTGGCTGTAGATGCTCAAGAATGTCTGATTTTTTTCTTCCCCTTTTCTTTCCTTCTGTCTGCACACTGTGAGTGCTGAGACTAACTCAGCAATCTTGGCTTTAGTGCCACTTTATCCCATTTTGCTGAAGAAATGAGCTTCGGGGGCCAAAGCAAACTCAGAGATCTATGATTTAGCTCAATCTCTCCACTGTAAACTCTGTGAAAGGGTTGCAACAACAAAGATTAATTTGATCTGAGATTAGTTCTAATAAGAGTTTAGCAAAACTGAGGTTTATTAGGATTAAATCAATTAAGCAAAGCTCTGTTGCCCAATTCAAATCTAATCTCTGTTTAGTCAATTAAAGTTTAGCTCACTAAAAGTTTAACAAAATGGGACATGGTTTGCTAGCATGCTAAAAAGTGAACAAAACCTGATCTTGTTGGCTAGTTAGCTAAAAAGTCTGCACATTACAGTGATTGCTAGTTCACAAAAAGTTAAAACGTTACATTTTACCGCGGCCACTGTAATCACCGTGGCTGCTTCCTCAGCTTCCTGGGCCACCATGTTCACAAGCTTGGCAGCCATGCCTTTTCTGCTACACAGAAAAGATGGCGTCTGCTAAGGGCGAGAAGTGTCCAGCCTCAGTTTTTTGGCCAGGTACTCGCAGTGCACTTCTGTACTTATTCTTCCTGTTTTGAGTACATAAGTACTCAAATTGAGACACAAGAAATGTTTGCTAGCTAGCTAAAAAGTTAGTTAGCCTAGCTAGCCTACTCTTGATGGCTCAGCAGAGAATTATTGTAGCTAAACCTCATTAAATGTATGTTTAAAGTTATCTTAATACTAGATCACATTTAAAATTAGAGTTTAAAGTTCTGGTGCAACAAAATTAAAGCTTTAAAGAGAGGCTTAATTTGAAGGTACTTTTAAAGCTTGGTGCAACATATTTTAGAGATAAACCATGACTTAATCAGGTTTTGCAGCCCAGCCTGTGTGTGTATTACTTGCATGTTAGTATGTGACTTTTCTAGGTAGAAGTGTGTTGTGTGTACGTATTTCAGAGGAGTGTGTGCATCCTGCTGGTGACACTGATGGAGACGTGACTAGAACCTCAGTTGGCCACTTTAGACTCTCATTATGCAGGATTTGCTTGGACCCTCACACCCAATTGCCTATCAGCCTTTCAAACATACACACAGCTACACACACACACACACACACACACACACATACAGGCAGGCCCCTGCATGTTACGCACACACACAAAAACAAGCACAGGCACTAAAAGCTTTAAACACGGAAGCAAAAGCTCTTAAGGATAAATATACGTGCGTATACAAACGCAGGTGAACACATACCCCCACAACACCATGTTCTCATCCTCACAGGAGTTTTATTTGCCTGAATATTTTAACAAACATGCCTCCTCTCTGCTTGACCTTACCCCCAATTCCTGAAATGCTCTGCCCCGCGGCTCTTCAGCAGTGTCTCATCTCTCCTCTCTGCGCTGTCTACACTATGCATGCTTTAGTAGAATTAATAGAAATCTCCCAGGCTCATCACAGTGAAATGGGTGCCATGTGCTGTGCTGTCTGCCAGCCGGTAATTCATGTATAATGCATCCTGTCTTCCCCCTCGCTCTTACTCAGCGAAGGTGAAGAGATGCTTTACTGAGTGGATGCCAAGTATGACCGCATAGCAAAGGAGCAGGGGTCAGCCAGTGGGGGTGAGACGCACACTGTACTGTAGATTGAGGAAATGAGAAAGAAACAGAGAGGAGAGGCGGGCAGGGAGAGGACAAACAACAGAGGATAATGAGGTATAAGCAAACAGAGGAAGACCAGGGGAGAACGGGGGTTCTCAAAGTTTTGATGACTGAGTGCCAATGTAGGAAGCCTGCAGGAAAACCCATGAAGTTGTTGTAAGACTTGTGATCTGGTCTTGTACTGGTCTTTAAAGATATTCTAAAACAACGATAAATGTTTGTTTGTCACATCACAGAAACATGAGGTCTAAACAACCCAACCAAATGTGAATGATTAAAAAAATGTTAGGTCCAAACAAGTAAGTTGATCCATTTTTCCCCAAACTTCCCATTCCCCTCAAGCATACAGCATTTTTCAGGAGGTTGCTTTTGTCCACTGAAATTCCTAACTTTAGCAAACAGTACTAGCATTGATGACAGAATGTACTTTCTCCAACACTGCATGCAACCTGTAAGTTTCCACAAGTTCTCACACCTAATCAGACAGACGCTTGCTAGGGTGGGCACAGTTACACGCTGTACCTTAAAAAGTACTGACAGTGAAAGTATTGAAAGAGGCCGCTGATTAAATTGTAATGCATGTATTTCATGCCACGTTCAGGGGCCCAACAAAATGTTTCTGATGGTTGCCACTGGCCTGCAGGCTGCATTTTGAGAAAAATGCTGAAAATCAGGACTAATTTAGTATAAATTACTAGCAGTGGAAAGTAGATAAGTAAGCACTGTTATTAAGTATAATTTTGAGGCACATGTACTTTACTTACTTTGCATTAGATTAAAATTTCTTCTCCACTACATGGAAATATTGTACCAAGTATGTCTCTATGATGTCATGTCTATGATGCAGTTTTGATTCATCCTCCACATATCTGCACCAGGAATCTTTAAGAAGGGGGGCGTTTTGCTTGCAAGTCTTTGTTGACTTCTGTACAGTGTTTTATTTTGAAAATTAACCCCATTCTTTATGTTGTTTCTGTGTCTGACTTTGTATCCAGCTTGATCTGCTGATGCAGCTTCTGTCAAAAATAAACTTGGTGCATTTTTTAACCCAAAGCTGCTTCTCACACACTTTCGAAATGCAAAGTAGTGCTAAAGGATTGCAGTAGATAATTTTCTAAAGAGCTCAGAGTGAATATTTGACTCATTTTCATAATGTGGCCACAAAGACTCCAAATTAATGCTAATGTTGCTCCACGTTTGTTGCATAATGCAATTATGGGGCAATTGTTCACATTCGCCATAAGGTGTCAATAATATATCAAAGTGTTTATAACCTGTTGTTCTGCCCGAAGTGGCCAAAAATTGATTATGCAGGTTTAAAGCAACCAGTGTAACAATAAGTGACAGGGATAATTTTTTAAAATATATGCGCAATAATATAGGTAAAATAATGCTAAAAAAAACAGGGTAACAGTAGTAGAAGTGAAGAGTCATGTCAGCAAACTGACTCAGTAATGTCAGAAGTATCAGAAATACTTCACAATAGCTGCCTTAAGTCCTTGGCCTGGAAACGGGCACGTTATTGTGGAACTTCTGCCTTTGCAACACTTAAAACACACCAGCAACTGCCATGTATATAGGTGCCGTGTGTTTACTATCTGTCTTCTGTTGCTAGAAAAAGAAATGCCTGCTATGTAGTTATGTTTTGTTGTTAAATGTGTGTACCTTCACATTTATTTGAGTTCTGTACCAACTGTGGTAGCAGGTTTCCTTGGAAAAGGTCACTAAAAAAAATCGCCCACCTCTACCTGCTCACCTGTTCACGTTCCCAAATCATCCCCACCTCCTGACACACCTGCCTCTCATTATCTCATCACTTCTTCAGTGTATATAACCGCCTCTGTGTCAGTTCAACATGTTGTGCACTTTGTGTTCCAGCCATCTGTGTTGTTTTGCTGTTATTGAGTTTCTGCATATTGATTGTGTTTTGACCTGTCGCTTGTTTACGACCAAACCAACTGCCTTTAGCCCACTTTGCTTCTGTCTTCATTTGGGTCCTCAGCCCTATTGCCTTTTTACACATACCCACGTTATCCACCATGAGCCGGGCTGACTGGTCATACTGGACAAGGAGGAGGGTGTAAGAACAAAATCTAGGAGTGTATCAGCAAAGGATGGGTTTCATCGCTTGCAAACTTAACTTTGTGAGAAGAAGAATGTTTTATTTATTCTTTCAAAAGACGTCACAGTTTCTTCATAGTTTCACTAAGTTTTCAAATGCCCAACATTTCTTTCCCCCAGCACGAAGAATAAGCTACGGTTAGAGACAGTAGGCTATAAATGAATCAAGAACTCTTAAAAATGAAGGTCATACTTTGTGATTGATGTTAACAGCTTATGTACAAAAAGGTTTCAGTTTGATATTCAAAAGGATGTTTAGGCACCAGCACTTTTTTGAGACTGAAAAAAATAAATAAACGAAAAGAGTATGATGCAAGATAAACTGCTTTAAATCCTCTATCAAGGTAACCAGAAATATTATGAATAGAAGAATATTATATCTTCCAGTCTCAGTGAATTTTTCTTTTTTTTCCTCAGTTGTTGAGCAGAATGCCCCTGCATGAGATGATTATCATAGTGCCAAGCCTTAATAAAACCAGGTCAGCAGCAACTTTCACAAGCTTTAAGTTCATTTTCTAAACATAATCACTGCCAAACTGTGATGTTGTTGACTCCCCCGCACAAATCCCACGTCAGCGCGCTGTTTGACCCTCGCAAATGATCTGTTTAAAGTGGAGGGCCAGAGTGAATGCACATACGCGGCACGATGTTCGATCATTTGCTCAAGCTCTTAGTACTAGTAAATGCAATATATTTTGTTATTCACAGCATACGTCTTTCAATTAACACCAGTCGATGAAATCTGAATTCAGTTTGAGAACATTTACAGACAGAATGGATCAGTTGTCGGTGGAGTAAAAAAAAAGTTGCATTGGAAGGATATTTGATGTCAGTTTCAGGTCAGGGACTTGTTCTTTTCAGATTTCCCCCCTTTGTAGAAGCAGATTCTGCTTTCAAAAAAGCTACGGTTCTTATATATTACAGAAAATACATGTAAATACTCTCCGCTACAACAACGGAGCCTTTTCAACATTTAATCCACATGTTAGAGACGGACTATTGAATGTCTTTTTAGGCAAGTTTATATTGTCAGTATATAAATACAGTATTTACACTGACCATGTAGCCTTATGATGAATGGAGACATGGTTAATGTCTCAAATGACCTTGTCTTATCCTACTGGAGTATCATTACATTTAATTTGTTAAATGTTCATCAACAATACACAGTACATTACATTGTTGCTTATAATTTTCCTTTGCATACCAGTGTTAATGATTATTGAATGTAGTCTCCCTTCTCTCAAGGCAGCCTGAAGTTCCCATTGATTCCAGATCTATGGCAGTTAACAGCATACTTGATTTTTTTTTTTTTTTTTGTACCATTGTCGTGGCAGTGCAGTCGAAAGATTGCTTTGAAAGGCTGTCTTAAAGTGTGTCATGGTTGTTACTTTCAAGTGCTTTTAGGTAATCCAGCCTTTTCAGGCGACAAAGATTACAGAAAGGCCAGGTGACATTTTCTTTCTCTTAATTAGCGGCTGTCAAAACATTAGTTAGTTGTTAATCTATATATATATATATATATATATATATATATATATATATATATATATATGTATGTATGTATATATATATATATATATATATATATATATATATATATATATGTATGTATATATATATATATATATATATATGTATGTATGTATATATATATATATATATATATATATATATATATATATATATATATATATATATATATATATATATATATATATATATATATGTATATATATATGTATGTATGTATGTATGTATGTATGTATGTATGTATGTATGTATGTATGTATGTATATATATATATATATATATATATATATATATATATATATATATATATATATTGGGTACTGAGGTTAGGGAAAGATCATGTCTTAGTTAAATGTTTTTTCTGTCTTATGCCATTCTTAAGGATATGATGCCACTCCTTATATCACTTCTTCGTTTCAGTGCTTGTGTCATTTATGTTTTTTTATACCAGTAATCTTTGACAAGCCTATTACTTTGTAGTGTTAGACTACTTTTAGCTTTGAACTGCGGTTCCACATTGTGGTTGTACACATGCCATATGCTGTTGTCTAAAACATCCATAAAACAGAAAGTGATAACTTTGCAGATACTTTTTCAACTTGTATTCAGTTGAACACAGTACAAAGACAAGATATGTGATGATGTGAATGATATGTAAAGTTACGACACCAAGGGGGGATCCTCTAAAGTCTGAACCATGTCCTGAACGCCCATGACCTTTGACCACTGCATTAAAAATGGCAATAAATAATTGTGTTAAGTGTACATGAGCTCTGGAACACTTTGGTTTTCAGTCAACACAGTTTGTTGCTGCATCTACAAATGCAAAGAAAAAGCCATATATCAACAAAATCCAGAAACACTGATAGCTTCTCTGGACCTGAGCTCACCTGAGCTAGACTGACGGGTCCAGATTTTAAAATGTTCTCAAAAATCAAAAACATTGGGTCCTCCTGGCTAAAGAGGAAAAGTACCATCTAGATTTTGACCAGTGCTAACATCAAAGGCCAGTCCCCATGGCATCATGGGTAACTGTCACATCTGTGAAGGCCCCACTTATGTTGAAATGTACGTACAGGTTTCAGAGCAACATGTGCTGCCATCCAGACAACATCTTCTTTAGAAACGTTCCTGCATATTTCAGCAAGACGATGCCAAGACACATTCTGGACGTGTTCCAACAGCGTGGCTTCATAGTAAAAGAGTTCAGGTATTAGACCGACCCGCCTGCAGTCCAGACCTGTCTCCCATTGAAAATGTGTTGTGCATAATGAACCACAAAATACGACAGGCACACTAAACTGTGTATCACTTCATGTTGTATATTATCAGTCTAGAATGGGAAAGAATTTAACTTTTAAAACCTCAACAATGAGAGAATGAGTGTATATTTACAAAAAACAATAAAGTTAATCATTTTGAACATTAAATTTCTTGTCTTATATAGTTAATATGCAAATAATTGCAGTCTGTTTTTATTTACGTTTAACACAAGGTCACAACATTTTTTGGAATTGGGTTTGTACATCTTAAAGCAATCCACAGGAGAGGAGAAGCTGATGAAATTTGTTATGAAAATTTTTACTTTGTTAAAAAGAAGTTATACCGATAATATTCTTAATTAAATTATTAAAACCCTGTTTTTGTTTGTTGCCGTTTCTACTTTCAGTCTTGTGTAACCACTGGTCTCAGACACAGATGGAAAAACACTAATTATTTCATTAAAGAAAAAAAAAAATCAGCCAAGATTCTTTGTAGAATAATTCTTCATGTTTCAAAGGTCTGAATCAATAACCCCAAGCAGGGGTACTTTTCTTCTTTCTCTCTTTTCTCTTTGTTATTTTGAAAGCTGGTTATCTTCGACCAAAAGAGAGAAATTGTGACAACTTCTTTCATCAGTGGAGGATGGTGTCTGTTGCTGCCAGTCTCCTACTTTGCTCATTTCTAGTGATTAAATTCTGTTTTTTTTTCTGTCTGATTACTGAGTCAGGAGGTGAGTCAGGTGGAAAAACAGGTGTCTGAAGCTACGGTGTGACTACCCAATTTGCTGCAGATGATACAGACAGAATCACTTTGCAAACTTCTCTTAACTGTCCCTCGTTCCAGCACTTCCCATCTGTGTTTTCTTTTTTTCAATTTTCAGGTCTAATCTATGAAATCAATGTCACTTTTGTGACAGTCAAAGGAAACCTAATTTATTTATCACTGCAGTTAGTGCTGACAACAAGAATGCATCTACAAGACAAGACACGGCTGTTCTCTGTTTGACAGCAAATAAGATTTAAATATTGCAGCATGAAATCAGATCAAAGTTTCTCATGGGAGATATGGAAAAAGGTCATTTGCTTCCATCTTTACTAAAGGAGCAAGACGCTAGTGTTCAGAAATGACTACTGGAATCCAAATAGTGGGTTGGAGCCACAGACATATTAAATCAGTTGCATCCCTTTTCAATTTACGATCTATGGTTGAAGCAAATTATCCTCCCCTCCTTCTCCTGTAAAACAATGTGAATCTGTTGTTTGCACTGTAAACGAATACACCAGTTGCTTCTGTGGTGTAGTTCAGCAAAGTAGCTGCTCAAGGTGTATTTCTAAAACGCATCACAATGTGTAATTCGTGAGTGGCCGCCCCACTAGCTTGGACTTTTCAATGATTTCACGTGTATCTGCAGAAATGTGTGGTGTACAGCCTGTTGAAAAATGAAGCGAAGCTACCCCAGAAAAGGAGGAACAGGGAGGATAATGATCGACAATACCGAGTCCAGCCGCAGACTTTTCACCCTGCTGCCGACTGGCAAGAGATACAGAAGGATCCACTGCTGTACCACAGACCACAGAGCGGAGTCTTCGCTCAGCCTGCAAGACTGCTCAATTCATCTTTATTATTTTTATGATTTATCATTCACTCAAGGATTGAAAAGCGTGGATAACACGTGGAGGGCCTCATGTCTGTGGTGCCTAAGGCCCCAAATTGACTCTGATCTGCCCCTGCTGCTGCCTGTAGATTGAAACCGCATTTGCTCTCAGCACCAGTTACCATGGGTGATGAAATCTTGCAGATTAAAATTTAATACTGATCAAAGATTTTGATTAATTACAGTAATATGGAGACTTTGCTGCTGCAGTATCTTTCATCTTTCATCCAAACTGGCACCATTATTGGAAGCATTCCCTCCACAAACACTTTGCTGTAAAGACTTAATGCTTTGCCACTAAAATGTTTTAACAGAAAGTTTTATATTCCATCTTTGGTTGATTTTAGACAGTGCTTTTTAACTGCCATGCAAACAAAACACTTATCACATCATTATCTTCCCTTACAGTGTCTCAAATGCTTGTTCCACGAGTGCTCTTGTTCTTGGCCTCCCTACTTATCATAGATATGTTCATTCACAACAGCTCTATTTTCTCTTTGTTTGTTTCTGATATGCCTGGTCATGTTTAATACTCATATTCCATACATCTGTGTTGTTACTACAAAACTTCCACTATCTGGATATTTTCAATCCTGTCTTGAACATCTTTGCTACGTTCACCTGTCTGCTAAAGAACCCTCTATTTCCACCCTTTGTTCCCTCTGTTTGCTTTTAAGTGAGTGCATTTCTTTTCACCTTGGCCTCCATGACGCACCTTCAACAATCTGTGAAACCGCCATTCTTTTGTCCTGAATTTACTTGACCACTTTTCTCCTTATGTCCTGTCTTGCACAATACGTGTTGAAGTAGCCTACGGTGAAGGATTGTTTTCCCAATGATTTGTGCAGTGGACCTGGTTTTTGCACAATACAGTACTGACTGCAGCCTTGAGGGGAGAGCACAGAGACAGCCACAGTACATTGATTTTTACCGGGCACATGTTCCATCTTAACACACACACAAAAAAGGAAAACGCTGCTTGAAGTCTTGAACTCGCCTTAAGAAACCCTTGCGGCTTGACTCCTCCGCCATCCCAAATACTGTTACTGTATTACAAACTGTACATTTGGTGAACATTTTACTCTTTGAATTCCTTCTAAATCTATTAAATAGATGGTGTAATATGCGTGTGTGATAGTGTGATGTGTAATACGACGGCAGCGGGGAGTTATAATAGGAAATGTGACAGCGAAAATGAACCTAGCAATGACCGTCGACAAATTACTCTCACAGAATGCAATTTATTCCGCCATGTTCAGCAATAGCTTTCACCACATGAGCTAATCAGAATAAATAATATGAGACCGAACCAACAAGCAGCTCAAGAGGTGTGACAAAATTATTACCCATCGACTCTATTGAGTAGTGTGCCATTTTCAGTGTAGCTTAACTTTGTGGCCAGAAGATGAATCACAAATTGTCTTGATCTGCCTGAGATATGAGCCACCATAAAACCAACAACAACAAAAAAAAAGTATTCTAAAAGTAGTCTCATTTAATTTGGATGACACAGATATTTTTACTCCGTTTATAATTCACTGGCTCTGGAGCTCCACATTATGTTCCGACAGAACTGCTGTTGAATGAGATGCTGCGATGTGAAGGCAGACGGTGTTTCTGTGAAGAGTTTTGTTTGGTGAGAAAAAGAGAACATTTTGAGTTGACACAAGAAGTGTCCCTCGGCTCCCCCACCACTCCAGTCACCCACGAAAATCTGTTTTTTTGCTTTGTTTGAAATAGAAATTTAACCAACAAAAAGTCTGGTTAAAAATGTTCTTAGACTTGTACTTGAACTTAGTCTTAAGATCTGATCTGAGGATGTGTCGTTTAACTTCTGTCTTTTTTATTTGTTGGTTTAAATGTACACAAAAAAAGAGAAAACTCAGAAACAATCTTACAGGATGATATTATATAATTTGGGAACTCATAAAAACTATATGTGACAGTAAATCTAATATCCTCAGTAGATATTTGCAATATCAAACCTATACGAGTTCGGCAGCTACAAGTAAAACCACAGTCTTGCAAGTGGTGTTTAAAAATCTAACAAGACATGTAAAATGTCACACATATGAGACATAAAAAACAAAAAGAAACATATATAGACCTATAATTGTGTATATATATATGAACATATAAAGAGCATATTTGTTTTGTTGGTCATGTCCTGTTTCATTTTGTAGTCCTTCCCTCTTGTCTCTGTGATTTGACTTCCTGTCTTTTGTCCTTTTTCCCGCCCTTTTTGATGACCACTCGTTTCACTTGTGCCTCATCAGTTCTATTTCTAATTCATTTGTTTCAGCACCACTGTTTTGGACTTTAATTTTAACTTTAGTTTTTCAGACTTTGGATTTTCTTTTAAGGATTTTGCGTTTCTCTCACGACCTCTTTGGGTTTGTTTGCTTTTTTCGAGCTCTCTGGCTTTGACCTTCCTCATTTAAGTGTAAGCCTTTTGAACATAACTTTTCATTATTAAAACATCTGAACTGCTCCCGCTCAGCCTTTGTCTGCGTTTTTGGATCCTTCGGCACTTTTGTCTTCTTGTTTGACACACTGCTACAACAAACTGCCCTTTGCTGGATGTCATCTTGTCTCTCGCTGCTCTACAACGTCCTGTCTCTTTTCAGCTGACACTTTCATCATAATAAAACAGAATCCAAAAGAAAGAAAATAGATTAGATTCTTCCAGATATGTTGTGTGAGAAAAATCATAGTATGAGACATAAAAGAAATATACTACACACCAACATTTCCATTTGAAAGTAATGGCACATTCTTGTTTTTTATTCTGTGTTTTCTATGTTTGAAATATCTCTACAAGTATTGGAGAGATTGCCGTGGAATTTGGTGCCGACATTCGTGGTTCCCAGACAATGAGCCTCTTGTATGAACAGATTTCCTCTTAAGTGGTTTGTTGCTGCATTCGCCATTTTTCTATTTTGAGTTCTCTCTTGGGTACGAGCGCAATTTACGAGTGGCCCAGACCTGTTGAAGGATTAGTCTGCTCTTATCCAAACCAAGGTTTTTCCAGAATAAATTACACTTAATAATAATGTTGACATTGTTGGATTCTGCAATTTAATTCTAATATATAATTAGAATTCCGAATGTACTCATCTAGTCTTACAATATCTCAATTAATTTAGATTGGCTGTTCATATCAGGTCTGTTTCACATATCTTCATAAGAAGGTTTATGCAAATCAGTTCAGAGGAATCACCTATTATGGCACGTATTCTGTCCTCCGTCCCAGTGATGGACACTTTCCCTTGACCTCCTCTCCCTGCTGCAGCCATCATTTGCTTCCAGCTGGCGCTTTACTGTTTTAAGCCATTTTATGTAGAACATTTTCTTCTTTATTTCAGTGACAGTACGACCCACAGGTTACACAGCATTAACAGCAAACATTTATTTATTATTATTCCTTGGTTTTCACTTTAAATTATATACTTTCCTTTAAGGAACTTTAAAAGTAAGACAGAAAAAGTTAAGATAAGAATATGACAACGTTCTTGCATGAGGTCCAGCATATCCTATTGTCTTTTTGTCACCGCCATAAGGTTTTTGTTTTTCAGTGGGATGTTGTCACGGCGATTGAACAGACTTCCATTGAACTTGGCATGGTATAAATTTGGTTTGTGTCATTAGACCCTTATTAGACTTTATTAGAGGTTAATCAGGGACACATTACAACAGAAATGTACTGCAAACTAAAGTGAAATCACACATCTGCGGCTTGAGACACGCCTTCTTTGGCTGGTCCTGTTTATTTAGCAGAATAACCATGATTGATGCATATGTCTTTGATCAAAATTATATGTGATTTAACTTCAGTTTACATTACTGTTATGTTACCTTTTAATAAAGTCTAATAAGGGTCTAATACTGTCTAAAAAAAACAATATTTATAGTTTTTGTCTAATTTGATACAAAGCACAGCTTCTTATACTTTATCAGTGCTCTATAAAATAAAGTGTGAATGGTTAATGACAAATTAACTGCAAAACTGAAGAAAATGTTAGGATGCTAATATGCTGAAATAAAATGATGAACATGGCAAACATCACTGTATATCAGCTGTCATTGTGAGCATGATAGCATGCTGACATTTAGCTCAAAGCACCAGTCTGTCTGAGCACAACCTTCCAGAGCTGCCAGTGTCTTGTTACCAACCATCATATTCCAAATACACAAGGAGAAAAGGGCATATTGCGTATTCTGAAAATCTCTCTTACTTCTGCTCATGTAAATTCGGTTTTGCTCATGTTGACCTCTGACATGTGCTCCCTGCTGTGAGCCAAACTTATATGTTCTATACTGTTTCTTTTAGCCTCACACCAAATATGCGGACTGTGAGATATGGCACAGCGTGGTGCCATACTGGTGGAGTGCTGATTCTTGTGGGTGTGCAAAGTTTGAGAGATGGAGGCTGTGATTTGTCAAAAAGTGGTTAGCAGATTTGTAATGTGCATTTGTTTATAGTTATATTAACCTTGTTGATGCATCTTCTATAGGAACAATAATGTAAATGAAAAGAGATAGACAGGCTCTGCAAATAACTCCAGCAGATGATTGAAAAACAGCTCCGTCTAAATGTGAACACAGCAGAATACAGTGCGTGCACCATAAGGTCACAGAGACATATGGACTCTTCATCTGTTTTCTCCGTCAGAACCCCTCGTAATACTTCTAACTGCTGATCAGCATCATATTAGAGGCAAATTGTCAGTGAGAAACACAGTTTGTGTTCAAATAGCTCAAGACGTTCGCTGGGCACAAGTTCACTGGTGATGAATTAATTAGCATCCCTGAAAATTTATGCTGACCTTCAGAAAACTGAACTTCAGAGCGCACACCTACACACACACACACCCGCACACACATGAACAATCATCATACTGGGTTGTCAAAAGCACTTTTGCATATTCATTTTATTCATGCAAATTCACTGAATACTAGTTAATCAGTTTTTAAACGAGCATCGTGATTCAGAAAAAGGGAAACAGTGTCATTAATGTGATTCAAAATATAGGCCTCTAAAAAAGGTAAACTACAGAAAACAAGACAATAAAAGAGCTCATAAGATTTTAAAATAATGCTAAAAAATGTTAAAGCATATATATATATAAAAGCCATGCCTAAAAAGTTCTTAGATAAGATTTTGAAGGGTGAAGACTAGCATGTAAACTACTAGCAGTGATGTAGATATTCCTTCAGACTTTGCTACTTTTGTCTTTTAATGTTAATCTGAATTTAAAGTAATTTTCCCCACTTTAACCACTGATACATGAATCACTTATGGCAGAAATACCCTTGTAGGCATTGGAAGAGGAAGTGTGGGGTTTGGATTCAAGAGCAGCAGACTGTGAGATAATCATTAATGCACATAGCATCTTTTAACCACTCAGTCATATCAGCCGGGCGCAGCACCGCAGACGACCCCTGGAGGAGTGGAGGTGAACGGTGAACAGAGTTATGCAAACGCAGCTTGGACTTAATGCCGCTTGGGGCTAATGTCCGTCCAGGAAAATAAAGCAGACGAAATGGGACTCACCCTGTCCTGAGACATTTTTTTTTCCACTCGCACCTCTCACACAGCAGAAACCCTTGTGCCTCTCGCATCCAAGCTTCGTCTGACAGGCGTAAATACGACCTGAGGCATTTATTTAGACTTCAAGCCTATTTTACGGCAACTTCTTCAGCAGTGTTTTTCCACGGGCAAACTGTAACCTTCACTGTACATTTACTGCCATGAGACCACTGCCAAACTTAAATCCCCCTGCTCTGATTGCCAGCAACCGTCTTTCTCTCTTTTGCTCATCCACACCCGACTCTGTATTTACATCAGTGATGCTTCGTTTTCTAATACATTCAAGATTGATCAACAGTCTTTCCCAGATGTCAAACTTTAATGTGAAGATGTTGACCATATTATCATCACCATCTCGTTGCTGGTGATCACATTCAACCTGATGCAAATTTAAAAAATGCACCACAGAATTATGTTTATGTATAAATAACTGTAAATATTGTTTTATTCTATTTTGTTTTATATTTTATCCTGTTTTACTCTAAATATAATTAATTATCTATGTTGTATTTTTTCTGTAGCATTAAGTAACTGAAACTCTTTTTTGTGCAACCCCATGCTGTGTGATGATAATAGATTATTTTAATACCTTGATAAGTTTTAAAATATAAACCATGCTAGTATCTACTTTTAAGGGAGTAAGTTTGATTTAAAAAAAATCTATAGAAAGGCAGTTCAAATCTTTTGTGTGTGTGTTTGTGAAGAGTAGAGGTGTTGCATTTTGAACAGGCTGTATTACTGATGACCAGAGTTCAGATCTAGAGCAGTTAAAAAAGACTATTAGGGTTTAGGTTGAATATAATAGCAAGATTATGAGCATGTGAACTGCCGTCCTGGAATAAATTGTAAGATCCAAAAATTTTAACGTCTCTCCTACTATTGTTTAAATGCAGAAAGTACAAATAACATTCTGCTTTTAATGTCAGAAAGACAAAGGTTCAGAAAATAATTATATATTATCACTGATAAAAATAATAACAAACCAAAATTTCTGAATTAATTAAAAACAAATAAAAAAATTTCAGCAGTAAACTGGATGATTTAAATTTCTCCTCTGCCTCCCCAGAACTAAGTGGATTACAGGGGACAAAAAAAAAAAAAAATTGAAATTAAGGTTGGAGAAATGCCACCATTATCAAAAACAAAATCAGTTGGTATTTACGCAGGATGCCACCGTCCTCCCACACACACGCACACACACCTGGGGACCCAGAAAACTGCTGCACACCCACACACTGTACACAAACAAACACACACATCACACCACGTTTATGTTAGAACTAACTAATGATTAAAAAAGAAAACACATTAAACTAGTCCTCAGACATTGGTTGCCTCTCTGCCATAATTGTTGAGTAGAAAAGAATTTCAATCAGGAGAGACTTCGTTATGAGTGAGCAAAATATGTTATTGACATGTGCACAATTAGGATGAGAAATGTGGAAAGTGTTTGGCAATGAGACCGCATTGTGACATCATCATATGTAAAGAGGGTGGGGAAACCTTGATTAGTACAGGAAACACCCCTCTGGATGGAGTCTAGACACTGATGATGGTGATGAGCTGAAGAGAGTGGCTGAAGATCCGTACGTGATGAGGAGTGGACTTCTGATGAGCTCAAGCTGGGCGCTGCATGTACTGGACTGGAAGAGGAGGCAACACAATGATTTTTTTCACACTGAAATGACAGCTGATGGCAGCAGCAGGCCTGGGTGACATCTAGTTTTTCATACCTTCATAGCATCCTGACATTTCACTGTGCTTTCCTTCAGACTGAGAAGCTTCCTGCAGCCTTTATTCACCGAAAAACTTAAACCTACACTGTACATTTACCGCCACACTGACAACTTTGCTGCTCACCTTTCCTCCACTCAGTGTTACACACTGCTATGACCAATACATAGCTTGCAGAGTTTGCAAACTACTGGCATGCAAAAGTTGTTCCACCCACTCGAACTTTTAACCTTATGGGTGATTTTTATTAGGACTTGGATGATACACTTACCTCCTGATTCTAAATTATTATGATACCTGGGTGCAGATTGGATATGTCTTGCAATTTTCCAAGTATTGGGATTCAATATTACAATATATTGCGATTTATGTTTGCTTGTTGAACACTAGACCATGTGGAAAAAGTTGAGACCTTGAGAGACTTGGAGTTTTACTTTAGAATTGCATTTTAAAGTGCTACATCTAACTGTTCCTGTTCATGAATCTGGTGCCATGACAAAGTGATAAATAAAACAAAATGTCAGGCCAAAATGAAAAGAGCCCCTGAAAACTGCACACAGCACAAATGTGCACCTTTAAAGTAACATCCTGTACAATAGAATGAAATAAGACATAAAAATACATATACTTTTTGAAGTTAAGTGCTAAATGTGCTGCTCTCTCCTGGCATACAATGCCTCTTCTGAGTGGTAGCTATATTTCCTTTTATAAAATTTGAGTTTTGACCCTTTGAGTTTGCTGTAGCTGATCAGTTCACTCCAGAATAATAGATGGGGTTGACAAAGTGAAGTCAGCTGCTGTGAGTTTGTCTCAACAGATCGGAGGAAAGCTATGTCTTAAAGTGTGAGCAGACAGGCCATTTAATGTGAAGCATGTGAAGTAAAATGGATCTGCTTGCTAATATAAGATTACTGTGATTGCAGTGCTAAAATTCTGCATCAAGCTCACAGACTTAAACACTAGTTATTTATTAAAAAAAAAGAAAAAAAAGAAAGAAAGAATCAATACAGGAACCCAAAAATCAATCCTGGAATCTTTAGATAATATTTTAGAGAAACACCTTTTTGTTCAAGTCTTTTGAAGGTATTCAACGATCCTTTGTTGTTGATTTTTGGTACCAGCATATTTATGTCCCTCTTGGAATCTCTTTCACGTCACCTAATGTTACCCCGATCTGGGGCAAACATGCACAAAGAGGATATCTTCATTCCAACCAGAGAGAAATGGTCAGATTAAGTCTTTACATGATTATTAGGCACGGTCATTTTCCTATTGAATGGATTATGAAAGGTTTACATCACACCTCTCAAGTCAACTGAAAATTCCTTTCACTCAGGCTGGAGGTGGTTGAGAGATGTTTTTATTCTGATTGGGCCATTATTTAGTCCCTCCAGGAATTCATGGGCCTTTTTTTAGTATTGTTGCAGCCTGAAATGGTTTATTTTAAGACAGCTTCCTTAAAAAATTGCAGTGCATATTGCAATGGTTTTAGGCATGTTTTTTGCAATGAAATTGTAAAAGAAAGTTGTGATTTTTTTGTATAATTCATTAAAAATCAAAGGGAACTTGTTTCAGGGAGAACAAAACCACACTCTGAGTGCTCCAACTAACCTTAACAAAAATGCTCAGAATTATAAAAATGATAAAAATCTGCTTTATGTGTAATTGAAGAAGTGCTCCTGAGGGGTGTTTTTCAAACTCAAAAACAGCACAAAATTATGAAATAAAAATGCACAGGGCATTGATTAATGTCAATTACAACAACAAATGTGTTCTTTTCAGCAACCATGACAAAAAATATATAAATGCGGGAAAATAGCGAACGATAAAACAAAACGGGGGACTGCAGTGATAGGTGGAACTCGCGGGAAGGTACGGTGATTGGTCAAATCTGCAGAAAAGTAGCAGGGTTTGGACAAAATTGCAAGGTAACACAATCCATGTTGGTTGGTTTGCATTAATTGTTGCAATCATTACATCCCAACTTCCTGGAGAGACTGATTAATCCTCTTATTGGTGGAATACAGTTGTGTTGGGGTCCATGTAGCTGCTTACATTCATGTGCCGCCACCACTGGTGAAGTAATGCACAGCTATAGAAACCTGCCTCCTCATCTTACCCTGCTGATACCGTCATGTCAACGCCAATTACTTCCCCTGCTCCCTCCACCGTGCCAACCTCCTCCATAAGCTTTGATTTTGCTGATTTGACTCAGACTTAATGTTCATGTGTGCTATGGGTGGATTAGTTCTCCCAGCAAAAATCCCTGCTGCTTGCTGCTTGGATTCTTTGAGTTGTTCCACAACCAAGCCTTTCTCCACCAGATTTAACTGGATAATCATTTGTTGTAAACAGTCAATTCCATGACGTAAGTGTGTGCAGTGATTGTTTTTTTTTTTTGTTTAACGTGAAACTAGTGCGGATGTGTAAGAAAAAAGCAATTTTCTTTTCCAAATTCATAGAAATAGAAAGATGCTGTTGTGTTAGATTGAAAAGACTGTAAACATGTAGCTTATAAACTGCCGAGCCATACATGCAGTCAGTTGTATTCATTGTATTTGCTCAGGATTTGTTATCTGACTTATACATGTTTGCCTCTGGCCCCAGGTCCTGAATTACAGTGCCTGTTTTTTTGTTTTTTTGTTTTTTTGCTAGTCGAAGCTGCCAATGTCTGCTTCATGAATGTGTTCTGTTTTTGCCACCGGTCTCGAGATGCCAGCTCTGTCAACACTGAAGGAAGCACCTCGGTGGCTGCAAAAACAGGACAGCTGACATCACTCTGTATAAAATGAAGGACGAGCAGAGAGACAAGGTGCACCTAATAAAACAGGTAGCATGTTGTACACCTGCATCTATAAACACAATCACAGTATAAACTCAAGGTTCTAAGCAAGTAGGTGGCAGAAACAGCTCGGCTAACTTTGCTCTTGTAGTTTGGTGGCTAGTACAGTAGATGTGGAGCTTCCACGCCTCATCTCTTGTCACTTCAAATCAGACATTCACCTTCATTTTTATGCACAGACCAGGTGTATTTTCATGCACCTGCAGCCGTATGATCTTTTAAAACTCCTAAATAAACAGGTCCAGAAAAGGATGCAACAAATAGCTACACCAAACTAAACTACAGCGTTACACACCTCACCTGCGGGGATGTTGTTTCCACAAAAGCCAAAATACGGCTGTGTGACATGACGGAAAATATCTACTTTACTATTGAAAATTGTTTTAGCAGACATGTCGCTTCCTCTTACATTCTCAATGCCTAATGTTAGCATGTAATGCACAGCAAAGACAGCAGTGTACTCCTTCAAATGCATCTAGTCTGCTGCTCATTTCAGCACCATGGACAGAGCACGGAGGTCTGTATATATGTATGTTTGACTTATGTATGTCCATAAAGTGTCTTACATAACCATTATCAATGTTAGCTGATGGGTTGCAGAGGGGCTGGAGCCTATCCTATTGGGCGAGAGGCGGGGTGCACCCTGGACAAGTCGCCAGTTCGTTGCAGGGCATCTTCATTCAGTCTTGACAGACACTTCTCTGCACAGCTTCTCGGATTTTCTGGCCTCCCTCTCGCTCCTCTCCTGGTGATATTTTAAAAACTAAGTGTTCAGTTAAACCAAACCAGAGTTGGTGATTGCTGAAACTTTGGAAAGACGAGCCAAAAGGTTTTTGATGAGTTTATTTTGTTCCTGTCAAGTTTGACTAAAGATGATGCCAGCTACCTGGCTAATGCTGCTAGCAGTTATTTAAGACACTGAAGTGATTATCAAAATGCTAAAAAAAACAAACACAAAACAAATATGATTAACAGTATGTACTAAGCTAACTGTGAGACTTTATTTTATCTTAAAAAACAGACATACAGCACTGATCCTTACGTTCACCTGGTTCCTTAAAGCACACGTTTCTTTATTATCTATGTACTTTTCCTTTCCCGCCGTCTGTCTCTCAATCTGCATCTCATTTTCCTGCCTGCTCATGTTGATGATGTAGAAATGCACACCCGGGCTATAATAATAATATGCCTGTTTCAAGTTGAAATGGAGTCATTTCATAGACACTTGTCTCCAGAAGGTGCACTTTCCTGTCAATATGAAAGAAAAAAAACTGCTCAGCACTCCATCCTTAATTGAAAAGCTCTTTGCCTGAAATGATTTCTGCAAAATTCATGAATTATTGAAATGAATGAAGAGATGGAGGTAAAGTGGACCAACATGTCGGATCTTTGATACTAGCAAAAAAAAAAAAGAACACACACACACACACAAAAAAAAAAAAAAACTAAAATACTTTGCAGCTGCTCAGATCCCAGTTCTTCCCTTTTCTCACTGTCAAGAAGTGGCAAAATACATTTAATTAATTGGACATTTTGTGCCCAACCACTCTCTGCTTTTCATTAAAGTGTGAGCCAAATGCCTGAGACAAATGGACACATCCAGCTGAAACCAATCCAGCCTCTCTGCCTCTGAGACCAAAAAAGTTTCAGTGTGGAGATAATGCTGATAAAAGGTATTGATTCCATGGAAGCATTAAAGATCTATATTTCACCTAATTGTTCCTGTATCCTCATAATTCAGCTTTTCTCTGTGGAAGGTGCTGTTGGGTCAGCTGGGTTTCTATAACTCTCTGTTGGATCCACTGATTAGACTGACTCTTTTATGTTAGTGCATAGTGTGAACTCTATAGAGTTGTGAAGTGGGTGTAGTTGTTTCTAGTGTCCACTGTCCTGGAAAAAAAGTATCATTTATTCTGCATAGACAGTGTTTAGTGATTGACAGTTGGGGAATTTTCAAAGCTTGGATGGCCTTTAATCATGCACACAAAAGATGAGTAACTTCACTGGAAAATATTTCATTCTTTGAAAGTAGTCAGAGGTACAAGCCTTTCTACATGAAAATGTAAGGAGAGGAGCTAACTACAAAGGTACCTTTCAGTAAGAAACATCCAATCGCCAAGCTTAAAATTCTGAGCATGCACCGAAAGGCAAGCAGAAGCTAAAGTTTATGACATGTTGAAAGACAATCAGCAACTGGAACTTTGTTCATTTTCAGTTTTTCTTGCTCGGCTTTGGAGGAATTCTATAACAATGGCAAGGACTCCCATTCCCAGCTGCAGTGATGATGCATTTTGAATTTGGCACAATTCCAGTCATATTAGAAATGTAATGAAAACAACATGAGCTGAAATGGACCCCTTTTGTTGTGATTATATCACAGCATGCACTGGAGGCAAAATTAAGGAAAAACTGCAGGTAACCTAATAATAGTTGGTCACATAACGTACTGAAATGTCATCTTGCTATGTCATCTGGTACCAGAATCAAAGGAGTAATGGATCCAAATGGCTTTTATTGCCTACCAGCCTCCACTTTCCTTGCAAGGAAGCTGGATTTGTAAAACCACAAGATTATGCAAGAATCCATCTTGCTAGACAGTGGTGCAGTTAATCGGGTGTGATTTTAGGTGTGATGACAGCAAGAAGTATCTGTGAAAACAACTTATATGTCGAACAAACAACGGCATCTCCTGAGGAGGCTAGCATAGATCCTATGATAGCATCAGTTACATCAAAGGTGAAGAAGAGCAAAAAAAACAGCACTGAATGCTTTTGTCAATGCTCTTCTCCCGACCAGCTTCAGCAAGAGTTTGATCTGACTGGTTGAAGTTTGCCCGTGTTAGCCGTGACAGACGGATGGTTCATCTAATCACCTGTCAAGTGAGAGTGCCTCTGCCTTTCCAAACAGTTTCTATGGACGACTTCTCCGTGGGTTCTGGCCTGTCGGGTCTGACAGCAGTTAAGGCTAACTTTAGTGTTTGTTATGGGTATAGATAATGTTACATGTCTTAAGGTTTGTCATGCTTGTCATGATTTCTCTTATAACGCTAACTCTTTAAGCACGTTGGCTAACTTCATTAGCTAGCTGTATGGCCAGAGACAAAACATAGAGGAAACTGTTGAAGTGTGTTATTTCATATGCGCCATGGCAACCGTAGAAAGATTGTCCATCCATTGAGAGAGCGTGTATGGAATAGCCAACCTAGTCCACAGATGTAATATATAAACCTAGAGAGAGCATTTTCGCTCAGCTTTGCCTCCAGTTTTTCCCAGTGACCACTCTCGGTACTCCAGCAAAAATTTTCCTACAGCCCCCAACCACCACACTTCGAACCGCTAACAAGCTCAATTATGACTCTGTTTTCTTCTCTGTTATGAAGTTTTGATCCAATGAGGCTTTATATTTGTAAAACTTTTCTATTGCTGGAAAAAGGGAAACACTTTGCATATTCAGTCTGCTGTATAACAAGGAAGTAAACCCAGAAGCTAGAAAACTTTTTTGCTCGTGCGAGGCGAGCAACTCTCACTGGACTGAATGGGCACCATCTTTGCCTTCATTATAATACATCTATGATCTGGTCCCATTGTTTAATGTTTGCCTTTTTGAGTAACACTCACAGTCCTGGAGAGTGAGCGATCACACATATTCAAAGAAACTTGTATTTTCTTCAGTCATTAAAAAAACACAAGCCAACAAAACTGGCTAGCTAGTGTTAGCAAATGCCTGCCCTAAAAAAAACATGGTAAAACTAATGAACATGTTTCTAAGTTGAGAACCACTGTTCCCATGTAAAGAAAGATGTAGAATTTACAGATTTAATTATTTTTAAGGACAGATGGTGTGACGGAAAACTTCGTCAAGCCGATAATGAGAGGCCTCTGCGTGAGAGAGAGACATTTCGAGAGAGAAAGTTGGAGCTGAGAGCTGGAACAGAGAAGCAGGGCTGATGTGTTGTCAGATGGACCCATAACCTGGTTAAGGCAGATCAGAAAGCAAGAGTTGAAGGGAGAGAGAGAGAGAGAGAGAGAGAGAGAGAGGGAGAGAGAAGGCGGGTATGTCATGCACAGCACGGAGCCTTTTCTTCTCCTGTTGTCAATTAAAGCAGGCGGCTCTGCACCTGCATGTGGATGCCAGGCCGGCGCTTCTAGCCAGCATTCACCTCAGCGCTGGGCTCGCTGTCCAACCAGCTCTTAATGAGGGGCTTTGTGTGGATAAAGGGGGCTGGCGCGTATACTCAGGCGCCCATACATGGCAATTAGGGTGAACCAATCCTGGGGAGATCAAGGACTCGCGCTTCTCTCCCTCTCTTTCTCTCTCAGATTCCTCACTCTTTATGATTTCCTTAAGTAAGACTGATGGACAGACATGTAGATATGGGATTGCAAGATTTGCAAATGCGTGGGTTTGGAAAGGACTAACTGTAATCCCCACAGAATGAATCATAGCCGATGTCTTCCTTACTGGAAATGTTAAAGCAGAATTCATTCTAACTGGAATTTACATATTTCATCAAAAGGCAAATCTTGGAGCAGCATATTTAAGGTTTATCTGTTTCCACTTTCTCTTGACAGTTTATGGGATTCAACACAATTTCATTGGGACACATTTTACAGTTAGCACTTGCAGAACAGTGAAAAACCTTTTGAATCTTAAGACTCAAACAGATATTGTAGGAGTCGATCAAATGAATTGCCAATAACTTGACAACTGAGTCGGTTCCAAGATGTAAACTCTGGAAACCTTGATTATCTGTTTTAAAGCTTTGGGAGAGAAGTGTTCGGCACAAACAGGAACACATATTTAGTGAGCTGTCATAGATTATGGCGGTGAAACGCAAATTCAATATAAGTGTGGCTTTTCACTTCAAACAGTATGCCACCCACAAAAACTTGTATTGTGTTTGTTCTGGGAGTGACTTTAAAGGTAGAATATGTCGGATTTGTCAGTTGTCAGTTTGTAAACACACCAGAAAGAGAGTTGACTCCTGAGTACCACATCTTGGGTTTGTAAAGCATCCTGAACACAGCAAAATTAAATTAATAAACAAAATAATAATAAGACTTGATATGCCTGTCAAGTGTACTTTTACTGAAGTTGATTCCAGTCAACAACTTCCAGCGAGAAACATGAAAGAGACTATTTTTGCTTTGTTTGACCTTTTGGGTATAAAATGTCATAATGTCAAAATTTGTGACCCTAGTTTGGAGAGGTGACAATGGCAACGGTTAAAAGTAACTAATAGTAGTTTTTGCGATTAATACTGTGTACTTTTACTTAAGTAGTTTTCTAACACCAGTATTTTTATTTGTAATTGAGTAACACTTTAACAATGCAACAGACAGATTTTCAGTACTCTTTCCACTGTTGATAATGAGTAATAAATCTTATTACTTTTAGTAACTTGAACAGCACTGCCTTGACCTCTGATCTCCAAAATATAATCAATCCAAGTGGAGATTCGTGCCAAGCTTGAAGGCGTTCTTGAAATATCGTATTCACATGAACAGGACGGACATGAAGTTATTGTGACCTCGACCTTTTACCGCCAAAATATAATCAGTAACTCATGAGAACTGGGCGGACAGACAGACAACACAAAAACATAATGTTGCCTTCCACATAAAGCATAATGAAAACGCAGACAGCAGAGACTGATAATGTGAAGTCTCTCTGAACAACCAGCTGCTGGAAAACACAAGTCAAAGGCGCACCGTGTTGTTTCTTGTTTTAGCCCTCCTGCAGTCACGATATTGGCTTCAAGTCACTTCTTTGAAGGTGGCTTCTTATATTTATTTTCTGTACCGATCACCATCAGAGATTCCTGCTGCAGCGAGACAAATGTGACAAGAACAGCACAACTCTGGCAGGTACATTAAAAAGTAACAGGAACAGAGAGAACAACTCTCAGTCCTCCTGTGAAGGAAAAGATTTTGCTCCGCTACAGGTCAGAGGACATTACGTAGTGAACGCAATGTAACTGAAAAAGACATTCACTTGAAGGGACAGCGGGAGTGAAGGATAAGTAAGCATGGGTATAAAGTTAAAGACGCATTTGGTAAAGAACTTTGAAAGAAATGATTTCTCATCAATCACAGCCAAGTTGGGAGAGGAGATGATGAAAAGCTCTCTCGATTTGAAAGGTATCTCTGGGTGTTTGCTTTCTTCAGATAGACAGCCTCCCCCCAGTAAAGCAAAGGGGATTTTCTAAAGTCATTCGTGAGATGTAGAAAAGTCAAAGTAGAGGTCTTGTCACTCACAGGTCTTACGTGAATGGCATGTCAACTGTTGCTGAGAGCAAACCTCTTTACAGGATCACTCCGGCGTGACAGAAATTTGATCTTCATTTTTTTTTTGCATTTTGCATGCATGAAAGAGATCACATTTAATTTTATCTTGGAGGCTATTTTTACACGCATACCCCGTGATGAACAAATGTATAAATCAGTTTTACCTTACCTGCCAGGCAACCAAATGACTCCCAACACGTCTGATTCAGTCAGTGAAGGTGATCCATCACTGTGATTGAGAAGATAACAAACGCGTTTTGCCAAGCTGCATTTGAACACGTGGCGCGCTGACGCCCAGCCTGTGGTTATCATGTTTCTAACCAAGCATGTAATCATGTGATTTCTGCCAAGTTGCAATGACACTGTATTCTCTTTGCTCTTCATTTTTTTCTTCCATATTTGTTTTCAATACATAAAGAAATGCTCCTTTGCTGTTTGGGCACATGCTAAATCAATCCTGAATTTTTTGTTGTATATTTATATATATATATATATATAGCAACATCAATTTATGTAATATTTGCTACACGTGACACACATGCTTCTGCCCTGGCTAATATTGCAGTTGCCTCTAGAGTGACCCACTGTCCACAAAACTGTGATAAAGTGCCCTCTACGGTGCCAATCCAGTGGAGAAAATGCAGTAAAATGCCCTCTGATGTGCCTTTCCAGTAGACAAAACATGATAAAGTGCATCACAATTTTCCCCGCTGCCTGCCCTTTTGATTTTTTTTTTAGCCCCTGTCCCTCAAACAGCCCAAGTCCACCACTGATCCTCCAAAGAAGCCCCACTAAAAGTTACTGTCATCCTCCCAATGAGTATCAGAAATCCCACAATCACAGAAGCGTGTGTAACATTTACACAGGCTTACCAATACATTTGTAATTTGCACAGACCATTTGTTTTTGATCTTCTTGAACAAGGAACAAACCGATGGTGTCTATATCTAATAAACTAATTCCATTATAACTCCATTTGCCATTTTAATTGGAGAAGCAGCCGAATGCAGAATTGTTTGTTGGGGCCATTTCATGTTAGAGAGAAACAGAGAAAAATATTTTGCTTTTTTGTTGGAGTTTGAAAGGTGAAGGGCTGGCTGGTCTGCATGCTACAACTGAGTGAGTCACTACAGGTTTGCTGTGCTCCTGTAAGATTGTGTGCTGTTATCGCCGCTCTTTTTAAGAGAAATGTCACGCCAATTATCAGGTGGCTATTTCATTAATTCCAGGAGAGGAAAAGGAGAAGGTTCTCTATTTTCAGTTATGTTCTGGTCTCCAAAAGAATGTGACTATGTCACACTGTATGCCTGGCTAAATGAAAACAGATACCAAATGCATTTCATCCAAGAACTTCAACAAGAGCAGTGTGGGTTTGTGGTGTCAGGACTGACTATTATCACATAATAGTGTTGCTTGGGGGGGGGGGGTCACCAGACGGATGGACAGAGCTGATGGAAAGCTGCTGAGTTCTGGAGAGCTTTGAATAAGTACAGATGTTCCAGAGATGATCCTGCAGTCAAACCTGCAAGTAATGCGAGGTGACAATTTCCCTAGTTTTCTGTTTGAACACGCCTTCAAGCCATGTCTGCAAGTATGCAAGGGTCCACAGGGGTCTGCATGAAGTAATTTTGTCATTAGGGGGTGTGGGACATCTGCATACCTCCAATTTGCAAGGCCACCATGCTACAACAAGCTACAGAGGAGAAAACCAAAATCCCTTGCCTTCTGGTGAACCACCAATGACCCTGATATGAACAGTAGTCAAATGATTAGAGAATTTTTTTTTTTTTTGATCCCAATTGAATTGTAAATTGTAAAAAGTTGAAGAAAAGAGACTACACACCCAACGGCTGCCAGGAAACATCATGACTTCCAAAAGCTAACGTTAGCCACTGCAGCTACGATGCCTGTGTCACACAAGTAACTGTTGTTGCTCGTTCTTTCTGTTGCTGCCTTATTGGAAGACCAGGAGTTGCTGGATAAAACACGTCACAAGGGACAATAATTTTGGTGGTGATGACGTATGTTGCGTTTCACATAAAGCTAAACTAAACTATGACAAACCTACCACAAACTGTGACTTTCTTGTCTTTGCATGAATGCAATAATCTTTTTTTCTGCATGGATTCTCAGTGAAATCAGATGAAATGCGCCTGTGTTTACATTTTTCCAGGCAGAGAAGGCATAAGGAGATTTTTATTTAGATAATTTCATTTTTGATGTTGTATTATGTGGTTATTAGAGTGGAAATGCCTCCAAAATCAACAAAATATGAAAGTGCCTTGTAGTGGCTTTAAACAGAAACCACTATGTATCCAGGATGTCTGCAGCTGTCCAGTTCAGGCCTTTACAAGATGTCAATAAGAAACATCTCTCGAGTGGTAAGGATGTGTTGTTCCAGGGTGACAACCACACAGTGCCGGCCTACAACAGAAGGGGGAGGTGAAGTGCGGCGCAGCTCGCTGTGGAAGGCGGCAGAGGAATCTGTGGACGTGGGCCAAACAGGATCCTCTCTACGTGAAAGGTCCCCGCGTCCCTGACATTCAAAACGTCAATGCTGATGTCACGGCTGCCACCAGAAGAGTGACATGTGCAGCTCGGCGTCGCGAGCCAGACCCACGCTCGGTGTGGGTGTGCGGGAGCGAGTTTGTTTGCCTCGAAATCACAATGCCTCCTGTAGCTCTCCCTCAATCGCCACAATCCTCCCCGTGGATGGACACCTGGTGCCCATGAAGCATGGCTAACTAAAGCTGCTGTACGTGCTTCTCCTCACTTTGTCTTGAGCACAGTTGAGGGTACTGTAGAATAGATGCAGCAGAGGCAACGTGGAGTGTGTAGGACCACTGAACAGCATGCAAATTGTTGTATATTTGTAGTGTTACTACACTAACCTGATTTATACTAACTGCTGCTGTTTTCACATTCAGAAGAGGAAAAAATATCCCAACCTTCAGATGGATTAGGATTACTGAGCCTGTCACTCGCTGTGAAGGAAACGTCAGGATTTGTATGGTTGTCTTTAATAACATTACGAGTTTAGAAATAAAACCTCCCAGCGTTTATTTTACATCGTTATAAAAAAAAGTTCCCCTGTGCTCACTCAAGATCTCGTAATAAATATGTTTTCTCTTATTTGCACCCGGTTCTTCTTCAGGCTCCCTTAAAGGATTCCTCCAGCGCTGGGGAAAATTAGCCTCATTCTCTAGATAAGAATGTCACCCTGTGAAATTCACTGCTGTTTTTATTTTTTTACCTTTATGGAGAACAAATCCTGTTTGCTGTCCTGCAACTTACATCATGACCCAAACAGGCTTGTGGTTTTAATTTGCATATGAGGTGATGTATAGAATTTAAAATGATCATAATAAAGCTGGTGACTAAAGTTAAAAGATTATGAAATGAATGAGTCTAAGTACATCCAAAATACCCACGTATGTGAAAGCTCACTGATTTATCTGACATTGGAAAGAAAGACCTTTATTTGGTGTTTAAATGGTTTCATTTTGTTCCTAAGTACAGATTTTTCTTATTTATAACATTTGGAAAGAAAATATATTTCTGTTATCAAGTACAGTAACATGCATTATGTTTGCGTCAGGAAAAACAAACACAATTTCAATCATTTAGGCAGAACATCATCAAGTCCATCAACAGTCCAGTTTTGGAAGGTTGTGTCCACTCCTGAATCTGTCGCTGCTTACGAGACAGCAGGAGGGTCAGACCCAAGGGTCTCATTCTCATCAGAGAAGGATGCCTCATCATTTATTCATTCATCGATTTTTTTATTTGTTCCGCTCATGGCAAAGCACAAGTCCCGGGAAAAAAACCCAACAACAATCAAAACACAACTCTGTTCACACATCCCATTACAGACAAAAAGCAAGGAGATGAAAAGTCTTATTTTGGCTGCCCCTTTTTCAAACCATAAATAAACAGAGGAAATAGTTAGTCTGTCGATTGGTCGCATAAAGCTACGACAAGTGGCTGCGTTTCCATCTTAGTAAACACAAAACATCACATCAAAAATAAAATTATCTACATAAAAATCTTCCCCTTCTTCCCTTTAACAGAACTAACATATGACTCATGATAACTTTGACTGGGAAAAGCAGGCATTAAGAATAACTAACTTATCTAAGTCATATACAGGCATCAGTAATAAACTGAGACTGTTTCATAATAATTAAAAACTCATTGTAGCTTTAACATAATTCAAACTATAGGCCTGTGAAAAGAGACATAGTAACATGAGGACACGTGGTAGAAACAAAATAATAAAACAACAAAGAAAAACCACAGACACAATAATCACATCTGAAAAAAAGTTTTTAGAAAATATTTTGAAGTAAAAACTAGATAGGCACGTCTAAATGAGAGTGGGAGTCTGTTTCAGATGGTGACCTTCACCGAAACTCTTTCTTTCTTTCTTTCTTTTTTCTTTTGCTGAAACACGTATCACATATGATAGAAATACCCTCACTTAAATTTCAAATCGAACTTAAACTCAAAGTTTTTTTTAAATAAACCAAACAAAGTTTTGTTGACCCATTATCTTTTCTTAAAGTAAATAACTTTTCTTCTTCAGATAAACTTGAATCTTTGAGTTTTAGAGAGCCCCAAAACTTATTTGGGTGCTTGAAAATTAAATGGTTGTAGTTGAAAATATTATATTATTTTATGATTAATTATCAAATTTACTCAACAGTTTTTGAGTTTGTTGCTGACCATGTCCACAAAGTTTTGGGGATTTCTTAAACTCAAAGATTCAAGATTATTTAATGATTAAAGGTAAGTTTGAGTGGCTCAAAATACATTGAAGGAAGCATGGGGTTTGGATTCAGGTGTAGCAGACCTTGAGATGATCAACAACGCACGCAGCACTGTGGACTGCAACTGGAGGAGTGGAGGTGAGCGAGGATAAGGGCCATGCAAACCCAGCTTGGACTTAAGGATGCTCCAGGCAAAATGTCCAGTCAGGGGAAAGAAATGGACGAAATGGGACAAGCAACAGGAAACCAGACAGTGTTTGTGCAACATCTGTGGCCGAACTTCTCGTGGAGGTCATATAGAGGCATAACCAGTTTCATAAAAACTCGTAGCTTGTCGAAGTAACATAACAGGGTCCTTCTCAACATAATCTGTAGTCTCAGACACATTGGGCCTCATGCAGTCTCATTTTTGTATTCTTGTCTTAAAGTTCGCCACATCAGATTCACCAAACTTTCGTAACTTCAGAAAACCGAGTAAATTACCCACCTGTATGTATTTGAGTGCGCGTGCATGAGTAAGTCAGTATAATTAACACCCCAGTAACACCATATATGGCTGCGCTTCCTGCTCCGAATGTCAGGAAGCATTCATTAATGAAAATGGAATCAAAGAAAAGTGCGAGTTTGACGTCCTGCTTTCAGAGATCCACGAATGAAGATTTGTCACTTTAACAGCATCAGAAGTGGAATTTAAAAACCTGCCAGAGCAAAGAAACGGGAAAAGTGGATGCTGTTAATGTTGTGTTACCGGAGGGTCGGACTGTCACTGGAATGAAGAAGAAATGTCTCGATATGAAAATGACTTAAGAGAGAGAGAGAAAAAACAAAAAAACAACTCGTCACAGCCACAGCAAGAGAAGTGATCGATGACTGCAGCGAGAGGAGAGGGTTAAGGGGAAGTTTTTATCACGAAGACAGAGGACAGAATAAGTGAGGATGTTCGCCTGGACAGTGACTTCACAAACCTGCATGTGCATGACTTAATCAGGAAGTATAATTTATTTTTCAAACTCAAAATGTCTTCAGACTAATGAAATATGCAGTCATTAGTGAAAAACCTTGGTTTGGATAACAGCCGACTGACTCTACGACAGGTCTGGACCACTCGAAAATTGTGTCCTCATCTGAAAGAGAAAATTGGTGAACACTACAAGTTCTCTTAAATTGCTCGTACGCACCACTTAGGAACAAATCTGCCTGTGCAAGTGGTTCTTGCATTGGCAGAAAACCTTTGCTTAGAGATGGACAATAGAAATAGATGGTCCGTCCATCGCAGTTCACAGTCAATACTTACAGTAACACAGCATCATCAGGGTCCTCCTCAACTGTCCTCAGTGTCAGACACTTATCTTCACTGTCAAAGAGACTAAACGTCATCGACGGAAAACCTTTCACTGGATGTCATTTTCAACCGAGACGGCATATAAAGAAAGAGCGGCGAGAGAAATGGTTTAGAAAGCTGCGGTGTGAACTTTTATACGTTTCCCTCAATGTTTCCCAGCGTGGGAAATATCAGAGTTCTCTGAGGAATTAGAGAACTCTCTTACAGCCCTTAAGCACAGGGAAGTGTTTTGAGTATTAAAAAATCACTTGTGATCATGACCTGAATATATCAGAAAAAAAAACTAAACAAGGGTGAAAAATGATCATATTTGTTTGTATGTTTTATTCAGGATGTAACAACACAAAATCCTCAAGGTACAATAATACCTAATAATAAATGTTATGTGTATAACATTTTTAGTTCATATAAAATTTGTTTTCTTCCCTTTTGACTTGAAGTTCCTCTGCTTTCCTTGCTTGATAATATAAAACAGACGTGGTGAGCTATGACCTAAGCATGTTCAAGAACTTGGCATGAATTGTCGACTGCAATTAATGTTTGAATTATGTATGTGCAATGGTAAAACAAAAACTAGAAGCTAAAAACTAACTTGAGTGCACTCAAGTAGAGTTCAAATCTCTGCCAGGCAACATGAAAAGAACATTTGGATGAAACACCCTTTGTAATCATCAAAAATTTGATTAGTGACTGTAATTTTATCACTTGCTTTTGTCAGCACTTGTGAAGGATTATAATTATATTTATTTTGTGATTTAATTACATGTAACTATAGCAGTCTGATCCTTTACGGTTACTTAAAGCTACTACAAGGAACTCTGTTTATATTTTGTAAATGCTGAAGGCCACTGTGGACTGTGTTTCCAAACCACAAATTAAAATGTCGAAAATAAAATTATCTGGGTAAAATTTTAACTGGCAAACATACTAATCACTGTAACTTGGCCAGGGAAAATGTAAACACAGGCTTGTGTCGTCTGATTTCATAGAAAATCTGACCAGCAGGCATTAAGAATAATTATGTAGAAATAGTCAGTCCTCTTGTTTACTTATGTAGGTCATATAAAGGTATCAGTAATGAACTGAGACTGTTTCATAACCAGTTAAAAACTCCCTGTAGTAGCTTTAACATAATTCAAAGTATAGGCCTACAAAAAGAGTGGAATAACTCTGGTGAAAACACAAACTCAAATGCAGGGAAAACACACAGGAGACAAAGTGGGGTTGAGAAAAAAAAAAAAGCAAGGTCTTTACTAACAGTCCAAAAAGTCATACACAGGCAGCCAAAGAGGCAAACGATGCAGACAGGGAGCAGGCAGAGATCCTTAAATCCAGAAAAACTAGCAGAGTCCAAAAAAAAAAACAACAACCAGAGAATCAAACAGTAGGAGAGATCGCTGGAAGGCTAAGCACACAAGGTAACAAAGACAATCTGACAAGAGGAAGGACGGAAACGGGAAAACAAAGGAAACTGCCATGACAAGAGAGGTGATTACTTCAAAATAACGGGAAATATGTAGCTGGCACTTATATGTTGCCATGGCAATACCGCAAGTCATGTGCAGTCTCTTTTATGATAGTTAAGAGGTTTTCTTATGCTATCATAGAACATTTTGTTTACTGTCATTTTGGGGTACTTTATGAGTTAAAGTTATTATTATGTGATCTTCATGATGACGAACATGTTTTTCTTTGTAAATCACATGACCCTGACCCGGATGTTTAAGCTGGGAAAAGGCCGGGCGAAGACAGAAAGTGAGGGAAATGCCGAGTGTAAATGGCGGACTTTTACACTCCCGTCTACGATCCTTCAGCTGGTCCACCAGGCGAACACGGCACTAATTGATTAAATTACTGTAACTGAATATTGGGTTTATAAGGAAATTAGACACATAAAGTGTTTATTGTTATTTTTGAGCTTTGTGCTTGAAACTGTTTGTTTGTTTTATAGTTTTTACAGTGTTCTGTTATATTTCCATGAAGAATAAATGTGAATATGGACATTGGTAAGAAGCGTGGACTCTTTTATGACCAGTGTATAAAATGACAAAATCCAGAATGTTACAAAGAGATATAATAACAGAAGAACACATGGTAGAGTTGTTATACAACTTGTTGTACACCTAAGATCCACACACAATGCAAGCCAAAAATGTGTTTTGTTAAGTCACAGTGAGCTGCTACCTTCAGTGACCAAAATCTGATCTGTTCACTCTGGAGTCCAAATTGACATTTGTGTGAAATTCACGTTCACGTGAATGGGATGACCCAAAAACATAATGCATCTTGCCATGGCCTTGGCTGACATTGGGGTATGATGAAAGGTCTTTTAAGGTTTTTCATAAATTGTGAATCACACAGGTCCTTCAGCATACAGTCATGAATGTGCAAAATAAATAAATAAATAAATATGGGCTCATCGGTCCAGTAGTATGTGTGATCAACTGGAAGATAACAATGCATCAGTCAGTAGCAGTCCCTTTAAAATAAAAAAAACCTGAATATTAAATAATGAATAATGATAAAATAAAATAATGTAATATTGTAGTAGCTATTGTTCCAGTATCCCATACAGTATTGCAACATTTTGTTATCATGATATTCAATACATTGTTACATCCCTATGTTTTATGCAGCTAAAACAGCCTTGGGTCAGATTGACCCCAAACAACACTTGAGTCTTACAAAGTGTGCACAGGACATTGAAAATATCTTAATCTAATGTTAATCCAGTTATCCTGTTATATTCAAAAAAGTGATTACATGAAGCGCATAAAAAGATGTCAGTCATTTATTTAGAGATGTTAAAAATGGAATGAGGTCAAACTGTCCACATGTATAAAAGCAGGCTCCTGAGGTAAAAGGCTACTGCAAACGCAGATTTATTCAAAAATATTTAATTGAAAACTCTGTTCATAGTCATCACAAAACTATGGGCTGGAGCACAATGTGCGAAGGACACAGACAGAGAGGACTCCAAATCAGATTCCAAACTAAATGACATGTCATGGGTATTAATGCACACAAGTTCAAGACATTCATACACAAGTGTGATGATAGGATGACACACACAAAAAAAACCCCCACATAATTAAAGCGAGGCTGTCGTGCTTGCAAGACAGCTGTACACAAAACGAGTAGAATTACTGGGCACATGAGAAGTCCAACAATGAATCTATCATGCGTCCTTGCTCCTTCACTTTCTGAAAGAGTGCCATTATCTTCTCTGAGGTGCACAGAAGAAAAAAAAAAATCTCTCCACAAGCCATTAAATATGACAGGGGCCGGGTGTGAGGATGAATTTGAAAAGGTAATAGCTGCTTATCTACGTGTACGAGCTGGCACATACCAAGTATAGTGTTCGGTCTTTATGCTTGCACTTTGTCTTTTCCTCTATCTCGTCCCGCACACATGGACAGGTAGGCATGATGAACAGATACATAAAGAAGCATGTAAAATTGCATTAAATACGGTTAACCTTCGATAAACACTCATTTCCTCTAGCATGGTCCATTGGTCACATTTGGCAGAGCTCAACTTGTTTGATACATAAAAATTTGAGCACAAACTGTCTGTTTCTATCCTTTTAAGGACACCTTTCCATCAGATAAATACAGTCTTCTTCCAGAGAGAAGTAGGACAAGCAAAATAAATCTTCAGCACTACCGCCTTCAACACTATGGGGGCGTGAGGGTCGGGACTCCAACATGGAGGCCGGGGCGGCGTACCGCCATTGTAGCAGCGAATTCGGCAGCAAAGGCCTTTTCTGGCTCTAGGCTCAATGACATGTGCGTTGACCTAAATGCATATCAGTGAGTGGGTGAACATCAATGCTGTATCTGATGTAGGTTCCCAAGGTTTTATATTTGTTCCAATTACAGAGTTGACTGATGTTTGATTCAATGTGCCCGAAAGCAAGGAACCCAACGAAGGCTGGAGCGTGTCTAAGTGTTTATTTACAGTATGTTCTGATGCACATACCCTCATTTACATTTGTAGATGACTTGGTGCATATGTACTCTATGTTTATGTGCATGCGTTCATGCGTCAATATTCGACCAGGGCCCGAAATTAACACCTGCAAAGTGCCAAATGTGGGTAGATTTTTCATTTGGTGTGTAAATCTCGGTACACCTTGCTGGGTAGGGTTGGCTACTGAACTCTAATGAGCACCAGTTAACATTAAATCAATTGCACCAAATTTCGATACCTGGGAACGCATCTGGGTGAGATAGTATCACAGAGCGTAAAGAACGTCTAACAAACTCAGAACACAGTGTAGCTTAAGGCTAAAGAGTGCACCGTTTTTGTAGTGTGAAAGTTAAGTCCCTCCTACAGCAGCTGCTGCTAACGTTAGCACGCCTGCAGTGTTTTAACAGAATTTAATGGACAGCAAAACTTTAAGTGATTAATTGGCTCGCTGGTTGAAGTTGTTGTTGGAGATAAGTGGGCTGTTTTTTGTGATACCTGTCCTGGTTGGCTTAGTATGTTACTAGCATTAGCCAACACTTAGCCACTGGCTGTTTCTGAAACTCGTTACCAACATATTTAGTACACCACAAGAGTTTGTGAGTTTTATTAGCATGTCTAAAACCTTAGTGTGAAACCAATATTTGTGAATTTCAGACTATCAGCGGGGAAATATTACAGCAAAAAAACATGAAAGGATATCCCATCTGTTTCGACAGCGCTGCCCTGGTGAGAGGGAGGCATTGCGTTTCTGTGGTGTGTAAAATGTTCTAAATTAATAACAAAATAATCAAAATAATAAAAAAAGGTACTGTTACATACCAATACTGAACTGTAGGTACTGGTATCAGTAGTGTACTGGTTCAAATGTGAACATGCCCAAACCTAGTTGTTAGGTATGTATGATATGCAACACAAAAGGCTATATATAAACATTTCATATTTTTGCTGGTTAAAAAAGAAAAAGTTTGCCAGGTAGAATTTTTCATCTACCAGACATTTGGCTGATGAGCTAAGAAGTTAACTTCAGACCCCGTTTTCAACACACAGCAGGTTTCACACAGACTGACACTCCTTATCCGTCACATGGGCTTATAGCCTAGAATTCAATCAGGACTAAAAGAATGATGCTCCATTCCCGCTCTGACGTGGCTTTATATTCATTTTCCCCCAGCCAGTAATAAAAGTGAAGCTATATGGTGGTGGCACCTCTGTGGCCCAGGTAATCCGTCAGCTGCAGTCTCCGGCTGTGTTTGCTGGCTTGTCTGTGCATGCCTGTGTGACTCATGTGTCTGTGCATCTGTGCATGTCACAGACAGTGACTGACACCCTTCAGCACGCCGGTCCGACCCGATGAAAACATTTTGAATCTATAGCCAGATGGAGAATCATCTGCTAGTTTCTTAGGGCGAGTTCACACCGAGCACAATTTTGCTTATTGCAAAATGATAATGTGTGAAGCCAGACCTTTCTCCAGCACTGACCACTATGGAAATCGGTCTGTCCGTGCTTCAAATAATACATTTTAGGCCATTCCACCCATGTGGATGGGTTCAAGCCTGTCAACAATTCAATAGACCAACTAGAAGATGGAGATAAAAAGCCAGAATCTGTCCAAAGATCAGGAGCCAGATGTTCAAACTGCACACACAAATTATTTATGATTTGACCATAAGTCTTACAGTTGATCCACTCCTTATTTCTTCAGACTTTTACCAATTCTTCAAACTTTTTTGGGTATCAAGTAGGAGGTGTCAAACAAAAGTTATAGGAAAGCATTGACAGCCAGAAAAGTGTTTAAAAATTCAACAGCAACATCTCTTGTGCTTTATGGGCTTTATATTATTTTTATCTCAGTGCTGTGAACACCACAAATAAAGTTCCATTCATCTCCATCGTATTGGGGTAGCAGCAGAACCAAAAACATCATCGTGGCTCGATACCACTTCGAGGAAAAATATCTTTTCAGGAGGAATTTGGGTGAAACAACCCTTTAAGGTAAGTACTGGTGTTGCTCAAAGCGTCATGATTTATTTTGCAGCCTCCTGAATGTGTGAGAGAGGCAGCTGGGTGCGTATGTGAATCCGAGGGTGATGCAGTCAGGTGCAATCGCTGCTCAGGTGTTACATGATCATATCCATGCACTCGGCTTCATAAGAACATTTGAGCATTTTTAGCCACCCTGCGCGCAGAGCGGGGCAAGTGGAGCGTTTGTTGCAGGCTGTTTAAAATGGATTTATAGGGAAATCAGAAACAGCAAGCACATTGATGTGTTATTTGTGCGCTTCGCCCGTTTCTTGTGCTTGTGTCTCAAGTTAAAACAGTTTCCTTTTTTCTTTCTTTCCCTCCTAACTCCTACACCTACCCTCTTTACCTTTCTTTCTACGTCATACGCCTCCCTCTGCCAAGGTTGGCTCAGTTCTGCCTTAACATATTTCTTTTCTATTTTGACCATCTGTCTCATTTACACAAACAGTTCTGCTCCTCTTTCCTCTCTCTGCTTTTTGACTGATCTCTCTCTCTCTCTGATGAATACTATTGGATTTTTCTTTTTGCTCGTCTCCATCTGCCAAAATGCCTACGATTAAAGATCCGTACATAAATTAGACTGTCCATCAGGTTTTTTTAAATGTCACTTTTTTTTTTTTTTTTTTTTAACAAATTCAGTGCACCAAAGAAAATATTCTTTGAGGGTGCTCAGTTTAGTCTTTGAGCATATTGAGCCCAGGATGTCATTATTCTATGACCATGCTGTTCAACTCAATGATAATTAGTCTGGGAGATTGTTGGACTGTGGGTGGTAGATACATATTTATCTAGTTTTACCCTATACTTTATTATTTATCTCCTGGAGATTGTTTATCCAACATCAAGCCATTTATTTAATATGCACCTACTAAACTAATTCATATAGCACCATATAATAATTATCTCAGGGTACTTTTCATATATATGGTGGACGGTTTGCTAACTTGTAACTGCCCTTTTTTTCCTAAACCTTCTCTCTCCTTTTGTAAGGTTGGTACTATAAAAAGTGTGCCGTGGATCATCTAAGATAAGACATGCCGCTTCTCCATCTCATTAATTAGTCTCTCTTTGTCCTTGTTGATTGCTTTGATGAGAGGAAACAAAGACGTTAAGGATGTCAGAGTTGATTTTGACCAAATAAAACAGGTTGGGAGAGCTGTTTCCCAAAACCTGTTTGTTGATGCACGTAGCAGGTGAGGACGTCCTCCGTCTAATGTTGTCTAATATTTTAGTGTGCTGTTTAGGTGCAATATGAGCAAGACTGCAACCATGTGGCTGCCGTTTTGTGTTTAGCAGAGACTCCCAAAGCTCAGATCGAACTGTCGTAGTTGGCAGCGTCGATCAAACATCGATCAATATTCTATTACTGCACTCTTCCATTTAGAACCCTTTTCATCCACAAAATCCTTATTGGAAGAAAGAGTTCAAGTATTGTTGAGGGCAAAAAATCCTCACCCTCAAATATGCAAATGTTTATCCATGTTTCACATTGTACTTTAATATGTGAATGTATCTGGTTCTTTGGGGAACCCTCAGAAAATGCTCCACGCTCTCGTCAGCACTGTGCATGTTCCGGCGGCGAAAAACCAGGATGGCAACCCCCATAATGCCAAACACATGGCTTCAAAATGTACAAACCAGTGGGTGACCCCACAGTTGGTTCACACTTACTTGCAACTAACCCTGCTCACACTAATGCTCTTATTTGCTCCGAGAAGTAAACTGACCCGAGCTTGTGAATGAGCAACGCCGCATAAATATCCTTCCTAAATGAGGCCGTGTTTAGTTCAGCGTGTTTGTGTTAGCCGAGGTCGTTCAGATGGTCAGCGAAGCCCCATGGGAGACTCTTTCTCTATCAGAGGGAGACTATGACAGATCTTTATTGTAATTGGCCTTGGAGGTAATAAGCAACGCTCATCACCCCGTCGGTCTCCCACCAAGCTCCCATTCCCATTATCCCCTGCTCGTTCCGATTCATTAAACCTCCAGTGAGATTGGTCAGAGTGGTGGAAGAAAGGATGGAGCATTCATTTTGGTTAAGAAGATCCCTGCTCCTTTGATGCTTCTCCTTAAATGGGCACTAATTGACAGAGACGTGGTAATGGTGTGAGAAATGTTTGATAAATAGTCGTGGGCTTTTCATCTAATGGCAGGACCTGTGTGTTTTTCCCCTCTACTTCAGCTTTTTTTCAGGCAGATTATGGCCTGTAGAAAAATCTCATTTGAGGTTAATGCCTCCACTGTTACCCTCAAGGTGTGATGGGTCTGTGTGTGTGTGAGAAGCAGGTGAACTTCACAGATCTCTCTGAAGCACTCAAGAGTCTTCCCTCAGGTTTTTCTTCCTCTTGGAGGTCTGACCTCTACCTTTCAATCTGGGCAGCCAACGGACCATTTCTCTGATACGATTTTGCTTTTGCAAGTATTGGCATGTCGTGTTGTATAAGTGTGTGTATTTGCTATCGTTCCCATCTCAGGTAAAATCCTCACAACCAGACTGAAGTGAGGAACCGAGTTGTTGATCAGGGCTTTGGTCTGAGAGTGTATCTCCGATGATTTCAAACACTGATGCCCTTTGTTGTTCAAAGACGCTTCTCCTCCTCTCCTGCCTTCCTCTCCTCCAGTCCTCAGAAGATGCAGGGTGAGTTTTACCTCTGAGTGCCTCTTTCACTTTGTTGATTGAAGTGAAATGAGTGCAGAATTTTATTGTCAGCGCTGCACTTCATGGTTGAAGATTCAGGCAGTGAGGACGGTATGAATGGAAATCATGTTGTTTGTCTGGACAAGTCAGTGCAGTGGTGAAGGCTTTTGGAAATTTTAGCAAACTTGCTCCAAATTGTACACTTTAAATCACACCTGATCATTCTGCAAGCCACCTTTGAAATGTACATTTCAATCAATCCAGGAATCAATTGATGTTCACTCTTTTTTTGTGTGGAAAATGTTGTATTAAAGGGTTAGATCACCCCAAAATAATAATAATAATAATAATAATAATAATAATAATAATAATAATAATAATAATAATGATAAATCATGCTTTTTAGAACCGCTATTTAGCCATCTTGATTCTTCTGGTGTGAATTGCCATGTTTTGGAGAATTCAACCAAAGAGATGTCTGTGTTCTCTTCAGTAAAATGGAACTGGATGACACTTGGTTTGTCAAAAAAGATAAAAAAGAATACATTTGAAAAACTCAACAGCAGTGCCTCTTTCCTAAAGTCATGGTCAAGTTACTCAAGAAAATCCACAGAACTTATTGTGAGCAGTTTCATGTGGCAACTTCTGTTTTTTTTTCTGTGGAAGAATCTACTGGAGGTGCTGTCTTTCCTCATGAAAGAAAATAGTTCTGGCATGAAACTGCTCACAACAATTTCTATGGATTATCATGAATAATCAGGTCAAGACATCTGGAAAGAGATGCAGGTGTTGAGTTTTTCAAGCAGATCTTTTTTGGCCGCTTTGAGCGGTATAACCCGAGTGCCATCTATTTCTAATATATTCAAGAGACTGCAGACATGCCTGCAGCCGATATCTACAAAACTCTTCAACTTACACCAAAATTATTTAGATGGATAAACACCACTACATGTAAAAGGAAAAATATATTTTTTTCATTTTGGGATGTCCCTTTAATACCCCCCTCTAGCCTGTGTTCACTGACATTTTTAAATGAAAGTTAGTGTTTGTGTGCTTAATAGTTGGACGTTATCAGTTACTGGCCAACACCATCAGCACAGAGAGCAACAGTGATCACTCTAACATCAGCTATGAGGTGGAGGATTTTTCTCCTTCTCTTTCACCTCAAAATGAGGACCCCATCCAGACGGGACTGCTGATGGAAAGAGGTCCTCCACTTGGATGGGGTGGGGGAAGGCGGCACCCGGTATATTCCCTTGCAGCGCTGACTTCAACAGCTGCTTCGCGGCTAATAAGCTAACCTACATCCCCAGCTAATTTGCTAATGCTACATCCTAGCTGGGATGTAGCATGAGGCGTGATGATGCGAGTTTGGAGAAGGATGTACAACTTCAAGCTCCTATGGTGGTAACATGATAGGTTCACTGACACAGCTTACAAGTCACACATGAAAAAATATTCAGTGAATAGTGTGGTTAACTAACATTGTCAGGAAATGACTTGGAAAAATATGAAATATTATACCAATGCCAAATACACTGGAGTCTGGGATTTGAGGAGAAAGTACATGTGTTTTCTAAAATTACTTCAACATTTCTTTGCCCTCATTTTTGCCTCTTCCACTGTGCCAAAAATGGCATCCGATGGTCTGGTTTAAGGTGTTAAATATGAATGCCCAGAGCCAAATGTCAGAATAACTCGAAATAATTGCAGTCTGCTGCAGACAACTCTGAATCATCATTACCAGTTGTGTGGTTGATTTTGGGGCCAGATAAAAAAGAGTGCCTTAGCCTGAGTGAATACAGCTTGCAGTAAGCTGCTTTAGCACCTGTGATCACAGCTAGCCGTTGCTCAACAACACCAAAGACTAACACCTGGCGGGGCTGGCATCTGCAGGAAAAAGGGAGAGAAAAAAAAAAGCCACACAAACAAACGGCTTTGCCACTCGTGTGCAGAAAGCTGTGGCTCAAAACACTGTGTCCAGGGATTTTCTAAATTACCCTCTTGCTGAGTTCAGTCACAGTAAGTACTTTGAAAAATCATAATCGGGTCCCTGAGCAGCCCTGGGGGTGGCCGAGGAAGCACTCAGTCTTGGTTTTCCTGATCTTAACTCTCCTGTTATTAACTTTTGTGCAAGGTATCATATTTTTGGATAAGAGGGGAGAAAGCCACCAGGAGCCTGAAAATCATGCTGAGAAACAACAGAGGCTATTACCATGGTGCATTATTTCCTCGCTGCCCCGTGGTGGCTTAGATGGGACTCGCCATTCGCAAAAACATTACAAACATTAAGCACTCCTTCCTTTCTCCTGGCAAGGCACTGTCATTTTCAAGACAGGAACATTTGCTCTGTCATGCTCTCTCATTCTCTCTCTCGGCCTCTACTTTACTGATACTGTCATTTCAGAAACAGCATTTGCTCACTCACTCTCTATCAACCCCTCCTGTCTCTGCTCTTCCTCTTTCTGTCCTCCATCCTCTCCTTTTCCTTGTTCTCCTCCTTCTCCCGCACAGGCAGAGCACAGACAAGATAACATGCAGCAGGTTCAGTCCGTGCTGTGCGAAGACTTAGCACAGCCATTTGTGTCTTTTTCTATTCATGTCATGCGCCTCAAACAGCGTGGGGAATTACATTCCACAGCCAAAAGAAAAGAACAATACCACCATGCTTAGAAGGGTGCTGCACTAACACACAGCGTCACCCCTGAACGTATAAAAATACACATGAAATGGAAAGCAGAGTGCTACTTGCTGCTGTATATTGACGTTTCCATCATACTGAATGAGTGTTAACGCACCCCCCCCCCCCCCCCGCTATGCAGCTACAGACATAGCCGACTCTTCCTGGACTCAGAGCTCCCAATGATCATGATGGGACTGAAAACAGGCACCGACACGGACAAAGGTTTGATGACTGGGAAAACAGAGCAAAGGTGGTTTGATGGGGCTGAGTCAGCCACTTAGCTGCATGGCTAACCTGGTTAGCGACAAGCAAAGCTATCTTTCTATCTGGAAACTGCATAATTACCTCAGTAGTATATCCACTGATGGTCCCAGAGGATGTGTTCACTCTAGGGTTGCCACCTTCAATGTGGAAAAGTAAGGGACACCTCGGCATTGGCCCCATGCCAAGGGAAACAAATCAAGTGTAATGTATAATAAAAATGTAAATAAAACTGTAGAAATGTGGCAGGAATGAAATGTGAACTGAAAAGTGATGAATTTGATAACTTGTAGTGTTACAACCTGCAATAAAGTCATAAAAATCAAGTGCGGGTCCTCACCCATGAAACTTTCAGCATTAGAAGCTTAATTTTTCCATGCACCAATTTGTGGTTTTTATGCATCAATTTCAAGTCCTCTGCTACCCTCAACATGAGTGTTAAGGAAATAAAAACTGTTGCATCATTTATATTAAGGTTTAAAGCATCAGATCACAGACATGAGCAAAATGTTTGGTCTGTCAATATAACATTCTGCACCCTCTGCACTTGAACTGCTCGACATGGTAGTCCTCTGCTTTGCACATTGCACGGGAAAATGTGGTGTCTGCAAAGTGTATAAAAATGTGGTGTGCATGAAAATACGAAACTTTGTCCCGCAACGATTCAGTAAGGGCGAGGGCATTTTATTTTTCAATACAGGATGATCCCATATCATACGAGACGGGTGGCAACCCTAGTTCAGTTTCGGTCCAGCTGTGTTCACTTGGAGGCTGCCAAGTCTGGTTCTGTTGCCCATTAACCTAACAGCAGCTCAGTTAGCAGAAACTCTGACCCAGAGTTGAGGCTGAGGAGGCGAAGGACATCAGAATTAAAAACCAGAGAGCATTTTCTCCATAAAACATGATCCAGTTCCACCCAAATCAGTGAACAGAGTCACTAAGTTGTGTTTTTAAACAAGTTATAAAGTTGTGTTTTTGGACAGCAATGTTAATCAGTGAGGCCCGGTCCACAGCCCATCATATGCTCTATGTAGCTAATGTTAGCTGTTGAAACAGTCCACTGTGAAATGCCTTGAGTATTATCTGCCATCACAGATAACACTTTCCTCAAAGCGATCTAGCCACCAGAGCTGTAAACACAGTATTTTGGAGAAACAGCACGTTTTGAGGTGGCGAACATCTTGGAAAACATCTGAATGGCTAAATTCCACCAGGCGCAGCTCCTTCGGTGCCTCGGAGTCTATTTTTGACAGATGCTGCATCACTTAGCACAGAGCAGATCGAACAGGCAGGAAGTCAGACACAGAAAAGGCAAGGAGAACCCGGTTAACTTTCAAAATAAAAGACCCCGTGCAGAATCACGATCATAAAGACAGATAGAAAAGAAACTATTTAACCACGTAGCTTGCTTGTCCACGGCAGAAACACAAAGAGCAAAGACAGACGGCCTAATCAACAAAATCTGAGCAAGTAAACAATAAACAGGCGGGCAAAACGCTCTGCTGCTGAAACGCTGCTGGTGGGGTTTGCAGTTGTGCGGAGGAGAGATCAGAACCGTGGTGCAGACGTGCCGCGCTTGGTGGAATCAGTGTTGCTAGCAACCAACAGTATGTTTATGGTAGCGATGCCTTCTGCACCGCTTAAAGTTGAAGACTGATTTACTGGTGGATGTCATGATAAAATTCGGCGCTTAAGCACACGTCTCTCGCCAATGACTTCCATTCATATATTTTTTCAAAAGCAAGGTCTATGTCTGTGTATTTTGTTTTACAGAAAAAGATTTTGATGTAAATTGTTTTGTTTTTGCTTTGTATTTTTTTAGGCATATTGTTAAACAGGTATGCTGTTATGACTGTGGATGTAATCTAAAGGTGCTAAAAAGGCATTTTTCATTTCATCTCAACTTTAAAATGCAGCCAAAATATAAATCCATATAATGATGCAGTGGGGGAAGAAAAAGTACTAGTAGGTCAATAAACTCAGCCACATTGTAAATCCTCATAGAAACGTTACAATGATCTCTCCTCAGGCACCATAAGCACTCTAAACCTTGGCAACAAAAGCAGAACACGTGTTCCTTAAATCATTTTAACAAAGGACTATATTCATTCCACCTTTTTTGTGATGTGGAAAGCAATAAAATCCTCTCCTGGAAATCCTGTGCTTGGCTGTAGTGTTAACGCAGGGGTGCGTTTCCGCGCTCGGCCGCATGGGGGCGACCTGCGCTGCCGCTGCCAGCACACCAGATCCTCGTGTTTCCTCATAAAGAACCCGGGACTCGTCCTCATCCGACGCACACCGGCAGCCGGGCTCTCCTCCACGGCAGGCTCCGACCGTGGCAGTGTGACTACGTGCAAGTTTCTCCCCCCGCCGCCCTCATTCTCCGCTCTCCGAGCTGCTCAACTTCTCCTCAGTGCTCCTGTCAAACTGAATTGCCGACCTTGACAGCGCGCTGCGGGGAGGATACGAATAAAAGTCTGTCCGCTGATTTGGAAAAAAAAACTGTCGGTCGCGGAGGGTGAAGTTTGAAGTAAGAGGCAGGGAAAGGAGAAAACGGCGTCTCCAGGACGCGAGAAAAAGTAGCTTCTCACAGGTGCAGCGAGGACTGGACTGTATTTGGATTTAACCTGGATTCATCTGACTGAGTTGCATCCAACACTTCAAAGAAAGAACTCAGACTGCTTCGGCACTCGGGAAAAATATCACTCCATCCTATCCTATCTGTGGAGCTGGAGCCAATTTGAACTGTTGAACAATTTTGCGAATTTCTCCGGTCGAGGCTGCAGCAGCGGCTCGGTTTTTTTTTTTTTTTTTTGCGCTCCCGGCTCGGTGCGCTCTGCCCGGCTTCGAGTGGCCGCAGGTTCCCCAGACGGAGAGACCCGCCTGTGTGTATCAGCAGGCAGACGGGAGAACCACGCCGGGTCTCGGACACACACACACACACACACACACGCGCACAACAGTAGCGCGTTTCCAGCTCGCCGGGCACTTGTTGTCCACTCTGCCCGGTTTGGGACCATGTTGGAGGACTCCTGGAGCGGATCGATGTGGCGCGCCACATGGATTTTATGTTTTTCCTTACTCATGCACTCCACACAAGCTCAAGGTAAGAAGGACACGATTAACCACCAGACAGGCCCATTAGAGTCTGTGGCTCCCCTGCTTATGTTTGATGTTTGTTTCAGCTCAGGAGATATCGGATCCGTGATGTGTTCAGTATTCTTTGCCTTTTTTGCACGTAGCATGTAATTTTCTCATTAGTCGACACATCACTGACACACACACTGTCTTAATTGCAGGCTAGTAGTGACACACTCACACGTTGGCAGCGCCTCTGCTGTTATCTTCTTGATTAAACATCTCGCCAACACTTTTTTTTTTACCCACACATGCCCTGAACTTCACCTAAATCTGAACTTTATTAAGTTCTCACGCGGCTGAAGGTGTCTGTCGTATGGATGTGATGCGTGCGAGGCAGTTTTCTTAAATTATCAAGAGACAGTATTTTCTTTCCAGCTGTTACAGTGTTTCTAAAATGAATTTTCTAGCCTGAACGCGCCGTATGCATGAATATGTCATTAGAAGCCCAGCTGTTAAAAATGTTCATCAGATTAATAAGTACTAATTAATTAATCATCCCTCTCCCTCATGGAATTAAACTTGCAACTCGCAAATAAACAGACACATATTGATATGCAGCGATTAATGCGAGCAGTAAATGTTGAAAATTAATTGGTTCTCAGAGAATTATGCGGCTTCCCCTCAGCACCAGGGGAGCAACAGCCAAGTGTGGCAGTTTTGCAAGGACCAGAGCTAGTGACTGTGTTTTTTTCCCCCTTAAATTATTATTATTATTTTCCTTTTTTTTCATGGAGTACAATAATCCCACCAGATCTCTGTAATATTCCTGTGGAGACTTGAAGTGCGTCTCCGGTGCCCGGCAGAGTCTACTGTAACCCCAGGCCTTCCTTCTTTTTATTGTATCCCCCTTGGGTGTTAGTTTTTATGTGATATTTACATAGCAGGCTGTAAAAAATTATGTTATCAGTATTGACAGTTTGTTTTTGTAAAAGAAAAATCCAGTTGCTGAGGGACATAAACGTCTGTTGAAGCCATGTTCAAAGCACATAACTTTCACTTTGATTACAGTATTTCTTGCTGTACGTTTAGAGCAGAGTGGAGCCTGTGGTTGCCACCATGGGTCCTTGAGGGTCCTCCAGGGGGTCCTCAGCCAACTATAGCTTAATTGCTTCCCCACTCACAATTGAAGTAAAAGCAATGGGAAATAATTGAAGAATAACGATCTTGATCGGAGGTTATCGTCTCCTCTGTAATCTTAAAGCTTTTGCACCCCTCACAGGGGGCGTAAAGTCAAACTCTTTAGTGTTTCTTTGACCTTTAGAAGTTTGAAAACCTCTAATTTAGACATATTAGGGCTGGGGTTCAAACCTTTATGGCACCACTCAACTTGCTCCAATACTATTGAGTATCTAAAAATGACTCGTTGATATCAAAGGAGTCAATCTTGTCAGCGTCATTAAGCACAGAATACACTTGTACCAAGCTCTAACAATGCTGGTGATGTGTTTTTTCTAACGGTATACATCGTAGAGACGTGCAGGAAAAACAGGGCCCCATCCCCAGAGATGGGAATCGTTGTTCTGTTTATTTACCACCATGCTCTTCTTTTAATTAAAGTGAGTAATTGTCGCCTAATGTGTTATGTAATTTAATTTCAAAGTGGATTTGGTATCGAAAAGAGTTGTGTTCAGGAACCGGCATTGGAGCCAAGGTATCGGCACTGGTAGCAGTATCTAAACTTTTTGAACAATATTCAACCTTTTTCACAGTTAATGCACTTTCGATATTGATCGATCAGTCTGGCTCTAATACGTAGACGCTGCATTGGCCTTTGGATCATACATCAACATTGCCGCCATATTGGACAGAGAAAGACTGGCCTGTAAACACATACAAGTAAACAGGGGAATTTTTTTTTCTTGGTAAAAAGCACTAAAATGTTGTTCCCAGATGATTTTAATGAGTCGTTTTCATGGTCAAGGGTTCATGAGTCACGTGGAGTGAGTTAGGAAAAAAAAAATCCTACTCAATTTGGACCATGAAACCTTGAAACGATGACTCATTGAAATTGGTTGAGAAATACAAACGTCATGGTGGCTTTTATCCTAAAATTGGCAGATCCCCCATTAACATGCGTTACCGGATCTGCTGGACTTGCCAGATACAGTATGGTGGTGATGATGTATTGCAGTGATCTACGTATTGTATGTCTCTGGGTGACATATGACAAAAAAAAAGCACTCTTTTTCTTCGCTTCCCTCTGCTGCTTCCTCTCCACTCAGGTAATTGGGATGCAGGTATTGCCGCCACTGTAAGGAGGGAGTATTACCTCTCTAGATAGACTCTAAGCCCTCGGTGGCGCTCACTCAATAATACAATGTAGAGAAGATGAAAAAAACAAACAAGGCAGATATCCATCATTCATGAGGGCATATCCTAGTGCCTGACATTTACAGGAGATTGATAACTTCTGTGTCCCAGGGATTAAGAATCCTGCCGTTGTTGCTTCCTCTCTCTCTATAACTGTATCTCTGCCTGCTGTCCATATCTGATTCTGGATTTTCATCCCCAGTCCTCTCCTGCTTTCCCTCTTAATGCTTATTTAACCGAGCAAGTTAAATAAGAACACATTATTTACAGCAGTGCCCTGGGGAGAAGGCCTTGCCTGTTTTTTTTTTGTTTTTTTTTTTCTTTTTTGGGATGTGCATGGGTGCATAAAGCAGTATGTCATGCATGTGACTTGGAAGAAGACTGCCAGTCACTCTCACTCTGTTTCTGCTCAGTCCATCCAGCAACGGCCCTAAGATTTCATTACGTAGTCGCTCCTGGGTCAAAAAAAACGTGGGATTTAATTGGACTCTCTTCAGACCGTTCGCAGAGCGGCTCATTGAAAGTGACCCCAGTGTGGGCTGCTCTCTTTCCATGCGATGATTAAAGAACATGATGAGGCGAGTAGCATGCCTCTGGATGGACATGTCAGCCACTGCTTGCCACATTTTAATGACCAGTCCACTGAAACGGCTGTTTAACAACGGGAGAACGGCCTTCATCAGAGCAAAGTGCTATGACGTCTTGCTTTAAGGCTTGCTGAGCAGAGCGGGATAATCTTTAGATCTTGTATTTTGTATACTGTTATTCATCATTGCTGCGAGATATTTCACTGTTAATAAATATACTTCACTACTGACTAATGGCTAGAAATTTCGACCTTGATCTGATAGTTTTGATGTTCATATCTACTCAAAAATATAAATGCAACACTTTTTTTTCAATATTCAATTTTCACAAGTCTGAGTGCAAGTTATTCTATGCACACAGTAGGCTACAGATATTGTTTTTTCCCAAATCATGACCCGTACTATCCTCTTTCTGACTGATAAGTACTCATTGCCTTCGTTGGATGGGTTGTCTAGGTTTGGGCATGATGCATGATTGTTCAGGGCCAGGGTAAGAATATCAGGGTTAGGGTTGGGGAGCCAATCAGAGCTGAGCAGGACAGGTCAGAACTTTGCCCTCCTGGGAGCAAAATTTGGTTTATGTGGCTCAATGTGAAGCCAGAGTTCAGTGCCTAATAAATGTCTTTTTCCAAGATAAAACTGCTCATTTTAGAATGGTCTTTTATTGTGACCTGTCCAAAGCACATCCTGTTCTATAATCAGGATCTATATATGCCACAAGAACACCAATTTGAACAAAATCTAAGAGAAATAATCCTTTTGTGTGCATAGGTTAAGTCTTAGATGTGTGACTTCAACAAACAAAAGTGTTGCATTTATATTTTTGTTGAGCATAAAATGGTGAAGCATTCAGCAGTTCAAATGAAGGCCATCTAATGCTTAAAGACCCTATTTTTGGTAGCTGACACATAAGCGCACTCGGTTTTTCCTTAAACCATGGAAAAAAAAAACAGGCCATCCTCTCAACTCACCCTGGATATTTTGTTCAAAGTGACAGTTATAGGAGCTGTCTGGCTTGTCCCACTGTTCACTTCCATTCATTGACTGAGGTCACGCGGAGACAATGCTGGGCTCGCCTGCTGGTTTTGTCATTTCTAACACGTCTATTTTGGAGCTCGAGGCAGCGGGGGAGGACTCTATTGGAATGTCATGTCTGGCATACATACTTCTGCATCACTCAACGTCTGCAGATTAGCCTGACTGGCTACAGCTCGACTTTAGGAGCTTTAGAGCGAGTTGAGGACTTCATTCTGTCAGAGGCGTGGCGCTCAGATTAACATCCGCAAGGATGGATATGACAGGGTGTGTGTGTGTGGGGGGGGTGCTGCCGAGATACTCTGGTGTAGGAATCGGCTATTTCATGCCGTTGTCTGGTGAGGATGCACAAAGTGTTTAGAGTGATGGCCTGTTTTTAACTTACTGTATTCGACATGGACCTTGACACAGTAATAGAAGTCAAGGATGTCATCTCCATTTTAAATCTGTTATGAGATTGGATTGAAATTGTATGGCTGGAATGAAATGCATGCAGTTTGGGAGCACCTCTTGACTGCTTCAGAAGGAAGTAAAATTGGATGCATTCTTATCACAGGCGACAAAATAGGGCACATAATCATGGACCGGCTGTGGAAATTTTCAGTGACCTAGTCAATGGCTTTCAGACGAAGATGTGCAAGCTGCAGTTGAATGTCGCAATATTGGACGCTTGTGATTCCAGTGCATTCATCTTTTGTTTCCTTGATTCAGCTCCTTTCTTTCACTAAATGGTCAGACACTTGTGCCGTCAAGATGTTGCGTTTGCGTATGTGTAGGCATGTTGTGTTTGCGAACACTTGAGAACTTGAGAAGCAAATCTCCAATCCCAAGGAGGCGTAATACAGACGGCAGATGTCTGAAGCACAAATCAAGGTTATTGATCAAAGCCACCTTTGATCTTAGATATGACTCACTCTTTTATTAGGCAGCAGGCACTAGTGTTCTTTTTAGGGTTATGTGAAACTGATATGATTGGTTTAGCCAAAGCTGAAGTGAGGTAAGCCACAGAAAAAGAAGTGATAGAGCTTGTAGTGTGAGTGATACGTGGAGACAGTGGGCTTGAGAGTGTGTCTCCAGACTGCAAATGCCCTGATTTGTCGCACATCTTAATTGACAGACTGGGGATCTCTATGTTTCCTTGCAGCAGCTGTGCCCTGTGAAATGATTTGCAAAAAAAAAAAAAAAAAAAGTGAGGTTGTCCCAGATCCATGCAGCCAGTGCTTTGGCAAAAGGTCACAACATATCACTTTTAGTATTCAGAGCTGGCGAGAAAATTCATGGTCAAAGTCCAGTGATAGATTTCTCGGAGGGATGTCTAGAGTTTTACTGTGTTTCGTTCAATAGAACAAAACTTCCCACCCAAGGCCTTTGGTAGGGGAAAGTCTGCGAGAGAGATGTAACTGAAAGGCCTTTTGTTTTTCCTCTCTAGAAAGCACTTCCAGAGCTCTTGTGAGTGAGGCTGTTTTTTTTATTGATCCGGGCCAAATACCAGTCAATTGAAGAGGTTGGGGTTTGTAAGTGGGGCTCAGTGTTCTTAAATTTCTACACACCCTCTGGGAAATACAATTAGAGTATAATGGCATGATAATGGCTTATTACATATTAAAACACTGAACAGAATAGTGTGGGAGGGTCATCAGCTGATTCAGCCCAGCTGGGCCCTTGAGCTATAAAGACATGGCCCATGTGCCCCCTCGCCTACTGCTCTGCTTGCCTGAAGTCAATTTTTACTTGCTCCTGCACAAATTTGTGTTATTTATTAGCATTTGTGAAATAATGACAAAGACCTAAGTTAATTGCCATTGTTAATCTAGGGCTGCAACATCTGCAAAATGTCAGAAAATAGTGAAAAATGCCCAAGTCCAAGGTGATGTCTTCAAATGTTGTCATTTGTCTTGTTTTGTCAGGCTAAACCCCCAAAATATTCAGTTTAATATGAAAATAAATGAAGAAAAGCAGATAATCTCCATATTTGAGAGGCTGAAAACAAACATTATTGATTAATGGCTTATCAAAATGGTTTCAGTATAGTATTTTTTGCTCTTTTTTGCCACTTGCCTGGTTGGGCGCTTTACATGCCCTGGGAAAGTGGGCAAGCCTTATTATTGAGCCCTGTACGGCTGACAACCAGCGTACATTATTGTTTCTCGGTTTGTCTTGTGATATGCATGAACCGTATCAGTAAAACTCGTGCGTGGACTCCCCACTTGTCACTTTCCTTGAGCCAGTTGGGGGCCCGTTCAGGATGCGCACCTGTTTGATAAAGATTAAATTTGGGTGACAAACGAGGGATTGTCGATTCAACCAACGACACACACTGTTCCCTGGTAAAAATGAAGTGTAAGGAAAGAAAATTTAGTGTGCTTTTCATCTGTTTGGCACTTGTGTGAGTCAGCTGTAACCTTATTTGCAGGTAATATAAATTAATGTTACTTTAATTAGAGCGAACACATATTAAACCACAAGAACTGTCACTTGACAAGGGCATCATGATGTGACGAGGAGGAGAAGGAGAAGCAAGAGGAGAATAATGACACATTGACAGATCTTTAGTAGCATTCTTATTTAGATGCACAAGTACTGTGTTAACTCACACATTCCTTATGTATGCTCTTTCACCGCAGTGCTACTATGTATTCTCTGTTTAGTATGGCTTTGGCCAAAGGCGAAGCCTCAGGATGATTTGAACGAATCTGACCCCGTCAATGAACTTATCATCTATTGAAGGCCATGGCACAGCACTTTTTGCACTCGTTCTCCAGGATATACAGACCTGCCTCTCACAGAACCATAACAGGAATGAATGCTCATAATCGTCAACACAGTCTACTTGTTATTACTATAGTTACTTTCTATTATTATTCTGACAGCTTTGTTGAAATACCTCCAGAAAAACCCCAGAAAAGAACTTGTGTGCATGGATAGAAGTGTCATTTGTATTTGCATAAAAGACTGCTTTGTTCATTATTAATATGAATATATATGACAAGAAAGTGTCATCATTGCAACTTTAGAGCTTCAACCACTTCTGTCGGGGCCTGCTGTGTCCTCATTTTCACTGCGTGAAGACGCCTGCTTTTGTGCAGCCATGTAAATGTGTGAGGAGGGAAGAGACGGAAATATAGAGACGTGTGAATATGTGTCAGGCATCTTTGTCTCGAGCTTTATCAAGGTTTAATATACGACATCCTGTCAAACTCAGGCTGATTTTCCTTCAGTTGGTATGCAGCATGATACAATCCAAGCTGCCTGAGTGTATTGGATAATCTCAGTTTAAGGTATCAAAAAGGCACTTTGTCAAAATGCTTGCATAAATTATGCTGTAATCAAAGCTACCTGGCTTGCGCTCATTGCAAATGTAAACAGGCAAATACACAAACTTCCCTTTGATACTTCTTGAATGAGTGGTGTATGCACAGGGTTTCATGGCTCAGGGCCTGAGAGTAAGGTTTATCCAGACTGATGGCCACACTTGTGCCCTCTCATTGATTTGGGTGAGGCCAGTCTGAAGGCTCCATCATAAAAAAAAACAAAAAAAAAAAACAGTTAAACTTTTGCTGCAACTAAGTGTGACATCATCCGGCAAGACGGTGAGGATGTCGATCAAATATGTGCACATACACATTTCTAGTGGCAATCAAGCAGGTCAAGTCATTGTTCAGGTCAAGCGAGTCATGAGGCAAGTACTATGAGACTTTGATGATCCGCCCCAGTTTTCACATTTAAATCAGTTAAAATACGCGTCATGGCCACAGTCATGAAAAGTTGAGTTGAGTTGAGTGTAGCTGTTGTGGCGGGGCGACACTGTGGTGCAGTGGTTAGCACTGTTGCCTCACAGCGCTGGGGAGTTTGGGGCTTGGGCAGGGCCTTTCTGTGTGGAGTTGGCATGTTCTTCTTATGTCTGCATGAGTTCTCTCCGGGTACTCCAGCTTCCTTCCAAACATCAAGGACATGCAGTACAATAGGTTAATTGATAAATCTAAATTGCCTATAAGTGTGGATGTGCATATGTAAATGGTTGTCTGTCTCTATATGTCAGCCCTGTGATGAACTGGCAACTTGTTCAGGTTGTAGCCCACCTGTTGCCCAATTCTGCAGGAGGATTACACCATTCTTGACCAAATAACACATAAGTCTAAGCTTCCTCTCATATGATACAGCACACCACTGTCCTTTTCTGATTGTGTCATCGACAACATAAGCCATGAATCCAAATTTTATTATTTTTGGACTAAAGCCCCTCCATGATAGCAGCCTTGTGTGTTGGCATCTGCTGACCTGCCTGGAAAAATGCAATTATTTTACAAATCTGTAAAATCTGTTGTCTCAAATCTAAGTAAAGTCACAAATCAAGTCAAAGTTGAGTCTTCTATCAGTTTTAATTAAGCAAGTCTCAACTCCTCAAATTGGTGACTTAAATCCGACTTAAGTCACGAGACTTGAGTCCCCCACCTCCGCCAAGTTGTCTGATCATTCGGAATCATGTGCCTCAGATCTGATCATTTCCTTTTGTTTATGCCCGCATGTTTTTTTTTTGTTTTTTTTGTCAGTTGCGCTTTGCAAAAACAGTGACATTATTCTCATGTCTACACGGCTGGAAACTTGCAGCAAGAAGGAGTCATGACAGAGAGACATTTTTCTAATCTGTCTTCACACTGTGTTCAGACTGCATTCAGAGATGATGAAACGGTTGTGCTGGTGCTGAAAACTCACGTTGGCCTGATTCTTTACACAGAAAAGTGGTCAGGAATTTAGAAGTGAATCGATAAAGAACCGTCCCAATAAGCAGAATCGATAAGGCCATTGGTATCAATGAAACTGTATCTTTTTGCAACCTAATCATGTATTGATACAGACAAGCATAATAGACATTCCCTATGTTACTACTACTACTACTACCTACTGTTTTATGATAAGCAATTTATTTTTGGAAGGACTTTGGATTTGGTGGCTCTGGAATTTAAAAAATCCACTCCGGTTTAAATACTTTAATGTAGCCAGCCAAGATAAGGTCAGCCTAACTGGGTCGAGTTGACATAAAATTGGTGCCACCGGCTACGGCTCGCTCCTCAGAGGGTGCTTCTAGGTGACAATGGTGTGGTGTAATCATTGCCATTTCACAGCTATCTTCTCAGTAACCGCATTTTCCTCCAAATTCCCTCATTGGCATGCCAGCCACTTTTCATTTTTCTCTCTCATCTCACTCAGTACATTCTAAGAACTTTAATCCTAAAATTTCAGCCAGTCCTGCTCTTTGAAACACCAGTTATGTAACTCTCGCCCGAAAAATGACTATTGGATTGAAAAGGAAAAGACTTAGGATTGTACTACGTTTTCTCTCTCGTCTAAGCACTGTGCAGCCCAGACAGCTTGACCGGAACAAGAAGTGTTGGGCCGAAGCAAAGATGTAGCCGGCTTACTCACAAATAGTTTCTTTTAAAGCCCCTGCCATCTTGCCCGCTGTCTGGAACACGGCACAAAAGAGTCTGGTTTGTGTTTGCCAGGGCTGTCCGATTTGTCTTTGCATGGTTATTAATTGGGGTTCTGTACTGTGCGGACTGGGAAAAGAGGGCACTCGGGCCAGCTGGGGATTCTCGCCATACAGTCAGATGGACATGGGTCAGTGCGAAATGACCTGTTGAAGTTCTTCTCGGTAAAAACTGACAGAGGGACCACTTTTCTCTCTTTTTGCTTTAGCAGTGATGGGATGATTATCATTGTTGAGCTATATTTCCTAATTTGGGCTCTGACAAAAGTGGATTATACCAGTATTGTTGATTGTCTTTTTCTTTGACGTGGTCTTAAACAGCTCCTTTGATCATTCTGCTGTGCATTTTGGCAAGCTGGATTACTCGCTGAGGAATTATTGCTCTATCTGTGGCTTGTGTTTGTGAATGCATGTTTAACGTCATGTACAGTGCACTTATATAACTAAGGGTTCCCAAATGGTTCTTCCCGAGGAGCTAGGGCTTAACCAGCTCCTCAGATATGCTACTGAAGAACTTTCTTTTTTGAAGCGAGGGTTCATCAATGGTTCTTTGTTAAGACTAAGCGTTCTGTTAAGCATCCTTTCCACCTCAAGAACCCTTTTTGGAAGCTAAGGATTGTTGAAGGCATCGTGTTTAAAGATCCTAACATATTCAAAAGTTTTTCCATGTTTCAAATCCACCTGGGTGGGTTCTAGATGACACCCTTGCGATATAAAAGGTTTTTTTGGTATAACTTCCTTGGAATATATTTAGAACCCACCATGGGAGTTCTTGGTAGAACCCCCTGCATGGTTTTGAGATGAAACTCTTTGAATATGACAGAGTTCTTGTTACAACTTCCTGAGTGGGTTCTTGTTGGCACCCTTAAAGGTGGAAAGGTTCTGGATAAAACCCCAGGAGAGGGCTCTGGGTGGAACCACTATATCATAGAAGGGGTCTCTGTAGAACCTCTCATAGAGGGTGCTGTGTGGAGCCTTTCACAGATGGTAAGCCTTTATGTTGAGCTGAAGGTGGAACCAAAAAGGGCTCTCTTACGGGGGACAGGCTGAAGAACCCTGTATAGGTCTAGTTAGTGCTGTTATTTCTAAGAGTGTAGTTCTAACATTTGGTTAGAATGACTGTATTTGCAAAGGCTAAGCTTGTATGTTTGTGCCCCTTTTATTTACAGGTGGTAGTATTTATCCTTTGAAGAACAGTAAGGAGAACACTGATAGCTTACATGTGTATTGTGCTGAGCTTTTTAGAGCTCCAAAGTGTTTTTCTTTTGAAGCTCCTGCTGCTTTCGATCTACTACAGCATTGCATGTGTGTTGCAACAATAAAGCTTTGGCCTGAACAAGGTTCTGTACTAAGAATGGATTGAAGGATTTACAGTAGGGCATTCCACCTCGTTTTAATATCACCGTGGTGAAAGCGTATCCCGTGTTTCTGTATCTGCTGAGCCAAGCCAACCCACAGTTCTGCGCTCCCAAATTAGCACCTGGAGGCCCTCTGCACTTTTTATACCACACATCAGATCCAGCTGCACGGCACTTAGCGGAGGGGCGCGATCTGTTCCTGCACGTCCTTCAAAGTGGGCTCCAAAATGACCTCTGAAAAATAATAAGCCAGAGCTAGGGATGCGATTATGGACTTGAACTTTTCCCTTGCTCTTTAAGAGGGCCATTATGCATGCAGCGACAGGCAGGGGGGAGCCAGAGTCAAGGCTTGTTTACCAGCATCATCCCTCGTCTGGCTGGATGGAAATGAGCGTGGACCGTGGAGTGACACTAGCTTCAGGAGGGCCCCAAACCCGACTCACTCATGCGGATCCTTGTGTGTTTATAATAGAAATGCTCTGAGATTGGCTCGAGGGTTGGGAAACCACCCCTGAACCCTGTAATTGCTGTTCTCTGGGGGAGGTGTCGTGTGTGAGTATGTGTGTCTGCAGGTGGTGTGTGATTTTGTATGCATAAGTGGGTGTGTGTCTGTGTACAAGTGGCCAGTCCAAGCCCACCGGCCAGTTAGCTTTCATCATGTCCCTGACATGCTGCCACACACTGGGCTCCCCTGGGGCTATAACAATCTCCCTGCAGTGCTGGATGAACAAAAAGATGTGGGGGGGGGAAAAACCCTGCAACTCTAGTTCACGGAGTTCATGAGGGGGTATTAACTTGAAAATGCCCAGAGCCATATACTTTGTGAATTAAAATAGATCAGGCTAAACCGCTCCTCTTTTCTCCACAGTTTGGTACCACTGGCATGATTCTCTCTTGAAGAAGCCGGATGACAAGCAAATCAATTTAATGGCTTAGATAGGAATAGTGGAGGGCCTGATCGATTCTGACAATCACGCCATCTTTAACAGACATCTCATCAAAGGCCCATTCCCTTTTTCGCCATCCCATTACCCATCTATCCAGCCCTTGGATCCGCTGCCGATTTTACCCATCCCATGCAGGAATAATGGGGCCTTCACCCCCAGTTGGATTAATCAGCCATAACCATATGCTACCGTGTGCAATTACGCTGCAATTTTGACCAAGGGAAACAGCTGTTGCCATTTGAAAGGCTGGAATAAGATTGTAATTGCCTTAACTTTGATTTGTGGGGTGCTTTGATTTGATGAGAGAACACATTTTTATGCTTTACATAATAATAACGCGGAATGAAGAGAACTATTAGAACATGAGACTTTCTCTACTTCCAGCTTCCAGATGCATTCAGGGGATAACCTAGCTGTTATGAGCTATTACTCACACATTATAGAAGGAATGAGTCTGTTTATTCATTTGGGTTTGAATGGGCTTTCTATTTTCAGAGGCTGTGTTTTAGATTTAATCGTCTAATGACATTTGAATATATTTATGTGCGGCGGCGCCTTAACATTTCGATACATGAGCCTCTCTCTCTAATCCCCCAGGTAAGGCAGTCGCATCAAATGTGATGTTTGCTGAAATCCTTTACACCTCAGCATCCCATACCTTTTATCTGCCAGCCGTCTTGTTTACACACTCTTTTTTTTATCAATTGGCTGCATTTGATGACAACACCTATCCGAAGCAAAAGATCTGAGATGCATTTGTGATCATGCACAGGAGTCCTGGAATTATTCTCAGGCTGTTGTTGTGTTGATACGGAAGTACACAAATGGCACAACTGATTTTAGTTGAGGTTTACCGATTATTATATAAGTTATGTTTGGTTGGAGAGATCTGTGACTGTTGTAAATGTATGCAATATTAAATCAAAATATGTGGAAAAACTCTCAGGAAAGTCTGGGAACCAGCTGCCCTACAGTTCAGAGAAATTTCCATCTGCCCTGGATCTGGTTGGGCCAATCACAAGGATTTATTTAAGATGGGACGGGTTTGATACAATGAGTGACAGAGGAGCTTCAAACCAAAGCGCAACCAGAGCGCAAGAAACCATGCTCAAGAACCTCAGATAAAACTATGCAGCGTTGATCAAATATGAACCAAGATTCTGCTACTGCATTGTCACTTTTTAGTGTACTATTTAGCTGTAATTTGAGAACGTTCGAAACCAACCGTTGAAACCGGACCAAGCACTGCCCCAACTCACGTGTTGCTCAGGGCTATGTCACATGTTTCGTTGCTATCGGATCAGTGCACTCACAGATTTTAGGCACACGCTATTTAAACAACCCTCGTCGTAGGTCCAGTTTTGTTATCCTGATGGTTGTAGGTCTATCCACTGGTGTTGAGACGCACCCCTTGGAAATCAAAAATGAACTGTGGCTACTTGGATACCACTCTGCCTCAGACTTGTTCCAACCTTAAACGCATCTTGTTTTTTGGCTGCAACAAAACCGAACGGCTCACAGTAAGGTCTCACAACCGCTTGAACCGGATAGTGTTCACAAGACAAACAGCAGATAGACTGAAGATTGAGAGAGAGGAAGTCCAGGAGGATGTTAGTTGCGGCGGAAACACATGGAACATTAAATGAAACGCGGCGTGACAGTTAAGTCGGAACTGGAGTGTTCGCCATAATGGAGGAGACTAGGCATCAGAGTCTGATATGTTGAATACTGTGAGGAGAATTCTAGGTGGATCTCTCAATTTTCCAGCCCCATTTTTGCACTTGTCAGTGGAGTAGACAGCACACGAGGCACTGTTTGAATTTTTCATATGACTGGCAATTACTGGCTTTCTTTTCTGGAGCTTTTAAAGGAAGATATACTAAATGATACATCTCTTTCTCTGCAGTTGTTAGATATTCTGTGTCTTTGTATAATTAGCCAAAGAATGAACTTTGCACTGATTGAGAGCTACAAACGGGAGACTGTAATAATGAGATGTCTTTTTAGTGCATCAACTGTGTGAGGCCAATATTTCCTCCTCTTTTAACAATACAATAAATGACTGCTCCCTGGTGCTGCTTTGAAAGCTGCTCTCATTTGAATCTCTGAAACATGCTCTCATTTTCCTTTTTTTTTTTTTTTTGGTCCTTGTTTGACGCTCAAGGGCCAGTCTCGAGAGATTTAAGGCATGGTTCCCTCAATAGCACACATCTCTGAAAAAAGACTGTTCTCTGCTGGTATTTTTGCATTGATCATGGACGCCTATGATACTGTTTTTGAAGAGTTCCTTTTGACTCCTGCCAAACATCATGTAAACACCAGGCAGTATTCAAATGATTTTTTAGTTTTTTTGTCAGCAGATGTACTTCACAAACGTTTTCTTATGTGAGACAGAGGGAGAGACTAGGGAAGGAAAGAAGGAAAGCGATAGAAGCATTGCTAATTAAATGACGGCTTTTCAAATACTTTTTTCATGACTTTAACAAGTGTTAAACATATTTAACACGACTGACAACTGTCATGTTCCCCTTTGGTATCCTCCTGCTAAGAGAGATTCCAACTTAATCTACACTCTTAGAATTAAGGGTTCTTCCTGAAGAGCTGAGCTTCTACCCAAAACCATTTGCTTCCGACAAAACTTTTTTTAATATTATTATTATTATTATTATTATTATTATTATTATTATTATTAAATAAATAATAATTCTTTGGAATATAAAAAGGTTTTCAGTAAAACCCCTGGGTTGTTTCTAGATAAAAAACAAAAACCAAACAACTTTGAAATATAACCCCTTTGGTAGATTCTAGATAAAACCCTTGGATTACAAAAAGGTTCCCAGTAGAACCCCCTTTGCGGGTTCTAGATAAATCCTTTGGCATATTAAAAGGCTCCCAGTAGAACCCCCTGAGTTTGTTCTAAATAAAACCTTTGGAATTTAAAAAGAGTCTCAGTAGAACCTCCTGGGTGTCTTCTGGTTAGCATCCTTAGAAGGTGGAACAGGTCTGGATAGAACCCACAGAGAAAGGATGTTGCATTCTTGGTAGAACTCTCTGAACAGAAACCAAAAAGGGTTCTTTCATGGGGGAAAGCTGAAGAGCCCTTTATGGTTCTAGTCAGCACTTTTCTTTGTAAGAGTGTATGACTCTGAGAGGTGGAAGAACATCACCCCTGGTGAAAGAAAGGCACAGGTTCTTTACGCTTTACACTCGAGCAGTTACCAAATGTAGATTTGTTAGATTAACATCTTGATTATCGTTTGCTTGGATGCACTTCACACATGACCAAGTCACTTACCGCTCTTAACAGTCCACTTAATGAGAATGACCCGGTGGTAATGGAAGGTGACGGAGTGAGATGGATGTTTAGACGCAGGTCGTTGACCCGCGGCATCACTTTTGCTTGACCTCAACTCGAGCACATTCAGGTAGCCTTGGAAGCGCCTTGCACCCATTAGCGGACGCTACGAGATCCGCTCACACAAACATGTACACCTTCACATTTCTGTCCTCCATGTGTATTAGTCACACAAAGATAATCACTCTCTTGGAGCCGAGCAGAACAGGCAGGAAGTGCTCCATCCATCTTGATTTGTCAATAGTTACAATTTTAATTACACCTGAGTGCTGTCAGCCTGCCAAGCTGGGCGGGGAGTATTGATTCGCTCCAGCTAATTGATTAATTGCTGTGTTCAAGGGGGCAGTTTTCCCTCCACCCCCCCATCTCTTATTTTGCCTCACCCTTCATTTTCTCCGTCTGTATATTGTGTTTATGGACTGTTAAGGTTTCACCTGCAGGCAGAGTTGTGCTGTGTGGAATAAGTGAGGGGCCTGTAAAGAAGACCTGCCATATTTCACTCAGCACCCTTAGAAATAAATGTTCCAACATGGTTCTTCCTGTATGGCTGAGGTTCTACCCAAAACCAGTTTGCATCTGAATAACCTTTTTTTAAGGAAAGGGCTCTTCAGGCCTTCATTGTATGACCAAAGGTTCCATAAAGAACCATTTCCATGTGAAGAACCCCTTTTGAAAAAAAAAACAGTTTAAGGATTGTTGAAGTGTTGTTAAAACATTTTTTTTTGCCTCATCTGTTAAATACAATATGGTTCTCTACTCATTGTCCTCAGAAAGAGGTTAAAAGAGAAAGTTCAACAAAAAAAAGCTTTCTTATATCCTCCTGGGTGGGTTCTAGATGATACCATGGAAATATAAAAGGGCTCTCCATAGAACCCCCCAAGTAGGTTCTAGATAAAACCTTTGGAATGTAAAGAGGTTCTCAGTAGAACCTCCTGGGCCAGTTCTAGATGAAACCTTTAGGGTACAGAAGGGTTCTCAGTAGAACCCCCTGGGTGGGTTCTTGTTAGACGGTGGAAAGGTTCTGGATAGAGCTGCCTTAGAGGGTTCTGGGTGGAGTCATGACACCATAGAAGGGTTCTCTGTAGAACCTCTCATAGGGCATTCTGAATGGAAACTTTGGGATATAAAATGGTTCTCAGAAGAACGTCTGGATGCGTTCTAGTTGAAACCTTTGGGGTATAAAAGGATTCTTGGTAGTACCTCCTCAGAGGGTTCTAGATGAAACCCTTGTAATGTTCAAAGGGTTCACGGTAGAACCCCCTGGATGGGTTCTAGATGAAACCATTGGAATACAAAAGTGTTCTCGGTGTAACCCTGTGAGTGGATTTATGATAGAAGGTGGAAAGATTCCTGCTAGAACTCCCCGAAGGGTGGAACCACTGCACTATAGAAGGGTTCTCTGTCAAACCTCTCGTTGGATGTTAAGGAAAAACAGGACAGTTTTAAGTATAACCCCTTGTAGAACCTTTTTAAATGGTTCCATCAGTAACCTGGAATAAGGTAAGCCAAAGAACCCCATAAGGTTCTAGGTGGAACCTTTATTTCTAGGAGCGTATAAGGAGAGTGGCATATTAAGGAGACGGGGGCTTGTTGTTACTGTAGAGCAGTAGGTAATGGTTGAGTACAAGGCGAGGGATGCCGTACATCACTGCAGCCATTATGTGACAGTTAACAGAGGCGAGAGATTTGGAGGCACAGCTGCCAGAGTCCTTTTACTCAGAACTATAGCTTAAATTTGTGTGGCTGTTTTTCAAACAGCTCAACTGTCTGGCGGAATGGGCTCCTACTTTTTTAATGCCATTTTAGAAGACAATATATACGCCAGTGACCAAAGAAGTGCAGACAGCCCAGCGGATTGGCCAGCACCACCACTGTCTCTAAATCTTCTTTCCTTCCTGGCAGAAGTCTTTAAACCTCTCATAAAATGACAGAACTCTGGAGCTGCTGTGTATCACCGCCAACCAGGCTGCCTACCTCCCCGGCTCGAGTGTACATGAAATAAGCCCGCTTAAAAGGCTAATTTTACCATTGTCTGTCATTGAATCCTCGCGGTGGTCGGGGTTTCATAAAAATATAAATCCCCGCACCGTAATTTTAATGGTTTAATGTTGTTCAACACCGTAAAAGCAATTTCAAACCATTTTGACGCACTCTTTTCATAGAATGTAACATATTTTTATATGTGGCAACCTTTGTAAAAGATTTGATGACATCGGTAACACGCTCCAGTGATTTCACTGACTGACTACTATGGCATTTATTTATATGGCCATATTGTAGCTTCCAGCTTGGTCTTTCAAATATTTATACTCAGTGTGTGGGCTACTTAAGATGAAGGAGTTAATGAGTGTTTTGACAGTCTTGGTTTATTCTGGGGCTGGTGGAGCCGCAGCAGTTAGGGTGACTAATGGAAACAAACGGCCACCTAACCATGAGTCATCCAAAGTTTATTTTGCATGATGCATGCAGCTCATAAACAAATATTACAGTCAAACTAAATGTAGTGTAACGTTGATTTTTTTTTTTTGTTCAAAGATGTGAGTCCTGACTAAAACATAGTAGTTCAAAATAATTAAAGGGATAGTTAGGATTATTTGAAGTTGGGTTTTATGAGGCAGTTATCAACAGTCAGTCTATTACCTACAGTTTGGTGTATACACTATATTTAGAATATTTTCACTGCTTTACCTTGTTGACAGACAGCATTTTCCTGACAGGAAACCACAGTTACATTAGCCAAATATCACTCTTCCCCAACTAACCAAACTTCATGTGTGATATCTGTCATTTTACCTCAATGAACGTGGGAATTGCTGGTCCACCGCTACCTCGATCGGTTAGTTTTGTCTGTGCCATCATGTGACTTTGGTGTTTTTAAACGCTAGTTTGGATTCACCAGAGCCACACAGTAACACAAAATAGCTAACAGATAGAGGCAGCGGGAGAGCAGGAACACTTGTGTTCTGGGAGGTAAAATTACTGATTTTGCCAATGGATTTTGGTTGGTTTAGAGAGAGCGATATTTGCCTTATATAATGTCACAAGGCTGTCCGACTGCAAAGCAAAGCAGTGAAAATATTCATGAACCATCTTTAAAGTGGCTAAACTCATCTCATCAATGCTTCTCCAAACTTGGGTCATGCCAGCTGACTTCTACTGTAGGAAAAACACTTACTATCGAAAAGTAACTTATGCACCGCACTTCAAAATAATCCAAACTATCCCTTTAACGTTTCCTGGAGTGCACAGGATTGGTTGACCCTCCATTAGCTCCCGCTTTGGGTTGTTTCGGGCTGCTCGTGGGGTTCTTTTTCTCAGAGATTCCTTCTTTTTTTTTTTTCTCCCTGCTTGAAATCCCAGCATGCAAATCTGAAAGAGAGGAGTGTGTTGATTCTCTGCGTGACACTGTTCAAAAGTTTTAGGTTTTGAAACACTGCATACATCACACTGTAGACAATCTGAACGCAGAGGTCTTGATACAGGCATTCAAATCTTAGATTTCAGCTTTCAGATCCTAATGGTAAGTTCATTTACCGTGTAGCGTAATGTAGTCAGTAGGTAAAGGGAAGCTTCAGGTGGCTCCTTAGCGGTCTATTCCAGGAGTGGTTAGTATAAGTAACCCTCTACTGTGACGGTGTACTTGCAGGCAATTTCTGAGATGTGACAGATGTAGCATTGACTGGGCGACAAAGACGGAAAAGGACGGATGAACTATGCCCATACCCTGTACGCTCAGTAATAGTAAAATCCAGTCGGAGAAGCCTTGGAGAGGTTCTTCTCAGGGTGACTGCAACAATGATGAAAATGCTTCCTGTGATGGCCAATTACTTCCTCTTTCATTCCTTCTGGAAGCTGTAGAATACAACACAACCTACGCACAGGTTGGCCATCCCTCAGTCCCTCGTGGTTCTTTCTCTCTCACACAGACACACGCACATACACACATGCACGCACACACACTGCTGCATGAAAAATGGCACTTTATGCCTTGGGGCTTATTCTTGTAAACACTGTCTGAAAAAATAAACAAACACACAAAGGCAGAGTGCTGCATGCTTAAGACCCCCCCCTCCCACCTTCACACACACACCCATCACACACGTATGTGTACACACACACACACACACACACACACACACACACACACACACACACACACACACACACACACACACGCTCGCCTCTGTGGAAGTGAGTACAGACAAGCAGCACTGTTTCATTCCCCATCTGTTTCTTTCTCCTCCTGTGGGATCCAGGAAATGATTGTATGAGGATGTAGCGGTCTTTACAGACCATGAAAAACGGCGCACACTTACAGGGGCAGAGAAAAGTGAGAAACACAGAAAAAGCTGTTTCTCTGACTTGTCGGCAAAGCTGCAAGTGTGTAACGCGAGCTGCCTGGTGTGACGCTTTTTTTTTTTTTTTCATTTGATTGGTTTTTGTAAGCTTTAAATGAACACTGACATTTTGGGATTTTTTTTTACCCACAGACAGATGAGAAGATTGATATCTAGCACAGAGGGTTGGGTTTGTTACGTAAATGTCCTACATAGAAAAGGTGCTGTCTGCTGTCTGAAATATCACTGATATTGTCATATTTTATATATTTAAAACATCTGAATAATGCAGAATCACCTCCTATAAAAGAACACAAACTGTGAGGTGAAAATATTTCAATTAAATACAATAAGTGAGGAAAAAAATCACCTGAAATAATCAGATTGCAATCAATATATGTGATAGACCTTTTTCCCCAGTTGTTACCAAAAATACTAATTAAAGTTAATTAGTCTCATTAGTAACACCTGGACTTACCCTTCAACTTTATGTTAATACGGCCGCCATGAAAAAGGTCACAGCTGCAATAATTAATGGATTTATTGATTACTAATCAACTACTAAATTTTCCGGCAACTGTTTTGATAATCGCTGAATCATGTTGAGTCATTTTTTTTTTTTTTTATTCTGATTTTAGCTTCTTAAGTTAAAATATTTTCTGGATTCTTTACTCCTGTATGACAGTGAACCTGCCTGGGCTTTGATCAGCATTTTTCACCATTTTCTTTTTCTTTTTTTTTTTATTTTATGAACCAAATAACTGATCGATTAGGCTGTTTCACTTTATAACAGGTTCTTTGTCTTACAAATGAAAAGTATCATTCATAAGTCACAAGTATAACTTAACTTATAGAATGATTTAGTCCGAGCACCTAAAGAAGCTGCTGTTATGGTTAGTTAACATACTTAACTACAGACATTTATTGTATTTTTGACAACAGACATGCCTCAGAATTATGTCTAACATGTTAATTAGTGAGCTTTAGAAGGGAGGATTTGTTTAATATTCTCAGACATTTTTAGCTTAAGAAAGAAATTTGGTCTCCCAAGAACCCAAACATACAAAAACACATCATGAAATGCCATGTCTAGATATATAAACTGATAAAGAACACGGCAAACCATGAATTAAAAATGTATTTCATTATAAAAGCAATACTCAGATTAGCTGAGTGTAATGTTGTGTAATGTTATATTTTATAATATTTTTACCACCTCCTAACAACTTCCCAAAACATAGTGACAGGAGTTCAGTGAGAATTTAACATTTCTGCTCACTTAAAACAGAATAAATCTTTACAGTCTAAACACCGTGGTATGTGTTGCTGTTCGCCACTTTTTCTCTTGTTGTCTCCACTCCGTCTCACTGCAGAGTAACTGCGCTGCGAGGGACGGTGTGAGACAGTGTTTTGGACAAGGCGCAGCAAGTTGAACGCTCACTTTCTGCTCGCATCCAGAAACGATGAAACTCTGTCGGCCTGTCAACGTGTGACTCAGCTGTGGTCAGTTGAGAAACATCTCTACTATCTGAGCTAATTGCTCTTTGAAATCTTGTCTGTTGTTTTTCCATAAGATAAAGCCTGCAAATAAAAGCACTTTGGAGGGGAAACATGCACTGCTGCATTTCTGACAGGCTAACTTTTGCCTCTGCTGGCGGTCTTTGTGCTCAGTTCCCCTTAACATGTCCCTGACCTACCAAAACGAAATTGGTATTGATTTACTGTGGCTTAGATTGCAAACAAAATTTGGCTCCTTTAAGATGATTTTGCAGGAGGATTATGGTGCTGCTCTACTGAAAAAGCTGTCTTTATTTTCTGAGCACAAATATTCCTTATCTGCTCTTTTTCAAACGTAGCTGCTGCTAACCTTTGCTCCTACAACCAAAGGAGATTGAATACCATTTTGTTGTAGAATCCTACCTGTAAACCTTAGAAGTGAATACTTTCTGCTGAGCAACTGTTCAGCTCCCTCATTGTGCATTCAGCGGGCCGTGTCCAGATTTAGATGCGGTGTCCTGGTCAGATAGCTCCACACAACTGTCATTCCTCGGCCTCTGCAGCTGCTGACTCGCGCCCTCAGGTGCAGACACGCACGGGGCCTTGATCTTTTGACCCGCCAAGCCTTGTCAGATCCTCCCCCCAAAAATAGATCCGTACCCACGAACCGGCGAAGTCAGACGCGCTCGCTAGGCCGGAAGACACAGTCATGTCAAAGGATGTGGTGGTTCACTGCGATGATGTTCCAACTGACAAACACAAACAAGCTGTTTGATGTTGTACTAACAGAGCCCTTACGGGACTCCGCCGCCGTTTCGCACCGTTCTCTCCTTGACTGACTGACATTTTTTTCCTCTGTTATCACCGGGAGAGGAGGCTTTGAAACGTGATTGACAGCCGTGATCAGAAACTACCCTGGTCTGTTATGGGAGGAGGCACATACATGGAGGCACGGGGGTTAATGCTGGCAGCTAGTGTTTGGACTGACAGACCAGACAGACGCGCTGTATTTGTCCATGTCGGGCCACGTGGCGTCTCTGGCCAAGTCCGGCCATGTTGTTCAGCCAGGGCTTGAGGGAGGCAGCTGTGAGAGAGGTGGGCTGTCGACTGTCCATTCCTCCTCTGCAGGTACAGCCGGGCGAGGAGAAGCGGTTTGATTTTTTTTTTTTTTTTTGCCTGAAGGCTTCGCTCTCTCCCTCCCATCCATCTCTTTCTTGTTTTTTAATGGAGGTTGGCAATTCTTCCTTTCTCACTTTTTTTCCTCCGTCTTCCTTGTTCTCTTTCTGCTCTGCTCGGCTTTTTCTTTGCAACGAGCTTTGAGGGATGAGGAGGGAAAGAGCGAAGATCAAAGGGAGCCCGCACACTCTGCCCTCCAATATCATTAGGCTATCTCTGATGGCATTATTATAGTTTCTGCCACATGTGTGTGTGGGTTTTTTATTTATTTTTTTATCCTTGCTTGAGTGAGTGCGTGCGTCTCTCCTGTACGGGTGCACATGTAGCCAGTACGTGCCTTGGCTTCCTCTGGCACGGGGCCCGGTGCTGCCGTCGGGCCGCCCTGCCATCAGCCCTTTCATATTGAGCAAGACGTCCAAGCTCCCCTCCAGCGCAGTGCATGAGGGAGCTGCCCTCTGTTTGATGTCACTTCTGTTTTGCTCTGATGTTCCACCACCAAAGCCTCACAGCAGCGCAGTCGTACACAGTAGCTGAGATAATGGAGGAGCAGTATGACGGAAAAACATCTGCAGCGTGCAGGAGCAAAGGTCTCAAACCGCACGCTGCATCAAAGCTCACCTCTGCTGCCTTTCCTGCGCCAATTGAGGCTGGCGATATTTTATTTTTAGGTTATCGTCAACAGTTGTCATTAAAAGATCGAAACCCACGATGGCTAACAAACTACAAAGCTACTCTGAGATTGAAAATACAACACAGTTGTCTCAGATTGCTTCACTGGTCATGTTAAAGGAGAAATCTGTAATATATTTACTGTAATTTGTCCTAAAATTACCATAATATGCCATCAGAGATTAAGGAAACATTTTAAGTTGAGATACCCGCTTCTCTGACAACAACGGTACATCTGTGCTGTCCTCCTTTGAAATTTCTGTTCAAGGCTGTTTTAGTTTGCCTGTTTCACGTTAAATAAATGCCAAATGTTCGTCGAATGAGTGTCTGCTTATGTTTGTTGTAGGAGGAGATGTTTACAACGGTTAAATTGAGCAAATGTTGCAGGTAGCAAGTTTGTATTTTCAGCGCAGCAGGCTTTTGTTTTCAGGATAATGGGCCTTGCTTTAAATTGACAGAAAATTGATAGTCATAAACAGCTGATCGTCTTGCAGCTGAGGACTTGCGGTCGCTCGTAATTGTTGTCAGTTTACAACGTTGTGCTTGTCTTGCTGCAGTGTTCTTCTTCGCGTCTGGGGAGGAGGAGGCGGCGGCGGGGAGGAACAACTCGCTTCGACCGTAGATCTTTTATTAAAAAGGAATTCAACCTATTACAGTCTACGGCTCCGAAAGGGGAGCCATAAAGGGGAAATTTGGCACTCACACGTTGCATTAATGTCGGTGGCTGTGGGCAAAATTATAGAAGTAGTAATTTTTTCTACATCTGGGTACAAAAAGATTGAATGCTGGGATAATTTGAATTTAAAGTTTGAAGCTTTGATAACTGCTTGGCACTGGGTTGCGAATGTACAGTAATTGTTCCTCACTGTGCGCCATACTGACTGCTGCAACACACATTATCTATCATTATATTGTATTGTATTATCCAGTGTTATCGCTGCATGCAGGAGGATCTACAGGCTCTTTCAGCTTGAAGTTTCAGTCTGTTTCCCTGGGTAGTGAGTGGGCATGCTAGATGAGCATTTTTGTCACCCAAGGATATGTTTTGGCCAACAAAGTAATAGCTACAGGCTATAGGGTGGTGATACGTGGTAGCATGGGTGTGGGTGTCAGAAGCTCAGTGCATCCTGGTACGTGTAGCAGAAAGCAGAAAAACTCTTTTGGTCAATAAAGCAGCACCGAGGAATTTAGTGCCTCAATTAACTAAATTTGCCATAAACACGGACTGGATAACCACATGAAAAGTGGAAACTATTCCCTTTAATTATAACAAAGGAACATGTCATCCAATGCAGTGATTTTCTCTTTGGACAAGAACGGAGCTCTGAGGCACCGAGACACGAGCAGCATCAGGCTTTGTCTACACAGACTGTGCTGCTGGTTAGTGGGATCAATTTGCTGTCGGTTGTGGTCTCTTCGGGTAATTTGTTGATTATAATAAAAAAAAAACATAAAATATTTCCCAGTGTTATGCCTTGACGGTGAATCAATTCAGAATGCATCAAACCCACCAGAACCATCTGTTTGCATGCCTAATACTTGTTTGTTTATGTGTATACTGGTTGCTATGCAAATTCTTTTTGCACAGTCAATTTTGGCAGATGTCTTCCCTTTCGTTCTGTGCGACTTTCATGTTTTTTATAGAATATGTATGTAGATGTTCGTATGTATGTTGTAGAGTTTGTCCCTTTGCATAATGTGTTATGGCAGCACATATGAAAAATGCTTTTATAGAATCCCACTTTCTTTCCACCTGATAGAATGTATGCATTTGAAATGGGCTTCTGCTGGAGATGTCAATTTGATAAGGCTGCAGATGAAATGTATGAATTGAATTGGAGGACACCGGACTGGACACTGGTTTGTCCAAGTGAACATTGCGTGCGGCGTGTGAAATTCATTGTGTGGCGGTAATACTTTGTCATGTCATGGACGCACTTTCCACGGCGCTGCTTCCGTCCTGCTGGATGCTGAGCCCTCCCAGCAACATGCTGAGTCCTCACTTCCGCCCACACACCTCTGAATGTGTTACTGCTCGGCGGTGGTGGAGGAGGAGAGCGCGTCGGGAGATGGAGTAGGAGCCATATAAGGCAAATACTGACAATAGGTGTCGGCGGGGCTGTTAGTTCACACCTGAATGTTTGAATTGCTACTGGAGGTCCATTTTGCCCAGCAAAGCGAACGTCCCCGCTGTGCCCGTCCTTTCAGTTCTCCATACATCGTCCGTCGTAAGGCTCATTTGGCCTGCAGTGGGCCTCGGCTGCAATTTTTTCCCCCGTGCGTGTGTGTGCCCGTGTGTCCGTAATGCACATTTGCTGCAACCCTGCAAGTACCACATAACTGGACTGTGTGAGAGGCGGCGAGCAAGCATGCAAGATGGAGGGATTGAAAGATTGAGATAGACAGGAGGAAGAGGGAGGGGGCAGGGAGACGGAGCCTGCACAGTTACTGAATCCATAAAGGATGAAAAGGGCCTTGGCAGGAGTCTTAAGGGGCTAATAAAATAAAGTTCTCTCAGATTAGTTAGCTAATAGAGCTGTAACATAGTGTTGCGTCTTAATGCTGAGGGGAACACGGCCTCCTGTGTGCTGGCTGTGATGTGAGGGGAGTGATGAGGCAAGAAGGGGTGGATGGGCGGGTGGGCGTGAGGGTTAGGAACGAACGGAGCACCTGCTGTGAAGAGGCCCTCTGGGTCTGGTTATTCAGTCAGGGGTGAGCGTGGAGACAAGGAGAGGAGAGGGAGTCTACCTGGCATGAAATTACTCTCCCAGCAGCTTTAGTACTTACTGTATGAGATCAATGCACAGACTGTGGTTAATACATGTGTTTCTGGAAGCTCAAGGAAATTAGTGTTTTCTGGAAGGCATCAGATATAAGATGATTTCTGCTCTAATGCTGGCGCCCATATTGCCTCGTTGGCAAGGACAGAAAGTAATGAGGACTACTATGTGTAGGGATGGGTATCCAGAGCTTATTTATTGGTCAGTGCCAAAATATTAATATGCTCCTGGATGTTGGTATTTATGTAATGTTAATTTTGCTCCAACTTAGCTGCAGAGATAAACAGTATCACAATCAGTGACCAAAATGATCATGATTATCATTATTATCATGGTAATGTTAGAATATGCTGATAAGGTTCCCCCCCACGGCCGTTCAAGGATAAGCAGTTACGGACAACGAATGAATAAATGAATGAAAAGTTCCAAAAAGTCCTCATACAGAAAATTAACTTCAAGTTTTATTTTGAAAACCTATAGCTGCTTTGAAATGACATCATGCCCTTTGTGTTTGATGCAGGACAGTATTTACTTTGTTATCAGTTATCACATTAATTAATGTTTGAAATGGTAATGCTAATAGTTGGGTATTTTATTGCAGTTTATCGTGAAACCAGTTATCGTTTCATGCCTACGTAGCTTAGGATTTTCAAATTCCTAATCATCCCCTAAAGATGAAGAAGCAACCACCATCAGGTCATCACGTTCTGTGGCCTCCAGTCATGGCTAATGGTGCTAAATGCTATATACGTAAAAAAAAAAAAAAAAAAGTACATCAAAAAACATGAATTTGACTGACTGCATTATAAGGAAGTGGCCTCATGTTATCTGAAATTTGAAGAAAGCTCAATCAACCACAACTGTTTCATGGAGTAAATGTTTGTCTTGCGGTTCTCCTCCTATTAAAATTAATGTGGGACGTGAAATAACAAAAGCCAGAACGGCTCATCAAACAAGGAACCATAATAACAGGTCTGCAGGACGTGGAGGGATTCCTATAATGGAAAACAACCATATCTGAGGCAAAAGCAAAGGGAGCACATTGTACGTTGACCTTAAAAGATTAAAAGCCGTCTAGACAGAGCAACCAGGAGCAGCTTCCTCTGAGGGGAAAACTAAAGAGAGCATCGACTCTGATGATAATGAAAAATGTGGCAATTATTAAGGGAACAGGACGTGAGGAGTGGTACATAAGTGTCTTTGTCACTGGTCATTTATTAAGCAAAGTCTTCAATAATGTCTGCACGTTCCTCAGACTAGAAGAGTGCACACAGTAGAGTGCAGATCCCTGTCAGGCGACAGGTGAAGCACCTGCTGCAATGCCACCGCCACTGCCAGATTGCTCCGCCAGCATTAACACGATCTCCACATATGTTGTCCCCTGCTAAAACACCTCACGAAGAGTAAGACGTCAGCTGTCAATGGTAGTATAAGAAAGAGCAGTTAATTTTTGAGTCTAAGTGGAGGCTTGGGGGTTCAAGGTTTTCTCAAGAATTCTGAGTCACAGAGGTTCTTCTGCACACAATCGTGGGTTTGCACAAAAAAATTTCCTCTGATCACACACGCAAAACACTCATTCACGCACAGAAAACAGCGATCGCGTGATCTTCCTCCAGGCTTTCGTCTGGCTGGGATAAAATAATTAAGCAGATGGTAAAAGAATCTCCTGATTTTGCCTTATTATTGAACCCACAGTCTCTCCCAGTGAGTCTCACCCTCTCTTGCAATTCATTTTATACCCACAAACGGTCAGCGTTCCTGTTTTTTAAACTGTTTTCCAGAACGCTGCAGTTAATTTCGGGTGTGGGTGTAGCAGTCTTTCAGCTGCCTCGTATCTGTAACCTTTTTCCAGATGACAGAACGATCCAGTACCACTCTTTTGACCGTGCCTCGTCCTCCAGCTTCCTCTGCCTCGGTGCTCAACAGAGTGAGGCATTGTGATGAGCGCATAGTGGAAAGAAGGAGTTGGCTGGAATGTTGTGTATCCACATACAAGGCCATAAGTTAATGCACTGTATATACAGGATGTGCTTTTCTATAAGATGGAACTGGACACCTTTTGTTGGTAGAATTGAAATGTATGTTTATAGCATGTGTTTGCACTGTGAAGGTGTATTAGTGCCGAAGGCGAGCGTGGAACTCTTTGTGGGTGATGTCCTCCGACACGAACAGTAACCCGTGGGAGGGAAATACCAGTGTGAGGTGGCCTCGCTCTGGAGGTAAAGTCGAGAGGAGCGGGAGAGAGAGAAATATGAAAGAATATGAAGTTCTCCAAGAGACTTGAAGTGGGGAGAAAGAAAGTGTGCAGAAAAGACGGAACTAAGTACCTCGTCTCTAATAACCGCAGCTTCCTCGGTGCTGTCATTACCACAGGAATAGTTACTGTGAGGCCTCTCAGAGTGAAGACTGATTGAGTGCGTCATCTTCATTCTCCTCTCACCCCCCCTGCCTCACGGCTCCCTGCCCCCTTAGTCTGAGCCCACTCTTTTCTTTCTCACATCTCATTGTCTCTAGATCTCCACTCTGGCTTTCATTCTGAGAAACTCTCATTGCTCTGTGATGTCTTGCTAATGATTGTATTCTTTTTTTTTTCTTTTTTTTTCGGCCTGTGTAAAATGGAGCTTGTTATCTTCTGTGCAGAAGAGTTCATGTGTGTTCATGTGCACCCTGCAGCCTGTGTATGTGTGTGTGTGTGCCTTTTGAATGTTAAGGCACATAATGTGTAGGGGTTCAATCAACAGAGGTGTGTGTGCACATCGTGTAGTTTATACACATATACACATTTTCTAACCTCTAACCAAGGACTTGTGTATTTAGAAGTAGGGTTGTTCTGATAGTGACACCAGTGTCAAAATAAAATATCTAATTTCGACTATTTTGGCTGTTACAAGTGTGATGTGATATTTTTCACATCATCATCATTTTTATTGAGAAAAATATCAAAGTGATCATGCTAAGGTTGTCAAAAGTATCAATATGTTGATACTTTTTTTGATACAAGCTGTTTAAAACAATACAGCGTCCATTATTTATAGTATTAAACGTAACAAAGCCATAATGAAATCGACCTCAGTTCTGCAAGTTGTGAATTAAAAATTGCCTTGGGAATTTTTTTTTATACTAGAACTGAATCAAAGATTAACATTCTGGTATTTAGGCAACTCTAAATCATGCTGCAATTATTTATTTATTTATTTATTGCAGGAATCTGTACCAGAATCTGTAGAGTATGATGTTTAGGCCAAGACATCTTTCTAGCAGGACAATATTTAATTTAAAATGGTATTGCACTCCATGTGATTTGAAAATTGCAATGGGCCTTATTGTGATTTTGATGATATTTCAAGCTAATATTAATAGTGCAGCCCTCAGATACGTTTTAAACTGTTGGATCAAGTATCGGAAGCATGCAGTTATATGCACTGATCTGATATCATGTCATTTATTTGCCCCCAAAACCAAATTTTCAACCTGAACCTGGCCATACAGCAATGACAGCAATAATATCGCACCCATATTCCTTTAATATACTGCTGTGGGTTGGGTAATCTGCACTGGCTGATACAGGAAGAAAAGAAATGTATCAGAACATCTCAAGTATACATATACAGTTTACGTTGTACTGTACATGGTCTGACAGACTGTTGCTCTCACTGGAGAGAAAAATCTTTTAAACCCCAAAAGAAACATAACAGTTTCTTCTAACTGAGATCCGAAAATGTAATATTTTAATTTAAAGCTCACTCGCTGTATATCCCTCACTCACACTCTCAGTATCTTTTATGCACAGTTCTGAGAGAGAGATGATGTCTTTAATCTGGAGTAGAGGTGACTGCAGCGTCTCAACTGGAGACCAAATTAATCGATCAAATGGAGAATGTAATTAAGTTGAGGTATATTACAGGGGCTGTAGGTCTGAGCTGAGCTGCTGCAAAAGCCATCGCTCGGTCTGAAGGTATGACACGAAGAATTCAACATACAGTTTGATAAACCTGGCAGTTTTATGACCAAAATTTAAAATCATGGTATCCAAATGTAAAATTACATCAGCCCCCCAGGGAAGAGTGCTATAAATAGAATAAAACAAAAGAGCATAATTGCCAACCCCTGGTCTTGTAACAGGGACAGGTACCTGAGAGGCACTCAGATGATTGGGAACTCTTAGCTGAAACACTATCAGTTGTTTTATGCGCTCTATTGGAGCACACACACACACACTCACACACACACACATATATATGAGCAGAGTGGAACAGCAGCAATTTCAGCTCCACGCTCAAATCATTCTGTAATCACTCTGCTCCAGGCCACTCCAGGTTTTCTATTTTCCACTTCCCAGTCGTGCTCTGCTCTCATCGAGGGGAAAACCTCCATAGCACACATGATAAATGCTGCCCTTCAGTTGAATTATACAACAAAAGCAAAATTTAGATGCGGCGTGACGGCACACAAAGTCGATATACAGACGTGAGCAGGCGCGGATTTGCTTCAGGCGGCCTGGACACTTCGGGTTTGGGTCAAAAAGTGTTTAAACTTGAGCGAAGACATTTCTGCACTTTCCTAATGTACAGAGACGGTCGCAAAAAATGGTGGACCTGGAGGCAGCATCTCCACCTACAGCAACGGCGTTACCGCGGCGATGTGCTGTCTTAATGTTCAGCTCATTATTGTCATCACGGCAAATTTTATTTTGAAGGGCCAGTCTCATGTCGTTCCATTGTGCAATTTGTTTGAGATCATAGCAAACAACAAGTGCGGAACATAGCCTCTGATTGGTTGACGCTCAGCACCAAGGCATCATGGGATTGCCAGTGGATGGCAAACAATATGCTAACGATAACAGCCGTTTTCAAGACAGAAAAACGAATTAATAGTTAGAGAGGACTGTGTGTTGGATTTATCATCATGGATTTATTTTGACACGCCTCCAAAAAAGATGCCGTGGTTCAGAGCTGGATTACAAAGCGTCTGAAAGTGGTATGATCACATCAGAGCCAATGCTAGCATTAGCATGAGCATAATGTTAGCCCTTCCTGCTCAGCTTACGTTGGAACTAACTGACTTCACTTTTACAGCAGTTGGGAAACAATAGATGAGACTTTTCTTTTCTGCAGCTGAAGAAGTTGCATTACATTTACTGCTTACTGCTAAGTTTAAGTTTCTCTCTGCTGCTTGCTCTTCCTCGCTTCCATGCAGAATTTGACATGTTACACGCTGCCCTATTCCTTAAAAGAAGCTACACCAGGCTTAAAACAGTATATATCAATAAGTTCCAATAAACTGTAATTATTCCAGCAGTCGCTATAAACCGTCATCCCACGGGAATCTGTTGTTTTTTCACCGAGGTCAGAATAAAGTTCATACTGTCATAGCCCTACGACAACCTGTGTATTACCAGAACCGGCTCTCCTCTGCTTTATTTGAAAAACTCAGGACTAACAGACCTCACTGGCAAAATAAACTGAGTCAAAACACAGGAGGATAAAGAAATCGATGAGTTCTTTTAAATTCAGGTCCTTTGAGTTTTAGTATATGGATACCATTTAGGAAAAATGTCATTAAATCTTTGAAACTCCACAACAGTACATATAGCTTATAGGATGAAAAATAATTAAAAGTTAATAAAAGTCGCTAAATTCATTGCTGAGCTACAGAGAAATATCATGAGTTGCTACAGCAGCATTTTTTATTCATTTCTTTTAAACTTTTAGGCATTATTATGCCTTTGTTCTACACAGTAGAGAGTTGACAGGAAGCGAGGGAGAGAGCGGCCTATGGGATCAATTCATAAGGTCCCAAATTGTATAAATTGGGGTATGTGGCGTTGGCATCCCAGAAACACAAACGCATGCTGGGCCTGTCTTTTGGATGTATTCACTGTACTGTTCACTGTACTACAGCCCTCTGAAATGACAAATAAAATCCCCCAAACTCTTAAAATCTGTGTCAATGACATCTTTTTTACATAATGAATTCACTGAGCAAGTGCATTCCCGAGACATTCTCCCTATATTTAGCTAATGTTTTATCTCAGAGAAGGAGAGAGATAGAGTCTTACTGTAGCGGATTACTTGACGTCTGATTCGGAGCTCTTAAGCTGTTTTTGTGCTTTTCAAAATGAAATTAATTGAGAGCATTTGTGTTTGGTAATAGTCGCTGTATTAAGTCATGTGGCCTTAATTTGCCCCCTCTGTTTTACTCTGGGTACCACTTGTTTGCTGTCAGTCTGTGCAGGGACTGGATCTCTGTCATTTCGCAGTTGCTGCAGCTCAACCAGGAACAGAGGGAGTTAAAGCCGGGTACCATTAATAAAGACTAAAGCCATAGGCCGGTGCTATAGCTGATGTTGTAATGATTAATGAGGATTGGGCTTTAGCCTCAGTGGTGGTATCTCTGTTGAATTAGGCCTTGATTACGCCTGGCTGGGTCACACATGACTAATGGCTCTTGGGTCTAATTCATCCTTCCTTGAGCCAGGCCATGTGGAATAACTACTGGATGGAACTATCTGTGTGTGATCTGACGTCTATTAAAGGAGCTGGCGCGCATTATGTGCTTATATATGTGTGTTTACATGAATTTCCACAACAAATATTTTCTTGCTGTGATTTTATCGCCCCGATGACGGCTCCTTTGCCCCATGGGGGAGCACAGTTTCTCCATAATTAAGATTTCGCCATTAAAATGTGAGATTATGGTGGCGCCTGCTTAACTACAATATATTTCCCCTTCCCTAAGGGCGTTTTTTTCCATTAGGTCCTCATGAAATGGCTTTTTGTTTACTCATTATTATTTCGTTTTCATTGGCGGATTGTAATTTGTTAGCCTGAGTAGGAGGAAAGAGGCAGGAGCTATTGCTGTGACACTGTGTAGGAGATTATCGTCATGCCCTCTGCCCTCAAAGACTCAGCTCAGGTAATTGATGCGCGAAGGGAAACATAGTGTACAGGAAGGTAAATCTGTAGACGGGCTTTAGCTATGCTATATCTCTACCCAAGGAGTGATAATCAGACTTTCAGCTGCAGACTTATTCCCCATATTGACTGATTATCTGATGCTCTGACTGACAAACTGAGCGCACAGGGGCCAGTGGACCGGAAAAGAACTTCATTATTGGATGATTTGGCAAATCCAGGGTTATGTTCATTGACGGCTTTATTTTTTTTTTTATCACCGGTGATACAATTTTTTAAATTCTTTCAGTACAGTTATGGTTAGGAAACTACTGTGGCAAATAAACCGTGGTTAAGGTGCAAATGTTAACTGTAGGTCTCTGACAGGACCCAAACCAACCCCTTAAGGCTCATTTATGATAAAAGTTAGATACACATGCTGCTACATGAGGAGCCTTAAGGAGCGGTTTACCCTGACTGCCTAAAGTGTGTCAGTCAATAAAATCTCATCTCAAGACTATGAGAAGCCCTGAAGTAAGCTGAGCAGGACAGGCTAAAGTTATGCTAATGCTAATGCCCTTTCAGAAGCTTTGTAATCTGGCCTTTTTTTTAAAAAAATAAATCCAACACAAATGTCTACAAAGACAGTTGTTGTTGTTAGCATGTTGTTAACTGTTCACTGGCAATACCATGATGCCTTGGGTTGAGTCTGTCAACCAGTCAGAGGCTGCGTTCCTGACTCGTGTGCAACAGCGCTGATCCTTAGATGCATCTTTAAGTCTAACTGAAATTAAATTTCTGTATTCTGTCTGCTACAGCACATGTGCTCTCCCTCAAAACAGTCGCTAATTTAACTGATATACTGAGGTCACGCCTGTTTTCTTACAGCGTGTTAAGCTACGGTTTCTGCTTCCTCACAAACCAACAGAAAATATTACTGTTTCATTACCCAGTCAGTGATCGCCCACTCTCAGGCCTGTTGACTTGTCGTTTTGGCTTCGCTAGTCACCATTCTGCTCCATTTCCTTAGCTGCAATCACACTGTCAGTATCTGAGATGGTGTTAAGCTGTGGCTCATTGCACCATGGCTGTGCTTGCTGGGCGCGAGCCATGTGGAAGCAGCGGGCATGCTCCTCAGGCCAGAGGGAGGCAGGAGCAGGGTGGAAGGAGGCACTATGGAGAGAAGTGGCAGAGGAGGGATCCTTTGCAGCTCCTAACCCTGTATTTTTCCACTCAGACGAGCTTGTTGTTTACTGCTCAGCGATGGCAGCGCGGTTCTCTACTGGGCTAATTTGTCACCCCATAAAAACAGGACAGCGCTGGTACACACGGAGTGGGAGTCAGTGAGCTTGTTATGTTCTAGCAAGGATGGGGAAGATAAGAAGAAAGAGAGCGATAGGCAGATACGGGGAAAGAAGGAGCATCTGTGAATAACAGGTTTGTGCAACAAAAGAGGGAAAAGAGAAGATGCACAGCAGAAACAGGCGCAGAAGAAGAAAAAGTGAAATAAAAAGTGAATGGATTACAGTTACAAGACTTAGAGGGAGAAATGAAAAGACAGGGAACATTTATATGTTTGTGTGTGTGTTTTTGGATGAAGGGGTGGCTCTTCGTCTTTCATCTTCGTCTATGTTGTAGTATTCAAGAGTAAGCTTGTTTGCTAGTCTGAGGGTCCGCTGCTCATTAGAGGGCCCTGTAGACTGCTCTAACAGGGCGCGCTCAGTTGACCCAGGGACCGCCTGTGTGACAGTGCACTCCAAAATATGCTGCTGTCACACTGTGATGAAATCGCCGTAACGATGCCGTGCTACCATACAAACACACCAAAACCCAAAATATTCTCCCTTTATCTGCTATCCCTCTTCTGTTTTTTTTTCCCTCTTTGTGCTGCTGTATGTTTTCAACTTTTATTTCCCCCCATCTTCATCTCTCCATGTGCTTGGGTCAGTAATGAGCTGGTTTGGTTTCCTTTTCCTGCCACGGGCATATTTTTCCTCCCATCTCCATCATCCTACCATACCCCTCCCTCCCTCATCTGCTATCTTGTTTTCTTCTCTCAATGCCTCTTCTCCCCCCAAGGACTTTCCAGGTTGCTTTTTCTCTGTGTTTTTTCCCCTCTACGTTCACATCCCCCCTTTTTTTCCCCAGTTTAAAGAACTTTAATTATATTCCCGTGGGATTGGAGAATCCAACACATCAACTGCACTAGCACGCGCTGTGTACAGAAGTTGTTCGTGGCCGGCCCATGTGGTCCTCATCTGTCTTAAAGGTGTGAAAAATGTATGAGCACTTGTATCATTGCCCTCAGGCTAGACACAGACAGCAGCGCCAACGGCTCTGTGGTAGCATGTTTAAATGAGAGGCTTTCCCTCACACTGGGTGTATAACAAGGAAGCACACATGTAAGCATAGTGTGGAGAAAAGAGTGGCTATTTAATGAAGAAAACATCTGGCAATGAAGGCATTTATTATTAAGGATTTGTCTGAATAAATCCGTCTGGTCAGTGATTAATACCGTTTCTATTAAACACACCTGACTTTAAAGTGTCAGATTAGCTGTGTTTAAAGGTACTGCATGCAACATTTACTTCCACTTGAGGTCACAGGAGATCACCAGCATCTTAGAGCAAAACATATGCATGCTTTGTTTTCCTCAATAAAGTTGGGGGGGAAAAGTGTGATCTGATCTCACAGAGATCACAAAACTAAGATCAAACTGTCAAACTAAGCAGTTATGACAAAATATGGATCAAGGTTATGGTACTACATTGCCTACTTCTTGCTTAAAATGTTTTCAAAAATAATGTATGGTAATGCAAAAATATCGAAACCTGGTGGCCGCCATTTTGGCTCTAGTTTCCTACAGAGACTCCCGAAACGCAGATGAAAATATGAAACCAGGTCATACTGATCAAATATGGATAGTACATTGCCTATTTTCTCACCAAAAATGTTTTCAGAGGCATATTTTAGTGCAAGTACAAGATCTGTTGTAACCAGGCAGCCGCTATTTTGGCTCCGGTTTCCAATGGAGACTCACGAAACTTAGATGAAACTATTAAAACAGGTAGCGCTGATCAAATATGAATCACCACTATGTCACTACATTGATATTAATTTCTTGTTTAAAATATTTTCAGAAACATGTTTTAGTGTATTGTTTAGTTGTAATACAAGATATATTGTGACCAGGTGGCTGCCATTTTGGCTCTGGTTTCCTCTGGCTTTTGGTTTAGTGTACAGTTTAGCTGTATTATGATAAAGTTTCTCATTAGGCCGCCATGTTAAAAAACATACGTGGGCAACACAGACAGGGACTCCCATGCACAAACCTTGGATAACAACACATACAGGAGAAGTGTTACTCCACTTTATCTTTACATAGCAAATCTGCTGACATCTAGTGAGGCTTAATGTTGTAGGTGGCACCTTTAACACTGAAACACATTATTCTTCTTGGCAAAAAAAAAAAAAAAGGAAGATTGTTAATTGTTGGAAAAAAAAAATTGGTTGATGGGTTTTAGAGTTTAGCATATCTGACCTGGTGGTGCGTGACTATAAAAACAACAAAACATCTTGTACTCAGAGCAAAACCAGGAGTTTCTGTGTACAATACAGCAAAGCTCTTACTGTTGTCCTTTGGCCTTAAGACTGACATATTTTGTGTTGCCTTGAGCAAGCCTCCTCTCCACAGCTAGTGAAAAAAAATGACAGCTTTAAAAGAAATAAAACGTAAGAGAATAAAAGAATAAAAAAGTAAGAGCAAATGACATGAGGGAGTTGGAGAACTGAAGTAGGAAGCCATTCCCATTAATCAATTCTTGCTCTTTTAACAATTGGGGTGAAGTAGCGAGTAGTTGCGGATTTACAGAGATACTGTCGGTTAGACCCCCTCCTGCTAATTGAAACAAGAGATGGGTAAAAGCTACACGAGGGATAAGAAGCCGCTGTTATAATTCATGCCTCTTCACCCCAATCAAACTTAAGCTCTCCTCTCGCTGTCATGCCCCAAAGAAGATTTTCACAAATCCTTTTTGTTTCCCAGCCCGATTCTAGCCGTGGTGGTTTGAAGTGACCCTGAGAAGGGCTCACTCGAAAGACGAGTCCGTACAATCCGCACGCTGTGCAATTAAAGCCCTGGTTTCATGGCATTTTCTTCTTTTTTTGGGATACAGGTTGATTCATTTGCATGGCGGAAGTGCCTGCAGTCAAAGAATTAAGGACGGTATTGTTTCGAATTGATAGAGGGGTCAGGTGAGCTCGCCGCACTTGTTCAGCATTCAGTGCAGAGCAACAAAGCCCTCCTTGATTAACATTGTTATTCATTCATGAGAAGGAGCTCGGCGAAGCAGATTCATTTGTCTTAGACGCATTTAACAAGTGGGGGAAAAAAAAGACACAAATCTCAGAGAAACAATTGAATAATTATGCCCCCCAAGCTCGCACCGGACTGACGGAGTTCTAAAGCTGTCAGCACCTTTTGTTTAGATAGTATTTTGTTATGGCACCATTTTAATTAGCCCAGAGACTGTCTACCTGTCAGCCACTCTACAGGTTTAAAGGCATTTGTCAGTACATGCAAAATTAGAATAAAAAATCAGTGGTTTGTTGCCAGCCAGTACTGCTAAAAATATGGCTTGACGGAAAAAAGTTAAAAGAATTACAGTGCATAGACGGGCCTAGTTGTCGATGCGCAATCCCGCATTTTAGGCTGAATCTGAGGTGTTTTCCAATACTAGTATCAGTACAACCCTAGACATCAGCAATAAATATGTACTAACAATCACTGATAACCACAGTCAGTGCTCATGCCAGGCAAGGACCAGTTAGTAGATGCAAAGTAAATGTCAACTGATCGATAACATCAATAAGGTAAACAATCAATGAGACCTCTGGAGGCCCCAGAGGGACACAGGGAGAGAGATGCATGGATTTGTTACAGGGTGTAATTATCACGGCATGATCTCATTATCAGTATAACACAACATATCATTTATGATGTTCATCTTTGTAAGTCAGATGTTTTTGTGGAGGTTTACCAAAGTTTTCTTAACAACTTAATATTTCATCTTTATGTTGTACTTTTCATTTGTTATGAGAACTATCAAGACCCCAACGTTTGAAAAACAAAGTTTTCCCCACTGTAAATTAATGTTATATAAATTTGTTTGTAAAATTGTCGTTGTGTGAAAACAAGCACTGCGTGCTGGACCAGTCAATACACACTTCATAAAAGGTTAGTTAATAATAAAGAAGAGTGAATGACGTGCTCGTATGTAAAAGCAAATCAGAAAAGAGTCTTGGTGATGATGTAACTAAGTTTTTCTTGTGAAAAAATATGCTCCTACTGTGAAACACCCGCTCTTAGAATGGAGTTTGGTTTAATAGTCTGTCGACTCCAAAGACCGCTGGGAGCAGAGGGTAATTTAAAGTTAATAATTCACATAAATTAAGCTGATCTACCTTTTAATAATGAACCTTGTAAACAGTGTAAAGCAACGTAGGAAGTGGGGCTTAAACCAACCTGTTTTGTGCTTCTCCCGGCTCGTAATAAATGGCTGCTTAATAAGTACAAAAGGCAATAAAAACAGAAAGGACCTCCCCAATATTTTAACAATTATATGAACTATACTATATTATTGCTCAGCCTGATTTTTTTTATATATATATCGCCTGCTTTCATTCAGCTCAGCAAACACCTCCTAAGATTAGTATGCATGTTTCACCTCGGCTATGGATTAAGCAGTGAACCTAAAATGTCATTGTGACTTTAGTCATCAGTTCTTGACTCTTTTTTTTTTTTTAGTCACTTAACTGTTCTTCTCTTCTCAGTGTTTCAAATCCAAACAGACTATTCCAAACAAATCCATGGACGTCCTGTTTTGTCTGCTCCCCTGGAGTTAAATAAACACTTGATAATAGATGGTCACCAAGCCTTGGACCGACGAGCTGTGTTTGTGGCTGGGGAATGTACACATGGACTCCTCAGGATAGGGAGGGAAGTGAGAAGTCACACCAGCGGTTTTTGCTCTGTTTTGTTTGGATGACGGCAGCAGCAATGTCCATTTCAGTTACTTTAACTGCCTCCAAGGTTCATTTCACTGGAGAAAACTGCCTTCTTTGACTGAAACCTTTAAAGTTTTACCTCACGATTGCACACAAATATGGTACAATAAAATCTGTAGAGGTGTACTTTTGTTTTAAATATCGGAATCTGGGTATCTACCAGCACTCTTTTTGCTTGATGTTTGGAATTATTTATTATTATTAGCAAGATAAAAGGATGGAACTGAACTTCAGTCTGGAAAGCTTGTGTAGTTTTTGTAATGTAACTTGTATAATGGGTCGCTGTGGGATTCTGGCTTGTGAAATTCACATGTGCAGCTGATAGGCTGAGAGATGGCCCTCATTTGCAGAATTACCCATGATGCATTGCTGAGTTTACTTTTGATTGTAACGTGGGTCTGTGTCGCAAGTCTGTTACCTGAAGAATGCTGTAAGTCAATTTTATGCCCAGATACCGACATTGAAGTGGATCAGTCCATAAAAATCTAAAATGGTGTATTGTTTTTGTGTTCAAGCCATTGTTATAAAATCCAGATTAAAAAAAAGGATCACAGCTAATTTTTGATGTCATAAAGTTCTTCATATTTTCAGTACTGCTAGTTAAGTTTCACTTTGTTATTAAGTATCCCATGTCCTTAAGAATCTAAACAAGTAGGGATGCTGAATCTATCTAGCCCATAATGATAACTACTGTAACCTGAGGCTTATTTGGAGTTGGATATTACCCTACCGGGTCAATGAGATGCATTGCCATGTATGGCATATTCAGAGGGCTTGGCAACTGTCCTGTCTGGGTGTGTTTTGTGGTGCTGCTGCCCCAGCCAGTCCTCCTTAATGAGAGCAGAGGAACAACAGAAGCAGATGGAATTGCCTGTGGGATTGTGGGAAGATTCCGGAAGGGCTAGGACGACGGTTGTGGGAGGAAGCTAGTGCCATGTGGTGGCGTGCCTACTCTGCCCTCTGGTCATCTTCGCTAGTCCTGCTTGGTGGTCATCCAGGCGCACACTGGCCTGCCAATTAAATATGGGCCCACAGTCAACCCTGAAGGTTTGTCCAAGCCCACAGGCCTCTCTCTTCCTTCCTTCATCTTTTTTCTCTCCTCTTTCTTCATATCGCTCTCCAGCCAACACCCTGCCGTGCATCCTGCTTTGTTCTTGCTTGCTAACTCAAGGGGACTCACTGCGTGGAATTTATTAGGCTGTTTTCCCATCTTTCCTCCTCAGCCAGATAACTCACCTCCGGTGAGGTGGCAGGTTCCTGTGCCATGATCTGTTCAACCATGCGATATGACAATGAAGAAATCCTCCTTGGCTCTGACACGCTTGTGGCATTAAAAAACAGAATTAAGATGCAAATGAGGATGAAGTGAGGATGTGCTCCAACGCTTTATGACCATACATATGTGAGAGCTGTGCTTTCAAGTGGTAGTTTATCCCGAGGGGGGAGAAGAGTTCTTCATGCCAGGGTTGAAGCAGTCGATGCCAGAGGTCAGAGGTCACTGGTCTGGCTGGCTTTGTGTAAGCTGATAACTTGTGTGAAAGAGATATAGATAGAGAGAGCAGGGGAGAGAATCAGGACAGAACAGTAGTTGGGCTGTCAGCAGAGCAGTGAAAACAGCTGACTGAGGAAGAATAGGTGGGATCACAGGGATTAGGGAGGCTTGTTAGTGAGCTCTACAAGCCCAACCTCGCCATCTAACACCTGCCTTAGGGTGTGATATCCCACACTACTCGTACATATATAAAACTCATCCCTGGTTGTTTACATTGCCCTACACTACACTGCACTACACTACACTACACTAAATGATGAAAGTATCTGTCTGAGTAACCGCTGCAGAACATGAGCTAAAAGGTGCAACTCCTTCCTCGTCTCCGTTACCTCTTTCTGTAAGCTGAAGCAGTGTTGTGTTCTACTTCTCGTGATGTCCTCGGAGACCTCAGATGGCAGGGAAATTCTCTGACTTCCATATGGAGTGGACAGATGTGAAGAACACATCAAGCACTTCCATATTTGCTTTCGGGGGGGGGGCGTTTCGTCTCGCAGCCTTTGCAACTCTGCGAGTGAAGGAAACGTCAACACTCCAGATTTTTTTGCAGTGCCTTTTCATTCTGATAGTTTTTTTTTTTTTCTTTTGGCACTTTGCTTTTTTCTCTTAATGGAGTTGTTGCCCAGGACTACGGCCTGAATGTTTGTTTCCGACATCCCTGATACTGAAAAGTTGTAATGCTTCAAAGAGTGAACAAAATGGTGTTTTTTGTGAGAGGGTACTGAATTTTGTAGCCAATCAATGCAGCACCAAATAAAACCGTCCACAGTGTTTTAGCGCCATTTCAGGGTCAATTATTTTGACATAGTCCTCCCTGTCTCCCTTTTTTAAACCTTTTAGATCAGGACAGCTTCATGCTTTTGCAGTTTTAGCGAATGTATGAAGACATTTTTTGAATTTTGTGAAGACAGTTCTTGTTTAGCCTATGGTCTAAAGTGGTGATTGTTGATTTCTTCAGTGATCATACTGTGTCCCTGAATATTTTCTTTCTTACAGGAGTAAAACCCATTCATCTACTGCCATTTTATTTTTAGATAAAAATGTAGCTGAAATCACACAGGGCCTTTTTATACTCCACAGAGGCAGTAATTTAAATTTTCCGTTTTATTTTCACACCTTAATTTGCACCTAGAGGTAAAAGCAGTAATGGCACAGTGAACTGTGCACATGCTCTACCTCTAGTCTCATAGTTTCAGGTAAGCTGTCACAGTGGTGATTGTTACCAAGCATTGAATATAGCATATTTGCTGCAATTTAATATGTATCTACAAATATGTAACAGCAGACTCTCATATTAGCTGTACTATGGATTGATTAAGCTTGACAAAGTGAGGGTTCAGTTGAGGCTTACAGTATCTTGAATACCATGTAATGATGCCTTCCTTCTGTAACTACTGAGCAGTGGTTGAGCCCTTGAGCCTGAGCTCATAGGATTATACACTTTGTACTCCCACTTGTATGTGCCACATATCTCCATACACTTTTGTATTTGGTTCCTATACTTGCGTGGGTCCATATTAATATAATGCATTTCCTAGCCACAATTAAGGTTGGAGAATGGATCACAGATTGTGGAAAGCCCAGTGTGCATTTTCACAATTCCACAGCATCTAAAAGTCCAAGCAATACAGCCATAGATCTATGTAAAACTAAGGTCAAGTCAATCCATATTTATGATTCTGAATGCTACCTGGAAACTAAACACGATATGAAAAGGATTGAGGCATTTTGCAGAGCTCCTGAGAAGGCCACAAGTGATCTTCTGGCCTAACAAGATCGCAACCTTGGAACAGAAAAACCCTGAAATAAGCAGAGTTGACTGTGATGGTTGGACCGTATGCTTCGAATTGGAGGCAGATCCCTTCCCAAAGACATGAGATGATCCCCCTGAGACAGACTCACGCGAAAGAAAACTAGGGCAAACCTGGAAACCAGTCAAGACGCACATAACATGAGGGAGGTTCAACATGTTGTCAAGGATAGAGATCAATGGAGGGAATCATTGTAGCCTTATGTTCCACAAGGGACAAAAAGGGTTAATTGAATTCTCTGTTCCCAAGCCCCCAACACTGACCTTAACCACTCACAACTACATGTCTCACTACGGTTGTGACGGTATGGATTTTATATTCCTGCAGGATGGTGGTTTCAGAAGCTTTGTAATCCAGCCTTGAACTGTCTTTTTGGAAACGTGGTAAAATCCTTTATGATGAATCCAACAATGAATGTCTTCAGCACTGTATTGTATTGTATATCCATTTTTCTGACCTCAAAACAGTTCTTGTTGTTGTTGTTAGCTGTCCGCAATTCTATGTCGCCTTGGTTTGAGTCTTGGTTCTTTCACCAATCAAAAGTTGTATCCTTGACTTGTCATGTGTGGCAGCAATGATTTTTATAAGTAGATCAATGCATTGATCTAAAATTCATTGTGAGACTGACCCTTCCAAAAGAAAACTAATGGTGATGATGGTATTGAGCTCAACCCCACGGAGGGCGTTATATGACCATGGTATTCTGGTATTACAGCTATTGTAATACCCCTACGTATAATCCCAACTCTGAGGCTAAACTTCACTCTGAAACCAAGTCTTTACCCTTGCGCAGCCCTTTGAAGAGTGGAGGACTGTCCAAAATGTCCTCACATTTCCATTTGGTCCACACAAAGATAGAAGAACAAAAGATAACACCCGTATATCTCTTTTTGTGTGAGACCTTTTGATGTCAGTCACGTTGACAAATATGTCTCAGTGGAATTGCCTGGAATCAAGTTTCATCATTTGTGAAACAGTGGCAGGTTTATGGACGGTTGTCAATAATGAGCTTGAGTGTCCAATGTTTTAGTCAGGAAAAGCAAAGGACAGCCTAAAGCTGACAGACCAAAAACTGCTTTTTGAATTGTTCAAACCTCTTTTTTGTAAAACTGATCAAAAATGCCTGTTCAGTCAAACACTGATTTCTGAATTTTTGGATGGCTCAGTTCTGGGATTCACATCTGTCAAAAAGCTTTCCTTTGTGTACATGTTAGCATCTAAATATGCGCAGATAGATTTTGTAAAAAACACCCACAAAGGTTTGGCACTTGATTAGAAATCATTATCTCAAACAGTAATGCTTCATTTAGTTTTTTGTTTGAAATTCTATTCATCACCTACAATAATCCTTTAAATGCGGAGTAGAATTGTGTGTACTTAAAGCTCCTTTTTAACTTCACTCGGGTACAGCATGTGGGAGGAGAAACTAGTTTTGAAAGTGAGAAAAGAGAGAGATTGTTCTCTGGAGACCATCTGAAGATCAAGCCTTTGATGCGATCTACTCCCATTGTGCTCTGCACTCCAGAAGTTTCCCCTCGCAAGGCGAAGATGCATCTTAAACTGGAGCACATATTTGTTTATGGATGAGGGGCCCAACATCATAGAGCAGCCTCTTACCCAATCAGAACGCTCCCCGGCTTTCCTCCTCCGTCGAAAGTTCCTGTCATCTTAACACGCCGCGGCTTTTTCCCCTCACAGCACTGTTGCTATGGTTAGAACTGTGTCTTAAACACAGTGAGGTATCAGCAAAAAGCATGTGCGCAAGCAGTCACAAAAGCAGCGGAGATTGCTTCATCACAACGTAGGTGACAAAACATTTTGAGAGCTAATCCAAGGTGTCAGGAGGATAAATTAAAATTAATGAATAACAAGCTCAGAGCAACAGATGCTGCCATTTGTAGGCCATATAACAGGTCTCAAGGTGTGTTTTTTTTTCACCACATGGAGAATCTCAACATCTGCATAACATCTGCATAAAACTTTATTCAGTGAAGCCATCAATCAATATAGTAAAACCTGCTGTTCAAGAGTATGAAGACAAGGTACGGTCCTGTGAACATGACATGAATAGACTGAAGGCAACACCTGCACTCTGTCACACTTCAGCTATATGTTCAAGGCAATTATATATTCCTGTATGTGTTTGTGCTAATATATTATTTAGCATGCTGTTTATGTATGTGCATGTGGTAACATGATACATAAAGGCTTCCTGGGATAAAAGCATCATGTGAAGTAGTGACTGGTAATTTGCTGCAGCTTAAGACGTATTGAATCTAAGGGAAATCAATACAGTTGAGCTGTTGGACCTCTGTACTAGGTCATGCCCCTCCAGATTACAATGGGCTCCTGCAGTGTTGTCCCAATAGCTGGCAGGATTTATACACACAAGCTGAGATGCATTAAAGAAGGATTGGGGTAGTGGGCGGAGCTTCAGGGTTGGCAGGTCTGGATCGCTCCTGGTGGAGCGTACAAGTAGCAGGGGAGGTGTTGAGGCTTAGGAATGGGCTTCCAGCTCAATACTGCTTAATTAAAATACAAACAGGATTATTGCACTGAAGAATAGGCAAAACAAAAAAAAGAAGTGCAAAATTTATGTTATTAGGACAGAGGGATGAATGGAGCCCTGAGCTTGGGAAGCAGAGGGTAAGACTGTAGAAACAATATGAAGTATTAATAAGAGGAGACTGCATTTGTAGATCTCAGAATTATCAACCCTCAGCTCTTGAAAGATTTTCCCAAAGATGCTCATTAGTGGAGACTGGGCCACTGGGATGGCTGTATAATATATGGCTGTATCAAGTGATATCGCAAGGGAAGACATGGTCTGACAGCCAGATTTATGAGGTTTTGATTTCTCCAGGAGTGTTTTTGCTGCTTTTACATGATGTGCAAATATTTGTCGAAGCAGCTTCACGAGTTAAAGCAATGATGCTCATAAAAAGGACGCAAATTAATACCCCGCTGAGCTTGGATGAAGACATTTTATCTTCAAACTGGTACTTTTTGCATGAACAAACAAATTATGAAATACGAGGGAAACTCATTTTAGCTTGGCTCATATCTATTTGTTATTTTATCTTTAAAGGTTTTGAATGTGGCTTATAAACTGGAGGGCCGTAAAGTTTGTGTCAACTCATGAAGGACACAATCCTTCAGCTGTTCTAGTTACATACAGTCACATATAACCCTCCTTTACATTCTTCTTTTTTAGATGCCTTTTTGCATTTGGAGACATTAAATGTATTATAAAAAAAATGCAATGTTGAATGCTTTATTGCTTTTATGGTTTTGAGGTTTGAGTCTCAATATGTCTGCATTAGACACAGGAATTACTTTTCACTTCTGTCCCATCTCAATCCCAGAACAGTGATTCCCGTCCTTTCCTTTGTTCCTCAGGTATCGAACTTGCGACACCAATCTGCATTCCACTGTAGAGTCGACTACACGAATAACATTACACAAACTACACAATCTCTCCAGTTTCAGCCATGTAATCTTAATACTACAACTACTATTACTACCATATGTTTTTTTTGTTTTTTTTTTTTGCACTTGGGTAAGGAGGTCAGGAATCTGCTGCCCAAAGTCAGTTTTTACTTACTCTGGTACAAATTGTTTTATTTATTAGCAGTTATAAAATAGCAAAAAATGCTAATGTTCATTGTCATGTTTATTCTAACACCTATAAAATGTCAGAAAGTAGTGTAAAATGTCCGTTCCGGTTTTCCAAAGTCTGAGGTAATGTCTTCAAATGTCATGTTTTATAAGTCTAAAATACCAAGACATTCAGTTTAATATCATAATAAACAAAAAAAACAAAAAAAGGGAGAGCTCCATATTTGAGTGGCTGAAAAATGCATTTCTTGACATTTTTGCTTGAAAAATTACTGATTAATATATTAGGATATTTTGATAATCGATTAATCGACTAATTTGCAGATTTACCAGCCCAACATTGCATTTTACTTACTCTGCTGAGCGATAGTGTGGTGTAGGCATCAGCAGATATCCAAATTCAGATATCGGTATTCAGTTGGAGCTGGAAAAACATAGATTGGTACATCTCTGGTACTTGAACAAGAAACTTCCGAAATGTTGTTTCACGTGGACTTCAATCGCTCGACCCCCTGCAGTCTTGTTGTCTCAACATGGGGTGGAGTGCTTGGAGGAGATATTTCCAGCCCTTGAGTGCCAAACCACGCAGCATTAAGCAATACCTTTCAATTAGTGACTCTGCCTTAGACACAGCGGTGATGGGACAGGTTTACACCCCAGCGACCGCAGTGATGAGCGATTAAGCAGCGAACTGGAATGGAAACTAGTGGACCTTATAACATAGAAACAGTGTTGCTGCATCTTACCGTATTTGACAGAGGTGTTAAGTGTGTATGTGTCGGATTTTTATGTGCGAGCGCGTGGGCGGTAGTGTGTTTATGTGTGGGAGAGACGGTCAGCGAAAGTGGAAAAAAAAAAGGAAAAAAATAGAGGAAAGGATAAAGTGAGACCGAGTGTACCTTACTCAATCACATGCTAAGTGGCTCTATTGATCACGGATCTTCATCAAGATGGTTTTATTGAACTGGAGAGGGGAAGGAGAAGTGATTTCTCCTGGTTTAAATAACATTTTTTAGCCTGTTTTTCAAGGAGAAAGTAACTTTAACATAAAACAAGCACTTTTGCTTTGTTAACTACTTGAAATCTCATTGTCAGGAGTTTTTTAATGACTGATGTGAACGTTCAAAGGATGAGAAACCAAGGTCTGCGGCTGGATGTCGACCCTGTCATTGATGGTCTCTTATGGAGTTGTATCCTCTCTCTATTGAACAATAGCAGATCAATACAAACCAACCCTGAATAATAATATGATCTTGTAACTGTACCACATCTTTTCATTACACAAATTTGGCTTAATAGAGTCTAAATCAGTGCAAGACTATTATTATATATAATTATAACGATATTATGAATCATGCAGGCACAGGTACGCACTGGGGGACCAGTTGAATTGTCTCATTCCTAAGAAAAGGCCCAACAGTTAATGAGCAGGTTGAATCCTTTTAGTTACACGTTAAACTGAATGAGCCTCATGGTTTGGTGCTGACAACAGACAGTCCTCCGTGTGGACCGTGCTACTATGCTATTCTGGAACAGTGTGAGAGCCCATTACTCAAATTGGAGGCACAGACAAAGGCCCGCTGCCACCGGTCCAGATGTCAAAGGCTTTTATGAAAATCCCTAATGTGATTCAACCTGATCCGACCAACAAAGACCTCTTGTATTTCGCACAAACACAATCAGAGTCTCTGTGATTGCGGCTGCTGAGCCCCTCATTATTGATAGATAAACAGCTGACAGAAACAGCTGACTGCGGCGCGATTATAACAGAATGCCTTGTGATAAACATCAGAAAACCCGGCTTTATAACCTGCGGAGGTGCCGACACGGTTCAATCAAGTGTAGATGCTTTCTTCACTCGTGCATTGTCGTTTGCACGGGGATCCTAATCATCAGTAATGTCTTGCAGAGCTCAGACAAGAGTGTGCTGTTACTCTGGCTTGTTAACTTTAAGCTTTTTCTCAGTGCAGGCTGACATAATGGTGACTCAGTAGGTTGGGGGTCTGTAAGGCAGTTAAGCTCTGTTCACTTGTGCAACCTTCAGGCCACACATATTTCTTTTTCTTCCACCCGTAGTTGCAAAACCACCACTGACCTGTGAGTTATACTTTTATACTCTACAGGTGGGCTGCTGGCTCAGCTTTACCAGAGCACTTCCAGCTTTGTACAGAGGAACCGTCTTAACATGGCCTGATCTGATCTGTTCTAGTGTGTTCTAGATAAAACCCTTGGACTAAATGAAGGTTCCCTTTAGAACTCCTGAGTGCGTTCTAAGATATAAATCCTCAGAATATAGTGAGGTTTTCTGTAGAATCCTATGAGCATGTTCTAGATAAAACTCTTGGAATATCAAAAAAGTATTTTGCAGAACCCTGTTGGTGGGTTCTAGGTTAAAACCTTGGAATATAAACAGGTTCTCTGTAGAACCACCTTGCTTGGACCTAGATAAAACCCTTGTAATATGAAAAGGTTCTCAGGAGAACCGCCTGGGTGCATTCTAGGTTAAGTCCTTGGAACATAAAAGGGCTCTTGGTAGAACCCCTGCGGTTGTTTCTAAATTAAAACTTGGAATATAAAATGATTTTCAGTAGAACCCAGTGTGTTCTTGATAAGACCCTTGGAATATAATAAGGTTGTCTGTAGAACCACCTGGCTGTGTTCTTGATAAAAACCTATGGAACATAAAAATCCTCAGGAGGTTCTTGCTGGCACTCTTAGAATATGAAAAAGTGCCTGATATAAGCCCCAGAAAGGGTTCTAGGTGAACCATTACACCATAGAAAGGTTCTTTGTAGAACCTCTTATAGGTGGTCCTGGGTGGAACCTCTCACAGATGGTTCTAGGTATAATACTTTATGTTGGATTTTAGGTAGAACTCTCTGAAGGGGTTACAGGTGGAACCTTTATAAAAGGTTATAACAGGCTTTTGCCAAACCGTCACTGACTGAGTTCTAGTTTTTTCAGGCGACAGGTGGGCTGCTTTTCCAGAGTGCTTACAGCTGATCCTCCATACAGCAGAGGGTCTTAACATGGCCTGACCTGACCACATGTAGTTACTTTTGTGTCGGGCAACTTTTCTGCCTCCTCTTCACCTTTTGTCGTCTCTTTAGCCCCCTGGCCGCATCATCCAGCCGCTGCCTGCCTGGTAGAAAAACAACTTTCCAGCCGCAGAAGCAGAGACAAACACAAACACAGGGACAGAACTAAGCACAAGACCAGCTGTGGGGCTAAATGAGGGCCATTCATCATTGTAAACTGATTTAAGGAACTGAATGCATATGCTGACTCGGCTGATCTGACGATAAGCTCGATAATGCCCAATAACACTTGGGTCCCTTTATGGAAACCTCTTTTATAGCAGAGATGTGATTTTGAGGGAATAATATGAGGAATCTTTTTATGTAGAAAATGGATGTTAGTATCTCTGTTATGAAATATAAATGACAAAGAAGGAGTCACTGAGGAGGAGAAAGCTGCAAATGTGTCAGCTGCTAAGTATAGCAGAAAACCCCTTCTTCATTCCTGGTTTTTCATTCATTTTGCATTGTTGCATTGTTCTGAACTATAATCATCTTGGCTCAGAGGAAGTGGCTCTTTACAAGCTGTTTTAAGGTTTCGGTTGGTTTTGAGGCCTCGGCCCTGAAGGCCTTACAAGGGGGCGAAGGCTCAACCCTGCTATTTCATCTCCATATATAGTCAGGCAGCTCGACCACAAAGTCAGGGCAGACTGCCTGTCTGGCGCTGGACTGGGTGTGGCCCACCCTGCGAGCACACAGTGGGCAGAAAGAAGGATGGAGAGTGCTCCGGGCTGCTGCACTTTCTCTTGTGTAAACTCTCACCGTTGCTTATTTAACGTGTCCTTAGAGCATGTGCTTAACATGGAAATACATGAGCGTTTTAAACCCTCTGTGTGCTCAGACACACATATCTCATGACCTACACTCTGAGAAACAAGGGTTCTAAAATGGTTCTCCCTGAAGGGCTTAGGTTCTACTCAGAACCATTTGCTTCTGAAGAACCCTTTTTTTGAAGAAAGGGAAAGGGAAAGACTAAGGGTTCCCTTTTCCTCAAATAATCCGCTTTAGAAAAAAGAGTTATTTTAGGATTGTTGAACTCTTTCATCAAGGGATCATCAGGGGATTTTTGTGCCATATTATAAAAGGGTTCTCCTTAGAACCTCCTAGGTGACTTCTACATAAAACCCTTGGATTATAAAGAGTTTCTCTATAGAAGTCCTTTGTGGGTTCTAGATAAAACCTTTCAAATATAAAAAGGTTCTTAGTAGAACACCTCTGGGTGGGTTCTAGGTTAAACCCTTGGCCTATAAATGGTTCTCAGTAGAACTAGCTGTGTGGCCTCTCGGTTAACCTTTGGAATATAAACAGGTTCTCTGTAGAACCACCTGAGTCAGTTCTAGATAAAACCCTTGGAATATAAAAAGTTTCTCAGTAGAACCCCTCTGGGTGGGTTCTAGGTTAAATCCTTGGAATATAAAAGGGTTCTTGGTAGAGCTCCCTTGGTGGGTTTTAGATAAAAAAAACACCTGGGTGGGTTCTTGATAAAACCCATGGAACATAAAGGTTATGTCAATAGAACCCACTGAAGGGGTTCTTGTTGGCACTCCTCAAAATACGAAAAGGTTCTGGAACCGCTCATAGGTGGTTCTGGGTGGAACCTTTCACAGATGGTTCTAGATATGATACTTTATATTGGGATTTAGGTAGAACTCTCTCAAAGGGTTCCAGGTGTAACCTTTATAAAAGGTTCTTGAATATAGAAAAATGCTCAATAGAACCCACAGAGTGTGTTCCAGATAATCCCTTGGAATATAAACAGATTTTCTGTAGAACCCCCTGAGTGTGTTCTAGAGTAAACACTTGGAAAATAAATGTAATATAGTTTTTCTAGGTGAAACCCATTATTTCAGGTTCCAGGTCTAACTCTCTGAGTGGAGCCTTTATAAAAGGTTGCAACTAACTGAAACCAAAAAGGGTTCTTCTATGGGGACGGGCCAGAGAACCCTTTATGGTTCTAACTGGCACCTTTATTTCTGAGAGTGTGGATGTTGCACTATTAAAATTCACCCTGTTGAATATCAAACAGCGTTACATCAAACCCCCTGCTGCGTATATTTTACAGCTAGCCTATATGTAAATCTGCTTAGATGCCTTTCCCGCATGTCATTGGCCCTGTTTTTGTCACTGCCTGGTCAAAGGTATTTAAAGGAAGGAATTTAAGTACAACAGTATATCAAAGAAAAGCAAGCTCCCCTTCGCTGGAAGTAGATCAGGAGTGACAGCCGCATTTGCAAGGCTCTGTTGAAGAGCGCGGCGGAGAGGGGAGAGCACATCCCTGGAGACACGAGGCTCTTTGGGGCAGATGAGATGTTTCAACATATTTACTGTACGCACATGCATGCCCACAAACCTTCCTCTCATCTTTCACCAATGACTTGATTATTCACCGAGTCTCCGGGAAACGTCAAAAAATGCATTCGAATCGTCCACGCGCACACACATGCACGTCAAGAGAGTTGTACCAGGTGTTCATCCATGCGAGAGCATTGGGGGGGGGGGGGGTTGTGGCGAGGGGGCACAGAGAAAGATGGAGTGCACACATGAAAGTGACAGGGAAAAGATAAAAAAAAACTGTCACATACATAAGGAAAAAGAAGTCGGAGAGATTGATGATGTAAAAAGAGAATTAAGTAGGCTTTCTCCCAGCATGCTTATCCTAGAAAATGTTTGACGCGTGAACTTCAGGTTCCATCTTTTTTACCCCGCCCCTCTCAGGGGGCTCTTGCCAGCGAAGGCTCAATGAAGACAGGCATACACACAGCCCCCGACAGCAGAGACAACTTTCATAAACTACTAAGAATTAGTGTCTCGACTTCCTCTATGCCACCGCTGATAAAAGTCCCTTATAACTTGCCTTGTAAATGCTATCCTGTTCCAAAAAGGAATTAAAGAGTGTGCCGACTTGAGGCGTTTTTTGAAGGGATAAATAAGAATTGGCAGAGAGCGGCGGTTGTGTCGGATGTGTGTGTGTGAAAGAAGGATAGGAAGAGATAGAGACTATGTCTGCAGGAGGGTACTATTGGCTGGAATTGGCTATTTTCCCCTCACACTCTTGACATCTAGAGGTGCGCATGAGAGGCATTATGAATTCATAGGCTCGAGGGAACCAAATGAGCTCCTGTCACCTGGAATTTACACGAGACAGAAATCACTTATTCTCAATGTATTATTTTTCCGTGGCACTTCCACGATAGGTTACCAATTTTTTCTCTGCCTCTTCTCCTCACTTCCCTCCCCTCCCCGTATAATCTTCACCACCGGGGCACAATTTCCGTGGCAACTTGGTCACACATTTGATTCAGTATTCTATAGCCTCAATTTATTCGAAATCCGGTGCTGTCCTTTTCCTAAGTAGGTCGCCTATCTTACTGTACCACAAGCAAGCTGTAACCCTCTCCATTTAAATACCAGGGCCTGGACTGTGCTGTGATAGAGGGCGCCCGGATTGGGGACGTGTCCGCGGCGTGGGTGAAGCAGACACACGCGAAGCAGCTTGAACAGTGAACCTCTGGGGACGTCACTGGCCCACTTCATGAGAGTCAACATCAGGCCTCATGTGGCATTGGGAGGCAACTGGGTATTGAGACAGGATGGATGGACCGAGGGGGGGGTGGAAGCATTTGAGACTTACCTTTATCTGTCTCTGGCGTGTTTTCAGGGCAGCCCTGTCTCCCAGGAGATTGCTGTGGCTGGTCAGCATGAAGTATTGAAGCCAGAATAACAGATTGAACTAGTGATAATAGTTTATTTCCACAGATCAGAGAAAATATAAAACTTAAAATATGAGCATGCATGTTGTTTTTCTATTAAGCATGTGAAGAAAAATGGATACAATGCTAATTTCAGCTAGCACATCAGTGGGAATTCCCATTATGTGTAAGCACTGAGGTACTGGATGAAATGCCAGGTATTTCTATATATAAAAATAGAAATTGAGCAATCCAAAAATCAATATAGAAAAGAAGAATGACATTACTCAAGACGATCATTTATTTCTCCTGTCTCTAATGAGCATTCGAGTGGGCAGAGATGCAGCTGTAACAACATAAATGTAATTTCCAGGAGGTGGGGCTGTTCAGGGCCATCTTCGAGCCCAGAGCAGCCCGCGCTTGTCACCCACAGCCTATTCCTGTCGCAACAGCTGGGGCATTATTGTGGCTCTTATGTGTCTGATCTGCTCCTCCCCTGTGTGATCCCATAATCGCGCTCACAAAGGCCATCTCACTTTACTTAGCGTGACTTCTTTCATAGGCTAAAGATTCCAGACTCATAGCCGTCATCTAATGCATGCATGTCATTCCATTATGCCCACAACCCATACTCCGCGCTAACCCAAACATCCTTTCCTACATTCTGCTCTTCATTCCTCCGTGGCTTCCTTCTATTCCCCTTGCGCCTTCCCTCCTTCCCCCCCTCGTTCCCTCACACTTCAGTCACCTGATACCCTTGATGAAGGTTTTCCCCCAGCGGTTTTCCCAGCGAGCCCAAGGCCTCGCTCGCCCCACATGTCCCAGAGAGCTCGGCGGCCTCGCACCGCCGGGGCCGTTGCCCCTCATGTTCAGGAGGTCACGCCGTCTGACACAGATGTTTTCTGTTGGTACATTCGTGTTTTCTCTTCAAACATAACTAATCCCTACTGAGCAGCTCCTTCTCTGGAAAGGCTCCTCTTGGCCAAATTTACTCAGCTGGTCCTTCATTTTATTCATTTACTGTGTGGAATTCAGTGGAAATCCCACCTTGACACTCCGCCTGTATTTCACGAGAAAATGGCAAGGTTGGATTCCAGCTTGGATTGCTTTTTTAGGGGCACAGGGTTAAACACGGTTTGAAGAGACACGCTTTTGAAATGTAAATCTTCATGTTCCTGCCGCTCCGCCGAAAGCACTGATCATGAAGTCCTCACTATCTTTGTTGGAGAAGATATAAATCAGCCGGTATTGACTTTCTGCTGACTGTCATAATCGGTTTGTTAAACCCACAAATTACATTGCCAATGAACAGACAAAGTCGACTGGTTTTTCAGCGAGAGCAAGATAAATGATAATTTATGAGATTAAATAACAATCAGAAACTGTTCGAGATTTCTCGAGCTTGATTAGACCCTCTTGTGGTATTGTTTAGGGTAGTTACACTTGTTTGACATCAATAAATTATGAAACTGTCGATAGCAGTTGCTGAAGCAGTTGTGCAAACACAACATGTCTCTGATAAAAAATGAATTCCCCAGTGTACACTGTGTGATTAATCGAAACTCTAGAAAGCGGCTACTAATTACTCCTGAGTGCTTATGAAACATTATGTCCATAAATAAGCATATTTATTTATACACAATTTGATTTCATTATTCAGTGTTTATAACCTATTGTTAATGTGTTTGTTTTTGCCTCAGCTGTACTTGCACTAATTATATTTCTCATCAACATTTCAATGGGGCTCTTTTTTACTTTTCTCAGGTTACAGGCCTTTCATAATTGATGTGCTTAAGCCTGGATGATGAATCTATTAATATCCTCATGTAAATTACTCTCGTGTCGAGCAAGCCACATATATTTATCACCCCGATGCTTTTCTAATGAAGGAAGTTAAATTAAAACATTTTATCAGAACAGAAATTGGGACAACATAGTTCTTATGTGAGCTGTCGCTCGCTGTCATCTCGCTGCTTATAAGCTGTGTAAACACGCAAAGTTTAAAAAAAGCAAGGCACAAAAAGAAATACAGAGAGAAGCATATTGTTTAATCATTTAAAGACGAAATGAAATATCTGGGACAAATGAAAAATCAATCAAAAAAGCTGTCAGGGGGGCCGTTTGAGCATTTCCACAGCTGTTTTAAAGCTTCGTTATCCACTTCAAAGTGTCGCTTGTGATCCACTGAGAGGGGTTGGAAACACATTTTGATCCATTCGGCTAATTTCTAGTTGAAGTTAAACGTGTAGCGGGCGGTTTTAGGTTCCAGACACGACTACAAACTGTCCTGTAGAGCTGTGATGGGTAAGAACAAGGTTTTATTGTTTTTATGCAGAACATCACGCATGAAAAATTACAAACAAGTACTTAACAAATTGGCAGAATTGTCGCGCCTTGCACAAGCAGTCACGCTAATTGATGTGTCACAACAGTGTGTTTCATTACGAGGGCTCTTTAAAAGAATGTACCACTCGAGCTGCTCTGTATTTTATATGTAGCTCCTCTTTCTCACTAATTGATTCCTGTCCCGCTGTCAGCATGCACTCAATTTATATGTTTCATGTGGTCAGCTCTCAGTAGCTTGACCCAGACCTTTTATTGGCGATTTCCGACCTGCATCTCCTGTGTGCGTCTGGACGGGAATGTTGCTTCTCTGGCCCCCGACCCAATCAATCACCAGCTGAGCCCTGCTGACCCGCGTTGGTCTTTAACCTCCGCCCATGAGTCCAGCATGCACTTTATGCTGTCAAGGAGCAATTACATGGAAACCTCATTTGTGTTTTAGAACATATACATTTCATCACAGTGAATATGCCTAACATGAAGCACAAACTTAATAACTTCCAATTTGTAATAATGAAGTTTCTCTGCTGTTAAGTGTCCCGGACACTGTATATTTGTGACCCGGGACAGTGGGACACTTTCATGCACGCGGCCGCTGACCAAGCTGCCGTATTCAAGCTTGGAGTGACCGCGCGTTGGCTGTGGAGATGACTACATGCACCGAGTTGTGCTTTGCATTAATGCATGTGATAAATTACACCCTTACATAAATTTGTTCTTGGCCTAATTAACCAGAGGGGACTTAACCACTTTACAAACTTTTCACGTTTGTATTCATTTTTTCCTGTCCTTCTAATAAGCCCCTCACACTAAATGGTGGAAAAAGGCAAGTAAAAAACATAACACACTGTGTAACTTTGGGCACCTGGGTGTCAGGGTCACTATGAGAGAGAATGCAGGTTTAATCGACAAGTGTGCAATTAGAGACATTACAGTAATTACTCATCCAGGATACATGAGCAGAACTCTGGCATGCTAATCAGCCTGGATGGCTTTGAACATGGGTGTCTCAGTTTACTGTTTAACATGACATCAACCCTATGAATATTAATCAGTGCACATTGTGATGAATCCATCGCCAATAGCAGGATGGCGAATCTTCACAGAATGGGGACAATGGGGTCCTATAGGGTTCATTAGGCGCAGGAGAAGAACACCTCAGTTTGAAGCCTGCTTTATGGTCATTAAAACGTGTTGTTGGATCACTGTTAAGAATGGCACACAAATAAATGTTTTTTTCTGGCATAATATCTGATTCAGACCGGGGGATATTTTTGGCATCCTTGGTCAATCTCTTTGGCAAGACATAAAAGACCAGAGGCAACAAAAAGAGCGAGGAAACCTTCAATCGACTCCAGACCTCTGTGCCAGGGCCTAATAATCTCCCCAGGTACGCTAGCTGCTACTTTTACGGTCAGTGATAGGATAGTTATGTAAGGCAGGGGTGGTCTGATGGTGTTTGTGTGGGATGGGGTGACCAAAATCAATAGGATTTTTACTTGGAAGCATTAGTAAATTTTATGCAAATCAAGCCATTAGTCCACATATGTTGGTCACAAATAAACAAACTACAAACAGACTAGGAGGGAGGGAGGTTGCAAATATATATTTAAAAAAAAAAAAATAAGTCCATGATTTAGGAAGGGAAATTGGCGAGAGGAAGATACGGAGTCAGAAGGAAAGAAGGAGATTTTGGTGAAAGATGAAAAAGGTAGACAATCAATGCGAGAAGGAGACATTCAAAAAGAAACATAGCCACCGCACATCTAAGAAAGGGACAAGATCGGGGGGTAAAGGGTGTTCAAAAAAGCATGTAACAGAAGTGCCGAAAGGCTGCGTGGTGGGAACAACAGCAACAGATGTGCTTTGAATTAGCCTGGCCCGAGGAATGCAGCCGGTGAAAGAGGCCAGAGACGGTGACCCTCAGCCTTGCAACCTGATCCCCCCCCCCCCCTCCATCCCAACCCCCGTGCGATGAGCATCTCTCTTGTGGTCCTTCTCCCTCAGCCGGCCCTCCACCCCCCCCCCGCCCCCCCCCCCAAAGCCTCAGCGCAATGAGCTTGCTGGGTGCTTGAGAACACTCCAATCAGACCAGAATAGCAGGCAGCAGGAACCGAACGAGCCCTTGCTCCCAGAAATGCTCAGTAAAAGCTAGCTCAGCTCCCCAGTGCTCTGCTCTGTGCTCGAGCTCGCCCTTCATTAGCCGAGGCCTGGCATTCAGCTAATGACCTGCCGTTTCCCTTTTCTTCCTTTAACTAAAGTACAGCGGTTCTGCTCCTTTGCCTCTTCTCTGCTAGCTGGAATCGGATGACCATGACATTCAAATTGTATAGCATGCATACATCATCTCTTTGTTTCACCCCTTGCTCATAAAAAATGCAGTCTAACACCTTTTGACCTTCTGAACCAGCCAGGGACATTTTCCCACCTTCTGTCTCACCTTTTCTTCTTTCTTGCATGAGCCAATCATGTTTTATTCCACATATTCCGTGTTAATTCGGCGCGCTCCTCTTTTTCTTTCTTCTTCAGTGCCTCACACAGACCGCATTCTTCATCAGTCACACTCGTGCAGCTGTCCTCTGTCCTTGTATTTTGCACCTGTTCACTCTCTGGAGTCCCCCATGTGTCATGATCTCATCCCCCTATAGCATTGTTGTTGAAGCAAAGCCGTTGCTCGTCTGTATGTCTGGATTCTCGCTGTCTGTTTGTGGGGTTAAGAAGGGACTCCTTTTTCAAGTTCATGCTTAATATTAAATGTTATGCAATCGTGGTTATTATTTTTTTTTTTTATCATTTTAGTTTCTCTCTTTTGCTGTTCTTCTCAGGAACTGGAACACTAAAGTATTTCAGTTGAAATTTCCTGACAGACGCACACAGCTCTGTGCTTCAGCACTGCCTGGCAGGATGTGTGTTGTTGCACGCTATTAGCATAATGGTCATTTACATAGGGCAAAACTGTTCCAGGTAATTCAATCTATATGTAAAACACTGTTGCTAGTGAGGCAGGGTGCCAGTGACAGCTCAGCTAACCCATGCTGCCTGGAGCACCTGCGTTGTCATAACTATAGCCTGCAATCAGACCCAGTCCACAACCATGTTTAGAAACAGAGTCAATCCTGCACAGGGTGACGATGTGTTGAGCATCTGTTGTGTTCTGTAATATGTAAATCTGGCCACCCTACCTATGAATTTACAGCCTTATCTAATGATTGCTAGACCTGACATGGTTTTTTCAGACTGTTAGTCTGAAACTGTGACTTCACCTATCACATTGTGGACTACCGTTTTGAAGCCTCGAGTTTGGCGTTATGGGGGTCGGCATCTTGTTTTTTGCAACAGAGCGTGTGCAGTGGGGACGAAAGCGTGGAGCAGCGTGGTAGAAATAATGTCGACCTGCTTGGCGACAAAGTTTTTTGTATTACAATGAAGCAGGCCACTATACATGTTACGTAAAACGTTTTGCGTGAGAAATACGCAATGTAGGAACAGAATGTTGATCCATATTTGATCAACACAGCCTAGTTTGATCTGAGTTGGAAACCGGACAAAATATTACAGCCGCCTGGTCACAATCTTTCTCGTATTACAGCTAAACAGTACACTAAAGTGTGTTTCTTAAAAAAAAAAAACATTTTAGGCGCTAAAACAGTAACAAAATTTTGATTTAAATTTGATCAGCACTGTCTAGCTTTACACTGTGAGCCCTGTGTTTTACACTGGATGGTCTCTGAGAATGACAGTAACCATGCCCTAAAGCATCCCTTTGCTTTATCGTCCATTTTACTCTAAATGGGATCATTATTTACAAAGTGAACATCATGCTCTATAGGAGAAGGCTTAAAACTCTCGACTGAGACCATAAACTCATTAGGAAACTGTTTACTGAGGCAATAAAACCAGTGAACAGGGTCGCAAGGGTACATGAAATTGGACCTCTTTTGCCACTAGTGGAGTCGCCCCCTGCTGGCCATCAGCAATAATGCAGGTTTAAGACACGTCTGCTTTGGCCTCACTTTTCAGACCCAGTAATAAACAGTAAGAAACCAAACATCTATCCTGCTCTTACTATACTTAAGCGTTCACAGCCTTATCTAACACTTCACATGTATTTTGACCTGTTGGTTTCATATAGACTCCATGCAGATCTATGTAATGAATTCAGTAAAAGCTGGGATTACAGTACTAAGCTCAGGATTACTTCCTGACCCATGTAATATGCTATACATAGGCAAGACATTATGGCACAATGAATGGGCAGCCGACTGCTGCCCTACAAATATCCCCCAATGTCCCCGGTTAACACACGCACAGACGCAGACACATGCAGACGTACACTCTTCCACACTAACACCATCTCTCTCGTCTTTGCTTTTTGTTTGCCAATCACATTATCATCCTGTAACACTGCACTGACTGCTGATCCGTCATGCATGCAAGCCGTCACCATAATGTTATCATCATAATAAGCCTCTATTCATCCATGAATGACAGCCGACTCAATTTGAATTGACTGACTCATTCTGATTTGCCAAGTTCACGAGCTTCCACCAAACACAAGCAACTCAGCCTTTTACAGAGCATTTATTTTTACTCCCTTTATTCCATTATTCCATTTACAGTCCATTGTTTTATTTTCAACCCTCTTCTTTTTTTTTTTTTTCTTAGTCGCCGTCGTCTTCTTCCTCTTCCACTTCCTCTTTATGAATAATTCATTGAGTCATACATAATTTAGGGGAAGCAGCCAGAGATTTACACAGCTCTTTGTGTCACTGAGTTTTGTTTGGTGGCATATTCAATAATTGTTTAATATATCAAATTGACTGGGAGTTGGGAGTGTGCAGCAGTGCCTGATATGTCTGATTATGGCAGGGGTGAGCGCCAAATACTTTCCTACAGTAGGAGACTCCGCATGACTGCCAGGGGAACTTCCTACTCACCGTCAACGGCCATAATTCTTCATTTTGTTATTGGCTGAAATGCTTCTTGGAATACCTCACAGCATGAGGTCCCCACTAATGAAGTACAGAGTCAGTTTATTGTCAGTCATTGTGTGGGGGATTCTGTGTTGACCTCATACTATGTCTGCTTCAGATTAACTCTGCTGTGGGGTGTTTGCCTGCCATAAATGTGTCTCAGAATAGGGCTGTTATGGTGGAAGAATTTCCCCTACGGTTAGTTAGGTTGGCTTAATACTGCTGTATTAGTGCTACTCTTCTGTTTGTTTTTGCATATTACTTCATTTATGTTACATGAAGGAATTCGGTGCACTAACACAAAATGTAATGTTATCTGTGGATCGAACCTCACTGCCCAGCGTGCAGCTTTGTGGCTGAGCAAGCTAGCTCCCGAGTGCTAGCCACAGCTACACAAGCTAATGAATTCCTGCAGTTTTTAGTTTCTTTTTCAGATGTAGCTATGTTGTTACCCTCACAGGCATGTCTAAAAAGAAAGTTTACGCTACATGTGGCAGCATCACACACGCATACTAGTGAGGAAGAGAATGGGCCTCCATGTAACCACAAAGCTAACGTTAGCTGAGCTAATGTTAGCACTGCAGTATAAAGTTGCACAAAAATCAACATGAAAAAGTTTCTGGCAACAAACCAGCTGCTCTCGTTATTTAGTTGGCTTCAAATGAAGTTTAATGTTTACGCAATTTTTGTTGAGTGTCCGTCAGTATTACAGCATTAGTCCATCATCGCCCCAGCCTGTGGTAGTGAAAACAGTAGCCGCGAAACACGCTAATGCTGAGTTCAGCAGGTTTAAGTTTTAAGTCAGGTCAGAGACAGCCAGTATTGATCAGTCCTTGAGCCTGAACCTCCAGAAAAAAAAAGAAAAAAACATGAACTTTGCATTCGTTGCAATTTCTGACCATCCCCTTGATTGTCAGTAGCACTATATTTGAAAATTGCGGTTATTGTGACAGCCCTGTCTGAGAATGGCTTGTTTTGTTTGGCCTTGTGTTTTGATGTCTCACATTCACAGCAGTGAAATGAGAATCTGAATCTGGGTGAAATTAAAATAATTAATGTCAGCAATCTCTCAGAGGAGCGAGCACGACTTGTGCTGTTCCTTTCCTATCCAGTAAAGTACAGGGTTTTAGTCATTTCTTTTCATCCTGATTGAATTGTTAAAAACTGATTTTTTTTCACCCCACTTCCATTGTGTATTTCAAGAGGCTTATGCACTCCTCTAGAAACATGCTTATTATATCTAATATGTCTAGCTTTCAAAGTGTATATTAGTTTTGGGATACACTTTTGTTTTATCTGTTTGAATAATGATCAGTTAAGATTATCTGATGTTTGGTTTTCTGGCTGTATCCCCAATAATATCAACAACAATACACACACACACACACACACATACACACACACACAAGCAATGCAATAAAATCTTATCCTCCGGCAGCTTTACCTAACATCCAAACATCCATTGTTGTACCCCCTGGTGGGGATGTTTATGACTGAAGTGAATGTCTTTGCCAAGTCCTATTTAATGAACTACTACTTTCCACCACTTCCCTTTTTTCATAAAGTGAGTTGTCAATTCTGCCTCTGAGCTGTTTTTTTTCCCAGGGAACCTAAGTCAAGTATTTGTGCATGGTGCTAATTTTGTTTTGATTATTCACTGGGGAATTGTAAAGCTAATCCCTCCTCCTTATTCTGATATTGACGCTGTGGATTGTTTAATTAAATCAGAAAATGAATTCACACAGGGGCCGTGTCAATGTCTCCACTTTCAACTGGCCTGCCTTCATAGCTTATTGAGTGACTATAGAGCTTATCTGGTATCTATTGCGGGTCCTTTCTCCAACCTCTGAGTCTGAAGCTATGTTCTAGCTCCTGGAAGTCAGTGAGGCTGTTAAAGAACGTAGACTACCATTTCATGTCCTTTGTAGCCAGCCAATCCTCCTTTCAATTTTTCTTTTTGTCCTTGTAGACTGATTGAAAACCAGTCAAGGTTTACACTTTAATATCCTGTATATATGCAGAGTTAAATATTTCATTTGGAGCCACTGAAGAGAGAACTGGAAACAAAAATTCTCACTTAAAGTATGTCTAGCCATTCCCCTCAAAAGGGAACAATTATTGATATCCTCAGGGAACTTTCATTCGACCAAGCGCTGTGTTTTGTCCTGACTTGGACCCACAACCATAAAAGAGGGGCGGGGTGATTGTATGGAGTTTTTCCAACTGCAGTGTATTCCTGCAGCATTGCGGTTCACTGTAAGTACCAAACAATTAACTTTTACAGAACTTTATTGAAGGATACTGTTATATGCACAACATATGTGCGTGCAGGGTGCAATTGAGCCAAAGAGCATGAGCAGGCGCAGCAGACTCAGAGCGATGATGCTGCTCATAGCCGAGTAGAAACTAAGCAGTAAGTTGTCAATGTGGCAGTAAATGTACAGTATGCATTGGTTACAGTGTGCAAGTTAACAAACGCTGCAGCTTCTCAAGACCAACAAAAGTCTGTTCTCTTATTTCCCAACTGCTGGAACATTAACAGAGCAGGAAAGGCTGATGATAATGTTACCTTTGTGCCGACAATGTTTTCATTTGAAGAAGATTTGTAATCCAGCCTTGAACTGCTGCATTTTTTTGAAGACTTTGTAAAATGAATCCAACTCTGAATGTCTTCTCTGATTATTTATCCACTGTTGTTAGCATTAGTTTTTACTCCTATAATGTCTTGTGTTGGGTTAGTTATTAATAGATTCATTTGCTGTTGAATAACATGAGACTGACCGTTCAAAATAAAATTTTGCGACAATGAAAGCAATGAAAGGAATCAGAAAACTGCAGTATTTGTGGTAATGTGGTCATCATCACAGCCATTAGACAAATACTGCAAAAACTTTTCGCTGTAGTTTGTTTTCGGTCCATACAGTATGTTGACTGCCAACTCTAATTGCCATGATGCAGCACTTAATTTCAGTACTGCGTCCTCAGAACAAAAACATCTTCATGTTTTGTATGACATCAAATCAATGTTGGATCATACTGTAAGCTTCATATGCAGAAATTGATAACTGAATGAAACACCATGATTGGCTCTTTCGCTAGCCCCGGAGCTGAATTCTAATGGGAAATGGTTTTAATGAAATTAATTATTCATATTTAATCAATGGTTGGGAATATATTATGTCTGTGATGCGAGCAATAATTGCAGTCACCCATTATTTTAGTCAGAACTCTGTCTTAAGTTGTGTGCTAATTACAGTGTGATGAGATGAGTGGACATTTTTGCAGGTTCTTCCTCACTGCTCTGCAACAGTACACGTGTTTTGTTCTCATTCGTGCTGATGAGCTGTAGATGAGACACTCTCCCTATTTCCCTCCTGTTTCATTCTTACTGTAAATTAACTTAAATGCATCAGGAGAAGCCCTGAGAAACGACGCAGCAGATCTGACATCAGCAGCTCCTCTGAAGAAAACGTCACACGGCACATCACTGTCAGCCGCCAGTGATGTGCCTCGGTACAGAGACATTGTTTCTTCTGGCTTTCTTCCCAAAAGGTGTCACTCAACATCTGCCATCGAGAATCAAAGAGAGAACACCTCGCTACAGGAAAGTGCCATCCGTTGCTCGTTGCGCTCTGCCATCTTGAGTTCTTACATGACGTGCAGCGAGCCAAGGCAGACGACACCACTCAGGCTCCAGGCGCCACCAGACAAATTGGATCCCGGGAGGAGTGTGAAACACTTGGCCATGGAAAACAATTGGACATTTGGAGACTTCTGTTGCCTCTTTGCTGTGTGAGATTGGCGTTGGAAACTTCTGAAGGAAGGAGACAGGTGGAGGGATGAAGAGCAGCAATGTGGATGGATCTTTCAAGCAGAGCAAGCAGCAGGTGTGCAAACATGTCGTTTTAGAAAGAGAGACGGAGAGGGGAGGGATACTTTTTAGTTACTTTGTTAGAGATAGCGACAACACTGTTTCCAATGTGAGCAAGTCCAAATGAAAACTAAAAAGAAGCACCTGGATGTGGCAAAAGGGAAGAAAAGAAACGGAGTGGAAACTGTCAAAATAAATGAGAGAGCGACGGAAAAACAGAAGAAGTGAGGCAGGGAGGAAGGTCTGAGGAGAGATCAAAGGAGCGTGAGGCATGCAGCAGGAGTGGAAAGAGCTTTGGAGAGTGAGGAGTGATAAGTCCGTGACAGCTGCGGCATCATTAGTGTATTAGGATCAATCCTCAAGACTCTTGTTTGCAGTCTTCGCCCATACAGAGGCCCAATGTCATTGATATGGGCATGGCCACGCAGCTGCTGCAGAAACTTACTTCTCCTACATCTGCGATCTCTGATCTCTCTCTCTCTCTCTCTCTCCCTTCCACCTCCACATCCCACCATCAGCATTGTGGGTATTTCTCTCATGCTCCGTGCGCCTTTGTGTGATCTTTGCTCCAGTGATCTGAAGCCAGAGGTCAGTCATAAGCGATGTTGCTCTGCCGAGGTTCATCTTTCTTCAGCTGACATGGATTTCGAAGCTGGGTTTTCTTGACTTACAACCCTTCCTTTGCTCTGGATCTCCACCCCGATGGTTCTGCTGCACCGATGGCTCTGGCTCCCCCGTTGTTGTGGCTATTGGTTTATCAATTCCAGTCAGCAGGCAGTAATTTGCCAGGGACGGTGGGTGTGTGATTAAAGATCCCTCACCACCCTGAGCCAGGCAGCTGGTACACTGTGACAGCAGAGCGTGGTGGCAAGACGAAGGCATGCTGGGAGATTTACACAAGCGCTCAGACGCACAAAAGAACTTATCACGGGCTTGTTGTGTGCTCGCACATTATCGAAGATGCTGCTTGCTCCGATCTCTGCCCATGTTTGTGTGTACCCGCATGTGGTGTGCATGATTTGCACGCCTACTGCTGACCAAACGTGTCCTTGAATAAGGTTGGAGCTCATTTGAAGCCAACTTTATGGCCTGTGTTGAGGCCATTGTGTGTGGATAATAATAAAATTCATGCTTGACTGATTGCTTGTGTCATTATAGTAGCATGTATATTCCTTGGAGATCATTATGCGTATTCACCCATCCCTGGTATGTAGCCCTTTCTCGCTCTACTGAGCGCTCTGTTTGACTTTCTAATTCTGGGCTTCAAACAATAATTGGAACAATGCTCATGTCAAAGGAGACATCTCATCTATTGCGGGCACCCTCTGTTTTTAATCTACACAGAGAAATAGCCTATGATTTCCTTATCGGGTCCCTCAATTAATCTGGGCTTCCCCTTTTCGTTTGCATTTCCAGCCTTTTGAGTTATCTTCATTTCGGCGGCAGCGGCGGCGGCAAGCCTGCGCCGGGCTGCGAAAGCCGTGTCACATTAACAGGAGAAGAAAGTCTTTGCGTGTAACACTTGTGCTGTCTTTCAAGGAAGGGAAAAGGGCTGCAAGAGAGACTGAGATGACAATTAGCCGAGGCTGCCGTCTCATTTACTAAATGAGGCCTTTGGCCGCCTTGTCTAGCCGAGACAACTGTGCATTGTAGCATAGAGGGACTCATTGGTTGCCTTGTTTCAGGAGCTGATTGGTTAACCTGCTGAGCCTAATTATTATACATTAGACTCATATTATTGCACATGACAGCATATGTGTGTGTTTTATATGAGCTTTGTGTGGGTGTCTTCTTGTACACATTTGCATTGTTACTGTATTATCTATGACACTAATGATCTGCCTTTTTCTGTTGTACCTGTAAAAAAAATGAAGAAATTATACTTTCTCACATATACAGAAATATAAACGCAACACTTTTGTTTTTGCACCTACTTTTTATGAGTTAATGTAAAAAACTGAAGACTTTTTCTATGCACACAAATATACAGTACATTTCTCAGATATTGTTCAGAAATTTGTTATAATCGGAGTTAGTGAGCACTTCTGCTTTGCCAAGATAATAACGTGAGATTGACCCTTCAGAATAAAATTGTTGCAGTGATGAGGATAATGACCAAAGTAGGCATTGCATGACTGCAGTGTTGCAGTATTCGTGACAGCCTTAAACCCAAGCAGTGAAGGCAATGAGTACAAGTGGCAGAGTAGGGTGGGTCATTACTTTGCCATCTTGGAAAAAATAAATAAAAATCTGTCCAAAGCACACCTGTGCAATTTTGCTGTTTAATCAGCATCTTTGTATGCCTCACCTGACAGATGGATGGATTATTTTGGCAAGGGAGATGGATTTTAACAAATTTTGTGTACAAAATTGTGATAATTAAACATTTTATGTGCACAGAAGTAGTCAGATCTTTTGCTTCAGCTCCTGAAAAATGGGAGCAAAAACAAGTATTGCAGTGTTACATATTTGTTGAGCGTATAAAGAAATAGTATCCTGTGGGTTATCTCTCTTTCTTCATTATGTGTAAGCACAGCTTCAACTTTTTCAGTGCATACAGCACAATCCTTTCAAGACATGCAAGAGAGATCTGCTGTGTCAATGCATTTATCTGAAGTGGTAAAGCTGGAGGGTCGACTTGGTGGACAAACAGCAACCCTACTCGTAGGTGACTCACATCATTTCCCACGGGCACGTCTGAATCATTGTAATGGCCTTAACAGAAGCTGTGTCTGGTGCGTGTGCCTGTGCATTAGTATGTCCTGACGAGAGTGTGGAAGCGTTCAAAAAAAAAAAAGTCTGTTTTTCTCCTCTTTCTCTCTTTAGCAGACATGTACAGCCTTCCATCCGTCTCTAATTGCCTCCACCTCACACATCATTTGTGTTTCTGCCATAAAAAGAAACATTGAAACTCTACCACTGGGGATCCATAACCGTTTTCCAGCCTATATGCTTTTTATTGCCGTATTTAGAGCCTTCATAAATATAGAGCAAAGCATTAGGGAAAGAGAACTACTGAAGAATCTCAGCCAAGACACCTGCTGCTATTTCTGTATAGATAATCGGACACACAGACCAGTCAGACGGGCAGGACGACACACAAACCGTAGGAGACTCAACTGATAGCAAAAGCAGCATCCAGAAATGCTAAATCGCTCACAGCAGGTTCAAATTACAGATTAGATTGCATATTAAAACTCACAATGTAACGGGAGAAAATTTTCTAAACCCAAACAAAAGACATCCAGGTGCATGTATGTGTGCAGCTAGGGAAAGTTGCTTTAAAAAATAATACAATTACCTGTAACGTTAGCAAACAAATCCAAGTATAACAATATTAGAGTAGTGTAACTTGATTACTTTCGTTATTTGTCATGCATGAATTCAGGTTTAGATTAATGCCGGTGCTTTTCACACTTAACACTCAAAGTTACAGTAAACTCAGGCAAACTTATTCTGAGGTGATTGTTTTTATCCAGTTACTGTCACCAGCATCACCGACAGTCCAAAATAGTTTTTAGTAGTCGCAGAAGTAGAAGTAGTAGTGTACTGTATATCTGTGTAGTGAATGTTAGCGGTTGTTCTGTGTAGCTAACGTTAGCGGTTGATCTGTTTCGTTGAAAACTTGACTGTAAGATTAACTGGTTTCACTGAAGAGTATGTGCTGTAATAGTGACATGACAGGTTAGCTAGCTAACTGGATTTCTGTGAAGATAACGTTAGGGGTCAGTCTGTGTGGCAGATGTTAGCAGCTGTTCTGTGTAGGCAACCTTAGCAACTGGTTTGTGTAATTAATGTTAGCGATGGTCTGTGTAGCTAATACTCACAGTCGTTCTGTGTTGCTAACATAAGCATTTTGTCTGTGTATTTGTTCTGTATACTCAACATTAGCAGTTGGTCTGTGTTGTTAATAACATGACTGTAAGATTAGCTGGTTTCACTGTGGAGTATTGATAGTAATGGTGTATGTAGCAAATGTTAGCAGTTGTTCTGTGTAGGTAACATTAGCACTTGGTTTGATATAGCTAATGTTAGTGATTAGCATGTGTAGCTAACGTTAGCTGTTGGTCTGTGTAGCAATGATAATAACTTCAAATTATGTATTTGTTATCTCATTACCTCTTTTATTCTGTAATTGTAAAGGAATACAGTTACAGAAACATGTTACATGTAATCTTTCGCTCCCGAAGTGTGTGTCTGCCTGTGTGTGTGTGTGTGTGTGTGTGTGTGTGTGTGTGTGTGAATGCACTCTCAACCTGCTGGCATTAAAAATACATTGTCATCTTACACGCATTCTGCCTGTCTTTGTCTTCCCCTCGCTCTTCAGCTCTCCCAGACCTTGCTGATTATGCACAGCCAGGTTCTTATACGAACACACACTCCCACTCACGCACGCGCGCACACACACACGCACACACGCATACACAGAAAACCATACGCCTCCAGATTGTTTAGCATACAGCAGGCATTTGCTCATTGTTCTCCCGGAGTCTCAAGGTCAACAAGTTCCCTCCCTGATAGACTCAACATGGAGAGGATGGAGGATGAGCAGAGCCAGCGATGCATACACAGACATCGCCTTCACACGTACGCAGCGACACAAACACACCACACATGCGCACGTGTGCAGAGGCGCACTCAGAGCGAGAACATAAATTCATCACAACAAACTAGGCATTTACCGGGGATGTTCTCTGACCCCAGTAACAAGGTATCCAATAAAAAATGTATATTCCCTCCTGCCTCGTGCACCGAGCACGCACACTGGCAGCTGAATATTTGGTTTTCTGTCATGGTAATGCTTCAGTTTAAGTATTTTGCATTCCTCGTTATATTGAATTATTTTGCTTTTGCTTTGTTTAATTTTATTTTGCAGAAATGTCACCATCTTTTAACAGTGACACACATGAATTTAGGGATGTACCCAACTCAGAATTTTGATTTGAGTCTGATTCTTTCGATATTAAGGTTCACAATTTCTTCCTTTTTTCTGATAAGAACCAAACTAAACACCTATACCAGTCTACATGAGTGTCCTCTATCTGTAAGACTGTGAAAACATCAGATTTCCACACAGAGAAAATAAAAGAGCGCGTCCTCCTGTGCTCCATTTCTATCACCCTTTTATGCTCCCACCACAGTTCTTTGTGGTGACTTTCAAACTTGGTTTATAAAGTTTAAAGCCTGCCCATGCTGTTGAAATTATCTGTGAGCCAAAACTCCACCTCAGGTTTCACCTTTTCTCATCAGTTAACCACCAGCTTGTGCATTCATTCATTTTAAATGAATTAAAGTAGATTCTTTGTGCAGCCAATGGCTGCTGATGTTTTTAGTTTAACCACATTATTCATTTATATATTGACATTCACACAATATGTGGTATAGGACTTTGATATTTTTGTAATTTATTTAGTCTTTACAAATTTAAAAGTCACAGACAGAAAATCTCAACTTAAGGTCAATTTGTAGCTTTTCTGAATTTTTAAACTTTATTTTTATAAATGCAAAATGGAGAAGGCAAGCAAATTATCCTCAATAGATAATAATTACACAAATCCACCTGAGACGTCATGTGTCCACATAGATGGATAATTATGAATAAAGCTAAGTCTGTTTGCAGGCTTTTTAAAATACAGTTGTTTTATAATTATGATGCCATGACAACAAATCCACTTTCAGCTTGTGTTGATTAGAATTTTTTTGCATGTTCTCAACTATTTAAACTTGATTTTGAGACAGAGTGACAGCCCTAATGTGGTGTGTGAGTGTAAAAGCAGTTTTAAAGCCAGTGGTAGTCAAATCTCCTTGGGAATTCATAATGGAGTATTTGGCAGCAAAGAATTTATATCCAATACCAACATTCAGTGTTGAAGCAAGAAGCCCTTTATGTACTGAAATGAATAAAATGAGCTCCTGTTCTCCCTCAGACAAACTAATAACCCTGATCTTTGTCCTACTCGTCTTTTCATACCACAGCTAAAAAAAAAGAAACAAAAGCCAATATGCACAAAATAGGATCAATTCTTGGTTTGCTTTATTTTAATTAACAACCTGCACGTAGGGCTGGTACAGAAGAAGTCTGTAAAATCTATCTGGTTATGCTGAAGGCCAAATTTCAGGCAAAAAAAATAAAGATTAAACTGAAGTGACGTCCAGAAATAACTCTTAGATTTTTGGGTATTAGTTTAATCATGTGGCATTAAAAAAACATATTGAAGTATAGATACTTTTGACATTCTTACACTGTAGTTACTGTACTAAGAATACTTCAAGCACTGAACCTGAACGTGTGGTTATCAACATTTTGTTTGGCAGGTTGTGTAAAAAGAACAAGAGGATATCGATTCCTCTGCTTCTGATTCATTTTTTTTTGTCGGGCCGCTGCGGAGCTGAGTAACAGCTCTCCACCCCTGCAATGAAATGAGTGGAATGTTCTCCGTGACAGAGATGAGAACAAATCAATCAGTGAAGGATGCAGATTTTTAGGTCAAGCTGTAGGTTTAGAAAGCGCACCGCCAAGGGCCCAGTCAGCATCGTGTTATACGCCACGTCGTTCTTCGATGGCCCTAACCTCTCAGGCTCACGCTGTGCTGCACTGGTTTTTGGATCTTTAACTGATTATGAGTATCTCTCTACTCCACTTATCTCCACTTAGCCAGACAGTGGAGGAAGACAAAGAAGATGGCTTTTATCATGACTCAATTAAAAGTTTCTTTTCTTCTGCTGGCAACACAGACAAAGACTGGGAGTCTGTGTGTGTATCTGTGTGTGTGTGTGTTGGATGTGTGTTAAAGGACTTTATTGCTCAGGCTGTTAGCAGGCAGGGGAACCAAGGGTTTCATCTCCTCTCACTGTCAGCCACGGTTACGCTACACCTCACAACTATCAAATTCCACACACCCACGTCTTCTTAATCTTTTTCTTCGTCATGAGAGCGTTTTGGTACAATATTGATAGAGTAGTATGCACTGTGAGTCATGAGTGTGCTCATGCTGGAGATGCACTCCATAGATTACTCAGTCTATTGATCTAACGTACTCAGCGTGAAATAATGAGGATCACACTTTATTTTACAGTGAACTAACAAGTCGCACTTTGTATCAAATCAGACAAAAACAGTCTGTTCTTTATTAGACTGCATTAGACCCATTTTAGACTTTATTAAAGGGTAGTTAGGGACACATTAAGACAGAATTGTACTGTAAACTAAAGTATATTATTTTCCACTGTAGGACCTTGTTAGACTTAATTAGAGGGCAATGTAGGGACACGTTACAACTGAACGGTACAGTAAACTAAATTGTATTATTCTCCATTGTTAGACCTTTATTAGATTTTCTGAGAGGGTAATTAAGGACACATTGCTACAGAACTGTACTGTAAACTAAAGTGTATTATTTCCCACTATCAGAGCCTTATTAGACTTCATTAGAGGCTAATTAGGGACACATTGCTTCAGAACTTTACTGTAAACTAAAGGGAATTTCCCACTACTAGACTATTATTACACTTTAGTAGAGAGTAATTGGGGACACACTGCAAAGAAACTGCACTGTAAACTAAAGTGTGTTATTTTTCACTATTTTTCACCGTCTAATAAAGGTTAATAAGGGTCTAATATAGGGTTTAACGCTGTTTAATAAATAAGATATTATTTCTATATTTTGTATAATTTGATACAAAGTACAGCCTGTTATTATTGTACTGTAAAATAAAGTGCAACTATAATGAACCTGTTCGTTCTTTCTCAGTTACTCCCCTAATTCCTTCATGCCCCCTCCATTTATCTCTCGCCCTCCAACCCAGTGCCCTCCTCCCCTCCTCCTCATTTTCCTCCCTTTCACTCTCCGTCTCCGTCGCTCCCCCTTTCAATCAATTCCCTGTTCGCTAATTCTAATTAAAGACAAGAAACGTCATCTTTTATTAATGACGCTGTTAATGAAACCGGGGCCGCTTTTGTCGGGGACAAAAGTTTCCACCAATTAATTCTCCGCAATTAAAGTTGAAGAAAAAGATTCTCCCGACAGAGTGTTTTGCTCAGATTCCCCTGGTGCGCTGTGTATATGTGTGTGTGTGTGTTTTTTTTTAACCATACGCTAAAAGCCTGAAATCTCTCTGGGGTTTTTATGCCTGGAGGCTATAATCTACGTAAGGTATGCATGGAAGAATGGAAATCAGATTATAGTTTTCTTTGTATTGGTATTAGTCTTTCCCCAGGCTAAATCATTTAGAGTAACTAGGCAATTTTATTCTCGTGGCTAGGCTAACATGGGTAGTTTATTTCTTCTTCATACATAAATGCAGGGTTTTACATACGTTAAATGGTCTTTTCACTTCAGAGAGCTAAAAGATGTTTTTGTTTGTCACGCCAAGAGCAAAGCCACAAATTAGTTTCGTCTGAAATTCAAGATAAATCAAACTGGTGGTTGCTCTTCCAAACATCTCAGTCAAACCAAAGACAAATGATGAGTAGGAAATTCACTGTAAAAAACAATAAATAATAAAAAAAAAAAAAGCTATCTGTTTTAACTTAAAAAAAAAAGTCAATGACCGGTCTACCTTAAAATTTTACCTTGACTGAACTGAAAAGACAAGTTAAGGTAATTTTGTAATGATTCGTCATAAATAAACTTAATATTAATTCAGTTGTATTTGAGGAAACACGTTAAATAAGCTTAAAATATTAATCACACTGACGGATATTCGAGACAAATATATATATATATATATATATATATATATATATATATATATATATATATATATATATTATATATATGTCTTCATGATTTTGAAGATGAGTTGCAACCCATAACAGCAACTTTTGGGTTGCCAGGTTGTGTAAATAATCCCATTGGCTGGATGTTATCTAACTCCGTCACGGACCAAAATTAATTTTATAAACTTTCACAACTGCATACTTGATGAAGCAAGGTTCATGTTGGAGTTGGATGAACACGATTCAAAGGCATTTTTCAAAGTGTGGCAAATCAAAAGTTTTATTCTACTACTCTTAATTACTATTAATGAAGCCTTTTAGCACTTATAATCCCTACATAGAAAGTGGTACCCTTTTCCAATACCCAATTGTCAGGAATATAAAGGTGTGTTTAACAACAACTTTTGATATGGTTTCATACCTGATGCTTCAGGCTCATCTCGATCTTTACTCAAAAACAATTAATATTAAAGTCCAGAAGACAAACAACAGACAGAATTTTCTTTTTATTGTTCAAAAAACACCAAAACAACAACAAAACATAAATTCAACCATTGTTGCTGGGAAGCTAGCATTGTCTGCCCAAGCCATTTCCCATGGCTTGTTGTCATCACACCTGCAAAAAAGAATTGCGGGGGACGATCCGCGGCGCTTACAAATTCACAGGTAGTTACGAAAGTGATAGGAACCACAGATACACCAGTGATGCCCCAATTAGTTAGAGAGGCGCTCAGAGTTAAAGCCATCTGTGTCTCCCCTGAGTGGTGTGTTATTGACAAAACTGCTTTGTGGCAATTTGTGAATAACGGTGCTCTTCGTTTTTTTTTTTTTCCTGTAGGTTTGAGTGCGAGTGCATTCTCGTACGAGGAAGCGAGCCATTAAATTTGAGTACACACCACACACACACACGGGCCATGGAGAGAAAAACACACACACACACACACACACACACATGAAAACACGTAGCCCTCGCTCCCCCTCACTCCTCCACTCAGCGTGTCAGGGTTTTTCATTTGTCCCAGCAGTGTGCCGCATGCTTCTGAGTGGCTGCTCAATCAGCTCACGTGGAGAGAGAAGACTGGACAGACCCACTGAGAGCCTAATTAACCCTAATTAAAGACTAGAAATGATAATAGAAAAGTGTGTCGCTGTGTCATGTTGTGCTGGAGCGGCCACAGAGTCCTTCTTCCGTCTTTCTTTCCTTCCTCCCTTCCTTCCAACAGAATCAGAATCAAAAGGAAAAAAAAAAAAATGCAATCCCTTGCGCTCATGTTTGAATTTATTTATAGGCGCTGAAGGTCTTTACATGCTACGTTTCCATGCACACAAATTTTCCACTCTCATTCTGAATATAGCAAAACTCATGAACTGCATTTTCACGAACTAGGCCTCATTCAAAATGTAGCGTTTTACATTTAAGGCATGTTGGATATGATAATATTATTCAGGTTGTCTCTGTACAGGTACGCAGGGCATTCGGAATTTAAGTCTCAGTTGGCAGCTCTGCGTGTTATAAGTAAACCAACTCGCCAGTAGTTTGTAAGGCTGGGGTAGGAAGATGAATGCACAAAAGAAAAGGAGAAACATCTACTTTTAAACATTAAAAACTTGGATACCAACTGTTTCTTGGATTTGCATTACTTATATACACATACAAATTTTATTTGCCATCGCTAGGAATATTGTCTTCTTTGGATTGAGGGCAAAACCAGAATATTTTGTCCATGTAAATGTAGTCAGTGTGAAATGATTAAGCCTTTGAAATGTCAGAGCAAAGTAAAAATTACAGATACGTAATACGCTCTATTCAGTTCTTGATGATTGTTATTATTATTATAACTATTTGTAGGATTTTGGCTTGTGAGGTTCATGTGTGCTGCAGATGGTGCCCTCGTTTCCCATCATGCATTGCTGCGAGTTTAAGTTTGCTCTTTTGCACACCAAAATGCAGATTATTTAAAACAGTACAATACTAACATCGAACTGTATCAAACGTACCCAGCTATTAAAAAGAAAAGATCAAAGTGCCTGTTCAAGGTTCATAGAAGAAGTTGTCATAAGCAGCTGGACTTGGTAGAGTTCTCGGAGACGTTTCGCCTCTCATCCACGAGGCTTCTTCTTCATCCTCCAGGCAAAACGTTTCAAGAGCTCGACCAAGTCCATTTGCTTATGACATTTTTTTGTACGAATACCGTGACCTGGATGACTGCGAATCTTCACGAACGTGATCGTTCATGACCTCACTTCAGTGCAGTCTTTATTCCTGCCTGAAATTTGCCTTGGAGCAAAACCAGACAGTGTTCAGTGATTTTTTTTTTTTTTTTTTTCAGTACTAGCGCCATGTGCACTTTGTCTAAAAAAAGGAGAAATAATTCTCCTACTTTGTGTGCCTTGGACTTTTCCTCTCTTTGTCATTCTATCAAAAGAAAGCATTGTTTTGTTTTTTTAATACTAGAATACTAGTTTAAAATTCTGGTATCGTTACAACCTTGGTCTGAACTATGATTGACGTAGCTAGTGCATTTCTTAATTCCATCTGTAGTGCTGGAAAAAAAAAAGCAAAGACTTGACACCTTCATTTGTAAATGGCAGTAACTGTGCATCCTGACATGCAGTAGCAATGTAAGCCTGATATCCAATAAGTTAATTATGTCATTATCATCTCCAAATACTGATATTGGATTAGATCAATCCCATCTCAAGTAAAAATGTGCCTGTTGCATTTTCAAATAGCTCGTATTGTTCAGCCGACAGTCCAACACAAAGATCCTCAGTTTAAAATGCAATAAAACAGATAAAAGGAACAAGCGCTCACACTTGATGAGCTGGAAACTGTGAATGTTTGGCACTGTTGCTTGATGAACGACTTAATTTATGAATCTGTCTCTCAGGTATCTTTGCAAAATGTAATATAAGCGTTTTTACGGACCTCCTGGTTAAACTAAAGGTTAAACTAAATAAAATAACACAAGGACTGATTAATCATCTGTCAGTCAGCTAATTAATTTCTCGACTAATGAGCGTTTTTAATATGTAGGTACGTCCTTTCACCTGTTCCACCTCGAGGATTCCCTGCCGCTGTGCATACGATCAGCTGTATTTCTGTTATGAATTGGACAGGCGTGCCGTGGACGGTGTGGCAGCCTCCTAGACGCTGATGAGGTTCCTTGTTTTGGGGGCCAGTAAGAGAGGAGGCCCAGGTACGATAGTGTCCATGTCTGTGATTCATAGAGCTCGTTCTCCACTTTTCTCTTCATCCTATCCTCCATGTAGGAGGCAGATTATAGGGCAGACTAATGAATGTCACTCCAAATGAACGGCCGGAGCTGCCAATTGTACCGCTGCCACTGCCGCCCCGCGGGCATATATCTCCCCTCACTAATGATTAAATACCATACACTTACTCCTTCCTTTCCTCTTCTCATTCCCTTGTGGCTGCACTTCTTAACCCACCTTCCCCGTGCTCTCAAACTAGCTCGTTACCGTCCCAGATGAGAGGAAAAAAAATTGGAAACGGTATCCCAGCCGCTCTCTGGATGGATGGATGGGTGCTCCTTTGATTGTTTTCTCGAGCAGGCACAACACAGCTCTGAGGAGCGGCGTAATGGCGTTCTCAGAGGTTTGACAAGGTGGATCTAGCTGCTGCATTGTGGTTATTGCGGATTGGGGTGGCGGAGGTAATGTGATTTCTGACTGAAGCGTGGCGAGGGTAGGTTGAAAATTTGATGTCTGCAGACCGTTGGGCATTTTCTCAGTGCGTGTGGGTGACTTTCTGTGTGTCAATTTTGCACCATTATGGAACAAGCATGAGTGTGTGTGTGTGTGTGTGTGTGTGTGTGTGTGTGTGTGTGTGTGGGCCTGTTTAAGTGTGCTTTTTGTTTTGCCAGAGACTTTGTGTCATTCCTCTACTGTTTCACCCCCTGAGGCAAGTTTTGATGTGCCGGTATCTGATTTGGCACCCTTCCACACTACCTCATAACCCCCTCACCCTGAAGGAAACCGACATTTTACAGCCTCTGTTTTCTGTCCATCCATTGCCTTTTCCTTTGGGGTCCTGATCCGGCGGGTGTCCGTCCATCACGAAGCCTGAATGAATGTCCAGAGATGCTTTGTTTCATCCCCACAGGCGCCAAGACCTATCTGATGAGATGGGGGGGACAGCTACAGTGCATACATGCCCTCTTTGAAATTCTTTCAGCATATTGCTGCCGAGTTGGGAGCTTCCTCTTTTGTTGCAAGTTGGATTATTTTATCTATGATTGGCTGATATCATTTGCTGTGATCTGATATGATAGAGCTCGTCACTTCTGCTATCTTATATCTGTGTTTGCCATATTCCTGTCCGTGGTATAATAGACAGTTTTCATTCCCTATCTCTGTACAGGGAAAACCTCTTGCTCAGGTCTAATCCTGTTAATGCTGAAATCTGATTATGGGCTGTAGCCTATAGCACAAAGGCAGTATGTGTATGTGTGTTTTTGTGTGAAAGAGTATGTGTGGTGTATTATAAAGCACAAAACAAGTGCAGAAAGACAAAGACAGTGTGACAGAGACACACCAAGAAGGACAAACTTCTGTGTGCATCCTGATCCACATTCTAGTCTTGCTCCCACAGAATTATCGTTTGTAATAATAGGGCTGGGTCCCGAACTCAGTACTTTTAAAAGGACACTTAACTACAAAATTAATTTTCCTCTGGCCTGTAGCACTTTTTATCCATCAGGATAATATTGGTATGAGTTCCGTTTTTTTTTTTTTTTTTTGAGATACCGGCTGTAAAGATGTCTGCCTTCTCCTCTCTTGCACAATGCAACTGAGATCAGTGCATGGATCTATAAAAACATCTATGGATCTACACTGCCACGTGCACCAAGTCGGCAGACTCAACCTAAGGCATCATGGGATTGCCAGTAGATGGGTAACAACATGTTAACAACAACAATAACTGGTTTCAGTATGGAGAAGTGGATTTATTTTACAAAATCTTCAAAAAGACACTGCAGTTCAAGTCTGGAGTAAAAGATTCTTAAAAGGAATGAAACATTAATTTATGAGGCACAAACAATGTAAATGAACAGACAAGTAAAACAATGAGGCTCTCGCTTCTCTTGTCCACCTGTCCAGATTCAACAAATGGCTCCACCAAATAAAAACCATGTGAAATTGGGCGCAATTACAGCCATTTCAAGACTAACAAGGCAGACCAAACCAAACCATGAGTAAATGTGAGCTCCAGTGAGATGGTGCACAAAACATACTTGGCAGTTATTAAATTTTTAATCAGTTAAATTCTTAATTACAATTAATGATCATCCTGGGTGGCGTGTAAAATAAATAATGTTGAAATTGAGAAGTTTGGATTTAGTTTTTACGACTGAAATTCCATGTTTGTCACTACAGAGAGTACTGGTCCACCGAGAATCAACTCAGCCACAGCATTGAAACATTGACTGATGAAGAATCGATTGATAAACTGCGGGAAATATTTTGAACGTAATTCAATATCTGACCTTTTCTTTGAAATGTACGTCAGCAGTATGGAACACAGCCAATCTGAGGGCGGCAGACATCCTTGGAATGTTAATTCAGAAACCAAAAACGATGGCTGTCATTATGTGGTCAGCCTCATTCTGAGGTTTGACTGAATTACTGTTATCAGCCCACACTCAGATGCGATCTTTTAAGCCATCACATACGTCCGCACAACATCGATAAAACATTATGTTTCCAGTTTTTGATTGTTGAGTGCTGGTGAAATCCATAAGAGCCATAAGGACACAGCCTCACAGCTGTGTAGGATTGTGGATGTAAAGACGAACCACAGACCATTTCTGCTGTTTACCACTTATGTCGCAGTGCTCGTCCGTGATCATGCACTCTGGGTAATATTCGTGGTCTTTTATGATCCAGCAAGCGATGGGTGAGCACATCATAGACTGAAATCTGTGTGCTTTCAGCGGAAAGAAAACACACAGTATCTCAACATGTTGTGGACTGATCGTTGTGTGCCGTGCTGGTGTGTAACCCTCAAGTGTTGTGTGCGTCCCCGCAGAGCTGAAACTCATAGCTCATGTGCAGCCGCCTAACTGATAAATAACGCTTTTATGCAGGTGTGGGTGGATTCGAATTTCCTAATTGCATAGAATCATCGGGTCGGGGCAGTTGGATAATTGATGAGTATGTGCATATTCAGGTGATAGCGGTGCTGAACTACACATCTCTGCAGAACATGCTTGAATTACGGTATCTCCCACCTGGCCTGGGATTGCCTGGGGATCCCCCCCCCTCCTGTAGGTGCCGGGAGAAGTCGGACGGATGGATAGCTGATAAAACATAAAAGCTGCTTCCAGTATTTGGCTGATTCAGTGCTTAAGGGAGGCCAGTTTGACATGTAGTTCTAATTTTACAACAGTTCATCGCAGACATTGCAGTCAGCACTTATGAATCACACTTCCTTAACTGAAACTAACTTTTAGTTCTTTGTACAAAGCCTCTGGGCGCCACTTTTTTTTTTTTTTTTTTTCCCTTTTTACCTTTGCCACAGTGTAACAAAAGACAGATTTATACTTTGAAACGGACACGAGCCCACCTGCATTCAGCCAAAGTGCAACCAGTCGGGTTTTTTGTTCATCACAGTGAGAAACACAGAGAAAATGATGAAACAACTGGGAGACATAGTATTCTATGCATGTGTAGCCTCTGGTCTTTGTTCTCTTAAAAGAAGACAGGTGAAAGGTGAATGCGTAGGTGTGTGTGTGTATGATTAGTTGTTTGGGTTGTCTACAGTTGCTTTTATACAACTGGAGGGCAAGTCACAATGGAGGAATGGATGCAAAAGAATGTATAGATGGTCAACAAAACATACAATCTGTGTTATCTTTACCACTAGGGGTTCTTCTTAATGACACTAAAACTTCTGAGTTTTCTCTTAGGGAGTATTCACACAGTTGTGTGAGCTTCACTAAGAAATCAACAGAATTCTTCATCTTAAAGGAAGGCTTGCCACCCTGTTGCTGTGGATAGTAAATAAATAGGGGACAGGTCTCTGTTGGTGACTTCATTTTAACAATAGAGCAGCAGAAAGAACAAATGTTGTTGCCACATTCATAATGACAACATGTTCAAAGAGGCTGCATGTCGTCATTGACAGACCCCGTCTCCGCAGTGAGTGACGTCCAGCTGTGAGTTGAGTGAAATGGATATTTATCCCGGTTGACAAACACATCTTTTGATGCTGCGTATTTATCTGGACATGCATTGCATCCATGCCGCCGGCTACACCAGGTTATTCCATCATTATCACGAAACTGGCTCTTTCAGAAAGTTTGGAGAAAAAAAAAGTTTTAATAACAGACAACAAACTAGCTCGGCTCATTGAAATATTCTCGCATTTGAAGCAATGTTAAAAGAGTTGGCCAGTGGGTCCATCGAATCAGATTTGGCTGTAAAATACGAATATTTGCTCATTTGTTTTCTTTTTTCCAGTTCGGTGCGCCACACTAAATTCCTAAATCAGCCTACATGAATAAGTTTCACCTGTAAGACTCACAAATATCTTACTTTCACACAGTCAGAGAAAGTTAAAGTTCACAAGGCCAGCTGTATTTTTGAGAACCCAGCCCTTATGTTGAATGTTATTAACGGGCTAAAATAACTGAAAGCTGCTTCCTGGCTCTCACTCGGTGCTGCTTGCCACTATATTTTACTTTACTTTCCACAGCCCTCTGGCGACCCTTGGAAATTATCTTGCAACCCCTTTAGCTGAGAACCATCGAAGCAGATTGCTGACAGTGGACTCTTTAAGAACTGGTTGTGAGTAGGTCTTTTTATTGACTTGAGTGTCCTCTTGATGACCCCAAATAGACTTGCTAGTCTTAGAACTAAAATACTTCACAGTACAGATAAATATAAATGTAGTATTCCAGTTACATAAAGCTGAAGAACTCACAGATGACAGATTTAAATATAAAAGGTCAAAATCAATTTATCAGAATGGGTCAATTTAATTGCTTGATCCTACACTTCCCACAATGCAACTTATAGCATCTTAACATGTGTAATCGTCTTGTAATCTCCCGTCTTTCAAACATGGCGCCTGTAGTTTGTAACGAAGGCTGTCCATTATCAAAATAATGTCTCAAAACCTGAGCTGAGACAAGCTTGTCAGTCCTAAATGTAAAAAACTCCACGAACTTTTGCAAAAAACTTTTGTCTGTTCAAATACTTGCTCTAGACAACTTTAGTAAAGTTAGAGATAGGGTTATATGTATACAAAAACACAACAATGGCTTGGATCTTACGTGAACATCACCTCCATATTGGACCAGGCAAGACAGGCATGTGAACAAATACATTTAAACAGGGGAGCTGCCTTTTTTGTGGATAAAAAAGCACTGTAATGCTTATATTTCTGAACAGATTTTAATGAGCCATTTATTTTCAAAGGTGAATGATCTCCATGGAGTAGGAAAAAAAGTGTCTTTATTTAACTTACTCATGAATCCTTGAATATAAAAAAAGACTCATTGAAACCGGTTGAGAAGTACAAACTTTACAGTATGAGCGCTTTTTATCCAGAAAATCCACAGCTCCCTCGTTTACTCGTTTTTGTTTACAGGCCAGCCTTGCCCTGTCCAAGATGGCGGCAACGTTGACATACAATCTGAAGCCCATTGCTGTGTCTGCGCGATATGCCTATGGATATAACCACAATGACATCACTGTGACACCTCTAAATTTACAAATCTCATCCAGAGCAAGTGTCTTTTGACGAGTTTGATGTGAAAATTGGTGACGGCCCCCTTTAATTTCGGCCCGGCAACACTTTTCCTCTTGAGCCCCAAAACGCTGCGCGAATATGGCCCCTGAAATACGAGGAAAGAGGAAAGACGACAGGGTGAGAGGAGGAGAGAAAAAGACATCAATTAAACATGAATGCCAACCAGGGCGAGGGTTTCACTCTGTTTGTAATTGTAAATATTTGATAAGGCAAAAGACAACTCACTTAGCACACAACCATATGCTAACAATGGCATTATGAGTTGCCAGGCTTGTGAGACGCGTGACAGATCCTCCCCCCTCGTCTCCAACTGCTGGGCATGCTGGCGTGGCACGCACACACGCTCGCACGCACACACACAAGCACACACGGGTGCATACTGCTGTTATGTCAGTAGAGTTTAGCCATGTGTAGGATGACACTTCAGCTCTCGGAGCCAAAACAACATCAAGCTGCCATAATACTAGCTGCCGGGACGGGACCCCTGTCTGCCCCGCTGCTCTCAGGAGGGACCACATACCAGGCCGCTGCATCACTCACACCTCACCTCACCGCCACCTGCTAACTACAGGGTTGGATGCCCTTCAATGTCCCCATCTATTTCTTCTCCCCCTCCCACTTTTGGTTCCATTCTCCTGATATTTTGGATTATTACAACTTGGGTGTTATTTTTAGACACAATAGATGTCAATGCTGGGCGGGCGGTCAATCTATGCCTTTGGTGCAGGCTGAATATCTTTAAAAACTATTAGATGAATAGTCATGAAATTTTTTCCACAGATATCTGAGGTGCCCAGAGGATAAGTGTAATGACTTTGGTGATCCCCCGCCTTTTCATGTAGCGACACTGACCGTTTGACATTTGTGGGTTTGAGGGAAATGTCTCAACAGCTATTAGATGGATTTGAAGGTCATATCCCCCACAGGATGAATTGATTTAACTTTGTTGATCCCTTTACTTTCATCCAGCCTCATCATTAGGTCGTATCTTTTATGTGCGCGGTACTTTGGCTTCTGACCAAATAGGGTTCAGCATTTACATTAGTCAGATGGATCAGAAATCTGCTCCAACTCCAATATTTATTAGCAGTTATCACATACCAACAAAGGAAACATAAAGTTGTTATCATGTTTAATCTAGGGGCGCAACATCCATAAAATGTCACAAAATTAGTGAAAAGTGTCAGTCCTAGACGCCCCAGTAGCTCAGCTGTTAGGACATGTGGCCGGTGCACAGAGGCTGAGTCATCAGCAGCAGCCATGGGCTCGATTACAGCCAGCAGACCTCTGCTGCATGCTCTCTCTCCCCCATTTCCTGTCAATCTACAGCTGTCCTGTCAAATAAAGGCTAAAGGACGTCTCTTTCAGTGCCTTGTTTGTCAGTCTAACAGAGAAAAAGCAGGAAATCTGAAGGCTGAAATCAGCACTTTTTGCAATTTTTGCATGAAAAATTACTCTCACTGTTAAGCGATTATCCTGCCCTGTTGGGCAAGTGAGTTGCTAGGTTTATTTGCCTGAGCTGGTGTTTTACTTGCCCGGCAAGAAGGCAATCCTTATTTTTGAGCCCCGCCAATTGAATTTATACCAGCTAATGTTAGCATACTTTTGTTAGCATTTTTGTTTAAGCATCAAACCTGGTTTTTCAGACTTTTGGGGTGAGTTCACACCTGAAGGTCACAAAGACATGGTCTTGAAACTGTTAACAAAAGCCATGTGGTGGAAGTGTTCAATTTTTGGTCATACAGGTTTAAAAAAAAAGGCTGTGTTCACCTGGAGGACATATCAGCAGATTGATATGTGCTCTCTTGCAGAACCGTGCAAGAGAGCAGCTATTAAATAATTTAATAAAGTAGGCATTTCTCATTTCATTGTGAGTCCAGGTTTGTTCCCTGACATATTGGTATAGCAAATGCGCTACTAGTTCACCAGTCAACAAAACAGAAAGTATTTTTAATCAACAAAATGATACTTACCATGGTACACTTCATTGACTGGTTCTAATGGTGTTCACACCAGAAATGAATCGCTCAGTTGACAGGTTGGGTTTGGTTCAACCGGACTAAACAAGGCTGGTGTGAACCCCACCTGATTTTGGTGTAGCTTTGCTTTTTTTTGCAATGAGAGATTTCAGGTGGGCTCAATCCCAGTTGTAACTTCAAAAAAAGAAGTGGTTTAGATCATCTGGTTAAGCTGTAGGTTTGTTTAAAAACCATCCTTTTTACTACTTATTCCGCTTCCTCGCTCAGCCTACATTTCACTTCTCACGCCTCCCTCTCTCCGTCTTTCTCTCTCTCTCTCTCCCTCTCCCACTGGTGTTTTTCTTCTCCCTTGCTGCCATTTCTCCCCATCTTTTAAACCGCTTCTCGCTAATTACTTCTTTCTCATGTCTCCTCCCTGTGATTAAATGACAGTAGATGTCTGGTCTTTTGATTCTCCTCCCCTGCACACCCTTCACAGTAACAACGGCAACATTGTCTGACATTAAGCCGCTCGCGCTTACAGGGCCCCCAAGTTGAAAGTGTCACTTCATTTAAGGGGAGTTGACTAAGGAGCTTCTTCCGCCGCCTTCCCGACTACTGCTGTCTGCTCTTTATGTGACTTTGCATGACAGACAAAACGCTTTAAACAGGAAATCGGCGTTGAAACAGAATGGAGCGACTTTGCTGGTGATGAGGATGGTTAAGGTGGTTGTGAAAGTGGTCATTTAGCGGGCAGCAACTGGATGTGTGAGGTGCCTGCTGATTTTCCCTACAGATTATTGCTTTGTATTCAGAACTGTTTATTTCATGCATGTCTGCCGCGTGTGTTTCTTTAATGGCCTTCCATGAATATTACATGCGTGGCGGAAGACGAAAGGGATCACAACTGAGAGGAGGGGAGAGGAAATATGACAATGGAGCAGAACAGTGTAAGAAAAGGGGAGATAGGAGGGGGAAATAGAAGCAGAGAATGAAAAGAATTGAATTGAAAAGACTTGAATAGAGGCGAGTTAAAGAGAGGAGAGCAGAACAGAGGAGATGAGTGGAGAGAAGAGGATGAAAGATGACAATAGAACAAAACAACAGGAGGAAGAGAGGAGGAGAGTGGGGGAAGAAGAGCCAGGAATAAAACAAATCATTTGGACTGAAATGACTTGAATTGAGCTGAACTAAACTGTAGAGGAAAAGAGAGGAGTAGGGTTTGGTACGAAACTCTGTACTTAACAAACTTCGTTGGTCCTGCCGAAAATACAGAGTCATGTTAAAATAAATTGATGCCAAAGTCCCTGACAGTGTCTCTGGGTGTGGGTACACTTTTTAAACAATGCAGACAAAACTTGCTGCAGTGTTTGTAGTGTGAAATAGGGTCCGACCGATACTCGTTTTTGGGGCCAGTGCCAATAAAATAAAAGCATATAGTCTTTACCCCAAGTGAGGGAGTTGAAATATCTTGCAGTCTTGTTCTTGAGAGCGTGAGATGGGCCGGAAAATCGGAGCAGCAGGAGTGGTGTTGCGTTTGGTTTACCGCATGATGAAAATAGAGCTTAGTCAGAGGGCGAAGCTCTCGATGTACCAGTTAATCTTCGTTCCTACTCTCACCTGTGGTCACGAGGGGTGGGTCATGACTGAGAGAACGAGATCGCAGATCCATGCGGTCGAAATTGGTTTTCTCAGGAGGGTCACTGGCATCTCCCTTAGGGATAGAGGGAGCAGCTCAGTCATCCATGAAGGACTCGGAGGAGATCCGCTGCTCCTTTGTGTAGAAAGGTTGAGGTGGTTTGGGCATCTAGTAAGGATGCCACCCGCCCGCCTCCCTAGGGAGGCGTTCCAGGCTCGTCCAAAGGAGGCCACAGGGCAGAGCAAGGACTAGGCGCAGGGATTATATCTCCACCCTGGCCTGGGAATGCCTTGGGATCCCCCAGTCAGAGCTGGCTAATGTAGCCAGGAAAAGGAAAGTCTGGACACGATTTCGGATAAGCCACACTGATTTTCTGACTTGCCCCTTGCAACAGTTTTTTTTTGAGCATTCCACAACTTTCTCAGTGTTTCATTGCTCCTGTTCGAACTTTTTTTAAATATGTTGCAGGCATGAAGTTCAGAATGAGCATATATTTCCAAACCCAATAAAGTTTATCAGTTCGAACATTAAATATCTTGTCTTTGTAGCGTATTCAATTAAATACAAGTCGAAAAGTCTTTGCAAATCATCGCATTCGGTTTCTATTTACGTTTTTGGCCTTTTTCGGCCTCACCGCTCCCTCGTTGAACTGCCATCTTGGAAAATCGTCAATGTTATTTGAAAAAGATGTGACGGCGGCCATTGGCTCTGGAGTGGAGGTGTTGGAGGGAAGGGGATGAACTTCAGTATCCTTCCGTGGTAGTGATAGCTGATCGCTACAACACCAAAACCTAACTTTTATAGACTTTGGGTTGTATATTTTTTATTACAGAGAGAGTAAAGTACTGAAAAAAGGTGCTGTTGGATACTGGAACTGATATCGGTACCATATCGGTTCAAATGTGTATGGTAACAAACCGTAGAGAGGAGAGGAGAGGAGAGAAGAGGAGAGGAGAGTCACTGGCCAGCGTGGATGCATTGTGAATGTTGATCAGGCGATTTCGCTGGTTTACCTATGCATGCTCAAATAGGCTGCTCTGCTCAGACTGAGGGAGCCTTGTTTATGGAGAGAAGACCAAATCCCACAATCAATCATGTATGAGGCAGCATGCTTATACACACACACACACACACACACACACACACACTCTTTTTTTTTCTCTTTCCGTCTATGACATATACACAAATACACATCTCCACACAAACACGAGCCACTCTGGAGACATCACAGTGGGACAAAAGGCACACATGACAGAATATACAAACACACACGCACACAGTCCCTCATGCTCACAAGGGGATCCAGATTATTTACTTACAGTACAGTACCTGCATCATAGGGCCTTGGGGGGTCTCCGCTGTGCGTAGGTGTGTGCGTAATAACACCAGCACTCCACCTCTCTGCCTCTCTTTTTAACTATACATAACAACACACAAACCAACAGAGATGATGTACATCCCAACAGACGCTTACGCCGCATATTCCCACCGCTGGTCTGTTTGGTATTAACTGTGGCACTCCTTTCTCCTGATGGAGTTTTGCAGTTGCCTGCCTAAGGAGACCCGCTGCTTTCAGCTTTAATTTATAGAAGAAAAATGGTCTGTGCTGAGGAAAAAAAAAAAAAAAAACGCTTCAAGCTTACTTCTTCTCCAGAGTTTGCATTTTTTTTTCAAATTATCTTTTGATTATTTCATTATGCAGAAGATAACATATGCACAGAAGTTGTTCGTTTTAGCTCGTATTTAGCTGATGAGTCAGCCCGTGTGATGACCCAGACTGCAGACGAAATGGATTCGAATGTATTCTAACACCTAACGCTCATGATTCATTTTAGTAGTTAAAATAGGAAGAAAATGAGTTCTTTTCATGTGGGATGCTGTACAACAAGAGACATTTGTTGTGAGTAAGTGAGAAAATCTGTGTACGTGTGTCTTTTCTGTTTGTCACACTTTTGTATATGCTGCACGCTCATGTGCGTTTAGTGTTTTGAGGTTCAGCTTGTTACAGCCGGACAATGAAGTCTGGGATGAATCCACCGAGAGTTACAATTCCCCTGCCGCTTTTTCTCGCCGATTTAAATTACCTTGATCTGCCGTAATTTAAAAATGTTGCCCTGAGCGAGACACTCGAATGAGAGAGGCCACGCAGGAGCAAAAATTATGCTGAAGTTGATTTTTAATTTTCAAAAACTTCTGAGCTAAAAGCAGCCTTTATAAATCCAATGTGCGGATTTCTCATGGTGTGCTGGTGTTGTCAGAAAGTTGATGAGTCTCTTGTGATACTGCTTTCCATTCTTTTTTCCTTTAACACTTTGTCATGAGTGTTTTCTTCCTAATTGCAAAAAATTCTTGTATATTTTGAGGTAGTTCATCCTGCATATGCACATATTATAACTGCAGATAAGAGTTATATAATAAGGGATGATAATAACATTGTAGGAGCCAAAAGAGCAGTTTTTGTTTATTTTTAAGAGCACTAATTATTTCAAAGCTTCCCTTATTTCTTGTTATAGGATTGATTAAGTCATTTTGATTGACAGCTTAGGCACTGCTTGACAAATCAGCCCTTCATGGTAGTTGGGGTATAGTTAACAAAGGGGAAGTTGGAAAAACTTTATTAGTTTATTAGCATTAGTTGAGACCAAACACAGTTTTTAACCACCTTAACTCCTCCTTTGTGCACACATACATTCAAACTGCATCACATTGACCTTTTTGTAGAATATTTGAGTTTGATTAGGCTTTTATTTTGAAACAGCCTGGACCTGCAACAAAGGTGCGTTTAAACAACTCTTCTATCGCTGGGGCAGTAGATATAACCCTGGATTATATAGCCATTATAAACATGATGATCTGACTTAGGGTCAGGTTTCATGGGCTTTATTGTCGTTTGCAGAAATAAACAAGCTATCATTGCGATGAAATTCTTTTTTCACTGTCTTTCTTTCTAGTGCAGTCACCTATTGCAGTCAGTCTATTTACAAATATAAAATGTTCAGAAGTTTTGAAGGGGTAGTTTGGAGGAACTTCAGTGTGTCAGTGTATTACCTACAGTAGATGCTGATCACACCCCCAGTTTGAAGCAGAGAGGAGCACCAGCATGGAAGCTACAAAAGGTATTTTAGCAACTTTATTTTGCTCTCAGACATCCTTTGTTGACAGGAGTCCACTGTTCTAGAAGCTAAACATTGCTCTCTCCAATGCAGCCAAACTCCATAGGTGAAATCAGTCTTTTTAGCTTGTAGAACACAGGAGTTGCTGGTCTACTCCTCTTTGATCTGTTAGTTTGTTTGTGTTACTTTGATGACTCTGAACTATTCGTTTAAAACACAGAAGTCACACAAAGAAACAAACAAACTAACAGTGAGGCAGTGGTAGACCACCAGCTCCCATGTTCTGCAGGGTAAAATGAGTGATTTTTTCTATGGAGTTTGGTTGGTTTGGAGAAAGCGATCTTTCATTTCCTGTCAGAAAAGGCTGTCTGACGACAAAGTGAAGCACTGAAAATGTTCAAAATATTGCGCACACAAAATCATACTGATTATTTTTCGGTTGACCTTTTTAAGTGACTAAAATATGTTTTGCTGCTGACCCTGTCCATTGTAGTTCATTGCTTCCCACACTAGTGCTCCTGTTTCTTCTCTTGACTAGCATGTGGCTAATACACCGGCTATCAATAAGTACCTGATACAAGCAATTTACAATAATCTGAATTATCCCTTTAAACTGATTTTCACACATTTTCTCCTCCAAATATAATTGTGATTATTGCTACAAAAAGACACTTTTCAGTAACTTGACAGTAAATTAAGTCCTCTTATGACATTGACATTGACAGCTCAGAAAATAACTTCATATAATTCAAAGTGAAAAGAAAAATTAGATGAAAACTCAAATGAGCTGACAACACCACAGTCTCTCTAAATAAATAAAAATCTGTTCTTTTTTTGTATCGGTGAAAGGTTCTCCCCATTTTCACATAACCGAATGCTCGTAATTTCAAGGATTTTTTTTTCAAATGATGAAAACTGAAAATAATGAGCCAAGCGTCGCCCCGTATACAAGGGTCACTGCTCCTTTATTGCTCCTTCTATCAAGAGGGACGGGACATGACCAGTGCCTTATTGTTGCTCCTCGCGATCAAATTCTGGTGCATCGCTGTGTGACAGGGCGATATCACAGCCTGTCACACACTCTACAGCCACAGCCAACACTCGCTGCTCTTTGGAGGTTCGGCTCTGTGCATGTAGTTGAGTGTGTGTGTGTGAGTTTCCGATGGACTCTTGCGGTTTTGGATGGTTTCATCTGAGCACCCTTGTGTGTACAGGAGGACCGAGGTGTCAAAAACTCTCTCCATCCATACATCAAGTCGCCTGCCCTCTTTTCCCTCCATTCATCGCTCATCCATGCGCATTTCTGTCACACATTTAAGCGCAACATTATTGTCATACTGTTGGTGGAACTTTGCAAACGGTTGCATCTGGCAGTTGTGGTGGCATTGCAGCAGGTGCTTCACCCTCTGTTGCCTCTACTGCGCAAACTCCTCTAGTTTCAGCATGTAAACAAAGCTTCTGTACGCACATCCGTACGGTATTTAAACGTGTTTTCAACACTCACATGCACAAGTTGTACTACTGCCTTCCTCGTGTGCCTGCTTTAACCCAGACTGGCAATTAAAAACAAGCCATTCACTTATCAGCAGCGTATGTTCCCACCCACTCAAATCACATCTCATCTGCTTCTCACTACCAGTCGTGTGTGTGTGTTTGTGTGTGTGTGTGTGTGTGTGTATGTCTATGTGTAAGAGAGAGACAGAGGGGAGGAAACGGGGCACTTCTCAATCTGACACTTCACAGCGTGTGAAATTTAATTAAACACGCCTCACAACCATCCACACATACACAGATAACACACACATTGAAAATCTCATGCAAATGTAATGCATGGATGCAGTACGCATTCTTCATTATATGCATATTGTCTCAGAGATAGGGCCTTTTTCTCTGCTATTATTGCCTTTTCAGAGACATTTAATGCAACTTTTTCCAGTAAAAACACATTATGGGCATCTCTATATGAGGTTAAGTACACAAGTGTGAGACTCAAGTGGCTCCGTTAAAGACTTGAACACGGATCTGCTCTGTAAAAAGTCTTGAGCAGACTGATACCTTGTGACCTTGTGTTCAATAGCCAACGGATCAGACAGCCAACAGATGGTTGAGCTTGTTTTGAAGTGTTTGTCTCAAACCAGCAGACTTAACTTTTTAAAAGAGGAATCTGTAATATATTCACTGTAATAAATCATAAAATAATATGTCATCAGAGATCAAGGAGAAAGTTGGAAAGTTGAAATACTCGCGTCCCTGACGACAGCACGACAGCCATGGTCGCCTCCTGTAAGGTTTCTGTTCCAGCCTGTAACTTGTGTTATTCTTTTCCCATTTCACGTTTAGTAGAGTTCAAATTAATGACGAAGAGAGTGTGTATTTTCAGAGCTGTGGGATTTTGCAGTGTAGGACTCCTAGTTGCTTGTTATCGTCCAACTACAAAGCTGCACTTGTCTTGCAGTGTTTCTGCAGCCTGCCTGAGCTTCCTCAAGTCTGAGGAGGAGGGGGCAGTCTGCTGTCTGTGGCTCCAACTGCCGTGCTTCTTTTTGGACAGGCAGTTATTACGTTGCTGCTTCAAGCCGGGCATACACTGTACAGTTTAAGAGCATTTCTGATGTAATTTTTGAGCTTTACTCGTTTTATAGAGCCGGACCGGATTTCAGCTTCGTCCGGCGATGACTGATTGCTGTGCAGCGTACAGGCAGGCTCCTGACCGGCTCCTCGTCATTCGGATGAATTTCTTGACATATCAGAAATTTTGGTTTGCCCGTTTTCAGGCTCCTGCACAGTTGAAGCAGAGCCATGAGTCAATTCTCTGACACCAGTACCTTTCTTCTCACTGCACCTGCACAAAGAACAAAGTGTTTGAAATTGACACGATGGCATGATATGTCATGTGGAAGAAAAATATAGACTGAAAAATGTAGCCAGCTTGAAATTCTCTCTGCAAAGCTTTCAAGCGAATCTTTATTGACAATTGTCAATAGCCAGAATGGTCTGCAGGGACTGATGGGCCCTTTCATTTTCTATTGTTCCTTTTCTATTTCACTTTCTATTGTACACACAGACATGAGCACTTTAACCGGTACTTGTTCAGACTCATATTGAGCTTAGAAATCCATGAGTCAAGTAAGGGTTTAGAAGAATGTAGCTCTCTGGGACATTTGTGTCTTTCCCACGGCATTCTGGGCTTAATTAAACAAGCGCAATCTTGATGAAAGGTGTTTAATTAATAACTCCAATGACGTGCAAATTCTCCCCCTTTTCCATTTAGAAAACCTTGTGGACCTTTTAACTCTAGGGGTCATTAACTATAAATTGTAAATGTTTGATGAGTCACTGTCTGCTCTGTCTGATACTTTTTTTTCTGCTACTGTTAGCTATCGATGCTTTCTGAAGCATTGCTTTGACTGAATGGAAGCTCCTGTTACTGACTCTTACGAGTTTTTTTAATTTCAAATTTACATTATATCTTTTAAAAGAGGTGTTTCAGCAATTTAGTATTGTACATCCATAAAGTCAGGGGAATTGTGAGAGATTTATTAAAGAAGGAAGACCAGTAGAGGCCAATATAAGTCCCAGAAAATATTTGAGGCAGAGGCTGATAAAAATATTTGGGAGTAAATAACTCTGATATCAAAATATTGGCCGATATTGCAATGATCCACCAAATGTCCACATTAAATACAGGTATGATATTTTGCAGTTTAAAAAATAAACTTAATTGTACAAATTGACATCAGGAGTATAACAATTAACTTGAACCAGTATTTTTTAATGATTATAACTAATTATTTAAAAAAAAACATCAACAACAGGGGGAAACCAAAGTCCAAAGCTGTGTTTTTTTTAAATAAGTGAACATTGGTTAAATATTTATAAAAACCCACAGACTGACATAAAGGGTGACAAAAATAATTACAAAATATGGAGATACAAGGTTTCCGCAACTTGAATTAAGAAAATCGATCTAATTTACATAAAATGTTGCTTATAAAAATGAAAAATAAAAACAGTCTGCATTATATTCCAAACAAAAGCCCAGAGGTCTTCATATCAGCACATATTGGACGTTATTACATGGCTTTGTTATACTCGAATAATCCTAAGGTTATTTCTGTATTATACCATTACTATGTATAACAGACCGCTGCTATGGAGAACAAGCCGTTGCTATGGACACAGATTGGATTAAAGACTTAAATTTAAAACTAATATTTTGTGTGAAATTATTTAATTTTGCTTGTAAGTAACCATGTCGAGCTCCAAAAACACAGGATCCCAATACACATATTTCCCATAATGCATCACAGCAGCATCTATGATTAGACCCCCTCTGCCTCCTTAAATTTAACTTCCTTCAAACTGTGCCCCTCCAGTTTGTAACACAGTCTCTCTGTTAAGAATTTAAATGCCAAATCCAAACTGTGATAACCAGTGGCTCATCATGTGAAAATTAGTGGAGTGCCCCTTTAAGGTATCTTGAGCGTGTTTTCAAATATCAGGATTGTTTATGCCAGTCTTTGCACAAAAATAGAGCCACATGACACGTTACTTACCTGACCGTGAAATGTGCTTTGCCCTTTAGTTCGTTATTTTCGTTCACTTTACAGCGAGCAAGGTGCGAAGGTGGGAAAAAAAATCATGCACAAGAGACCGTGCAGAGTGTCGGCACGTGTTTTTCAAGTGAAACACAGGTGATTTACCTCCTGTCACTCATGCATGAATAGAGGTGACATACCTTGTGTTAGGTAGCCACAAACCCCCGCTGAGAAGGAAGTAGTAATAACAATATTTAACAAAAGTGAGCGTTGAGAGTACGGCGCATGATGGTCTCTGTTTTCTGATATTTAAAACTTTCTCTTGGCCTACATATCACTTTAATAGGATTTTATCAAAGTGAGTTTTGGAACAATCTTTGCGGCACAGTGACTGGCTCAGCTTTGGTCCTGATGTGACACTGTGCGTACGCGCCGACTTTGTGGCATAAATGTGAAACGACACATGAAGGAAATACACCCCATCCTTCATATGGTTACTGAATGACAAGGCTTTAATTATTTGTGTACTTAAGCGCTGATGAGCGTGATGCTGGCGACCTACTTCGATGTGAGAGTTCTCATTAAGCGCTGCGAATTACAGTAACCAGCTAGTCGTAGTATTAATGTACAGTATGTGGGTGTTTAGGCTTCTAAATATAAGCCGCAGCGTTTTCTCTTTCATGTTCTAACAAACGCCCACTTTTACTGTTCTTCCTGTTCTGCATGCGTTCTGTCTGTCACCTACTTAGTCTCTCACTTGCCTCTTTTTTGACACAGATGTTGACATCTCTGTTTGAAGTCTTGAACTTCTGCATGACAGCCGCCTCACACAGTACACTCAATCCCTCCCCACGGGGCATGATTTCAACCTATCGCCTCGCTATCATCTCTCAGGTTCAGATGTGAGTGCTGGTCGTACCCACTGGGATTCTCCGCAGCGTGGTGTGAAGGAGTTGATAGTGGGAGAAAGAAAAGAGAGTTCAACTCAGGTTCTTTCACTTTGCAAGTTCTGCAAATCTTTCCGGAGTCGCTGCGTGGTTTTTAGGTGATAGAGGGCTAACCCTCACTCGACTTAAACCCCTTGGCCTCTTCTTTGAAGAGTTTGGCGACCGGCGATTGAACCGGCAACCTCTCTTAGTCAGTGTGCCCTCAAACCGCCTCCTCAGTCAGCCCACTTCTGTTTCAGCACACCGCACTCTTGGAAATAAGGATTCCAGAAAGGTTCTTTCTGAGGGGCTGAGGTTCTACTCAGAAAAAGAACCTTTGTTGAAGAAAGGGTTTGTCAAGGAAAAGAATACAGGTTCCATTAAGGACCCTTTTTGGAAGAAAGAAATCTTCAAGGATTGCTGAAAGCATGGATGTTTAAAAAAAAAAAAAAAAAAAATTTAAACACCTGTAACATGGAATTCAATATTTCATTTTGGTTCATCTGTAGACCACAATATGGTTCTTTGAAGAACTCTTGGAAGAGAAGAAGGTCATGGTGAAACCCTTGTAAAATATATTTTTAGGAATATAAAATTGTTCTCTGTGGAATCCCTTGGACGGGTCCTAGATGAAACCCTTGGGAGGGTGGCGGCGGTGGCTTCTCTGCAGAACCTCTAATTGGGGGTTCTGGCTGGAACCTTTCACAGATGGTTCTAGGTTCAACCCTTTCTGTTGAGTTCTAAGTAGAACCCTCTGGAAGTTTGATCAAAGATTCTACCAGGAACCAAAAAGGGTTCTCCTGTGGGGGTAAAGGGAGGAACTCTATATGGCTATATTTAGCACTGTTATTTCTTCTTCCCAGATGAAGAATATTTCTTTGAAGGTTTGACAAGGGTTCTTAGAAACTTAGAGAGTGAACTTAGGGTTCTGGGTAGAACTCCAAGATAAGCATTTTACACCAACATGAAACTGGCCCTGTTTGGGTTTAAAAACCTAATTTTAAACCAGTTGGGTACATTTCCAAAATAGGTAAAGTGGTTCAGAACCTGAAAAGTTCCCAAAAGTAGCAGGTTTTCCTTGGGAACCAAAGTGGACGTGTCATATTCTACAGGTTCTTGTGCATTGTAGAACGCTCTCTGTTAATGACAACCTTGATCAGAATGGTTCCACTCAAAACTAGTGGAAATGTGATCCGGTTCATTGAGGTTTCAAAATTCTTGAATGTAGCCAGTTTAAGAACCAGAGCAAATTTGGTGGAAAAAGGCAAAGAGAGGGTTGAGGGTGGAACCATTATAGAAGGGTTCTCTGTAGAACCTCTCGCTGAGGATTCTGGGTGGAACCTTTTACAAATGGCTATAGGGCCAACCATTTATGTTGGGTTGCTTAATAGAACCACCACCAGGAACGACAAAGGATTCTCCCATGGGGACAAAACGAAAACCCTGTATGGTTCTAGTTAGCACTTTTAATTCTAAGAGCGTATCGATATAATTCCTCTATTTGTGTGTAAAGTGTCTTCTTCTTTTCTACATCCTACTGCCACAATTTCTGCTGATTTCTGATGTTTAAATCAGCCCCGCCAGTGTTTTCCCCCTCCTCCGTGGCAGTTTCATCAGCTTCTCGCTCGTCACCCACTTGTCCAAAGTTCCACGTCAGGCCTGTCATGATTTAACCCCTTCGCTGACATCCCGCGGCCCGGGCAGCTCGCCGACGGCGTGATTCCAGATAAGGACCCTTTTAGGGCTTGTAATTTCCCGAGGCTTTTTTCCTTGAAAATTCCTCTTAGTGACTTCACAGTCACTTCTCACACTCGGTGTCACGAATGGCAGGACAGGCTTTAGGTGGCTTATGTAACAGTCCATTAAGTTTGCCGTAGAAATGGCCTGCATTGCCTGAGAGGCTGCAGCAGACACCTAGAGATAAGTAATGTCAGAAACAGACAGCGATACGGATGGGGCCTCTTACATCTTTTATGGAACATTAGACTGAGTGAAGAGATGACCTAATTTGAATTGATTTGGCGTATATTTGTGCTCAGGAGAGCACATACGGAGACACGCAGACACAAAGAGACACACATATTTATGCAGGCACCCCCCCGCCCTTTACACACACGTACACCAAGACGCACAGACACACACACTCAATCACAGCTAATCTAGGTCTCTCTGCTCGTACGCTACACAGCTGTAGCTGCATATCTTTGGCAAAATCTTAGATGTTTTCAGCTGAATAAGCTCCAGCTTGATTACACTGCGTTCTCCCCCTCTCACCCCCCTCCCATATGTATTAATGAGGCTGCTCCTACTTGCTGAAATCTCTCTCCATATTGTTGTTGTGCAGTTCATGGTCCAGTGGGCTTCTGGCCCGCAGATGTAATTGTTTTAATTTGCTAACTGTACACTCACTCAATTAGGACGAAAGCAGAATTCTGTTTTATTTCCTCTGCCCGGGTGCAGAATAAGGAAGCAGACATCTTCTTGAGACAGCACTTACTGTAGCGTGCACAACGCAACGCACAAAATGACTTGAGGAATGTACTTTTGTAGCTTCTTGGTTTTTTCGTCAAGATGACATGCTGCGTTCATCTCTAATCCCATCTTCTTTCTTTTCATGAGTATTTTCTGCTCTCATGCTTTGTCAAGGTTTCTCTGTATGCATTCGTTTTAATTAGAGTGCTTTGCTACTGGCCTTTGGCAGTGGACTGCTTATTACCGCATTGTGTGTGTGTGTGTGTGTGTGTGTGTGTGTGTGTGTGTGTGTGTGTGTGTGTGCCAGTATTTCTTCTTTTTAGGACAAACAAATTTTTTGCCTTCATGTTTACTCTCTATATTTTGGCAACTCACACTGAATTGTTACTTTATTAATCATACTGGTGAACTAAAAATTCATACTTCTACAGATACTTCTGGTGACATGCACTCTTTCAGTTTGGTCGCAGTCATTTGGGCGTAAAGAGTAGTTTTGTATGAGTTTTTAAGTTACATGACAAAGCTTCTTAAGCCCTCAAATATTGCTAAAAACTTTGCCTCCCAGAATATTCAAAAAATGCAACAGAGGAGTGAGGTACTGCCGTCAGACTTTCTCCGCTGGGAAGGCAGGGAGTTTGCTGGAGCTTTGACAGTCCCTAGAAGTATGTTTATGGTCCTTTGAGAGAGTTACTGTGTGGGTACCAGTGTTGTAGCTCAGCTGGTGTCTGTACAACAAGAGCATAATGTGTGTTTCTGTGGGGGAGTGTCAGAGCCTAGCTGTAGCCCTGCTCTTATAATGGTTAACATTACTGTTCATAGGCCCTAAATGTCTTCTTAAGCTCTGAATACAGCGCAGTCATTGGCGGAGCCATGTTTTGTGTTTACTGCCGCTGCAGAGGAATAAATCTTGTTCATGTACAATGTCTGTTTTCAGCCAGCGCTTATCAATCTTGCTAATGCTGGCGCAGAGGTTACAGTTAGCCAGTGCTGCTTGGAGCAACAGCCGCTACCACAGTCTGCAGAGGAGGGAGGGGCGAGAGAAATCGACTAACCTCAACTTTCAATTCTACATACAGGCGGACATGTGCAGGCAATTTTTGGTAAAAAAAACCCCCCACATTTTTAGGGATTTTTTCGAATCCAGCGAAATAAACTTAATATCTGCATAACTTCAGCTAAGCCCTGGTCATTTCAAGCAATGCTAAATGCAAGAAGAATTACGCAAATGTGTGTTCTTAACCCGACCTTTCTTGCAGATTATTTCAATCAGTATTAAGGCACAAGAACACAATTCATGTCCGTCAACATTAGAATTAATATAAGCTTTGCATCCAAATTGAACTTCATTAAATCTGCTGCTCGAATGTGACAGAATTAGGAAGTTTGTTGTCTGTGATTTGTTTTTCTGAGAATAACAACCTCATGAAAGTGATATTTTACAGTGTTCATGATATAAACTGACGAAATTCATTAAAGCAAATCATTCTATTAAACTGAGTAATCTACAGCTGCTCTGCTGGCGTGAGCTAAGGCTGCGAATCCGAGCTGCCTGCAACAGATGAATTCGGTGAACCAGCCGTATTAGCGACGGTATTGGCGCAATCATGAGAGATCAGCCTGCAACAGAATGAATCTGAAAGGCCAAACACTGTTACTGTCCTACACAATCCCACGAAGTCAGACTCAGAGCATGCATGTGCTTTTTAATCACAGTACTTTTTGTTAATTTATAGGCTGTGTTGTGTGTTACCAGCGCACACCATGCACACACACACACACACATCTGCTGCATGTTTTAGGACATTAAACTGTCGGCCTACATATTTCTGAATATATTTGAACTTTTTCTGTGTTTAAAAAAGAAAAATAAATAAAATATTTTTATTTCCTCTTTCCCGTAATTGTATTTCCCGTGAATCCTGTTTCCCAGGATTAAACCCTAGTACAGAGGACTGCTTTGTATTAGTGTTTTTGTAGAACATTATTATGTCACAATGAAGTTTACACTTAACCTTTTGGATATAAAATGTCATCAATCCATCGTTTTATCCTATTAGATATTTGTGTGAAATTTTGTTGGCCAAAAACATGCTTTGTGAGGTCACGGTGACCTCGACCTCGGACAACCAAATTCTAATCAGTTCATCCTTGAGTCCAAGTGAATGTAAGTTTGAAGAAGTGCCAGACATTCCTGACATATCACGTTCACAACACATGGACGGACACACAACCTGAAGCCACAGCTGTCGCCAGCACAGAGACAGGAAACTCCTGATTATAGGAATCTATGTGATTATATGTACAGTGATCTGTTTTTCACTACGTTTGAACATCAACAGTCCATGTACAGTATCATTGGACTAAAGTTATAAATATGCTAGGTAATAATTATCCACAAAACATTTAATCACTGAGGAAAATACCAAAGATATGTCATAATACACAACAATAATTTTCAACACAGCAGTTAATCACTGAAGAAAATGTCAAAGAACAAAAGCGATATTAAATATTTCTGACTGTTCTTACAACAGCTCTTGTAATCACTGAAAGAAATGCCAGTGTAATCATAGGCTGGACGCCTTGAAAAATACACAGGCCTTTTTTTTAAGGAGGGCCGTACAAGCCGTATCCTCAGGGGGATCAGCGTAACACGAACAGGAAGAGGATAACAAGAACTAGAAGTACCCTGCAAATCATTTCTGAAGATGAGTACATGCATGTGGGATAAGAACAAATTACAAGCAGTACCTTAGTTTGCAAATTTGATAAGTATATCAAATGCTGCACCAAAGAAATAAAAAGGAGGATTTATCTGCTGGAACTGTGTAAAAGCAAATGATTGAAGTAAAGCAGGACTCTAAACCCATCTGTCCATAACATTGTTGTGAAGATCAAGGATGAACTGATGAGATTTTGGTTGTCAAAGGTCCACTAACCTCACGTCTGTCCCGTTCTCATGAGCTCAGTATATCTGGACCACAAGGAAGGAATTTCTTCTTATTTGGTACAAATGTCGACTTGGACTCAAGAATTAACCAATCAGATTTTGATGGTCAAAGGCCAAAGGTCTTGGTCACTGTGTTCTCACATCCGTCCAATTCTCGTGGACACAATATCTCAGGGAATTTCCTAAAATCTGATACAAATGTCCACTTGAACTGATTAATTTGGTAGTCAGCACTGTGGCGTCATAAAGTGAAGACAGCAGGTTCCTCACTGGAAATTATTTACTGGAAATAATACATGTCAGTACAGTGATAACTTCCATTTCGCCAAAAAATACATTGATAATATTATGTCTGTAGTCCTCAGTAGTGGTTGTATGCTGACGTGCTTAAAATAGGCAGGCATAGTGCGGGCTGTTATTAATAACTGGTAGGATATGTGGATAAATGGAATCCTATACTTCTGTGAGAAAACTTGAGAGAAGTCTTGTCAACAGGACAGAAACAGGACTTCATTTAAATCACCGTCTCAGCGAGGGTTCCAGTGGAAACTGAATCAAAAGGCTCCGGAGAGACGTGGGCTTTCATCTCGACTGTTACATCTCGGGTTGGATGGGTGATCCGCCTGTGAGTGTTTGACACTTTGTTAACAAAAATCTGAAGAAGTCTTGCTTGGCAAAGGCTCACTAAAAAAAAAAAAAAAAAAAAAAAAAGAATCAAAGTAGCAGGCAGCTGTTTTCACGAGGATGTTTCTCAATGAGGTCAGTGAAAAAACACTCGACTTCAACGTTGTTGTGTCTCATCGCATCTTTCTCTCCATTTATGCTCCGCAATTTGACATTCTCTCTTAAAATCGGTTTTAGTTAACCAAAGCGAGGGTGGTTTTGCCTTTCTCATATTGAAAGCCGAAATTGTGCTACAAGGACAGAAAGGGTGCTCTTGAAACCATTTATCATCGCATCAGTATCAGTGAAAGGCCTCATTTCAGCAGCAGGGAATGTGAATAGCTCTGAGGACCACATTTCACTTAATTTGGGGCCGTGTGAAGAGTAAATACTTTACCAAAATGGAGAATTGCTTTTCCAAAGTGGATTTAAAATCCACATAAATTCCTTGGCTTTTATCCCTCTCAATTATATTCTTCTCTGCTTCCCACTTCATCCCCACCTCTGCACTTTCTCCTCGTCTTCTCCGTTTTGCCTCTATGCCGTATCATCTGCCTTCTCTCTTTATAGCAGGATTAATTGCCCTTGAATGATTTTATAATTGAGAGATGTTGGTGTCCCAGGCGACGGTGAGGTAGATGCAATAATAGCCCTCTGAAAGTCTTGATATTAAAATAAAGGGAGGTGGCAGAGCACCACGTCAGTCATCTTTGTGTGTGTGTGTGTGTGTGTGTGTGTGTTGCAGGTGTGCATTTCCCCGCTGTAATTGTAAATGAACTGATGAATGCACACGCAAATACGCTATGAAATCAATGCGGCGTTTGACTCAAATCTGTGTTGAGACTCTCCCCTCCTCATACAGACGCACAAAGACAAACACACACACAAACACATTTGGTATCCGCTACACAAGCAGCGCGCATAAACAGATGTTCACTTGAAATGCATAATTTTCTCATGAAAAGTACTTGTGCATGCTCTGCAGTAGGTGTTCAAACATGAATAATTAATGACACATTTATGAATATGAGGTCAAAGAACTAACCTGAGATTCATGCAGATGTTGTTCGCTTGCATATGAGTAAGGTCTAAAAAATATATTGATATTATATCAATATAGTGATGAAAGACTAGGTATCTAAATCTAGCTCTAGGTATGGCATATGTGTTGTGTTGTCCCTGTTTTAAAGGCAGCACTACAGTAAAATGATATAATTTTCAGAATTTACCAGACTGTCCTTTCATTAGCCCACAGCGACTTAGTTATTAGATCCAATAAGGCTGCAAAAATACTATCAAAATTCAAATATTGCCAAGCACAATATCCAATTTGCAGAACCCTATTTTTCGATAAAAGATAAATGTGAGACAAAACAGCTTTATAATGAAGTACCAGAGGTGCCCACCCCAAAGAAAATGTCATATCATCAAGATTTTTTTTTTCAACACAAAGGCAATCAAGAAATAAATCAGTCAATACTTATCCTTACAATATAGTCGCAATCTCTATATATTGTATATCTCTGTATATTGCGACATAACCTAAAAATATTGAGATATTATTTGTAAGCCCTTATATGACTATAGTGAGGCTTTGTTATTTCTTTTCACTCAGGTCGCACTGACACATTTCAACCTTGATTCCAATCTAGATTGGAATCTCGGATCAGGACTGGGGGCCGGGAGGGCATTCATGCCCTAATGCAGATTATCTGGGAGCATGAATAGGCTCAAGAGTCCTCTTGTTTGGCCAGACATGGGCCTTTAAGCTCGCGCAATTTCATCAGGCACCCGTCCGGCCGGGCTTGCGGAGACTGAGGCGATCGAGACCTGCCAAAAGTGAAATCCGAGGGAAAACAACTGAAATCTGGTCAAAACAAACAGGAGCTAACCACAGGGGTCACTCACTCAGCTCTTTATAAATTGCTTTACAATTTAATTTAGAGACGCAAATCACTGTAGACATGCTTTAATCGGCCAACAAGGCAATTTCACATAAGTGAAGGGCGTCCCATGAACTGCAATAACGTCTTTTCGAATTTGTGATTTGTAATGGAAATTGATATCTTGCTTATGTGCCATGAAGCAGGAAATTAAGGAGGATCTGCTTTGCAACTGTATGTAATTTTTAAATGTAATTTGATGACAGCATTGCTGAATGTGAGCATGTCTTTGTGGTGATGATACATTTTGTGCCGTTAAACAGTGTGGACAGCTTCCTGACTCAATGTCATAAACACCGGGTGTTTGAACTGGTTTGCTCGCATGAACTGTGGTTTGCTGTGTCACCGGACACACTCACACAAACACACACTGGGCAGAGGTCTTCAAAAGAAACCACCAACGCTTACTCCATTCTGTTGGACCGCGTATAGATTTTCTAGTATTTTTTTTTTCCATTATTGTCTCCTTTGTGCCTATGAAACATTTTATGTGAGAAGCGGGTGTCCGCACTTTGAGGGCAGCACTTTTTAAAGTCCATCTTTTGTTTGGTATCAGCCCGCTATTTTGAGCTCAAAGCGATGAGCCACACTTCATTCCAAAATGAAATGAAATGGGTCTGAAAAGCGAAGCCAGTGCTGAAGTGCATTAAACCTGCATTCTTTCTAATGGCCAGCAGGGGGTGAGTCTGCTGGTCCAATTGCAAGGAGTCTTATAGGAAAATGATCGCACTTCCTTTTATAACCTTATAACCTCAGTAAACAGTTTCCTAATGAGTTTATGGTCTGTAGTTTTAAATCCAACATCATCTATTTCTTGCATATTTTGTTGTACTGTTTACTTGTAATACAAGAAAGATTACAACCACGCAGGCTGCCATCATTTCCTGCTGAATGTATGAGCAAAAACCAAGAAACGCCCAAGTCATCCATCAGCTTCATGCTCTCGTTGTTACTGAGAAGGCTCTGGCTGCAAAAAACCAAGACTGCAACCCCCATAATGCCAAACTTGAGCAAAGGCAATCGCAAAGCTTTTCTCTCTGTGTGCATTGGGGTGGTGGGGAACAAAGTCTGCTTTTTTTTTCTGGAGAGCTAGCTAGAAATGAGCAGCCTTAATAAAAATGGGAATGATTGGATCAATAAAGTTGGATTGCCACCATGAGGGGAATTGGCAGAGTGCTTCACAGGCCAGGCATTAAGAGAGAAACTGAGCTAAGTAGAGGCCTGCTTTACAGCCCAAGCTGTTCCAATTACTCTCTGATAGACTGGTGGTCCACACCTGACCGCAGATGACACTGTTAAGACAAATTCTGAGATTGTGCTGTGTCCAGGGTGGCAACGAGGTTGACTTATTTGCAAAAAGATACGGACAATTCATGGCAGTTAACTTAATGCTGTGGGGGTGTCTCGTAGCAGGATTGTTTCCTTATTATCTGCATGGCCGGCCCTAATGCAATGTAATCACTCTGGCTGACAGTGAAAATTAAAAACTGTAGTGCATGCATTATGCATAAGGATGAAAGAAAATAGGGTGTTTTTATTTTACCTGGAATGTTTTGTTGTTAATTGTGTAGCTGGAGGAAAGAGAGACTTTTTTTTTAACTGAATGAACAAAGCAGAACCTAATATAGGTGAAAACCTGCATAACATTTTTTTTGAAACGGATACAAATGTTCACTTGCGAAAGAACTTGACTTTTTGGGTAATGCAGGTATAAGTGGACGCTCAGATGCGCTTCACTCTGCCTCAGCTTTGCGGGAATGGGTGAACACGTTGCATTTCCATTGATAGTATTTGTCAGTGCAGATGAACAGAGAGAGAATATAACTGGAGCACGGTTCACCTCTCTTCTTTCTCAATAGCTGAAAATTGAAAAAGTCTTATTTAGAGCTGTCAGTAGCTTCTGATCTTGTACTTTTCTCTCATTTTTTTGCTGATGTTCTCCTCCCTTTCTCTCTTGTTCCCTCTCATTCACAGCCTAGCCCTCATTTCCCATATTTCTCTCACTGTTTAGCTTTTGTCTTGTTCCCTTCTTTGATAGGCTCGCAATCCATGGCTGATGATAGTTGTGAAGTATGGGTCGGGCTTGTTCTTTACTCCTTCAGTTTACAGAGCATGAGTCTTCCTGAAAGCTGACAAGATGAAAGAACCATTTCTTCCCCTCTTTGTGCGCTCTTCAGCTTATCATTTTCTAGCTCTCTCCACCCTCTCAACCTTCCCTGCTCCTTTCTCATCTTCAATTATCGTCCTTCGGATTTTTGTTCTTCCTCCCCTTGCCCCTCCTTCTCTTTTTTCCCCTCTCAGCTAATGGAACTATAATGGAACCATACGTCTAGAGTGTTGGCTTGTTTTGCAAATGGCAGTGCATGTTCAAGTCAGTCAAAAGCCATTCAGCAGCCCCCAGTTGCCTGCTAAACACCTAAACGTATACACGCACTTTTCCTTTTGTCTCGAGCAGGTGCCATTGAAGCACTTTGATTTATAGAACTACAGTATGATTTTATTTAAATGCACTGACAAAGAAATGTTATGGAATGGAAATGAGCTGGTAAGAAAGTGGTATTGAATATCAGGTATTGTATTGAAGGTAGAAATTCCTGTATTGTGACGACAGTGTGATGGGCATTGCTGCCGCTCATGATTTAATTTTTTCAGTAATTGCAGCCACTCCTCATAATACTGCTATTATATTTGTTGCCACTCGTTATGTGAAGGTCCAGACAGGAAGTTCAGACAGAAAGTGGTTACACCTCACACTACAACTCCTCTGTCGTGGCTACCAGCCACCTCAGGGTCATACTAGCAACCATATACACTACAGATTGCTGCTACCTACTTTAAACTCATCATATAGACAAGAAGAAATGAAGAAATTGTTACCAATTACCACGATTAATAGGCTATAGCAAGTTTTGCTAATTAATATCATAAAGGCTGGTTAATCAAACTTTGAAACTGATGTTGCTCTCCTCGCTGCTGCTGAAGAGGTGCACAACTCAGGCAGCTCAGATACCAGTAAACTCAACTTCCTGTGTCACTCCCTTTGGTGTTTTATCCGTGGTTGCCATGGCCACATGGCGAGCCACAGTGGCAAACTGAAAAAGCTGAACCTCATGAACTCATTGCAGAGACAGCTATCCATGTACTTTCACGAGAGCGGCACTCGACCCCTCTCTTCCACTTCCGTCCCTGCCGAAGGCCTGAGAGTAACTTTTTACTGCATTGCTGCTGCTCACTGTGCTGCCGGTACAGTCATTGTTCACCATTCCGGCATTTCATCAGCCCAACTTCCACCCACTTATGTATCTACAGAGTTAATTAAGCAAATGATTTTGGCAAAAACAATAACAAAGTAATCAATTTCCAACAAAAACAAAATAGGAATTGACAAATGATACAAACACAAACTTTCTCAAATCCAAGACCTGAAGCCACAACTTATTATGACTACTCCTCCTACAATACAACATCTATTAAGCATACCATTTCCAGTTTGTGATTAGGACCTTGCTCTCTTGGGTCTATCACTTTGCTAAGTGCATTGTTGCAAGAAGTGATGAGGTCGGACTCTGTATATCCTCTATACATGAACACTTTGGTTTCTCTTTGTTGTGGAGAAGAAAAAAAACATGAAATACAAGTTTGTTAATTTACCTCAGTGCCTATTCTAATCTTATTTCCCTCTTTCTTTTTTCCCCCGGTGCTGTTCACTCTGAATGGTTGCAAATAAAGGTAAGAGCCCTTTTTTTTTATTATGCATGTGTTTTGTGCATTGTGACGCTTGAGCAGAAATTTAGAAGTGGCTTTGGGGACTTGCTAAGACCTCTCTGGATAATTACTTTAAGAAAGCAATTAGCAAAACTCTTAAATTGGAAAGTAAGTAAACAACCTTGTGGCATATATCAAAGTAAATGAAGGAATATTTACTGTATAGTCAGCATCCACGACAACTCTTGTGTTTTTCTTGAATTTTGCTGGATAACTCCATTGCTGAAGGGCTTGAAGGAGCTGAGAAATAATTATAGGCCTTGAAGACTTCTAAGGATATCTGTTTTTGTATTTGTTTTTAGCAGTAGAGGGATGAATTGTACTAGTTTTGGCAGGTTTTACCACATACCTTAATATACCATAACATGATGCAGAATAGCCCGGAGTAGAGATATTTTATTTTTAGTATCAACCACTTGCTGATCCTTTTTTGCTGTGAAGTAGACATTCTTGTTTGCAGGAAGATCATTGGGTTTCTGTCAGCAAAAGGACCCCTGTCTGCTTTTGTCTGTTGACATTTCTCTCCAGCTATCAGTCCAATGCTATAGATTACAGAGAAAACCTAGATTGGACTCAAAAGAAATCAAAAGAAGCCAGTGCACAGAATTCGAGATGTATCAATTATTTCATGCCCCGTTGAAAGTTTTTTTTTTCTTCTTCAGTTTGTCTTGTGGTGTGTGTGTTCTTTCAGGGGTCTGCATCACTTACAGGGAATACACAAAAAAAGAATACAACTTTTGTTTGGGGAAATGTCTCCAGATGCTGTGGTTTCCCTCAGATGGTTTCCCACGTTTTGTGCAAAGTCATTCTGATGAAAGATGACCCCGCAATAACTGATCCTGAATGGACCCACAGCAATGACAAAGTAGAAGCAACACTTTTCAGTTACCTCCATGGTTAAGCCCAATAAGAACAATATTGTTGTTCCCATGAGGGCTGTATGTGAGTGCCGAAATTGTTGCCACCACATACAAGGCTTTTTCCACTGTCTTCTCGTCCTAAAGCTAAAACCATGTGCTTCTTGTTAACCGTAACAGCTAACATTTTGTTCTGGGGAGACAAATGTTGGTTTATACTTCACATTTTCACGAGTCTGGGGTGATACAGCTACCACCCTGGACTCTGTCATGATTGTAAAGTTGTATATCGGTCAATATCGATAATTATTGATCATGTTGGTTGTGACTGAAGACATGTTGTGAACTCCACTCAACACTGTCTCTGTTCGCATGACATGCCACTCCACGCTGTTTCTGTAGGTGTCACGCGCCACTCCATATTATTATTCTTGTTGTCATGTGTTACTTCACGCAGTTTCTGTTGTTGTCATGTGCCACTCCACGCTGTTTCTACAGTCGTCATGTGCGACTCCACGCCGTTTCTGTTGTCATGTCAAGCCAAGGTGTTTCTGTTGGTGTCCCATGTCAGTCACGCTGTTTCTGTTGTTGTCAAGTATCACTGTACACTGCTTCTCTTGTTGTCATGTGTCACTTCACTCTGTTTATTTTGTCGTCACATGTCACTCCACGCTGTGTCCGTTATTGTCACGTCAGTCCACATTGTTTCTGTTGTTGTCAAGTGTCACTCCACGCTGTGTCTGTTGTTGTCACCTGTCACTCTATGCTGTTTCTGTTGTTGTCCTGTGATACTTCACACTGTCTCTGTTATTGTCACGCGTCACTCCATGTTGTTTGTCATATGTCAGGAGTACAACTGAACAATATGCCTGCTAACCTGTTGGTTGTTCACATGTCACTTGTTGCACCTCGGACTATGATAGGCTGTTTATGAGCCTGGGAGGGAGGGAGCTTAGGGTTTGTCTGTTAAATGATTGGTTGCTCGCATGCCACTCTGAGCAGGCTCCATTGTCAAGGATTATGGCAGCCTGTTTATGAGGCGATACATCACGATACATCATTTTATCACACAGGCCTTATTTCCACTACTATCAATAAACAATTTAAGTAGCCTTTAAATATTTAAATAGTGGCTTTTATCACTCATCTTGTAACAGATGTTTGTTGTTTCTCTGCATATGGATTTCCACCTTGCATGCAAAGGATAGACAATTGAGTATTTTCTATTCTATAGATCTGAGCAAACAGTTTCAACAGTTTTAGAAAAAGTCTGACTTTCAGGCTTTCAGATTACTTTCTACCCGTACCTACTTATTATCTTCAGCTCATTCCAATTTTAGCTTGGCAAATATGTTAGAACAGCACGTCATTCTAGCCTCTGCCAGCTCTAATAGGCCGTACCATGATGCCTAGACCAGGCGCTGACTCCATAATCCTTCACTCTGCCCGCTTCCTTATGCCGTTGTGAGTGGAAATGGAAGTTACAGGCCTGGGCTTGATCACAGTATGCTTAGACTTGCATATAGCCGTGAGTCAGTACAGGCTGGGCTTTAATAATGCCTCGCAAACAAGGCGAGTGGGCGGCAAGGCTTTGAGGATAAGCCCCCCATACAGGCAAGGACGATCTGTCGCCGCGCTGCCAGAGACAATAAGTCACTCTGGCACAATAAGAGAAGGGTCCCCAGCTCTTGATGAGGCATTCCATATGGGATGAATAGCATCTCTAATGACCACCCCTCTGCTTATTACCGCTGTGATTACGAGCCATTTGTTTGCTTTATCATGGCCCTAAACCTCAGGGGATTTAACGAGTGTTGGGATGTAAAACCGTCTCCCCCAAGGCTGGGAAGGTCACAGGGATTGTTTGATGCCGCGCAGAGGGTGTTGTGCTTTTTTTACACATTCCTTGTTCCTGTTTGTGAGTTTGTACTCATCACACCCTCAACTACTGTCAGAATTATTTATGGCCTCTGCTGGGATGACAATGCAAGTTGAGTTTTGAGAAACCAGCAGAGGAGGAAGCATGGATGAAGTTTTTAGATGTGGAAGCTGTAGTCATGATGAAGGGTTGTGGGTAAAGTGGTTTAGCTGATGATAAAAATTGATGTCCGGGATGAAGAAAAGATCAGAAACAGAAATAGACTCCCTAAAATGGCAGAACGAGTTGTATTGTTCCGGCTGTCGAGGGTATTCTCACGTAATTGTTCTCATTACAGCACCATCATGACTTGTATTGTTATTATGTCTGACTGCATCAGTTTGCCATTTCCCCTTCATCTTTTCGCTGCAGTCTCAGTGGGCTTCATTATCAATAATTAAGAAATGGCAGGCACACCCGCGTCTGTTGCAGCCACCTGACGGGACGCAAGCATACACACAAACACGCACACAAACACGACCGCGAGGCGTACCGGAGGAATGGCAGGCGGCTTGGGCGGCCTTCATATCTCCCAGTTCTTCATTAACCTTTCGGTAAGACTCACAAGGCAGCTGGTGATATGCGGTAAATAATGAGTGAGAGCCTAGTCGAGAATCAGCGTATGAGTAATTAATGTTTGTTTGGTCGCACCCATCTCCAAAGAATCAGCGGAGAATTCGTGCTCCCCGCTTTTGCCACCTGCAGGTCAAGCAATATGGCTGACATTTAGGGTGACGTATTCGTCAAGCAATCTCCTGAAGGGATTAGGTCGCACATCAAGTCCTGATTATCACTATCAAAGTTCCATTACAGCCTCCTATTGCAAATTATTGCCAAAATTACAGCACTGATGTAAGAGATAGTGTTAGAGATAATATTTATGGTTAGATTAAGAACTCAAGTGAGGAGTTTGCAGCTTCCCCTTGAGTGCGTTTAGGGTCAAAATCAAATCATGGCTACAATTAAGTTTTGTCTTCAGCTCCTTGGTTCTTAAAGTTCACGGTGAACCCTCTCGTCTGGCTCCTTGGCCCGCTCATTAAAATGACTAATTGATTATGGGCCAAGACCACGGCCAAAGAGGCAGTGTATCAATTATTAAGTTGCATTAATAGATTAAACGGGAAGAATGTGCAGAGCATTTAACTTCTGTAACCCTCTGCAAGTGGAAGCAATTATGAAGTACCTCTTTGACCACTCAAAAAAAAAAAAAACCTCTCTGTGAAACCAAAGCTCTGGCTATTCTCCCAAAGGGCTACCGGTCTGACCCTGTTAATGGCATCCGACATAATTAACAACACCGGTCCAAGATTTTCTCCCTTTCATGTTCCATAATTGATATTCTATATTTGCTTGTCTAATGATGACAGGCAAAGGCTGGAGAGAATAGTCAGGGCCCACCCAAAGTGACAAGTCTTTTCTCCCCATATTGAAGCACCAGATAATCACCCATCTAATAAATGAAGTTATGAATATTGTCAGCCTTAATGGTTGCTCTTTTGGTGGCCTTTCACAGCAAAGAAGTCTTTTCGATCCAGACGGCGTCTTCCAAAACACAATGAACCAAAATGACCAAATTAAAATTTGCCTCTATTTTTCTTTTGTTGAGCGCTATTGCTAAAACAATCAAAGGTAATTGATGAAGCATTTGCTCAAACTGTTATTTATCATGAACAAAGTCAACACAAAGATTAGCGTATGTCCCACAAAGTTAGATTCATGCCATAATTTAACCTGCGTGCTACACTCTTAGACACAAGGGTTCCAAAATGGTGCTTTCAGAAGGGCTGCGGTTCTACCATTTGCTCTTGAAGAACCCTTTTTTGAAGAAAGATTTATGTTAGACTAAGAAAGAAAGAGAGTTGAAAGATCCTCACCCACAAATATTCAAAAGTATTTTTAAATGTAGATATACTTCTTTCTCTAGAGAACCCTCTAAAGACAAGAGGGTTTGTAGATGAAGCTCTCAGAATATAAAAGGGGCTTTGTGATAGAACCCCCCTTGGTGGGTTCTAGATATGTTCCAAAGATATATATATTCCAAAGATATATTATGTCATTTCACCGCTGGGTGGGTTCTAGATTAAACTTTTTGAATATGAAAGGGTTCCCTGGGTGGGTTATGTTGGCACCCTCAGAAGATGGAAAGGTTCTGGATAGAACCCCCAGGGAGAGTTAATATGGTATAGTTCTTCATAGAACCTGCAGGAGACAAAAGATTATAGGTAAAACCCATATAATATGTATTTATAGTATAGATCTCCCTTGGTGGGTGCTAAATGAAAGAAAAAGACTGCTTGGTAGACCCCCCTAGGTGGGATCTTGTAGGCATGCTTAGAAGGTGGAAAGGTTAATCTCGTTGGGATTCTGAGTGGAACCTTTCAGAGATTGTTCTAGATCATACATTTATATTGGATTCTAGGCAAGGACTCTAGGCAGAACCAAAACTTTTCTCCGACGGGGACAAGCTATTTGGTAGAGTGGGGCTCTACAGTACAAATGAAATGCCGGAAATAGCCACTTCTTTAGCAGGTACAGCAAAGCAAGCAGGCCTCTTATGACAAATAGCACGTCAGTCAGTTGGGCAGCCTATTGATTGGGCGGCCTCTAGCTGCGATTTATGCCCGCCATTCCTCTCCCATTTGAAGGGGGAGGTGTCAGGAAGTGACAGAGTTATGTACAAGTCCTCCACATGATTGGTGACCCCAAGGTGGGCTCTTTACCAACCCTCCAGTCTGTCCTCTTGCAAAAAGCTACACAGGAAGATGTGAAATGATTGAGAGGGATATACTGTGCTGAACTGTAGGGCAAAAACCAGCATGAATATAATAACCCTCTCAACTCTGATTAGGATGAAACTTCTACTTGCCTCGCCATTGCCTTGATTAAATCTCACATCTTAAAATGGCCCCTGTGGCATGGCGATGCTGAGGTACAGGATGAAATGAAAGTTTGCCATTTTTCAGCGATGATTGCTTTATTGAACCTGGCAATGATGACCATCAGCAGGCCTGTGTTTGCCGCTGACTTTAACAAAATGAAAAAAATAAAAAGAATAGAATGGGAAGAAAAAGAGCTGCACCGCCTGCCACTTCCAATCTCGCTGCTCTCCATCAGTCACTTAACTGACATGAATAAATCAGCAGAATGAATCCCAATAAATGTTTCGTCCTATTGCAGTAATCAGCACTCTTTCCCGTACAAAGTATAAATGGATGCCGACTGTTTTTTCCTTTCCCTTTCCCTCGATCCAATTCGTTTCAGGCTGTGTGTAGCAGTCAAAGCAGGAAGGTTGGGCAGGGTGAGAGTGATCAGGGTTTAGATGCATTTGGCAGACGTTTCCTGTAATTCAGTGGCTGATGGAGAGAGCTGATAAGTGAATTGGTTTCCTAGTTCAGGCTGTGGAAGCTCAGTTTCGGTGCCTTGGCGTGAGGGCGGCTGTGTTTTTGTGGCGAGGGCGCAGTGCTGTTTTAAGAAGAATTGGAGTCGAGATGAAGAGTGAACATTTCAGTCTGGATAGCGCTGAGCCTAATAGTACAGAGCCAGGGCTCCAGAAATGTCAAAAGTTGGATGTTTGGCATCCAAGACTTGGGTGTGTGCCTGCTTAAACTTTTTTCTGTCAAGTGGGAATCAGACCGAAGTCTAACATGACCCATTTTTGATTTGCGCCCAAGTTTAAGTTCAAGAAGATCTAAAGTTTTTACTAGACATCTGTTGACACATAGGACAATTCATATGCAAATGTCCATGGTTAGAAGAGACCACAGACCTGGTCAAGGTTAGTTGAAAGCATCATTTTCAGAAACGCAAAAATCCTGTCATGATGCAACATCACAAATGAACAGTTGTTACATCCTGGCTCCTGAGCTCTTTGTTGACACTTTACACTCTTGGAATCACAGGTGCTAACTAGAACCATAAAGGGATACTCACCTTGTCCTCATAGGAGATCTGTTTTGGTTCCTGGTTAAGTTTACACTTTGAACCCTTTGGGAGAGTTCTACCAAGAACCCAACATAAAGGGTTACACCTAGAATCATCTGTGGAAGGTTCAGTCCAGAACCCCATGAGAGGTTCTTTTTTTCCATAGGTCTATACACTTTAAGGAGGTTCTACAGAGAACCTTTTTATATTCCAAGGATTTTATCTAGAATACATTTAGGGTGTTGCCAAGAACCCTTTTCTGTTCCCAGAGTTTTATCTAGAACATACTCAGGGTGTTACCAAGAACCTTTTTATATTCTAAGGGTTTTTATCTCGAACACACTAAGGAGGTTCTACTGCGAACTTTTTGATATTTCCAGACTTTTCTCTAGAACACACCCATGGGGTTCTACCGAGAACCTTTTTATATTCCAAGGGTTTTATCTCGAACACCCCCAGGATTTCAGCAATCATTTGAGGAAGTCTTCCTTCTAAAAAAAAGTTCTTTGGTTGATGAAAAGAGTTCTTAATGAAACATTTAGTCTCATAAAGAACCCTTGACAAGACCTTTCTTCAAAAAAGGGTTCTTTAGAAGCAAGTGGTTCTGGGTTGAAACAAAAATTTGCAGCAGGGTTGGTTTTGCCTTGGTGGAAAGACGGCCATTTCAGAGTGCTGAAAATTAATTAGATTCAGATAAGACAACTATTAGATCTCTACATGGTAAATAAGATGTTTTTAAAAGCCTGGACACAGACAGGGATGAACATGTGGTCCACGCAAGATAGAGAGCAAAGCTCCAACTATTTTGTTCTCCTTTTTTCTACTGAATGATGTCGCTTTTCATCGTTAACGCTCAGAGATGAGCACAGTCCCACTCCGTTGTTAGCCTTTTGAATACACTCTCCATGACTAAGCCACCATGCCATGCGGTGTACACCTTTATCCGCCCAATCAGGCGTGTCCACTTCAGACGTTAAGCCAATTAGCGGCATGTGGGCTGCAGTATTTCACCTTCCCCGCTGTCATTAGTCCCGGTTAAAGTCAACACATAGACACTTGATCTGCAAGTGTTTGGTCACATAGCATGAATGCTCTGTCGCTGCTGGTGACAAAAGCCCGTCATCCCCGTGAGACTTATTGATGAGGGTTTGTCAGCACATGAACGACTCCGGCACACACAGTGTCCCGCTCACCTTCATTAGCCCAACTTTGTGATCCCTGCTCTTAATGAGAACTGAGAGAAAGCAAAACAAATCCAATAAGACTTGATAGGCGCACACAGAGCAAACTAGGTTGCCTCTGCCCCTTCTCCCGTTTCTCCTCTCCTCTTTTCCCATTTTGACTAATGTAATTTATGCAGAAAGAAATTATAAATAGCATATCAATACCGCCACAGTTTTCCGGGCCGGGCATGCAACACCACTCCCGGCTGTCAGGGTAAGTAGGTCGTGGTGTGTATCTGAGAACGCGCTGAACAGTCAACCTCCCCTATGCTGTGTGTGTGTGTGTGTGTGTGTGTGTGTGTGTGTGTCTGAGCAGAAGGTTTAACACCAGTATACTCCAGGTCACATCCAATAAGAGACAAAAGACAGAAGGCAAGCAGTGCGGTTTTAATCGTAAACCAGAAGTTTCTTTCCATGAGCTCAGAGAGTTCAGAGGAATGAGTTTGAGTCAGTTTGGGTTCAGATCTGTTATGGTTTGGAGGTTTCCTTTATTTTGTCCAGAGCTGCAGAGAATCCGGGGGAAAACAAGTCTGGTGGCTTGCATCTTTTATTTAAGATTTTAGACACAGACAGTTTTTATCCTGCAGTTCTTTTTAGTGAAGTCTGAGAAATTAAAGCGCTGACTAAAACCGTGTAGGTTCTTCAGCTTAGCACCGCATTAGAGCCCCTTTTGGTTCCTGGTGGGCCTGTTTCACCAACATGGAACCAGCCCAATTCCAGTTCAAGCACCACCAAGAGTAAATTGGTTTGGAGAACCAAGGAACCTCTGTTGATGACATCCTTGACTGCAATGGTTCCACTTTGGTGGAAACGTGTCCTGATTCATTAGATAGCATCAAAGTTCCTTTTATAACCTTTTATTAAGATTCCACCTGGAACCCTTTCAGAGGGCTCTACCTAGAACCCAACTTCCTATGAGGGGTTCTACAGAGAACCCTTCTATGATGTAATTACTCTACCTCTCCCGAGGTTCCATTTAGAACCTTTCCACCTTCTAACAAGAACCTTACCTAGGGTTTTCTTCCAAGAATCCTTTTATATTCCAATGGTTTCATCCAGAACCCACTCAGGGAGTTCTAATGAGAACACTGTCATATTCCAAAGGTTTCATCTGGAACACACCCTTGGGATTTCTACCAAGAACCCTTTTACACTCAAAGATTTTCATCTAGAACCCATCCAAGGGTATCTAAATTATTTGTTTTATAAGGGTTTCATCTATACTTCTTTATTTCTTGTCTACATAGGGTTCTATGAAGAACCATCTTGTATTCTGCAGATGAGACCAATATTGAATCCCATAAATTGTACATCATGGTCATTCATCAACACGTTTTAACACTCATGCTTTGAACAATCATTGAAGAACTCTTTCTTCCAAAAGGGGTTCCTCAGATGACAAGGGTTCTTAATGGAAAACCTAATCTTACAAAGGACCCTTGACAAACCCTTTCCTCAAAAAAAAAAAGGTTCTTCAGAAGCAAATAGCTCTGGATAGACCCTCAACCTCAAACATTTTGGAGCCCTTTTTCTAAGAGCGTAAATTCGAGAACACCTCAAAGCACTTCGAGGGAGACGGATAGCCTAAAGCATCGCTGCCACGTCAATGACCTCGAGCAAGCAAGGTTGACATCCTCATGTTGATAACGGCTGGCGATACGCGGGGGATCATTACGACTTTCCTCCCACAACTGCTTTTGTTAAGTCGACCTGTTGCTAATGAGCAAGTGTCTGTCCTCGTGAATGAGAAAAGTTTGCGCGCTACTTCAGATTTGTCTCCCTTAATTAGAATCGTGTTGTGCCGCCCGAGTACGCTGATGCAGCCGCCTTTTCATCCAGACATCCTTCCCCTGGTGTCCTGCACTCAATAGCCTGTCCTCCCGGTTTGCCCTACCTGTGCTGCACTCCTTATATTAATACCTGGATGAATATTAATGTCCTTACAGCTGTTGTGTTGTTTACCGGGCCATGCCACTGCCTCTAATCTCTCGGTGTAATTAGTCAGGTAGAGCACGACAAGACGCAAGATAAATCTGAGTAAAATACAAGGCGGATGCAAGCGGAAAAGGGAGAAAAGAGTTGGTGGTGTAAAAAAAAAAAGGGATGACAGGAGGTGTGTGGGGCGGCGGGGGGAGGACATGTGAGCCTCGCAGGCTTTTCTAATTAAATGGTTTTCAAAAGGGGATCAGTGAGGGAACATGGTGGTGAGTAAATAAGCTTGTATATATATGTGTGAGAGAGGGGGAAGGAGGAAGAAAGGGAGCAAGTAAGTGAGGGGAAACAGATGTAAACAAGCTGCTGCATGAGAGAGAAATGTAAATAAATCTGTGTAAGAAAAATAAAGGATGAGAGAGGGAAGTGTGTGTGTGTGAGGGTAAGAAACGGAGAGTAAATAGTTGGTTTTCCAAGTGGCTCATGCATAGCTGCTGATTGCAGATGCAAGGCAGCAGTCCTTTGGGGAGTTTAAGGAGATGTAGGGAAGAAAATGTGAAGTCTTGACATTATTTTTTTTTTCATCCCTCCACTGCCAGTCCTTACACTACCCGCGTCTCCTGAGAATAACAACATGATTTCTTTCTTTAATTAGCAACTCCCCACCAGATTTTGAACAGTTTCAGGGTTAATTAACAGATGAAAACCAGTCTATCTTAACTATTTATATTATATCTGGAGATATTTAAAGGCACAATCTGAGATCCAAATGTAAACAAAAGCGCCTCCCAACATCAACATTGAATAGAGAAGATTGGAGCACACAGTCATTGATCGACAGTTCTTTTATTACAGAAACAAGGCAGCCAAAACTCAAATAAACAAACTTATATCTTCAACTGTCATCTGTTTAAAGGACTCAAAAAGCTGTTTTTTTATTATTAAGAAATTCCCCTCCACTCCTCCCTACCACTTATTTTTGTCATTTTCAGTGGTGGACAGGAATCATTAGATAGCAGGTCAGTGGTACATGTCCCATCTAGTTTTTCTAGTCATAAATCTGTAATAAACATTGTATTGACTGTATGATATGGTAAAAACATTTTTAAAAAACAAAAAAATTAAAGTCATGATGATGATGTAAAGGTGTGTTACTGCTAATGCAAAGCAAACATTTCCTACTGCTGGACTTTCAGATTAAAAGCATTTAACATGGCAAACCATGGCTTGACTTTTATTTTGAAGTAGTCACAGGAAATATTAAAGGCATGTCTACAAAACAATGGTCTTTTCAGCATTTGCTGATAGCCGGAACGTGTTTTCTTACATCTGGAAAACAAGACTTCATGGCCATCTGTGCTACACTTTTGTCACACGTTTTATCTTTATCAAAAAAGTGCTGTTTTAAGGATATTGCACTTGGAATTTTTCCGAATGTTACCAACTGAGTCGCCCTAATTCCTATGCTCTATCATGTCTCAAAAATCGTTGCAGCAGTTTTTCGGTCGGTGCCACTTATTACACAGATTTGGTGTACAATTTACCCAGTTTTTACCACCTGAGAATTGATAAAAATTGTTCAGAATCATTCCAGAATACCATTATAAGACACGTAGACTTTGAGGAAACCATAGAAAAATTCAGGCTGCAATTTGTTATCAATAACTTTTTGCAGACTTTTCAACAATGTGGAGTTTTCTTCAATAATTGAGGTGAAATGTCAAGGGACTTTTTTTGAAAATCGCCACGCTAGTTTTACACTTGCCAAAATTTAACCCAGCTTTGGAGTGTTATAGAGCTCAGCAATGAGCTTAGGAAAGTGGAAATCCCATTCAAATTCTGATTATAGGATTTAGATTACTAATCATAATGTCATCTGAAGTTGATGTATCATGAGCTATGAAACTGTGAAACGATGATATTTGCTCCTGTAGAGGCCACAAATCAAATGATATCAACCTTGTTCTAAGAAAAAAGTTTAGCAGCGACTTTTCTGATTGGTGGAGCTTTCTGTCACTGTGGAAACGTTAACAACACCCATAAACAGGTAGTGACGGACATGTGTGAAGCAAATAAAGACGTTATGCTGCAGTGAATGTAATTTATACACACACAACACAAACTACAATATATTACAACAATGTTATCAACAATATAAACACTATAATAATGGCAAAAATATATTTTAGAGGAACCTGTATCATTTGCAATTATTTATGTAGTAGTACCTTAACACCTGACAGTCTTGTACCTTTGCCCTTTTTTTCCATTTCCCAATCTTTTTTGCTCCAAATAATTTTTGAATGACATTTTTATAACAATTCATCTCATAGTTGATCGGTTTGTTCCAAGCTTATTGAACAGGAACTCCCCTTCTGGAACCAGAGGTGTTGAAAGGCGGGCGGTCGATGTCGGGCTCCTTTTAGCCAACTTCTCTACAAACTAGAGCCTCTGAAAGAGAGTAATGGCAGCCGGGGACGTGGGCATCACCATGGATTTGAAGGGGTTAAGTTCCACTTATGTGAATTTAGTTCAAACCTAAACGGCCAATATATAAATATTTGCCAATTAAGTATGAAAGATGGTTAATGAAAAGTATGCAAACCATGCACAAACAGTCAATAAACATTAATTACCGGCAAGTTGAGGTACATCAACTGAGTCCAGTATGTTTTGGTCACCTGAGCATGACTGCAGTTAGCAAAGCAATGGCCTGGTCAGTGATAATGCTGACAGTCAGTGAGTGTGTTTGTGTGTATACAGTACGTGTTTGTGTGTGTGTGGGTGCTGTGGCACTTTATTCAATGCCAGGCAGGATGGATGAGAGCAGAGGAACATTGCTTGTCATTGCTGGATGACTGAGCCCTTTCAGTCCCCCCTTGAATGCAAAGATCAAACCACAGATGGTAGTCAGCGCTGTGTGATGGAGGTCGAGGATGTTACAGCGGGCCGAGCCAGTGGGCTGTGGGTCTTTTTTTTTTTTTTTTGCATTTTTTTTTTTTAACTTGTTTTCATCCTGGGTCTGGAATCTGTCAACTCAGGACAAATGGTGGCATTTCGTGGGTAAAAACTGGCAGCGTGCCAGGCAAGCATCGTTATCAACAACAGGGCTGGTTGAGTTTTAGAGGACACAAGCAGGACTCTGTCTGTGGCCACAACAATGTGGCGTAAGTGTACGTCTTCTGATGCCCTTTATGCAGTGGGGTTGTACTCATTGTCATTTTGAAAGTGGAATTTACAGTCTTGCCCTCTTGTTTACGAGCTTCAAGCCACAATGGAGAGTTATTAACTCTTCGGTAATTGTTTTCTGGGCCATTTGAGCAATGTACGGCTCATTCCAGTGAGCTTATTTTTCCTCATATGTCTAATGAATTAAGATGAATCACATTAGGGGTCAGGCAGCAATTTAACTGAATCCATCGTTTATTTTAGGATTTGCTTGATGCAGCGCTGAGTTCCGATAAATGCCTCGGTTAAATTCTTCCCCTCTTTAGCGCTCTTCAGTGGTCTGGAACAAGGCCCCGCAGTGTTCGGTTCCAGCGCTTGAAATACAGAAAATTACCCGTTGCCAAAAATATATCTGGACCAAACTGTCCCCACTCTTTTTTGTTTGTTCATCTTGAATGAGGGACAGGGGACTGAGGTTAAGAGACTCCTTTTTCGCCAGGCGGCTCAGCTGTGGGCGGACAACTGTGCAAATCCACCAGATGCATGCAGACCCTGAAAGGGAGAAGGAGTAAAACAATAGACTCTGCTAGATAAAGGGAGTAGGACAACAGCAGATTAAGAGGGCAAGAAGAGTCGGGGAGAAGGAGATGATGGGAGTTTCTCTGCTGAGTGATGGCCAACAGGGATCACTGTCAAAACAGCAGATATCAGTGCCGCCTTGTCCAATCCCCTCCTCCCCACACCCTTATCCATCAGCTTAAGCAGAGGGGAACGCAGGGCGAGCTGTGGGAAGGCGGGAGCGCAGGGAGCGCTGGTGGTAGTGGGGTCAGACAGAGGGGTCTAACCTCGTCACAAGGCCTAAACCCCGCAGTCAGTCATTGTTGACCCGGGCCCACCCCTGCAGCCATTGTTATCCCGGAATCTCATCTCTCCGGCCGACCTCGGGGAGGTGAAAGAGACGGCGGTTAACGGACTGCTGTGCGAGTTTGATGTATGAGCCCGCGCTCGGGATTGACGTGGGAGAGATGGCGAATAGCAGGTTCCATCGGACGCAGCAGGAGTCTGGAAGTCTGAACTGTCAGATGGCTTCTTTTTTTTTTTTTTTGTTTTATGGAGTTGTCGCATCTGGCCACTCGGGTCAAAAAGCCCCAGAGTGAAAAAGGCGGGTGTGTTGTGTGTGCTCGGGGCATGCTTGTTTTCCTGACGGCGACATTTTAAACTCCTTAATGTCATGCTTGAAGTGAAGCCAAAGACAGAAGGTTTGGATGTTTTATTCTCCTTTTGGCTTGAGGGGTTTTATACCATACAGTCTCTTTGGCTTGTTTTAATTCCTCGTGCCCACTGGCTAGACAGCAGTATTAACTGGAGATAGATCCACTTTATCACTTACCCAGCCTACAGTTAAAACACCAGATAATATTTCCTCCCATATACTTTAGTTGGGTCCTGACAATTCATTATTTATGATCTATTCCAAATTACATTATCTTTCACCAGGCTTCAATTACACCCTTCCCCGAGGCTGGGAAAATGACTCACGGTCTGTGCAAAGGACTGTACAAGACACAGCGAGAGAGGAGGCTGATCATTTGTGTGCGCTCATATCCACCACAGTGAAGTGGAGCCTAATTTTTTCCCCAGTTTTCAGACGTCTGATCTGACAACTTAATTGATTGGACGTAACGAATTAAATATCTATGCAGCGATGCAAAAATATAGTCTGCATTTTTTGATCGTTATTGATGATACTGTAGAGAGGAGGCTGATAAGACACCATAATCAACCAGAATCAGCTGCATATTTGATATAGTGTCTGTAATTAGGAGCTGAGGGGAATACTAAGCTATCATCACTGAAGCAAGCAAGATGCTGTATTGTTACATTTAATAATCTCTGCGGGAAGGGATGGGAAAATATACTGGATCCTGCATTTCCCATAATTCAACTCAGCAGGTTCTGTAATAGAGCTAGAGCTACAACTAACAGTTATTTTCATTGTTGTCTGTCAATTATTTACTTGATTTATTGATTATTTGTTTGGTGTATAAAAATGTCAGAAAAATGGTGAAAAATGAAAATCAGTGGTTCCTGAAGCCTAATATGACGTCCTCAAATGCCCTAAACGAGTGAGAAAAAACGAAAAATGTTCACATTTAAGAAGCTGAAATCAGAGAATATTCATTTTTCTTCTAAAAATGTACTCAAACCGATTAATCCAATATCAAAATAGTTGGTGATAATTTAATAAACGAGTAATAATTGATAAGTCACATTGCTTTGGTTCCCTCGACAAAAAGTCAAATGGATTTTACAGTTTGATTTTGAATTAGGGCAGAAAATAAGCTCAACGGCAGATAAAAAGTTTACGATACTTAGATGTTTTGTTCAGTAAGACAGTCCTCACAAATGAACACCACTGTTACAATTTCTGAAGCATAAATGCAATTGCTAGAAGTAAAAAGCTAATGTTGGGCTATCAACAAACAACACCACAGTCACGACTAAGTGACTAGTGTTCTGTGGAACATTTATATTTAACTGACTTTTTTTCTCCTTAAAAATATCTAAGTTTGTGTTAACCGCATACCTTATTTCAGGCATCTAACCAAAAACCAATTAAAAAAGCCTACCGACTTTGAGAGGAGGGAAACAGAAGTGTTAACATGCAAACTCATTTCTGGGTTTTAGGACTCTGTTAGTGTCACTGCAGGTTTCTGAGGAGCTGTTTTGAAGCTCTTAGTGTGGCGGTTCTTGCAGTGCCTGATTCAGCTAACGTCAAAAACGGGCAAAAAGGCGCCACGTGAGCGTGGCTGAGTCAGTCGAATGAAGCTGTTCCCTAGTGGGTGTGACATACCCAAATGTCGCTCAAATGGACACGCCCTTAATTATGCATAATTTCACAGTTCACTTCACACCCCGTATGTCTTGACTATAGAGACCAAAGCTATTTTCATACCAGGCTGTAAACATGTTTACTTCTGCTGTAAAGTTGGACATTTTAATATGAAAGTCTATGGGGGTCAAGCCAGCCTCAAGTGGCCATTCAAAGAATCATTAGCCTAATTTTGTTGACACTTGTAACGAACAAGTGAAACCGGAACTTCCAGGTTCTCTTCCAGAAGGACAAAAACCTAAATCCAAACTCCGCTGACATTTGCAGAAATGCAACCAACCCTGTCCAGCAGCTGGTCTGGCGGCTTATCCCATTTGTCCAGAAAAAAAGAAAAAGTCGAATCATCTGTTCAGTATTTCTGTTTTGAGCCGCTTTTAGGGAACACCATCACCCACAAGCCCAAGACAGCTTGACAGACTGAGGCCAGTCAAGTGGCGAGCCACGACGATGGAGTCCATCTCCCAAGTCCAGACATGGCAACACAATAACACATCTTCTTACCTCTTTAAAAGACAGTCCCCCGTGATGATTGCTATAAAGACGCTGATAAATTAGCTGTGAAAGAGTTAAAGAGCGTTGCATTCACAAAGAGTTCTAACGCTAATAGCAAGTACTACAGTAATCACTCAATTATCTTAGATATGGAAAGTAAACCCCAGGAACACATTTCACTTTGAGTGAAATGTGATGACTACGTGAGTGAAAAACAGAATGAGGGAATGCCAGTGACTAGCTGCACTCACATCACATTTGCTTGTAATTCAGTCTGACATATTTGACTAGAATTTGATCTTGAGTAGAATTTATAATGACGTTCTGCGGGTTCTTACAATACTTGTCAACACAATTAGATTGGAGGTTTTTTTTTTATCTGTAGGGGATTGAAGAGGTTAAAATTGTGGTTTCGTTTTGAATCTGAGATTCTGCACGATTTCAATACATTTAGTTGTTCGAATGAGTGTTAAAGCTTTACCCTCCTCACTTCTTTCTCTGTTTTTTTTTTCCCTCCAGTGTCTAATAGTGCACTATTAGCCATCTGAGAGAGAGGATGGGAGCTGACAGAGATAGAACGAGAGGGGAAAAAGCAGCAAGAGAGAGGGAGCATGTTTAACATGACATCTAAGTATCTAATTACCTCTGTGGCTGTGTCAGCCTCCCAGACTAGGCTGCCGTTTCTACACACACACCAGCCCTGGGTCTCTGGGCCTGCCCTGCTGTCCTCTTGTGCCTTCTGTGTGCGCTTATGGAGCTTGTAGCACATTTAATGTGGTACAGCAGAAGTAACTACACGTGAATAACAGGGTAAAACTAAAATAGCGCGCTTGGTAAAGTGCAGGTCCCTACTGATGCCCACATACGTTCTCCAGAGCTATAACAAGATTACAAACTGAAGCGGTTGTTAAGAAGAGTGAGAAAAACATAAAATTAGTGCTGTAGCTGTATGCAAAATGGAAATAATTGTTATACATGTTTGATTCCACTGAGTAATTTAAAGTGAGAAACATGTTGTTTTCACTTAGAGGCTTTAAAATGTCGTCACATCATTATTTTATCCTATTAGATATTTTTGTGGAATTTCGTTAAAATCAGCGTATGAATGCTCGAGGTCACTGTGACCTTCGACCACCAAAATCCAATCACTACATCCTTGAATCCAAGTGATCATTCGTGGCAAATTTGAAGAAATTCCCTCAAGGTGCTGATTGATGTCACATTCACAAGAATGGGATGACCTGAAAACGTGACTGGAGGCATAAAAAAAAGTTTTTGTCAAGGTTTTCCAAGCGGTCTGAATCTCTGACGTCCTTCAGCACGCAGTCACGAATGTGCACAAAAAAAAAAATTAGTCCAGTAGCCACAGACTCACGCAAGCACATGCACACACACATAGGCGGGGATAACAAAGAAATCTGCATCGTGGAAATCAGCGAGAGAAGCCAGAAAGAGAAGATAACTACTGCTATCCTCTTAGAAAGGTTTTTTTTATCCTTGTTAAACGGCATTGTGTCTCATGAATTCACTGTTTGAAAGGTCATGGAGCAAGATGTCATGTATGCAGAGTCAATATTAATAACCTTCTAAACTGTCTAATTTCATGTTCTCCTGGAATTTATAGTTCACTGACATACACCGCTTCACACTCAGAAGAAGCAATGTAAATATTTGACTTCATGCAATCGGTATCACTGGTGGAGTGCTCGCTAAAGAGCGCTCCCGTCCCTTTCCCCGTCGCTGTATCCTTTTTGTCGAGCTTATTTTTGGAGAATGATAAATGAAGGAGAACGATAACCTCTTGCATGAGTGTGTTTGAAGATGTGCTGCAGAATGTGCGCAGATGATTGCAGCGGAGGGTGGTGTCTGTTGGGACAGGGTTCAACAAAGGGAATCGTTAATACACAGCTGACAATTTTATGGATGTGCAGGCTGATGTCTTCCCATATAGTCATGTATAATTCACTCGCCTCTTTAACTTTTTATTAAGTCGAAAGAGCGGCATATTGTCCATTGTCATCAACTTTTTCTGGCTCTGTCCTTGTCTTTTCCTTTCTTTCTTTCTTTTTTTTTTTGCTGTTTTGTCCTTTTTCTTTTTAATGACAAAGAAGACAGGGCAAATCTGAAAACACAAAAAAATGACCCCCAGACAATACTGCTCCATTTTACCCAGATTGCTCACTGGTTAATGTTGGTGACAGTGAGGTTTTGTGATTTCATGCTGTGTCCACTTTTCTCAGTCATCACACTGTTTTCAGTCGTTTTCAGCCTGCCTGCTGTTTGCCGGGGTCAGATTAGATGGAAGGAATTTTGGGTGAGGATTTCAGGGGGTGGGCATAGTCATGGGTCTTTTTTCTTTTGTTGTTCTGTTGGTCTGATTTTTGTGTGTCTTTGTGGGAGTCACACTTTAGCTGTGCATTTGTTACATGCAGTTTCCTGCTATATGAGACACGAGTTGAGGATAGCAAGCTGTATAATATCACAGTCTTAGAAATAAGGGTTCCAGATGGGCTGAAGTTCCACTTGGAACCATTTTCCTGTATTTTGAGAAAAGGGTTTATTAGGACTAGAAGTTCCAGTAGAAAATCTTTTTTTCATTTTCCGAAGAAATGACTCTTCTAGGACTGTTAAAAGGTCTTAAAAGATGTTTTTCTTCCTTCAAAAATGGTAATTGTGACATGTTGACGACAATAGACAATCTATGGGTTTCAATAATTTCTTTGCCTCACCTGGAGAATACAATATGGTTCTTCGTAGAACCCTAGGAAGACAAGGGTTATAGATGGAATCCTCATAAGATATATTTTATCATAAAACCCCCTTGGTTTCTCAGTAGAACCACCTGGGTTGGTTCTAGATTAAACCCTTGGATGATATTAAAGGCCCTGATTGGGTTCTAGGTGAAACCCCTGGAATATTCTTGGCAGAACACTTGAACTTTTGAGTTGGTTCTTGTTTGCACTCCTAAGACATTGCTCAATACCAAGTATGCCAAGTTCAGACTTATGTACTTGGGAGTTCAGACTTAGCAAGTTCGACTTGGGAGTACAGTCAGTTGAGGACGGGAGGACGCAGGACGGTCGTTCTGTAACTGGGACGGTAGCGTACTTGATGATGTCACCATCTCAGCTCGTCTTGGCTTACCCACTTTCAGTTATTTTCACCATTAATGTATTTTTGAAGTAAAACGCAATATGATATAAAACACAGCCCTGTATCTTTTGGTTTACATGTGCAGAAAATGAATTATACCTCATGTTTTACTACTACAGAGATATCAGAGCCAGCGGCAGATTTCAAAAGGTCACGCCAGGATAAGGCTGTTTTTAGCGGGGTAACGTGAATGCTAACCATCCGGTCATCTTGCTAGCTGGTGAGGTATGCAGGCCGTCCCGTTAGCAGGGTGACACATCTCCGAAAACTTCAGAGCAAATTTTAATCTACGTGCTATCGTGATGAATCGACCACAGATTTTAAGTTTTAACGTCTTAAAATTACATTCCGTGATACTAAAACAGTCGTATTCGGACACTTGTTACTTAAAGTTGTGGATCTTCTCCTCTGCCGTTGTTGCTACGAAATGCATTCTGGGATACGTGGCTGCCCCAAGTCTGCACAAGTCACCGCCCGATGTATCCTTGATAGAACGGGCGGGGCAAGAACACATCCGGGTATTTGACTGTACTGCGAGACGTGGACTTTTGAATCGGAATAGTACTTGGACTGAGACTGATGAAGTTCTCAAGTACACAAGAACACAAGTACAGAGAAGAACGCATATTGAGAAAGGGCTCTAGAAGTTAGAAATGTTCTGGAAACCTGAGAGATGGTTCCGGGTGGAAAGATTACACCACAGAAGGGTTCTCTGTAGGTGGAACCTTTCACAGATGGCTCTAGTTATAACCCTTTAGGTAGGGTTCCATGTTGAGCGTTTATACGTTTTAGGGTATAAGCTGAAGAACCATACATGGTTCTATTTGGCGCTTGTACTTCTCAGAGTGTAGCTGAAGTCCTCTCTGCAGTAACTACATGCCGCATGTGGCGGTCCCCTCCTTCTCTGACTTTGTCTCCGTGGCTTTGTTTGTCCCAGTCATGACATTTCATGGCTGTCACAGCTGCTGTCTCACTGGTAGGACAGCGTAGAGGTGTAACTGTTAGCATAGTCACCAGCAGAGTCTATTAAAGGCAAAGTGCTGTAATTCTTCCTTTCATGCCGAGGGCCTGCCTTCACTTTCAATGACACGCACAGTGATATGTGGAGAAAACCCAGCAGCATGTGGCAGCATCCGATTTACCACTTTAGGGTTGAGGTGCCCAATATAGAGCGTTCTAATTTTCCAGTCTGCTGCGTGGGATGCACCGTTTCAACCCGTGTAGTGGGGTGGTTCTCATTGTGGGGTGCCTTTTTATTTATACATTTATAATTCCACTTGTTCAGGTTTAACTCTGTTGGTTGTAGCTTTACAAGTGCTACGCTGTAGCTCCGAGCCACATCTGTGTATTGTGGTGGCGGCATCTGAAGGCTCTGCGGTAACTTCAAACTCTTCACACTGTGCACACAATTAGTCAACACTCTCTCTCCGCGGCATTCTCTCTATGATTGATTCATGCAGAGATGAATTGCTACATCACACCTTTATACACCCCCCCTCCTTCTTTCCATTTCTTCCCACTACTCTCATCACTGCGGCAACAAAAGCGAGTGTACACAATATGCCCAGCATGTGCTGCGGTGCACACACTTCCTCAAGCATTCTGTCCAAAGGCCCCAACTGCAAACAAAGAAGCTCCTGTGGATGTTTATTATGTATAGGGTTTTTTGCCATATACCAGAGATTATATCCTTCGGGGGAGCCGAGTGAGCGAGATGGATTGTGGTGTGTGCATATTTGCACATCGAAGGAGGAGGAGGCCTTTTCTGACGTTTCAGCTAGATGCACTGCTTCCATGGGATTGCATTACAATCCCTTTGCCCCCGTGTTGTTTTTCTCTTCACGTTATTGCATCAGCGAGCCGGTGCAGACTTTGGGTTAAGAATGACCCAGACTGAAACATTTCACCCAAGGATATAATACATCTCTTTGGCCTTTATGCACCTTGGAAGACCAACTCTCTCATAGAAAGACAATAACTTGTTTATGTTTTATGCTTTTATTGCATGCTGCCAAGGCTGCTGTTGTTGTGGGTGGCGTAATTGAGTCTGGGACTCCCGTTGAGAGGGAAGAGAGAGCGCAGTGTGGCTGGAAACCATCACGTATTTTTTTGGTAAACCTTTGACGCCGGAGTGCTTCATCTGTCCCACTGTTGTATGTCATTTCCAGGAGCGCTTAACGCGAGATTCTTGTCATCATCTCAGCGTGTGATACAGGCACAAAAGTGCTGTGTTTCCCATTTTGCTCGACATGAGAAGCATAAAATTTCAGCGGTGTGTTCGCGCTGACGAGCTTCGCCTTTTTCTCCAATTACACTTTTAACTCAGCCTCTTGCCAGTGTGGCTTATCCTGTGAAAGAGAGCCAGTTGCTTCCTCTCTGTGTGAGAAATGCATAATCTGTGCTTTTCTCCCCTCCTTACGAGCACTTTTATGCTAATTATATGTCTATTTACTCTGTGGCTGCTAGGGAGCGTTTTCCTAATTCTCTATATCACTTTTAATGCAGCGCACACTCACATGGGTATGAAAGGTAGGGGAGTAACACGTGAAAAGGGAGTGAATTCCTTGTTCCTAAGGTTGTGTCAGCAGGTGGGAGAGTAATAGCAGGAAGCGTGTGGGAAGAAAAGAACGGTGCTGCACCAGCTTGTGGTTCCTTGGGGATTTTGTAGCATGTGCGACTCAAGGAAAGGGTCTTATGTTTTCTGTGTATTTCAAACCCACTGTAAAATATGTCTTACGGGAGGCACTCGGTGTGTATTTTTTTGCATGCATGCATGCACAGTCCATAAACTTGTAGGTATTAAGTCATTTCAGAAACTTAAGAACCTGAAAGCTCATAAATCCTGGCACCTGTGAACAGGATAGGCAATTCTAAACACGCAAACACACTTTAGCACACAAAAGCACTGCCTTCCCTTTGTCATATTAACACACAGATCCCAGTGGGACCACGGATCTTGGTGAAAAATCCCTCCGCTGGCTTACAGTATCACATCCTGTCTGGTAGTTTAACCGCTGAGCCATCAGCAGGTGCAACCGCTTATAGAAACAGCATGAGGAAGATCTTCCACACAACAGAATTATTAGCTTATCTGATTGAGTTCTGCCGGACAAGACAGACAATCAATTTAACCAATTTTGTTTTCCTTTCACTGCCTTGTTTTCTGTGTTTCACACCGTAGATGGAACACTTATGAGGGCAAGGAAGTAAAAAGAATAGCATGCAAGTGTTTCTGTAATTGGCTTCTAATTAAATTGTGTGTGTGTTTGTGTGCAAAGCAGAGAGTGTGTCTGAGTATTTTGAATATGGCGGTGAGAGACACGCTCAATCAAAGATGAGGTGAGCAAAGAGGGTGAGAATAAAAAACCATTACAGTATGGTTGGACCTAAAAGAAGAGATGGAAGGCTATTAATAATTAATCAACCTTCTCTTATCTTTTAATCAAGTCGATAAGAGGCAGAAAATGAATTAAGGAAAAAAGAAAGGGGGGGAATCAGTGTAATGAGAATGGTCTCTTGTGGTTTGCCTGTTAGTACAAAAGTATCTGAGTGTGTTGCTGAGGCTGAGGGGAGATTATTCTTTCATGGTTTTGATGATAGATGGCATCCTCAAAATGCTCTTGTGCTATGACACTACAGTAAAGGCAGGATAGATAGCGGTAAAGAAGATTAATTTAGAAGCTAATTTTCGACTTGTAATTACTATCCTTCCACATCTTCTCGCCAGATAAACCTAGGGTCTTGCCCACGCCCAATGTAGTGCAACATCCCCAGGGCACTTTCAGATTTATCATCTTGCTGAAGCTGTGTGCAGTAACGTGGTATTTGCGCTGCACACGTGGAACCAGTAAGCCTGGGAACCAGACGAACGATACCTCCGGCCACCCTCCCGTTCATGCAGCTCTCCAGCTGTCCTGGTTCTAGCTGGGGGTGGAGATATTCACGCCAAAGCGCTCTGTATGTTCACTATGTCCAATCAATAAACAAACACAACGTAAGGAAATATCCTTCTACCTGCACCATACACCTTCTAAATTAAAGTTTCCCTCTTTTCACGAAGTACGATGAGCTTGATTGCCTTGGTAACTCATCGTAAAATACACCTCATTCTAATAAAAGAAAATAAAGTTTAAACTCATCAGCACTTTCTTGGTTAGCCCTTTAGTTGGTTAGATTCTACTATTTTAGTGTACTACGTAGCTGTAACTTTGCAAGTTTGCAACAAGGACACCATTTTCTTCTTAAAACTGGACCAAGCGCCGTTCTGACTTGCATGTATCGCTCAGCCCTGTACTCTGATTGGTTGTAGGTCATGTTTTGTCGCTCTGAGGTCTATCCAATCGCGTCCGGAGGCATTCTGGTCTGCGCCTGTTGATAATGCCCCTTCCAGACTAATACACGTTTGTGAATTACTCATTGAACTAAACCCTCTCTCAACGCCAGAGGCAGAGGCAGAAATCCAAAGGCTTGTAGCTCTTCTTCCTCCAAGCCAACCTGGACATCAGAGGTAAAGGAAAACTGGGGAAAAAGACTGTGGGACTCTTTAGCTCTGTATCTATCCTGTCTCTGCCTGTCCCTGCATGTGTCTCGCAGAATGCAAATTTCTCTAATTTTGCCCTTTCTCTTTGTACTTTAACTGACAGGTGGCATTTTAAACCATGTGTAGGTGTGTTCTATGACCTACGCACCTGAACCTTTTCTCGGAAAAGGTTAAAATTACATTTGAGAATCAAGTACATCTCCCAGTTTCCAAAACAAAGTTTATTTTAAAAAAAAAAACATTTTTATATTTGGTAACAATATATTCAACCCTATCTGACGTTTCATATGAATGTCTGGATATTGCCCAGAGTGTTTGATCTGACATCAAGTCAGATCAAAGATCCACGCTGCTCTCTAACATCCATATGAAACCAAACACTGTCAGTTAAGAGCATTCTGGCTCTGGCAGATGCTTTCTGACTTATAGGAGGTGAAAGCTCTTGCTCTGAGAGACACCAGACTCCCCGGTTGGAAATTTACTTTCATTACTTTAAAAATGTTTTTATTCTCAAATGCTCTGACTGAGATTATATTGAACTGCTGACAGTATGAGATGATGTATGAGTTTCTATTCTTCCTGTATGGCTCTAGTTTGCATTTGTCATGTTTCGAAACACTGGAGATTACACATCCTTACATAGGATTAAAAAGACAAAACTACTAATTATCCAGTAAGTATACGAAATCCATCAACGTTTTCTACACAGAATGTTAAAGCTGTTAAATACCATGCTACATTTTCACATCCTCGTCCCTGTCATCACTAGACTTGGTGTTTTATTTTCCTTCTCACTTCGTCTCCTCTTCCTCCCTTTTCCTCTTCACCTCCAGTTATCTTCTCTTGGTCCTCCCAGCCTTGTACCATGTCAGCCATTTAATCAGAGTGATTATCTTACCACCAGACGCTGAAATATTTATGCCTTCTAACCGCAACCTGGCATTTAACAAGCACGAAAATGGACCTGATCTCAGATGCACACAAACGCTTATGCAACACCGCTTGTGGGTTTAATGCACAACGACAAGCACATAGTGGCAGCAGTTACAGCTGGTAACCACATCTAACCACAGTGGGCCGCCCGCATGTGTGTCTGTGAGTGTATATTGGAGATTTGTTGGACGGGGACGTCGAGGCTCAGAATTGCGGTCATAATCAGCTCGGTCAGCAGGGTGTCAGTCTGCCCGGTGATTGTTCAGCATTAAGTGAGGAGCCCTCGAGGTGAGAGGTTGAGGTTCCTGGCAGGAGGCTGACTTCCTGGATGTCAGGGTCATCTGTAAAACTCGTACCTGACGGACAAAGTCACATTCTGCATTCACAAGCTTAGCTTGTGGTGTCTTGCAGGACATTAAAATGAATCAGTTTGACTCTGGATGAACTGTTTGGTTCTTACGATGCCAATCACATTATTTTTCCTTGCAGAGAGAAATAATTAATTGGTTCATTAGGTTGAAACATACTATAAAGAGAGTGGCAGGGGTTTACTTTGTAGGGTTGCAACTAATGATTATTTTCATTATCAATAATGCTAAACACAATTTCCCAGAGACTTAGGATATCTTCAAATTGCTTCCTTTGTCCAACCAACAGTCCAAAGACTCTTTATTTACTATAAATGACAAGCTGGAACCAGCAAATGATTGATGCTTTTGCTGGAAAAATGACTTAAAATTGTTGGCAATTTCAGAAGTGAGGCTTGGGTTACACTTGTAAAGTCCTTAAGACGTGTTGTCTGAGCAAATTGGAAATCCGAAGTGTTTATAGCTCTTTCGAACGGCCACACTCGAAGGTGGAGTGAAAAGCTGGAGAAGCAGAGAAAGAATCTCAAACCCTGGCTTCCAATCATAGCATGAATTGGGTGTGAATGTCTTACAGAAACAAAGACCTGATATACGTTTGAAAGGTGTCAGAGCAAAGGCTTTTCAAAACTGTTCAACCATTTGACAAGCAGTTCTAATGAAGAATATTTACTGGCGACTTCCTGTCCTGCTCATGAACTTTTAACATGAGTCACTTGTGACTTCACTTGGACTTGAGCCTTTAGACTTGATACCTTCCATCAAGCCCAAAGATAAAAAAAAAACCCCAAAAACATGCTATTTAAAAAGTGTGCCACAAATCAATTTATTTCCCTAAATTTCCAGAGTCAAGTAATATTAAAGCTATTTATTCTCAGCAAGTCGATGCTTGATTCCCCAGAGCGAGTTTGTTTGAATCAGTCCAATAGCTGATGTTATGTTACTGAGGGTCATTTGGGAGAAATCATACCAAAGATCATTTTGTTCATCTAAAAATCTATGAGGTGGTCAACAACAACAACACAAAAACGATATCATGCAAAATGTGCACATCAAAAATTACAGATGGACCCACAACACATTCCAACTTGGCATTTGAATTTGCACAAAGAACAGTCAAGGCTAATATTAGTATACTTAACGAGCTAATGAACAGCTAACATTAGCTTAACAGCCAAGTAACTCTGTAAATCAATGCACTGAGGCTGAATACTTGTTCACAAATATAGAGATATCCCGATTTTCTCTACTTACTATCATGTTAAACTGATTATCTTTGAGTTTTGGACTGAAAAAACAAGACGCTGAAGGACATCACATTGGACTGGAAAAACCGGGATGGACTTTAAACACTACAGCCCTGGATAGAAAGGACACTGCAGCCTGAGATTAGACACAATCAACTTTAGTCATTGTTGTTATTACCACTAATAAATAAAACAGTTTGTACAGGGGAAGTAAAAACTGAAGTTGGTCAAGTAGATTTTTGACCCATTTGATCAACTGAACTGAAGCCTGAGTTGTCTTGACTTGTGACTTTGGACTTGAGTGCAAAGACTTGAGACTTACTAGTGACTTGCAAAATAATGACTTGGTCCCAACTCTGATTCACAATCCAACAGGCAAATTTTGTTATTGGTGCAATTGCGGGTCAGTGCAAAGATGCTGATCTGTCCTAGCTGAAAATCAACTTAAGTAAAAATTTTGCGCTTTTATCCGAAGCCCTTTACAAGATTTTGGCTGCTCATTTCACCCATTCGAGTGTTCGCTCACAAACCGATGACAGCCAGTGCCAGTGGACGCCCCGCTCTACCTCCTGAGCTTATCCTGGGGTTTATGAATCTCCTTCATAAACTTTCAGAGATGAGAGGATAAAGGAGCGAGATCGGAGGAGCCTGAGGCTGATCAGAATGGGCACCGTCGCACACACAATGTCAGGTGAAAATCCGAGGCTTGAATGACCCGTACAAAAAGACGAGAACAACAGAATTAGATCATATCTGGCTCTTTGAAATAAAAAAACAAAAGTTTTGAGCTCATGCATTTAAAAACCCAAGGAGAGGTTACCTCGCAAGCAGCATTATAGTAAGAGGTTTTAATTCTGCTTCAGGTGTTGGTGATTGCAAGTGTGAACTAAATATTACACTTTGTAAGAACCTGGTGATAAATTCAGCAGTTTAATTTAATTAAATTGCCACACCTCTGACTCACACCTCTTACACTGCAACAGCAGCTGAGGTTCATCTCATCAACTATCATATTTTTAAATCAGCTACCACATAAGTGTTTCTATGACAAAGGAGTGGGAATTTACATTGGTAAAAAGTACTTTTGGAGCCATTAGCACCTCATCTCAAAAGGCTCCCAAAAAAAAAAAAAGCAAGAACAACTGTTCAATTAAAGCAACAAGAGCGCTTTAGTCGAGAATTTCAGGTAGAAGTGCAGTTGGTACTCTGGCCACATGTCAACCAATCACAGTGATCTAATGTTACCCGTGAGTGGAAACCAATTTCTTGTTGCTATTTAAAGAGAGACAGAAACTCCCATGACACAACAATCTCCGCCCAGTTCTCAGGACTTCCTGACTGTCCAATTTCCTGTCAGCCTCACCACGACCAGTCAAACCACACGTGCACGCTTGTGTTCTTGTGCATGCACGTTTGCGTGTGCGTGCTCAAGCGTGTGGTTTGCTAGCTTTTCTCTAATTTCCTCTCTACCTGTGCCAGGCTGAATTGCTTCCTGTATGTGATTGATTTACACTTAATGGGGACACCTCTTTTCTCTCTCCGGCTCTATCGCCGTCTCTCCATCTCCATCTCGTCCGCCCTTGTGTACACGCGCGATAGTAGAAACAAAACATTATGATATGATAAGGGGGCCGAGGCCTGGCACTTCAACTTATCAAAAAACTGTGTTATTACGGAGAGAAATGAACCAACAGCTAATGGCTGTATTCAGCTGAGCAATAATGAGTCATCAATGGGTCAGAATGAAACTCTGCGCCATTAGTCAGGTAGTTTTGTCTCTGATCTATGCACACGCTCTGACATTAATTGCACCCATCAGTTACTGCTGAACCACACACTTGCGTATGAAACGGCTCTGTTTTTGGTTTCCCAGAATGTATGACGGCCGTTTTTTTCTCCATGATAAAGCAAAAGCAATGAGACTCCTTGACTGACTTTGTATCTTAGTGTGATCGGTGGAAAAATAAAACAAACCGCACACCAATCAAACTTGACTCACATAATATAAGCACTCTATCAACAATTAACTCAGTGTCAGTTATTTCCTTTTCTAATTTATATTTCCTTCTCTAGTGGCACTGGTGAGATAAATGGAGTAACTTTAGACGTCCAATTTAGAGCCTGGATTTTTGTGGCCAGCATTGATATCAACATTAGGAAGTAAAAAAGTCTTATACTGAAATATTGTCCTATATTTCTTATATACAGCATAATATACAGAAGATAGAGTGTAGACATAAACACAATTTTTTTTTGCAGTGATGCCTCAAAAGTGGTCATAAAAGGATATTTTACATTATATTTTACAAAATGACATTAAGACACTGAAACAGTAAACCTTCACTAGTATTTTTAAAAATGATAAATAACGTATCCCTTTATTTTATTTATTGTGATTGACATGTTTTTATTTCTGTTTATTCTTATTTACACATTTGCTTGTTTTCCTGTTCTGTCCTCTTTTTAGTGTGTTTTCTTGTCTACTTCAGTTTTTAGATACTGTCTTCCTTTTGTTTGTCCTTATTGATTTGGCTTTGTGTTGTCACTTTGCCTCCAGGGTGTCCTGCCCTTTTGCTTTGCCTGTCAAAGAACTTTGTAAACTCTGTTTTTAAAACATATACAGACAATAAAAAAAAACTTGAATTAAGTAAAAGGATCAAATCTACACGAATGCTGACTAAAATGCCAAAAAGAAAAAATTGTCTAAAAATAAAAGTTCTCATATCGGCAACAAATATGCTGATACCAGCATAGACCATCAGAAATAATACCTTCATATTTTTAGGCTGTTCCACAATATACTATATCCCAATATAGATATATTTTTCTTAAATAACATATAAATTCTAAAATAATGCAAAACATATGATGATCTTAGTATACATAAAAGTAGTTAAAATTATCAAAACCTTAAAAATCTGCAGCAGTAAAATTAAAATTAAAACACTGACTGTCGGGAAAGGCAAAATCATATATATCAATATTCTTGACCTAATAACTGATATTGCAACAATACTGTAGGGACTGTTGGTGTTTTAACAGTGAAATAATCATTAGCAGGGGGGATTTTAGGGCTGCACCATATGGTAAAAAAAAAAAGTCATATAAATTATTTTGTGGGAATTGTCTTTTTTGCATTAAAGGAGGACCAAAATTTTCTCTGCAGCACTGTCACTGTAACGCACATTTCTTTTATCAAATAGTTGCAGTTTGGATATTGCACTTGGCCATATTGCGATTTTGATCATTTTGGGATTAATTGTGCGGGTAAAGACAAATAATGGAAGGATGAGGATTATTGTCACAACACAAGAGCCAGAGAAGCTGCTGCACTGCAGTGTGCTGACATCTTGCCATAAACTACAACAGTCTGGTAAGTTCAGACAATTACATCACTTTACTGTAATGCACCCTTTAAAACCAAATATTGATATATTGCCCAGCCCCAGCTGTGATCAGGCTGATAATATTGGTTGGCCAATATATCGGTCAGGCTCTAATCCAAGTGACACTGGAATCTCAATAAATATAATTGCCTTTCCATTCACCAAATTCATTTCAAGGTTAAATAAGTTCATATTTAAAGGCTCATTTAGAACATGCTCCAAGGTTTATAAAGTGCATTTTTTAGTTACTCCTTGGTACGTTTTCTCTTGTCAGCAGGCCCCACGACTGTACAGAGTGTTCCAGAGGACCTTAAACTGCTGCAGGATTTAGTCACTGACAGTAAAAGAGCTCTGGGCCCAAACTCAGAGGAGCCTCAGTTGAAAGGCTGCACTATTTCAAAGATATTAGACTTTTGCCCTGAAACCCGGGGATTGGGGGAGCTGCTAAACTAGAGTTCCAGGCAGGTTCTCCCCCCCCTACGAAAACTCTTCAAAAATTCATTAGTGCTCTCCGTTTCATTTTGATCATTCCCTTCTGTCCCCGTTTTTTTCCCCCTCTCTGTCCGTCCTTCCATCTGTCCAGTCTGTGGCTGTCTATCTCGCTCTCTTTCTGCCCTCTCTGTCTCCGGCTTTCGTTGCTGGGCGGCCAGAAGTGCAGCTAGCCCCCCTCTCTTCCTCCCTCGACTTGTAGCGCTCGCGGAGCCGGTCTCAAAGGACTTCTAAAAGCAGGCTGCGAACAGTATGACGAATGTGTTGCTTGCCGTCGCTGTCACTGTCACTGACGTACAGTTTGAAAGGTTCGTGGAAAAAGACGCGGCGAAAAAAAAACCCAGCAAAGAGTCCGGACTCCTGGGGGAGCCGGTGACATCAGAGGATGCTAGTCACCCCTCCCTGCTCCTGTGTTTGCCGTCTCATCTCTCCCTCTGTCACTCCCTTCTTCCCAGCGGCCTTTGAGCTCACCCTTTTTAACCGACTCCGGCGTTCAGCTGCTGACCTATAAAATGTGGAGCCTGTCAACATCTGTTGAAAGACACGGCGAGTGATAGTGATGATGGGATTTACATACTATTAATGATTTGGAAAGGGGAAGAGTGTGCAGGGAGGGAGGGAGGTGGGGGAGAGGTGAGAGGGGGTTGGTTAATGGATGATGTGTGGATGTGTTCCAAATGTTAATGTGCCATTTTAGGACCAAAGGAAAGGTCTGTGAATGGAAAGGGAGAAAGAAATAGTTTCAGTGGTCAGACTCTGGTATGTGTATGTGGGGCCGTCATGGTTTTTGGTCCATTACCTGAGAAAACTAAGGCTTATATTTGTCGCGGTGTTGAATGATTGAAGGTATAAATACCATACAAAGCTTTTCTCAACCTATAATCACGCTTAACATTAGCATCATTAACATCATTCACATGTCAAGTCCAATATTTGCTCTCTTTTAGCTCTGTTTTTGGTCTCAACCAGCTCATGAGGCTCTATGATTGCTTTATGCTCCACTGTCTTCACCAGCTAGCTGCTAACTGCATCTGTCTTACATTGCTGAGTGCACAATGGGTTTGTAGGACTTCATCTCTGAAAACAGCTGCCTGCTTAAGCTTAAAACTGTAAGCTGTGGGCTGGATGGCTAAAAACCAAGCTTAAAATCACCCAAAATCTTTGTCAGGCTGAGAGAAGCTCAGGGCTGAAACTGTGAAGTTGTGCATTAAATGTGTGGGAGTATCCCTGCTCTTCGTGCTTCTACTATGGATAAACAGGCCACGTGGTGAAATAGTGTCTTTTCCGTCCGTCTTTATGATCGTGAGTCTGCAACAGGGTCTTTTATTTTGAAAGGTAACAGCATCCCCCTGCCTTTTCTGTGTCCGACTTCCCGCCCCATTCGATCTGCTCAGTGCTAATTGATGCAGCATCCGTCAAAAATAGACACGCTGTGCATTTGAAGTGGAGCGGAGCGAAGAGCTGCTTCTGACCAACAGACTTCAGTGTATGTGGTTTTACAGTTGTGAGTTTCATTTCAATGTGGACTATTTAAGGAATGGGGGGGTGCAGGTGTGACAACACTCGTAGCACCTCAGGGTGCAACACACTAAAAGAAGCTGTGATTGTTCTAGGTAGGTTCATCGGTGCAACCACCTTTCACAGTGTCACAACGTCACACTCTTAACACAAAAACCTTCCACTTGTGCATCAGCAGCGTTTTGCGAGCGTGTTTTCATTGTTTGCTCACGTCGGTGGCGGCATTAACAGCCAGAAAGTGCTGCGGAAACCCAATATACACAATTCTTCCCCTTTGTCTCCCTCCAGCTCTCTGCCTCTAAAAAAAATCATGACTGTGAGTGAAGGCTTAAATTGGATGTGATTTTCAACAGTGTTCTCTAGAAGTGTAGACACTGCAGACATGCTGAGTGAAAGGTGTGAATGCACATTGTGACACTGTGACAAATATATATATATTTTTTTTTTCCAAAGTGAAGCAGTGAAACAGTGATGTTTGTCACATTTAGTGCAAAATACATGGCAGCTTTATATCACAACTACATGGAAACCTTTGGATGTGTATGTATGTATGTGTACTAATGTGGGGACATAAATTATCGCCTTTCGTATGGGGACAAAACACACATACTCATTAAATGTTAGGGTGAAGATTTGGGTTGGGTTAGATTTTGACTGACCTTTCCTAGTTTTGGACTTACATTCCTTGGCCTAGGGGGGCAGAAGGAGAGGTGTGTGTTGTATTTATGTATGCTGTGTGAGAAAATAAAACATAGCACTCCAATCCACTCAACATTAATGCACATAAGCTATAAACATAATATTTACAATCATTATAAAGAAGAAAAAAGACATTTGAACCAAAGAAAAGTCAAGAGGAGGGTTGCGTACTAATTTACACATGTTTAGACATGGTGCCAAGTCACATTATTTTGTTGCAGCTGTCTGGGCTAGTAATCACACCTCTTCAGTACACAAAAATTAAACTTTTTGCGGTTTAAAATGTTTTAATTTCTCAGTTGAGCTTAGGTTAGGGTAACAGTTAGGGTTAGGCAAGTAGTCGTTATGGTACGTCTCCAGGAAATGATTTCAAGTCAATGAAATGTCCTCCAAAGTGATGGACTGTGCGTGTGTGTGTATGTGAACATCTTTATGTATGAGAGTGTAAGAGTGTATGAGAGAAAATCCATCTAACGCCTCCCCCATGTGCCTGCACTCTATTAATGTTCTTGTGTGTATATCTGTGTAAATGCATCTGTGCATGGCTGAAGTATGTCGCTGCATCTGTCTTAGTGTGTGTGTGTGTGTGTGTGTGTGTGTGTGTGTAGCTGTGTACCTTGAAAAAGTGAAAGCCCCTCTCACCTCCTGGTCAGCCGAGTGAGGCGGAGAAGCCGTCCTGGCGGAGCGACACGGCCATTTTTCACCCGACTCCAACATATTACCTCATTTCCCCCGGTACAGACGCCCACTCTCCCCACTGGCCTTACCGCTCTGACCTCCAGACCCGACCCGCGAGAAAAAACTCCCCCTGCCATCCGCCTCCATCCCTCCTTCCAGCTCTTTATCCGCCCCCTGTCTCCTCCCTCGATCCGTCTGGGGCCTGCAAGCTGATGGATGGCCCCTCAGGAGAGGGTTGCAGGAAGGGTCAGGCCTGCTTCTCTCTGGAACTTTTTCAGAGGTACGGCACGGGGATGGAGAGGGATGGATTGAGGAGAGATTGGCACGGAATTTGAGGACAGAGAGAAATGAAGGGAAAACACGTCGGGGGCAAAAGAAGCGGCGAGGAAAATACTAAAAATTGTCAGTGTCTACAAACAATTCCTCCCCAGTTTTGCACCTGAAGTCTCCACCTCCTCCTCCCATCCCTCCCCTGCCGACCACCACATCCTTATTTTTCATCACCTACATCTTCCCTAGCCCCATTCTGCCTGTGTTGTCTGCTGTCAGTAAAATCGACTGGGGACTGCTGTGTATTCTGGTACATGTTGGTATGGTTGCTAGCGTGTGCTCACTAAGTATTTGTTTGGGCTGTCAAGGTGTCTCCTGAGTGCCTGCTTGCCTTCTGTTGAATATTTATCACTTATTTAATGTTGTTACCCCCCCAGAGAGTTGGACTCTGCTTCTAATACCTCCCACCCTCTTTCTCTTTATTTCTCTGTATTCCTTTTCTGTGCACCTTTCTGTTGTTTTTTCATGTTTTTTTTTTCCTCTGTGGTGCTCGGTATTTTCTGGTGCTCTCTGTCTGTCACACCACACATAAACCACACTCACACATGCTTTTAAACACGTGTACATCCCAGCCTGTCGTTGCCTTTTTCCTTCACTAAATCCTGAACGCACAGGCTAAGACTGTTGCTTCATAACCATCCGCAGTTATTCCCCTCTCTGTCGTGTTTTAAAGTCAGTGTAAAGCAATGATGAATGCGTTCTGAGTTTGTCGCACCACAGAAACGTGTTATTAACCACCCAGCCAACTTTGAATGATTAAAAATATCATTAAGTGTGTAAAATTAGATCTCAAAATTATAGAGAAATTAGCATTTCTCTATGCTTTGAAGTACCGGGGGCATGTCTGTTCTGCTGTCTCAAGTGTCAGATACAGCTACGACCTTAAACATGGACGCTCCCTCTAGCAGCCTTATTGGACTCGTACAGGCATGTTTGAGCCACCAGAACCAGAGGACAGTGACCTTTCAACTCACTGGAGAATCGGCTCATTTCTCTAAGCCTACAGTCGGGTTGTGTGATGTTTTTTTTCTTCAGTGGAAGGTTGTTGGAACTGAGGTGAGCAATAAGCTGACTTGTATTGAAAGAGATGCTGAAGGTATGTTCATAATCGACCATTACGAGGGGGGTAATCATGATATGGCTCCATTACATCACAGAGCCATAGTTCAAGTCCGCCCCCAAAAAATCCTGAACAACAGTTTAACAATCTAACTCTGCAATTCAGTACTACTCAGGTCTCAGTTTCCTGTAAAAACAGGCAGTTAGGGAGGGACCTAACATTAATGTAAGATTCACCCCCCCCGGACCCGGAGCTTCCAGTTAACACGGTCAGACTGGCACCAAATGTAGCCTTCAAGACTGATGGAGGTTTAACAACAGGGAATACAGTACAATTGTGGCAGCTAATTGAGCTAACAGTGGTTAACAGTTAATTATTTCAGTAAGAGGTAAAGGTGTCAGGATCTTGGTACTTTTTCCTGTCAGTCTCCGAGGTTGTTTTTTTGTCCTGGACTGACCCTGTTCACTGGTCGGTTAGTTAGCAGAAACCACAGCCCAGAGTTAAAGCTGAGCAGCCAAAGGGAAATCCCTCGACCCAAATCAGCGAATAGAGTCATTACAATATTGTTTTGTACAGTTATAAAGTTTTGCTTTTTCACAGTAATGTTTTAAGACCCAGCCCGTTTTATTCTCCATGTAGCTAACGTTAGCTAGCCACTGAAGCAGTCCACTGAAAAAAACTTGGATCATAATCTGCCATCACAGATACTACTTCCCCCTGAGGAAATAAATTCTAGCCAGAGGGCCCAAATCATAGTACCCACAGTATTTTGACGAAGCAGGAAAAGGTTTGAGATGTCGAATATCTTGGAAGACATACCACACTGTTGCTAGCTAGCTAAATAATGAATCGTCTTTTTTGGTGCTCTGTGCCACTGAAAGTTGAAGCTTGATTGGCAGGTGGATGTCATATTCTATGATTTTGATATAAAAACACCATTTACAGTAGATTTTTTTGGCATATATCATTGTTATATGACTGGGGATGTGATCTAAAAGGGTTATAAAGGCATTTTTCATTTCATCTCAAGTTTAAAAGCTGTACGGCATCCTTTAACATCATCATGAGACCATTGCTGGAAAGATTGGTGAAGAACAAAAGCTAGAAGGAGATATCGAGGGAGGTGTACCTACACCTGGAAGGAGAAAAAAAAACAGTTGGAAAGAGTGAAACTTCATAGATGAAGTAGTCCCCAGTTTGCGTTTCTCCCTTTCCTTCAGTCCTACTATTTATTCTCATCACTCACACAAACCTGGGAGAGATAGAAAAAAAGGGAGATTGGTGAAAAATGTCTTACTTTAAAGTGCGATTCATCACAAAAAGAGTTCGATTTCACACAGGAGAAGCGCTTCGGTGGCATCTGTTTCTCACTGAAAATGCCACCTGACACAAAGTGTTATGGACAATAAGAAAGCGAGGAAACGGCAGGGAGAGAAAGTTGGAACGAGAATGTAGCTAAGCGTGTAAACAGAGAACTTGTGGGAAATTTCATTCAATGAAAGAGTGATAGAGGCGTTGAGAGTTGGTGGTGGCAGAGAAAACAATGGAGCTGCGTGAGGCTTTCTCCGTTATTGCAATTCTAACACAACACTCAAGACGATATTACTCTTTCTCTTTCTTCTCACTCGGTCTCTCCTTCAGTGGTCACTTGTGTCATCTCGTCCGCTTTGTTATCCGAGATCAAAGCCTCATATCCACCAAAATCACATGTTTCTGTAGTTACATCATCACATTCGCTGTGTTGAGAGGCATACTTATGGTGCTCTGTCATGGCCTTAAATAAGAAGCTGTGCTGGACCAGCCACTGATATCCTGCAATGGAATGGCCCACAGAGCTCTGGAAAACAGACTGTACATCTGGCATTAAAAAAAAAACCCAGACACAAAACCTCAAATTCAGACATATTAGTTCCCGAGCAAGGGCTGAACAATTAATCACTTTTATATCACAACAGCAAGTAGCAAATTACAAGAGCTACTCTTCAAATTGCATAAAAGGAAAGAAAATAGTTGGTTGCCCTTCATTTCACTGCCTATCATCACAAATGATCAGCTAATTCAAATAAATTATGCAAAATAGCCAAACTACAAACTGAAACTCTCTAGTTAATATGCTCTCTGTAGCCCTTAACAGCGCTATTAATGCTCAGGAAAAACAGAAGCATCATCTGTGTCATTTTTAATGTTTAAAAGATGCAGACAGTTTCTTTTCTGCTGTTCAAAGGAGATTTTCTAGACGTGTGAAGCTAATGTTCACTCAATCTCCAGTATAGAACTGTATCACTGGGTTTCATCAGTGAGAAGTCTAACCTTTTAGTTAGGGCTGACCCTAACGCTCAGAAGCATTCAACACTGCAGTGTTAATCTACATTCATATCGGTGTTTGAATGCTACAAGGAGACGTTTCCTTGGCTGCACCGAAAAAGGAGTGAAAGACTGATAAAGAGGGAGAAATGGGGCTCTGTGGTGTTAAATTAAACCTAAAACCTGCACACATAAAAACACACCCTGTGCATGAGCGCTCACAACGGCGTCTGGGAACAAAAAAAGCATATTTGCGAGGAAGCATTACTGCTCCTTGTGCACAAATGCGGTGGCAGCCCTCGTACGTGATCGCAAAAAAAACCTCAAGTTATCCTTGGAAGCAGGATTGGAATAAACAGTGGCTGATGTCTCCCCTTGTGTCTCCGTCTCCTTAAGTTTGAGGAAAGTAACGGGGCTTTTCGATCGGCACTTTTAGCTGCAGCAAGTCAATTTGATGATTTGCGTGTTTTGAGTCGAAGCTGGTTCGACCTGCCTCTAAGCGGGTTGCGGTGTCACCAACTGCAACCAACCCATGACAACTTCCCTTCTCCCCCTCAAACAAGGGCGTGTTACTAAACTCAACATCTGACTGAATCTCTGTGGTTTGAAGTTTAGTTTCTCTACTGCGTTGCTGTTTTTAATTTCTCGTATCTGCTTCATATTCACTTTCAGACGTTTAGGAATCATGTTAAGTTGCTGCTGCTGAAAACCCAACATTACCTGTCTTTGTTGCTTCATAATAAGAGAGTTTATTGGGATGGTTCAGCCAAAAAACATTATCTACTCACCTTCATGCCAACTGAAGGTTGAGTTTGGCTTTTTCAGTCCACAAAACTCTGTGGGAGTTTGGAGAATCTCCCAAACAAGTTAAGTGAATGGTGACCAGTTTTCAAATGTAAATAAACAGCCAAAAAAAACCCCCAAAAACATTATGAACTGGGCGTGTGTAGTGTGACATGTGTGTCAGGCCTTTAGGAGACTAGGATTATACCAGATGGGCAATATGGAGGCATTTTATGTTTTTTTTTCCAGTTGTTTTTTCCATCAGAAAAATTGGTCACCATTCACTTTCTGCAGCGCTGTTTTCTTATGAAACTCCAGCTGTAATTTGTGAACTAAAAAATTAAACCTGGCCTTCAGTTGGCATGAAGATGAGCAGAAAATGACAGAATTTTCATTTTTCAACAAATATGAATAACAAAATAATGAGAGACAGTAACTGGCCAACTATGTGTTTTCTTCTGAAGTAACCCTGAGAGGTAAGAATGTATGTTTAAATCACAAATACAGGAGAGAATATAATACTATAGAAAAATTAATATAAATTGCAATTAGATATTTTCCTCAAATTGCTTAGCCTTACTGTGAGCACACTAGTATGGGTTCTGCACTGTGCACACACCCTCCTTCTACACCCCCTACTGTGTCACAGCCGCACACCAGGCCCCCCTGCAATCTAAAGTTCTTTAATTCCCATCGGCTCCATTAGAAGTCAGGACAGTAGCGCTGTCCCCCATCTTGAAGCCATTTTGTCAGGAAATGGTATAATTCCCTCATCTGGATCCCATTACAGCCAGGCGGACTGCTATTCCTGTGATGCCTGTACAGTGTAATTAAGGGCTTTGTGTCTCACAGCCAGCCGCAAGTCAGCTTTCTTTCTCTCAATGCCTCCCTGTCCTCTATCACATTTTCCCCACACTTAACCCTGCGTCACTTCTGTGGATTCTCATTCACATGCCCACCGGCAAATATTCGCCATACATACCACCCCTATACACGTTCATACTAACATATATTTCTTTATTATTAACATAGAGGGCAGGGACAGTATGGTGGAGCTTTTCATCGAGAGGGTTCTGCTCAGCCTGGCAGAGTGTTATTTTAAAACCCCATAATGTTCTGCAGCGAGCTACCACTGTAAAAATTCTTGTGTATTTACAGTCACACTGGTTCTGTCTGTACTGGACGTGTTCCCTGTACCACATAACCTACTTCCTTAGAGGAGAAAAATTTCATGAATTGTAATGTGCAGTTTCAGCAGTCTGAGCTCCTCATACCCACAGCAGTATAGGACATTGGTCAGTACCTGCCAAAAACAGCTCGAGTGGTTTTTAATCTGCAAACTCCATGGTTATGTTTAGGCAACCAAACGTCCTTTTGGTTAAAGTAACAGAAAGATCACCTTTTTGGTTGACAAAAAAAACCAACAACAATGGCACTATCAGTTGATTTGCTCATATAGGAAAAGTATTGTTTTCTTACTTTTGGAGTTAAACTTTTTAAGATGGAGGAAGCTAATATATTAACTTTGTTGCATGGCATCACCAAGCATCAAACACCAGCTTTTTGAGAGATGGCCTCCGCTGTGGCTGAAGACATTTTGTTCTGAGGCTGTCCTTATGCAGAGACATTGAGATATCAAGAACAGTTTGTGGGAGTTTCTTCTAACGTGGCACAAACATCCACATGGACTCGTTATCTTGTGAATGCGTTATCCCAGGAATGCCTGGAAGGACTTTCATTACATCGGGCACAATCGTCCACTTGGACTCAAGGATGAACTGCTTAGATTTTAGTGGTCAAATGGTCAAGGTCACTGTAACCTCACGCCCGCCTCATTCCCGCGAATGTTATAACAACTGGAGAGAATTTCATCAAAGTTGGTACAAATGTCCACTTGGATTCAAGGATGAACTGATTGGACTTTGTCGCTGTGACTTCACTTCTGACACATTTGTTCAGATTTGGCACAAATGTCCACTTGGACTTAAGAAGAACTCAGACTTTGGTGGTCGAAGGTCACTGTGACCTTGTGTTCAACCCATTCTTGTGAAAGCAATATTTCGGGAAGGCTTGGAAGGAATTTTATTACTTCAGGCACAAACCAGTACTTGGACCAATTAGATTTTGTTGGTCAAAGGTCAAAGGTCACTGTGACCTCACATCTGTCCCATTCTTGTAAGAATTCATCCACTAATCATGAAAAAAATTCACACAAATAACTAACAGGACAAAATGATGAAGTGATGACGTTTTATTTCCAAAAGTTCAAAGATCAAATTTACGGTGACATCCTCAAGACCTCTGTACTCTAAGTGAAGACACCTCAGTTATGCCAATAAAGACACTTAGTACCTTTTATTAAATTCCTTCCAAGTCTTCACTACATATGTTAAATGAGACTCGACAGGCATGGATGTAAACTGCAACTTGACTGGCTGGCAGTAGCATACAGCACGAGGTTGTTTTAAATATCTGAATAAGCAAAGGTCATCTCTCCAGAGACAATTTCAGTTTCATATCAGGTATTTCACCAACTCACAAACAAGTCTGACACATAAAAGTGTGTGAATGGCACACATGACTCTGATTTCCAGGGTGCACTTTTACTTCATCCCACACCACGTCTTTGCCAAAGCACTGTGAGGGTGAGCCAGTTTAGAAAAAAAACAATAAACGTCATGGAATCTCATTAAAATACCTCACCGGCTAGACCCCCCCCCTTTCACCACTTCAGCTCTCAAAGTGGAACGATCTGCTTTGTACAACAGGGAGGCCGGATGGCACCGTTCCTGAAGCTCGAGTGTTTTTGAAGGGGGTCATTTTATGGACGTGACACACACTCTCCGCCGCAGAGGCCCGCGTTCCAAGAGCCCAAACATGGACGTGAACCGTGGCTGTCCCAGATAACACACACATACTGTACACACCAGTCTGCGTACACAAACAAACGCGCATAGACTCACATACAAGCTGAGTATATACACACACACACACACGCTCAGTTCTGCCTGCACTGTGATCTTGAAACCCCGAGTCCGTGTCATTGGAAAATCAATATGCCTTGCTTTTTCATCCAATTAATTAGTGACTGGTGGATGGAGCTGTATGTGTGTATGTCTATGGGGTATATGTGTGTGCAGTATGTGTACTGTGTGCTATCTATCTATCTATAATTTATTGTATGTATCTGTATATTACTCCCTTGTTACTACGTCGTCACAATTACACAATTACTGGCGTGTATTTACTTTCGACAGTATAAACAAGCTGTATTATAATCCTATGAGCACTGGACAGCTTGCAGTGATGTCACTAATACCTCTCCAAGCTAGCAGCGCTTAAACGACTCTGTGACAAACAATAGTGTTGTCGTATAACCAGATTAGCCCAAAGCCCTGTGTCCTGGAGGCCCACTTCTGGCACCTCCTCTGAGGATGAGTGTAATCCTTCAGGCCTTTACACACCTGCTCGGCGACAACACAATGCAACGATATGTAATGTGAAACACTGTGCCATGCTCAACGGCAAATTAAAAATACATTGGGACGGTGCACGGCACACCAGAACTGCACGGCGCATGGCGCGATGACATGCAACACACAGTAACAGATTAAACAGTTTGTTGCAGTTGTGTACAAAAGAACATAATATAAATCGATGCAATGCTATGAAATAAAGCACAAGAAATACTGCACTACATTTAGAAGGGCTTCTAGTATGCTGCTCCCCTTATGTACATAAATTGAAAGGACAGGAATTTGATGCAATGTAGACCATTACAGCGTCGCCTCTAACTGTGAACTTCTAGACTTTTTTCCAACTTCTGTTTTATTAGTCAGATGTACGGGGTCAACTGTACAATCAAATGTGTAGGATGAGAAGCGGCCAGCTCAGCGGTAGAAGAGCTTTAGTTGAAATAACAGCCCTTGTCAAAGGTAAACTAAGAAATAAATTGAAATTCAAATAAATAAAAAGCATGATTATTGCACAGGCATACCTTGGACCTGTTATAATAAAAGGCTACTCCAATATGTTAAGTTTTACCTTGAAAAAAGACATTTATTGGGCACTGCACTATATGGCTCACATTGAGTTACAGATAACATTTTTTTTTATCTCAGGAGGGGAAAATCATGACCTGACTTTGACTGACTTACCTGTCACTCCTATTGCCAACCCAACCAAAAAAGGCAACAAGTACTAGCCGATCAGATCAAATCGTGATGTGAAATTCTTCGCCGCAGCCTGGTTGCGTCTCGGTTGAACGACTGGCGACTGCTGCACTGCTCCCATGCAGCGGTACTTCTCTGTTTCATCCATGTCTACTAAGCTTTTAAATAATTATGGATGAAAGAAGAAGGCTCCATCTGTATCGGTATGCATATCTAATGTTAAGCATAAATGAGCCTTAAGAGTGACAAGTGTATGCAGAAGTATTGTGCCCTTTATATAACGAGGTGGGAAGTAAAATTGTGGAGTTTGGGGTGGTGGATGAATATGAAGCACATCAGACTTTTATTCAAGGGACGTGAGATTAAGATTCTGTTGCTTCTGTTACCGTTTCCCCAAACCCCACCCTTAACTCTGAGGTATAATCCCAACCCTTTCTGTAACCTCAGTTAAGTGGCCTAACCTTAACCTTACCCTAACCATAGTTTATTTGCCCTGACCACAGTCTTTTCCTAATTTAAACTTTACCACAGTTACCATGCACAAATATTTCAGAAACAACAGTTGTAAAAAAACAAAAAAACAAAAAAAACAAAACGTGTCATTAAACCAAATCCGGAGTTTCACAGAATTGTCTCATATTGGCATTCTTGTCTAGTGACATGGTTGCCTTTATTGCGCTTCATTTGGATCAGTGACTCAAGCGTCCCTTTGTTTAGATTACTTTTAAACCGGCAGTTTAATCTGTATCTGGGGCAGCTAAAAAAAATAATAAAAAAATACAAAACGCACAGAAAAAATCCATCCCCACCCTGAGGCAACCTGAACGAGGCATTTCTTTTTAGTCAAAATGTGATATGTTTCATGTGCAATCACAAGGCAATCCACACTCTCACAGGTAGAAAACCCATGCCTGCATGTCATGATGACATCATTTGTGGAATTCACTCATATTGTTAGATGTAAAGAAAATGTGGGATAATATTACATGTATTTCCAACTTTAGCCATACAGTATTTCGTTGGTCTCCATTTTTTCTTTTTACATTAAATCTGGTTTCCTGGATACAGTGTTTGCATGGTGCACTGTGGACATGAAAGTATTATATTGGCAGACTGTGGTTTGGACAGTATACACTGAGAGGAAACCAGCAGCAGTACTCTGGCTTAAAGTAAGACTGAAAAAGGCCTTAAAGAATCCAGCTGTCAACCCCATCTCTTTCAACCCTAAAGGCCCTATGTCCTGCCTCAGGCATCCCTCTAAGACAAGCAAAGGTCAGCTTTCGAGCTGGAGGGGGACTTACAGTAAATAAACCCACAATTCATGAAATTCTTAGTTCAATGAATATAATATGACCTGTCTATAAAGGATCACTGCTCACATTCAGTGCAAATACTGAATGGAAATCAATTTTAAGCCCTCAGTGATGGAGGGATCATTAGTTATTAGTGCACCCTAAGGTCGGAGTATGTCCATCTAGGGTTGTTAAACTGATGTCAACACAGATACCTTCAGGGGCAAAATGCCTGGAAAGGTCACATCACTGAGAATGAATAGAGATGAAAGACAGCAGAGGCTGGGGTTTTACTGAGTAGAGATTAGCGTCAGTGCCTTTCTTGCCAGATAATTATATATTTCCTCCCACGAAGGAGAATGCATTCAAGTTTCTTTGATTACGACAGCCCTTATGCAATTTTTTCTCTGTATATTTTCTGTATTTTCTATTAAAATTCACAAGGTTTTAAATCTAAAAAAAAATGTGATATTTCCTTATTGGTCTCCACAGGTATACTGATCTTTATGGTTAGCTCATACACTTTTTGAATAAATGTTTGTTGTAGATCAAGGTTTTAAAACTGTGAGGCGATCCTCACTAGGGGACCATGAGAGAACTCAAAGGAGAGGTGTGGAGGGACAGATGTGAGGCAAAGATACTGTGCGAGGTGAAAAGAGCCAGGTGCGTCGGAATCCGCACTGCTTTTCTGAGTCATAACTCAAATCTGAACACACAGACATGGTACTCAGTTGCAAATAAACATCCACGAATCCTTTGGGAAATCATCATCGCACTGATTATAACTCGCCAAACCTTGCTTGAGAAACGTAACATTTTAAAGTTTTCATCAGTATTAGGTAATCCACCGACAGCTGTCTGTACATTCATGGATGCACTCCAAACAGAACCTGCTACTAACTAATTCAAAGTACAGACAGAACCCTCCCACCTCTCAAATATCCCCTACCGCCAGTCCTAACTCAGCATACTTTTAATGGTGCCATTTTCCAAACTGACTCCATGATATAACTATACTTTGGGCCTGAGCCCCTTCTCCAGTGAGGAGAGAGTGCTGCTGCTGCCTAGAGAAAAGATGTTGCGCCTTTTTTGTGCATAAAGTCCAAGCGCTTGTAGTTGAAAATCTCTGAACTTTTCAGAAAAGCAATGATATTGTTACCATTGAATTTGAGACTCAACTCACATCCATGCAGGAGCCTAGAGAGAAAGATGTTTTTTTTTAAGTTTCTTCTCCTCTCAATACTTTTGCAGCTTCTGATCGAATCCCTGTGGTTTCAAGTTTTAGTTTATCCCCTGTGTCGCTGTTTGTACTTCCAGGTATCTGCTTTATTTTACTGTTTCATGTTGCTTTCAGCTGAGTCGTGTTAAGTTACTGTTTATGACAACCAAACATTTTCTGTTTTTTTGCTGCTTCATAACAAAAGTTTTTAGATAACAGAATAGGGAGACTTTTATTGTGAAGAATTTATAGGATGAAATGTGGTTAACAAGCTCATAGTGCAAAAAATAAAAGATACAAATAGATAATAAAAATAGATAATAAAAACCAAAGTTGCAATGCTACCCTCTGCAACAACAGACATATTTTAATTATTATTGACATAGAATATCAAAAAAATTAAAAAAAACATCAAGTCAGAGGAGAGAAGGAAGGAGAAAGTTAAAAAGGCAAGAAAAGAAAATATATACAGACATTGTACCACCACAAAGCTGAAAACATGGCCGCCCCTTTTAGCCCCAGAAAAGTTGACATTTTGAGAGCAGTGTTTTTCACTGGACAGCAAAGACACGCAAATGTGGACATGCATTTAAATATACATGGCTAGATTCTGTATACAAATAAACAATCCTTTATCTTTTTTTATTTTTTCTCCAGCCTTTTCCCTGTCTCAAAGTGTCCCACCCACATTTGAAAAATAAATTCTGTTCCGTCTGCACCTTTCTTCCAGAAAAACACTTTGTTGGCACAGGCCCTTATTGTTTATTAACAAGGCCCCCGGATCATGGGAACTGTAGTTTCAAAACTTGGAGCATCATTATCCCCCAAATAGAAGACAAAGAACAGAAGGGCGGTTTTCCAATGTTGTATGAGATGGGAGGGGTTCACACAAACTTGTGCATGATTCTGTCTTAAATTTTTGTTAAAGTTGATCATAGAAATGTCTCATTGCATAAGGCATTAAGTTTAAGCGTGATACACCTTGTATGTTTATACCTCACAGTTGAAGTGCATCACATCAGTGTCTAGTTTCCCTCATTTTTAACTTCTTTATCTTGTCGCTCTTTCTTGTTATCTGCTCTTCTCTCTGACATGATGGTCATTCTCATTTTGAACTTATTTTTCCCTGTCATTAGTAATTTCATCCTCCTGAAAGCCTCCGCTGTCTCCTGGCTAGTGATGAAGATAATGTAAAATTTCCAATCAGTTCCACTGCCCGTTCAGAATGGGCAGCCTCAACAGTATAAGAAATTAATTTGTAATAACTTCAAATATTAGATGAAGTCAGCGCATGCAGAACGGGGGTGCACATGGCAGGGGGATTGAGAAGTCCAAATATTTTTCCTTCATGTGGAAAGACCGCAGTTAACGGAGGATTTCATCCCTTGTAAAATATAATTAAGTTCACAATGAGAGAATCATGGAAAATTTCAAGCCCATTTGAGCAAGGAATTAATTGTGTGTCCACGTTCATGGTGTATGTTTGAAAGTCAACCTTGCCTTGGCTCCATCAGTACAAATGCATGACAGACCTACAGTATCTGTCTGTATCCAGTAATATGCTATAACTGTATCACCTTACCCCTAGACTCTCTATCAGATTACTATTGACCTATTATCGGAGCAACACTATCAGAGTCTGGTTCAAAAACTGTGTTATATAAACTTTAGCGCAGAGGTTCACAGGGTTCCATGTTGTGAAAACTTTCACTACAGCTGAAAGTGACACACTGACACAGTCATCGGCTTTGATTATCAATACGGGCGCCCATGTTCATCCCCACGTTCACCCCGGGCCAGCGTTTGAAAACTGCAACGACAGTGAGTGGGGCCTGGGCGGAGTGTGTCCCTGGCTCACGTTACTGTAGCCCGTGCTACCAAATGGCATATTAGAGTCAGAAAATCAATGAAAGTCTGGGAATATAGAGCACAGTGTGCGCAGCGTCCAGTGCCACTCCCTGTCCTGGTTAAGTGTGCCACTCTGTTACAGGATGGTGGGCAGATTTGATGTTTAGAAAAGCCTGAGTGAAGTTGCAGATGATTCAGCATCTTGAATTAGCTTCTGTAAATCTGCAGTGAACATTATACAACAGGAAGAAATGGTTTGCTGTGTTTTACAAGCAGCAGAAGTTAGAGCTGTTGCAAGAACTACAATTGTGAAATACCGCTATGTCCATGATTTTCTTAATTTTTTCCTTCTTATTTTTGCAAGTTAAACAAATGAGTCAGTGCTTCAAACATCTGTACGAGGGCCAGTAACAGTTCAAGCTCAACAATAGATCAGCTGTTTGTGTCCTGACTTGAAACTTGTAAAATTATGTTTTACGTTGCTTCAGTGTTATTTCATAGCATTAAGTATAAATGTTAGCATGCTGTGTGGCTAATGTGGCTACTATGATGGGCTAATTTTGTAATATTGAGGGACAGTCAAGAGAAACTGGGTGACGAAAAGTCAGTGACATGAGGTGTAGGTCAGATGCCAGTAACTGTGTTTTAAGTTTAGGGTTAGGGTTATGTTTACACTGCGGCGCAAGCTACATTAACTTTGTTGTTACGCGGTTGTTCTGGAGTGTGTGTTTGTGCGTTTGTGTTGCCGGCGTATGTAAAATTACTTGATCGACATGTTCTGAAAGTAATGATATGCCACATGTACAAAAGAAATAACCCAAACTCCGGAAACCCATTTGCAGCATTGTGTAAATATGACTAGCACCCAGCAGCTAGCATGTTCAGACCATCAACTTGCCTGCTGGGTTGTGTGTTGTGATCCACAGATAATGTTACACTTAGTGTTACTGCACCTAAATATATCATTTGAAGTCATAATTACCTTTTCATTTTATTCCATTTATTGTAAATGAAGCAAATTTGCAAAAAACAAAAAAACAAGAGATTGCTGCTATTTACCGCATGCTATGCTTTAAGCCAACCCAAATAACCACAGGAGAAATTCCGTCACTGCAACAGTATTAATTTAAAAGTACGGCCTGTCAGAGCATTCATACAGTCTCTTTCCATAGATGCTATGCCACTCTAATCATGGCACTGATGACATGTTCAGATTTGAGAGGTGTCCTCTTTTTAGGTCCACAGATTGCTGGAATTTATTCTCCCTGTCTGCCTTTTTTCCTTTCCAGCCAGTGATCTTGTCAAAAATCTCATCTTATCGCCCATCGTCCACCAGTAACTTCATCCCACCACCCAGTTTCTCTCTCATTCCCTAGTTTCCTCACATTTATGCAGGTCTGGAAGAAATTACCCAAAGAGCCTCGTAAGAGTGTTCAAAACTACCACCTTTCTCTAGGACTCAAACATTTAATGTGCTCAAATAGACCCTGCTGTCACATGAATAGAGGGGTTTAAAAAGCACAGCCTTCCCTCTCCTTCCTTTCCACTGGCAGCTTTCCTCTTCTCTAACCATGCCACCTCCTCTGCTCTCCATCAGAAGCATCCGCCTGGTGCCAGATTGACTATTGGTGTCTTGAGGCACTTTTATATTAGTAATTACATTCAAGGCATTTAAAGACCTCAAGGTAGTTCCATTTCTTACATCCTGTAATGTCAACCACTCAGTCTCTGGCCTCTGCAGGCCAGTATAGCAGGTGAAGCCTTTGTATTGTACATCAGGATTAATTAATGCATTTATTGGAAAGTCTCAAGCAATTTGTCCTTGCCCAGCTAAATTATTCAGATATTAACAAAAGAAGGGACTGAAGGACCATCACCATCAGTACTGATATAGCAGTACATAACTAGATAAGTGCACTCAGCAGACTGCAGATCCCAGCCAGGCAACAGATGGTGAACCTACTGCAATGCCGTCACAAGTACCAGTGAAGATTTGTAAAGTTCTGCCAACATTAAAATGACCCCCGCATGCGTTGTCTCTAGCAGAAACGAGATTTCAAACTGAGGGAGTTGCTGATCACTTGTGGCCCCTAGTGGCTGATTGAGAAGAGTGAGAAGTCAGCTGCCAATGGTTGCACAAAGAAAAAATAGAATTACTGCCTCTCAGTTGTATGTCTTGTCGGTCATGTCGGTCTATACTCATGTGATGTATGTAGAGAAGACTTCAAAGGAATTTAATATTATTAGAATCAGTCCATGTGGACGTTTGAAACAAGTTTGAAGAAATTTCCTTCAAGCGTTCCTGAGATATCGCCTTCACATGAACGGGATGACCTGAAAACATAATGCCTGTGGGACCCATAAAAAAAAGGCTTTTCAAGGTTTTTTCAAAACACAAGAAAAATTAGGCTGATCAGTCCAGTAGCATGCGAGATAAGCTCTGGACAACATGTAGGTCCATTGATCACGCACACACTCACGCACTCACACACAGAACCGATTCCATGATCCCCTCCCGGCTTATGCCTGTACTATGTACTATAAACCTCAGTGAGTACTTACAGGTGACTATTTTAATATCAGTGCTCACTGTTTCCAGTAATGAAGCCAGCATGCAGTCATTATTTGACAGGAGGCGCATTGTGCATATAAATCAGTAATGGCTTGATTAGTTTTTGTGAGTTTACTTTGTTTTCTGAAGTCTGTATTTGTGCAGATATTGAGAAAACAAATGCTGGAAGTAGTCAACACAGCGTGCCAGCTATATAAAAGTCCCAATGGTGTATAACTATTAAACCAAATCAAATTTCTTTTACAGGAGTCTAAGTTTTATGTTGTCTTTATTTTAGAAAATCACATTAGTTTGAGATTTTCTGAAGAGGGGGAAAAAAAAAAAAAAAAGAAAGTCGCACACATTCTTACCTACGTCTGGTGGTATCCGACCTTGCATACTTTTGGTTTTAAATTGTCCAGTTTTTCATCTCTGAAAAACATATCTGTTCAGTGCATTCCTGCTGCAACCCCCAGCCCAACGCGGGCGGATGAAAGTTTGTTTTGCCGTGGTAACAGCATTGAAAGATTCCAACAAATAAATTCATCAGGAACATCTCTTTACAGAAACAATGTCCTTGTCACTATTGATATGCGCTCACCAGTTTTCATCACAGCTTCTCAGTAGAAACTAATTCCAAAGAAAACTGTTGACAGTGTGTTATTTGAATTATCCAGTTTCTGAAAGACTACAGGCATAACTACAGTTTTTTTTTTTTTTTAAAGCAGTGTTTCAGTGCTGTGAGGTACAAAATGAAATTCCAATTATCTGGCAGTTATGTTCATAGATAGTTAATCAGTTGACTGTTTTCTCAGTTAATTAATTAATAGTTGTTTGGTCTGTAAAATGTCAGAAAATGGTGGAAAATGTCAATCAGTGTTTCCCAAGTCCCAAGATGACGTCCTCAAATATCTTGTTGTGTTCACAGCCCAAACATATTCAGTTTACTGTCGTAAAGGAAGAAAGAAACCAAAAATTATTTACATTTAAGAAGCTTGAATCAGAGAATTTTGACTTTAGTTCTTTAAAAAATTACTGAAACTGATTATCAAAATAGTCAACATTACTATGAATTCTCAAAAAATAATCTAAAATGCACATGGTTGCACAATTAATTGGAGTTTTATTGAAGTTGCACTATGGCCAAGTGCAAAATCCAAAACAAATCGCAGAAGCTGCAGTTTTTTAAAGAGGAAAAAAGGAAGTGCTGTAGTGCTGCAGAGAAGCCCTGGCCTACAAATATTGTTCTCCCAATGTAAGAAAACATGTTTGTTTCCTATAGACACCGATATACGTTACATCACTGTGATTTTAAATGTTTTTTTCAGTGAAAAGGACAATTGTGATGCCATGATCATTCCCACTAATCGTGCCTATACAATACAGCACACAGGTTTTGAGGTCTGGACTCCTCTGCTCTCTGTCTGTGAGAGCTGCAGCAAGAGTTTTACACACACAAATACACTCAGCCAGAGCAGACTGAGGATTACGTCAGGCATATTCATGCAAAATCCAGCGTCGTGCGTAGTTACGGGCGCGTGGATTCATGCTTTAAAGCGTAACTGCTGTGAAACGATCAGAAAACATCATTTTATTTTTCTGACTCGCTGTCTTGTTCTTGCGGATGGTGTTTCCTCACCCCGTTCAGTCTGAACAAAGACAGGAAAAGAGGTAATTAAAGAGATAATTAAAAGAAAACCACTCCACCTAAAAAGATGAAAATGTGATGGAAAATCAGTCTCTCCGGTGAAGTGAAATCCTACGTGTATACGTGTATTTTCCTAATTTACATTGGCTTAAGCTCGTAAACTTCTTTTCGATATTTCTTCTCTAATTTCTGTCATTTCCACAAATTCAAAATGATTATAAAAATAGGTGCATGGAAACTTACTTACTGTCACTGTCGAATAGTGTAATCGTTTATTCCTCCCAGGCTACCGTTAAAGTGACCGCGCAGATTTATATCTGCTATCAGGCATTTAAAAGCCAGCCGTTATTACACTGAGGGTTATTGGTGGGTAAGTTTAACAGCTGGAATATGTGTTAGAGGAAATATTGGCGTACATTAGTCTCTGCTTTGGGACAAACAATCACTCACGCTCACAAATACTGGCAGATGTTCACTTGTTCCCTTGAGAACGACAGAATGGCAATTGATATTCCCACCTTACAGGAATGCCAATTTTTCCCCCCGCCACGTTTAATTGGCGGACATGCTCGCACGCTTAAGCACGAATCCCGATTTTGTATCTTTTAACTGTGACTCAGAATACACATCTCCCACAAAATGAAATCTTTCCTCCGTCTCTGTGTTGAATGCGTCTGTCTGCTCCCCTTCAGCTTTTCTTTCAGATGTCTTAAGAATTTCCACCAGCTATGGCTTGTGAAAATCTTTAGTCAGGCTGTCAGTGTTCTGAGCCATGCCTGCCAGACAGCAGCCTTTGATTCAGACTATAACGCTTGGGAATACCTACAGTATGTGGATTTGTGTCTCTCGTGGGACTGCCATTTCATTACTTCCTTCAGCCGTCATATAGACTCAAGTTTATTTCCCTCCCCCGGGCAGAGTAAATCTGGTCCAGGGCCAGGCAGCCACACCATGGAACAGTGCTATAAAATGAAGCCTAATCGTCTCGGCCCCTGTAAGTGGTTTTACCTTCGGGGAGCCATTTTTGCTCTGGACAGACATGATCAGGCGCTCTTGGCCATGACCAATAGCGGCTCTGCAGTGTCATCCAAGAGCAATAGAAGTCTAAGGTGCCGCTGACCCCGTCGCCTTTCAAGCCACATTTCCCACCCCACCAAACCCTGGTCCATAAAAAGGGGAATTGTAAATACATAACTCTTTTATAGGAACAAGTCACTTAGTGCATGAAATGCGGTTGTATTTCTTCGTGGAAGGTAACCTTTGGCTCCTTTATGGTACGCCAAAGGGAGAATCTTTACTTATACCATTACTTGTTGCAGCTTTTATTGTGCACTACTGAGGTAGTAGTACCAGTACCTGGAAGAAATGTAAGAATGAGATTCAACAAGAAGCAGAGCCTGCCTTCTATTTTTTGGAATATATAAGTATCACATTAATGTTAATGACTGAATAGTAAAATATTTAACCGATCCTTGTTTAAAACTTTTCTGGTTTTCTCCATAAAAAAAAAATCATGACATTGATACCTTTAGTAATAAGACAGCAAGGTATCAAGGTATTGTTACACAATAAAATAAGAATTGTAGTTCCTTCATGCTACTTACAAATACAACATGCATATAATTAAATTAAAAGTAGATAAAATATCAAACATATATATATCTAGGAAATAAATCTGTAGTGCAATTTTTTTACGTCAGGTTGAGTGTAAGCTCTCTTATCCCCACTCACCTCCCAACCTCCCTGGGTGGTCTGTGGCGGCGTGTCCGGCTGATCTGACCACATGTTCAAAAGACTTCTCTTCTTCTCCTTAATCCAAACCCAACGCTTCATAGAAGATTCAAAAAGAAAAGCAGCAAAATTTGAAGGAATTACTGGCTGAAGCTTCTACATGAACATGCTTGGTCAGTGGCCCTGTGCTTCAGTCTATATGACATAGTGTCAGTTTTGCAGGTGCATTGCTCCATGGTCAAATTAGTAATAATAATATATATGAAAACTCCAGGTAGACAGTCAAAATAAAGGCACAAAAACTACTTGGTTAGGTTTTAAAAAAAGCTCATTTAAGTAGTTATGTAAGTTAATGTACATAACTTATGTAACATAATGTATGCAGACTAATGCATGTCTCTTATATTATGTATATTACATAAATTAAAAGAAGTTCACATGGGAAATTAACCCTTGTCTCCTGGGTAAAACCCCTGTATTAGTTTGACCCGTCCATCCATCTCACCTCCTTCTTTTCTCTCTCAGCTCTCTGGAGTTCAGCAGCACATCAAACCGTTCGAGGGCCACCTCACAAGTCAAAGCATAGGACCACTGAAAGAGCTGCCATATTTGATGCTTTTGCAGTTAGAATCAGTTTGAATTTGAGTTTCAATACAAAACCAAAATCAATCTTACTGGGAGGAGGATTATGAAAAGAAAACTCATAGAAGCCTTTTGTTCTCTTTAAAAGTAAGCCGGACTTTTCAAAAGCATCACTGACAAATTACATACAGACATAACTGTATGTCTGTCTACAAGTTTCAACACCCCGTCTTGTATCTACATACCACATATATCCCTTGTTTCACCTTGCCTTCATAGGTATTCGGCATAATGAAGTCTATTAGAAGCCAACCTATGTGTTGCAGCTGAATGCCAGCGTTAATTACTCCTTTAATGGACTTGGTGTTCCTGTGGCTTCGTCTCTGACGGCAACCTTCACAACATTAATTGAAACTCCCCCACCTTCACAAGAGGGAACGCCTCAATTAACCTCTCCCAGTGGCTATAACTGGTCAATTACACCCACCGATCCCCCCCCCCCCCCCCCCCCCCTCTGTTCTGCACGTCAGCAAACACAGTCACAGTTCACATGGCGTGTCATCTAAAGGCCATGCTTCTGGAGTCATGTGGGCTTTAATCTAAGTTTGTAGAGTGCGCGCCGCCGTGTATATTTGTGTGTTTGTCGGCGTTTGTTCCTGCAGGGGTGCGTTTCATTTTGTGAGTCCATTCACCTACGTAGCTGAATAGTGCTGCGCCCTTATTAAAGCAGCTTTCATTTCCCATACAGTATGACACTGATCCCGATTGGCATTCTGACATTGAGCGCTAGTCGATTTCAATTCCCTTTGCATCTCACCCTGCCCTCCCTCTCCCCTATACCCACTTATGCAGCAAAGTTTGATTTGCCTCCAGTTCCTCGTATTGAATGAGACCAATTGTCCTTCAGAGGAAGACTGAGGGAGAGAAAGAGAGAAAAAAAAGAGGGAGGCCATCAGAGAAGCTGACAGAAAATTGGACAGAGAGAGGGAGAGAGTTAAACAGTGGGAGAGAGGAATCAGACAAGCGGAATAGACATGGGTCAGTCTCCTGTCCTATCACACTGCTAGACTTTCAGAAAGCAGGAGAAGGAAAAAGAGAGGCCAGAGGAGAAGCCACGTGACTGATGTCAGTTGTTCCCTTACAGTTATCTATTTCCTATCCTTCTTTCCTTGTCAGTCTCCTTTCTTGTCCTCTGTTCTTTGTTCTGTAGCCCTCATGTTTGTCCTTTTGTCCATCATTCCAGATTGGCTTGTTATCAGTTAGCGGTGAGTCGCTGCATCCGTCCCGCATACCTGCACAGGCAGAACACACACACCTACTTTGATATACAGATGCAACAAACACACACACACACATACAAAAGCTGGCTGCTTGCCTGAAAGAGAGTGTCCTGCTAGACTCTGGGGAGTGGAGAGAGGGAAAAAAAAACAAGCCACCTCATCTAAAGCTGCTCCACAGATAATTCACAACACACCTGCAAGTAGTAAGTCTGGGGCGATAATGATGACTGGAAAAGGGGTGTGTGTGTGTGTGTGTGTGTGTGTGTATGTGTGTAAAGGGTACAGTGTACAGGAAGGGAAACAGAAGCAGCAAGGGCAGATAAGAAAGACAAGACAGAACATTGCAGCCCTCCACCTACAAACCACCTCAGGAGTTTTTCCTCTCCTTTTTCACACAGTACAGACCTGAAGACATGTTGTGTAGCTGTCTTGTTGAAGAGCAACACAGCACGATTGGCATTAACTTCTGTTAGTGATTTTTTTGTTTTGTTTTTTTACGATAAATGTTGCAAAAAATGTCCACTTTGGGGATTGGAAGTCAAAGGTCAAGCTCGCTGTGGCCTCACGTCCATCCCATTCTTGTCAGGGAAGCTGGAGAGAATTTCCACTGGAACTCGGGGATGAACCGAGTAAAATTTGTTGTTCAAAGGTCAAGGTCACTGATCAACTTTGACACAAATGTCTCAGAGAATAAAATGATGAATGTCACTCTTTATCAGTCATCTGCACCCAACTGTAAAAATGTTTCTTCACTTTAAATTGTTCACTAGTATCACGTGTCAGTACAGTGACAATTGCCAGTCAAGACACTTAATACATTTTATTTTATCCTGTCAAAGTTTTCACTGCATTTATTAAATGAGAGATGAGACATGGATGTAAACTGCAACTAGACTGGCTTGCAGAAGCATACAAGTGCAAGGCGGTAATTCTAGTTTGATAATATTATATTAATACTAAGAGAAAAGCTGGAAACGACAAGTGACAAGTCTTAAAACATTTTTTAAAAAATATCAAAGTAAATGTCAATACATATTCTGTTGATTGACTACACTGATACTTGGAGAATGTATTCTTCAGTCCTCAGATAATCCGTGTCAGTGTTGGGTGTTGCCAGCATACAAGGAATTTGATCAGATATTAGCTCGACTGGGTCGTGATAGTGCGGGGAGAGAAAGAGAGCTATCAGGGAGAGTTATTTGAGCCCGCTGTCTTGGCAGTGGATGTGGGCCGGCTATCTGGAGGACATCTCAGTGATCTATGAAGGGGACAGTTCGACCTGGGAAAGCCAATTTTCAGCCATTTTCCACAATGCGGAGCTCCGAGACAAATGTGGTGCGGAGGGGCACTCTATAGTGGAGTTAGATGAACTTGGATCTGAAGAGATCGGTGGTTATCTGCCTAATCTGCGACACCCTCTGACTCACCGGGACTGATGGAGGGAGACGACGAGAGACGGGGAGGAAAAGAATCATGAAGGGACGGAGATAAATGCAGAGGGAGAAAAGTGTCGGCTGTTTATGTTCAAGATCTCTTCCTCTGTGTTTTATTTTGTTGACTTGAAACTCGGGGAAGGCGGAATTCAAAAGTTAGCCCTAAATTTCCTTATTTGGCTGCAGGGATTGTTATTCACGGTGTGAAGTGCTCCAAAGTGTTGCAGTTTTCTCTTGATGGGTTGTTTTACACCTTGTTGGCCTAGAACACAGTGGGTGGCTATTGGAATATCAATGTCTTCCATTTCAAGGTCTGCTAAGCTATGAAACATGCGGACAAAGCACGGCTCTTCTTCACATCTCTCTCTTTAAGACAACCAAAAGTGCTCCTTTTTCTTTAGAGTGTGGTGCTGTGACAGTCACCGTAGTGCTGTTAATAATATAAGAACATGCAGATTTATGCTTATGTACAATCAGTATATGTTTGTCATAATTAAATCATTTTATGCAGCTTTTTGCAGCTTAAGGCTATAGGGACACTATTTTGAAGCCTGTGATCATCATACTTTATTTTAATCCCATCCACAGTCATGCCGTTATGCTCGAGTGTCGGTGCCAGATCCCAAGTTGAAGCCAGTTTAGCGCATCCCCACAGCCTCAAATTGTTACCCATGAATCACTGCTTTGGAGGCTTCACAGACTGTAATTATTCTAACTTTACATTTTCGCCTAACTAAATATCCCCCCCCTGCTTTTATTCCTGCAATGTTTCAAACTAATGCGGTTGCTTTGCCAGTCTTTATGGCACGCGGGGAATGCACAGTGGACTCACACTGAGATGAAACACTGCAGAATTCACTGTGTTGGTTTTGTTTTTCCTTTGTTTTTGGGACAGAATATATTGGCAAAATTAGTCAGCCAGTGTTGCGATACTTACATACTCATAATGAATGATTTAAATAAAATGTGATGTGAACTTCTGGACCTGATCAAGAGTCAATCTGTAGCAGAATCAGCAATGCAAATTCAACCCTGGTGGAGTTAAAGTTAATGCTTTCAAAGTGTCTGTACTGGTCCACACTACATAGATTGAACTTTTGAGAGTGTTAAATAGTGTTACGGAACTGACACTCTTTCAATAGTTGAAATTTAACACCAGTTAACACAGGTCAAGTTTGTATTATCAAAAGTTGGCACTGTCAGAGGATTTTTTAAACATAAAATAGAGTTACTGGCACACTGACACCGTGGTGGATATAACATTTGACTCAATATTCCACTCTAGAGTTTTCTTTTAAACACACTGTAAGGAATTTATAATTCCACTCACCGGCCACTTCATTAGGTACACCTTGCTAGTACCAGGTTGGACCCCCTTTTGCCTTCAGAACTGCCTTCATTCCCTGTGGAACCCAATTCAACAAGGTGCTGGAAACTTTTGTCAGAGATTTTAGTCCATGTTGACATGACATCATCACACAGATGCTGGAGATTTGTCGGTCGCACACCCGTGTTGTGAATCTCCCGTTCCACCACATCCCAAAGCTGCTCTGTCAGACTGAGATCAGGTGACCGTGGAGGCCGTTGGAGCACAGTGAACTCAGTGTCATGTTCAAGAAACCAGTTTGAGATGATTTGAGCTATGTGACATGGCGCGTTATCCTGGTGGAAGTAACCATCAGAAGATGGGTACACTGTGGTCATAAAGGGTTGGACGTGGTCAGCAACAACAATCAGGTAGGCTGTGGCGTTTAAACGATGCTCAGTTGGTACTAAAGTGGCCCAAAGTGAGCCAAGAAAATATCCCCCACACCGTTAGACCCCCAGCAGCAGTCTGAACCATCGATACAAGGCAGGATGGATCCATGTTGTTTATACCAAATTCTGACCCTACCATCTGAATGTCGCAGCAGAAATCGAAACTCATCAGACCAGGCAATGTTTTTCCAATCATCTATTGTCCAATTTTGGTGAGCTCATGTGAATTGTAGCCTCAGTTTCCCGTTCTTAGCTGACAGCACCTGGTGTGGTCTTCAGCTGCTGCAGCCCATCTGCTTCAAGGTTTCACATGTTATGCTTTCAGGGTTGGTCTCCTGCATACCTTTGTTGTAACCAGCGGTTATTTAAGTTACTGTTGCCTTTCTAACACCTCGAACCAGGCTGGCCATTCTCCTCTGACCTCTGGCATCAACAAGGCATTTTCGCCCAGAGAACTGGATATTTTCTCTTTTTTCAGACCATTCTCTGTAAACCCTAGAGATGACTGCGTGTGAAAATCCCAGTCGATCGTTTCTGAAGTACTCAGAACAGACCGCCTCACACCAACAACCATGTCATGTTCAAAGTCTTCCCCATTCTGAAGCTCGGTTTGATTTCAGCAGGTCGTCTTGACCGTGTCTACATGCCTAAACGCACTGAGTTGCTCCCACGTGATTGGCTGATTAGATAATTGCGTTAACGAGCAGTTGAACAGGTGTACCTAATGAAGTGGCTGGTGAGTGTATATTGTTATGTGGCAATACAAAAACATAAATAATCACGTTATAACATGAAACATTTTATGTCATAAGACAAATAGTGTGTTTTTATAACAAGAAGAAAATACTTATAATAAGAAAGGTTTGTATGTGTGTCATGATAACATGAAAATATCTTGTTATGTCGTGATAAACATCTTATCACAATAAACTTTTCACATTATAACATTGATCTGTATTAGTTTTTGTAGCATAGTAACATGCTGCTGTAGTATTCCTAAATGTCAAATATGTTTTCCTGCAGTTCTTGTGAAACAGAAAGTAGCTACAGTTTTTTTGGACTCAGCATCTAAGATGTGCATGTGCTTGGCAAACCAACTGCCAGGAATGTGAAATGTGCCAGATTTCTTGAATAGATTGTTGATTTGTCAAAATTATAGTATTTCGGTGAGGAAATCTACATTATCATTTTTTTCCACAGATTTTTAATTTGCTTCAGTCTGATGTAGGCATCTGTTCTGATTATTGTAACATGTTCTCTTTTTTTTCTTTCCTTTTCTTCCTCTCCTCCGCCTGCTGCCCCTCACGGCTGGACACACAAACAGGTAATAAACAGATTTTATTTTTCTCCATCTCTGATTTTCCGTCTTTGAATGCTGAATTTCTGGGTTATCATTCCTCTGACCCACTTTCTCTACTTTAAGGCATTGGCACTTGTTGCAGTATCTATTTTTTTTTTTCCAAGCAATAACAGATGCCAGTATATTTACGCCTGCATTGTTGATACTTGAGGCCACCTGCAAAAATACACACACAGACGCACACAGGATGAGTAATGACTGGAATGATAATGAATATTTGCTATTTAGCAATTAGAGCCAGCAGCCATTAAGGCACATGAATAGAAGGCAGTTATCAGAGCTTTTGACCTCTGCCTCACGCTTCCTGTCTCGGTTTCATCTCCCTCGCTTGCCTCTGTCCTCCCTGCGAGGTGTTCGCTCACCTCTCTATAAAGCTCCCTTCAACCCTATCATTTGCTCCCTTTGCTGTCTGACCACAACAGTATTGCCCCAGACCCCCGACCGTTGAGCAGAACGGTCAAAAGTACCGCTGCGTACATGACGACATTTCACTGGAGGCAAATCGGCGAGGACCTTTCTTGTTTTCCGGGGATAAAGAAAGAAGTCCTCAATCAAACTGGGGGTCACGTACTGCATTTCCCTTTGCTGAGTCAGCGCTCTTGACTTGTTTCCACACAGAAAAAGAGGACAAAATTCAATAATTCACATAAAAGCAGCCAGTGCATGATGCTGATAAATTGCCACCCCAGCAGTCTGCGAACTTCAGCCTGAATGCAAAGACTGTGAGGCGACAGGCATTTTACCATACAGTACATTTATTTGAAGCCTTTATCCAAAGCACCTTACAGTAGCATAACTGCTTCCCTGTACACCTGAGAGGGAAAGTGCACTCTCACTTTATTACACACTGCACCTTCAATCTGTGATATTTAATGCATTCCCCTTTTTGAAATGTTGAAATTTACCTTCTTTTGTAACTGTGTTTTCTCAAAGTATCTGCTTCAGTTAGACACTTCCCATAACTACTTTTGAAACCCTCTAGTTTAGACCACAGGTTTCTTTTTTTAGCTTTTTTAGCTTGGACACCTTTGGTTCCAGTCAAAAACTGCTCCTTATCCCTCGTCAGAGGTCGCATAATAGTAAGTTGTGAGCACTTCAACTGGGGAGCAATGTTCTCTTGTCAGATTGAGTCTTTCAAATCATTTTTAGATCGCTGTGGGAGTGAAAATCTCAAGTATTTCAACAGAAAAAAATAAAAGACTTGGCAAATATCAGGGAAAAAATATAACGTCATGTGTTTTCTTTTTCTTTCCTATCTCATTATTTCCTATCTTGCATCCTTGGCATCCTTTTGTGGCCCCTCGGGGGGTCATGACCTCAGGAAGTCGTGGTTTACACTTATTTAGCTGGTTGTGCTTGAGTAGAGTTAGCTTGTTACTTAAATCAGTGGTAATGGTTTTTACCTCTGCCAAGGAGTACAGTAAAGACTGAACTGAGGTTTTGAATGAGTCTGTAGTAATGTTCAGTACTTTTACCAGTATAATTAACAAATATTCGATTGTTTAAATGTGGTATTAGAAAAGTATTGATAACTTAAATACTTTTTGACAACTTTAGTCAGCAGGATTATGTTAAAAAATCGTCCCACTTTTCATGAAACCTGGAGGAAGCGTGTAGCATGGACCAAGGAAGAATCATTTCAGTTTTCTGGATCCAAATTACAGTTAACATTGCGAGGTCTGCGTGCTCTGAGCAGTTTCCTATTTGCACATCCAGCAAAGACGGAGCAAAATTACCATTAGTCCAGTGTTCAATCTCCTTTTAGCTCTGTTTTGGCCTCCACCAACTCCTGAGAAAAATACATTTCTCTTTATATGCTAAATGCTCAACTTTGTCTGACTGCCATGTGGCACTGGGTGGCAGGTTTGTAGCTTTTCTCTGTTGAAAATAGCTGTTTGTTGTTGCTGCTGAAAACAATGTTGATAATAGTGGTGAGAGTGAACCGAAACAGTAAAGTTGTGGGTCAAAACAAAATAAATCAAATATCAGTCCAACTCTCCCTTTGAAGCTTTAAATTTTAGGTCATTTTATAATAAAAACGGCTGTCCAGTAATAATTATTTTCAACAAAAAAAGCATTATGTGGGAAAGAAAATCAATCCCTAAAACTTATTATTATAAAATGTCTGAACAAATGCAAACATTAGAAGCAAATCACAGACATTTTAGTGTATTTCTCCCCCAAAAAGGTAAGAAAATATCAAGTATAATAAAGGGGACTGCAGACAGTACAGTCATGACTAAAGGCTTTTTGTGTCATAACCTTGGCTGGATTTGGACTGGAACAGGTGGGATGTGTCGCCAACATAGCCGTGATTAGGGGCTCAGTTGCCATGCAACTTTAAAACCCATTGTAAAAAACACTCAGGCCCCGTCTCCTGTCTCATACCGCCATGACGCACCTATATACTCGCTCCTCTGGACCTTGGTCTAAGGCGGATGAAAGCACTGAGCGTTTAACTATGCGTTTAACAAGAGTGACAAAATGTTAACGAACCCAGCTGCTCCCACAGCGAGCTCGCTCAACGGTTCCCCAAACAGTGTCATTTGTCTCAGACAAGTTAACCAACATTGATGTTTTCTCCACTCTCTTAATTTGTCTGTAACCTTTGTGTCACCTCTGACAAATAACCGTTAGAGTGATGGAGACGTATATAGTGAGCGGGACCTGGTTCAGTGTCAATAACCATTATGTCATCTCCGACCAATGGCGAGAGAGGAGGAGAGAACTTGTTTGCACCCAGAGTTTTGTCTCAATTTACCGTTGTCACAACTTTGTCCAAGAATAGTTAGGGGGTCAGAGAAAAAGACTTTGTAAAGAAGTGCTGCCCACGTCTCTGGTTCGATATTATAACTTCTAACTACTGAGACAAACAGCAGGGCATTGTTGTGATGTGTCCTCCTCTGACCCAGTTAGCTATGTGTGGAAGATAGATTTGACAGTGATATGTGAAGCTTCTTATAACTCTAAAACCCACACATGCAGCCAAGGTAACTGGCTAGTAGGAGCTTGGATCCGCTAAAGTGAAGGTGATAATGACTGAACCAAAAATATGTACTTCAAACTTAGAATATGTTTTTCATTATCAAATCTGCCAGAGAGCAGTGGTTGCTTAACACCCAGGTAGGTCTGCAAGTCACTATTATTTACTTTGTGTAATCAGTCAAACTAGTATAAAGTTGTAGAGTTAGTGGAAAAATGTCCATCACAATTTCACAGACTGAGAACAACTACAATCTTCATTTAATAGCATCAAATCACATTTAAGGAGCTGCAGCAAATATTTGGCATTTCTGCTCAAATAAATAAAATAAAATAAAATGTATGCAATAAATAATTGTTTTGCAAAAATAGTTGTCAATAAAAGGAATACTGTGGCTTTGTTGCCAAGAGTGAGATGAGGAGATTGATACCAATCTCAAGTCTGTGCGTTAAGGATGATGCTAGAGCCAAGAGGTGATTAGCTTAGCTTAGCATAAAGACTGGATGTACAGGAAAACAGCTAGCCTCACTTTCTCCATCGTTTCAAAATATCCCTACCATATAAAGCGCCTCTAAATCTCACTAATTTTGGTTTTATGGACAGTTCCTGGATGCTTTGCTGGTTTCATAACAAACTTGAATCAGTCATAAAGTGTATAGGTTAGCTGTGTGTTATGTGTTTGTAAGAAGTCCTTGTAATATAGCATGTGAAAAGATAACATTAGCCACATAGCAGCTACGAGTCAGACAGTCAAAATAGCCTCAGACAAGGAAGTCTGAGCAGGAAGCTGCAGGTAGAGAAATAAACACAACCAGATGATTAATTGCATTTTGTTTTGGTCGCGGACCAACATGTTCGCTTTAGCTCACAGCTGCTAATTTGTGTTAGCTAGCTATGCTGTTGCATGGTCAGGCTTCAGACCTATCAATCTTCACCTCTCAGTCTCTTTCATAATAAATTAATTTCAAATCATTTTAGTGCTTCTCCAGCAGTATGTCGTGAGTAGAAGTAGGGTCAAGCGGGGGAAATGTCAAACTTTTTAGTCACCTAAGCCCTCTTTTTTTGTGAGCAGGTGGAGGAAATGGGAACTATGACTCAAGCGAGTGAGACTTTATTTTGTTTGTTTTGTGCAAGTCACTCGTACTTCCCAGGAGACAAAATAAAGGCAGATTACTTGGGCTGCTCTCTCCAAGACCTGTGAAGAGAGTTACACACTGTTCCAAGTTGTAAGCATAGCTGTAGTGCAGCGTTCCCTTAAATCCCATTACAACAGCATGTCTTGGAAGCCACTCTGACCGTGGCTTTGAGTTTCTGTCGTGTGTTCAGGGTTGCTGAGGTTGTTGTTATCGTGATGGTGGAAGATGAACTTTGCTTTGCATCCCCTGGCGACGGGATCCTGTTTGCATCCACCACACCAGAGTTTATTCAGCAATGTTTTAAGAGAGCGAGGATACTATGTCTTCTTTCGTGCGCCGCTTTCTACCTCCCGTCCTCCTCTGTCAACAAGGATTCTGTTGTGCAAGCTAAATGGAAATGGAGAAAAGGGTAATGTAGCCTGACTACTTGCGTCGTTTCATCTCAGGGGCCCTCCACCTTAAATGTCTGCTGTGACAATGCGAGGCGGCTGGCGTGGGGAGGGCGGGTGGATGACAGCCAACAGAAGGGGAGGGAAGGGGAGCGAGGAAGCGGAAGACTGGGACAAAGAGAGACAGCGCCGGGTGTAGGAAGGTGTAGGAAGGGGAAAAATGATCTACGATTGCTCTCACTTTGCATTCAATTGGTCTGCAGAGAGATGCAGATTGAACTCTCATAAGTTGTGCGAGCTCAGGCATAGATAAGAGAGGAAATTACAAGCAGACTAAATGGAGAGAAGCTGGGAGTGAAATAGAATAGCGGCCATTATTCAAATAGGGGATTATTAGTTGGCTGAGTGGCCTTTTGCTCACTGTGGGGCCTGACAAATGTAAGGCTTACCACCAACCTGGCGCCATGCCACTCCTCTTCTGTTATTTTGTATACAGCCCTCTTGTTGACTGAGATGGAGACCTCAGAGAAAAGGCGGGGAGGGGGCTGTTTTGAGGATCTTTACCCCCCCTATGTCATCTGTACTCCCACCACATTTCAATCAGATTACAATAAGAGTTGATGACAGGACATATGGCTGCAACGGACCTCCCTCTGTGGAGACTTAATAAGGAGAGAGTGGAGTAATCCCCCATTTTTCATCTGCTCCCCTCTGTCAACCCCACGGGGATGTAAAGCAGCATCAGATTTCTGTCCCCCTTTTTATCTGATGTAATGGATTTGCAACAGCCTCAACCTGGAGCGAAGACTCAGACAGATCGGCTTTCTAGGGAGAAAGATGGCCGAGTCTCAGGAAGAGTGTACTGCAGGAGGGAGCGGGGGAAGAAGAGTATCACGTGTGCTGGAGGGGCCAAGATGGAAGACGGAGAGAGACAGACATGAGACGGCGCAACTCTGTTTAGCGTGCAGACTGTGCATACGAGCAGCCGTGTGGGAAAACATTTTCAGGTCAGCCTCCTAGTTGTAATTACGTGGAGGAAAACTTCTGGCTTTCTCTCAGTTGGCAAAATAACTACAGAAGTGTCTGAAAGCCGGTGCCAAGCAGCAAAGTTATCATCAATGTAGTAAAATTAAAAGCCAGTTTTAGAACTGATACATTAATGCAGGTTTTCAAAAGGGACAATCTTGTTCTATCTGGTTATACTTTTGAACGTAACTACCGACAAATGTAGGATGTAGTCTCTCCTTGGCCTCAGCATGTTGTTTACTGCCTAAATTCTCAGGTGTAGAAGGAACCAAAAACCTGGTGACTGATGAAAGGAGTAGAGATGAAATGCTGCAGTGGCAGAATGAGAACTGAGGAGATGGAGTGATTAGTGCGCTGGGGGGAAAATGGTAGTGTGTGTGTGTGTGTGTGTGTGTGTGTGTGTGTGTGTGTGTGTGTGTGTGTCAGGGGGATTACAACAGACTTGTTTGTCCGTCCTCTTGCCATGTTATTGTCTCAGACAATGCCAGGAAGGGTGTGCTGGACAGGGTGCTGGTGGAGAGATTAGGGCTGGGTATCATTTGGAGTTTAACAATTCTGATTTCCGATTCAGATTCTGCTAATCGATTTCAGTTCCTAATGATTCTATAATGATTCTTTGAGTGTCCGCTGTGCTAAGCTAATGTTAGCTAGATAACTGAAAGTAGTCCCTTTTTTCTTGAATATTTTTGGTTTTTCTTTACGGTTATGTTAGAGAGTACCCCGTCCTTGTTAAGTGCCTTGTAGCATAGCATTTGGAGATCCTTCAGTCAACTGAGTCTTCCAGTCGAGCAGTCAGTGTGCATTACAGTAACAGAATAAAACCGCTAATATTTCAGCATGTGCTGCTGCTTAACTGGTGAGAAAAGGTGAAACGAATGGCTAGTAAACAAGTTACTGTGATGGAAGTGGAGAAATGTGATTTACGCAGTGATTAAAGAGTCAGACACATTTAGTTTAATTTAGTTTTAAGCTGTTTTGTTGCTCCTGCCAAACTAACCAGACTCCCTTTGCAAAACTGTCATTTTAACATCATCATTGTCAGCTTCTTTAAAACTTGACAGACGGGATTTTTTTTCTTTCCACTGTTCCAACAATCACCAGATCTTGAGTTTGGTCGAAATAAACCCTTAATTCACAATGTGAAGGACAGGAGAAAAGCTCTGTGGTGCACCAGGATTACCGAATTACCGATTACCAACAGGATAACCGAACTATTGGACGGTGGTCTCAAATCGGATGTTTTCACACCACAGATGACAAAGAAAGGGGCTGGTAAAACATCCTTATACCAGTGGTGTAAGAATTTAGTGTGACACCCTGAACTGAAACAAATCATTAAATATTTGTATTGTACTAATTCAACTGAAAAAATTCTGAGTTGGGTACAACCCCACAAAATTGAGGTTATTGCTATAAGAAGCACAATTTCTGCTATTAATCTGCTTGTCAAGCAGCTTAGTGACAACTGAGTAGGTTTACTGTGAAGAAAGTAGACCCACGATTCAATAAGAGAAATGCATTCGGAGACAGGAAGACATGCAAGCATTCAACTGTGTGTCTATAAGTGCAGACAGATTTCCAAGGTGATATATGGTGAGTGTTTGCAGTACACAGTTTAATTTGAAACAAAAAAATGTGTAGGACTCAATTAGCAGAAGTGAAATTAAAATTTCTTAATGACTCCTTTGGAATTGTAATTTTAGAATCGATTGTTCTTTGGAATTGGCTCTCAATGCGCAACCCTGGGTGGGACAAAGAGAGAAAGAAAGGAGACAGGTCTAATTGATTGAAATCAGATGCAAGACTGATACATGAACAGAAATGAAAGAAGAAGAAAGGGCTTAAAGACAGAAAGAACATGAGGAAGACTGACTGAAGATGCAAAGGACTGCACTGATTGTTTAAGTATCAGAAGAGAATATATTCATGTTTTCTGCACAGTCATCCAAAATTCTTCCACAGTGAGTTGACCTTGCAGCGTGTACACTAGCTCATTCTGCTGTCTGGCCCGGTGAGAACTGTTTGAGCAGCAGTTAGCCCAGATGTGTATCAGTCTCGTCTGATGGCAGGGGGCCAAGTCTTTAAAAAGACACACTTTGCTAATCTCCCTGTGGCGACTTTAAATATCCCACTTTCTCTCTATTTTTCTCTGTGTAATTATTCTTTGGTGGCTTTGTGTCATTATTTATCACCACGCTCCTCTTTCATCTGTAGTCTTATCTACAGAGCCAGCTCCCTCTGCCAGCTTCACCAGGACTATGGCCAGCTACATAAACATTTTACTGACAAGGACGGTCAACTGTTTACTGACGAAGCAAAAGTCTTACTGGCAGCAGCCACAATGTGTGTGTGTGTGTGTGTGTGTGTGTGTGTGTGTGTTCCTGTGCATGAAAACGAGTGTGTGTGTGTGAGAGAGAGAGTTTGTGAGAAACAGGATGACAAAGAGAGCCCCTAATGTATGGCCACTTTTGGTTTGGACACCTACGGGTCTCTCTGCAGGGACCCATTTGTCGAATGCACTTAATGCTGCTCCAACCTTGGACTGTACTGCATGTCTGAGCACTACAAAGTACCGAGTGGAAAGAATAAGGAGGGCTCTCTCTCTCTCTCTCTCTCTTCTTGTCCATTCACACCTTCGTTCCTTGTACACCTTCTTCCCTGCTCTCCTCCTGTGCTCCTCCGACAGTCCAGCTGTGCCATTCCTCCCCCACTTTTTTGGTTCCACTGTTGTATCAACACATTGTAAAAGACGGATCGGCCTTGCCAAGCACCGAGCAGACACTGCCACGGAAGTTCCTAAATTAATTCTGCCGTCCAGTTCACCTCTTTGGTTTCCCCTTTAAGAAGCGGTGTTTTAGGCTAAATGCTACATATTTACATATTTTAGTGTCCAAATGACCAATAGGTACAAAAGGTGTGGAACTGATCAAGTAGATCACCCTCCTCATCGGCAACAGGCCGCACCGGCTGCGGCATAATCCTGGGATCAAAGTACTTCCACTAAAAATGGTTGTGTTTGCCACCAAGAGGCTCAGATTGTTATTTGAAGTGTCTAGCAACATTATGGCAAGGACCCCTACAGAGAGAGCCATTTCCAACGAGGTACTGAAGTTGTTATATCACTCTCTTCTAGGCCACCAGACTACTTTGACGAAGTTATTGTACCTTGCAGAACTTGGGGACTACTGGTCTACTGCTGTTTCAGTCATTTAGTTTGCCTGTGTTATTGTGTGACACTGACATTTGCTAATTAGCACCAAACACAAATTACAGCTGTAACCGATGAGAATGTATGGTAATTTGAATTGTATTTTGGTCATAAATCAAAGTATTAATTGCAATTTGAAAACTTAGATCTGCTAGTGGAGCTATATGGCAATCCATTCAAAAACTGAAATGTCAATCTCATGGTGGACATAAAAGAAAAGTCAGAGGATCACTAAAGTTGTTAGGATTCATGTTCTGGGGACTATGGATATCTCTACCAAATTTCATGCAATTTCCTCTTTAATTTGTTAAAATAATTCTGGTGTAGACCAAAGAGGGGAACCGACCGAATTACCTAGACTCACAAGTCAGTCTCTAAGTGCTTGGCTCAATAGAGACTTAGGACAATTTCCCAGCTCCCAAACCAATTATGCCTGGTAATGCGTGTCCTTGATAAAATGTAAGGGGCGTGTTTGTCAGCTGCTGCACTTGCCGCCATTCTACCAACTACCTTGCATGTAGAAATCCCCAGACCAACAGCAGGTTGCAGGACTCTTTTTCTCTGGTATTGCAAGATTAACAGTTGCCATTACAAGAATCACACCGCTGTTGTTAATAAAAAAAAGTCTGAGATTCAAACATCAATTATATATTATTCAGTACAATACAATGAAATAAATCTGTCTTGCTTAGAGAAATATTAGTCTAAAAGATGTAGACAGACAATAGAATAGAGCTTGGGTAACAAGCCTCTACAGAGCGGAAAAATTAGTCAGTAAAAAGTAACCAAATGTACTTAATGACAGTGGAACAGCCAAGCATTGTGTATTGTACAGGCTGCTATATTCTCATAAAGTGTGTGTTAAGTCGTATTTTTAAACTGCAGATACAAGCATGGATGGGTCATGCCAGCAAAGCAGGGGAGGCCGATCCAACAGAGTGGCTGCTCAAAAACCCAGTACTCCCATTTAACCCACTCACACACTTGCAGCCAACCAGCTCAGTCCTTATCAAAAGTCAATAGTAGACGACATTTCAGTTGAACGAATTGTTCCAGACTACCTGCATCATCGGATTCACTGGAAGCGGAGGTGGCGGTAGGACACAAAGCAGAGATATTACTTTGAAAAATCGCTGACTTGTGAAGCTGAGTGCTGTAACCCTCTGGGCAACTGGGATATATGCCCTGGTTGCACACTGAAAGGACTGCTGTTTTATTGCTCTTCTATTGTCTGGGATGTCTTTGATTAAGTTTAGCACAGTAGTTGTTTGAAGACTGTTTGAAGACAAATGTTTCTCTGCCTGCAGTGGTGTGCTGACTAGTGCAAAGAGTGAAAAAAGTATTATTGCGCCAGATGCCAGCTCTTGGACTTCATATTTCTGTACAGGTGTGTCTTTGGGAGAGGGGAAATTGGTGTGAGGACAACAGCTGCTAGCATTTGCAAACACATAGCGGTGCCCACACACTGACACACAATACACAAGGCTGTCCAGCGCCAGCGGGTCTGTGGGGACCAGCTGCCTGTGTCATCGGGCGTTCAGGCCAGTCATCAAACTGCTCAGTGCAGCCAGACCTCGGCCACCGGGTCTGAACTCTGAACATGCCCCGCGCCGGGGTCAGGAAACTGGGGAAGCAGACTTGACTTGCTGTGGTTTGACACACATATTCTCAAACTGTTGGTGCCCCCTCATGCACAAACATGCGGAGCATAAAATGTATAGACTGTGGCTTGAGTTTTAATTGGGATGTTTGGGATTGGGAGACAAAACGAAGATGGACTCGGCCTGCGTCCAAGTGTACTTGGAAGGTTCATTTGAGGTGCGAACACAAAATGGACCAAATGCACAACTGTGTGTGTAGATTTCATGACATATTCAGTTCAAAAGCTTAAGTGCTTTACACAATCCATCTGCTGTTCATGGCAAATGTCAAGGAACCAACCCTCTATATAATTATCTAATATAATTCAGTAACCATGGTTACACATATGCACATCGCTATGGGGGAATGTTCATTTTTTCCTGATACATTAGGGCTGTCAAAGGGGGTTAGAATAGTGGTGTGCTGCGCTTGTGTCTTTCACCTTGGATTGGTAACACTTGTCATGTCATGACACCTGTCGTCTACATGAAAGAGTCTTTAAGAATGTTTAAGACTGTTGTCATTAAGTGTCATTCGGTCAGTTGACCCTTCCTAAATCCACCCCTTTTTTTTGTCTGTGCTCAAATAACAGTTGAGCATATTTATGCGTGTTTACGAAAGATGGTTAAAAGATGTTGCTGGGGGACTTGTAAATGTGACACATACCATAGAGTCACATCTTAAGTTAGCCAAGGAAAAAAAAAACATTAAAACAAAGAAATCTGATAGTTAATGTTCGTAAAATGCTAGCTAACTGGTTAGCTAGCTAGGTGGCTAGTGTTTTGCTAAATTGGTTATTAGATGTAACTAGCTGGCTAATTATTGATGTAGCTTAGCTAGCTAGTTAGCCAGCAATTATTGACATTGTAACTATATGCCTAATGATGGATGTAGATTTGACTGGATCAGCACTTCCCCCTGCTATGCTAGCATTGTCAGCATCTAGCTGAGTCAGGCTGAACTGGAGGTGCCGGTTGGACCAGGACCAAACGCAGCCTCTGAGACAGACTGTGAACAGTTTGACAGGTATGTACCGAGGTGGTTTTCCAGCTGGGTTTGGCTCCTGGCACTCCAGGGCTGAACCAGGTAATTAGATGGCTAGTTCCACAGCTAACTGAGGTAGCTAACTAGCTATTGCCAGGTACAGACAATAGCAGACAGTTCGGCCTACTTTAGTAACAAGTTAACTAGCTCACTGATGTCTGTCCATCAGGTGTCTCTGTCTGCTAAATCGCCTTGGTACTGTGCTCTGTCTTGAACTGTCTTTATAACATTTAATGACATCTTTATGACAAGTCCCCAAGTGGCACACAGTCCAGGAAATAATTCATGACACCGTTACAAAAGCATTTGACAGTGTAATGAAACTTAATGGCATTTTAATGATAGGTCCAAAATGTACCACTTTACTTGAGGTCAAGGACACTAATAAGTTACAGTCCGTTGTCTTGTCTTAATGTCAACTTGTCATAACAAAGACATTATTCGCTTGATTAATGTCAAGTTGTCAAAACAAAGACACAAGCAAATTCAACTTAGCATAAAAGGTAATATAATGGACTGACTCTTAATGAGAACACTCAAAAATATTCACAAAGTCTCCTTCCTGTTAATGACATGGTTATGTATTGACAGTCTTGGACACATCCCTTCAAATAAAGTGTTAACAACGTTCAGTAAAAAGTGAGTAAAATGTAGCAAACACAACAGCAACTACCTAACAACTAAAGGTCAACATAAAATGTGTAATGTTTGGAACAGATACACACAGCCATAATGATCAGAAGGATTATAATAAATCAAAAACATGCTGAGGTTTGTTTTGTTTTGGGTTTTCTTTTTAGGATGCGTGTACTGGGAGGGATTGTTTTTGTATCCGTATTGAAGAAGTGCGATGAAGTGTGAAGCCAAAATTGAAAAGGGAATCAATGTCTCAGCCTAGTGTAACGCAGCCCAGTCACTGGTCATAATGTGCCCCGCGCCGTGGCTCTTCACGTACTGTGAATGTATTTAGCATTGATGTGTATTGACACAGCTGCCGAAATGACTCTTTCCAGAGCTCGGGCTTTTTGTTCGATTTTGAGTTCCAGTTAGCCTCTGATCTAAGCTGACCACAAGGTCAAGTGGCACACAAACAGCCATGTGTCAATATGTAAACTCCTTGTTTTCCCAGACTGTCTTTTTCTCTGTGGTCGGAAAACAGCCATGGTCAATAATTAAATCCTCAGTGCCTGTCTACCTTAAATTCTCTTATTTGGACGTGACCATGAAACAAGTAGTTGCATGTGCAGGCAATCTAAACTGTAATGACAAGCTGCCATAAATCAACCATCCCTTTATCTTAAATCGAGGTTCCTAATCTCCAACACAAAGGTCAGATCTGTAGAGAAATGACTTACCTTGCCTGCTGAGAGGAGAACAAAAGTGAGGCAACCAGGGAAAATAGACCGGTGGAAGCGGTGATAAATGTAGGGTGAAATGTGACATTTGATCACTACAAGAAGTGCAACTGAGCAAGAGACATGTATGGTCAGACAGTCAGATTAAAGGTAACGGTAAAGGTCAAATTTATTGCCACACATACAATTATACATAGTGCAATGTACAGTGAGCTTCAGTCTCTGCATTTAACCCATAGGGCCAACAAAACTGTAGGACTCGAGACCTGACCCAGGACCCGTTCAGGTTCGGATCCACATTTCATATGTTTATACATTTTATACAGTTGGATCAGGTCCCATGCTATTACCATGGGTCCTGCATCTGTTTAACTTTATGTGACATCTTGTAAATTATCACTAACTTGTTAATAGCAATCAGCTGTGAAATCGGAGCAGATTGGGTCTGCGTCTCCTGGATGGTGGTCACAGTCCCATCTTTCAAATACTAGACAGGTCCCATCTTTCAAAAGCTAGACAGGCCCCATCTTTCAAATACTAGATGGATCCCATCTTTCAAATACTGGACAGGTTTGATTTGGGTCGGGTTAGTACAATGTGAGTGTTCTTGGGTTCAGGCACAAATCTTTGGTCCCGTGAAGACCTCTAATTTGGGGCAGTGGGCGGGGCGATCAGGTCCAGTTCTGTGCCAGCGCCCAGCTAGATTATGCAAACCACTTTATTTAAGGTGTGCTCATTTTTTTCTGAAATTGAGACCATCAAAAGTGTCGATAATAAAAACTCAGAACATATAAAAGCTGTGCTCCTGCAGAACAGAGGGTGGCATGGAGTGGACTTTGACTTTCACCTGTCTCATCTCACAAAAATACTGATCCCGTCTCAATCCCAGATGAGTGACTCCTGTCTCATTCCATTCCCATCAATCCAGTCCACACACGGCATGCGTCAATCCCACAGGAATCCCAACAAAATGACAGCCTCTACTGAACCAGGGGGTGAACGATGATAGACAGTTTGGGTAATAGTCTTACATTTACCTTTGTTTTCTCTCCCAAATAGGTTTGGCTAACCTGAGGCTTTGTTAAATCTTGCCTAGCTGCTTGTATTTCTTGTTTCCCCTAAGAAATCTTGCTGGTAAGAGCTAAATAGGTAGCATTTATTGAAAAGCTAGGAAATATATTTATCTTTAGTCCTTTCTGAACATGTCAGGAAGCACTGCTGCTGACAATGAATCACATCAATAGAACAACAAGAGGGCTTGCAGAGATATTGATATTTAAGTCGTAGCCACTTTCCATGGGCGGACGGTTTTTACGACCATCTACACATCAGCTGAGGATGCCTTTCACTCAGCTCTGTGAGAAACAACTGGACTTCCAGTGGCTCTTTGCTCTCGCCTCCTGCAGCCTGAATGTATGGCTGCACGCAAGTATAGTACACACCAACATGCAAAGGTTTTTCTCATGCTGAAACACGCTCACTCCGCCGTCTCAGCCACCTACGTACACACGTGCAAAGACACGCACACACCAGCACAATCCTCTCTCTTACATGACTCATACACTGCTGCCCCCTCATTCATCAATAGTGCCAGAACAACTGGGCCAGGGGTCAGCGTGCCACTGCAGCAGTCAGGCAGCAGAGGTAGAGAGGGATTTAACAGCAGGCACCATGCCCTAAAGAAACAGCTCCTGCCTGCCTTCCTGCCAGATTAGCGCTCCATTCCATCACTGGCCTGGAATAGCAGCGGCGATGTGTGTCGGACTTTGATATGCCTGTCAGGTGACACCAAACCACATGGCATCACACCCGGCCAGACAGCCGCAGGAATGTGTTGGTATGTGTGTGTCTACCTTGGATAAATTACGAGGAGGGTGCAAGTTTTACTACTGTGCCAATCTGTCCGTGTGCACTGGATGCCCCAAAAGTGTGTGTGTGTGCGTGTTCGCATCTTTTTTGTAGTGCTGGATGCCTGTCAGGTATGGCACTACTTTGAGCGTGCCAACCCACCCGTGCTGGTGTGTGCGCGAGTGTGTGTGTGCATGTGTGAATCCATCTGGTAATGACTCGGAGATGACTGGGCCAGTTGGCATTGCGCGACGGTGCCATTTCCAAGTCCCTGTGTCGACTTTTTTGCTCTCTCTTTCTCTCTTTCCGTCACACAGTAACACACAGAGACAGACACAGCTGCGTGGTGCTATAGTGGAATCCATAGAAACCCTGTCTAGTGCCTGTTACTGATGCACTGGCCTCTATCTAGAAAGATAACTGTGAACTCTCATAAGCACACTACAGCCGTCCAGAATAAATGCCACCCACGTCCAGAGGTACAACAGATGAATCTGAGCTCTTTGTTCTGCTTTTGATGGTTTCTATATTATTTTTTTTTGCAAGCTAGACATGGTGTGTGACTCCTTTTTTTCTTTCAGTGTCTGTTTTACAGTCCGAGGATGCTTTAATGGCATGAATGTTATGCCATCTCCACTTTTCCATAATTTCCCCTCTCTGAACCACAGCAGCAACTAATGATTGTTTTCAGTAACAAAGATGCAGAGAACACTTTTTTTTCATGTCAATTTGGGTGACTTCCATGAAATGTCCAGCTATAAAAAATTCTTTTTTCCTTTCTTCTTGCTCCAGCCAGGGATTAAGTGGTAAACAGGGCTACTGGAATACACATGTTGTATAGGGTGGCGCCAGCCCCTCGTGTCAAAGCAGGTGTAATCTTTTTGATGTCTCTTCCAAATTTGATGTCAGCAACAGTAATGTTAAGTTGATGTGTTAACTAGTAGTCTCTCTCTGGTCTCTAAGCTAACATTTAGCTGAGCAATGCATCTTTTGTTCAGGCCTGTAGCTACAACTGAGGACACTGAGGTCATGTCCTCAGTATTTTCTCTGGTCTTTCTAATTTATAGATATAGATATACAAATTAAAGTAAAACATTGCTAAATTCCTTTGCTAATATCAAAAATAAATATGTTTGCATGCATGAGGAGTCAGTCTTTTCTGGGTCATTGTGCTGCTAAAGATCTACAGTTACAATTACATTGCCAGTATTCTATTTCATGTTTTAAAGGGCTTATTATGTATTATTTAATTTCATATCAGAGGTATCAGGCTTGTGTATCTTTTTGCTATTTTAATACAACTTTGTTGAAACTGTTGAAACATTTTTATTTTGGAAAGAAATTAAATTGAATCAAATCATCAAATCTTCACAAGCACCAGCTGGCAACCCTCAGAAATCATCTTGCTCTTTGGGGGTCCCAACCCCCTTGAAATTCCTTGCTTTGTCTGACCAACTGTCGAAAAAACCCAAAGACGATCAATTTACGGTGATATAAATCTGCAAAACCACCTGTCTCACACGACTGCTGCAGTATGTGTACAGTTTCTACTCGCTTCTTCACACTTGCTTTAATTTGGGTGACCCCAAAGGGCCACAACCCGAGCAGCGTCGTCAGTAGTTGTCAGTCACCAACACACAGACACATACCGCGCATTCCACCGTAGCGATAAGATGGCAGCATGTGTGACAGCTGGGCACAGGTCAGTCTCCGAGGTCCTCCTCTTTTCATCGCCCCAGGCCGGAGACATCTCACAACCTACATCTGAAACTTTATTACCCCACACTGGAGAAATACCGGAAGGATGGACGGATGAATGGATGTGTAAACAGATGAAACTTGAGGAAGACTTCTTTGCGGATCGATACGAGCCAACGTATATCCAGCGTATTGTTATCTGAGAGCTGCAAAGTCTCGGAGAACCAAGCCTGGGTGTGTGTGCGTGTCTATTTTTAGCTGAAGTATAGGCCTCGGAGGTGGTAGAGAGTAGAGAGTGTGTGTTGCCTTCCTCCAGATAGGCTAACTGACACACCGAGGGAAGTGGGTCAGCACAGATTTTCTTTGAGGGGTGCATCTCATTCAGCCAGAGCCAGCCAACTTCCTCTAGGATTTAATAGAGGTGCTCATGGAAAGGGATAAAACAAAGTACATTAAAGAGCACCCTCTCCTCGAGTCTTATTAAACAAACACCATATACTGGAACTCCGTTTGCATTTGAACATTGGTTCCATCCTCTGGTTTCTAAACACCCCTGTTCCAGTTCTCTTTCTTTCTACTGCTCCCGCTCCCCTATTTCTCTTTCTACTCCCCGCACTCCAGCTCGGGTCTTCCTTCCCTCTGAAGCCTGCATCTAGCTAACAGCGGTGACACTGTGTCTAAGCTATCTCTCCCTGGCAGACCTCGGCACTGTGGAATCACTTTGTCTGGCCAAGCCCCGTGTCATCTGCATGTCCTGAGAACGAGGGAGAAAGAGGCAGATAGAGAGAGGAAGATAGAAAAAAAAAAAAAAAAAACAAGGGAAGCCAGGGAGACGTGGAGAGAGAGGAACATGCACAGAACTGGGAAAGGGATGTGCATAAAGTGAAGGGAGCAGGAGAGTGGAAAGGGGAGAAACAGTGCGGTAAACATTGTTTTGACGTTTAGGTTTTGGTTCCATCACCACAGAAGTCCGTTCACATATTGCATGCAGGTGAAGGTGGAAATCCCAAACAATAGTCAAACAAAGCTAAAACTACCTGCATATATACCACTAGAGATAAAGTGTGCTAATGGAAAATACTAGTTTTTCCCACAGATTAAACCCAAATTCTGCATGAAATTTGAGAAGAAATCGGTTTGGCTGTCAGATACAATCTTATAATCTTGTGATGTCCTGAAGTCTTGTTTGGGATGTTTGGTCTTGGCAGAAGAGAGAATTTTCTGAGGGTATTTCTCATTCTGTTTGAAAATATATTGAGGCAACAATTGATTTAATCAGCCCGTCCTCACCAGAAAAACAAGGTGATCTTTAATTGTCGCAGTAATTATGACAGGAGGAATGTAAAGAGCAAAACAAAGTCCCCGTATGGAGCAGGTTGGTTCAATGAATGGCTGAAACAAACGCAAAACTTTCCCACAGGAGACTGGGGCTCACATTTGAATGAAAACAAAAGTCAGCAGTGAGTAAATTTTTAGTTACTTAATTTTCTTCACGTGTGAGTTCCTTCATATCACTTCTTTCACAGGACATACGAAACGTTCTTATTTTATCCACAATCTTTTCCTGAACATTAGCAAGTAGTTTTAGTGCCTGAACCTTACTTTATATTAACCATATGTTACTGTACTGTCATGTCACTTAAGGTCTGCCGGTACACCTCTTACTGCTGGTACTCACCGGTCAAATATGTCATTTTACGAGTCACTGGCAATCAGTCTCCTCTGTCCTTTAGGTGTGAGGATGTGTTGGATTTATTGTAGTCACACACATGGCTGAAGCTATTAGTATTTCAAGTCTGAGAGGGAGATGCACACTTGTAAATACAGCGAGGCTTTAAATGGCTTCTATTAACTCCTGGTCCATTTTGAATATGTCTGGTCGTACACTTGCTCCAAGAACAAAATCACTCAAGATAGCACGGAAATTAAATTTGCTTTTTTGATGGACCACACAAAAATAAGATGCAGCCAATTTCCACAGGAAGCAAACAGGACCAAACATCATTTTGATATTTCAGTTTTTGGTTCGAGTAGGCCCACCATTTGCGGCTCTGGGTTGATTTTGAGAAGCGCCACTGAATTTCCCATTTTCCTGCAGTCATCAGGATGCCATCTCAAGACTGTCTGTTCAGACAAAATGGGCAGCTTATGGTTCTCTGTTCAGAACAGTCAGTCTTTTAACCCTAGCCTTAGCTGGACTCACGCAGTTTCATTGTTGGCCCCCATCATGGCAATCTCTTTCTGGTCCACACTGTGTCCAATCAGAGCTCTCAAAGCCAGACTTCAGCTCTGTCGTCTCTCTTTCTGTGTCTCAGACTTTCAGTTCTGTTGTCAGAGAAACAGTGAGAGAGACAAGAACGGGTTATAAGAGGATCTTTCATGTCCTTTTTCATTATTATTATTTTTTTTGTTTTAATTCTGGTACAGATCCACTCTGTCTGGCTTTGCAGCTGCAGGCTCTGTGTCTCCAGAGGCTTGCCTTGAGAAGCATGCATGATTCACTCTCTTCTTTCTCTCTACGTTATCGTTTTTATCATGTTTCTGATGTTGATTCTGTGTTTGATTCAGTTATCCTTGACTCTGCATGCTTTTAGTCGTAATGCCGATAGAAGGGGTAATACCAAAGGCAGAGGAAATTGAGGAGGAGTTGAATTGAAGATCAGTAGTGGCGGACCCAAAAAAAAAACCCACAACAACTCTTTTTTTCTTTTTTTTTCTTTTTCCCTCCGGCTGTGTATCTAAGAACGTTTCAGTTGGAAAACAAGATTCTCAATCTCTCCACTCGGCTGATTTCTGTTTTCTCTTTTCTTTGGCAGCTTTGGTGTAGGAGAAGTTACTCATTCCAGGCCGCTACCGTACTTTGGAGGGTGGTTTGAACTAAATTGCGCTTTTCAATTTTACCACCCCAAATCCAAAAAAGTTGTGGGATGTGTGAAGCATAAATAAAAACAGAATCAACTGAACACAGTACAAAGACAGGACGTTTGATGTTCAGACTGATAAACATTTTTTTTGTAAATATCTGCAACATTTAAAAAAGTTGGGATCTGGGCAACAAAATGCTGAAAAAGTTGTGGAAAGCTCAAAAACAACTGTTTTTTTTTATTTAAAAGGTTAATCAGTAAAAGCTGACCTTATCATGATTGGGTATAAAAGGGCTAAGAACCATTAGTGAACACCTGTGACCTTTGACCCCCTTGCTTGTGGGAATCATGGATGGTGTGTCCTCTGGGCTAAAGAAGCAAAGGGCCATACAGATTGTTCCCAGTTCCCAGTGCCAACTTTAAAAAGCCAGCATGTGTGGTGGTATGGGGTGGTGTTAGTGCCTATCGCATAGCTAACTGTCACATCTGTGAAAGGTACATCCAGGTTTCAGAGCAACATATGCTGCCATCCTCCCGTCCCTGCTTATGTGACCGAGGCAATGATAAACCACATGTAGCATGTGCTGCAACAGCGTGGCTTCGTAGTAAAAGAATGTGAGTGCTACACTGGCCTTCCTGCAGTCCAGACCCGTTTCCCATTGAAAATGATTGGCGCATTATGAAGTGCAAAATACGACAAAAGAGACCCCGGACTGTTCAGTACCTGAAGTCATATATCAAGCAAGAACGGGAAAGAATTGTACTTTCAAAACTCACTGAGTGAATATAGGTTTAAGGTTTTTTTTCAAAAATCACTGCATTCTCTTTTTATTTGTGTTTTACACAATGTTACTACTTTTTTGGATTTTAGGTTGTACTGTGCAGCTGACCCAAACAAGCAATTCAATGAGGTTGTTGTTGGCAGCTGGAGTCTTGAACTGAGACCAGAGTATAACTCCAGTTTCAGTCAACACAAGCAGTGGTAAAGAGAAGAAGAATAGTAGTTATGTCTTTAGTATTTAATCCAAATTGATGGTTTTTTTTGGGAAAAAAAAAAGCTTGTGAAAATCCAGTTACACTTGATCTTGTTCCATTTGAGCAAACCACACCACTCTAACTAGAGTCATCTAGAAACATCTGTCTATACCGAGCTTTATGTTGCTGCCAAGAGAGGTAACCACTTCTCCAGCCACCGTCTACACCAGTGCTTCACAATGTTTTTGGCTAGTTGTGACCCCCTAAATGTGGAACAATCTACTTCCAAGCCCTCGTCACCAGTGAAGAGTGATGTTTTTCTTTGTTCAAGATAAAATGATGGAGGGATTTACAAAAGGAGGACAGAAAGTCTGAAACATGGTTTGGTTTAGTAAAAATCTTTTTGTCTTATTTCCTGTCTTGTCCTGATCCCCAGATTCTGAACCATTGATCTACATCATCCTGTAAAGGTCCAGTGTTTGAGATTTAGGTTTTTTTTTTTTAGCAGAATGTGGTAGAAACCTTCGACCTTAGAGAGCCCTTTATATCTACAGATGTTATCTTCCATGGAGGCTGCCATGTTGCATCACCGGGTTTCTACAGTAGCCCAGAATGGACAAACCAAACACTGCCAGATTAGGCCTATTGTGTTAATCATGGCCACCATAGGTTCTCCTACATGCTAGGAACAGGAGGGTGATCCAACGTGCAAACCCGCAACTAAAAGCCACTAAATCTTGCACACCGATCCTTGAAACCAAGTCGAATCTCACAGGGTGACTGACGCAGGAAGCAAGAGAAGAAACCTCGTAGACAATTACTCAAGGTTTCTTTTTCTAGACGTCTCATACTGAGCTCAGAAGGTTTTGTAAACCTTGTGAATGTTTACTTTGAGACTGTCTGAACAGGACTCTTTATCAAAGTCCTGATCATTACTGTCTGCCCCTGCAGATGTGCCCTCCCACTCCTGCCCACAACAATATTTTCTATTGAAAATCTGTCTTCCCTCGCCTCAGGGAATATAAGATGGATTCTTTTAACTTTTAATAAATGTTCATACTCAGTTGGTTAATAAGCTACCTTTAGAAGACATAAAGTAAAAATAAGCCCTATTAAAGCCTTCAAAGGCGGTGATCATCGCTGATTGCCCACATTAGATGAAATACATCCCTCGCTTGTGACATTAATATTCGAACCCACGGGATACCAATTCAGCTGAAGCCCTAGTTTTTAGATTCCACTAATAACACACAGCAATTGTTTTGTTGCACATACAAACATCAATATATATGCTGCTGTGCTGACATGGAGGTGCAGACCTCTGCATGCCCTTCCACAATGAAACATGGTGCTTTGTTCCTGCAGTACAGATAAAAGTAAATAAATGTAGGGAGAATAGTTAGACCCCCACTGAGGAAACAATAATGACCAATATGTAACTATTGATGTTTCATACTGTTATGTGCAAGAGATGTGGTCCAGAAGACAATCAAACTGACTTCCGCAGGAGCTTGTTCCAACCACTGGGGACAGAAAGGATACACAGATAGTGCCACATTAGGTTTAAGTCTGCAATCTCTCAGCCAGACATTTTGTCTTTTGGTGAGCTCCTAACATTTATCAATTTTTAAACAAAGACCAAAAAAAAGGTTTGTTCAAGCAACTTTCTCAATAAATCAAGCAGCTTTCACACGTTTTCCTGATACAAGTTGAGTAGCTTGTCTTATTCAGACACTGACACAATTTTCTAAAATATAACATAAGCTGTTGTCCATCGTGACGAGCCCAGTACTTTCTTGTTTCAGGATAAACGAGTCTTGAAGTCTGAATATGGGATAAATGACTTATTAAAGGGAAATATTGGCACTTTTTATGTGTGTTTCCAGTCAGTGTCTGTGCGAATTATTGTCATTTGAAGCGATAACTTCCTCAGTGCTGCAATATCGAGCGTGAAAGCTGAGTTTTCCTGCTGCAGAATCCGTGGTCGACAAGTCAGAAATGCAGCCTCGACGGACTCAACGCAAGGCATCTTGGGATTGCCTGTGGGCAGCTAATAACATGCTCCCAACAACCGTGGTTCTCAAGATTCAGAAATGGTTAAATAAGAAAGGAAGACATTCAGTGCTGAGTTTATCATCATTTTAGAATTATTTTACCACGTCTCCAAAAAAGATGGGATTATTGGCCTCTGAAAGGCCGTCTAATCGTACTAGAGCTGATAATGTAAAAGTGTAATGCTAGTGTTAGCATTAGCTTAATGTTAGACTTCTCTACTCAGCTTACTTTGGGATAACCCAATCACTTTTCCTGCAAAAAAATGTCTTTATCTTGAGCATCTGCATCATTTAACTGACACACTGTAACCGGTGCATTTACTGCATACTGATGCACACTACTCTCATGACAGTATGCATCAATAAAGTCCAATAACACTACATTGTGGCTAAAAAAGCAATGGCTTTCGGCTAGTGTGGTGATAACACGGCAACATGGGTGTGTGAACGACACGCTTGCCTGCAGTGCATCCTGGTACACGCAGGAAAAGCTGGAAAAGATTAGACATCCACATACAAACTGTAAAGTTTCCCTTCATGAGGGGATGTGTTTTGCTGTGCAGCACCATGGACAGCGGCTGATCACAGTTTGCACCTGAACGCTGACCAGACAAAGATATGCCTTCTTTTTTGTATTAAAAAAACCTTGTTCTGTTTGGCCCTTTACTGTGTCATCAATTATTATTCAAACAGTATTTTGCAAGTATAATTTCAGTTCTGAATCCTATTTCCTCCAAACTCCATGCCCCATACATATTCCTCTTCCCTTACGTTCATTTTGAAGCAGTGTGTTGCGATTCAGTCTCATTTTTGCTCTTTTTTCCTTTCCATGTTCTCACTTTCCCTCCCTCATCCCACCACAGTTGCTCCCAGCAGTAGTTAGATTGATCCAAACTTCCATGCCTCTCCCTACAGCGGCATATCGATCAACTGAGAGGCAGCGAGGAGGGAGGGGAGAGGGAAGAAGGACTTAGCTAGAGGAGGTGTCCTGTGTTCTCACCCGTCTCATTCTTCGTTTTTAGCCTCGGAACAACAATGGGCGAGACAGATGGAGGAACCGTGATGTCAGCCCCCTCTGACAGGTCTTTTCAGCCAGGCACAGGCACAGAGACAGGCAGGAACAGTACATCAATGAAGCATGCTGGCTCAAGTACTTACAGAGCTTTCTTTAGTATGACAAGTGCAAAGAGGAAACAGAGCGTGGTTTGAGGCCAGGATTTCAAACCGCAAAGCCAAGCATGCTAATTTGTAGTGCTAGTCATCTGGCTTGATTAGTGATTTATGCAACCCGGCTCTTATTTTTGTAGTTTTGGCCATTGTTCTTATCAGCAATAATAACTCTGTACTGACTAGTTAATGCTGAGATCTGGCAATCTGGCTAAGAAGAAGTCAGTTGGGCAAAGCAGCAGGCAAAAGAGAGAAAATAAAGGCAGATCAACTTTGTGGTTCAGCTTAACCTACGGTATCATACTTGTAGTCATATGCGTACACAGTTTTTTCTTCACAAAAAGGACCGGCCTTTGGCTTGTGTACATCATGTTTCATCTGACCATTTTTGCATCTTTGGACCTCCTTGTAGCAACGTCTCAGCGTCAAATTAGTCTAGTTAGCACAATGTTCCCGTAGCCCATAGAAATGCAAGACAAAACTACAATAATGAGACCCGTATAGGGGCTGTTGCTCTACCATCGTTGTGTGCTGTAGTTTAAAGTTTAAGACAGGTCTAAACCTGCAAGAAACTGTTCCGAATCAACTGTATGGGTCTGAGTTTTTAAGGTAACTTTGTCATACATCTGATTAAACTGCACAGTGACTTTAATTCATCTGAACCTGTGCCTGTTTTGACAAAGCAACGACATGATTGCTATAATTATTATATGGCCTGACTCAGGTTAAAAGCATTTGGCATACTGGAGACTGCTGGGAAGTACCAGGGTCCCATTTTTTGGGATTTAGTGATATCGGATCGGTGCATATATGTTGATACCTGATCCTGCATTTTTGGCTGCATCTGAGGATTTTCTGATACATGTATCGGTATGGGAACAACCCTGGCTATCAGTTTCAACTTGACATGTGGCTGCATTTTAAATCCCCAAGGTTCCAGGTCTAGTCCCAGAGGAAAAGCTCCAAGTGGACCTTTTCTTTTCCTGGTCCAACTTTGACATACCATACCTGCCGAAGTTGGCGTGCTAAAGGTTTTCCTGTGCAATGATGGATGCACCTCCTGTCTGTTCTTACCTCAAAATAAAGTGGCAGCGAATGTGGCAAAACAAACGGCTTATTTTCCTATTGTCTGGTTGGCTGAGCATTGTGCCTGTTGCCATGTTTCAGATGTTTTTGCGATATCACCTCATTTCATATTCTGAGCAGTTACCTTTGTGATTGTCCAGGCTGTTGTAACCACTAGAGAGCTAGTGGCCCGACTAACAGGCTAATTGCTAATGGCTATAAACAAAATTCAAACCTGTCAGTGGGTTAGTTCATAATCCAGTACGCGCCGTCCATTTGTATGTCACAGCAGCATAACCCTGGGACATTTGTCAAGTGCTCAACAAGGGCCTCCAGGGCTTGGTCGCCTGTGTGTTTCCTCTTTGCTCTGGCACCACTCTGACTCGGCCCACCCACAGTCATGCAGGACAGCCAATAGGGAGACAGTGTGCATGATTACACTGATATCATAATCGACTGACCACCAATAGACCAGGTGGACCAAGAAATCTAATACACTATCACAATTTAGTGTTTTTGATTGGAAATTCTGTGGGCGTTTTAGGCCCAAGTGCTCGTCTAAAGACATACTGCATTCAATTTCTACCATGAATTGATCATTAATGTTTTATAAAACCATGTGCATAAATTTTCATTCACATTCTGTGAACACATTATATAGAAAACGCTGACTCTTGTCATCCTGGGACCTGCATGAACAGTCCTGGCTGTGACCTATTTTGGATCCCCACCTGCAATTCAAGCAGCACTGCATTTTTTTTTTTTTTTTTTTTTTTTTGTGAAGCCGGTGGTGTTTCCAGCACAGATGATGAAGAAGAAAGTATTTATTTTAATGTGTTTTTTTTTTTTTTATGGAGGCTGGGAAGCGTGCGGGAAACTGGGGGCTGACTTCTCAAACTCTTTTGTTTGTATCACCTAGGAAATTAGCAGCCAGACAAATACCCTGTTTACATAGATATTCCAGGACCTTTGACAGAAAACTGCACCAGATTTATTCAGTATTGAACCTTCAGCCTCCTCCACTTTAGGCACACTGAAACAGCAGGGCTGAATTTTTTTTGAAATATTAAAAGCACTCCTCCGTCAGAATAAATCAATAAAAGCTTCCTCACACACACGCATACACACATATTTTGACAGTGTTTTCACTCTTGTCTTTTGATAATAAATACAGAGGATCGAGTTTATATTCTGTGTGGTGGCATTTGGCCCTCCTTCTTCTTCTTTTCTATCTCTTCAGAGGAGCCAATATTTCTTAAGGCACACGGTGAATAACACACGATACAAAACTTGTGCCTGACCCCCAGTTGTCATGCACAGGTGGGAGGCAAAGTACGATATCAGCAGAGGTTTCGTGACCTTCTCCGAGTAAAGTTGTTTGGCTCTTATTGAAGCCGTCCGCTGAATGCAAGCAGCGTCTTCCTGGAGAGTCGATGCCGATCCGTTGCCTGAAGCCAACTAGCCATTTGGCCCTCTGTGAACCTCTCCTCCTTTTTCATTGTCCCTCTCCCCACTGCTGCTTCACTTGCTCTGTAGCTCTGCCAGCGGAGCGAGGCGTCTGGCTCCTTGGAACGGTGCAAAGGAAAGTGAGGCAAAGATAGAGGGGGAGGTTGATCGACAGATGTATAAGGAAGCCTTTGGCCTAATCTTTTTTTTTTTTTACCCTTCTTTTCATCATTTAATGTTTCATTAGTGATTGTATTTTACACTTCAGTAAGTTGTTTAGGGGCCACAGTGCTGTTTGATTTTTCGTGTTAGGGGCCACCCACTGTAACACTGGATCTTCTAAAAGGACACGGCAGGGTTAACATAATGTGACTGAGGAGGAGCAGACTGAGGCAAAATGGATTTTTATCATTAGGGTAGCAGAGAGCGCCACTGTCTTTACATGCACTTCTCTTAAAGGGATAGTTTAGATTATTTGAAGCAGGAGGTTCTTATCCACAGTCTTGTGTTACCCACAGTAGATGCTGATCGATACACCTCCAGTTTGGGAAGGCAGCAGGAGTCAACAGGGTCAGTGGCAAAACTTGTCTTAGCTACCTAAAAATGGGCCCACCTGAAACAATCAATATCAGTTTGGCTGTACGCTATATTTTCACCAGTTTATCTTGCCTTCGGGCTGCCATTTCAGAGTGGGAACCGCCGTTGTATGAGCCAAATATTTCTCTCGCCACCAACCAGACTTCATTGGCGATATCAGTAATATTAACTTGCAGAACATGGGAGTTTCTGCACTACCGCTGCTTCAATCTGTTTGCGTTATTTATCCCATTTCTGTGTTTTAAAAGGTTAGATTTGATTCACCGAAGTTCCAAAAGAACTAACGGATTGTGGCAACAGTGGAGCAACAACTCCTTTGTTCTGCAAGGTAAAATTAGTACTTTTGCAAAAGGGGTTTGGTTGAGCAAGAAAGGTCAATATTTGGCTTGCATAACGGCGATCTCCCATTGGAAAAGGCGGCCTGATGGGGAGAATAGCATGGGCGAAGGATGAAACATTTGCTGCTAACCCCGTCCGCGGCAGTGCATCGCCTAGCTTCTGTTCTGGTACTGGGTGCGTGTCAACCGCCATCTAATATGGATAAGTGCCTCGCACAACCCCACTTCAAATAATCCGAACTATCCCTTTAAGTAATCGGGTTGCTGGTGTCTTACAACAGTAAGCTGATTTCTTAAATGTCACATGAATGAGAAACGCGTAATCACGGTATGGGATTAGGGAAATCTGATTACCCAGATTCTTCTAGAGAAAGCAGAGTTCTTGGTGATGTTTATGTGTAACTGGTTTCCTAATCGGTGTGATACTGGTGGGGGTACTGAGTGGTAGTAGGCTCTGTAAGTCTAAGTAAGGTAGCTGAGTGAAGACTGGGGGCAAACTCTGATAATGGACCTGCCGCATATAAACACAGATTTGTAAAATCTGCATAACCGGTTTACTACAGGTTAAACATGTTTTATGTGCAACCTGATTTCAAACTGAGCATGCTCGCTGAGAAAATGAAGATGGAAACTGTAGCACTGGCAGGAATGTCAAAGGCATAGCAGTGAAGTGAAGAAAAGGAAACGTCTGGCCTTCGGCGGGTCCCACCATCAACATAAGATCAAGGTGCGTAAATAAATTAAAAACTGTCTGCGTGTCTCACATTCAGAGCTCCTCATTTTACATGTTTCGTTGTCTCTGTCGCCTCCTTAAACTGTAATGTTGTGACAGCTACAGTCTCTTCCATTATGCAAATAGCAAAACATACTGCTGCTGTTTTTTCTGCAGCTGTGTTCGCTTTTATGCGGGCAAAATGTGTACATAGCCCCTTTTAGCATAATGCTCAGTTCGTCTATCTGTTATAGTAATAGCTTTCAGGCTTTCAAACATAGATCTCTGTTATTTTGACTCTGCTCAAACATGACAGAACCATTATGGATAGCGACACACGATAAGGGAGATCTGCAGCTGTTTTTTTTTTCCTTCCCTACCATGATGGGAGCGCCGCTGGAGAACAGTGTGAAACTATCATCAAGGAAGTAAAGCATTTACACACACCGCCTCAGTGAAGAAATATAAATCTTATTTTGTGGTTGACCGTTTGCAGCGTTGAGGGGAGTCTCACCCCCGCTATTATTTTTCAATAACCTTCCAAATAAATTTCCTCATGAATTTCATGATTTATCAGCTACAGCCTAAAATTTTCCAGTTCTGTTTTACACAGCCTCACAGCACCCACACCAATACATAATTGACAAGATGTCCAAGTGAAGTTTTTTGGATATTACATTATGTTTTACAATAAATTTACAAAGTGAAGCCCATGTACAGTCACCAAAACTATGAACCCTTTTGTTTTTGCTCCCATTTTTCAAAAAAACTTCTTCTATGCACAGAAAAGGTTATTTCTTTCAAATTTTGTTCACAAAATGGCATAAAGATGTGTTGATTAAACAGGATATTGCACAGGTGAGTCTTGGAGTCGTCACAATGAAAGGACACTCAAGATCTGCAGTTTTATCTTGAAAAAAGAGGCACTGAAGCATGGTTATTTCACATACGGTCACAGATACCACATTTTTTCTCCCAGAAGGGCAAAGTCTACCCCTCTCTCTCTCTGCCTGTCTACCTTGATCATGTGTGTAGTCGCCACGAGGGTGATAGCAAAATTGATATCGCATTGCTCATACATTTTTGTATTTAATTACACATGGTCTGGTGGATTCAGCATCCGTTGTAATCATTTGCAGGTGCACATACTATTACAGACACCTGATATGTAGGACTGCTCACTATGTTTACCTTCAGATTGCCTCAAAACAACACCAGGCTGCTACAGTATAACCATACAGACCTATACACAGTACTAAAACATCATGTTCTGCTTTTTTACAAAGAGGGTTCATCACTTTCCAACTTACTTATTATCCTTGAAACACATTGCAGCACAAACGCTGCTGCGTAGCATTAATTACTGTAATTAATTGACCATGTCCGAGGCGAGATAAATAAGATTTCATTACAATTAATGATAAAATAGCGTCAGTCTGATGTAATCATCACCAAATTAGTATGTTTTTATTGTTATTATCTGATGGAAATTCAAGTTTGTGGCGATGTATGTTCATGTAGTTTAGCTCCGAACCATCCAGATATTTCTTGCGGTAAAACCTTTTTTAATCCATCACTCCTCATGCCTAAAACGAACCAACCCAACCAATGAAGGCAGGAGTCACGACTTTGCCCTCCTGGGAAAAAAAAGGTGGTACCTGTAGCCCCACGTGGAACAGCCATAATTCAGCACATAATAAATGTGTTAATTCAAGATGAAACTGCTGCACATGTTAGAGTGACCTCTTTTGTGACCCAAGATTTTTCACTTTAACACATGAAAAATGTGAGAAAAAACAAGTGTTGTGTTTATATGTCTGTTTGTCACTTCTAATGCATCAGCTTTTGCTTTCATAAAGGAAAACGTCCTAGAAATCCTATCTGAATGAAAGCAGCCTTAGATGTGTTGAGAAGATACTAAGAAAGCAAACATATACTGTATTTCTTCACACACATAAAACCCCTAGAGGGTTTCGAGTGAACAAGACTGTGGTGTAATTTTCAATATATGTTTTATTGCTTGTCAACTCATGTTAAAACAACACATGATGTTTTTACGATGTGTTGGGAGATAATTTATTATTTCTCACCTCACTAATACATTGCAAATGGTGCAATCATTTGAGAAAAGGCTTGTTCTCACTCCCCTAATGGTGACATTCACAGACATGAGAACACCTGTAGGAGGCAAATGGAAATAGACAAATCCCTGCAGACATACCCTTGGCTGAACTAAACGGTATGCCAGTGGAGTAGTGAGTCTGCAGGGAGACCTCATTGTTGGGGGTTGTCAGGTCCACTTATCCAGACAGACCCCTACTAGCTTAGTCCAGGGACTGATGTTAGTTAGATCTGAGCTGGAACTTCAGGCTTTTAGAGGCCTCTCAACCCAACCCTGTCGGGATAATGGTGTCTCACTCCCCAGAGGTCGTGATCTATGGGCATTAGCCCTTCATCTGCCTCTCCACCTCCATCCCTCCATCTCCAGATGTCACTGTCAACCCATTACCTCGTCCCCACACCTTCAGAGAGAGGCAGAGGTATCGTCGTCAGGCTCTCAATAGCCCTGCCCTGTCACTATTAATATCTCTCCTCTTTCCATCTCTCTCTTTCTAACTCGTAGCCCCCTTTTCCTCTCTTCCCACTCATTCTCAGCTCATTTTGAGAACATAGTTGACAGAACAGAGAGAGAGAGGCAGGAAGATGGAGAGGTGAGTCAAGGAAGCGCATTTTCAAGGGCTGTCTCAGCTGGGAGTGATACCCAGAGGCATACAAAAAGGAAACAAGAGCAGGGGTCAGTCAGTGTTTTGGAGAGGTGACATTCATCTTAGACTCATTTAGACTGTGTTATTTGTCCAAAAAAAGAACATCCAGACAAGTCTTTTTTTTTTTTTTTTTTTTTTAAAAAAAAGGAGGTTTGAGTCGCGTTTTGTTTTCTCAAGAAACATCTCATTTCCAAGTGTTGTATACACCAACAAATCTTTGAGAACTGTGCCAGTAACTCCCCATACAAATGGTTGGCAAACAAACAAACGAAAAAATGAATTAAATGTATGTTGATGGAGACACACTAAGAAACTGTGGACTGTAAAAAGTAACATATAGTACTGTTCCATCCACCTGTTTGTATGCACATTTTTTATTTTTGCATAAATAGATCTCAGCACAGATGTTGGAAATTTGAAAGAAACAGCAGAAATATTTCACAAATGTTTTGTTTTTTTCTGCTGGACTGATGTAAAGATGCACCAGTTCGTGGTCATTTTGGGGCCTAATCCCAACACACACACAGGGGCCTCTACATCCCTTGTTCTCCCCATTTTCAATTCAAAGTCTGGTGGTACGGCAGCGGATACTTCTGTATCTCTTGCCAGTCAGCATGCAAATGTTACTTTTTTTTAGTAGTGTTTGTAATTTGTTTGTTCAGAAAATGCTGGTTTATGTTGCTAATTTTAACCATTAGTGAGGTGACTGTTACATTTCTTCACCCCAGCTGTAAAGTTTTGGGTTTTGTGTCTCCCTGTGTTAAACTCAAAGGCTGCTTTCTTTCTCTCTTTTTGCCCAGGTTGGCACAGTAGTAATACTTGATTGAAATATAAGTATATAAGTATTGGCCTCTGATACTGATACTGTAATGGACTACTGAAGCGGATCAGATCAGATCAGTCCTAACTAAGTGGAAGTGGCAATAAAGTAGATTTTTTTCCTTTTAAAAAGACCTAAGATTCCTCACGGTAAACAAAATGCACATTTCAAATGTCCAAACCACCTCTGGAAGTCATGCGATGTAACAAGACAGATTTACTTTCTGTGTAAAACAGTTCAGGAGAGCCTTGTATAAGCCTAAAAATGGGGTAAAAATAAAATATCGTATCGGCAGACTTACATTTTATAGGGTTTGGCTTAAACAGTATGTTCAGACCAGTTCTATTTCTTGGCCTTATAGCAGTAATTGTGAATGGATCCCATTTCACTTGGCGTATTTATGAGGCCCATTCATCCTGTGTGGTGGGACAAGACATTGTCTGAGTCACAGCGTACAATAGGACCAAAGCCCAGACCCTTATTGGGTCTCTTTGCACCACGATGGGAGATCACAGGGGAGATTAAAAGTGGATCTATGGTTCTTGGAAGGAGGGAAGGGGAGATGAGAGGAAGGACGTTGACCTTCAGCGATTTTCTCTCTCTTTTGTTCCCTCACACACGCAGACACGCACACACATCAAGACTTTTATTCACACTCTCTCCTATGGCCAGGGCATGCATGTGATTGCTTTACTGAAAGTTTTATAGCCACGGGCAAGCTCCTAGCATGGCCCGAGGGGGGTTATGGGTAGTGTCTACCACTGAGGCCAAGAGCAACCATCCACTTCCACTATTCAATTAAACCGCTGGCCTAAGTGGTGGTGGTGGGGGGGGGGCCACAGGGGAGAACTGCACAGGCACACAAATGCTGAAAACATGCACGCACATACAAGTAAACACTGGAGAACAAAGAGCGCTCTCTCTGCATATACACACTCACCTGCATTTATATCGGGAATATGGTCACAATCATCCTTGAGAACACACTCACACACATACACACACATGCATTTTTGCCCTTTGTTTTAGAAACAACAAAGGCTATCTTCAGCAATGCAATCCACAAAGGATTTCTAGGAGAGCAGGGAGAAGGAAATTGAAGCCATTAGAACCCTTATTACTTTTTTATCAGAAACTGGAGGATAAGCTTGTAGAATAGCTATAGAGAGAAGGAAAGAGAAGCACTAAGAGAGACGGAGATATAAAGGTGGGAGGAGGTGGTGGTGGTGGGGGTAATAAAAAGGGAGAGGAACAAGTAAGATGTAAGTGAAAAGCAAGGGGATAATGGAGCAAGAGAAACAAATAGCAAGTTGCTGACGAAAAGAGAAAAATCAAATGAGTGAATCAGAGAGAGTCTGAGAAGGAATAATCAAATTCTTGCACATCAGCTCGGTTCCATCAGGAAAAAAAAAAAAAAAAAAAAGCTTGAGCCACGGGTGCCAGTTGCTTAAAAGTCAGCCGCTTTGGCGAGGAAGTGCAGAGCTGCTCTGTGTCCTCTGCTCCTCTAACGTCCTCCTTCAGCCCATTTAGCTGGCTCACATAGAGGAAGCTGCACAGTAATTGTGGGGATGGTAAATGTGTGTCTGTGTGCGTGTGCGTACGTGCATGTGTGTGTTGCTCCGGTATCCCTTTCTAGTTTGGAAAAGTGTGTGCGTGGAGTGCTAATATTGATGAATGAGGGTGCAGTGGATGACTCATGGGAGAAAGGGTCGATACGGGTATGCTGTGCATGTGTATATGTTTTTGTGTATATTCTGTGTTTGTATCAAAGTGTGTGTAATTGGCATACGGATCGACTAATAGGAAAAATTTGATATCGATATACATCGGCCGATGTTCTTTATGCAGAATATAATTTAGAGAATATACAAATAAGCACAAATTTTTGCAGTGAATCCCTAAAAAGTTACAAAGATATGTGATGAGGCAGGATATTTTACAGTTTAACACTCATGAAACAGTAAACTTTTGCTATTTTTAATCATTATAAATAACTATTAATTTTAAAAAACACATAAAGAGTAGTATATATTTATATATGTAGAATGTGTCTTGGCATTGTCTTCCTGAAATAGGCAGGAACGTCACGTGAATGGCAGCGTATGTCGCTCCAAAACCTCTATGCACCTTTCAGCATTGATGTGACAGTCAGCCAGGCAGTGGGCAGCAACACACGCCTGTACCATCACAGATGCTGGCTTTTGCTCTGGTAACTATCCGGATGGTCCGGATCACAGCTTTATCACTTTTCCACTTTGCGTCAATCTATCTCAGATGAGCTGTGAGCCCGGAAAAGTCTGCAGCCTTTCTGGACGTGGTTGATATATGGCCTTCACTTGCGTTTGTTGATGCAGTGACAAGCTGTGTTTACTGACAACGGGTTTCCAAATTGTTCCCGAGACCATGTAGTATCTTTTACAGTTATGTGGGTTTTTAATCCAGTTTTTAAAGCAGCGGTTGGTTGGTAGGTTTTCGGCCTTGCCCTTTACGTGCTGAGATTGTTCTCGATTCTCTTAATCTTTTAATGATATTATGAATGTGAAATGTGTTGAGAAACATTGTTCTTAAACTGCTGGGCTGACACAGTTTTTCATAAAGTAGTGAACCTCACCCCATCCATGCTTTTGAATGACTCAGCCTTTCAAAAATGCCCCTTTAATACCCAATCATAACACTGTCACCTGTTACTAATGAACCTGTTTACCTGTCGAGGGTGTTTTTAAGCAACTTTTTGTTGCAGGATTCAAATTCAGAATATGTGTATATTTTTGAAAAACAAATTTGAACATTACATATCTTGTTTTTGTACTGAATCCAAATAAATACAAGTCAAAAGTCAATGATCTGAAAAACATTGCATTCTGTTTTTATTTATGTTTTACATGTACATGTCCCTGCATTTCTGGCATTGGAGTTGTAAGAAATAAAATATCAAACATACACAGAAAGCTGTGTATAAAACTAACAAATAAAGAACATCTGCATTATGTTCTGTTAAATAAAAATTTTCACATAGGGACATATTGGACAGCATTTATGCTGATACACATACAGGCCAATGTAGCTGTGGGAGGTTAATATCAGGTCAATGTCGAGCTCGCATTCGTGTTTTTAAATCATATTTGCATTTTTCCACGTCTCTATTATGCGTGTATATCCGCTGCTGTGTCAGTATTATATATAGCCAATACCTGTCCCTGGCTTCTAACTAACTATGTGTTGGCCCACACTGTAGTTTAAGAAGCAAAAGCCACATTTCTACATCAGGGTCAGGGTTGAGGTTAACGTTGCACTTCAAAGCCTGTGCTGTGCAGGAATACTGCATATTCAGCTGGACTGGCTTAACCGTCCAACACAAGGCGAGTGTCTCTCGACCCTCTCTCTTTTCTCACTCTCTCTGACACTCACACACGCTTGCGGGGATGTATCATCTTCAAATGAGGAGACATCTCATAGGAGACCAAGGGAACGGACCGGAATGCTAATTGTCCTGTGCAACCGCTGGAAAAAGCAATAAGAAATGAAATCAGCCCGCAGACATGCACACAAACACACACATAAACACACACACACACACACACACACACACACTTCCTCTTTGGATACCACATGTGCTAATACTTTGCATAGTTATTGTGCATACTGATGATAATGCTATAGCAGCAATATGACTCTTGTTAATGAGTCTGCAAGGACTACGTAGAGACATGCTCAATAAACATACCAATCCATCTGTAATCACACACAACATGGGGTGGAAATAAAGAATAACAACTACCCAAACACTTACTTATAGGTAGAATAAGTGGGATTTGTCAGTTGTTGTTTATACATTTTTGCACTAGAAAGATAGCTGATTGAGTCTCATTTCTAGGATGTCAAATAGATGTTTTGTGTTGGTAAAGCGTCCCGAGCACAGCAAAATTATGAGATAAAAAGACCATACGGACTTTAGCCACACACTTTTGGTCAGTCAAAAATAATCAAAATGTGAAACTTCCTTAAAGTAGCTTTAAGTATGCATTACACTACTTTTAAAATCAAAATTAAGTGGTGAACAGGCCTACAATTTTAATTAATATCCAAACGTTTCATCTGAATTTTTGGCCCATTTCCACACCCAACTTATCACATACTGATGTTTTGTTATTGCCCCTCAGCAACTTGTACGTGCACTTCACCTGTTAGCAGTTGTATTAAACACACCGGGCTTCCGATGTAGTATAAAGGCTCATTTATGCTGTACACACTTTAACTTCACGTTGTCCTTATTTCTGCACATTTTCTGAAAGTCTATGAATGCAGACAAGACCACACAGACCACCATTATTTGCTCAAAAGGTGCATTATCACAATCTCCTCCAGTGTTGCTTTCTTTGTTGTTGTCAGAAACTTTTGACTCTTCTATTTCTTCTTTGAAGTAACTTTTGAGTCAAAGTGGCGCCCTCTTGTGGACGTATTGTTTAATATCAATGCCAACAGAAAAGACACATGGAAGTCACATATCTATTTTCGCACATAAAGTGAGCATAAATGAGCTTTAAAGAGGGAGGAAACTCAAACAAACACAGAACTTTCACCCAGGAGGCCGGAGTTCATGTCCCAAGTACAACCAAAATGTTAATTCATCTTGCAAGTATATATGGTAACATTTTGACAACTTTAACTATGAGTCAAAAAGGCTTTTCTGGCAGCGTTTCATGCAGCCCACCTTGTACTTCAGTTTGAGACACTGAGAGGCGGTGATAAAATGTTGGGATGAGGATGGGTTGGCTTTTTTGGAGCCAGTAAGGCGATCCCGTCACAAACAGGCTAATGGGTCAACTGGGTTAAAGAGGTGACTGTGATCACTGACAAGAACAGAGAAACAGAAAACGAGTATTTTTTAACACCGGTAGTTTTATTTGTAGTTGTATTTTCAGTATTCTTTTCACCACTGGTAAATACAGACACTTCCTCTCCACGTCAAACGCTGTGCCAGCTTCACACTGCTCACTGAGAACAGATGATGATACCATAATGATACCATAACCTGTGTGTGTGTGTGCGCATGCTTGTGTGTGTGTGTGTGTGTCTCAGCCCATTATCTGTGACTTAGAGCCCATCGCCAACACTGACGGGCCCTGTGGTTAAGTGCCTGTAATAAAGGTCTTAAGTGTTTTGGGCAAGCCTGAAACTCAGAGGCCATTTGCGGCGGAAAAAAACGTTCAGGATACCCCATTGCCTCGGCATCATCCTGTCTATGGAAATGATTCAGTCTGAGATAAGTTGGATCGCACCCTCGTAGAACCGTAGGAAGGATTAGAGCCATGCAGATTTGTGAAATGTAAATAGCTGCCTGGAGGAGACTTATTTACCTCTTGCAGATGATGGGATGTGATTAAACGTGAGGAAATGAAAGAGGGTGGGTGCTGACATAGCTCGGAGGTAAATCCCTCTCATCCTATTTATTTGACAGTCTGTGTGATCTCCTGTGCATTTATCAATTATCCACAAGTGTGAAACATAACGTGAATGAGTGTGAAATGGGAATTTGCGGTGGTGGTGGTGGTGGTGGCGTGGTCATGCAGATCAGGCCTTATTGGGAGCGAATGCGCTGCTCAAACCGATTATTCTCGTGAGTCAGCTGGAGTTCATCCAAAAAAGTTTGATCAGCACAAGAGCCCACACCAACAACTCCGCCTTTGTGGCTGGAGTTTAGGAGCTCAGCTCTAATGACGTTGATTAGACTCAACACCAGACAGGGCAAATCCCCCCCCCAGGCAGTTTTTCTGTATTTGGGCCCTTATACCAGTGTGTTAATAAGAGTATTACACCTCGGGGCGCTCCCTGGTGTTCGGAAAAGGTGGAAAGGCCCGGCGTGATACAACAAAGATTATTGGCATGCATATTCATTAGGCCAAATGGGAGGAAGAGTACCAGTTGTTGGTTCTTGTGTTGCGGCGGTGGTGCCAGAATCTCTTTTTTGGCTTGCCAAGGCTCCAGCAGCGTGGGATGGAGGCACTGCGAGGTTATTGGCCCCTGCTAACAAGGACTCAGAGAAGAGGTCAATTCTTTTGTTCTTTTTTTAACTCCTTACACAGTTCCTCCCTCTCTCGGTTTCTCTTTCAAAGTGTCTGTTTCCATTTTACACATTCCCAAGTGGCGAGGGATTTAAACTTGTATTACAGCCTGTACTCAAATCCGTCTTTTGTATTAATTTTTAAAAGGAACAGGGTTATATTTTGCATGTAAATGCCTTAGAGGCCTGGAAATCAGAAACTAAGAGATGAACTGTATGTACTCACCGCAGGGATTATTATATGGTCTTATAAATAAAACCCCTCCAGATTGTTGACCTCTTTATATTGCTCGATAACATCTATAAAATGTCTTGCCTGCCATTTTTGTCTAGTAACTGGCTTGAGGATTGTTACAAAAATATGCTTGTCCAGGGGTGATCTTTACTGTTCCCTCTCCCAGCTAAAAGGCTTCTATCTCTCCAGCTTCAGTGAAAACCCTGATTTTCCAAATATTCCCTAAATACCCAGCATGGCGTCTCCGCCTTGCATGGAGCAGTCCTCGTCTTTGTTTTGCTCCTCTGAGTGTTTTCGCTCCAATCGATCAAACCACCTGCAGCTGTACGTCGCCAAGAATAATCGCCTCAAACCAAAGGAAATGGCGGCTATATGAATCCTTTGTCACTTGCTGATGTATATACATAGATAGCTCTCTGAGGGTTTAGTGTATGAAATGAATCACTGTGAGTGAACACAATGATAGAAGTCCACATTGGCTCAGCAGTGTTTTGCAGCCAAAGATTGCGACAGATCTGCAAGGCGTTGAATTTTCTCTAAACTTCAGGGGCCTGTTGGTTTTGTCTTATCTTCTTAAGCAGAACTCGCCCCATTCTGTGTCAAGGGACAAAGGGAAAGCAGCAGAAATTTGTAACAAAATTGGCTTTGTTATAAAAAAAAAAAAACAGTTTACAAATGGAAGCCATCTGTTATAATGTGCTGGCCTATCGGACAGAGTTAATAGCCAAACCGAGCGCCTGAGCCAGAAGTTAATGTACTTGCATGTTGTGAGTTGCACCGAGGAACAGCAAAGCCGAAGGAGAAGGGGATTAAAAAGAATGTGTGGTGTTTCTGACGGGTTCTTAGTCAGTGCCGGGGCTTTGAGCTAGGCCCGTGGACGGTGTAGAGTGAAGGGGGGGATTTTCAGGACATCCGCTTTGTCGAAGTGAAACAGACCGAAATGGGCTCTAAGCTTACCAGAGCTCCCCAAGAACAGAGAGTGGGCTTACCATCCACCGAGGATGAGAGCAGTCATTCTGTTTTCCCTCTTCTTCAGATTTTAATGCTGTTTCCTCATTAGCTACATCGCCCTTGTTTAATTATTAACGTTTTACCATTTGTGAATTAAGTTGTCAAAGGGAATACTAAGAGATTTGGTTCATCGTTGTCTTTTTACATGCTGGAAGGAGGGGAACTGTTTGCATGTGGCGAAACGTGCTCATTCAAGTTCATTGTGTGCAGCGGTTTGTCCTTGTTTACGGGTTTTCTCTTGATGGGGCTGTCCTTGGCTCAGCTCAGAGATTCCTAGGGACAACACCATCTCTACAATCTAGGCTGCTGACCACAATGAGGCCTTGTGGGAGAGAAAGGAAGAGGAGCGAGGTAAAGGAAGAAGTACGGGAATAATCAATGACAAGAGATCATACATAAGGGCAATTGAGAAGAAAAGAGATAGTGAGAGTTGAGAAAGATATTTCTGAAGTAAAGGAGTTTGTTGTTGCTATAAATAATAGAATAAGTTTACAGAGCTACAGTGACATCAGCCATTGGTTTGTGGATTAATATTTTGAAGTTTGGTATCATGGAGGTGGCCATCTTGTTTTTTTGCAGCCAGAGGATGAGTGTGGAGCTGGTGCTTGGTTTTAGCCCACTAGTCGCAATCTTTCTCATATCACACCTAAACAGTGCAATAAAATGTGTTTGTGAAAACATTTTAAGCAATAATAGGCAATGTACTTGCAGAATCCTGATCCATATTTAATCAACACTGCCTGGTTTTAGAGTTTAGCTGAGTTTGATCTGATGTATGAAATGAAGTATTAACACTAAACAATACATCAAATTATGTTTCTGAAAGCATTGTAAGCGAGAAAAAGGCAATGCAGCAACAGAATCTCTCATATGTGATCAATACTGTGTGGTTTGACAGTTTGATCTCAATTTGATGACCGTGAACGACTTAAACATGCCCTGCTTTAGGGTCTGTTTTACTCTAAATACTTTACAAAACGAACCTCATGCTGTAGACTTGAAACTAGCAACTAAGACCATAAACTTCATAGGAAACTGCAGAGTTGTGTCCTGCTAACCTTCAGGAAAAATGCAGGTTTAAGACACCTCTATGTTGGCTCAGAGGCTCTGTCCAGATAGTTGGCTGCAGTATAAAAGTGTCTGAAAGTTTGTTTGAGGATGTGTCCTATCACATTGCCCTTACTGATAATCCACAGACCCCACAGTGGACAATTTTTCTGGACATCTTATCTACAGAGTTCCTTGTTAAAACTATTGATCATCTCTCATTTTTCATTAAGTGGAAATCTCAGACCTTCAACACTTAAAACTTACTACTGAAACTAGATAGTGCTAAGGTTAAAGGAATAGATCCTCATCATTTTGCAAAATACGTCTCAGTTTCTTGCCAAGAGTTAGAAGAGAAGCAACCAATAGCGCTCTTGTGTCTGTACACTAACAATTCAGCTGGTGGCAGCTGGCGATTTTCTTAGCTTATGATCTTGACGCCGTGCCAATAAACAGTTCCAGCTCATAACTCCCTCTAAAACCACAACTTGTAGTATTTATTCTTTGGTTTGCTCACAAATTAAACAAATACATATGTATCGTGTGAGCTTAAGAGATTCTGAGCCAGGCTAGCTGTTTCCCCCTGCTCTCAGTTTTTGTGCGAAGACGTGCTAATTCCTTGCTGGCTCTAGCTTCATATTAAGCATACAGGCACAAAAGTGGTATAAATCTGCTCATATAACTCTCAACAAGAAAGTGAATAAGCATATTTCCCAAAACGCTGGACCATGAAAATACACTTTGTTTGTGATTTGTGTAAACTGACCCCTGAAGTCACCGTTGAGGGATGCCTGTTAGACGTTTGCAAGGCAGAGCTCTCTGTGTGGAACAGCTCATCATTTTGGAAAATATATTTCAATTTCTTGGCAAGAGTTAGATGAGAGGACCGCTAACACTCTCATGCCTGCGTAGGAAATATGAACCTAGACCCAGCGGGCGATTAGCTTAGCTTTTTGATGGCTAATCTTGACACCAGGCCAATAAACAGTTCCAGCTCAGAACTCTTTGTATAATCATAACTTGTATTTTTTTTTTAAAGCTTCAGTTTGTTTATGAATTGCATATCGTAATGTCTGAATTTGTGAACTTTAGAGATTCTGAGCCGGGCTAGCTGTTTCACCCTGCTCTCAGTTTTTATGCTTAGAAAGCTAATTCCTCACAGGGTCTTGCTTCATATTCAGCACACAGATATGAGAGTGGTGTCAGTCTTTATGAATAAGCACATTTCCCTAAACGTCAAACTATTTCTTCCTTAAATTGTTTTAATTTTTGTGATAGGCCTAAACCAACCTCTTAAATTCTGTCGAAGGGGATGTACAGAAGCATTTTATCTCCAGATTCATCAATCTATCTCTTTTTTTGTTTTGAATGATGAGACCTTGGAGAGACCTTGAACAAAAGACTCATTTCTTAACATGTTGTCTCCCTCACCTCATTCCTCTCCAAAACCGCTTTCCCCTCCAACTTCATACCCGCAGTCTATAAAAGGGAGCAGAAAGACTGAATCATGGTGCTGCTGGTTTTGGAGCCCGAGGTTCAGATAAACAGTGAAACAATAGCCTGGCCTAGAAAGTTGTCACTCGAGATAAACATAGCAGGAGAGTGAGATATGGTACGCCCCAGCAGGACAGGCTTCCACTGTGTGTGTGTGTCTGCTTCATGGTTGAAGGGATGGACCACTACAGAGTGTCTCCATCTGGAAACACTCTGTTTGGTCTGATGTTTTAACTGTGGATGTGTAGGTTGTCTAAATAGTAACATAACAGAAAGAGGCAGACATATTCATGCGCGCGGACACGTACGCACAGAGACATACTGTACACACAGGCGGATTTTGTTTCCCTTTGTCATCTGGAGGACCTGCAGACGGACAGCGTGATCGAACAGGGCGAGCCGGCTCTTAAAATAGAACCCCTGAAAGGAGTCGGGAGGGCCACGGGAGACGAGACATCTGCAGATAAGAGGCAAAGAAAGGAGGGAGGGAGATGGAACGGCAAGACAGTCGAGTCCATTTTACCTGGAAGCTCCGGAGGAGATCTGTTATGTTGGTTTCTGAGAAGCAGAGTGCCTGAAGAGAGGCTGGGGAGGGATAATTTGTCTGAGCTGTATGTGTGTGTGATTGTGATGTCTGTCTACTGGTATGCTGGAGGAAATAGTCTGGATCAAGAGGTTTGGCAGTAATACGGCTAAGTGGTCATCTGGTCATCTTCCGTGGAATGAATTTCAGTCTCTTTTATACACTCAGAAAAAGAGAAGACCTTACACAGTGTACACACACACATACACACACACACACAGACACACACACACACACACACACACACACACACACACACACACACACACACACACACATATACACACACACATCAGTGCAGAGCCCTGAGCACAGATACTACTGCGATGACTGTTGGTGCTTTCCCAAAATATTAGAGATTTTTAGAGGTTTCTGATAAATAATCATCAGTAATGTGGATATAATGACTAAGCAGATCAAGGAAAGTAATAGAACAGCTAGAACTTCACTGTAATGCAGCTTTTAAAACCAGGAAAACACCATATCATATAACGATATCCAAGACAATATCTACTCTCATATCACAATATCAATATAATTTTGATATACATATATATTCATTCATAGACTAAGACTGTATCACAATATGGCATAATGCAATTTTCAAATTTCAGCGGTGGAATATTTATTAAAGGTAAAATTATATTTTGTGGTGTTGCAAAGATTTCCTGGCCTACACATCATATTCTAACATTTTTGTTTGGTGCAGATCCCTGCAAAACTTCATAATCATTTTTTAGTCTAAATGAAAACAAGAATAATGATGCTTAAAAAAAAGTTGATCACATGCGGCTCCACTGTGACCTCAGCCCTTTGACCTTGAGTCCAAGTGGACGTCTGTGCCAAGTTTGGAGACATTCCCTCCAAGCGTTCCTGAGATATCGCCCTCATGAGAACGGGACACACATGAATTCGCCCTGACCTTTTCCTTTCACCTTTGACCACCAAAATCTAATCAGGTCATCCTTGAGTTCAAGTTGTAATTTGTGCCAAGTTTGAAGAAATGCCCTCATGGCATTCTTGAGATACTGAGTCCAGAAGAACTGGATGACTTGACAACATGTTTTTCTGAATCTCAGAGATCCTTCAGCATACAGGCATCCATTGGTGTCAATTACTCTGGGAACACTGAGGACGCGTCCCCGTGCTTTTTTTTTGGGATGGCTGATTTTGTCCTCATCACTTTTTAAAAGCATAACTTGTTAAATATGTCCTGAAAAAACTGCTGAACCGCAAGAAATGTGAACAAACAAATGAGAACACTGTTATTGGCACAACAAGGGAACAAGAAAAAGTCATGTTTGCTTGAACTTGATTGCGTGAACTCATTGATGCATCGTTGAAACAACAAGGCAGTTTAACTGAACATCTAAAGGTTGATGTTTGACCTGAAGCTAAAGTTGTTAATGTTATTCCTCCAAGCGGGCGAAACTGTACCTGTGATACCAGCATTGATCGACCGATTGATGGAGTGTTGCAGCTGTGGAATTTTTGTAATCAACTGGTTTGACCTCATATCAGATCACCCTGCGTATATTGAAGGCCGTTTAAAGTCCTGAAGTCCTTTCGAACATAAAGTGCCCTTGGTGGAGTCTCATTTGTAAAGCTGTGTGACATTGCTGCATGTAAGGAATGTAATTTTTCATTTTTCACTGCTTTTGTTGCACTTCTTAAAAAGTTTACATCTTTGAAAGACACCGGGCTGTGCTGCAATCAGTTGCTCCTACAGTTGCGGCAAACTTCAACTGTGTTAAAAATATATATATATATATAAAAAAGGAATGCAAAGTCCCCGGGTCTATGCACCGTGTAATCTTCATGGATTTCATTTCATCTCCATAAAATCCTCCTGCTCCCTCTGAATCCAGACTGTCTTTATAGGTTTTCCTTATAGCAAAGAGGATCATTTCACTCTTTTTGATGAATTTATGTATTTCATCTGAAAGTGAAAATAATGATGGGTTGTAAATTTGCTGTTTGACAATAATATGCTAGCAAAGTGAGATTGAAAACAGACGGTGACAGCTGTGGCTGGAAGCATTATGTTTTCAGGTCATCCCTCCATCCATCCGTCCCATTCTCATGAACAGAATATCTTAAAAACTCTTTGACAGAATTTCTTCTCATCCTCATTACCCCGATATCTTAACGTCTAAATTCCACCTGGCACGGCTGCGTCGCATTACGGCGGTGCCACGTCAGCTGGAGCCGATCGCAGCCGTTCTACACAGTGCTCGTGATTCCACCAGCAGCACCAAGTCTGTTTTTGACAGATGTCACATCAGTTAGCACAGAGCAGATCAAACGGGCAGGAAGTGAGACACAGAAAAGGCAGGGAGAATTCAGTTGATTTTCAAAATAAAAGACTCGCAATCATAAAGACAGACCGAAAAGAAACCTGTTTATCCATGGTAGGAGCACTTTGACTATCAAAGGTAAAGTTCAAGTTAACTGTGACCTCATGTCCATCCCATTCTTGTGAACAGGATTTCTCAGGCACATCTGCGGGGAATTCCACCACATTTTGCACAAAAGTCCAGGATGAACAGATTTGATTTTGAGGGTCAAAGGTTGAGTTTCACAGAAATGTCTAATGGGATAAAATGATGAAGGGATGACATTATATATCGAAAAGATCAAAGGTCAACTTCACTATGACATCATAATGTTCTCTCTGTACTCCTCCGTAAGAAATAAGTCAGTGTTTCTTACTGGAAATTATTAACTGGAATCATACATGATAGGAAATACACCCAATATATTTCATTAAGTTCCTTGAAAGTCTTCACGACACTTGACTGGTTGGAGAAGGCATACAACCATGAGACGCTAATTCTAGTTTCACATTTATATTAACATTTCTCTCCTGACATTGGTGTCAGAACATGTCTTTTAAGGCTGGAAAACATCCGCTTCAACACTGAGTACCTTTACCCATCAAAATGTGTGATTGTTGATCAGTCCAGTCATCCATGCTTTCGCTGTCAGTGAAACGACGCAACAAAGAGCAACACATACATGAGGCAACAGATTAGTTTAGACAGGGAAGTAGACAAGCACGTTGCACGTCATGCATTCTGACACCGTATCATGCGTGCATGCACACAGTCGCATACAAACAACATATACTATCACATCTGCTCTTGTTCTATGTAAACCTACCGATATTCCTCACACGCATGCAGTCAGGCACGCGCGCAGAATCACACAGAGTGTAATCCTACAACTGGTGTGTAGCTGTAATAACTTTGCTGACAGTAATAGCTGATCTTGCTCCCTGTGCAGCAGGGTTAAATCTGAGGCTTAAACTAACACACAATGGCTCTCCGCAGAACCTCTAAACCTTGAGCCTTCGTCTTACACAAAACGCACTCCCTCTTTCTCTCTCACACACACACACACACACCCTCACCCTCGCACCCTTACACAGTTAGTCAGCCAGCGCTCCGCCACAGTCCATTAAATGGGTATTAATGCTACTTTCCCCTACAAGCCTCACCTAGCCCATTAGCATTTCTCCCTCTTCACCCCCCTCTCATGGTCTTTGGTTCCGCTCCGCGTCCGTCCATCCACCGGATCGGAGCCCCTGACCTTTCCCCACTCAACTGGAGACGAGACACATAATTTATCCATTTATTTATCTCTTTCTTGTCTGGGTTATCTGTAGGGGACAGATGAGAGACGATCCATTTAAGCACCACGGGTTCTAAACACCCGCTAATAACATATACTCTTGTTTCCCCCTCTGTCCCAGCATGATTAATTCTGTTAGATAGACAATGACCGTTAGAAGCTTCACATCGGACAGCGTGTAATTTATTGTAATTGTTATGGACATTATTAGTGTGACCGGGCCATTACAATTATTATCATTGTTATTATTTTCATTAGACCAATGAGAAGAGCTTCAGTGGGCGAGTATTGATCTACGCATTGTGTCAGTGACCATGTTTCACAGTGGGTAGACATTTTCCACGACACAGGGTCTTATTACATTACTGTTTTGTCCCTGGCAGATATAATTGCTCTCGTTTTTTCTTTTTTTTCCCCTCACTCTCCTCTTTTCTCTGTCTACATTATGTTCCTGTGTCTTACACCTTGAAATACAGGGACTTAGAAAACATATTGTTAAAGGTCTTTCTTTCTTTCCTTCTTTTGTGTGCGTAAGTGTGGGTGTATTAGTGTCCTGTCTCAGCATAATTGGACAGTGAGTTTGGTATAATTGTGGACTTTTAAACATAGGGGGATTAGTTCTGCTGCGTCGCCCTGATGTTTCATTAAGCAGGATTGATGAGAACTCTTCTCACACTGAGACAAGCCGAGCTAAAACAGTACAGTTGTAGTCTACGGGGATACCTGTCAGGAATGAGTACTATTTAAAGAGACATTGTACAATTTTTTAAAAAAATGTATATTGTATATATTATTTGTCAAAGATTTGAAGTAGCTCAAGTAATATATGTGTATATTTCATTTCATTAGCCAGATGTAAACGTGGAGGAGATCATGCGATATGTTGTGTTTGTGTGTATATGTTATTATCCATTTAAGTCAGGCAGGATATGAGATGAATAAATCCCTGATTTTATTGTCTTTGCCGCCATCTTGACTTTACCTCACTGGCCAAAGCAGCCGCTGTTTGTCTGCACGGTCGCCTTATTGGACACTTTACTACTGTATAATAAAAATAAAATAAATAAAAATGACAGAAAAAAGAAAAAGAATTTCTACATCTGGCAGTTGTGGTGACATTGCAGTAGGTGCTTCACCATCAGTGTTCTCTTCTAGTTTCAAACTTATTTGCATAATTCAGTAGCATCATCGTTCAGTTATTGGTATTGCTGACTCTGACCTAGAGCCTGAACACAAAGAGGTCTGCGAATCACACATACACATCTTACGTTGCACCATTGTGTCCTGAATGAACAGGTCATCATTATTCAAAGAAACGTTTCAACATTTTGTGAATTTGCTTTTTGCTGAGAGTTACACAAAGATCACGCTAAACGTGAAGCTACGCCAGCAGGCAGTTAGCTTAGCTTTGCATGAAGACTGGATGCATGGGAGAAAAATGTTATCTGTTTTCACGAGGAGTTGCACGTTGGCGCTATTTTCTGGCTGGTCACAGTGACTTCAGGACAAAAAGTAATTTAACAACAACTCAGTTTTCAGTTCTGCTATGCTAATCTAATGCTTGCTCTAGATTCATATTCATCGTACAAGTGATATCGATGTTCTTGTGGCAAGAAAGTGCATAAGTTTTTTTCCCAAAAAAAGCTATCATTAAAAGCACAGGGTCATTTATATGGTGTCTCTTTGCCCGCGCCATCTCTGTTGTCAATCACACATGTACGCTGACCCGCCCACTCAGAGGCTTGGAGACTGAAGGAGGATTTCTGACTTTTGACTAAAAGACGGATTACATGTGATTCATCAGACTTAAAGCTTTTCATAAATACTTTAAACTTAAAGGTAATTAAATGGTTTAGAGTGTTTGACCTTTCTGCATCAGAAATAATGACTATAAAGTTTGAACAAAGTGGAAACTCACTTGTATGAAAACAACCTTTAAGTTTTAGTTGATACGCTTTTATTTTACTCATTCCTAGAACAGCAAAAGCCTTCATTTTCTATTCAGCCACCTCTGCAAGCCTCTCACCTCCAGAGCCCCGACGCCCTTTTCTTTCCATCCGACACTTGCGCAGCCTCGCTCCTCATCTTTACATCTCTCCTCAGGATAAAACATTGCCTTCTTTGACATGGAAAACACAACGCAAAGTTAAAAGAGCACACAAGGAGGTGGGGAGTAAGAGAAGGGCTGAAGGAAGCGTTTGCTCCACTCGAACAGCCCCTAGCAGTGGGTGTCAACTTCCTCTTGGTGAACGTCAGAAGAGTTTGACCTTTTGTGCTTCAGTAAGATTTATCACATCTGAATACAATGTCTTCAATTGAGTGCTGAGCAGCCGAGGCGAGATCAAAACATTTTCCGCGCCTAACTCAGCTGGAACTTAGTTAACATTGCTGAGCTGTGAAAACTCTGATTTTCTGAGGTGAAAAAGTAGTTTGAGACTGAAGTGATGGAGGAGGGAGGCAGTAGATGCAGTGGACAGAGTGTTTATTTTTGAACAGTGATCCTTTGATCTGGCAAAAACATAAATATTGATCTTCTTCCCAGTCCCAGTCCAGAGGAGATCATGGAGGCCAATAACATCTTTGAACTGCGAGCAGTGCTGGCTCGGGCCTCTAGGGGGCCCCAGGCAAGATTTTATTCTTAACTCCTTGCCGAAATCACATCTTTTACATTTGAGTGAAGTGATGTTCTCTGTCTTGGACTATTACATTGTAATATTCATCATGTCTAGAGTAAGAATGCTGTCTTTGTAAGACGCATTTCCAACTTCTCAAAAGAATAATGTGCTTTTATTTTTCTTTTCCCAAATTGAAGAAAGACTTCCTTTAGTCACTGTTACATTGTTCTCAATTTTCAAGCCTCTTATCAACTATAGAGACGCTGAATTATCATCTGCCATCTGGTACAGATTCGTACTCTGTGGACTTTAAACTCCATTACCCAAAATGGGCGATTAGTGTGAAATCGACTCCTTTTTTTGTGGCCTAAAAGAGATGTGCAGTGTGGTGTTTTGCTGAGTTTATTGAGCTAAATGTTGCTAGGAATAGGTGTGCATCATGCACTGTACAGTAAACAGCACTCTGCACCAGTCAGCAGGCAGCGGTAGCCTGGAGTAATCATGAAAGGATGTGAGCAGTTTTTGATGTATATCCAACAAAAACATAAACGCAACACTTTTGTTTTTGCTCCCATTTTTCGTGGGTTGAAGTAAAAGATCTAAAACTTCCTCTATGCACACAAAAGGTTTATTTCTCTCAAATATTGTTCACAACTGTGTTAGAAATCTGTGTTACTGAGCACTTGGGCTTGTCACAGTAGAAGGCAATTCTAAAATGTGAAGTTTTCTCTTTAAAAAAGACATTTATGAGACAATGAACTATTGCTATTTTCCATAGGGCTACCGATACCACATTTTTTTCCAAGGACGACAAATTCATGACCCACCCTACTCTGCTTTTGATTGGCTAGTACTCATTGCCTTCATTAGTTGGGTGGGTTAGATTTAAGAATGAGAAGTGATTGATTAGGTTGAGGGTAAGAATATCAGGATACGCCAATCAGAGGCAGAGCAGGTCATGACTTTGCCCTCCTCCTTACCATTGACTGGTCATGCCCAAACCCAACCATCTTCACCAATGAAGGCAATGAGTGCTGGTCAACTACAGTCAAAGTAGGGTGGGTTACGACTTTGCCCTCCTTGGGGAAGAAATGGTATCTGTAGCCCTGTGTCAAATATCCATAGTCCAATGCCTAACAAATGTCTTCATTTTCAAGACAAAACTGCACATTTTACATATTTTGTCTTTTATAGTAACAAGCCCTTAAATGCAACCAACCCAACCAACAAGTAGTAGACAATAAAAGAGTTCAGTGCCTGATAAATGTCTTTTTTAAAGATAAAACTGCACATTTTAGAGTGACTTTTTACTGTGACCATGTACACCTGTGTAATTATCCCGCTGTTTAATCAGCACACATCTGTCAGGTGGATGGATTATTTTGGCAAAGGATTTTAACAAATTCTTAAACCAGATATGAGCGAAATAAACCTTTTGTGTGCAAAGAAGAAGTCTCAGATCTTTTACTTCAATGGGAACAAAAAACAAAAGGGTTACATTCATACTTTTGTTCAGTATATTTCAAGTTTGTGAGCAAAGAATTTTTTTTGCAACATTTGCTGTCGAAAGTGATGTTTTCAGCTTCTGCTGGACGGCTGGACGAGCACTTGTACTGCAGATACTTCACAGAACAGACCCTGTCATGGAGGGTCACACCTCAAGCTGTTTAATAGAACAGAACGAGTTCTCTTGCTGGATCTGACAGTGTGGACTTGAGGTTATGCCCCCCCTTCATCTGTTACAACATGCCTACGTGCTAATCAACCCCCAGCACCGCCGCACAGTTTTTCTCAGCTCCTGCTCTTCCACACCCATGGCTGTCACGTCTTATTCTTTACGAGAAAAGAGAAGCAAACAGCCCCGTCTTCAACTTTTCATATGGCCCCAGGCTACACTTCAGATATGCCAGCAAATACCCAAACACCAAGAAAGCTTTAGGTCTCTGATTCCCCTTCGGCCCTTATTTTGTAAAACAAAGGCGTGCACTGTGTTTTCTCAACAATTGATTTAGAGGTTGCTTGGTGCATAGTTGGACACTAGATGAATTTAGCCAGACTGAAGCTGGGAAACCAGCAAAATGACTTGTGACCTCTTCTCTAAAACATCTCATATGCATGAATGGAGGTTAAAAAGGCAAGTTTTTGTTTAGCGGCTACACTGAAATTGCATTTAAGCATTGATTTCATTTCTTGCACCCATTATCCAAACCTCCAACCTGCAACACAAACCTTTAGCCACCCTCACGTAACAACTGCTGAACCCGGAAACATAATATCCTCTGTGATACCATTCAGAGGGCTCGTGGATTATAGTACATCACTGGATTAGGGCCATCTCCCTCCACGACATCTGTTTTACTATAAAGGCTCATGGAGATTATAGGAGAAACCACATGCTCTGTTACAAACACATGGGCACAAGATGTAATCTCATCAAGCGATTAGAATCTGTGTTCTCTCTCGATACAAACTGAAAGAGAAGAACAAAGAGGCAGAGGAAATGCTGCAAAGTATTTGAGGGCCAGACTGTGGTTTTTCTCGCCTTTTAATTAAAAATCCCAGCTTGCAACAGCTTCACGACATACATGTGCCATGCGTCTGTGGTCTTGCTGCACCACATCGTCCTTCAACAGGGGGCGGCTTCAGGGACAGAGAAAGTTAGAGATAGAGCAACATTTTGCCACAATGCAACACATCATAAGCATCTATTTGTGCACGGAAAGACAAATTTATTGTTGATAAGAGGCTGCAGTAGATGAACGGGATAAGCACATGGGTTTCCCATGGAAGAGTGAGGATTGAATCCTGCCCTGGGAGAGTATTATTACATGTCAGAGATACCTATGACATGTTTTTTAATCATTATTTTCATTTTTCGGTCGCTGGTACAAGAATCAGTCTGGTATCTTTGAGTGTCAGCATACCAAAAAAAAAAAAAAACATATTCTGTCCCTACCGCTGGTGGCACAGGTTTTTGAAAACCTTTCTCTGAAACTTTTACTGGCGTCATCATAGTGTCAAATATAACGTTTACAAGCCAAACCATTTACACTTCAGTGAAAAAATATTAATCAAAGGGAGAAAGTATTTTTTTTACATTAAATACTAATTAAATGAGAGCAAAACTTAATTCTCTAAAAGTAAAACTATTTGTTGTGCAAGTAAAATATCTTGAGGTCAAGTAGGGAATTTTTTCACGTTTTCTTTTGACTTAACTCCACATCTTTGTTACACTGTCATTTATGCTCTCATGAACATATTTTGCCTTGAAGAATGTCAGTTTTTGAGTCTCACTGAAGAATATTTTTCAAACAATCAAATCAAAACTATTTCTTGAGCAGAAAGTATTTTTTATGTGATTCAGTTGAAATGAGCTGTATGTCAGCATAGGGGATGATATGCATCTCGCTTATTTCTTAGAGTAATGTCAGGAGATGGGACCAAACAGATCCATTATCAGTATAGGGACTTGATGTAAGGCGTTGATTGACATTGATCCGCATTCTGATATAAAGATACCGCGAGTTCTTTCTATTTGTAAAGATTACACAAGGCAATGCAGATTAAAGGCTGCATAGCACTTACTATATTTCCTATTCATTTCCCTTATATAACAGTACCATGTAATATAAGAGACACATACAGCTGAAGTGAAGACATGCACCATTCATATGACTCATGCTGTAACAACAAACCAACACAAAAATGACAATTACAAACATGAACCAACATAAACCTGAACAAACACATTTCAAACACTTAACAAACACGTTACAGCTACTAACAAACTAACAGTTTGCATTTTGGAGCATAAAATAGCTAACTTAAACTCTCAGCAATGCATCATGGGGAATTATGCAAATGAGGGCTGTCTCTCAGCTTATGAGGTGCAAATCTGAGTGTCACAAGACAGAATGCTACAGCGCCCCACAATGGTTTGAAGGATGCCATTACACAAGTTACATTACACAAACCACTTAAGCTTTCCAGACTAAAGTTCAGTTTCAGCCTCATGTAGTCTTACTACAACAACAACTACTACTTCTTATAATAATAATAGTAATTATATTAATTAACATCAGGGAAAAAAGAATGCTGTTATTGGTAGAGTATCGTATCAGCAAATATCCAATTTCTTATATCAGAATCTGCTCTGAACCTCTCAGCAACTCTCCGCAATGCAGCAAGGGAAATTATGCAAATGAGGGCCATCTCTCATCTGATCAGCTGCACATCTGACTGTCACAAGCCAGAATCCTGCAGTGCCCCACAGTGGAATTGCAGCATTACAGAACTTACATCACACAAACTACGCAAACTTTCCAGACTGATGTTCAGTTCCAGCCTATGTATGCTTGTCACTTCTACTTCTACTATTATTACTCCTTCTTCTACTACCAGTGATAATAATAATCATAATAATAATATCATATGCTGTGGACATGTGCATTCAAACATCTCTTTCGCCCCCTCCCTCTCTCCAGCAGGGTTGTAAATGTTCAGGTCAACCTGCCTTTCTTAATAACGATCATATATTTACTGAAAACAAACACATCCACACGCCACCTCTTAAACACACACAAACATGTACGCAGACAGAGCATATACTCCCCACCATCCACTACTAATTAGGAGCTAATTATCTAGGCAAGTGTAAACAATCTCAGCAGATGGCAAAAACCGTGGCATTAGCACTAATGACCTTGAGCAGTGTGAGACCGGGGGCTTCCATTCAGGAACAGCCTCTCTCGTTATGATATGCTGCATTATCATTAAATGCCACACACATGCACTCACATATGCGCGCACACACCCCCAGTCAAGGTTACTAAACCAGTTGTCATTAAGCTCTGAATGCTGATTTGTTGCGTTTTACGCCGAAAGTTTCACTTCACTGTATTTTCATTTTGCAGGTGGCCATTTTAAGGTCATTGCATGGGTTTAAGATTAATGCTAAAATTATTGTAATTTGTCAGTGACAGTCCTCACAAACACAACTGTGGTTTTATTTTATGCATGCACAGGCTATATGGCTTTTTTGTCCTAGTTGCCTCCTGATTTGACTTGCAGATTTTTTCTTTTTTTTTCTGGCTGAGTATCTGGACATCGAGTGGATTGAATAAGTACTTTTGAGCACTGTTGAGAATTTACCAGAGTGCACGTATACTGCTGTCAACCACTCAGTGTATGCATGAGAGCATTTATGTGCGCTAATGTTGTGCTATTATTCCTCATTTATGATTGAGATCTCCTGTTCAAACACTGCTTATTGTATAAGATAATGAAATCTTCATTGATCCCATGCAGCGATGCTGTGGTGTAGAAGAACAGGAAGTGTGTGATTATAGGGTTCTGTATCAAAGCAAAGTTATCTCTGATGAGTTTATATTTTAAAGTGACTGTCAATATTAAAGATGACAAAAACGCTGTAAGCATATACTGTGTAAATAACAAATCAACGTGATCTGTGTACAGCTAGAATTTGCAGTTTTTATGCAGAAAAAAATGTGTCATGGGAGTTTTTAAACTGTACTTTGGCCTCCAGTATCCATTAGTTGTACTATTTTTCATACAATTCTATCAATTTGATGTGTTACTTGCATATGTCAGTTGTCCAAAATGTATTACAGCGATTTATTTAGGCAAAGGAGACCATCCATGAGAAGATTGGTTATTTCTATATAGTTATTTATAATGCCTGCCTCTGGGTCAAAAATCAGATGAAACAAGTAGGTAAAGTCACACGAGTAGTAAGTTAGCCGGTTAAAAAGAAGCAGGGGGAGATTTTTATTTAAATCATTTTGTTTTTGACCTTACTTTTTCTGATTTTTACAGTGAGAGCACTACCAGTTTTGTCCACAGGGGGCTGCAAAATTAACTAAACATGAAAGTTCCTCGTAGTGCCTTTAAGTTTAACCACATTGTGGTAAATAGGTTTATATTTCTGTGTTAGGTAACTGCTTTCATTGTCTAAAAAAGAGCTGGAAAATTAAATTAAAGATCTGCAGTGTAAGTTGTCATTTTGTTTGAATGGATTTTATAAAAATGGTATTGAATAAGTATCATTTAGCCCTAGTCATAGTAGCTTTTAAAATCCTAATTATCAATATCAGCCTTCAAAATCCAATTTTGGTTGCTATTTGGGTGCTATTGTTCATATTATTTCTTCCATTTCTTATTAGAATTGTGGGTTATATTTGGTGGATATGTCAGTTGTTTCTGACTTATTAAAATAGATGTTATTTGCATTATTTCATACAGCTAAAAAGAGTAATTTGGCTGCTACACCTGTGTGTTTTCTGTTCTGCGACTGCCTTTACATGCTTGATTGCTTGTAAATGGAAAAAACAAAAAGCCATAGGGTTTATGTATTTTTTATGGTAGCTAATGTAATACAGTATAACCTCATCAAAACTGATTCTGATGTCCTCCTTAAATGTAGGACTGGATGCACGCACAGCTATCTGTTGTGCAAGGTTTTACAATAAACCTCCATTGCTTATTAACTGTCTCGCAGTAGCCATCAACACGGCGAACGCTCCACGATTGCCCCAGAGACGGAGTGCAGGGGACAAGCGTGTAGTGACTGGAATAATAGATCAGGTTGAGCCAATGAGAAAACATGTAGAAAAGATTTGATAGCATGGCTGCTCATCTAAAAATAACCATCTTTAGTGTACACTGTTCTTAGACATGATTTTCCCATCTGTGCCTCTACCCATTGTTCTGTCTAAGACATGTAACATCAGCAATAATGAGCAGATGTCCCCTGAATGCCCCATGATTGACATTGATAGATTCAATAAAAACTAAAAAAAAAAAAATACAAAGTGTGCTTCACCCAAAAACGTTTTATCCTTTAATCCACATGAAAAAAAGGGCAGAAAATGTAATGGAAAACATTGAAGAACATCTCATGGACAGTAATTTAGTCCGCTGTTCTTCCCGTCTTCTAATAGACACTTCCGCTCTACTTGTATCTCAGAGCAGCTCGACACACTCATTCAAACTGCCTCCAGAAGAGTATGTCTTCCGTCTTCTCTCATCTTTATCAATGCATAGTATAGTTTGACATTCCCTGCCATGGCTGCTGAAATAGTGCTGTCATAATGCACACTCATGCTCATTGTAGCACGTCTGCACCCACCAATCAAACCGCTTTGTGATCGCTTTGTGACTTTGTGACTCCCAACGAGTGGGAGAAGAGCCCTTGCAGGTATTCAACAGATCCTTTTAAGGTTAATGTTTTATTTCTCTCTATTTCTATCCCTCCTCCCTCAGAGTCGTAATACTTGTACGGAAAAATGTATGTAATTTTTCATCTTTCGGGCAATGAAACTGCATTTATTATACATCTTCCCTGACGGAGTCGTGCTTGCTCTCTTGCCTAAGTGAGTTAAAAAAAAAAAAAAAAGAATTTGAAGATGGGAGTTGGTCATGAAAAAGAACAAAGTGATGGAGTGAAAGGGAGGTGAGCTGAGGGAGAGCACAAAGAAGGCGGAAGCAAGGAGGCTGCATTGTGTGACCCCCATCTGGGACATAAATGGCAAAGGCAAGCGGCTTCTGGTATCTTGCTTTTGAAGGACCTTAGCCCTTCATCTCATCCCGCTCGCCCCGCTTGGCAAAGGCCATTCTGCCCTTTTTCTTACAATGACAACACGCTTCTTTGCAGAACAATGCATCATAGGGCTGTGTTTGGCTCTGATCTGCATTATAAAAGAAGCCTGATGCAGCAGGTAAGAAAAGGACAGGCTGAGCTAATTGCGGCGAGGAGGCAAGCCTGGTTTTCTTGCTGTTAGATGCGTGTAGACAGGTAGAGGGCACACGGAGAAAGACAGCTTGTCCTTAAAAGAGTTTTAGTCTGTTGCTAAAAGGAAGTGAGACAAGGCAAAAAAAAAAGCATGAGCAGACAGGTTTTAAACAAACCGTCAGTTTTAGCCAGACTTATTTGAAAAAGAAATTGAAGGTGAACAGTAAAATGACTACCCAAACTGTCTTTCATATACTCAACAAAAAATATAAATGCAAAAGTCACAACAAACTCCAAAGAAGTCTCTTTCAAAACAATTCAAATAGTTGTGTTAGACCTTTTCAAGATGTCTTTTTCATGACCTCAAACATATGTTGACTCCAGGAAGTGCTCCTTCAAATTGAAGTAAAAGATCCAAGCACCAAAGGTTTATTTTCTTCACATTTTCTCCACAAATTTGTTCAAGTCCGTGTTAGTGAGAACCCCTTTGCCAAAATAATCAATCCTTCTGACAGGTTTGGCACATAGACACGCTGATTAAACAGCATGATTATTGCACAGGTGTGCCCTGGACTCGTCGCAATAAATGACCTGCAGTTTCATCTTGGAAAAAGATATATTTTAGGCACTGAACTATGGCTGTTTGACATAGGGTTACAGATATAATTTTTTTTTCCCCAGGAGAGCAAACTCATATCTTGGCCTACTCTGCCTCTGACTGACTCGCTAAAGACCAGGTCACACATGCACCAATTAAAGGGAGTGGCCGGAGATTTGCTTCGAGTTAAAATTTGTTGAAGCCGCGGAGTCACAGCCACAACCAATAGCAACGTTTGCCTTCAGGGGGTGATGGCCACTCCCCTGCATTCGCGTGTGTGTGAACAAGCCTTTAACCCACCCCAAACCAATCACCTCAAGCCCAAACCTAACCAACCCAACCAATGAAGGCAACAAGTATTAACCAATCAGAGGCAGAGTAGAGTAGATAATGACTTTGTTGTCCTGGGAAATTTTGATTTAGTTAACTGAGTGCGCAGTTCAGTCAGAGGATGAGCTGAACACAAACACAAAATCACAACCTCGGTGCCACCTTGGAGATCAGATCTCTTCCCCGCTTGTCCCCGTCCGACATTTTTGTTGCCTTTTTATTCATTGATGAAGTGTCAGTAGAGGTTGTCATATTTTCATTCTTGTTTTCTTCAGTGAAGAAATGTTTGCTCGTGTGAAATGAAAGCTCATGTAACATGGATTTCATTATGATGGTGTCACAGTGTCACCGGATCATGGCGATTAGTTTGAGTATCCCTCAAAGATATTTGAAAGCTGAGTGATTCAAGACTTTGGCATAATATTATAAACCACCTCTCTCTGTCAGAAAAAGATACAGATCAGAGTATTATAAATGCAGCACAATGTACTGTAATAGTGTGTTACACACTATAGTGCACTGCCAATACTTCAAATTTAGCTGCTGTTAGACTCAAGGACTCGAAGATTCTCCAGGCTCTTTGCTACTGCTTCCTCAAGCACCCACTTTGTATCCATTTTGTTCTTATTCCACAACAAAAACTCTCTGTTTCCTGACTTCTGGTTGGAGTAGCATACAATTCAGATAATACAGAGCAACAATAGTTTTTCTGTGCAAAAAGCATTTCATATACTGCTAAAAGGAGTCATTATTCATCATGGCAGCCAGAAACTGATGTGCCATTGTGATGCAATGGTAAATACATTTTGGTTCACACCTGTGAATGCAGGAGGTGGGAAAGAAATTGAGTGTGTCTCATCAGTGCCATGTGGGGAGATTAGGACAATGAATGGACAGCCATCTGATATGTGACGATGACGCAGATGTGCACTGGGAAAAGAGTGTGGCGAGTAGGGTGTTTGCTCTCACGCAGCGATACTGTGCAGACAGCGTATGTGCATGCATGTATGCTTTTGTGGAACTGCGCAGGTGTGCCTTTGGGTGCTCGCATGTATGAGGATGTAAAAAGACAGCTGATAGGATGTCAATCACAGGTGCTTCAACTGTCACGGCGGTGCTGCTGGTGAGGGATGGCTCTGACCTTCAGCAGTGACAAGGGAGCTAGGCAGCACAATTAGACTGCACTTCTGCATCTCTCCCACTCTCGCTCTCTGCCTTCCTCTTGCCATTCATAGGCGACAGGCCACACCCACCTGCTTTCAGTACCCAGAGTTCAATGTCACCCGATGGGTGTATATCATTTCATGTTGAAACTGAAGACAGGGCGCCACCAGACAGGGACATGACGCCCACCTTCAACCATAGATGTGGGATGGACAGGGACAGGAGGTTTGCAAGTGGAAGGATGGAGTGACTGGATTAAAGGGACATGATGAAAAAGCTGAACAAAAAACAAAAGCAGCGAGACTTTCAGATTGGTCAAACAAACTTCCAGGTTGGTCAAATGTTGCGCTGAAGACAAGCACCTTAAAGCAACACACCAGGTTTTTCAAGTAACTTTATGTAAAACTGTGTAAAACACCTTGTGTCTGTGTGTCTAAACCTGACCAATCTGTAGCCATTTCACATTACTCACATGTTAAAAGGCCATTTCACTGCGTTAACCATGTATTAAAAACAGCTTTCTGGCCATGCTTAAGAGAACCTGGTGGTGACAAATAGTTGGTATGTGACAAATTTGGATGAAAATGTGTTTCCAATGTTTATGGAAGGGATGAATGAAGGTGCGCAGTACAGTTGTTACCCAAACTGACTGTTGTAAAAAACAAACAAGAGTGACTTGAACTACTTTCCGTTGTGCATTGTATTAGTCTGGGAACCAGACAAATCTGCTGAGCGAATGTATTCATATGCTCTGGCAGATACATCTGGACCCCCCTTCATGAGGTCCAGAATTCAACTAGACTTGGACCTGGTCAGTCCAATCACAACCATTTATTTTATATGGGTTGGGTTCTATACAGTGATTGAGAGTGGAGAATCACTTGTCCAGCTGAAAATTCAGTCCAGTCGGCAGCTCCATCTAGTGCAATGCCTCAAGCTCACAAAAATAAAAAACCGTAAAACTAGTCGGTGCTGATCAAATATAAATCAAGATTTTGTCAGTACATTGCATATTTCTCAACTAGAATGTCTTCGGAAACACACGTAAGTGTTCTGTTTAGATGTAATACAAGAAAGATTGTGACCAGTTGACCGCTTGTTTGCGTTTTGCTTGAAAATGGACCAAGCATTGCTATGTCACATGTTTCATTGCTGTGATTGGTTGTAGGTCTATCCATTTCTGTCCAGAGACATGTTAGCCTACGTGCATTGATAACACCCTTTTGAAATCAAAAATTAATTTCGTTTGTTTTCCTTCCAGAGCAGTTTTTTAGTAATGTTGCAGAGGAATTTTTGACAGCAGACATTTTGACATTTGAAGCACAGGTGGGAATTAATAACATTTACAATAATTAGTTCCATTAGGTAGAGTAAGTTATTCCAGAACACACACCAGATCATCCCCTAAGAGGAATATAGCCATCGTTTATGTTACTAGATTTATCTGTACTTTTCCATGACATGAAAAGGTCTTGAGGTCTATTCTGTGATTCTAGCAATTACCTAGGTATGCATGATGGCCAGACTTGCAAAAATAAAGGTAAAGTTCTTTTGATTTAAAATGGTATGTGTTTATTTGAAAAATGAAAGAGCAAAGCGAGGGGGTTAAATGAAAGGCGAATTAAACGCAGAGGTAAAAGGAAGGATAGTTACAGAGAGGAGGAGGTACGGTAAAAGAAAAGCAAACAAATGGAGCGAGGGCAAGGGGTCACTTATAAAGGAAAATGGAGAGCGAGTTTAGGATGGGTAAAGGACAGGTGAAGCCCCACATTGCACACAGGGTGTGATCCTCTCATAGACAGTGATGAGCGCAGGACCTCTGATGGATGGTCCAACCTCAGCCCTCTTTGCAGTGTCATTAGGCAGAGAGGTTTGCAGGACTTGTCTGAATGCAGGGTGCAGTGCCACCGGCCATTCATCACCGGCCTGCTGTGTCTGCTGAAGCCATCAAGAATAAAGTTCAATTGGTGTGTATTCCGGAGCTATGGGAAGTGAGGATTTTGACACAGGCAATCTATAAGTCATAACCCCCCGCAACATCCTTTGATTGATTTTACTGCAACGCGTGTGCTGAGAAGACTTTATGATTAACTGAAATCACAATATACACTGAACAAAAATATAAATACTTTTGTTTCTGCTCTCATTTTCACGAGCTGAAATGCTGAATCAAAGACTTCTCTGCACACACAAAAGGCTTCTTGCTCTCAAACCTTCACAAATCTATTGAAATCCAGTCAGTAAGCACTTCATCTTTGCCAAAATAATCCTTCCACCTGACAGGTGGCATGTAGAGATGCAGATTAAACAGCATGATTATGACACAGGTGTGCCTTGGACTGGTCGCAATTAAAAGACACTCTAAAATGTGCAGTTTTGTCTTGGAAACAGATATTTGTTAAAAGGAAACTTTTCATGTGGATGTCTGGTCACCGTTGATGGTAAATCTCCATCTAAGCAGTTGCTGTGCTATATTGACCAAGAAAACAGAGTTGTTCTGCTGCAAAATCTGTTGTTCTTCCTGCATCCAGTGATGTCATTGGATGTAAGGATAAACAACAGGTTATTTGAACTTCTAGCTTTGGCCTCTGAGTAGTTAGTTGCATGCTAGATGAGTATTTTTTCAAATTATGCTATGTTTTGGCCGACGGAGCAATAGCTTTAGGTTAGGATGGTGATGGGCATGGGAATCACAAGTTCGCAATGCATCCTGGTACATGTTGGTACTCAGTTTTCCTGGTCCATATAGCACTCACTGAGTAATTTACCATCAGCGCTGTTTGGACGTCCACATGAAGTGTCAAACTTTCCATTTAAGCGATGGATTGAGGTTATTTCATATGTGGCAACAAGTACCAATCTGTTTCCCAGGAGGGCAAAGTCATGACCCACCCTTCTCTGCCTCTGATTGGCTTACTTTTATATTCTTATCTTAACCCTAACCAATCACACCTTATGCATAAGCTAAACCAACCTAACCAACAAAGGTAATGAGTAGCAGCCCATCAGAGGCAGAGCAGGACTTTGCCCTCCTGGGGCAAAAAGTCCCTCAACAATGCAAAGAAGGCTTTTTGATTCATATAAATCACAATACAGTTGATTCACTTGTGTTTTTTTCTATGTGTGTTACACGAATGTGTAATTAAATTAGCATTTTGACTCAAACTCAAGACTCTCAGTTGGATATAGTGGTTTTCCACCGATATCTACACATTAGGATTCAGCTCTTCACACAGTAGTAAGGCCTGTTCATAAATTCAGTGGTACCCAAACTGGCCTCCAGCATTGGTTTTATCTCAGCTATTTTACTCCAGTATGAATTGGATACCACTATATGGCACAGATACAGAGCATAAGGGCAAACTAATTTTCTCTGTGCGGCGCAGCTAAACTGGTCCGACGGTAGCTTTATACGGAATTGCAGATGACATAAAATCTTTTTTTTTCATTTCTTTCACTGATGGGCATTAACCCTCAAAGGACGATTTGGGAATTCTACAAGCTTAAGGCAGATTAGGATCCTGATAAATCATCTATTGTTTTTTTCAGGACTGGATATAATGCACGCAGCACTGTGCACACTAGGAGTCAACAAAAAGGCCAGAATTTCTAGGTTAAAGAGAAAAAAATGAATGCAATGATAGTAATTCAAGAAAGAACACAGATATGGCTACTCAGCATGTAAATTTTGGCTCAGGTCAGCATAATGCCAGATCGGCAGGCCTGGTTTTATCACGACTGCTGGGACATTATGCAGTGTGATGGAAAATGGGCATTGTAAACTGGAGTGCATCTCACATAAATCGAATGGAAAAACTATTTTTTTTTTATTCTATAAAGTGGTAGAGGAGAGTAGCTCGCTAAGAGCAGTGGAGTGGCTGAGTGTGTGTGTTTTGAGTGTCCACTTTTAGACAGATGCTCATCAAACAATGGCAGACATGGTTACGGAGGTGGGAAGCAAACCCGTCAATCACGGCACAGCCAATACACTTCCATTTGAGGAAGCTGTCAGTCACCTGAGAGGTGTTGCAACGGCATGGTTGTCACCGGAGAGGGAGGACGGGCTGGAGAATACAGAGGGAGAGAAAATGAATTCGTAAACTGGATGGCGAAGAGCTGCCACTTCCTTTTCCTGAAATTGCTCCATACAGCTGCTGGAGATTGTTACTGTACGGCTGCAGTCAGCATTATTGAATTAGATACTTAAAGTCCGGTGTGTAAGAAAATAAGAATGGTTGTGTTTTTGTTACTTCAGAATGAGCCCTTTACATCTACAGAGTGTTTGGGTCCTTTTCCACTAAGGCCTGCCTGTTTCTACAGTAGCCCGAAGTGGACAAACCAAACACTGGCTCTAGAAAGGGTATTTTGCAAGTTTCACAGCCAGTGAAAGTTCTCATAAACATCTGGAAAGCCGCTGGGTTCCTCGTCAAAGACCGGTGCAGAATGTGGCCTAGACTTTTTTTGTCTTTTTCTTCTTTTTGTTTTTAACCCAAAAGCATTCCATATTAGACCACATCAACAGAAGTTCAGTTTAAGCAGAAACCTCTCACAGTCCAATTTCAGCTCCTGTGTTGACAGAAAGCAAGAAAAAAAAAAAAACAAGATTAAACTTTCCACCTGGCCTGTAGACACATCTCTCTTTAGGTTTTTAAAGAAGTGTGTTTACCACAAACAGGTCTTCCCGCGTCTGTGTTGAGGTAAAGAAAAAATGTTCCAGCTCAACCTGTACTGAATAAAAATAAAAAAAAAACAGCAACCCAATAATAAACATTTTCATACTGCCTTAAAAACTCTTTCTGGCTGAGCTGTGCAGTAAAGTTGCTGTAGATGAACTTCTGACTTCTGTGCATGAAAGTGTTTTAGAAAGTTTGGGTCATGGTCTGACACACATACAGTGCATCACTGTAGATCCTTCCCAGCCATATTTGTTCATATATTGCCATTATAAACCTAACCCATTATTGTGCACCACCTTCCCATCATCAAGACTGGTTTGAACCTCAATGGATGGGAGAATAACATATAAAAAAGACATTTTTTTATTGTATTCATCAGTGCACAAGACAAAAAAGACGTAATGAGATGAAAAATGATGTGACAACACGAAAAAACATAACAAGGCAAAAAAACAACAAAGACAAAGTAACGACAAAAAAACATAGAAGGCAATAAAAATGTAAAAGATGTAAGATGAAAACAACATAAAACAACATAAAAGACGTAATGAGACAAAAAAGCCAAAATGAAAAACAATATGAAACACATAACATAAAGAAATGAAGGAACAAGATGAAAAAGAAGTAACAAGACAAATAAAACTACGTTAAAGACATAAGATGAAAAACAACTTAAAATATGGCATAAAAGTAACAAGTGAAAATAGATAAGAAAAGGAGCCTCAACCTCAAAGAAATGGTGAGGTTCAGTAGAAATGTCCTTAAACTACTTTTGAGTGCATTTCAAGTTTTCCACTTTTACTCCAGTAAAGAAGTTGAATCAGCACTTCTACTATTACCAGTCATTTTTTACACAAGTGTCTGTACTTCTACTTGAGTAAAGAATCTGTGTAATTTTGCCACCAATGATTACGTCCTAATGCACACACATCTACTCTTGAGCGACCACTCCAACTCTATCTCAAAATGTCCTGCAGCCGAAATCTAAGATTGCTTCAACTGCCAGATTTCCAACAAGCGACATCATTTATCCCAATCTGTTACTGGGATATTATATTGGATCTGAGTGCTGTAGAAATCTTGGTGTTGTTTTTTGTTAGCTGCAGCCTCGGTCTGGGTAACCACTTCAAAACAGCCGTGCCATCCTGCTTGATTCAACTCAGGAAAATCTCAGAGATTAAAGTATTCCCTCCTCACGAAAACCCATAAACTGTCATGTACATGCCTTCAAAATATTATGTCTGGACTCAGTGTTCCCTGTCATCATCAGGCATAATTTAAGATCTTACCAGTTACTTTTAGAGCACAAGTGGGCCATGCAACCATTTATGTTTTTTCTTTTAAAGTTTAAAGCAAGGTTTAAAAGAATAGTTTGGGTTATTTGATGTGGGATTGTATGAGGCAATTATTGATAGTTTGATAGGTGGAGAGGGGCACCACCACAGTAGCTATGAACTGCTGTGAACAGGTTCAGCAACAAAAGGTATTTTAAACATTAAAAAAAAAAACAAATATTGCTGTCTCCAATCCAATCAAACTCCTGCAGCTGCCTCGCTCTGCTGGTATGTTTGTTATTGTGTGACTGAAATCAGTAAATCAGTGTGACTGATTTCACCCATGAAGTTTGGTTGGTGTAGAGAGATCTGGGTTTTATAAGAGCAGTTTCCTGATGGAAAACGCCGTCTGATGGCAACGTAAAGCGGTCAAAATATTCTTGATATAGCATGCAGGTCAATACATTCAGAGGTTTGACTTCTAAGGCCTTACTTAGTCTGGTATGACCAGTACTGAGCACATGGTGGCTCATTTTAGCAAACTTTAGAGGTTTAGGTGTTGCTCTGTAACTACTGAGTCCAGTCATTGACTGTCATTGTAACTGTCACGCCGTTCTAGCCTACTGCAATGACCTGTTCATCAAAGAGTAGGCTCGCTGTAAAGACTTCTCACCCTCTTTGGATTGAAAGTTGAGTTTCAAAGGTCTTTTTGTTTTCAATGTCAGCATTTTAAGCCTTCAACAATGATCATTATTTTCTGCTATTGTTAACATGTCACAAGGAGCATTAATGTGAATAATGTGACTGTTTTGTGCAGTTTTGTGAAGCCAGAAAGTCAGTGCATATTGTGCTGCTCAGCTTGCTGCCTTCCTGACCCGTCTGTTATTTCTCCATCTCTTTAATCTTTATGACTCGGGTGCACCAATAAAGACAAATTTAATCTAAAGTTTAGTTATTTACCCTGGAATTGAATAGCTGAGTTTAATCAATATGGAGGTGCTAGCTTAGCCAAATAAAAATTTTGCGACCTAGTAAAAAAGGGGGGAAACTGTTTTCAGACTGCTTTCAGATGCTCTGTATTAATTAACATTGTGTTGTTTCATAACCAACTTCAAAAAAAAAATAAAATAAAATAAAATAACAACAACAACAAAAAACCCAAAAAACTACTGTTTGGTAGTGAGCCAAAAAGTTTGAAAAAAATCGTATAGTTTGCGAGCCAGCTAGAAAGATAAAGCATAACATTGTTTACTAGCTAGCTAAAATGTGAAAGAAACCTTAACGTTTTTATTAGCTAGCTAAAAACCCATTTAAAAAATGTTGTTCGCTAGTTGGCTAAAAACTTAGTTAGCCCAATTAGCCTACTGATAATCTCTCAGCAGAGAAGCTCTGATTTCTCCTTTGAGAAAAACTTGTTGGTCGTATTATCAGCTGGAGTGGAAAAAAAGAAGAGACACAAAACTCAAGTATGTCCCCCAACATTTCTCAGAGGAGCATTATTTTTCTAAAAACATCTCAAAAAAGCAGTTATATAAGGTGAAACCTCCTCCAGTGTTGGTTTAAAGTTAATATTGGATCACATTTTGAATTGTACTTTTGTTTTGGTGAAACAGAATCAAATTTAATCGAAGTTGAAGTAAAAACTAAACTGATGTTCAGAGAGGTTCAGATGTAATCTTCTGTTATTTTGAGCTAATTTAAAAGTTTGGTGCAACATAGTTAAAGTTAAATCATTATTTAATCAGGTTTGAAGAAAATAACCTTCATTGCTGCAACCCACCCTTTGAGAATATTGTGTTAAAACAGCAAAGCTCATGAACGCTGTGTGCAAGAGTTTGCTACTTGTTTGCTACCTTGAAGTGCCATGACAGATTGTCTTGCAGAGTATAGGGCATAATTTCACAGTAAACTGGAATGGTGCACTGTATATAGCAACCCTGCTCACTGCCCACTGCCTCTGAGCTCCTTTGCAACCAAATAACCAATCCTAATACCCATCCAATAAGGCTTCTGGCTTAAGAGTTTCTGTGTGCAGTGATGTAAATAAAACCCTTGTTTTCCCCCCATAACCTAATCCTTGGACTTTATTATACAGTTTAGCTTTTAGAGAATGTTTTTACCTCCAGCTTTATCATTCTCTCCGCTCCTCCAACCCACTTTCTTCTTTTCATCCCCCTCTTTTATGCTTTATCCACTTTTCTCTCTTTCTTCCCTGTGACCTGGGTACGCCGGCACAATGTACTGTGGCCTGATCACAAATAATACCTAAATTGAAAGCTCATTAATGAAAGATTATGGCTCCTCTGAATAGCCACCCTGGGCTTTTATTCTGTGCCCATTTATAGTACAAAGAACCAAACACAAAAGGAGCAGGCATTGACCCCTGCAGGAGCATGAAAGACGACAGCGCCGCTTTTGTCCCAATATTTAAACACATAGCCTTGACCGGAAGTTATGACCCTCCACTAATAAGTAAAGAATAAACACCTTTTTTTAAAAAAAAGCTAGAAATATAGTGGTGGAAAATAAAAGAGAAGCGAAACATGGCGTGACAGAACACAGCATTTAGTCTATTTAACGACTACACTTGTGTTCCTTCCTGCTGCTCCATCTTGGATCCCCAAACACTTATAAATAGGTACTCAGTGAAAGCAATCAGAGGGGAAAGGAAAGCATGGGGGTAAACCAAGCATGATTACTGTGAGAGAACACGGCAGGAGGTCAAAGAAAAATGTATGGCTGAAAGTAAGAAGGAGCTAATTGGCTTGCTGAGCAGTGAAACCGGCCCCATCCATTCTCTTGGCTTTATTAAGACATGCCCTTCATTAGGTGAGTACAAAGGGGACAGAGCTATGATCACATTTATCCCAGGAAGGTGGAGAGTGTGTGCATGTATGTTTGTGTGTGTCGCAAAGGGACAGAGGGGGGTCTCCTTGTTTATATGTATATGCCTTTGTCGCAGTGTGAGCGTCAGAGGATGAGCAGAAAGACGCCGACAGAGACAGGGGATGAGATGGATGAGGTGGGCGACGTGTGTGCGCATGCAGCTCTGTTTGTGTGGAGACTTTGTCGAGATCCCAGCGGCACACCGTGTGCACGCGTGTGCGTGTGTTCACTTGTGAGCGTACACCTGCTGCTCGCATTAAAGCACGCACGGCTGTACACAGATACACAAGCTGACGCACATTCTTGCGCATACTGTATAAACATGTACACGCATCCACATGGAGACAATCAGCAAACAGACACACATTAACACAACTGTTATCTTTTTCTTCATCAAACTCTGCGTCACCGGTGGTCTCCACTCTGTGACTGCAGATGGAAATTAGCTTTTAGGTATAATCTGCTGCAACAAATGTTTGATGTATTATCCACTGGGGTTTCAAATTTGATGGATTTTCCTTAACTGATAGTTGAAAATGCAAACAATCGATTAACTGCGTATAAGATACAAAGTGCAGTTTTGTTCTCGCTTTTGTTTTTTTTCTGTTTTTTTCTTTATTCAACAAATTCCTCCGCCACGGAAAATGTCAAATGATGCACAATTTCTGCCATTTCTAGATTATCGATGAATGCATTTGTAATCGCTTTAATTCATAACGGTGATAAATTGATGAATGATTAGTCATCAACATCCCAATCTCAAACGTATCAGAGAACTCCAGCATGAAACGGAAGTGTGGTGCAAAGGTTTTTTTCCACCATTAGCTGCAGAAATGCTGATTTAAACAAAGAGAAACGGGCACCGGTGGAAAAATAAAAAAATCTGTCAGCAGCAGTTTTCTTGTTTTGCCCAGTGAATATGTACATTTTGAAAAGCTTTGGATTTTATATCTACATCTGCCAGTGGGCCATCATGATAAGAGGAGGCATAATAATATGTTAATTCCACTACAAGAGAGACTTCATGTTTTCTGTAATTAGGTGCGAAAAAAGACTCTGCAAAAAAATCAATATTGTGGATCCCTAGTTATAGACGCACGAGAATGAAAGACCAAACGAGGAGAGATGCCAGTTTTGGGTAAAGAAGAGACAAAAAAGAAACATAATCAGGAAAGCACCCATGTTAAAATGACATTTATTGAGGCATCTAGACTCCGCTTTTATCCAACAAACAGCTGCTATGTGGCAATAACAAAGACTGACTAAAACTCCCATTCTGGTACATTAAAAGCCTTCTAACAAGGCCATGAAGTGGAATTGTTTCCCGCCGTACTCCACACTGAACAAGTGTTGAATCAGGAGAGGATGCTGGATAATGGCCTCTCCTTCAAACTACCTCAGCTATCAAACGCTGTGCACATTGACCTGCACCAATCATCTTCACTAAGTGATAGTAAGTGGCGACAATTTAGGCAATTATCCCCAAAATTTCTCTTTTAAAGCAAGTGTTCTTTTCAATGAATTTGTATTGTCTGCTTGGGAAGATTTGAAAAGCCTTAAAGGCCAAATATGTATCTTTTTTTGATCATACTAATTACAATGTTGGTACTACATGTGTGTTTACGGACAGCAGATAAGGTAGCAGCGAGAGTTCATTCTATTTTGGGAGCAGAAGTTTGAACGTGAAGTTTTCTGACTCGCTTTCTCTGCAGTGACAACTGAGCAAAGTCTTTCTAATGAAGTGAACTGATGAACTAATAAACACCCCGCAATCCAGAAAAAAAACTTCTGGCTTGCTGAGGAAAAGACTGACACGTCCTCTGAGTATTTGAACAATTTGTCTTCTGAGCTGTTTCCTGGTTTGTGTTTGTTCTGACATTTTTCTCTTTCCCAGATCAAAACTGTAAGACATGTTTTTTAGTGAACTGAACTGTGCCACAGAACAGCCCACCTAAACTTTTTTGATCTTAATTCAGTTGTGAAACTTAAAAACTATTTTATTTGGCTTTATTGAAGCATGTTACCATAAGCTCCTTTAAGAAAAAGGGCAATGGAGGTTTGTGCAGCCTGTAACTGAGAGAAAGCGAGCTGCAGACTGAGAGTGATGATGACGCCCATATGTAGCACAGAGCTGTCAGTCTGGCAGTAAATGTACAGTTCAGGTTACAGTGTGTCAGTTCATAAATGCTGCAGCTTCTCAAGACAAACAAATATCGTATCTGTTATTTTCCAACTGCTGGAAAAATGAAGGAGCCCCGACGTAAGCTGAGCATGAATGGTTATCGTTATGCTAATGCTAACGTTGTACCTTTTTGATTGCAATCATATCCCTTCCAGCTTTATAATCTAGCCTTGTTGTGGCCTCTTTTCTGGTAAAATAAATACATAAAAATAAATCCAAAAGCAAATGTCTTTTGTATTTATTTAAACATTTTTCTGTATTGAAAACAGTTGCTGTGGTTGTTAGCATGATGTTAGTTTTTGTTATGTTCTTTTTACAGAACATAATGTAAATTGTTTTTAGTTTTTAGTATTAGTGTTTTGTTCTGTTTGTGGTTTTTTTTATTTATACTTATTTATAGTAATAAAAAGTTGTGCCCTGATGTCATTTTGGACAATAAAGTTTATTGTTAAACTGTAAAATATCATGCCTCCATTACATATCTTTGTTAAAGGGCTTTGATAACCACATTTGAGGGATCACTGCAAAAAATACATGTTGATTTATTTCTGTATTCTATATAAAGAATATTGACCAGTATATTGATATAGATTTTTCCCCCTCTCTAATATTGACAGCGGCCCAAAGATCCAGTATTGGTCAAACTTAAGATGCAAGTACACAGCTTAACAAAATATATAACATGTTACATATTATAACTTTAATAACTTACTTTTAGCATTAAGAATTCCTTCTTTCGAACTTGAAGCCTGCTAGAAAGGTTGAGGTGTCTCTGCAGAATAAATCAAGCGCACCCTCTGCGACCATGTAGTTCCCGCTCTGCCAACTATAGTCCCATCAGTGCTACTGCTTCAACACTGCTGCATCCACCTGCAGGATCTGATTGAGTCACCCACCCCTGAGGGAACTGCTATTTGGCATCTCTCCAAATATCTGTGGTATTTGCACAGAGGTTTATATTTGCACAGATTATTCAGTGATAATACTGTACTCACATAATAATAAGTCCAATTCTTGTGATTTGGCTGACTCGAATATAACAAATGGTGGCCAAGACGAGCGAGGAATGTGTTACGTTGTGGCTGACATGTCATCGTCACATGAGCAACACTCTCTTCAGTTCATTCTCACATTGGACTGTAAACTTGGCTTGATAAACAGTGGTACCCGTACGGGCAGTTACTGACAGCTGAAGTTGGCAAACTCATTTGCTGCACCTGTGTGTGTGCGTGTGTGTGCATGTGTCTGCACGTTCGTGTGCCCGGCCTGTCCAGTCTACAGACAAAGTGAAGAATAGGAAAAGTAGACTCCTCTTTTCTCTTCCTCTGTCTGTGATTCCCCTTCTGTAACCTGCACATACATTATTGAACACTCAAGAACATTGTTCCACTGCGTTAATTTTTCAGCAGGCCAGGGGTGGACTGCAGACACACCCCATCCCTAAGCCATGGGTTAGCCAGGTCACTGATGCATACTGTCTCGTATAGTTGTGTGTGTGTGTGTGTGTGGACTGTGTGTTTGCTCATTTATTTCCCCTGACTGAATTTATTTCCTCATACAGCGCTAGCGGTATCTGTGAAAGTCCAGAGTTTTGAGGATTACTTTAAAATGTGTTTAAGTACAATTACTGATCACCTGTTGTAAATCCAGGTATCACAGTATTAAAGTAACTTGATTACTTTATGTTACTTTTGGATTACATGAAGTTGAAATTGTTTTGCCCACTTCAATGTTTTATGTTTGTTTTTGGTTTATTAATTGTTTGGCCTTCCTTTGTTAAGTGCAAATACAAGTTTACATTAGTAGCGGTGATTATGCACATTTAAACTTACTTTGTTAGGTATGCCATTGGGTTTCTCTGTAGCTAATGTTAGCAATTAGTCTGTGTAGCTAATATTGTCTGTTAGACCGTGTAGCTAATGTTAGCATTTGAACTGTGTAGACAGTATTTGCGGTTGGTCTGTGTAGCTAATGTTAGCGGTTGGTCTGTGTAGCTAATGTTAGCGGTTGGTCTGTGTAGCTAATGTTAGCAGGTTGGACTGTGTAGATAATGTCAGCTGTTGGTCTTAGCTGAAGGCAGAACTATCGCTGTACTACTGATACTGTTCCTCTTTTCTGATTTAAAGACGAAATAATGTTGAAATTTCCAACCAGTGAATCATTTTTTTTTCACTAGACAGCATGGGACTGTAAGATTAGCTGGTTTCACTGACACCAAAGTGGTGTTGTGAGACCCATTGAAGTGTTGCAATGTGTTTTGACATGTGCACACTGTGCATGGTAGTATCCAAATTTTCATTTTAAAATGTTTTTAAATTGTAATCCTGCTAATAATTCTCATTTTTATTTAATGTGTCTGTAATCTGATTATGTCTTTTTTTGTTGTAACTGTAATGGAATACAGTTACCTTTTTTTCCTATGCTAATTATGTAATCCCATTATATTCCCAAGACTGAGTAAGCCCAAACATCTCTCACAGGCTTTAACCATTTTAAATTTCCCCATTTCTTCACTTTACCTGATGTATAAAATCTCCTCTGACATTTAATTTGAATAAAATCTTACAGTACGTTTAATTTTGGATGGGAGATGCAGCTTAAATCTTGCCTGTTTGAATGTCTGAGGACCTCGGTGGAGCGTAGCGAAGGTTATCTGCAGGGATGTTTCATGCAGGATTTTTAGCCATATGATCCTGACACATGAGATGCCTCTCGGCTTTATTGTGTCCCATAATACAGGAATTGATTTGCCTCCATAAACATAATAGCATAATATGCTCAGTGTACTGTGCACCACACTCCAGCACTAAGGAGATTTTTCTTTCTGGATCTTGTGGGAAATTAAACCAGCCTGCTCCTGAGCAAGCACACAAACACACACATTCTTAAACACACACGTATACAAATTTACGTCCAGAAGAAAAAGGCAATTACATAAAAGTAACAGGAATGGAGAGGCATGTATTGGCATACATTAAATCATATTTCCTTTCATTTTTATAGAACATAATCTTTCCCACACTTGTGTATTAAAACTTTTTTCTTTGTGTGGCTCTGTTTCACAGCATTAGCTGCTTAGTCTAGCTTTGCAAGTCATTATTGGAGGTGGGGAATGGATTGCTGTGGGGTAAGTGATAAAGGTAAGCGCGCACGCTGAGAGCTTAGCCTGTCGTGGCTAAAGGTTAGCTCATAGATTTACGACTGCCGCCCCTCTTCGCCGAGGCTGTTTAAAGAGGTAGACGCTTTTAATGTTTGAGCTCCCGTGATTGATTGTGGCCAGACGCCGCCGTCTTATCCCCACACTGGAGGAGATGAGACGGGAGGAGAGGAGAGAAATATGAGTCATATCATATTCAAACTTTTGGAGATTCACATTTGATTCTTGTGCCATGTACACAGCTTTTTTTGTAAACATCAGTGGTGGAAGAAGTACTCAGACTCTTGCTTAAAGGACCAGGGTGTAGGTTTTTGTGGCATCTAGCGATGAGCTTGCTGATTGAAGGCGTGTCGAATACCTTTTGCAAAAAAATGCAAAAAGCCGTATCTAGAGCTAGTATTTGGTTTGTCACTTCTGGGCTACTGTAGAAACACGGTGGTGCAAAATGGCGGCCTCAGAAGAAGAGGACCCATGCCTTCTGTAGATTTAAAGGGCTCATTCCAAGGTAATGACAAACAAAAATTCTTATTTTCAGGTGATTATACACTAATGAAAAGGGTTAGTACTTATATTCTGCCAAGAAATTGCCCTAAATCTTCAGGGTTTGGGAGGTTTACTTCAGAAATCTACAATACAGCTAGAGATGTAAGAGTTAGAGTTGTAGAATAATGTTACTTGAGTACTTACTTTCAACATCACCACCTAAAGTCCCAAAATGTTTTTTCAGTAGTTGTAGTAAATATTTACAGGTTAGCTTGCTAACTGGATTTCTGTTTAGCTAACATTAGCGGCCGGTCTGTCCAGCCAATGTTAATGCTTCGTCTGTGTAGCTAATGTTTGTAGTTGTTCTGTGTAGCTAAACGTTAGCATTTTGTCTGTGTAGCAATGATAATAACTTGACTGTCAGATAAGCTTGTTATATTCCTTATTTAAAAATATATGCAATCCTGCTAAATAATCCCAGTATTTACAAAATGTATCTCTAATCTGATTACCTATTTTTTTCTGTATGGAGTACAGTTACATTCTTTTGTATCCTGATTACATAATCCCATTAGATTTAATCTGTTACTCCCCAAACCTAAGTAAAAATAGTAGTGTAGCCTAACTTATAATGATATGTCAGAATATAATGAAATGTCATGTAAAGCATTAGGTAGCATACAATGAAAACACTCAAGTACAAGTTTCTTAAAAAATGTACTTCACCCCAAAATCAGCATTACACATTTTTCCTCTGGCCTGTGGTGCTGCTCATCCTATCTATTTGTGGTTTTCAAAGCACCAAAAAACACATTTGAAATACTCTAAAGCGATGTCTCCTTCCAGCATTACAAGGCTCAAGGTAATGCACAGAACTTGTTGTGAGCAGTTTCTTGTTGTGAGCAGCAGATCTGTGGATTATCTTGAAGAAAAATATGTATTTTTGAAGTAGAGTCTTCTTGCTACACTTCATCACATTGTAGGTCGCTGCCTTGGGGAGGTAAAAAAGTCTCATGTATTACAAGGAAAAGTTAAGATAACTGAAATATCAAATATCTGAAAAAATAAAACATTGTGTCGCAAAGATATGCTTTTATTTTTTTCTTTGTCTTTCAACCAATTTGTGCGACCTTTGTCCAGATCTTTTTTTCCCCAATAAACTAAATAAATAAAATGACAAATAAAGAGACATAAGTAATAACCACTAATGAACTTGCGCCCTTGGCCGGGTCATTTTCTGCTGCCCACTGAGAGTCAGGCTTCCAGACGGCGCAGGGGTCTTTGGATCTGCAGCGCTGGAAGACCAGCAAGAGTAGAGATTAGTGCCCGACAGCATGGTCTCATGGGAAATGCAGTGCTGGAGGCGGGGAGGAGGAGGAGGAGGCGTCACTGAGCCATGAAGGGCCAACAGTAATACGCTGGAGATGTGCCAAAAGCTGTGTGCTCGGGCAAGATGTGTGTGTGTTTGTGCACTTGTATGTATGTATGGATGAGGGGTGTGTGTGTGTGTGAACGGAATAGTGAACAGCTGATTGGGTCTGTATAATCCAGATATGTGTGTTCTGGGTACGGACAGAGGCTAGTGGAAATCAGCAGCTGGCCTTGGTTTGAGTGTCTCCTAGGGATGAGTAAAATATCAGTCACACACACACACACTCACAGTCTGCCAAAAGACGCACACACACACACACACAAAACAGACACGCACAAACTGTACCGTTCTGTGCTGACATACATAAACTGGCACATTTTGGAGCTCCTCCATTTCCCATCCCGCACACACACACACACACACGCACACACACAGCAAGAGGGCCAGACCAGTGTGCTAAATAAAGACAGACAGTAGAACAGATTTTCACACCCAGCGGGGCCATTAGCAGCTCAGTTAGACCACCAGCAAACTTCCATCCTCATCAGCATCACAAACACACATTTTAGACACCTGCCATCAAAAAATGACACACACACACACACACACATGCATCATGCAGATGTAAACAAATACTCCACATCAGGAATCCACATACATATTTTCACTCTCATTCACATCCACACACACATTTATGATCAATGAATAGTCTGTCAACACCTGTGAGTAAGTTTATGATTAGGTAAAGTGAAAAGTATAAGTATTCACCTGTGTGTGCGTGTGTGTGTGTAGGTGTGTATGCGTGGCCCCCCCAGGCTGCAGCTGAAATATGTATGCCGTGTCCAGGAGCACCGGGCCCCTGAGGATTGAGCTAGGAGGGAGGTTGCTACTCATGGCTGCCGCCGCAGCACCGCAGCCTTCTGGGAGCTGGAAAGTAGCCTGCGTGCGCGTCGCCTGCCTGACTTATCCGTGAAAACTCAGCCATGTGGTTTGCATTAGGCTCACTAAAGCTGAGAAAACTGTCATCCTCGAAGCTGGCGAGCTCTCGGGCACATTGTGCAGAACGCAGGTGTGTTTAGATGTGTTGTAATGAAAATTTTAAGAGGATATTTCCTCGACATTGGACAAGAATGGAAGAGATTAAAGATTATTTCAACACATTTAGCCGCTATTCAGCTTGCGTTGCCTTCTGTCCAATGTGTCTGTGTTCACCATGAAAGAGACAGTCCTACGGGGAAAAACAACCTTTGTCCGAGGTCATAGGTGCATTGTCATGTAAAAGCAGCATCAATCAGTTGTCTGAGGGGACAATGATTTCATGGTTAAAATGCTGTTGAAACGTGATTGAATTTGAAGTATTTCTTAAAGCTGCAATGTGTAAGATATAGACAGGATTTTGACTTAAAGTCACTACAAGGAACTTTAATATTTTATGTTTTTTGAGGCTTCTCTGGGCAAAAGTGGTGTTTCCACTGTATTAGCCACAAAATATTAAGTCAAAAATGAAAATATCCAACTGGCTAACACACTACTCACTGTCACTCTCCCCGGAAAAATCAAATAATCCAATTTCATGGAGAATCCAATCCAGTGGCAGGCATTAACAACAACTATACAGAAATAGCCAATCATCTTGCTGCTGGTCTTGTTAACTTATGTGGGTCACAGGTAATAAATTAAGACAATTTCAGCACTCCGTAGTAGCTTTAAAATGTGCAAAGCATCAACTAACATTACAGATAGAAAGTGAAGATATAACAGTTGATAAGATGTCTATATATTGTGTTGAGATATCTACTGACGCTAGTATGCTAACCAGCTAACCCCAGCTCGTCCTGTCTCTTTGTGCAGCTCTCCATTATCTCCAGAGTCAAAACCCCTGTTAGAGCCTTTGTAAATACAGATATATCTGTTGTCAAGCTGGCCTCCGTCTGTCTCAAACTGGTTTAATTGCCTGCGATGGAAACAAATACTCCACTGGTGCTCCGAGTCATAGTAGAGCCCTTAGCGGCACAGCTAACTGAGCTAACAGCAGCTAGTTGGCCAGCTACAGCCAAAGAGAGTAACAGCACAGAGTATAGTAAGCAAAAATCTAAAATAATGGACCTGTCCCATATTTGTTTGGAATTACCTTTAACAGTCAGACATATTTTACACATTGCCCCTTTAATGTTTTAGAGTGATTATTTTCTTTGAAATATTTGTGCTGTCTTATTTTTTATGATTACCAATTTATTATGGGTCGCGTTAGAGCCTTAACACTGATGAAGAGGAATTTAAAGGGTTGTTTTGACCTTTTTAAGCTGAGTGTTTTGAGGCAGAATAGGAGAAATATCCCAGACTTTAGCTCTTGTTATTTTAGAAATGAATTCTCCAAGTTCTTCTCAATTATGAATTCTCACCCCAGGGCAGGCATTTGTACCTGGCACTGTTCTCATTAATGAGGGAGCTGATTTAATTGACTGTGTGCTGCAGACTGGTTTGTGAGCGTCCGTCTGACGCGCCGACCTGCACGCACCCGTGCACGCAAGCACACACACACACACACACACACACACACACATGCTCACACGCTCCGGCTTTGAGTCGACCTGGGCTGTGGCCCCGGGGAACATCCTCTGGCATGAGCTGTGCTGTATGCTAATGAGGGACCTCTATCACACAATAATTGCTTTGTATTGCACAGGAAGCACACAGTTGCATAGTGGAAGCTCTGTTTGGGTTGTGTTTGGTTTTGTATTCACATTTGTTGGATTTGCATAAAGACTGAGTGGTTATTGTGGGTGTGACTATGCATTTCATGTCATGGCTGACTATTAATAGACTGTGTCACCTAAACCTCATTTATCAATGGCTGTTTGTTGTTTACAGTATGTGCTGCATGGTTAAATTTATACAAAGCTATAATCCTATAGGTCCCCTGTTCCCGAACTGGGGTGCATGAACTGATGTGGGGGGGTTACGTGGGAAAAAAAAAGGTGATGTGTGCAAAATACAGGCTTGCTCAGACTGTGTGTGGAAAACGATTTAAGACTCAGACTCTCAAATTCAGCCAAACATTGCAAAGTTATGTGTGTCCTCTCAGCTACATGCTTTTATGTGCTTTATAAGTACGTACGTGTGGAGGGGGATTACAGACGGTAATAAAAAAAAATCATATAAAAGTGTCTGGGTGCGGTTACGAAAACTTCAGAAAGTCTGTGAAATTCCTAAATTCCATTATCTCCTCCTGATACATTCAAGCACTTTCTCCTCTGCCTACGCGTCACATATTTATACTCCGTCTGCTTGTGTCACTCATAATAAAAATTCCCTCTGAAATATGATTTAGATCACTTCATTCCTGTCACGGTAATTGCAGCGGCTATTCCATTTTTAGGGACATGTCTTTTCATTGTTGTGACAGTTATGCTAAAGCCAAGGTGCTCGTGAGTTTAAAGGATGTGTAGGCAGTGATGCAGCGGTATTATACCTGCCAGCCCTCCTGTTTTTCCCAGCATTCTCCCGTATTTCATGGCCATCTCCTGGCACTCTCAAACTTTTTTTTGAATGATCGTCATAAATAAATCCAGAAGTTTTCTTTGCCTGTCTGACACAGGCGCAGTTCAGGACGGTCACTTTAATATTTTGCACCCTTAGCTGAAATTCTTGCTAACTTGGTCAGCATGTAAGCTAGCTACTGGAGACCTCTCAGTCATAGAGTTTGACTGTGTGTTCTAGTTAGCTAGTTACTAACCCACAGATATTTTTTCCGTATGTGTGCAAGTGTTTATTGTATCACTGTAAGAAGTCTGTTCATGTGTCAGCTATGCTATGTGCCACTATGTTCACCAGCTAGTTGCTAACTTTCACCGAGTGCCATTTGGTGCAGGGCAGGCTGAGTACAGTTGGTTTATCAGAGTTTTTTTATGCACAGCTGCCTGCTCACTGAGTGAACACCGACCCCAGTGAGCACCAACTGAGATTTCAACATTGATCTCCGGTTGAAAACTGGTTGATATTTGGTCTGAATGTCTAACTGGCCTCTTTTCAACCAGCTAAAATGCAGTCACAGCATCAGCGTGTCACAAAACACATATTATGATAATTTATTAAGTTGTAGGTTGAAAGGGAAACTGTGGTGTGAAGGTGTTTCTTCATATTTCACTGCTAGGTTAAATGTGGTTTACATGAAGCTGTAATTTCAACACATTTAATGTGTCATATGAAAGGTCATAAGTATTAACTGTATATAGCTGTGTGCTGCCAACAGAAAGCTTCCTGGGGGAAACTTTTTAATAGAACTGCGCTTTTTTGCTCTAGCCAAACACGCATAAGTAGTAAGGCGTTTTGGTTACAGTTTGAACCTCTTCAAAGTTATATGAACTGGGTTTAAGTGTAAAGAATGACTAGACTTTTAAATTAACAGGAAGATTCAGGACTTTCATTCAGGTGACTGGGGTTTGAGTCCTGTGTTTGTCGATATATTTTTTTTGTGGCTTTCAACTGAGAAACTTGGGTGTAGTTTCAGAGTGAGAGGCTATTATTTGCACAATGTAGAGGATGAAAAATGTGTTGAAAATCCTGTTAAAATAGGGTCTGAATGTGAACGTTCAATCAGTGTCTTCAAATAGCTTGGGGGGAAAAAACTTTCACTTTTTAAAACTATTCTGAACGTCTTCTCACCGGTGACCACAGTTGTTTTTTTTTTTAAACATCTTTTTAAAGGAAAGATGCTGCCCAGGATTGTTGATATAAAAATATCGCTCAGTGCTGCTTTAATTGCATTATCATTATTATAATTATTGGAATAGTATTAGCTTTTGCACCATTTTCTGACTTTTATCACACGTCCCCAGTGTGTTTTTCTCCTGCTGCGTGAGCTGATTCCACAGTCAGATAGATATCACTGATGAGCTCTCATGGACTTCCTAATGAGAGGGACTCCTGCAGATACACATCAGTGATCAATGTTTTCTTTGGCCTCACACCTTCCTGTGGGTAAATGAGTATCTGTGCATGGGTGATACGGTTGTGTTTGCACACCCCTCTCCTCCTCTCGCTGCACCACTGTCCGTCTCTTTGCTCTCTTCCCCTGTCTCCCTCTTTCTTTTTGCAACCCCCCCCCCCCCTTTCTTCGCACTCTTTTATCTCGCCATCTTAGATAAAAGCAAAGCGCACATCGCCAGGGAACAATTAGTCTCGGCCATCTCCAATCACTACCGCACATCTCAATCTCCCTCATTTTTGCAGCCTATCTTACTTTATTCCAGGCATAGAATTAACCCACACTGCTTTGGGAAATGCCCAGGCACTCCAACTCTAAAGGCACTTCACAGTCTATTTTACATTTTATCTGTATTTTGCATCTGTTAAGCCCTCTGTGTGCCACGCCGCTCGCTCATATATCATTTTCACTCGGTCTTTTCTTATATCATTTAACCTAAGTTTTCCCTTTTCCTTTGGTTCATTGTGAATTCTTTCTTTGCGCTGACAGAGACTTCACTTCACAGTGTGACTTTCTGATTAGCCGTGTCTCTGTTTTGGCTCTGCTTTTTTTTTATGCCTCTGCTGTGTGGAGGCTTTCTTCATGTTTGACTAGCTTAAGGGATCAGATTTTAACAGAACACAGCGCAGTCAGGATGGCAAGGGGCACAATTTCCAACTTCCAAATGCTAGGTAGTGATGTGAGTTGAGTCTGACAGATCAATACTGTGTGGTGCTTTATCGAGTCTCCTCTGTCTTCTTCTATTTGTTATAAATATTTATTCATGACGGCCTGTCGACGGGGCTGGTGCTATGGATCTCAAAAGTCAGAAGTTCAACCAAAGTAGTGTTTATAAATATGCATTATGAAGATGCTGGAAATTATGAATATTCATTATTGACTTATTGAGATATGTCATGCACTTTTGAACTGCAGGCAACTACTGTTCATCTGCTTGTAATTTCTTTTTATTTTCTTCATTATGTACCTTTGTGTATTATGTTTAAAATCCTTGGATTTCTGTTTTGAAAAATGCAAATTCATTTCTACTGAGCAGCTGATATTTTTCGCTTTAAAGTTCCTCAGCATAACTTAAAGGGCCTCCCTCCCCTTCCAACTGTGTAGGCGTGCCTACGGTGGCCATGAAGCTCTTAAAACATGCAAAAGTCTCTGGTTTGGTTTGCCTGTTCTAATCTACTGTAGAGAAATGGCGGTCCAGCAAGGCGGACTCTGAGAAAGATAACCTGCTCCCTGTGTGGAAATAAACGGCTCATTCTCGGTTAACAGAAACCGTTCTTATTTTCTTCCATATTCTGCTGACAGTGGGCCTAAATCTTACACACTGCTTCTTTAAAATAACATGTAAATCTGCAATGCACTGTTTTGAATTTTTCATAACGTTTCATAACTGGGATAAATTCTGCCTTTTTTGTTGACAAAGTTTTAGAGAGGTGTTGATTCAGCTTTTGGTTAGTTTGAACTGTACTGTATTATACTGAGAGTAGTTTCTAGTATTTTGTTCAGCCCCAAATAACAGCGAGTAAAACCTACATGATTATTTTGAAATAAGAGCATGTAGAACTAGAAACTAAGAATGCTTTACCGTATGCATTTGTACATACACACTAGTATCCTGGTCATGATCCATTTTTTGAGTATCTGGGTTGTGTTTTGTGCGTGTATTATTTAAGTTTTGAGAAACCTGGATAGAAACCAGGTTACTGAGGCATGTAAACACCTTATCTGGGTTTCTGAACCATCTCTTAATGGCTGTGATTGTGAAACCAACACGCACCTGCAGGCCGACAATCGAAAACCTGGAAAATCTCAAATATAATCAGAAACAGGATAAAGGCTTAAAACCATGATTCTAACGCCCATGTTAAAAGCACTCCATGATGCATTTCTCCAATATAAGATACTGTACCACTGTTATATCCTTAGATGTGCCACTTTAACTTCTTCCATTTGCAACAAAAAAAATTTCGTCGTTGTTTTTTTGTTGTATTTGTGTAGCACCAAATCATAATAAAGTTTCTCCCACCATGAGCAAGCACTGAGGCAACTGTAGGGAGGAAAAACTTCCTGTTGTGTTTCTGGTTCTTCTGTAAGGTCACGTTTGTAGGCTACGCAGACCCGTACCTCGGTAGTCCTGACATACTGTTAGCTAGCCGGTGGCAAATACTGTATGCAAAGGCTGAAAGGCGCAAAGCGGTCGGGATGTTTATGAAACTGTGGCGCCGTGTTGTGCTCACAGTGCGGGGACAAAACTATCTTCTCATCAAATCAGGCGTATGCTTCCAGAAGCCTCAGTAGCAAATCTGATTCTGTGAGTGAAAGTGAAAAGCTTGTAAATCATCTTCGGTCTCTCACTCTATTTAACTTTCATCCTCTATTTTCCTCCTCATTCCTCCTCTTATCAGTCTACCTCCAGTGGATTTGTCGAGCCCGAAATTGAAGAACAAAATATCAGCACTATAGATCATTTTGACAGTTTAATTTCAATGCCTGATTATCAGTCAATTTGATAATTATATTATCCAACCATCCAATTAATGTGTTCTATATTTACAATGATCATCAAGTAAGCTCTCCATTTTTGCATCATTTATCAAGGGTGAGATATTAGAACCGCGAGGGACCTTGACAGTGTGTATGAGGCTTCTTGATTGAGATATAAGAGCAGTGCCACGTTCAGTATGTGCATCACCCTGTGGAGAGGTTCTCGCCGATCTCCTTCAATCCGTTCCTTCACACTCAACAGAGCGTCCTGGAGAAATACAGAAAGAGCGAAAGACAAATCGAAACGGAGCGGAGGCGAACGAATGGTGAAAGGATTTTATGCCTCCTCCTTTTCCTGTCTGCTCCGTCTAGCTCGGAGGAAAGCGGCGCGCCGCTGTTGCCAATGAGTTACCGACACACAAATGCACCGAGCGGGGGAGACGCAGGAGCAATCTATCATGACTTGATGCCTCTGCTTCTCTCTCCCCCCCTGTTAGCCAGACATCTCTGACACTCCCAGAGCGAGTCGAGATCACCCAACACAAGCAACGCGAGATTAGGTAGCTCCAAATGGGACACGTTCAGAAAGGGTTTTCCATCTGGAGCGTGGCAGCTTGGTGTTTACATGCCACTGATAATCAAATACAGCAGGGTTTGCTTTGTCTTAGGTGAGATCCCAGCATCTGACCATCAACAATCTGTTACAGTCAGAGGGATGTAAGCAGCGACTGCAGCTGCCTCTCTGTTCAAGTCCTCCCATTCAAATGCTTGCCAGTAGCTTGACAACTCGATGTTTGCCCCTCATCTGTGCCTACCTTGTCGGGATGAAAGATAACTTCCCATGAAATAAATTTGCTTCTCTTTCTCTCTCATCCCCAAAGCTCACACATCTCTCCTGTCATTCTTTAGTTTTTTTCATGTGCACATTTGTGCCTCCGGGTTCATGGATGTGTGTGTGTGTGTTCTTTATTCGGATGTGTTTGTGGTGGTTTTTTTTCCCGTTTGCTCGGTTTAGATGTCTCAATAAAAATAAAAACAAGAGACAACTTGGGCTCACCTCCGTTCTCTGTTCTTTACAGATGACGTGCCTCCCTACTTCAAGACAGAGCCGGTGCGTAGTCAGCTCCATCTGGAGCGCAACAGGCTGGTGCTGACGTGTATGGCCGAGGGAAGCTGGCCTCTAGAGTTCAAATGGATCCACAACAGCACGGAACTGACCCGCTTCTCTCTGGAGTACAGGTGAGGACAAACTGGATGAGTTTCATCACTGGCTGTTTGATTGATGGCTACCAGAGGAGGCAAAACTACACCTATTCTTTACTAAAAAGTTAAAAGTAAAAGTACCGATTCAATGTCTTCATCTTTTCATTTGTTTCTTGTTACTTCTGTCATGTCTGATATGCATTTTTCTTTAATGTGTTAGTGTCCCATCCATTTTAGGTTGAATTTGCATACATAAATGCATAAAGCTAAAACATAGTACATATATCTGGTCAAAGTTAAATCAGCATCAGTATCTTTGACATTTAAGACTAAACAAGCTAAAATCTCAGGCGAAGTACAATGTGCTAATGCTATTGAAAGGCAGCTAACATTTGCATTAACATTAAGCTCTATCCCAAGTTACTTACTGGCAGATAAACTTCATATCTCTTAAGTACCCTGATTATATTATTTTTAATGATTCCTGAATCAATTTTTGCAGCATATATGAATACATATATATATATAAACATATATATGTCAGTAGTCTGTTAGCTCAATGCTAACACATAATAGGAATTTCCATTGGCGCGCTAACAGAAATTAGCATCATAATTCTGTCTCTGTATCTGTATTCAGATATGAGACCAGAGGCTGCTGTGGTTTATACCAGAGGTCGTATTAAATCAGGCAAATGTTGTATTTTCTAACCTAATATTCATTGGTAATTCAACTGTTGTGCCTTGAAAGCATCAAGTTGATTTTATGTCGACACACAATTAATTATTAAATGTACTTCTTACATCATCCAACAGCACATTTCATCTCTCTCTTCTTTATTTTGAACTAAACAAAATTTTATGATCTGAGCCTCAGCACCGCCCCTCTAACTGAGGGACATCAGCAGTAACAAACTGAATAAATTGGAAAAACCCTGTCTTGAATTGGAAATAGACACTTTTTACGGTGAAGATATAAAATAAAAAATAACCCTCAGTTGAAGGGAATCATCTTAAATTCCAATGATGCTGTGATCATGTTTCTTGATGTGTTAGTCTTACAGCACTTCACAGTACTAGAATAGCATTAATATTTATTACTGTATGTTATCAATCCCTCCAAGAAGTTGCCATGTTGCGATCACAAAAATTAATGCAAATTCAACCAAACCACTTGAATTCTGCATGAACTTGCAATTTTGTCCAGTCACAGAAACTTTTCCACAAGTTTGACCGTAGCTTCCAACGAGTTCCACCCAAATGCAAAAATGTAATAACCACACAAGCTGATGACTTTTTAATTTTTTTAAATTTTGTCACGGGCACCAAAAAAGAACATAAGGTTTTTCACTATTACTGACATTATCAAGGCTCTGTGTATATATATTTTATAATTTTGCACTTGCTCTTTTGACTGAGTTTGGGCTCTAAAAGATTTTGCTTCTTTGTGGAAAACCACCCAGGCGCACGTCTTAATTTGCAAATCAGGCATATTTCTTTTGGATGTTCGTTCTGAGTGTTCTCAGTAACTAAGGTTCAGGAATACAGAACGTGCTTGTGCTCTCAAGCACAGCACACGTGAAGCTGCTATGAAATCAGGCGTTTTAGGCCATAATGATCCCAAGAAAATCCTGGAGGAACTGAATTATAATAATATTACAATATTGAAATGAGTACTTGTGTAAAAATGCAACTTTGGGTAGAAGAAATATCTGCTTCCATTGCATTATTTGTGCTGTACTGTATCCAGATTGGCCAACTGGTGTGTTTCTCTACTCACAAAATCCTACACACTGGTCCTTTAAAGATTAAGGCTCAAAGCTTCTTGCTTTTATCATAGTTATTGCTGTTTGTCCCTGTATTATTCTGCATGCACATTATTTTCAACGCTTACAGTTTCATCATGGAACATCCAGTAGCTCTTGCTGCTTTGCTTTTCCTCTCTTTCTCTTTTTTCGCCTCTGCCTCCCTCCTTTCCCCTCGTGGCTCTGTGACCTCCATCACTCTCCCCAGAGAGGCAGCGCGCAAGTGAAAGGAGTGAATGAGGGTTAGGGCAGCAGATAAACCGTCTTTAATGGTAACTGGAAGATCTGTAATGTGGCAAACATTGCTCTTATCGCAGAGAGCAGTGTGTCTGCGCCGGGCGTCCCCGTGCGTATGTGTGTGCGCAGGCGGCGGTGTAAATGAAGCACTGGAGGATTGAGAGAAAGCCGGTCGACACACACTTTGCTGATCGCGGCTGAACTGTTGTGGTCATATGTGAGAAAGCGTGTATGTGTGTGAAAACAACAGAGGTTGAGCCGACAAGCAGCATCAGCTTTGTTGATGGAGCTGGGCCTTTCTCCTGACCGTCTCTGGAGACAGATAAGACCAGAGCGGGAAGGGCAGAAGTGACACACACATGCTATAGCAATTGATCAGAATAACATTGTCTGTTGGAGCCTCAGGGCCTCTTTGACTCTGTTATTGGGTGAGTGATTGAGTGATAGAACGGGTGATTAAGCAAGTAGTCAGGCACAAAGCTGCACACGACTCTGCATGTGTGAGTGAGGGTGTATATACTGATTTAAGACTAGTTTAAAGGGCGCTTGTTTATCACTTTAGGCTGCTCAGGCATGACTTGGGTGGAGTTAAGATAAAGTAACAAAGATACATCAAACAGAGCATGCAGCAAATTATGCATCAAATACAACATGTTTATACAGCAAATATTGATTATGTGACAGCTGGAGGGTTGCTTTTCATCAAATTGCACGGTCTATGTGAAAAACATAGATATTTGTCCAGTGTTCTACTTTAAGGTGCTTTTGTTTTGGTTTGGTTTTGTGTCAGCGCAGTTCCTGGCCACAACGGATTGGCTTTGCAGGTGAATGCTGCAACACGTCTCATTTTAATACAGTCTCAAATGGGTATAAAAGATGGAATAAAGTGAAATCCAAGAAGTAATAGCAGAGAACCCCATCTGGCACAAGGGACAAAAATAAGAAAATCGCAATTTCCCTTAAATCCCGTGTAGCAAATCAGTCTTTCTGTGCTTCGCTGACATCCCATTGGTTTGCAGGTCAGAGTGACCCGTCATTGTGCTGTGTAACAACACATCCTGTTTCCTGTTTAAATAGAAAACAGACATGGACATTTTTCAGTTTCCTGGCGTTTAATAGATGGTGCAGCTCTACATTATCACAAGATCAGTTTTAGTCCCTGTTGTTATTGGATAACTGTTAATAAATAAAAGAATTTGTACAGGGACAAGTAAAAATGATGGACAAGTTATAATGCAAAGAATTCTTACTTTTCCCACAAATGCATCACATTTTTGATGCTCGAAAAGTCGAAAAATCCACCCCAAACTTCACGTGTTTGAAAAAAAAATCCTCATGTGAATATGCAGTCAGAGCCACAGCAACAGGAAGCCTCCTGATTTCCAGGACAGTTATCAGCACTTGCACCTCACAGCCAGAAGGTCATAGTTTTGAATCCCGGTTCGGACACGGCCTTTCTGTGGGCAGTGGTTGCATGTTATCCGCTGTCCCTGCATGGGTTTCCTCCTGGTGCTCTGGTACATGTATGCTAAGTCAGTTGATAGCACCTCTGTCCAAGGTGCTGGCTGAGGACTTGAGGTGATCGTCGGGTGCCGTAAAGCAGCTGCCCATCCATCCTAATACTATGATGGATTAAATACACAAACTGAATCTGACTGTATAATTGTACTTTGCATGGTTGTATATGTCACAGTAAACATGACCTTTACCTTTATAGTGCACTCCTTCATGCAGTGTCCGGGGTTCATCGCTGGTTTTTAATTTCCTCGTGCATTTCAACGGATTTCTCCATGTGAAAGGGTACTAGTGTGTGTGTGTGTGTGTGTGTGTGTTTGCATGTGGGTGTGCAGTCCTCCTCATTCCTCAAGTCGCCCTTTCTCTGTGCCAGGAGAGTATTTGCGCAGAGCAGACCCCCATATTAATGAGGTTATGGTAGAGGTCCCCAGTGCTGAGTGCTGCTTTAAATATTGACACCGTGCGACTTGACCTTGTGTCCTCTGGCAACCGATCAATACTGCAAGGTGTGTGTGTGTGTGTGTGGGCATTACTATTCAACATGTAGGTGTGAGCATGTGGATGTGAGAGAGAGAGAGAGAGAGAGAGAGAGAGAGAGCTGGAAGGGGGTAAGAGAGTGGCACAGGTTTTAGTGATCTGCTGTGGGGAGAAGTGCCACACTCGGGAGAGAACAGGCTGAGCATCGACTGCTGTCACATAACAGCAACATCACCTACATACTGTAGCATTCGAGTGTCAACCAGCCACACACACACACACACACCGTCCTGTTCGAATTTTAAGGCTCTATCTGCATTCTGAATGCTTTTGAGCTTCAAAGTTTTTGCATTTGCAGTCTCTTTCATAGCTGAAAATGACAGATACCCTAAATATATTCTATTTTTTATTTAAATAGGTCGGCTAGAACCTTCTAATCCTAAGAACTCACTTTGTGCTTGCAAAAACCAACAAGACGCAATGATTTCCAAGGAACAATACTATAATTGCTACACTATAATTATTAATAAAGTGTCTACATGCATGAGAAAATTAAAATGAGTTCTTTCTATGACATTTTATCAGGTTTTGCTTTATATCAGACGTGTTGATTCTGTGGTCACAGAATAAATTTTGACAAAAATATCTGATAGAACCTTATAATTCCAAGGGGACGATGTATTCATACCAGCTGGCCCAGCATCCTGCTTTCTTTGTTCCTAAATAATCGTTTAAAAGATTTATCTCCAAATTAGAATTCAGCTTAATTAAGATTGAAGACGATACCCGATACAATTAAGGATTTTTGAAGCCATAAGCCGGTGAATTATCCTGTGCACAAAGCCTCTGTCTTCAGTAGATCAATTGCTCCATAGCTTCCCATCACATGACCAAAACCTCAGGGGCGTTTACCTGGCACGTCACACAGCCTTTACGCTGCCAATTAACCCAGAGACTCAATGAAGAGAGTTAATTATTAATCAATCCTCGAGAGTCATTTTTGTTTGTCAATTGGTTCTTGGCTGGGTTGGTGGAGTGTAGCCTCTGTTTTCTGTAGGGAATAGTAACCTTTTCTCCCCACCATTCACATTGTAATGAGACGGACAGACAGCCAAAATAAATAAGCGAATAAAAAACGTCTTAAAGGATTTGACAAACGCAGAGAAACAAACAAAGTAGAAGTAATCTAATCAACAGTCAGTCACAGGAGAAAATAACATGATGGAGAGGACATGACAGTCGCAGCATCACAAGTTTCACGCTGATTGACTTTTTTTATCTCTGTGTACTTACTGCCCCTTGTTGTTGTCAGTTCTTAGGGAGTGTAAATGAGTTTTTCCCACAAGACAATCACAACAAGTGGAAGTGATTTCTTTGTTTCTCACAATTAAGACAGAGGAAACACTAAGAAAATGAGATTAGCTTGACGGGCAGCTCTCATAATAGAGCATCACCCCGTCTCTAATGAGCGGGGCTCTACATAATATGACCACGTGTTAAGAAATACGTACATGTTTCTTGTTAAGCAACAGATTGACAGTTGCTATAGGCAGACACATAGATTAAGCTGCAGTTGTTTTTCACACCTCTCTTCAAACTCTTGATCTCTCTCATCCTTGCTCTTTGTTCACGCCGTCTGTCTCAGCGTAATCCACTCGTACCTGAAGTACCACCGAGCCACCATAGTTTTTACTTTTTTTTTAACAGATATAATTTCATGGTGGCTCTGAACAAATTAACTCAAGTTCAATATGATATTATTCCATGTCTGGGGGGACGAAATGACGAGCTCAGCTTGCTAACTAGATGGAAATGAAGGAAAAGCAGGGGGCAAAGTAGAGGTAGATGACAGCGTGTTTTTATGTGTGTGTGCAAAATGATTTCTGACTTTGGACCCCAAGCACCGTCAGATTTTCTGGGGATGTGATACACATGATTGAGCTTTGAATCATTTAACTTCAAGGGATAGTTTGTGTTATTTAATGTGGGGTTGTGTGACGTACTTATCGACTTAAAGTGTGGAAAAGCAGAAAAGGGAACTGCTGAGGAAATCGTCAGCGACAAAAGGTATTTTAGCCACAAAAAAAAAAAAAAATGAGTATGACTTTAAGAGTACACTATATTTAGAAAATTTTCACCACTTTACTTTGCCGCCAGACAGCGTTTTCTGACAGGAAACTGCAGCTATATAAGTCAAATATTGCTCTCTCCAAACCAACCAAACTCCATGAGCAATTTTACCTCACAGAACACAGGGGTTGTTGGTCTACTGCTGCCTCTACCTGTTAGTTTGTTTGTGTTATTGTGTGACTTTGGTGAAGTTGAACTATCCTTTCAAAACAGTAACACAAGAAAACTAACTATCAAGGCAGCAGCAGACCTACAACTCCGGCGTTCTGTGAAGTAAAATTACTGATTTGTTAATGGAGTTTGGTTGGCTTGGAGAGAGTGCCTTTTGACTTATATAATGGTATGTTCCTTTCAGAAAAACTGTCTGACGAGAAGGTAAATTGATGAAAATGCTCTAAATGTAGTGTGCACTTAACCTGATGTTGATTATTTTTTAGTGGCTAAAATACTCACTTTTGAAAAGTAGCTTAAACGATAATCTGAACTATCCCTTTAATGACTGAAGTTAAAACAGGATTGGGTATTGTTTTTTTCCTGAATGTTTCCTCGTTCCAACTCCTAATTATGTGATATAATCACAGCGAGAATGAGAGACAAAACAATGTTGAAAGCAAAAACCACCTTTATATTAGTCAGATTTTTTGGCTGCAGTAAACATTTGTCATTTGTCATGAGCAAACATCTCTAAGGAGCGAATTCTTCCAGAGCCAGACTGTTAAAATGTCTTCCTTTCATATTTTTTCTGTTTTCATTCTTCATAAGTAACTTAAACACACAGCCAAAACAGTTTGCTTGTTAGCCAGACGCAACCAGCAGGATGGCCCATTTGTATGTGTGTAGATCAGAAGGAGGTTTTAAGGTGCATGTTTGGGAAATGAAATGGAATGGGGAATAAACAAATCATCTGATACGCCCCTTCGCTCCCTTTTATTCTCATTTGTCATCTGCATCCTCCCCGCACTGTATGTTGTTTTCTTCAGTTTGGCACCCTTCAGCACAACTACAAATCCATGCATTACTGCACTGCTGCAGCTGTTACTCACTTCCTCACTCCAAGTCAAGTTAAACTCAAACAAATTATTTTTGTTGAGCCACTCTTTCTCTATTTAAAGCTGGGGTGGGCACTTCATTTTTGGGCTAAAGTCCCATTATAACCTTAAAGCAGAGTGTGATTCAAGTGGACTGAGAGAAACTACACTTCTGTTCTGTTTTTAGGCTTTAGAAAATTTGGCCTGCGATGGGAGACTTTGGCCAATCACAGGTCAGCAAGATCGTCTCACTCCCAAAATGTCAGTATTTTGCTATCTGGGAATGAGACTCAACAGTCAACTCTCTTTCTCCAGAATTGCTACTGCATTTTTAAAGGTAGAATATGCAGGATTTTTTGTAAACGCACCTTCCAAAGTTGAGACATAGAGAGTGAATTGAGAGACTAGCGAGAACAAAGCAGTGAATCAGCATAGTAAACTTTTATTTTCTGATTGTTTCACACCAGTAAGCACAAATAAACACACCCACAACACCTCTGTACAATGCCGGATTTTGTGCGGATGCAGCTGAAGCGATCATCAGTCTGGTCTGCAGTCTGTTTGTGTTTTTTTTTCTGCAGCTCTCACAGGCAGAGAGCAGAGGAGAGAGACACAGACACGTCATGTAACCATCGGTTGCTACGTTTTTGTAAAGTGTTGACCTCAAAACCTGCATACTGTATTAGCTTCAGGCTACACACTACTGCCAAACCGCTGCCAGAGACAAACTGAGCACAGGAAAATATGAGAAAATACAAAAAATGCATGCAGGGTCTCTGCAGGTACAGCCACCACCACACACTCCTAGTAGATCATTAATGATGATTTAGAGGGATTAGTCCCTTTCATGAATACGTCATATTGTTAGCTGGAAGCAAAACAAAGGCAACCGTGGATCACTTCAGACTTGTAGGCCACATAACCGAGAGAAAATGTCACCTTGCTGTGTTGTTGGGTGCCAGAATTGAGTAGCAAAAGCTCAAAAGTTTAGTGTAATTGCAGATCGGCTGCGAGACAAGACAAAAACTGGGAGATGTTTGCAGGCCACAAGAAAATAAACAAGATAAAGTCGCAAAATGTCAAGAAAGGAAATATTCACACACCCGTTTTCCTTCAACAGAAAAATACAACCAATCAACTTCTGAATTAAAAGTTTCTTACACTTTATTTTAACTTGACAGACCGAAACAACGGAAAAGTCGTCACCAAAATCATCTTGTCCAGTCTTTACACTGTTAAAACAGTCCCTAACAAATGTGTGGTCAAAATAATTCACCGCGTTAGAGGTGAAAATAGTCCGGCTGATATATTGGTCCAGTTGTAGAAAGGTGGTCCGTCCACTGAGCGAGTGTGTACGGGCCAGCCACTCTGCTCCAAACGTCTAATGTGAACTTTTTTGAGCAACACTCGCGGTCCATGAGAGCGAGTGACCATGCATATTCAGTACAGCTCGGATTTTCTCCAGCTATTGTTAAGAAAGCCTTTTACACCATGAATAAAAGCGATGAATATGCGCAGCCACTTCACAGGTTGAAATGAGAGTATCCTTGACATATATATATAGAAAAACAGCCTGTTAATATATAGTCATGCACCATCATTTTACAGGAAAAATTGACTTAAACAGACACATACTAAGTAAAGAGCAGATCCACCAGAGCAGCTCCAAGTGGCATCTCTAAATGTAAATGTAAAACATCTTTTGCACAGACAGCTTTTCTTCTGTGAAATCCCTGGAACTTGATCACTTGAAATCTCCTGCAGACTTCGCCACTTTTAAGAAAGCTATGAAATCCTGGTTAATTCAGCAAAAAAAGATGTACTCAGGTCTACTTTTTAAATGTAATGTCTCTAAATGTGTGTTTGTTTTTTTTTGCTGTACTGAGTTTTATGATATTTTGTTGTATTCAGTTAATCTCCTTTTTACCTCAGTGTTCCGATCTCTTATTTTCATGAAAGCCCTTCTCGAAAATCTAGCATTTGCTGCAAACACTGTGATACTTGAAGTGGATGGCTGTTTTCAGCTTGTTTATGCACGCTGTATCAGTCCCTGTCAGGTAAACCATAAATAAATATCTAAATAATGAGATTTCCGATACACGACTAACAGAAATTGATCATGAATTTTTCAACTGACTGATTCACTTCACCTGATTATACGACTTTATCTAATTCGCCTGTTATCCTTGTTCATTCTGTCAGCGTTTTGTTAGCTCCGATGAAGCCTGATGCGATATTCTTGCTAAGGAGAGACCGTAGCAGTAACATCCAATTACAGGCAGGAAACTTGCCTGCACTCGGGTCTGCACTTGAATCCCATCATGTCAGGGACTGTCTGGCAGGGCTCGGACAGACGCAGCCAGGCAGCATCTCTCTCTCTCGCTCGCTCTCTCTGGATGACCTTAATGGATTCCCCTCTGTAACTAAAAAAACCTCCATTTTCTATCTCCCTGGCATTCTCCTCCGCAGCCCCTGGATACAATAGATTTTTTTTTTTACCTTTTTTTTTCTCTCCCCGCTTAGCACTCACGCCTTGTTTTCTAAAGCGGAGTGGGGTGAGTGAGTGAGGCACAAAATGTGAGAGAAAAGAAAAATACAGTATTTGTTTTATTGTGCACATCTAGTATATTTGTGTACGATTGTGTGTGCTTTATTGAGTTTCATACGCATTACACTGTCGCCAGGTACAGCTAATGAGTGATCCACAGCCAGCATTATGAAACGTCTCTATATAGGCACAAGGACTTCTGATTACATTGACAGCTAGATTCAAAGTTCAGGTAAAGTACTTTTTCTCTGTTGCTATGAATACCTGAGGACTATTCAAAAACTTCCTTCAACTGTTATATCACAGTCATGAGATACTGCACAATGCTGCGACCACAGTTTGATATGGTATGATAGAAATATACTGGTGTGGTTCCTAAACGTTTAGTGCTGACCTACATTCAAATGAGGGCTGGCAGGGGTGCTGGTGTCTGCAGGCTTCGCTCTGATTTAAATAGACCCACGCAATATTTCAAAGGAAAGTGTGTGTGTGGCTGCTGGTTTTGTAACATACAGTGGGTGCGATGCATCGCATGTGTCTGAGATTGGATGGAGAAGTGCTGCAAGTAGGCGATTTGATGGGGGGTGAGAAGGGGATGCCAGACGATTTGGTGGCAAAATTACAAAAATGCATCCCCTCTCTCCATCCCGAAGTAGCAAAGAGAGTGCAGAGGGGTTGTTTAGCTGCCTGACTCATTGATCCTTTATCTGACTGCAGTTTGTGACCGGGGCCGCGACCACGGCTGTGAAATATTAGTAGCCCAACCGTGTGTATATTGATAAATCCAGGGCAGTGCACGCGTTCGTAATTACGCCTTTTTCTCACCGCCTGGCCCTTCTGTCTGTTTTGTCTCAGATATATTGCTGGGGGAGAGAACCAAAAGAGTCGTTCGTGAGTTGATTCGCTGGCATGTGAGCAAAACAAACTGGGTTACTTAAAAGAACTGGTCTTCTCATCACACAGGTGCTCCCATTGTGCCATCCTCCCCCTGTTCAAATTTAACAGATTGCCTACTCAGTGCTGCAATGGGAAACCAAGCAGCTTAGATCAACTTACACCTAAATCAACTGATCATAGTTTGTGGCACTGGTGCAGAAAAGTTACCACGTTTTCAGTGCCTTTGTTTGAGGAACATACTTTTTTTTTCTGTTGACAGAATATACTGAACACTCAATGCATCAGTGTTAAATGATATCATAATATAAGAAGCAGTGCAAGAACTCTGCAAAAACGGAATAATGTTTAATAGCAGCAAACTTTCAACAAGACTTAGAATATGACCGCAGATCTGATGACAACTTTTGACATTTGATAGTTTATGACACCCCATTTTATTTACACATATTGGCCTGCACTTGAAGCAGTGCAGTTTGACCGTAGACTGTATAATAACAGTGGACGGTCAGGGTTTTTTTAAGGCTTCCACTCACACGACCCATTATGCGTGCCAAGTCGCACCGTTTGACCCCTAAAAATATGAATTTATCAACGACCTAAACTCAACCCAACTCGCAAAACCGCCAACGTATGCGCAGTAGTAGCACACTTGTCAGGACTGTGCTGTAGGACTCTCCCCAAGCGGCTGATCCTGCTGCTGGCAGCAGAGAAGCAGTCAGAGTTGCTGTCTTTCTCCCCCGCCCACAGTAGTGGGAAGATCTAGGCTAATAAATAAACAGACAAACTGTTTCCAAATGGTGTTCTGTATTGTTGAATAGCAGCAAAACAAGTAAGCCTTCATTAAAGACATGAACTGTGAAGCTTTTTCTCTCTCTTTCTCTCTCTCACACACAGAAACAATCCATATCTTAACTGTAAATTTTAGCAAAGTAGTAGCCTACATTTGTGGGACTTTTTTAGCTGAATGTCTGGCTGCACTGTGTAGAAAACCCGCCTGCCCAAACCCGTGGTATTTTTTATTGAGTCAACCAGAACCTGCCTGACCCATGGGGTAAACCCTCGGGATCCGCTACACCTCACCAGAGGACAGAGCCTCTGTGTCATCCCCCGTAGGTTTCTGAAGAGCCTAAAGTGAAGCTCTCGGTGTTGTGGTTCTGGCAGACGCCATCTTGGCGGTGCCTGACTCGGCCAACTCCGATGTAATATGAAAATGGGCAAAGAGATGGTGGGTGAGTGGAGCTGAGGCGGGAGAATGAAGCATCTAACTAGCGACTAGCCATCTGTGACGTTACTCAAAGCGGATACACCCTTAATTACGCATAACTTTCAGCCTTAATGTATTTTAAATGGGTGAGTTAAATAAAAATTCACCCTCATACAGCTGTCATGAAGGGGGGAAATTAGCTATAGAGGCTAAAACTATTTGTACCAGGCTGTAAACAAGTTTGTTTCTCCTGTAATGTTGGGCATTTTCATATGGGCCAGTCAGCGGGTCCTGCATTGTGATCACAGTTGCCCTAGTTGATGTCACAAGATGCCAAAACTCTCAAAACATGGAAGTGTTTGTCTTTCTACAGCACTGTATGTACTGTGGGTACCACGGATGCAATTCTTCCAACCCTGACAGGCACAGCATATACGCCTACAGGTGTTCTAGTCTGCTGTTAAATGCCAAAGGAAGAAGAAGAACGCCTACCAGCACGGAATAAGAACAAGTAGTTCCCTCAAAAAGTGTGGAATTTCACTTGTGTGCTAAATTTCTGGTACATCCCTAAACTGCGCCACACCACTGCCCCTGCCGTCATCTCAGCCAATGCCTGGACTTGTATCTGCGTGTTTGTGGTACAAGAGTAAGCCTCAGTTAACTAGTACAAAGTCATATTTGAACATGAAATACCAAACTAATGATGGCCAACAGAGATCCCTCACTGCTTTTATACTGACTGTATATAGCTATGTCTCTGCAGCTCAGGGGAAATTGGCTTTGATTAGGATCAAGGCTGGCAAATTATGCAGAGAACAAAATGCTAAAGCAGACAAATTATTATATAAAAAGAAGTGACAAAGTACAGCTAACAATAGTTTGTGTAAATTGTCTCCATCAGATAGTTGTCCATCTGTTTGTTATCCTCAGAAAGCATGCGGAGGGTGTCCCTCCGGGCCTGTAGATGAATTACCCGTTATTGATTTCCAGTAGCTTTATCCAGACGCCCCCATTACCTGTCAGGCGTTGTATGTGGCGGGTATTAGGACGAGAGATCTCTCATCCTATAGAATTTAGAAGGTGATCTCAAAATATGATTCAACGCACTTTTTCTCAGCAATATATAGTGCTTTATTGATTTTCTTTGGAGCTGCTTTCAGGGAGATCACCTATAGCTCAGTGAAGATGTGAAAATGTGTTGATTATGTGTCACATGGTCGCATTTTTCTTGACTTGTTGCTTCCTCTGATGGATGTTTTAAGTCGTGATATGCACAGCACAAGTGTATAATCATCCTATTAGTGTAATGACACACATCAATCCATCAAGAAGCCTTAAAAACAATAAGTAATTAGGCTGTCAGAAGTATTGTTATTGCTTTTGTTTTCATGATACCGAAAACACAAGCTGTTGAGGTCTTACAAGCGTGCCGCGACGCCGTAAGGGAACTCATTAACAAAAGTAAAGTGGCATCAAACTGTTGTAAGAGGGTTACGACCTTTTCATAAACGCCAAAGAGTACAATGAAAATAAAAAGCATCATCACAAGTGAGCCGTGACATGCCATGCCGTGCGTCTTCTTTTATTACGAGCTGTAAAATAACCGTTGCGTGACGTGATGTATTGCTAAAGACACACTTTAGGATCAGGTTCCAGACGATTTTCCATGTTTGGAAGAGAAATCACATTAACCGAAATTACAGGAAAACATGTTTAAATGATAGCGAACGCAAGGGATAAAAGATGTGTGTGTCATTATCGGCTCATCCCAGATTTATGATGCTTTATGGTGATTTACTGTCGTGCAGTTAGGGTGTAATTACACTGTCCTCGTGACGTGTGTATGAGGCTTTATAATCTCACTGTATAACCAGCAATTTAAGTAAAGTGTTATTGGGGCTAACCTTGGCCACAGGTATGATGTTATTATGGGAACACGTCCTATAAAGTGCACCACAGCCATCTTCAATCAGGATTATACACTCTTAGACATAAGGTTCTCTAAAGGGTTCTTCCTGAAGGGATGAGGTTCTACTCAGAACCATTTTCTTGTGATGAACCCTCTTTCGAAGAAAAAGGTTTGCCAGTGTTCCTTTTCCCTCTTTGGAAGAAAGAGTTCTTCAATGTCTTGGGTGGATTCTAAATAAAACTCTTAGAATATGAAAAGGTTCTCAGAAGAACCCCCTGGGAGGGTTCTAGATAAGACTCTCAGAATATGAAAGGGTTCTCGGTAGAACCTCCTGAGTCGGTCAAGATAAAACTCTTGGAATATAAAATAGTTCTTGGTGGAACTCCCCTGAGTGGGTACTAGATAAAGTTCTTGGAATATAAAAGAATTCTTGGTAGAACCCCCTATGTGGGTTCTAGATAACACCCTTGGGATATGAAAGGGTTCTTGGTAGAACCTCTGGGGTGGGTTCTAGATAAAGTTCTTGGAATGTAAAAGAGTTCCCAGTGGAGCCCCTTTGGTGGGTTCTAGATAAAGCCCCCAGAATATGAAATGGTTCTTGGTAGAACTTCTGGAGTGGGTTCTAGATAAAGCTCTTGGAATATAAAAGAGTTCTCAGTAGAACCCCTTTGGTGGGTTCTAGATAAGACCTCCAGAATATGAAAGGGTTCTTGGTAGAACCTCTGGAGTGGGTTCTAGATAAAGCTCCTTGTCAGTGAGAAGGGTTCCTAGTGGATGGGTTCGTGTTAACACTGTCAGAGAGTGGAAGGTTCTGGATACAACTTTCAGAAAGGGTTCTGGGTAGAACCATTACACCATAGAAGGGTTCTCTGGGGACTTCTGGGTGAAACCTTTCACAGATGGTTCTAGGTTCAACCCTTTATGTTGGGTTCTAGGTAGAACTCCCCAAAAGCTTTATAATAGCTTCTACCAGGCATCAAAAAGGGTTCAGTCTGAAGAACCCTTTATGGTTCTAGTGAGCACCTTTATTTCTAAGAGTGTAGTTTTACCAGTCACCCCTTTATCTTCCCCGCTGTCTTTCTCCACCCTTCCATCATTTGGTTCCTCCAGCCTCCTTCTCTCCGGCCCCGTCCTCCCTCTCAGTCATGTCCCTCTATCCGTCTCCCCGCCACTCCTCCATCTAATCATTTCTCCTGAGTGGGGCTAATTAAAGGGGATCTGACGGAGCGCGCTGACCACAGGAACATCAATCAATCTCTGTCCAACACAGCGGGCACCCGCTGACTCCCCCCAACCTGCTGCCAATGCGCGCGCGGCTCCGCAAAGGTTAATTGTATTCATTATATAAGGGACGGAGCGAAAGAGGGAGACAGAGGGAGAACGGCGTCTAAAGTCACCCTGAAGGTTCTGGCTCTGGGGTGAATTCTCCGTAGGCCTCAGTGAGGTTAAACTTGGCGCGCCGACACCACCTGTCAGCCATCTCTCTCTTAATGTCTGCCGCTTCTCCGCCCCAAACTGCAATGTGACTAACATTTCTACTCGTCTTGCACACTATTCCATCATCTTTTCACCTCATCTCACTTCCATCTATGCATAACACATATACGTAATTGTATTAATTTAGATGATGGAACATATGAAAGGAGTCACACATCATTAATAGAGCCTCCTGATTAGTTGATTAAGCCTTAACAGACTTTGGGCTAAAACTCATTTAGTCCTTCGGGTCCAACTGACGCTGCCGCTAATGAGGTTTGATATCGCTTCATTTTTTTTTCATTATAGATATCAACAGCGTTCAAACACACCCAACCATTTGTTAGCAGACACTTCCAAAGCACAAAAGCAGCTTTCTAGACATTTTCAAGTGATGAGAATGAGGAAGTTTGTTTGCATACACGCCTGATCATCAGACTGGTTTGCCAGCTTTGTTTATTTGAGCTTGATGTCGTGTTCATATTGGAAGATTTCAGTTTTTGAAGGGTGATTGTCTTATTTTCTTTTTCTGTGAACATTTATCAGTGAGCGACAGCGAGTCCTGTCAACATGCAGCTATCTTAATACTTAAAATGTGTCAAGGAAGAGAAATACGCAGAATCACAAGTTGTCATTTCTGTTAATCAACTTCTTATTTGTGGATAGTTTGCTAAACAGAATGATGACAAAGGTTGTCAAAAGTATTGATGCTTTCATACTCTTTCACTACCAGGTGTTTAAAATGTTACAGTATCTGTTCATTATAGTATCAGAAGTACCGAAGCAATAAAAACAATCAAACTCATTCAAGACTTTGGTTAAGTTCAGCCTGTCTGTTCAGTCTGTTTCAGGCAATCTGTCCTTTCTGAGATTTGGCTTGCAGCACAGCAAAACCAGACAGTGTTCAGTTACTTTATGCGCGCCAGCACTGTGTGCAACTTGTTAATTTAAGAAAAAAAAAAGAGAAGAAATTATCCTATTTTGTGTGTCTAGGGATTTTTTTTCAAGGTTTTAAGCATTATTTTTATGTAAGTATTGTATTAAAGTTTTAAATTGTGTTATTGTGGTAATTCTATTACATCCCCACTCTTAATCCTGCATACTAAGATCAGGTTTGATCCCCGGCACCTCCAGAGGAAGTGTCAAAGTGTCTTTTAGTAAGACACTAAATCCCCAAACGCTCCTGATGAGCGGGTTGGCACCTTGCATGGCAGCATCTGCCATCAGTGTGCGTGTGAACGGGTGAACGATGGCGTGTGTTTCAAGACTAGAGAAGAAAAATGCACATGCAAATGCCGGATGGTGAAGCACCTACTGCAGTGCCACCACAACTTCCAGATGCAACCAGATTTGTAAAGGTCCGCCAACATTAACAGGACCTTCATGTATGTTTCCCCGAGCTGAAACAAAATTTCAAACAGAAGTGGCTATAGCTGACCTTTGACCTTTTGGATATAAAATGTCATCAACTCATCATTTTATCCCGTCAGATGTTTAATTTTGTCATAATTAGTGTTTGAAATCTTGAGTTATGGCTAAAATGTGTCGAGCAAGGTCACTGTGACCTTGGCCTTTGATCTTTGACCACCAAAATCTAATCATTTAATCTTTCAGTGCAAGTAAATATTTGTGTCGAGTTGGAAGAAATTTTTTCAGATGTCGGATTCACAAGAACAGGACGGACATGAAGTCAGAGTAATCTTGACCTTTGTCCTTTGACGACCAAAATTGAATCAGTTCATCCTTTAGTGTAAAGGGAACATTTGTGCCAAGTTTGAAGAAAGTCCCTCAAGGCAAAAACATAATGCCTCCAGCCTTAAAAACATAAATACAAAAAAGTCATTAAAAAAAAGTTTTTTCAAGAATTTTGAATCACATAGGTCCTTCTGCACAAAAAAATTTAGGATTGCATGTTACCTTTATTAAAATTGTGGATTTCTCTGCGTTTGAACAAGGGTTTAAAAATATTTGGGATAATATACGTACAAAATTCAGCAAAACATAAAATGGGTCAAGTCATTTTTAGACATTTTAACACAGAGATGTTACATTTTATACGTTGAGCTGGAAGAAACAGACACAGTCTGTGTTTCAGAAGCCTCTGAAACCAGGTTACTAGCAAGGCGTGCGTAGATGTTTTCTTTTCATGTGAGTGGCAAAGCAAAGCAACAGGCGGCTGCCACGGATGAGTCAGTGATCTTGCGTGCTGAAATGTGTCCAGAAATCGAGTTTCCTGACACATATCGTACACATGCAGCCTGGTGACAGATTAAAGAAAAACCTGAACTGAGTGGAGAAACAAAAGAAGATCCAGGTGCTTCTATACAGAGCGTGAGGGGTAACTGAAGGGTTTAACAAGCACGAGTGGTGGCACTCCTCATCAAAACGCCAAATAAGAGAATATCTTTTTGGAAGAAAGGTGTTCAGTCCGGTTCAGAGGCTTGCATTGAAGTTGTTCTGGCGCCTCCTGGTTGTGTGTTGGTTTTTCTCCTTTAATTTGTCACCCATCTGTGAATTTATATTTGATCATTTATCAGTCGGCATTAACTAACGCTATTCTGAACCACCCTAAAGGCATGTAGATGTCTGGTCCTGCTTTAAAGCTGGATTTTTGTCAGCCTGATCAAAATCGCAGGGACTTCAAAAGATATTCCGGTTCTCTGTAGGCAGTTCTGTTCAAATATTTAGATTTTGTGTTGGGTTTCATTCAGTAAACTATGTGTGTGGTTAGTTAATTTTACATATCCTCCAAGAAAGTATGTTTTTATCTTGCTGCTTTCCTCTTTAGCCCTTGGCAGTCTGTAAAAACTTTTGAATTCTCTTAGAATCTGTTAATGTATATTCAGTCGACTGCAGAACAGTCAAGAGGAGTGCAGTTTGTTTACACACGGTGCACTAATATTAGAGCCTTTTTTAGAGGAACAATTTTTATGATGGCTCCTATTGTGCTTTATTTTTGAATCCAAACTTTCCTGCAAACAGCTTGCTGAGAGCACTCACTGAACTTCTGAATTGCTCTCTTTTCCTTCTCTTTCATTCACTTGCGCTTCACATTTATTCATGCACAAAAAAAGGAGCTCTTTAAACAAAAGGTTAAATCTCACACACACACACACACACACACAAACACTTTTCAACAGACTGCGAGTGGTTACTATAGAAACCTGTACATCCCATCACTGAAGGCAACACTCAGAGACTCTGCCTGGCGGTGCGCTAAGCACTCTCGAGCACGTATCACGCGGGAATGTGACAGCAAAGATGGCAAGCACACTCCTAGCGGCAACTGTTTCACCTCCCACAAGAAGTATTTATTTTGACAAGAATGTGTCGAGCTAGAGTGACTCGAATTAAACATGTACAACTCGCTGTAGGCTAATTCACAACTTCTACACGTTGCACTGCCATCTAACATGCCATTAGAGACTGTCTGTGCAAGCACTTTAACAGTTGGCCGCTCCGTGTAGCTCCCACTGCACTGCCATTTATTAGTTATTGGAAGGCTGTTAAGAAGTTGATGCCTGCCGTTCTGAGCAGTCCGGACGCCTGATCCCTTAAATGAATTATTTGAATGACTCAAAATAGGCAAAATACATTCTATATCTCTCACATATGTACCTGGGTGTTTTGCAGATGTTGAAAAAGACACAATTGAACATTGATCACAGATGAGACTCTTCCTGGAGCCAGCAGTTGTTAGTTAGCGAGTGATGCGAGTCAAGTCTACAAGCTGTTGTTTCACAGAGCCTGTACGCACTTGTAGTAAAGGCAGAAGTGCATACTTGTTTAGAACGGGCACTTAAAATCAGCATAGTGTTCCCCTGGCAGCATCACACTCCCTGGTCTCTCTCCAAGAGCTCCGTTGTCTTATGCGTCTTTGTAGTCTCAATTCAGGGAATCGTGCAAGTGGAGATAATGACGAACACTTTTGGAAAGTCCCTCCTCGAAGGCATTCGTTTTTGTTGCACTCAGTTGTGCCAGCGAGAAAGAAAAACGAGAGTCGGTGTCTGAAGAATGAAACGGGGAGCGCTTGAGTGAGAGGTTCAGACCAATCCCCTGCATGATGTGGGTGTGATTGTCAGATTGTCACTATCAGATTCATTTTATTTTTTATTCCAGTGTTGGAATGGCGTGGGAGTGGTGGTTTTAGATGCTGTTCGGCAATTTGGCAAACAACTCGTTTACAGCATACTGGCTACTTTTTCGAACATTTTCTGGTGAAAAGTGTTTCTATTTTTTAAAAAATTGTGTGTTTAAAACTTCTCTAAGTGCATATCTACCGGTTTAAAGGTGTACTGGTAACACAATTTTCATGCTACTTCAAAGTAAATGAATTACTGATATAATACAAGTATAATTAAAGTACATTTTTGCATAGACAAAAAATTTAATCAGTTTTGAGCCAATGGAGCTTTCTAATGAAGGAAGTGTATCCTCACCACATTCGCCTTAGCGCACTTAGAAATAAGGGTTCTAAAAGGGTTTTTCCTGAAGAGCCGATGCTCCACCTAAACCTACTGCCAAAGTTTTCTTTGTAAGACTGAGGGTTTCATTTAGAACCTTTTTCAACCAATGTACCCTGTATAGAAAAAAGAGTTCTTCAGTGATTGAAGAAGACTTTTGTCAAGGGTTCATTGGGGGTTAATTGTACCAAAGTAAGAAAGGGTTCTTGTTAGAACCCCCTGGGTGTGTTATAAATAAAATCCTTGGAATATAAAAGGTTCTCAGTAAAGGCTCCTAGTGGATTCTTGATAAAACCCTTGAAATATAAAAGGGTTGTTTGTAGAACCCCCTGGGTTGAATCTTTCCACCTCAAAGGTGGAAAGTTCTGGATAGAACCCCCAGAGATGGTTCTTGGTAAAACCTTTACACCATAGAAGGGTCCACTGTAGAACCCCTCACTGACGGTTCTGGGTGAGACCTTTCACACATGATTGTAGGTATAACCTTTTACATTTAGTTTCCAGGTAGCAGGATTCTAAATGGAACCATTATAAAATGTTCTACCAGGAATAAAACACAGTTCTCTTATGGGGACAAGCCAAAGAACACTTTATGGTTCTTGTTACCATCTTTAGTTCTAAGAGTGTACTTGCTCTTGGTGGGAACTCTTACTGTTATTATTAGGAATTATGCAAATAAAATTGATTGACTTGACATAAATTGTACTTTAAGTGCACTATTTTAATTATATTTTAATTGTATGTACTTGTACCTTTCGAAATTGTAAATTGGGTAGAGTAACATAAGTTCTATTTTACTGTGATTTACAGTTTGTCTATGGCAATTTGCAAGATAAGCTTTAATTATAGCTTCGGTGAAGGGTTTTCAAAACAACTGAAAGCCAGCGTGCTGAACGTCCTCACTCACCACTTATTCTTTTGGCATCAGCTGTATCACCAGATGTGGTTCAACATATAATGTATAATCAAGCCAGTTAGTCTACACAGAAGAGTGCCTGACACACAGCAGCTTTATAAAGTGTATGTTACGCTGCCTCCACATGGCGGGGAGGCGGTACTGCCACCACAGCTGGACACCGAAGTCAAGGTCATGGGAGGAGTGTCAACTGCCGGAGACATACAGCTTCAACCTCTGTCCCGGGGGATTTTGCGCCAATGTGCACACATGTGTGTTTACATAGCATAAATTTGAATCTAAGTGTTTGTTGCCTGTGCCTGCCTATGTACGTGTGCGTGTCTTGAGGGAGAGCTCGTGTGTTGTAGCTGGGTTAGCCTCTCGAGCATCATTATCATTGGAATAAACAACAGCTAAGCTCCGATGTCCTCTGTGCCCTTGTTCCTCTATTAGATGGTCTTAAGTTTGTGTGTGTGTGTGTGTGTGTGTGTGTGCTTGGATCCGGATGTGTATTTGTGCATTTCAGCACGATTGTGCTTACAAATTTACTAAAGCCTATGTTTATGCGCTTACATAAGTACCCTTTTGATTTCTACTTTTGTCTTAATTAGTTTACCAGTTTATTACGATTTAAGAGCAATCCTCATCTGTATCTTGTGTGTGTCTGTGCTTATTAGGTACCTAATCCCCTCGTTGGATCGCTCCCATGCCGGCTTCTACCGCTGCATCGTGAGGAATCGGGTGGGAGCCCTTCTGCAGCGACGCACAGAAGTACAGGTGGCCTGTAAGTATCAACACGGGATGCAGGTGAAATACAGATGAATGGGCCCAGTGGATGAATAAAAGGCTGGATGACAGATAGATACAGAGAGAGAGAGAGAGAGTGTGTGTGTGTGTGTGTGTGTGTGTGTGTGTGTGTGTGTGTGTGTGTGTGTGTGTGTGTGTGTGTGTGTGTGCGTGCGTGTTTGACTGCCTGCGGAGTCCACTCTTAGAAATAACAGTTCCAAAAAAGGTTCTTCCTGAAGGGCTGAGAGTCTGCCCACGGCTGTCTGCTTCTGAAGAACCCTTTTTGAATAAAGGGTTTGTCAAGGGTTCTTTGTAAGACTAAGGGTTTCATTAAGAACCTTTTTCATCCAGAGAACTCCCCAAGGATTTCAACAATTCTTGAAGAACTCTTTTGGGTTCGTCAAGGGTTCTATGTACTGTAAAGTAAAAGGGTTCCCGGTTGAACCTGCTGTGTGTGTTCTAGATAAAATGCATGGAATATAAAAAGGTTCTCAGTTGAACCCCGTGGGTGTGTTCTAGATAAAACCCTGGGAATACAAACATGTTCCCAGTAGAACCCCCTTGGTTGGTTCTAGATACAACCCTTGGAACTTAAAAAGGTTCTCAGTAGATCCCCCTGACTGTGTTCTAGATAAAACTCTTGGAATATAAAAAGTTTCTTCATAGAACCCTCTTTGTGTGTTCTGGATAAAACCCTGGGAATACCAAAAGGTTCTCAGTAGAATCTCCTGACTGTGCTCTTGATAGAACCTTTGAATATAAAAAGGTTCTTGGTAGAACCAGCTTGGTGGGTTCTAGTTGATACCGGTGGAATTGAAAAAGATTGTCAGTAAAACCCTTAAAAAACCCAGTAAAACTCGTTAGTAACCTTAGAAGGTGTAAAGGTTCTGTATGGAACTCCCAGAATAGGTTCTCTGTGGAACTATTACACCATAGAGGGTTTCTCTGTGGAACCTCTCATTGTGGGTTCTGGGTGAAACCATGTACAGATAGTTGTAAGTATAGGCTAATCCTTTATGCTGGGTTGTCCAAGTGAAACCTTTACAGCAAAGGAGAGTTTTTCTATGGGGACAAGGCAAAGAACCCTTTATGGTTCTAGTTAGCGTCTTTATTTCTCGGAGTGTGCACAGCATGCCCACACAGAGTTTGCTTGCCTTTGTATCAAGGACTGGCTGGGGAGGGACAGATGCTGGCAGGGTGAAAGATCTACCTGCATATCATTCGGGGTGTTATCAACCCGGACAGCTGTTCCACTCAGCATTCTCATTAGATTGATATTGTTGCCGTGGTTGTTTTTAACTTTGCTTCATTTCAATATGACCGCCGCTTATTTCATTCTCTCTCTTTTGTCAACAACATCTGTCGTTTCTTGGCGAAAATGGGGCTCAGATGCGCCGTGTTTCTGTAAATTTCCAGCGTCACTTTTAGGCCCGCTCGGCTCCCTCATCTTGTTAACGAGCTATTACAGACGCGCTGCAGAGGTGTCTGGAGTGTTGTCGCGTCAAATACACCGCCACCACCGCCACCCCACCCCGCAGACACCCTACGCCCATTATCCTGCCTTCCCAGGGTATGCCAGGTTCATTGGCTTCCCCTTGTTCCAGCGACATTTGAGTGGATGTGACACACCGCTGTACCTGACTGAACAATGCAGCCAACCAGGCGTGAGAGAGGAGGAGATGGGAGGGAGACGAAGAGGGCCTAACAGTCCCACCGGTCCACTTCTTTAGTATTGGGCAAACATATTGTAGCTGTAGCCAACTGTTTCCTTCTGCATCTCCTTCTCCTTCATCACTGTTTCTTTTTGATGTTGCTTTTCTCCCTTTCTCTCTTGACTTTGTCTGTTGTCTGGCTACCACTGCTTTCTATTTATTTCCTGGCTTCCACCCCACTGTTATTCTGTTCCTCTTTATTCCCACCTCTTTCCATTTCCATAATTCTCTTCTTCCCCCTCATCAGTCGCTCGTGGAGGGGTATGGACCGTGAGGCAAAGTAAAAAGGAGAATTAAGGACACCTGCAGAAGAAATGGATGAGAAAGACGGAGGAGGGAGGGAGGAAAAAAAAAAAGAAAGATCGAAGACGGGGAGAGATGGGGAGATCTCTTTTGCAAGCTATTCCATTGAGGCGGCACAATTAGGATTGCGGAGACACACCTCGGAGAAAGGGAAACATGCCGAGGCATTAGAGTTTAGGGAAGGGGGAGGAGGACGTCACATCGCCGAAACTGCAGATCAAAGTCGGGATTTGCACACTTCCGAGATTTTCATTTAAGCTAAGCACCACAGCTGCACCGCAAAGCCAGATTACCTTTTTTTTATTCTCTTTGAAAGAGAGCAAGGCAGAGAGAGAAATAAGATTGCCATCGATGCACAACCACTTCAACATCCTCATTTCAAAGCCCCATACCTTGATCTCTACATTTTTCAAAGATATTATTAATTCTAAACGGTGGTAGAGCTTAATTGAGTGTTTGATGTTATGTTCGAATGATTTCAGCTGAGTTTTCTTTATTGTTTCCGTTGAATTTGAGAGATATATGATCCGTTCCACACTTATCGTGAAGCTGAAGGAAACAATCTCGTCGTGTTCGGCTGTCACTTCTTCAAAAACCAAAGTCTGCACTTTCTCTTTCAGACAGCGTTGGAGGGATAAAGTACAAAGTCTGCTTGTTACTGCTGTCCTATAAAGGTTTACAGTCAGCATCAGCCAAGATAATTGAAAAAAAAAGAAAAGAAATACAGGTGCTAACTAGAACCATATGGGATTCTTTGGCTTCACCTCATAGGAGAACCCTTTTTGGTTTATGGTAGAACCTTTTATAAAGATTTCACCTGGAGGGTTTTAGTAAGAACTCAACATGCAGGTTTATACCAAAATCCGTCTGTGGAAAAGTCCATCCAGAGCTGCCTAAGAGAGGTTCTACACAGAACCCTTCTGTGATGCAATGAAGCCACTCAGAACCCTGTATGGGGGTTGTGTCCAGAACCTCTCCACCTTCTAAGGGTGCTAACAAGAACAAGGCTCTACCAAGAACTCTTTTATATTCCAAGCATTTCATCTAGATCCAACCCAGTAAGAACAACGAAGAGCCCTTTTGTATTCCAACAGCCTCATCTAGAACCCACCCAGATGGTTCTACGAAGAATCCCATATTCCAAGGATTTCTCTTATAACTCTTTTTTTCTGAAGGTTCTCCAAAGTAATGGCGCCACCCAGAACCTTGTCTGGGGGTTGTATCCAGAACCTTCAACCACCTACAAAGACCCCTTTTGTATTCCGAGGGTTTCATCTAGAACCTATCCAGGGGAGGGTTTCCTCTAGAACTCGTCCAGAGGGTCCAACAAAGAGCCCTTTTATATTCCAATGGTTTCATGTAGAACACACCCAGGAGGATCTACCAAGAACCCTTTTATATAGCAAGGATTTCACCTAGAACCCACCCAGGGGGTTTTACTGAGAACCCTTTTATGTTCTAAAGGTTTCATCTAGAACTCAGTGGGGTTCTTTAAACATCCCCTTTTATTCCAAGGTTTCAAACTTTCAACAGTCCTTGAAGAACTTCTTCCAAAAACGCTTCTTTGGATGAAGAGTGTTTGTAATGGACATATTCGTCTTACAAAGAACCCTTGACAAACTCTTTGTTCAAAAATGGATTCTTCAGAAGCAAATGATTCTGGGTAGAACCTCGGCCCTTCAGGAAGAACCATTTTGGAACCCTTATTCTGAAGAGTGCAGAAAAGCTGAGGTCAAAACAACAATTGAAGTTTGGGGCCGATCAACATGAAATCCATCAAAAATTCCCAGCCTGCCTGTAGATCTCACTTACAAACAGGTAGTGCGCGGAGCAGGAATATTAGCGCAGTATTTTTGTCAGCTTTTAAGATATAATGAGGCCGGGGAGGAATAAAAGCGCTGTAACAAATGAAATGTATTAGGAGATAATAGAATAGCGGCAGCGCTGGTCATCTACTATGTTGAGTAATGCACGCATTTAGAGCGTGATCAAGATTGATTGCCCTCGGTGCATCCACACAGGAGGATACGGAATATGAATATGAGTCAATTTAACGTCCCCTCCGTGTCCCTCTGTGAGTCATTTCATCTCGGTTCCTTCTAGCTTTTGTTGATGTACTGTGGAAACCATGGCAACAACACCGCGCTGTCCATCAAAGTGGCTGGATGTAACATTTCAGAACAGAAAGCAGATGGCAAAAGCTCTGTGGGCACCAGAAGTCGAATGCAGAAAAGAAAGAGACACTTTTGTGCCTGTGACTTTCCAAAATCTTTTCTAACTCCGTCTGTGTTCTCCGTTTGTTCTCCTGTAGTCATGGGTAGTTTCGAGGAGGGTGAACGCACCCAGTCGGTTTCTCAGGGAGAGGGCGCCGTCATCCCAGCGCCACGCATTCGCAGCTTCCCCCAACCGCAAGTCACCTGGTTCAGAGATGGGCGCAAGATTCCACCCAGCAGTCGCATGTAAGTACTTTTTTTTTTGTTCCCTCTGAGTCTTTTTTTGTGCTTTACCTTTAAATTTGTGTTTGATCCTGTGAATACTTTTGGTGCTTTCTTTGTTCCTTGGGATCTTAGAGTGCTTTAGTTTAAGATTGTCTGTTCCTGCCTGTCGTTTGTCATTCATCTCGCTACATTTTGTGCTGGAGGAGAGTTTGAATTTTCTCCAGCAGAACAAGGCCCAAGACCAAAGCAGTTTTGGCACTGTGTGAAATGAAATCGCCCCTTTGTCGCTCATTTTTATTTGAATGGAAACCCAAGCCGCTTTTATTTCAGCTTATCTGTGTCTCCGTCTCTCTTCATTTTGGTCGAAATGGTGTGTTTCAGAGGTCACCGATCAGTGTTTACCAGCCGACTGTGGTGGTCTTCATACGGTACCATCAGCACCCAATGGATCTGTAGTGAAAACTGTGGCTGCTGACAGCCACAAATGAGATTGTTGTTTTGTTTTCCCACTCTGTGTACTTAAAATAGAAGGGTGTAAATGGAGAGGTCGATTGGGAAAGATGTCTTTGCTCTCTGATTTGCTCTTTGGCCCAAAAGAGGAGTATTGGCCAGCTTTGGTGCTGAAGTTCTCAGGGTTTTGTTCCTCTCTGCTCCAATTTTAGAAACACAAAACTGAACATGAATTCTATTGCTATATTGAGACTTATATATTATTGAAAGAGTACTCTGCCGATTTAGCATTGCACTCCTATGACATTGTCAGACTCATGATGGACACAACAGAATAAAAGTTAATGCAGCAGATCCAGAGAAATATCGTCTTTTTTATTCCATGCATTCTTCTAGTGCAACAATTTCAACGGTGTGATTTAAAGAAACACGCTAAAAATTCAACCAGTGTAACTGAGCATCTTCAGTTCATCTACCTGGGCAGGTTTAATAAGAAAATAATAATTCTTTATCACAAATAAAGTGCTGTATATCCTTTTCTGTTGGTAAACACTGGGACTTTTTAGAGAAAATGTCCTTTAACACGTAAGCTAATGCTAGCAAACAAGTTTTGTCGGCTTGTTTTTTGCTGAGTTTTTGTCTGAGTTTGAGTTTATATGAGGTGAGTTTTACAGAATTAATAAGGCAATTAAACCTTATTTTAGTTCGGTAAACGAGAGAAATTTGAACTCAGAAGGTGATGGGGGTATTTTCTGTCTAATAATAAAAATAGGTGCGAGAATATTTTGTGTTTATTTTGATGCAGCTTGGACACATCTTTTAGATTTTATCTGAAAGCATTTAACATAGTCTCTGTTATTGTTTGTTTTTTACTGTCAGTAGTAGCTGTTATGGATTAAAACCTCAATCCTGAGCCATTTCTACTTAGATTCTGGCTTGGTTTTGTGGCCTGCCGCTCTGTGTTTTCCACCAGTTTTTCATTCGTTTTTCCTCCAGCTAACACCGTTACGTAGTCATGACGTCGGGCCAAAAAGGGTCCATACCTCAGTGAAATGTCAGGAGGGCATGAAGATATGAAAAAATAAATACCGCCCAAGCCTAGCTGCCAGCATCAAGCAGAGATGAGAAGCAGGCAACAGAGGTCTGTGAAGCCACTTCTAACCCTCTAAATCCAACCCCCCACCCCAGATTTCTTTTTATTTTTAAACTTGTAGTCCTCAGACCCAACCAAGTGAAGCGACATCACTTCAAGGCAATTTATCAGGTTTCATGCAGCTCCCACTGGAGTCACCCAAGACTTCAGACAACTTTTTACCACACATGCAGTTGTACCCTTGTTCAGAATAGACTAATTGTCTCCAAAAGTCCCATTAGGTACATGACTAATGTTCCTCTTTTGATGTACACATTGTCTTTTTTGGTAGACGATGTGTGCAGGATTTTTTTTTTTTTTTTTTTTTTGCTCGCCTCTCTGTGTTTTCGTCTTTGCGTGGGACCGCTCTGTGGGTGCGTACCTGCACAAGAGTGTGTTAAAAAGACACTTATCCCCATCTCATCACATCTGCATTTCTTCGCAGTGGGAGGTGACCTTGCCCTTGGTTAGAGTGAATCTTTCTTATCAGCTCCTCATCATCAGTAATCATACCCTGACCTAGAATGACAATGAGATGAGCGGCAGGACCGACTGAGGAGCTGATGGCTGTGGATGGCCGTGGGTAGGCCGATTGCTTCGATTTTTTTTTTGTTTTGTGGAGATCTGGATTACTTCTGCGGAGTCGTTAAGAAGAAGGTCAAACATGAGTGACACGTGGAGCTCTGCGTGCGTATTAAGACTCCCTCAAGTTGGTATTTCAGGAGGCTGTTGTTATGAAAGTTTGACGAGTGATTGACACACTCTTTCAACTCTTTATTAGTTTCACATTTCTCTCACTCAGCCCCTTCTCCTCTCCCACTTATTGTCTCATTTATTTCTTCTGTCGATGTCTCCCTCTCTCCTCTCCTTTCCTCTCCGTCTCACTCCTTTTGTCTCCATTATCGGCCACCCACTGCGCGTACTTTGCTTCTCTTCATCCTCGCTTCCTACCCTCTAGCTCCGAGAATGCTAATTCCGCGTGCACCACCAAGGTCACTGTGTGCAAATGAGCACCGTTGATAACGGGCGGCCTTTTTTATTGAAAATCATTTAATTGAATTTGATTCGTGCCACTAGCGTTGACTCTGCAGAGGCATCAAAGTCTCACTAGTGGGGGAGTTCGAGGGAGCGCCGAAGAGAGAGTTCTGCGCTGAACCGCAAATGTTACCTTGATGAAGGCTCCTTCCAAGGACTAGTGCTCTCTGGAGTTAGTTCCAGCTGTGTGGTCTCTCTTAACATTGTCACATTGGTTATAGTCACCGTGTGTCATGTGATCCTGCTCCACCATGGGCCAGTGGAATATCTGTGAACTGAGAGTGAAAATGCCGTACAATATAACTATGGTGACCATTTTCTCTGTCTTATTTCCCCACTCGTATTCCTTTTTCTATCACTCCTCATTGTCCCCCTGCTCCTGCCATCCATCCTCAGGTGTCATAACTTTAATTTGCAGGCTCTCCAGGGGTTCGTCTTGCTTCTTCTCTCCGTGCTCTGCGTAATCACACCTCAGCTACAGAGGAGAGAGGGAAAAACAGCCGTACCCAGAATAACTGCAGTAATCACCACCAACCAATCTAACCAACAGCTAATAAAAATGGACGCTTTCTCTGCAGGCTGTGGTACTTGAACTGCATGTTTTGTTGTATTTGTATTCATGTTGCGATCAGGTTGGCCTGTACTGTGTGTCCCTGCGTGGGAGCACGTCTCGCTGGGAATCGCTTCTTCAGATTGCGTCATACAGGAGAGGGTGTTCTTGTCCTGTCTTGTTCCTGTCTGGGTTTTTTTTTTTTTTTTTTTTTGCAGTGGAAAGGTGGAAGAAGATTGAAAATTACACCAGGATCACACTTGATAGCAAAGACTTGTGTGAGGTCAGGTCCTGTGCACAGTCAGATCAAATAGTGTCAAAATGTACAGAGGTTATTTTTCGGACAAAATACAAGGATTAGGCATTTATAGTATTTATTATAATCTGCATCAAGCATCAAATGCATCCATTCCTTTAAATGTCTAAGGACTTTGTTTAGGGGATGAGGAAGATAGTTTCTTAGTTTTAAGCTGCTTTGCTGTAGGGATGATGTATGTTAGTTTTCCTCGCTAAATGAATGTTTTGTACTTCGCTCCATGCTAAGAAAAAGAAAAGAGAAGTGATAAGTGGTATGATAAAAGATTTTTTAGACTCTAACATTAACAAATCCCATACTTTATGAGCTCAGAAAGGGATCGGGTTATTGGAATCTAGCCATCAGGGTCAGGGATGCATTTAAACTCGTGTAATACAAACACAACACAACACACCAAGCAGGGCCTGTATGTGTAAAGGAAACCCACAGAAACTTAGTGAATACTGCATTTTTGCTTCCCTGCTGCCAGTTTTCCCCTGGCAAGGCAGCGTCTCACTGTGCCACAGTGACTGCTCTCTCTTTGCCATGTGGCCTCTGCAGCTGTTGTTCTTGGCGTAGGCATAGACTCCTGCGCTGTCTCTCACAGTACACCCATAAACTTGCGGATTCACTTATTGTATTTCTCTCTGTGGGCTGTGCCTCTCCTTTTGCACTGTCTGGGTTGAAGACACCGTGTCCTCGTTTGATTCGGCGCTGAAACGTGCAGCTCGGCAGTGAGCTTTCTGCCCCGCAATGGATCGGTCCAACCTGAGACCTCACGTCTTTGTTGTGTTGTGATGTAGAGCAGGATGCAAGGAGAAAAAGAACTTATTTAGCACTAACAGTCATTATTCTTCCCTTATTGAATGGGAATGCATTTGGCAGGGTCTTTTCCATTCAGCTGGCGTGATTTGTTGTGTTATTTTGGAGACTTAATGTGGTGTATAATCAGAGGCTCCTTCAGTAAACACATTTGCCAGGAATTGTAGGGCTGCTGGCTAGAAGGTGAGTCTGCCGCTGGATATAGCGCTGGATCCTCTCCTCTCAGTATTTCACCACTGACAACAACTTACTACCCACTACCTGGTTTTCTCTCCCAGAAACTTTCCATTGACACTTTGGCATGGATTTATCTGCATTACACTGAAAACAACCTTGTAGAGGTGTCTGTTAAGACAGAACACAGAGGAGCCTGACCTGCAGGAGTCAGTGGGAGGACATCCGTGACACACACACACATTGCAATTCCCTTGAGTAATCTGCTGTAGCTACTGATCAATTAATGGCCCCTGCCTGTGATGCTCGGGTCCTGTCAGTCTGCTATGGATTCCCCATTAGTCACAACGGCCAGTGAATAGCCAAGCCCTTCCTCTGCATTTCCCTACTACCAACCACCCAGCATTAGTCATGAGCCCAACAATCTGCAGAGCGAAAGGGACGTGATGTCAAGGAGAAGCGACGCTAACAACAGTGAACAACGCAACATCATGCACATCGATCCAGGGGCTGTATCGCAGAAACTCCCTAACTAGAACATCCTGTCTTAACTGTTTGGTAACCATGGTGATTTAGCTTAGGATCTGATTTAGGGTAAAAGCCATTACAGATGCACAGTTCACATGTTCCTATCCTAATCTAACATAAGAAAAGTGCATTACACAAGTGCTTTAACTTCCCAAAATCTTATTTTTATTTTGTTTTATCTTAAAATAAACTCTCCTCACTTTAGAATAGCTGTTAAGCTGTCTTAACTTTCACTTTACCATCTGTAGTAGCTAACTTACTAACTAGCTAATGGTAGCTAACAGTAGGTAATGGCAGTGTTTGCTAACAATAGCTAACAGTAGTATTTTCTAACATTAGTAAATAGTAGTATTCACTAACAGTAGCTAATGGGAGTGTTTGCAAACAGTAGCTAATGGTAATATTTTCTAACGGTAGCTAAAAGTAGTATTTGCTAACAGTGATTTCTGCAAACAGTCGCTAACGGTAGTATTCACAGTAGCTAAGTGTTGTGTTAGTAAGTAGTGATTTCTAACAGTAGCTGACATTAGCATTAGCTAATGTTTAATTCACAGGTGGACACACGGTCTGCTATCTTAGCCCACTCTCATTTTTTTTTTTTTTTTGTCCCCTTCTTTTTATCTCCAAAATTTACATTGTTGTAAATTTCCCAAAAAGAACATCTACCGTCTCAAAACTCACCTGTCTTGAAATTAAGTGCCCGTCGCTTTTTTGGTCCATTTTTCAATGTTCCAGCATCTTAAAAAAAAAAAAAAATGTTACAAAGTTGTTCAGCTTGGAGGTGATAAAGTAGGGTTGGTTGCTAGGTAACAGAAATAAATGTTGATAAGCAATGTTGAATTGAGTATTATTTCCTAACCTGAGATAAAATAGGATGGAGTGAGATAAGATAGGATTCCTAAAGTTAGTTATTTGTTTCTGTAATACCAAATTGGGAAAAATCTTATCTTAAAATGTAAGATAAGAAGTTTCTGTAATATAGCCCCAGAAATTCACTCATTCCATGTATCTAGGGTTGCAAACAGTTTTCTTTGTCACTTAATTTGTTGTTGATTTTCTTGATTAATAGTTTGATTTTTTTTACCACTTCCCAGAGACTCAGAGCACAAGGATGTTTTTCAAATTGCTTGTTTTGTCTGACCAGCAGTCCCAACCAAGATGTTCAATATATAAAGATAGATAAAAGCAGCCGATCTTCAGATTTGGGCATTTTGTTGAATGAAAAAAAGGATGAAATGTGCCAACTGCTGTGTGAGCATTACCATAGAAGCCCAGAGGATTGGGGCTGCAACTAATTGTTATTTTCAGTGTTGATTATTGTCTTAATTTGTGATTTACTGTAGTTGGTTTGTCAATAAAATGCCTTGATTTGTACTACCAGCAGTCCAAAACTCCAAAATATTCTATTAATAATTATATTAAACAAAGAAAATCAGCAACAACCAAAAGCTTGGCATTTTTGCTTGAGGAATGAACCTGCCAATCAATCTTCTGTTGATGAGTCTTTTCAGCTCTAGTGGAGGTAGATGCATGATCGGATATATCATCAGGTGGTGGAAGGATTTAGGGACAGCCTGTTGTGTTTGGTCTTGTAAACACTCTGGTTACTCAGCAGATCAAGGGGGATCAGCAATTGCCTTGAGTTCATTTATGTCTCACGACTTGACCTTTTGGGGTATTTGGGACATCCTTCTTATCTTCACTGAGGTTAGTTTTCTGAACACTCAACCAACCACGAGCAACGGGGAAGCAGAAAGCCAACGGTGAGCCACAAATCTCAAGTTCATGCCCCCGGTGAGAAAACAAGTGGCTGTTTTCTCGAGCAACACTTCCTTACCCCCTCTCATCCCCCTCACTCCTCCGTCTCTCCATCCCCAGGAGCTGTGGCTTTTTCATCACAGGTCTGTTGAGCAGTAGGGCATGCAGCCCGCTGCTTGCTCTCACTCTTATTTCTCTCTCCAGCTTTCTTCTTGCCTTCATCTGTCTACTGGCTGTAGTTTGACTCATACCTTGGCCAGCCATGTGAGCTGCTTGATCCTGTCGACCCCTCTCCGTCTCCTGGGGGAGGCCATCGGCCGGCCGGGGCCATTTGTCTGCATGTAATGGAGGTCTGAGGCTGTGGAGCGAGGTTAGGCCCCTCACGGCCCAGCGGAGGGGGACAGCCGCGACAGATGCCAAAACACTCCCGAGCGCGTGTGTGTGTTAGAACAGGCACGGCTCTGTCACACTGTGTCAGTGCTGGATTAACATGATAAGATATGCATACAGACCGACAAAGGCAGTGGCTGAAGAAACAAATGGTTAAGATCATTTGAAGTGGGGTTGTATGAGGTACTTATCCGTTGTCGGTGTATTATCATTATTTCAGTGGACGGCAGCCAGCATGCTTCCAGTTTGGAGAAGCAGAGAGGAGCATCAGCATGGAAGCAAAGCGATATACTGCTGTGGACAGGGTCTGCAACAAAAGGACCACTGAAAAAAATCAACATCATATTAAGTGTATGCTATGTTGAAAATATTCTTACTTCACTTTGCCGTCAGATGGCGATTTCTGACAGGTGAAACTGTTGTTATATAAGCTTAATATTGCTCTTTCTCTCTTAACCAAACCCCAAAGGCAAAATCAGTAATTTTACCATGCAGAACATGGGAGTTGGTGGTCTACCACTGCCTTGATCTGTTAGTTTGTTTGTTATATTTTGTGTTTTGGTGTATTAAAAGGATAATGCAAGTCACACAATAATACAGATAAACTAACAGACTGAGGCAGTGGTAGACCAGCAACCCTCATCTTTTGAAAGATAAAATTACCAATTTCACCAGTGGAATTTGGTGGGAAAGATATTTTGCTTGTATGACAGTGTTTTTCCTGTCAGAAAAGGCTGTCTGATGGCAAGGTAAAGCCGTGAAAATATTTCAAATATAGTGTATGCTGAAACTGTGATGACTTTTTTTTCCTATTTGATAAATGTTTTTACATGTGCATTGTTTTCCTTTGTATTTGGCCAACTTATTATTCTTTTACTAAGTTAATTTAGCTGATTGATACTTGATTTAAATAATAAATCATAAAAATAAAAGTATCTTTCAGTGTCAAGACTGAATTTAGGAGTCTCACAGCCTGAGGACAGATGTACAATGGAAGTACAATTTCGTTTTTAGGACTTAAATAATAAAGTATGGAAGCTTTATATTATATTTTTATGGTGTCACTCTTTTATAATGTGAACAGTAGGACTATTTAGCTTTGAAATACATAACATTAATATACATTACCTTAATACGGTACATTAATATGTGCATGTATGTGCAAGTGAATGCACACTGCCACCCCTGCTTAAGTCCGTGTCCCGCTCAGGTGACCCCTGCCAACAAAAGTCTCAAAACACCCCTGTCTCTGTTGATCGTGTCCCAGTAAAACGTAGGGTAAAGTCGGGTAAAAAACATTTTTTACTTGATAATGCGGCATTACATTGTATTTTATGCACACAAACATTGTAGCAACAAAAGGCAGAAGAGCTTATTAGCATCTTTCACTGTTTCTGATTTAGAGACCTCACTTCAGTGGGCATCGCAGTTGAAATTTCCAACTGGGAACTCTTCCTTGTTCAGCTGAATGCACCATTAATACCCTATTGACAACCTCATACAACCCCACTTCAAATAATCCAAACTATCCCTTTAAGTAAGAGTCTAGGGACGATGTGTTCTTAATTAAAGAGAGCAACCCGGCGTCATTGTTTATTTAATTTCCATGTAATGTAATTTATTAGTAATAATGAAAATTACAGAAGGGAAGCAGCAAGTGGCAAATAAAACATTTAAACTTCCATCACTCCATTCCAATCAAACATAAATCCTCATCATCATTATTGATTAAAGTGCTACAGAATCATTATGAGGCTGGCAGTCACCGAGAAGCCACCCTTGACGCTAAACATAAATAAATTGATCCACAAGAAAGTAATTGCATATGAGACCAATCCCGCTTCTTGCTGCAAGCAAAACTGAGGGTTGCACATAAAGCTGCACAGTCGGCCAAGATGTTTCTGAGCAGCTGTCCGGCCTGCCAGGCTCTCCCGTGGACCGCGGCTCTTTCTGGAGAATAATAATGGAAAAGGAAATTGTGTTGGAATAAAAAGAAAAAAAAGCATTCAAAAGATGTACGAATAAACATAAAAACCAGACGGAGACAGAGGCATGTTCACACATATCTGATTTGTCCAAATTTCTCAGCTCTGTGGCTTGATAAATCCCCGCACCGTGCTGGATACGTGGTAAGCCATCGTTACGAGCCCGCCTCAGACAGCTGCTCACACACCACCGAGAGACTTGGGAGTTGGATAAAGCTGACCGAAATGCATTCAGAGAGAGAATGAGATAAAGAAAAAAAAGCAACATGCTAAAACAAGATATTACTTCGGAAAGCTGGCACAAAAAAAAAACCCCGAACCATTCCATTACCTCTTTTAACCAAATTCTTATCTCCCTCTTCCGGCTCCCTTGATGCACATGTAAAGCCATTCAGGATAATTGGCTTACGTTTAATTTCTTCCTGCATCATGTGGTCTTTGATCCCAGAGGCCCTGTGAGCACGGGGATCAGTTAGATCTGCTGAACACGCTGTGTAACAAAGTTTTGTTTGACCCCCACTGCAGCACCCCTGATTACAAACTGAGGAGGGAGAATGCTCAGCAGGGGAGCACATTAAAATCAACCAGCCCAGAGAAAATAGCCTCCCGCTCCCACTAACACTGATGAAATCAGGCTTTGCCATGGCTGATGGTGATGTTAGTCGAAACTTAGTTCAGCGAGTGCTTGTGCGGGGTTATTACGTAGTGAGTGGTCTTTGGACCAAAACAGATTTTTCTACTTGCGGCTCTGGAGCTGCATGTGGCACTTTTGCCCCTCTCCAGTGGCTCCCTGTGGCTTTAATGAAGAACTGTATGTAAATGAATACTGTTTGTTTTAATTTTATCATTGTTATAAGCTTAAAGTGATACTCACATTCTCCATTCTGCCTGTACACTGAATAAATGTTTTAATACACTGTCAGCTAAAATGTGCGTCATAGCCTACGTTAACAGCTCTGAGCCATTTCACCTAAATGTTGCCAAGGCTAATCTTGAGTCTTCTTTTTTTGGCCAAAAATTAAATGGAAGTAAAGTTTGCCAAGCCCTGGTTTAGGAGAAGAGGTTTAGGGGAGAGCAGGGAGTAAAGTAAAGTGGGAGAGAACAAGCTGTAAAGTCCACAGCTACAATGATGATGTTTATATGCTGAAGATTGTACATGTGTTCATCTGTTCGACCTCTCAGTATCCGTGAAGGTCTGATTTATCATGCTAACCTATCTTTAGTGCTAACCAAGGTAAAGTACCACAATGTTACCTTTGTCCTGCTATTTATTAAAGATATGTTTCTTTGCTAATTATATTAGCTGGAAATGCTCAGGATGAGGAAAAATCTTATCAGTCCAAATATGTGTACGCTAGAGTGTGTCAGGTTGTTTTATGAGAAGGACACTCTGTAGGAGGTGATTATGCACTGAGGTGAGTTTAGTGCACTGGACCTCTTTCATGGAATTGCTACATCGAACATGATAAACTGATCAGAGTTCAGAGTTGTTTGGAGGACAAAAATATGCCAGAAAGAGTGAGTACGTACTTGTTTTGTGGTCAGTCTATTCAGGGACAGAAGTAACAATGAATGGTTGGTATTGGTTGTGTACATGCATATGTTGTTCACAAATAAATGATTATTTTGTCCCTGCTCTTCTCTACTTCCTGTCGGTGCTACAGTAACATTACTTTTGCTTCCAAACGTTTTCATCCTTAAGTTACTTCACTTTTCACAGTTACCTTGGTGCATTTTGTTGATAGTATTTACGGTTTGTTTTGTGTATATAGTGTCTGAGCATTTCTATAATCACCTCAGTGTCTTAGATAACCATTCGTTAGCAATAAGCATCGTCATCTTCATTCGATCTTGACAGAAACAAAATAAAACTCGCCAAAAAATGCTGTGGCTCGTCTTTCCACTGCGCCAACAATCACCAGCTCTGGTTCTTTGGTCAAAGTAAACCCTTAATTCACTGTTTTCCACGTGAAAATATTAAGAGAGGAGCCAGAGGGAGGTCGGACGTCAGAGAATCGGTGGGGGAGAAATGGCGTGTGCAGCCAGAATATTTTCTATATTATATCCAGAATATTTTCCGGTCTAATGCGGTAAATTAAAGGTTTATTTCAACCAAACCAAAGCTGGTGATTGGTCAAAGAGTGGAAAGATGAACCAAGACAGTTTCGGTGAGTTTTATTTTGTTTCTGTCAAGTTTAAATGAAGATGATGATCCTAGCTAGCTAACATAGCTAACAGTTATCTAAGACACTGAGATGCTTAGCAAAAAATGAGTAGTAAATACTATTAACAGTATGCAGTAAAGTAACTAACTTAAGGTGAAAAAAAGTTCCCATACGTTTAACAGAACATAATGAGATTTCAAACATGGATATAGGTACATCACACTACATTGTGCAACTGAGAAAAAAAGAGAAAAGCCTGTAAGATCACCTCACACAATCCTTGACATTATCACAGAGAGAACAGGCTGTCTCCTCCAGCTAACATAAAGCTCTGCCTCCTATAACTTAACACCACCACCCTGTATATTCATCTTCAAGAGTTTCTTAAACGACAGGTATGTTAAGCTCCCCGTTTTGGAAAGGTCCCGGGAAGTCACCCGGGAATCATTCAGCGCTTTGGACACTTCCGTCCCGGCCACGTCCCCGAAGGGATCCATAATTCATGGCTGTGCGTCCAGGATGTCACCGCTCCAGCGAGCTAGCATTAAATATTTACCGCAGATCATAAGCTGCAGCCATTGAGGCCTGCCAGCCCCTTTAGGAAGACTGTTTTCAGTCTCAGCATGCGCGGGGAATCCCAAATGAGCTCTGTGGCTGGGGCCGCTTTGAGATATTTGACAATCAATCAGTCTGGAGAGGAATCTCATAAGTCACCATACTGTAAATGCTAACAGCACAGGTAGCTATATGCAGCACACACTGCATATCTCTCTGTGCAGTGTCAAATGCTTTTCCTGCATGCCTCAGTGGAGCTACAGTGAGAGTTTGAGAAGGCTTTTTTTACGTGTATATTTTCTGTATGTGATTGTGAGCATTTTTTTTTTTTCTTTCTGTATTTTTTCTCAGTTTTTCATCAGCTCTCTTGCTCCCTTGATAAGGCACAGCAGGCACTTGGATCTCCCACTGATGAGTTGAAGGATGGAACAAGTGGATGGCGGAGATGAGTGGCTTAGATTGGAGGGGGGAGTAAGAGGCGGTCATCAGCTGTGGAACAGGAACGGGAACATGGCCGAAATTTACACGACAGGGGTTGCAGTTTTCACTCGTGTGCAACAAGCAGTGAGAATTACAGTGCTTCTATAGAAGAAGCCATTACTTGCAGGGGATCAAAGATTTTTTGTTTGTTATTGATTACTAAGATAGCTGTTATTCCAGATTTAGCCCTGCCGATAGCTCGGGGAACTTTAAAGAAAGCATCAAAGGGAAAATCAAACAGAAATGTCATGAAGGACAGAGGGTGGGTGGGAGCCACAAACATTTGAATCATATTGATTTGTCTCCCCAACAGTAGTATTTTTCTGAAAGACTAAGCTTCATGATTGGTCTCTGACTGAAACTCTCTTTTGTTTCCTGATGTGAGAGATCTGCACTTGAAGGGATGGGGATTAAGACTGTAAGATGTGCACACAGACTGACAAAGTCATTGGCTGAACAAGAAACAAAGGGAGTGTATTAACTACAGTGGGTGGTGGTCAGCACGCCCCCAGTTTGGAGAAGCACAGAGGGGCATCTGCATGGAAGCTGAGCGCTGTACTGCTGTAGCCAGGGTCGGCAACGAAAGGTATTTCAGCCACAAAAACAAAGATCCACCTAAAAAACTCAGTATCAGTTTAAGTTTATGTTTTTAAAATATTTCCACCACTTAAACCTTGCTGTCAGACAGCCTTTTCCAATGTGAAACCTCACTTATATAAGCCAAATGTCGCTGTACTCCAAATCAGTAATTTTACCTTGCAGAACATGGCAGTTGCTGGTCTACAGCTGCCTCGATCAAACTAACAGATCGAGGCAGCGGTTGGCTAGCAACTCACGTATTTTGTCAGATAAAATCACTGACTTTTTTAGATTAGAACGTAATTAAAAATTATTTATTGAACTAAGAAGCCTTTTGTAAATATCTACTTTTTTATAGAATGATAATTTAAATGAATGACTCAATGGCATGGACTCACTCACTGAGAAGCACTGGCTTATATAATACTGGTTTCCCATCAGAAATGGCTGGCTGACAGCAGAGTAAAGTGGTTAAAATATTCAAAATATAGCATGCACTTAAAATTATATTGATATTTTTTCAGGTGGACTTCTTTTACATGGTTAAGATGCCTTTTGTTGGTGACCCCGTCCTCAGCAGTTCATTGCTTTGCTTCTCCGAGCTACAGGGCGTGCCGACTTCCATCTACTGCTGCGAGAGCTCTGGCCGTTGACAAATACCTCTTACAGCCGCTCATCGAACAATCCCTATTATCCCTTCAAATGTGTGAACGTGCCTGTCTCTTCAGGTATGTCACAAATGTAAGAAACATGCGTATTTCTTGTTTATGTATAGGTGAGTGTTCTCCCACATGTGGTTTAGTAGTTGTGTGTCTGTCAGAGCAGAAAGCCAAATATCGCTGCTACGCATGACCACGCTCAGCATTTGGTGGAATGGACGGCGTGAAGGAGAGAGGTGGAGTTGCACGGAGCAGGAGATGGAGGGATAAGGCCAGAGGATAAGATATATGTGGAGGAAGGCACCCAGTTGGAACGGGCTATCTACCTCCAGATTGTTGAACAGGCGCGGATAATAAGAAAATATTGATTGTAAACATAGTCGGGGGGCTGTAACATGAGGCGGCAGAGGGGAGGCAGGAAGGTCTCGCCTCCCGCTGTTTGCTACATTGATGAGGGAGGGCTTGATAGAGACAACAAGACACCAGGTATTAGCCCCTATAGGACACCTGCTGTAAAACGGATCAGTGTTTATTTATTCAGGCATCATTTCAGCAGCCGACAAGGAAGACACTATTGTTTTCTGCCAAAAGCGGTCGGCTGCCAAAACGTAGGCCACAGGAAGCAGAGGGGTACAAATAGCCAATTAAGAGCTCTAGGTTATTACAGGGCTATCGTATTTCAGAACGGGCCATAAGGAGAAGTATGAGCGAGGGAGGCTGGCAATATTTCTGACTTGCTCAGTCAGCACCAACACATTGTTTACACATTGTAAATCGATATACCTAATGCGGCTTGAGCAGTGTAATTAAAATGTTAAAATGTTTAATGCCCTTTTCTGCCGTGGGATCAAATGTGGACACGCAAGCAGACAAACATATTTACCTCTAATTAGGCGGCGCTTCCTTTGAAGGCTGAAAATGCATCATTGTGAGCTTTTTTCTGAACTTCATGATTTTGAAAGAGCAAAAGAAAGGTTTTACACTAAACTGAATATCTTGAATGCTGACAAAATGCTTTGCTTGTCTTGTTGTTTCCTCCTCCTCAGTGCCATCACTCTGGACAACACGCTGGTTATCCTGTCTACGGTGGCGCCGGATGCCGGGCGCTACTACGTCCAAGCGGTAAATGACAAGAACGGAGAGAACAAGACCAGCCAGCCCATCACCTTGTCAGTAGAGAGTGAGTAACCACCATATACTGCGCACGCACATACTGTAATCAACAGATCATGCCAGGATGGATGACAGGTGGGGAAGATTTTACAGCTTCAAATGTGGAAAGTAACTAAGCACATACAGCCCCCAATCAAGTACTGTTCTTAAAAGTCCATTGTTTAAGTTTTACAGGGATTTACTGGCAGAATTTTGCGACATTAGATTAAGCTGTTTATATGGACAGAGGGCATGGGTCATCTTTGACGGAGGTCACCATGTTGAGCTGTCGTGTTTCTACAGTAGTCCAGAACAAACAAACTAATCGCTGATTCTAGAGAGGGCCTTTTGCGTTTTTTTGTGTTTCACAGCCACAGTAGTTCCTCCTATTTGCTTGGAAGGGGAGGGTGAGGCTGATTCGTTTGCAACTACTTCACTACTAAATAATTTTTAAGTTCATTATATGTGTAATTTAAAGCATTTAGTAACTATAGCTGTCAAAATAAATGAAGGGGAATAAAAGTGCAATATTTTTCTCTGTAAATAAGTAAAAGTATTAAGTGGTATGACATGGAAATACTCGTTAAGTACCTAAAATTTGGACAATACTTCAGTAATCATATTTAGCTATATCCCACCACTGTAAACAATATAATATATATAATATATAATGTAACATACAAGCCATAACACAAATTGAGTACTTTTACTTTTGATACTTTAAACCTGCAGTGTGAAACTGCTCACACAGTTGCCAGAGGTGGAAATTATTAGTGACACATGAAAGATCCTGATTGATTGATGCCTCTAGGAACTCTGCCTCTGATTGGCCTGTGCGCTACTTCGCCTCAGGCGGTTCGGTTGCTTATAGAGGCTGTTTTGCACAGATATGAATAAAGTTGAGCCTTGAGATTTTGGCAGGCCCTTTGGTGTGAGTTGGGGACAAAAAGTTTGAAAAGTAGCCCACTCTGTGGCAGGCTTGCTCCCACCTTCAGCTCTGGCAAACAATCATTGCTTGCTGGCATAAAACACATCAGGACCAGCACGCCGGCGCGGGAATGTTGCCACAGTCACCAGATTCAAAAACTCCAGTATCCTGCAAAATTTAGAGAGATTTACCTGGCAGCATTGTCTGAAATCATTTGGCTTGTATGCTTTAATGAAACAGATGTTCATATTTATGTAAACATTACACACTGGAGGTTTAAGTAAATTTTGCTGATAAATTCTTGTGCATTTTCACCTGAGCAAAATCTTGAATGCACAATTTCTATGTGTAAAGGAGTATTTTTACATGATTGTTTTCCTACGTTTACTCAAGTAAATGATTTGATCCATCAGCATCTAAGCAGCTGAACCTTTCTGGTCAGATTTAATTTCATTCAGGACGTGTATCTGTGGCTGTATTCACACTTTGCTGCAGATGTACACACACAGGAGAAGAAAGCAACAGGGACAGGCACAGACTGTTGTACTGCCAAGTAGTTCTTAATATTCACCAGCATCCTTAGCTCCCACAGCAAAAAAAAAAAAAAAAAACACAAGATACACGAATCAAACCAATTCAGTTGGCTTCAGCTCAGCAGAGTGAAATATAAGAGGAAACCTAACAGACAGCATCTTATGACATGGTAGACTGGAGTTCAGTATGGAAGTGAATGAGGAGGCTGAGGGAAAGATATTACAGTTGACAACACAAGGGAGCAGAAATAGCCTGTGGCACATATGGAGAACAGTGGCAGAGTTGATTATACAAGTACTCGAGTAGACTCACAAACACACACACACACACACACACATGCTGCAGTTCAGGTTAGATAGAAAGCATAGCGGGAGGTCTCAACTCGGCAGATCTCGGGGAATCATGCCATGCATTTACATTAACATTCCACATATGCTCCACATATGCACACACACATGCACACACACATGCACACACGCTGACGTACGTACAGGCTGCTGGGAGAGCCAATACTCAGGGTTGTGTGTGTTTGACTGAGTGCTTGCATTTTAGGACATGTGCACGTATATCAGTCAGTATCTGCAACAGCAGCTGTTCCTGCAGCGACACGTCTGACAACGCATTTCCCATGAGCTTTCCTGGCTCCGACAGTGCTTGCCTAAGACTGGGCATGAGCGAAGGTCAAGGAGACTTGTGTCGCTCATGTTACAGCTTCAGTGTTCAAGTTTAAAGGGACAGCTCACTCCAAAATAAAAAAAAAATACAGATTTTCTCCTGGCCTGTAGTGTTGTTTATCTGTCTTGATTTTTTTTTTGTGTGTGTGAGTTTTGAAGATGTCTGCCTTCTCGCCAATATAATGGGACTAAATGGCACTCAGCTTGTGGTGCTCAAAGCTAAAAATTCATTTGAAAAATTCATAATTATGACTCCACAAACCTTGTGAGCATTTAGGAACTACTTTCTTTCTGGTAGATAGTGCCATTCAGTCCCATTATATTGTAGCCCATATCTCCAATACTCTGCAACTCACACCAAAAAAATCTAGATGGATAAATAGCACTACAGGCTTTGTTTTGGGGTGGACCGTGCCTTTAAAGACTTCCCAAGAACAAGAAATTAGGCTTTTTTGTCACTGACAGTGTTTTAGCTACGAGCCAACTCTCGTCTCTCAAAACAGAGGAAATTTTAAAAGAAACACTTGAACATTCTGGGGCATCGATCTCAACATCCATTCTGCGCTTTAAGTATAGAGCTGGGGTCAGTACATGTTTAGCCTATCTTTGCATAAAGACACAAGGGCCGCGGGAAACTGCCTGACTGTATCCAAAAGAAAGAACCATGCCTCTGAAACAGCCTTATATTGTGTGAATAAAACATTTTTGAGTTGTTGTTGGACGTATTTTATCACTTCAGAAAGAGCCTGGCTAAATGTTTCCACTTGGATTTGTCTAACCACATCCCGAGCACAAACTTTTGATCTTTCAGCAAATGTTGTTCACCAAAATGTTGAAATATTCTTAGCCTTTGCGATTGCTATTGCTTCCTTTTTGATGCTGGGCTGCATAGGGTACATTTTGATAGTCAGTGTATTTTCTAGAGTACATGCTGGTCAGCAAGCATCCAGTTTGGAGAAGCAAGGCAACATTGAAGCACAGTAATGTCAGCAAACAGTAGCCAAATATGGCTTTCTCCTGCTCAACCAGACTCCATTGGCGAAATCTGTAATTTTACCTCACAGAACACGGAAGACGCTGACCTGCCACTGCCTCGGTCTGTTAGTTTCTTTGTGTTAATGTGTGACGTCTGTGTTTTGAAACAATAGTTTGGATTCACCATTGTCCAGATCGATGCCAAAGACTCCTGTGCTGTGCTAGGTAAAATTACTGTTTTCACCTATGGAGTTTGGTTGGTTACTCAACCACAGTTTCCCACCAGAAAAGGCAGTCTGATGGCAAAGTAAAGCATTGAAAATATTCTAAATATAATATACACCTAAACTGATATTGATTCTTTTTAGGCGGAACTTTTTAAAGCGGCTAAAATATGTATGAGTGTATGTTTAAGTTTGACCAGTTGAAATTCGTAATAGTGTTTTCCCAGTGACAAGCAGTCAAACCTTGTTGTTGGTTAAGGTATGTGTGTGTGTGAGTGTGTGTGTGTGTGTGTGCGTGTTTATGGGTGTACACATGGCCTGTACACAGCATTTAATGACCCAAGATTGGTAAGATTGAGTCATGACAGCCCCTGTAGCTACATCTGACATGTGCAGCCACAAGCACACTCCCAGGGCTTGATGGGATTGACGGATCAGTGTGAGTTTATCGCAGACATGACACATCTCAAGCAGCAGCACACACACAGACACACACAGACACACACACACACACACACACACAGTGCTCTCACCGCCATGGGCTGTCTCTGTCTCTGATGCTCACAGCGCACACAAACACACAGACACAGACGAGTTATATGTGCATGCAGAGTTTCGTACACATATGAAAATGTGTGTGTGTGTGTTTTCAGCCTATTCACCCCTTAAGCTTCAACTTTGTCAAGCTGCATTTTTCTATCCCCGTTTCTGGTTCTCCAGCAGACATCTTATTATACACAGTCAGTGCACTGCCTCGTCCTATTCGGCCCGTCTCTCTGTCAGAACTCGGATACAGTCTCTGCACTGGTCAGTTCCAATATGTCACGTCGATGAGCAGCCACAGAGTTCACCAGCTGGAAATGAAATGTATAGGACCCCACCATCCGGAGAACCCCCCGTTATATCTAGTTCAATTTATCCATCAACGTCGTTGCTCTCTGCTTAACCTCTCCATGTGTGTGTGTGTGTGTGTTTTTGCTGGTGTGTGTGTGTGTGCGCGGCCACGTGCTTGTCTGTCTGTCTAGATGTCGGAGGTCCAGCGGACCCCATCGCCCCCACCATCATCATCCCCCCCAGGAACACCAGCGTGGTTACAGGCACCTCGGAGGTCACAATGGAGTGTGTGGCCAATGCAAGGTAAATCCTGGAACTGTAGGGTCATGGATCGGCTTATTAAAGGGTCAGTTCACTCAAATCATTGAGGATAACCCCGAACAGTGAAACAGTTCTACACTATCTGTAGATTATACAGAGTGACATACATGTTAAGTATCTATATCTATAAATGTTAACAAGAGACATTTGTTAACTGTTAGTTAATGTTTATTACTGTATTAAATAAGGTTAATAGCATCTTAATAAACTATTAAGTGATATATAAATAATAACTTGTTTGTAAATCATGACTAAACAGTTAGTTAGCTGTTAATTAATTGTTATTTAATAATTATTACTACATTAATTAATATTAATTAATGAACCCTTATTGTGAAGTTGCCACTTATTGTAGAAAGGGACTGCATTGTTTTTGTTTTACATTTGTACATACATATCAAACATTCTTGACAAGCCATGCATAGCTACTTTTGTTTTATTTTTATCAAGACAGGAAAGCAGAAGCACTTCAAGTTAAATCAGATTACATCAGATTAAGTATTCAATCAATTTCTAAAGTTGTCAGTTTTCTTTGTTTTTTAATATTGTGATAAATATAGCACTGTGGACTTTTTTATCATGGTATTATGGTACCTTAAATGTTTGTATTGCATACCTAGCAGAGACAGATACCACAAAACAAGGGCAAATAAAACTAACACTGTCTGCAGGGATAGATCATAAGATGGGTGAAATGGCCCTTTAACCAACTATCTTTAGACTTGAAGTGTGCGCTCAAAATTTTAATTGGAAATTATGATAATAGTTTGGATGTAATTCGTACATACATTTAAAATATGCACATATATCCATCTTAACAAGTAATTTCTTTCTTTTTTTGCACAATAAAATAAATATTCTGTGTGTTTTGAATGATAACTTGCAAGCTTAAGTAGACAGAACTGTATTTTATGCTGGAATATGCAGTCACAAAGCAGCTCCACTAATGACATCCCTTGACTCATGAAATAGTTTAAATTGAGAACAGTTGGCATCATCTCAGCCTATAAATAGATATATATATTTTTTTCATTTCACTACCACACATCCCAGCAGATCAAACAAACTGATGGATATGTGCCATAAAGTTTGGGACATGCACTGCCGAAGCAGAATCATTTCATAATCGAGCACAAAAGAATAAATTCTCATGGGGATAGTGGGATTAGGCCAACCTCTACTTTCCCCCCCATAGGCCTCTTATCAAGCTGAGCATCTCGTGGCGTAAGAACGGCGTGCTGGTGACCAGTGGTTTGAGCGACTTCAACCGCAGGCTGACCATCCTCAGTCCCCTGGTAAGCGATGCCGGATACTACGAGTGTGAGGCCATTCTCCGCAGCAGCAGTGTGCCTTCAGTCAGTGCAGGGGCCTATCTGCATGTACTAGGTAAGAACTATGAGCTGAATTATCTGTTGAAGCAGGACTGTTGACATCTTGCCTTAAACATGCACATCTCTAGATGAAATATCTGCCTTTAACACTTGTTACCACTTTGGTTATTTAGTATTTAGAAAAATTAAACCACCATTCACAGTTATTCATGTGAAAAAAATAACTCTTGGGGGAACCAACTAAATCTACTTGAGTTTGGTCAATATTATTTCTTAGGGTTTGTTCAACTTATTTATTAGGGCTGGATCCAACTAAATTTACTTGGGTTGGGCCAATATAATTTATTAGGGTTGGGCCTGACTAAAATAATTTGGGTTGGGTCGATATAATATATTAGGGTTGATTAAACTTATTTACTTGGGTTGGATCCAACACAATTTACTAAAGTTGAGTCAATATAATTTTGGTTGGGTCAATATGACTGAACTTATTTACTTGGGTTGGATGCAATTAAAATAACTTGGGTTTGGTCAATATAATTTATTAAGTTTGATTTAACTTATTTACTAGGGTTTGATCCAACTAAATTTACTTGGAATGAGTCAATAAAATTTATTTGGATTGACTAAACTCATTTATTAGGGCTGGATCTGACAAAAATAATTTGGGTTGGGTCAAAATAATATATTAGGGTTGATTAAACTTATTTACTTGGATTGGATCCAACTAAATTTACTAAAGTTGAGTCAATATAATTTTGGTTGGGTCAATATAATTTGTTAGGGTTGACTAAACTTATTTACTTGGGTTGGATCCAATTAAAATAATTTGGGTTTGGTCAGTATAATTTATTAGGGTTGATTAAACTTATTTACTAATGTTGGGCTTTTCTTAATTTAATAAGGCTTGTCTAACTAATTTTACAGTAGTGTCATCAGGAAATTAAGTTGATTCAATGTCAGTAAAGTAAGTTTGTCCATCAAAATCGCTTAATCCTGAAAGAAAGCCATTTAATCACCTGCAAACCTTCTGTATAATTTAATTAAGGTAATTCAGAGTAAAGCTTTTGTGTGTAAATGTTTACACTCAACAGTTTCAACAATCAAGTCCATACAGGTTTAATCAGATGCTGCATCGCAAGTTCTATTTAAGTCTCTTTTTTACAGTGGCCCCTGAGGACAAAAACACATAAAAAAAGTGAAAGCACAAACATTAAGGAAATGTGCTCCAAATCCACATCAAGCTGAGCCTTGATGGGAGAGCTTCAGTATATTTGCCGCGGCTCAGTCAAAGTAGGCTCATCAGTACGTTCCCCCATGAGTTGTTTGTGTTTTGATATCTGCAGCACTTATCTCAATCATTATGCTTTTGCCTTTTGTATTGTATGTTTGAGTGTTCAAATTCAAGTGACAATAATGTGATTTGTCATAACTGCTGTATGTGCTTTCATATCAGCATGACAACCTAAATAAAAACATATATATATATATATATATATATATATATATATATATATATATATATATATATGTATTTGACAACAGTGCACAGGGAAATGTGTGGGAGTATATGTCACATTTACATTTGCAAGTTCCAACAAAAGAGCTGGTATGAAATTGATATTTATTACTAGTCACACTATATGAATCTGGCTAAGGTATAAATCATGAAGCAGTCGAGGGAAAGACTTATTGATTTAAAGGGGAGGAAGCTTATGGTTGGCCTCAAGAAACTATTTAATATAACATAGCTTGAGTCACTTTCATTCCATCACACTGAAACACTTTGATGTTTTTCAAGGTTGTGATGTGATTCAAAGGACAAGGTGTGGTGAACTTTTCCCTTGATACAGCTAACTGAGCCTTTCCTCTTCCCTTGAGTTTGAAGGATACATATAAAAACCTTAACAGAATACCAATTACTGCTTTCTTCAATCAAACCGCTGTATAATCTCATTATTTTCAGCTGCGCTCTGAGTACTTTGCCCTGTGAGGGATACGTTTAAAGTAAAAAAAAATAATAATAATTTAGATTTTATCCAAGTGTCATCAGTTACAAGCACTGTCAGTTTATTTTTTTAATGATCTCCCAAGTTCTCACTAATGTACTTTGTGAGTTGTGATGATTACGGCTGCAGGTTTGCAATCTTGCTTCTTATTTTAGCAATTTTTCATCCTTCAGAACCACCGCAGTTTATTAAGGAGCCGGAGAAACACATCACAGCTGAGATGGAGAAGGTGGTGGACATTCCCTGTCAGGCGCGAGGTGAGAAGTGTCTATGAATATCTGTCCGCATATTAAAGGGATAGTTATAGCTATAGATTATTTAATGTTGGGCTGTCTGACTTATTTATCGATAGTTGGCGTATCTACAGTAGATGCCAATCAGCATGCCCCCAGTTTGGAGAAGCAGAGAGGAGCACCAGCACAGAAGCTAAGCAATGTACTGCTGTAGACAGATACATGGACAGGTATATATTTAGAATATTTTCACCAATTTACTGTGCCTTCAGACAGCCTTTTCTGATGGGAAATTGCCATTATATAGGCAAAATATCACTTTCTCCAAACCAACCAAACTGCATAGGCGAAATCAGTAATTTTACCTCAGAACACCGGAGTTGCGGGTCGACCACTGCCTTGATCTGTTGATGTGTTTGCGTTACAGTATGACTCTGGTGAACCCCGCTATCCTTTCAAAACACCAGGTTGCACAGTAACACAAACAAACTATCAGGCAGATCAAGGCAGCAGTGGACCAACAACTGCCGTGTTCTGCAAGGTAAAATCAGTGATTTCACCCATGGAGTTTGGTTGATTTGGAGAGATTTTGCTTGATTTGGCTCATATAATGGCAGTTTCCTCCTGTCTGAAGGCAAAGTAAAGTTGAAAATATTCTAAATATGGCATACATTTAAACTGATATTGATTGGTTTTAGCTGGACCTTTTTTAAGTGGTTAAAATGACCTTTTGTTGAACAGCTTTTTATGAGTTCCTCATAAACCCCCCCTTTAAATAATCTGAACCATCCCTTTAACCAGCAATGTTTTTGTGCATATTTATAGTATAATTGGCCACAGAAATAGGTAGGTTTAATGGTCTCCTGGAGGAGGAATGGCTTTGACTGTTATGGAATTTGAATCCAAAAACATTCAATGTTTTATTTCCCTTTAATGTGTACAATGAAAAATGAAATGATGCATGACCTACTGTCTGTACACCCCGCCCTCACTCACCCTCTGCAGGAGTGCCGCAGCCAGACATTGTGTGGTACAAGGATGCTTTGCCCATCGACCCGGTGAAAACGCCCAGGTATAGGGTGCTGGTGGGAGGCAGCCTGCAGGTCAACGGCCTGCTGCCCGACGACACGGGGATGTTCCAGTGCTTCGCCAGGAATATGGCAGGAGAAGTCCAGACCAACACGTACCTGGCTGTTACCAGTGAGTGCTCCAGCAGCTCTTCAAAATGAAATTAATTTCAGCAATTACTGCTATTAAAGCGCAATATGTTGTGTTAAAACTCTGAATTAACTTTTTTTTCATAAAATAATGTTAAATCCTTACACAGCTCTCTCAAGCCCCTTGTCAGATTCAGAAAAGACCCGTAATTGCTTTCCAAAAATGGAAAGCAATTCTCACCTAAAAGCGGGGAGAAGTGTAGCAGCAATTTAGTTCTTTAAATGCAAGGTTGACTTGTGCAATTTCTTCCACAAAATTAACTGCAAATTAATTGATAGAAGATAACACATTTTTTAACAGAATTCCTAAAAATCAGAGGAAGTTTTTTTTTTTTTTACCCAAGGAAGTCAAGCGAAATATTCAGTGTCTTTTCTGTTAGGTTTGCAGCATGGTTCAAGTGACGGCAATGGTTGGTTGGTCCACTTCTTTGTTATAGATGGAAATATCTTAACAACTATCAGACTGATTGTCATGAATTTTAGGCAGACATTCACGATCCCTCAGAGGATGAAGCCCACCATCTGATCCCCTGACTTCTTGTCTTGCTCCACCATGAGGTTGGCGTTTGTGGTTTTGAGTTAAATGTCTCCACAACTATCTGGTGGGTTGCCCTGAAGCTCAACGTAAACATTCACGTCTCCTTCAGGATGAATTGTTGTAACTCAGGGAACTTTTAATTTAGTGACATTATCAGCTCCACTAATGACATTCCCCTCAACCTCAGCTGTAGATTTGTGTCCTAATTAGCAAAATGCTAACACATGAACTGGGAACTATAGTAAACAATACCTGCTAACCATCAGCATGTTAGCTTTGTCGTTGTGAACATTTTAGCATGTGGTTGTTTGCATTTAGCTCAAAGCACCACAGTGCCTTAGTGCAACCTCATATAGCTGCAAGTGTCTATTATTTAAAAAAAAAAAGATTTAAAAAAATCTGGTTTACATCATTTGCAGAGTACAGGATAAACAACAGGCAACACGAGCAACATGTCACAGCTGTCAATCACCCGTGTTGGCAGACTGTGTATAACAGCAATTATGTGGAGGTGATCAAAAACACAACGGTGGCAGACAAGCAAATCAGCAAATGTACCTGAAAACTGCTGACTGACTTGACTGTATGTCAGCATGAGGAGCTGATTTACTGTAAACTACATCAGTCAATGCATGAAACACTCAACTGGCGACAAGAAATCTGGATGGAAAATGGTTGCCCCTTTTTTTGGTCAGAACGTATAAAAACCAGCTTTGCTGTGAATTTTACTGACATTTCCTTCTCGTGTTTAACACATTTACAGAGGCAATAGAGGAAATGCTGATAAATGAAAGCAGTGTTGTGATAACTGACCTTTCCTAAAGTCCCGCCCCTTCTGGAACCTTCTCCTGTCCTGTTTCCTGTATGCTATTTTCTTTTTTCTCAGGATGGTTAATATGACGTTGTTACCTAACCCTACCCCGTCTCGCTCCTCATGCCTGAAACTACCAAACCAAAACAATCCAAAGCGAAGGTAACAAGTCAATAGCCAATCAGAGTCAGAGTAGGTCTTTCCTGTATTTAGAAATGCTGTGTGCTGGGCTCGTCCATGTTGACAAGAAAACCAAATTTTGAAGGATTGCTGGGGGACCTGTAAAAGGGTTTTATATAACGTCACACCTTTAGTATCTACAGTGCGCGGGTCAGAGCTACAGGGAAACCCATTGTCACATCTGAAGTTAGCTCATGCTGGCAAAATGCTACCTCGTTAGCTAGCTAACAGTTGATGCAGATTATCTTGCAACTTAGCTAGCCTTTTACTAACATAATAGTTAATATTTGATGTAGATTAGATTATAAAGTTTGCAGGGGTTTTGCCAGATACCAAACTTGCACAACTGTTATTGGAGCGCAGTACAAAAAGGGACGGGACTGCAAGAGGTGGAGTGCTAAGCTGATCAGCAATCAAGCAGCACTAATTCACATTACATTCTGCATGTACGAGAAAATGTGTAGTCTGTCTTTTGCATTATTGTGCAGTAATATCACATGTGCTATTTAGTTATATGTATTTCAGAAATATCATTCGGCTCTTGAGAGTTGTAGAACTTGTAGCTCTCTGAACTTTCTTATAGGCTTATGCTGATTAAGTTTACATAACTACAAAAAAGAGTCAACCTTAATACCATATTTGCTGCCTAACTCTAATCACCTGAGTCACTATGAATGTGTAGTTTTTTTCTGAACATGTGCCGCTGCTGGCATTTGAAGATCACTGGTAATTTTACCCTCGCCGTGCTTGTGTTTGGCAAGTTTATGACATCTAATTTTCTTCACCCCGTCTCAGTTCCTTCACTCCTCGCTACACCACATTATCAGAATTCATGATATTCTCTCTCGCTAACTCACCCCTTCCATCGCTGCTCCTCCCTGACACCGTCTCCTCTTCCTCTCTCTCGTTTCCTTCCGGATCTCACCTCATCATCTTCCTTTCCCTCAACACATTCGCGTCCCCACTTCTCCATCTGTCCCGCTCCCCGTGTCCTGAGATCAACACTGCTCCTGTGACAAACTCCCCTGCTCCTCCTCCTCCTTCCCTCTGGGGAGCGATACAGTTTTCTGTCATCCTATAAAAGCTGTGATTTATTGCATATCACAAATAGGGATTTTACTTATCTACATATTGCCTCTTTCTGTCTACCCCTCTCCCTCCTCCTCCTCCTCTTCCTCTACCCGCTATCTCTCTCTGCGGCTGCAAAAAATAGACCGGCAGCAGACAGTTGTGGCACCAAGGTGAAGGCTGTGTCAATCTGTAAAGAATTAGTGGAACAAAGCATCGACTAAACACTGAGATGCAGCTGGCTGGCGCTTACAGAAAATACGTTTGAAGAGGGGTTTTGCCACAGAGAGTTATTCTCTCACCTCCATAACCCTCTTACCTTGCCTCTTTACTGTACTGAAGCTGTCTCTTTATTCTGTGTGTGCGTTTGTCTCCCCTCAGGCATTGCCCCGAATATCACAGCCGGACCCTCCGACAGCACTGTGATCGACGGCATGTCAGTCATCCTGCACTGCGAGACCTCTGGAGCGCCAAGACCGGCTATCACCTGGCAGAAAGGTCTCTGTTAGACTCATGCACACACCTAGAGATTATGATGCCCGTTATCTATATTACACAAGGGACCATAGTTTGCCGTGGCTTAACAAATAAAGCCTGATTGGATTCCTTTACCAGGATTTACTCTGCACCAGGATTTTCACGTTTTCAATAGCAGATCAGGGGAACGCTGTCCTTGTTTTTCCTCACAATCCCCTCTCCTGTTCTGTCCCTAAATACTGTTTTCTTACACCTCCGCGCTGGCGACAGCTGTGGCCGGAGGCTTTATGTTTTCGGGTTGTCCATCTTACATGCGTATGTCCATCCGATTCTTTTGGATGCAACATCTCAAGGACACCGCAACAGAATTTCTTCAGACTTGGAACAAACGTGCACTACAGCTCAAGGATGAACTGATCCAAATTTGGTGGTCGAAAATCAAGGTCACTGTGACCTCTTGTCCTTCGAATTCTTGTGACTGCGATATCTCAAGAACGCATCAATGGAATTTCATCAAATTTGGCGCAAACATCCATTTGGACTCAATGATTAAATTTTAGAGGTCAAAGGTAAAGGTTACGGTGACCTCACTAAACACATTTTTGGCCGTAACTCAAGAATTCATGTGCTCATTATGACAAAATTTCACACAAATGTCTACTAGGATGAATTGGTGACATTTTATATGCAAAAGGTCAAGGGTCAGCTTCACTGTGGCATCATGATGTTCTGCAAAATCACTTGAAGTTTACTGTCAGTCCTCTGTTAAAAAAAAAAAAAAATTACCTGTACGTGAAGACATACACATTTTGAAGGTCAGAGGTCACAGTAACCTCACAGCCATCCACTTCTTGTGAATCCAATATCTCAGGAACACCTGGACAGAATTTCTTCAAAACCAGCACAAATATCTACTTGGATTCAGCGATGAACAGATTAGATTTTAAAGGTCAAAAGTCACTGTAACCTCAAATCAGTCCCACTCTTGCGCAGGTGATATCTCACACTAACACCCGGACAGAATTTCTTCAAATTTAGCACAAGCATTCATTTGGACTCAAGGAAGAACTGATTCAAATATGAAGATAAAATGACTCTGATAGGATAAAATGATAAGGTGATGACATTTTGTATCCAAAAGGTCAAAGGTCAGCCTCACTGTGACGACATAATGTTCAGCTCTCTGTCAGTCCTGTGGACTCCTCTGTAAAAATAGTCACCAAGTGAAAGCAGAATGTTTCTCACAGGATTCTTACGCGTCAATATAGTGAGAAATTAGATTGATCCAGAAAACACACTTCAAAACTTTTTCTAAATTCTTTCAAAGTCTTCACCACATGTATTATATGAGTCTGGACAGATATAGATAAACTGTAACTTGATTGGTCAGTGGAGGCATACGACCGCAAGGTGGTAATTCTAGTTTTTGTCAGCCTTTCTCTCTGTTTATGTATCTGCCTTCTCATTTTTCTTCCTCTTCTCCCTCTTCCTGCACTTAGGTGAGCGTGTGTTGGCCAGCGGTTCGGTCCAGCTGCCCCGGTTCACCCTCCTCGAGTCAGGCAGCTTACTCATCTCGCCCTCGCACATTTCCGATGCCGGGACCTACACTTGCATGGCGAGCAACTCCAGGGGCATCGATGAGGCGTCCGCCGACCTTGTGGTCTGGGGTAAGCGTGCAGGGTTACAAGGACCAGACATCTAACATCCTTTGAAAAAACCCACATACCTTATGTTCTGTGTTTTCAATGCCCGAGCAATCTTTTGCCATATAATAATAAAGCCGAACCCAATTCCTTCAGACACAAAAGCATTCTTCTGTGCAAGTTTGGAGTCATCATTGAGGTGTTTTCTGCGAGAAGCCATCAAGAAACAAAATACAAAACAGCAGCATGTAATTTCAACTGAAATGAGTTTTCTGAAATTTGTTTGTCGTGTTTTTTTTTTTCCTAGTCTTGTTCTTCTCAGGAAGGACATTTTGTTGGCTGTTATGTCTTCCGTTACTTTCCTCATCTCTTTTTCTCTGTCTCGTTCTGTGTTTTTCGTTCTGTCTCCGCAGCTCGCACACGGATTACCACCCCCCCACAGGACCAGAGTGTTATCAAAGGAACTAAAGCCATTATGACCTGCGGAGTCACACATGACCCCAGTGTAACTGTCAGGTACGGATGCATAACAAACTTAGAAGTATAATGTAGGCACGCCACGGCGAGGAAATTGTCCCAGCAGTTAGTGAACCTCTGACAACATCTGTTTTACCAGAAAATATGTGCACTTACTTTGATCTTTAATGTTTGCTTTTAAGATCTTCCACTTACTTTGAACAAAACAAAGCTTAGATGGTCGGCTTATTATAAAGTTTTGCGTTGCCAGGTTTATCAATCATCCCCCACACTCATTCCGACAACTATAGCTGATGTCCACACGAGTAGTAAAGTAAGGCTGGTTTAGTTTATCCTTAGTTTTACAAATGATAATGTAATGAACAACAGAATGCTTTTATTTGTGTTTGGTGATGCTGGGGCTTCGTATAATTACCCTTCTAGCAGATTTTAGGCTGTACAATCAAATTCAGTTGTCAGTCAACCTCATGTCAGGCTGTAATCTGTGCCTTTTTAAAGTACGTCTGCTTTACAGAAAAGACGTTTTCCTTTTATAATCCTGGCATCTGTTGGCTAAGAACTGATAAGAGTTTTTTTTATTTTAAGAATAAATGAAAATGAATTAAACAGGTTGAATTTCTAATTTTTGCAAAAGCAAAAAGACAGTTGGTGGCAGTGGCCAAGCAATATAATCAGTGTATGCCTAAACATGGTGTAACACCGACTACTGCCGTAAACAACGTATTATTGAGTGAGCGAAGTTTATTTCTATAGCACTTTTCTCGAACAGATGTCATAAAGTGCTTCACAGCAAAACACAAAAGCAATAGAGATAAAGAACAGACACGATGAAAAAGTAGGAAAAAAAAAAGACAGGGAAGAGGTTTGCAAATTTTGTGCATTTTCCTCAACCAATATTTTGTCATTTTGTCCATTTATTTCATAATTAATGATAGATAAGAACAAATAAGTTAAATTAATAAATAATAAGAATGGTCTTAATGTTGTTGGTTAAATTTCTATGTTCATGTAACAATCTTACGTGGTCTTATGTGGTTTTATGCTTAAATTCCTTAATACACTGTGTTTATTTGCTGTATTTATTCATTATAACCTGCTATTTGATCAATTGTGAGCTCTGAAGAAATGGTACACAAAGCTTAAATTGTTAGTTAAAACATTTGTAATCGATTAAATTCTTACTGGCATTTAATTGATTAATAATTTATCATTTACATCCTTAAATTGGAAGTGTTTTTAAAGGATAAGGCTGCTGTCATCTTATATAAGACTAAAATCAAGGAACTGTCTCTTAATAATTTGTGGGTATCTTTTAAGATTTAAAGTCCCAAAACAGCAGGGCCCTGCAGTTTGTATTATTAGCAAATGTTATTCAAGCAAGTATAAGTCGTGCATTTGTTGGGGACTATTTTCATCTGTGTATTAACACACAGCTGAATTGACTCACCACCCATCTGTCTCATTGATCGTTCTGGGACGGCAGCGGAGATCTACGGCACAAAGGAATGAGCCGTCTCGGGCCGCGGCTGCACGTCATGTGCTGGTGGGATACATTGATTGGTGGTTTTGATCTTTTCATGAGATTACCTGACAATTAGAAAAAATATGAAACATTCCCGGCCTTATTATTTAAAGGTGTCCGTAGATCAATTAGTTTCACGGTTAATGAGCCACAGCCTCAAAGCAATATTATCCTGTAGTGGGAGGTTTAACCAAAAAAAAAAGTCCTGATCAGAAAACCTTTATTGTACGTGTTTGCCTGACCATGCACAGAAATCTTAAATTGGATTCTGATGGTGAATTCTATTCGTACATCTGGACACATTTCTGTGTATTCATTATCCTCTAGTCTACACCTTAAAGTGAAAACCTAAAAAAAGCAAAACTGTTGAACCTTTTTGGCCCTTAGATCTGTTAATGAAGATGCTTCATCATTAGTTATTGCTTGCTGTACTTGTTCTCTGCACCTTTGGTTGTTAATTAGTCATTTACTACCCTGAGCACAAAGTATTTATTATTTACCTCTCTATGCTCCAGTTCCCCGCAGGAATGTTAAGACTTATACCAAATGCACACAAGTTCGTAAATACCTGCGCTGAAATATAAAGAGTGCTCAAATGTAGAAAGCTGTGTCCCTGACAGACATGCAGTTTGCACAAAAGCAAACGCCTACACCAGCTAAACATGTTTCTTGACCGTTAATGTGCACATATGTCATTACAAGAATGACACACTCACACACCTGCAGCTTGCAATTGCAGTATAAACCAGTGCAACTCACAACCCTCACTACAGACGTTTTACTGAACTCCAAGCTCGTAGCCAACATCAGTAGCGATCAATAGACCATTCTGTCCCTTTCTACTGAGAAGAGAAGGCCACATCTGACGCCACGTTTGAGCCGTGCAGTTTTGATGAGTGTTTGATATGCAGCCGTCAGCCGCTGTGATATGCATGCAGGGCAGCTCTGATGGCGAGCTTGAAGAGACATGGGGGAGAAAGATGAAATACCTCGCTAATAACATATTCTTCTCGGATTGTGGAGGAATAAAAGGCGACCAAACCCCTCAGTTTACTCGTTGCTTTACTGTCAAAAAGAGTTAAGCTACCATCTAAAGCTGCAGTGCACATTCCAGCAGGTGGTAACTAAATGATGCAAGTCAGGTACTGGAAATCTTGCAAAAATCACACCTAATGAGTACTAAAGAAATATGAATGTGCTTTAATATTCAATGTGAGTGTTTGTCATTGACACTGAGAGTAAGTCAGCTTTACCTAACACCCTTGGATAATCTGTTTGACATTTAAAACTGTTCACAGTATGTCTTTGTTCACCTAGGCTTTAGTTTAAAGGGGTAGTCGGATTATTTAAAGTGGGGCTGAACAAGGGAACCTATCGACAGTCAGTGTATTAGTTATAGTAAAAGCTAAAGCTAAAGCACTAAATTATATGAGCCAAATATCTTTCACTCTCTGGCTCAACCAGACTCCATTGACAAAAACAGTAATTATACCTCGCAGAACATGGAGTTTCGGGTCTCCTTCTGCCTCAGTCTGTTAATTTGTTTGTGTTATTTTCTGACTTCAGTGAATCCAAATTAACCTTTTGAGACACCAGAGTCACAAAATAACAAAAACAAAGTAACCGATCGAGGCAGTGGTAGACCAGCAACTCCAATGTTCTGCGAGATAAACTTGCTGATTTTGCCAGTGGAGTTTGGTTGGTTTGTAAAGTGCAATATCTGGCTTGTCTAACATTCGTTTCTTGTCAGAAAGGCTGTCTGAAGCTAAGGTAAAGCAGTGAAAATATTCTTAAACTGATTCTGATTTTATTGCTGGCCCTGTCCACAGCAGGATGCCATCTACTGGAAGTCATACATTGGATGGATCTATACTTCATACAGCCCTACTTCAGAAAGTCCAAACTATCCCTTTAATCATTCAGCGAAAAACTAATTCATTTTCATGTTTTATTGCACTGGCCCAACATTTGGGGACCCAAATAAAAAAAGTTAACGGTGACTTCAGAGTGAAAAAGCAACAACAAGAGCTGATCTTGCCTTCTGTCATTCGTGCAGTTTTGCCTCATTTTGTGCCGTCTACAAAGAATACATGTTTGTTCAGGGCCACTCGCAACTCTCTGTTGGCTCTGTGTATGATCACGCTGCAACAAACACTTCACAGTCATATTTGAGCACATTTATTTCTGTCCACTATTTGTCACGATGACATTTTAGAGTCGCAGGCTCTGGCTAGAACAATTTGGATTACTTTCTGTGATTCCCTTTGGCACTCAAAGAAGAGCGTTTGAGATGATTCCTGTTTGATTAAAGAAAATGATCGGAGGCCTGCACTCCTTGTCCTGGTTGACGTTGCTGTTGCGTGACTACATATTTTCTAAATCTGTAAAGCAAAGTTGATGAGTCATACTATATTCTCACTTATAGTCATAATGAATAAAATTATTGGATGGATGGTTAAATACCTCTTGTGAGATCATCAACACACCCCTACCCCCACCCACCAGCCATCATGTGGGTAGTTAGAGTCACCTGAGTCAAGGTGTGAATAGGTGTTAGCAACTACCGAGTCACTAAGGTCACATGTGAGCCTTTGATCCAAAAAGCGATCAGGTGAGTCATAAAGGTTCCATGATTTGAGGTGTGAATGGGTGTTAAAGGATCTCAAGGCAGCACTGTGGGTTGCTGATAGGTGGTGTCAGAAACAACCACTTGACGGAGCAGCTATGTGTCAGTTTCGCTCACTAGCATTGCCCCTACTTGTGCAGTGATTGTTTTGTTCCCCCAGCGTATAGGTCTGTGCATTCCTCGCCGCTTTGGACTGTACACTACATTGTTCTGCTTGTGCCTGGGTGTTCTGTCCTCAGGGTGTGACTGGGCTTGAAATGCACAGGGATGTGGTGTTTGTAGAAAATCCTCCCGAGCTTTTCAGAAACTCTAAGAATGAATGTTGTTCTGTTCATTGTTGTTTTCCTCTCTGTATGTTAGCTGTCCTTTTGTGGTTTTGATGAAGGCCCAGTCGGGGGAAAGCCACGAGTTTTAGGTTCTTCCTTGGTGTGTTTTTGTTCCTGGTCCTTCCCCTCTGTCCTTGTGGGTATGTTCTGAGCCTGATGATGTACGGTTCTGATTACCCCCCAGTTTGCGTTCCAGTGGGTGGTGCAAGTCAAAGATTAGGTATTGATCTGTGTGTGTGTGTGTGTGTGTGTGTGTGTGTGTGTGTGTGTGTGTGTGTGTGTGTGTGTGTGTGTGTGTGTTGGGAGGGGGGTCCTGGTGTTGAGGCTTCTGACATCTACAGTGTGCACTGCACAATCCAAGAGGGACTGCCTCTTCTGACATCCTGATGAGTGAACTCGATGTTGCTGGTCACTGCATTGATGGGGTCTGGGAAAGCTTCGACCTCCTGTGTTTTGATTTCGATCCAGGTGTCATCCACATATCTAAAAAAGCGGCTTGGAGCCGCTCCTGCAAAGGAGATCAGGGCTTTGCTCTCTACTTTTTCCATATTTTTATTTTATCCACTATTGGAGGCACCAGTGAGCCTACCGATGGTACAGCCATGGTTCTGTCTGTGGAACCCTTCATTGTTTTTGGATTCAGGCAGGAGAAATACAGATTGGGAGACTGGTTCTGTCAGGCAGTGTTCTATCCTGTAGCAGTCGTTTACTTAACGTTTTAACTGCTTCTGAGATGGTAAAGCATTTGAAAATTGAAATAACACTGTAGGTTGCCATGCTTTCATCTTAGTCGTGTTTTGTTTTTCTACGTTGATGTGGTATGGAGTGCTCCCGACCAGAGAAGCCCGGATGGTAGCCAGGTGATTGGCAATGTTGTAAGTTACTGAGGTAATGCTACTGATAATGGATATGAGCGTCGCTCCTACCATGTGTATCTTTGGAAGTTCATAAATGCGCAGGATGGCTTGGTCCTTTTCTAATTGTTGGCGGCAGCTGACTGCTCTATTCTTATAGCCGCTGGTAGGATCTCGCCTTAGTGGTTGTGTCACTGCATAGATCAATCTCCTCAGCGTGATAATTGGTTGTGTTTAACACCACTGTGCATCTACTTTATCTCCTGGTAAGATGGTGGTCTTCCGGCCTCTTTGGTGTGAGTTCAGTGCTTTCCTTTCTTGGACGGTGAGGTTAGATGGGGGTACTTTCATGCTTTCATGACTCACATGATGGCTGGGAGCTTCAGTGACTCGCATGACTCAAGATTTTGATGACCCCACAAGAAGTTAGATACCTGTAACTCCCTACTTAGTCAGTTAGAACTGAAAAAGCCACTTGGTTGAGAGGGGCAACACCTTCAAGAACCTCAAGTAAGTCCAGTTGTAAGTCCAGTTGCCTAGGTATAGATCTTAGAGAGTGATGATAATAACAATACCAACCACAGACCTGCTGACTGATGACTTTGTGTTCCAGGCATGTTTGGGAAAAAGAAGGCTCAGTGATCAACGTCCAGTCCATCCCCCGCATGCGACTGGATGCAGACGGCACTCTCCACATCTCCCAAACCTGGTCAGGTGACATAGGCACGTACACGTGCAGAGTCACCTCCGTTGGTGGCAACGACTCGCGCAGCGCACACCTCCGTGTCAGGTAACCACACTTCGCCTTCCTGTCTTGACTGCCCCCCCCCTTTTCCCTTTTCTCTCGCGTTCTTGCTCCACCAATATTCTCCAGGGTACAGACACAGGAAAGAACATGTTTTCTGAAGCAAGACAACCGAGCACAAACACAAATACATGTACAGACTCAGATGCATTCACGGAGCCAGACGCTCATGTGCCTCCACACTGTAAAACAAGAAATTTGTGCTGTTGTGCTTGTGTTAAGTTTCTCAGTCGTGACATTACTATTCAGATCTACTTATCTACACTCTTTGTCCAACTTATCATAATTACTCACATCTACTCATGTACTGAAGTTAAGATAACTTAAATTATTACTTTTCATGAACTTGAAATTGTGTTCTTATAGATGAGGGGTGGGCAATTATTTTGCATGGGGGGCCACATAAGAAATTGATCAGGCTGCCGAGGGCCAGACATAAACGATTTAAGGTTTTAAAAATGACCAAATCCCTATTAATGGAATCATTGTAAGTGTCTCAGGGCACTTCTACTGTTGGTCACCCTTTCTGAATTGCCATGTGATGAGTCGACGGCTAATATTTTGTTTTGGCAAAACTCGATGTTTAACAGTCTACCATGTATGCCACATACAGGTTGCAATGATAGTAGAAGTGAAAGCAGAAGAAGAACAATATAAACAACATGGGTGTACTGCATAGAGTGAATACAGATGAACACAGCACTGACCCCTTTCAAAATAAAGGTCTGATAATAGTTTAAAGGTATGCAAAATGTCAACTGTCTTTTAATTTTTGGTATTTCCACAATGGCCTTGCGGGCCACAGGAAACCTTGCAGTGGGCCACATCTGGCCCCCAGGCCGCATTTTGCCCTGGTCTGTTATAGACAGAAAGCATACATCAACAGCAGTGCATAAAAAATTACTTAAACTGCGAGAATCTTCAAATGTAACAGTTTAAATACATGAGTAGCTAGGTTAGTCAAACATATGAAGGCACTTTGAGTGAACTTTAAGTACAGAAGTACGTCCGAATAGTAATGTTAAGTTGACAAACTTTAGTGAAAACTTTCAGGGAACTTCTTAACCTAGGATGACTCAACAAATAAGCCCTTAGTTGAGTAAACTTCAGTCTTTTCACCTGGTTGCTATACTTTTCTAAGTTTTCTCAACTTTCTTCTTTTTTTTACAGTGCACCGCCAACGTCTCAGTGCCATTCTGTCTGTTCTTATTGACACCTCTGACTCATTTCCACTTAAATGACACCTGCTCTTCCTCACCTCTCCTGTCCTCATTCTCACCCATCACACCTCCAGCCCCAGGGGACTCCCCCCTATTCCCTATCTGTGTGACTGCACACCCAGACACACACTTGTACTCTCGCACACACACACACACACACACACACACACACACACACACTCACACGAAAAATTCTGTATTGTTTGTGTCATGTCAAATCTTCTCTTTCTGCAAAACTTTGCCTGCCATTGTTGCACTTTGACAAACAGTGTGTCACTGCAGCGAGGGTAAACTTAATATGAATGAGACATCTTTCTGTTTGCCAAAGTAATGGACAGACTGTTTTTCTTTGTCCCCCTGTTGGCCGTCTCATTTGACTGAGTTACTGTCTGTATCTGTTCTCTGAATTTAGGTTTATCTACCAATCTGTCTGTGCTTATCTGAGTTTATGGCTGAATGAATTAATGATCCCCAGCTTTGGCCTCGTTTATTCATGTCTTTGTCTGGGCATTTTCTTCCTATCTGTCTTCGTGTGCCTTTCAATCCGTTTCCCCCCTCTGGTGATATCTATCTCGTTTTGTTTGACGGTGTCCATCTTGACAAGGAACCATTCTGACTGTCTTGTCTTGCCACATTTCATCACCTGTCTAACTGATCTCTCTGTTACAAAACATTCAGCTTTGCCTCAGATTTGTACAAGGGACGTTCAGAGGAGACCAAAAAGCTCTGTTGCTCTCTGTCCCCCAGCGGTGGAGTTGCCGCGATAGCAGAAATACTTTTATTTATCGAAGTTGTCCCGATGTTCCCTGCAGGCAGCTGCCACACGCCCCAGAGAACCCTACAGCCGTGCTGAGCACATCTGAGAAAAGAGCCATCGACCTGGCCTGGGCCAAGCCTTTTGATGGCAACAGTCCCCTCATACGATACATCCTGGAGGTTTCTGAGAACAGTAAGTCACATGGATCCAGTATATTCCAGTCATGCATTCATCCTTCTCTACCTCCTGTGCTTTGCAACCTTTGTGCCAGTTTACACAACTTTAAGATCTATAATTTATTTATAACCAGAGGTGGGAAGTAACTGAGTATGAATATTTCTTCACTGTACTGAAGTAGAGTTTTCAGGCCACTGTACTTACTTATTTAGTATTTATTTTAACTCTTACCCCCCTACATTTTTTAACGCAACAGACAGACTTGTTACTTTTATTGATCATTACATCATTGCGCACCTCCCAACATCGAGACTGATTTCACCCTAAATTTATGGAGCAATAACACAACTATTCTGCGTATCAGTACATGCGACAAGATGAAAACAACGTAAAAGACAGAGAGGGAGACTCGATCATGAAGAAAAGGTGTCTTGTGAGTCCGTGGGAGGCTTTTTAGTGACGCAGAACAGATTTTTAGACCCAAATATGCACGCTTTGATTCAAAGAAGCAGCTTCTGCTGTGGCTAAACAAAAGATTTTGGTGGTCTTTTGTGCTTAATTTTAATTATTTTCAGTGATAGTTTTTTTTTATTGTTTGAAATTAGAATGGTTCAGTATTCTTTGAATTTCAAAATAATGTGAGGTCCAGTTAACTTGGCACAGAAACAGCTGGTAGAAATGTCCTTCAGAGGGTTTCTTTTTACTTGTATTCTTAGAGTACATTTCAGAGCCTGTATTGTCACTTCTACTTGAGTAAAGAAGTTGAACCATTCAAGGGCAGATATTTCACTTGGTAGGGATGATAAACCTGTCCCCGTTACTGCAAAAAATATAGCTACACTAAAATAATATAGCTAATATAGCTACACTACAACAGTATAGCTATGTGGTCATTACTAAGTAATTCTTTTGAGAGAAGTAACTAATTACTATAACTAACTGCAGTAACTTGCCTGAGGTGCACGGTGTGAAAGAAGACAGCGAGGTGCTGTGCTGCTGCCAGGGGAGCACTGACTAAGATAACAGTGTGTACTGGAATAAATGACAAAATAATAGATTTGTGTATGTTCCTCTCTTCCCCCTGATGGCAACAAATCACTTAATTCATATATTAAATATTTTGGCAGTAATAATAGGCTATAGGCAGGCAGTGGACCAAAGCAATGTGTTTTGCATCTCTAATTAGCACAGGTGCTTTGTCACAATGCTGAATCTCACTAATATTGACTAGACGCTAGACTAAATTTAAATTGTTTGATAATTGCCAGGGACGTGTCTACTGTCCCAAATCTTTGCCGTCACAATCGGTACTTCTCCTTTTTTTCACAACTATCTGTACTTGTACCCGAGTAAAAAAATGTGTGTACTTCTGCCACATCTGTTTGTAATGAGTTAGGTTTGAGGCAGAGGGAACTTGGCTCTTAAGATCAACACTGCTTGAGCTGCTTGTTACGAGTTTTTATTTCCGTGCAGCCTGGGCCTCTATGATGTCAATGTTTTTGTTTTGTTTTTTTTTCCAAAAGTGCAAAGCAAATACAGCAAAGAACTTGAAAAAGAATCTGAAAGCATGATCAATAGGACTAATTAAGAATGTCCATCATTGCATTGAGTGTGTAAGCTACACCACAGTCTATCACTTTACAGCTCTGCATGTAACAAGCACATTACACACTGTAGACCTGTGTTTGCCTTGTAATTTGAGCATGTCGTGCTCTTGCTATTCTGTTTCTCTTGCCTCTTTTTTTTTTCTCAGCATGACTTGTTTCACTGAATGAATTTGAATTTTAAATTGTAACCTGCCATGACAAAATGATTGCAGGCATGTGAAAGTTAAAATTCTTTCTGAATGATTGTGAAATTGCTAGGAAATGTTAGACTCCTTACTTTGAAAAAAATATTTCAATTTTATGGGATGTTAAGGCGAATGGTTAGCGTAGCAGTGAATAAGATGTGTGAACAAGGTGTAAAACTTGGTTTTCTTTGTTCTAGATGCTCCGTGGGCCATCCTGCTGGCCAATATTGAGCCAGAGTCCACAGCAGTGACGGTCAATGGCTTGATCCCGGCGCGCTCCTATCAGTTCCGCCTCTGTGCCGTTAATGATGTGGGGAAGGGGCAATTCAGCAAGGAGACAGACCGGTGAGCTCGAGCCAGATCCTATATCTACACCCACCACTCCACATCAATACTACACTCTTAGAAATAAAGGTGACAACTAGAGCCATAATAGGTTCTTCAGCTTGTCCCTGTAGGAGAACCCCTTTTTTGGTTCCTGGTAGAACATTTTATAAAGGGCCGGGTATCACTACTCAGTACCGAGTAGTAACAAAACTGAGGGACGCATTCAATCCTTTTGGTACCCAGATCCAGAAAAAAATTATGGCTTTGCTCGCGGCCAATCACCACAAGCGTTCCTCATAAAGAAGAACCTTCGAAAAAAAGGTATCAAATGAAGAACTCCATTGGCATTGGTATCACTTTGACGGTACTGGTACTGGTACCTACCTAGAACCCAACATAAAGAGTTACACTTAAAACCATCTGCGACAAGATTCACCCAGAACCTCCTTTGAGAGGTTCTATAGAGAACCCGGCTATGGTGTAATGGTTTCACCCAGAATCCTCTTTTTGGGGTTCTATCCAGAACCTATCCACCTTCTAAGAGTTCTAACAAGAACCCAACATGGGGCTTCTACAGAGAACATTTTTATATTCCAAGGGTTTAATCTGGAACACTCTCAGGGGTTCTGCTGAGAACCTTTTTATATTCCAAGGGTTTTATCTAGAACCCACCCAGGGGGTTCTAACAAGAACCTTTTTATATTCAAAGGGTTTTATCTAGAACACTCTCAGGGGTTCTTCCAAGAACCTTTTTATTCCATACTACCAAGAACTTTTTCAATATTCAAAGGGCTTTGTCTAGAACACACTTTTATCAAGATGCCACTAAATCCTACGCACTGGTCCTTTAATTGTAAATAGCAACATGATGGATATGTCAAATAAACAGAGTCACCTGCAGAACTTTGTCAGTAAATAGTACACTGTGCTCACGAAATGCGTTTCCTAGACAACCAGTTTGACTTATCCCTTCAGTCAATAGTGTTGGTGAAGAGGGATATACGTGTAAGCCTACCAAAGCGGATACACACACAGACATGCACGACCACATGTAAACACACATTCACACACACAAACACCCACATGCTCTCGCACTCCGAGAGCCGCGGGAGGGATTTAGGTTCGAGGCGACGTTAGGCTTGGCCTCTCTGCGGCCTCAGACAACTTCAAGCGCTCGTTCCTCCCCCAAACACCCTCCCTGCCTCCCTGCTTGCCTCCCTCCACCACCAGTCTGTCACGCTGCGTCACGCTGCCGGCTCCCTAGCCAGAGGAGAGCCACGGGGGGCTCCGTCTGTGTGTTGCAGGGGGGCTGGCACCGAGCGCTCCGTGACGCCATTTGGTAAAGTCGCCGCCACTGATCTCGCTTCCATCTCCCGAATGCAACTTCTCCACAGGAACTTGTGGCGGTTTGTCGGGGTAAATATATTGCCTTTATAGTCCAAGCATCCTAAGACTTCCTCAGATGTGGTATTAAGTGTGGTCGGGGTTGGGGAGGGGGGGGCAGTGCGCACATGTTGGGGAGCAAAAGCACACAAGGAACGGTCAGGGTTTATAACAAAGGCAACAAAGCAGTAAGAAAGAGGGTTTGTAGTGAGTGCTTCAGTTAAAATTACACAGGTATTCAGCTTTAAATTGATACGCTTCATTTGAGCTCTCTGTTATTACAAAGCTTTATGTTTTTAGCTTAAAATAAACTAAAGCTGCGTTCAAGATGACTTTCAGGAAGAAAATGTACCTTTAATTGCACTTCTCAGCGCCCTCTCGTTTCATATCTCCGTGTTTATTAATTTAATTTAATTTATTTATTTATTTGACAGCGATGACACGTGAAAACGTTGTGACATTTAAATCAAAATGCAGCTGATACAATGTATAGAGGACTTGTAGTGTAGTTAATTTGCAGGGATTGTCCCTGGTAAGTCGTTTAAGGAATAAAACACATAGCTGTGCAGTAAAATATATACAATTTCAAAACATTAACAGAGACAATAATGACTAAAAACAATCAGTTCAAACCTTAATTGAGGCAACAACAGCAAACAATAACTGAAACAGCAACAACAACAACGTAAAACAAACAGCGGCTATAAACATTAATTGAGATAGCAGTGATTTAAAACAACCACTGCAAACAAAACCTATTTAATTTCATTTATTTTTTATTTAACAAGATAAGTCAATTGAGAACCAGTTCTCATTTACAATGACGACCCGGCCAAGAGGCAGCGACAGGAGGAAAGTTGATACAAAACATAAATAAAACATAGATACATGAAGAACAAGAGAACGTTCTCATGCAACATTAAAACATCACAGTATATACAGTGTATACAACAACAGTGTTCACGTCACCAGGAGCAGTGAACTGGAACGAGAACTGGCCAAAGGAGGTGCAGACTTTTGGGATGATCATGTTGATTAATTTGCAAGAGCGTGAATTGCGTTTGCTGTTGGAAATATTGAGCCGTGAAGCAGAAATATAACAGGGTTTGAGGGTTGCAGATGATTTCGTTTTATAAATGAACTGATACCAGTGGATCAGTCACTGGGTGATGGCCAGTTAACCAGAGAATAAAGTCTACAGTGATGAGTGTTGAAAGGGACACTAGTGAATGATGGTGCAGTAGATGATGATTCTTTGAGGCAAAAATGACTGAAAACTCAGGAAACTCATATTCCTCCACGGATTCTCCTTTGTTTGCGACACAGTTTTGCACTGGCAGCTTTAAAATCAGTTTACAGGTTTACAGGTTCATATTTCGTGTGTCCCTCAGTGTCTCCCTCCCGGAGGAGCCCCCCAGCGCTCCTCCCCAGAACGTCATCGCCAGCGGCCGGACCAACCAGTCCATCATGATCCAGTGGCAGCCCCCGCCGGAGAGCCACCAGAACGGCATCCTCAGGGGCTACACCGTCCGGTAAGATCCCCCGTTCACCCAGCCCTCCACGACCGTACTCGTATACTTATCATATTAACTGATTGATTTCATTTTTAATGTGTGACATTTGGAGCTTAGGATTTACACTTTCTGTATGAACAAATACAAAGAAATATCAAAACACTGTGAAATAAAATCCCCGTCATTTGTACATCGTCGCATACTAAAATCCCCACCAAAATGCTCTTGATCCATTTAATGCTATTTCTATCTTCATTTCCAGTCCATTATCTTACTGTGGTAAGCTGCTGGAATTAAGTCACACACAGCATGTTTCACTTCAGAGCCCCTACTGTCTCTGTTAACACCACTGCATTTAAAAAATAATCCAGTCTGGGAGAAAACTAAAATTTAATGACTGGTTTGACTTCAAAAACTTTAGTGACTCTAATAGGCAGAGTCAGCAATATGCCAAACTGACTGTAAATCCTGTAAACATATAATTAGTTTGGTTTTTCTGTCAGGCTTTTTATTCATTACATCCAAATGAAACAGCAGGTGTATTCCAGACAACAGTCAGTGCTTGTCAGTGGGTTTAATTGGTTGTTTGCTGGTGCTTTGTCTCCCCCTAGCAGGGAGTCTGGGTGTACTGCAAGTCTTGGCTCAAGCATCAAAGTGCTGTAAAGTCCTCCCTTTGCCAGTGAGCCTCCTAAAATGTCAAACTGGTGGTTTTAATTTGTGGAAAAGGGTTCGAAGTCGATGCGTGTGTTTCTCAGGTACCGTCTGACCGGGCTGCCTGTGGACTACCAGATCAAGAACATTTCCAGTCCAGATGTGACCAACCTGCTGCTGGAGGACCTCATCATCTGGACTAACTATGAGATCGAGGTGGCTGCCTACAATGGGGCGGGTTTGGGGACTTTTAGCCACAAAGTCACTGAGTGGACTCTGCAGGGAGGTGAGTGCTCGCATCATCAATATTATTGACCCAAGAACAAAGCTGATATGCTGACTATTTTCTTTCTAAATTAGTGAATGTGTCATTTTCAATGAGCTTGCATTCACATGTGCTAATTTTAAGCAAGTTTCTCTATCAAACATAATGATTATGCATGATTAAAAGGGTAGTTTGCAGTGTTTGAAGTGGGGTTGTGTGAGGCTGTGTTAGCCGCTGCTGTGGACAGGGTCTGCAGCAAAATGTGTCCCTCGTTTTTCCCCCTCATACTGCAGATACAAATCTTCAACTTGCAGAATTTCCTCCACAGTATTTTATTCATGTGGGGACCCAAATAAAATCTCCTGTGACCCACCCGCAGTTCCCGACCCGCTCTTTTGGAATGACTGATTTAGAGTAACATCAGCTCTGCAGCTCGCCTTTTCAGCAGCTAAAATGCTCATTAAGCTTTTTAGACATTTCTATCACAAATTTGCCCAACAGTGGCAGCTGCACCCTCCATCATCTGCTTTAAAACAGGTTGAATGGCATCGACAGTCTGTTATTTATGCAAACCTACTCAGTGCAGTAGACAAGTGAAAACACATCAATAATACTCTAGTCTTCTTTACAGCAGGAGTGCAGTTGCGCATGTTTTGGGTGTTTTATTAATTATTCATGACAATTACGCATCGCTCCACAATATGTTCAGTGCAGCATTTTTCAATATTAGGCTACCGTGTCCCCAAGTCAGTTCTACTCAGCGTTTTTGCCTTCAAGTGTGAAATCAAGTCGGGTCTCACAGCATACAGACAGCTGTGTTTAGCTTGTTCATTATCTGTTAGTATAAGGGTTAATTTTCAGGACAAAGAGGAGGATTCGAGATTCAGAACAACTTCTTGAAATTCGAGACTGTCCTGAATTTTTAATGCACCGACTGTGGATAAGTACCTCATAAAAACCCACGTCAAAACATCTGAAGTGTCCCTTTAATAGGGCTGGGGTTCAGCATAATGCAAGTGCAGTGTTATTATACACCAAGAAAAAATTCTTCTACTTAGCGTTGTGTTTATTTTTATCTCTGACTGAAAATCTACTAAAAGCCAGTGCTGTCTGATGTTCAGCTGCATTAGCATTAAATCTTCTTTGTTCGGACCACACAAAGGCGTGACATCCCCCTGAAATCCATAAGCAGCTCACACAGTCACAAACAAACCCACAGAGAGCCCGTGGTATTAGGTGTAAGTGTCATCAGAAAGAGAGTGATGGCGGTATCTGCCCTGACCTGTGCAGCAGCGATCAATACCGACATCAAAATAGATGCAGGCAGACTTCCAGCAGTCAACTGAGAGGTGCTCTCACACCTTTGTTTTTTTTTTTTTCTCTCTCCTTTTTCCATTCCTCCCGCTCGCTGTCAATCCCCAGTGCCCACCATCGCCCCCGGGAACGTGCAGGCCGAGGCGGTCAACTCGACGACGATCCGTTTCACGTGGATGGCCCCCAACCCTCAGTTCATCAACGGCATCAACCAGGGCTACAAGGTCGGTAGCTGCGGCGTCTCCGTCACCGCCAGCCATCACGACCATTGACAGAACTGTCAGAGATGAACTTGTAGTATCACATATCCTGTGTAGGAAGGCGGAGAAAAAAAGCCAAGGGGCAAAAGATATTTGGTTCCGTCGTGAACGATGGACTTTGTTCCCCCATTTGTCAGTCGGAGGTCATTCTCTTTATCTGTGCAACCATTCTTCATATGTTTTATTGTGAAGCTGTGCGCACGTAATGATGAATGTCTTCATTATTTTGTCATGGGCTCTTGAGTATAGTCCATCTCTCTGTCTCTTGTGTATACTTCATTGAAATGAATGTACCCCAACCCGCAGGGAATCACAAAGCCACATCCATAGGGTACTTCTATTTTTACACTGACTCTGGTGAGACTTAATTATGTCATTGGGGTTTTTTTTTCCCCTCTGCCCTTTTGTCTTTCTGTTCAATAGTGCTCCACAGGCTGCATACTCAAGCTGGGTGGAGGGGGTCACTGTACGAACCCAGTCTGAATTTTAAATACCAGATTTTTCTCCAGGGAGTTGGAGTGTGTGAAAGGTGACAGAAAGAGAGGCAAAAGCAGAAATGGGCACTATTTCATTTTCGAGTATTTTGTAATCGGGCAGGGGGGGGGGGAAATTAGATGTAATTTGTACGAAAGTACATGAAGATCTTGTGTTTGTGTATTTGTAAGACATGTCCTCTAGAACTGGCAAACGTACTTACTAGCTAGTAAGAGTCCCACTTCCAACATATCCTGATTGGCCACTTCAAATATATTATGTGGGAAATTAAAAATTAAAATTAGCAGAGCTCATCTTCTCAATGTAGGAGGATTAAGGTCACACCCATATTGAGGCTATAATGTAATTATATGAGTTTGTGTAGAATGTATGCTTGTATTTTCAAATTACAAATTACTTTGTGTTACATTTTACATTTTATTTTCATGCATACTGCTCATATAAACTGTATTTTGCAGTACACCAATAAGTAGTAACAACAAGCCATACTTTGTATCAAATTGGATGAAAGCTATAAATAATGTGCACTTTATTAGACCTTTATTACGCTCTTATTAGACTTTATTAGAGGTAATGAGGATCTGATTATAAAGAACTGCACCGTAAACTAAAGTGAAATCACATATCTGCCACTTGCCCATTTAAAAACAGGTGTGTCTCAAATAGCAGATATGTGATTTCACTTTAGTTTACAGTACAGTTCTGTTGTAATTTGTCCCTAATTTGAACGAACATGTTATTTTTAGTTTTTGTATAATTTGATGTGAAGTACGGCTTGTTACGTCTTTTTATTGTGCTGTAAAATAAACTTTGAATTTGTAACAAGATGCTTTTTGATATATTTGTGCCCATATCTGGACAAAAGGAAGAATTTCAGGGAGGGACGGAAAAAAGACAGGAGATATACGGAGAAAAAAGAGAAAGAGGGTCGAGCATCTATCTCTCTGACATCCCCCTGCCAGCGATTTACTTTCCCTAGAAGCTCCCTCACTCTGGAAACTGGAAACAAACCCAACAGACCTGCCAGCAGGACTCATTACCTAAGTACCTAATTGGTCAATCCAGGTCCAATTTGTAGAAGCTATATGGTCCCCAGTCATCACGGTGCATGATGGGATGCTATCATGCCTCTGTAGAGCTTTAACTCTCTTTTCCTCTCCCAGACTTTGTGGAGCTATTCTGCCATTCCCACCCAGTCAAAACCTCTTCAGGGCATCTTTCTAAATATATTTGGCGGAGCTTATGATGCCAAATAACTCCTCCGAGTGGCTCAGGACTACCAGAGAGAGACACACAACTGTTAGTTTTTGTGAGAACAAATGTGTGAGGATTATTACAAAAAAAAAGGTGAGCTGCTTTATTTTCAGCTGTCTGGGTAATTTTCCTCACTCACACACTTCCTTTTTTTTCTCTCTCTCTCTCTCTCTCTCTCTCTCTCTCTCTCTTTGTTTGTCTGGTTTTAGTTGCTAGCCTGGGAGCCCAGCAGAGATGAAGAAGTTTCTATGGTAACAGTGCGACCGAACTTCCAGGACAGCGTCCACGTGGGATATGTGACAGGTCTGAAGAAGTTCACAGAGTATTACACCTCTGTGCTGTGTTTCACCACTCCCGGAGACGGCCCCCGCAGCCCGCCCAAAGCATTGAGGACACACGAGGACAGTAAGTGACTTTTTCTTGCACGGTTTTCTCTCCCGCGGTGGCGAGGGGACGCGAGCATCTCACAGTGACACATCCTCCGGGCGAGATCTATTATTCATGCAGGACGAAGTTGTGGAGAAGTGCTAATGACTGAGTGTATTCTGCATCCAGCCAAGGATCACCGTAACTGGAACATAGTTTCCTCTGAGATTATTGGTTAAGCTTTAAAAACTCTTAATTTCTTCAGTTTATCATCAAACAGCTGATTTTATCGTGAACACATTTAATCTGTGATCTGTTTACTATTATAAATCATAAAATGACCACGATCTGTCATCAGAGATAAATGAAACATGGTAATTTGAAATACTGACAACATTATAGTGACTGTTCTGCTTTGAATTTTCTATTCGGGCTGGAATAAGTGTATTTGTGTGTCCATTTCACATTAATTAGTATTCTAATTAAAGCCAAATGTTTTCTGAATAAATAAATGTTCATGAGTTGTAAGATCATTAATAATCTTTTAGAAGGCGGAGATGATTATCACCCGTTCTTGAGAACAGGGACAAATTATGTCCTCCCAAAAAACACTTAAAAAATTGTTAATACCAACAATTTAATTCCATTTTTTTTGGTCTGCTTCAATTTTTTTTTTAATTTCCGAACTTGCTCTGTGCCAGAAAACACCCTCATCCCAGAAATGAATTCACAAAAAAATTGAATGAACAACACATCCTGATAACACAGGGGTGAAATCGTGCTATTACAATCATATTTGTTTTAAAATATGTTTTTAATGAAAATGTTGGTCCTTTGAAGTTTTAAAATATCACAGATTTCTGTCAACTCCATCAGATTTTCACGAAAACATGATTTAATCCATCATAAAATGGTTTAGCTACATCGTAAGCTCCCCTTGTCTCACTTCCTGGTTTCAAAAAAGGTGGGTAAGCTTTCTATTTTGTGACAAATGTATTCAATAATATTGCTATCAGATGTGTCTTAACCATAACAAGTTAACAGTAGCCCTTCTAAAACAAAGCTAAATAAGAATTATGGTTTAATAGATGTGTATTTTTATTAGTGTTATGAAAACTCAATTAAAAAAAAGGCTGCTCACCGCTGGCTGCTGTGAAATGATGTGATGGAGTTGACATTTACGTTTAATAAAAAATGTAATCACTGGGAGGTTGGCCACAGTTTAATAGCCAAAAGTTTGATCTTTTAAAATATATTTCCCGAGTATAATTGAAGAGTAAAACCCTCTCAAAACATTTCCCAGTTCTCAAGAATGAATGTGGTAGCAGTTAAATTGAGCAACAGCTGACAGCTTTAAACAGCTGATAAACTTACAGTGCAGGACGCGCCGTTGCTTCTTATTGTGAGTTTATAATGTTGCACAAGTCTTGAGCTCCTGAAGCCTGCAAAACTTCCCCGGGGCTGTAGAGGAGGGCGCAGAGGGAACCAACTCGCTTCAACAATAGACTGTATTTTAAGTAGGATCTCAACCTACCAGGTCCAACTCGCTGTTTGGACTGCTATGCTCATTTTTGTCTGCACAATTGCTACGTGTTGCCCCTTTAAAATGCAAATGCTGTCACCGGTTTGCGGCTCTGTTCAGCGTGATGGCTGAACATCATTAATACTGTATGTACAGCGTCTCATTTGCCCCGTGGCCCTGCTCATTATTCTTATTTCGTCCCTGTCCAGCCCCGGGTGCCGTGGGTCACCTGAGTTTCACTGAGATCCTGGACACCTCGCTCAAAGTCAGCTGGAGCGAGCCCGGCGAGAAGAACGGAGTTCTCACAGGTACGTTTGCTTCACTCCAGAGTTATACTTACAGCGAGGCGAGGGAGGACGGAAATAGAAGTTCGTCCAAGGCGGTATTTGTCTGAGCTCTGCTGAAAGGGAACATTCATGGGAGACAGCGCTGAGGCGGAACTGAGAAAGGACGATTTTGTTGTGCATTGCTTTTTAACAACCTCATTTAGCGAGCCCAGTGCATGTAGCTCTTACGGTGGATACACTTAGGACATCTACTTTGTTGTTTATTTTATTTGCAGCATAGACATACTACTGCTTAGGCCACATTATTGCTTATGAGACACTAAATATACCATTGCAGCAGTGAGACAACACTTGTCAGAAAATAATAGAACTTCTTACATAAAACATTACATCGCAAACAAAGAACATTGTCTTCTCTTCCAAGCTCTGCAAATAAAATCTGTCACAAAAAAGGCCCCCGTCCTAGAGCACAACTCAAGTCTTGCATAATAGAAAACGTAAGAAGAGATGAAGGGCATTTTACCAATAAAATAAAATAAAATAAAAAAATAAGCCCTTGAATCATCAGATTGTATAAAGAGAAATAAAAGCTGTTTCTCCTCAGTGGGACCATTGAAGTTATCTGCAGAAGCAGATGCTGGTCAGTTCGCCCCCAGTTAGGAGAAGCAGAGACGGGCATCAGCAGGGAAGCTAAGCAGCACAGAGTCAGCAACAAAATTAATTCTGTCCATTTAAAAAAAGGTCCTCCTCGTAAAAAAAAATAAATAAATATCAGCACAAGTATATGCTGTATTTTGAATATTTTCACTGCTTAACTTTGCAGTCAGACAGCCCTGTCTGAGTATATAAACCAAATATGGTTCTCTCTCCAAACCAACCAAACTCCATAGGAGAAATAGAGTCATTTTGCCTTGCAAAACATACAAGTTGCTGGTCCACCGCTGCCTCGATCTGTTAGTTTGTTTTTGTTATTATGTGACTTCTGTGAATCTGAACTAACCTTTAAAAATGCCAAAGTCACACAATAACACAAACAAACTCACAGATCGAGGCAGCTGTAGACCAACAACTCCTGTGTGCAGTAAGTAAAATTGCTGATTTTACGTGTGGAGTTTGGTTTGTTTGGAGAAAGCAATAATCCCATCAGAAATGTCTGTCTGATGACAAAGTAGAACCGTGAAACTATTATATTCTATTTTTTTTTTAAGGTGGATCTTTTTTAAGTATCTAAAATGTTTTTTGTTGCTGCTTGGCTTCCATACTGGTTCTCTAATCTGCTTCTCCAAACTCAGGGCATGCCAGCTGTCATCTTCTGTAGGTTATACACCTGCCATAAGTACCTCATACAACCATACATCAAATAATACGAACTATCCCTTTAAATTTTGCTTCTCATAAAGCTCTTTGCTAGGGATGAAACAATTACCAGTATCACGATGAACCATGGTAGAATTCCTGGTGATTAGTATTACAGTCTCATATTTTATCATCATTAAAACTCTGATTACTTAATTACTAGATTATGTTTAAAAATATCAGCACGTCTGTCTTTATGCAGGAGGAACGATTTGTGCAGAGTGTCATGAATATGATATTGTAAGCCTGTTTTAAAAAAATAAGAAGAGTATTAATCTTTAAAATAAAGATTTTTATCTCACCTGTCCAGGGATATACATGCAAGATGTACTAATTAAACACAGTTTACTCAGATAACTCTTCAAAAAACTTAAAGTAAAGAACAAATGCCCACCAGTGACATAAATATTTGAATGTTTACAAAGTTTGAGATTTAGCAGTATATTGTAAAAGTGTTGCTCTGAAACATTTTAAATGTGCTGCACACTCCCAGGAGACAAACACTGACATGCCATGTGAAATTATTGATTTGGCAAGAAATGCTGCCTAATGCCTTATGCAATCACATGAAAAGAGCTGCTGGCCAAGGAGCAAATTGCATTAACTTTGAGAGGGTAAGCATGTGTGTGTGTGTGGATGGGAGGGTGTGAGGGGTATGTGTGTGTGTGTGCAGGGAGGTATAATCACAGGCTGATTTAATTTGCTATATTCAATTTTTGATGAAGTTAATTTAATATTTCTGTTAGCTTGCCCCGTAGCATGCGAGCTGAGAGTCGCTATTGTAGTAAAACTGCTGTCGAATTTTCCCTGAGAGGATTCTCGCTCTGTCGCTGTCAACTCATCTCTGCTGCTCTGCAGGTTACCGCATTTCGTGGGAGGAGTACAACCGCACGAACACCAGAGTTACCCACTATCTGCCGAACGTCACCCTGGAGTACAGGGTCACCGGACTCACCGCTCTCACCACCTACACCATAGAGGTGGCGGGAATGACCTCCAAAGGCCAGGGCCAGCTGTCCTCCTCTACCATCTCCTCTGGCGTCCCGCCAGGTCAGTAACCAAACAGAAAAAAAATATCTTCTCACCAAGCAATATCAGACCACACAGTTATGAGATATCTGCCTCCACCTCAGCGTATAAGAGATGAGTTAAATTTAATTTGTGGTGCTCACATCACTGACACACTTGTGCTTAAAAAACAACAATCTTGACATGTCTCTCCATAAACAATGTCCCAGTTACTGTGGATTATCTACCCACCTCGCTGTCACTGTCACTTTGCTGTGAACAGGGTGCTTCACAGGGTGAATGCATTGCACTGCTTTAGTCTGTAGTGTGGGAGAGGCCACAGTCCTGCACACGTCCTGTTTTTGTAAACCCACACCCACGAAGCTCAGCGCCAGAACCAACCCATTACCCACAATTGTTTCCAAGTCTGAATCCGGACCTGCCCAGTACCATTAATATAAGTCAAACTACCCAACATGCACTCATGATTAAATGCACTTTTGAATGCTATCAAAAGCTAACACTTTTTGGCATTTTTTACAAGTAGCAAAGCCATTATTCTCACAGTCTTTGATCACACCACATTTCTCCAAATGTTGACCTTTGTTAATGTATTGTCCACAACTTGGTATTCACCACTGGTTATTCTTGCATTTATGTCATCCACGTAGCCTACATTGCTGTCAGATGAGACAGTGAAGTTCTATATTTTGGTTGGATTTGAAGTCAAAGGTTGCAGATTTAATTGTCAAAAAATACTCCAAAATCATTTTTATTTCTGATTTCTCCATGATGGGTTGGTTATCCAGCTGGACCTTAGGTCATGCTCCAGTAACACTGGATCCTACATTTTCAATAATGCAGCTCAATTGCATTATAACCTCCCTGCCCTTTAAACGCCCTCTTTCAAACTCCACATCTCCTGTTTGTAATGCAGACTCTCCATTAACATTTTTAAGCCTGAGCCAAGATAAACCTGATGTCATACTTTCCACAAACTTGCGATCATTATTTACTTTTTTTAAACTCAGCCGCTGTTCCCATCCCCGCCTCCAAAGTCTCAAAAGTCAACCTGATGAGCGAGTGAGCGCCGAGCAGCTCAGGGAGTGCAGGGAGGGTCGAGCTTGCTGCTTGTCACAGCCCCGTGCTGGCTGGACGGCGTTCGTGCACAATGAACTTCCACTCACGGACGCTTCTCTGTGCACTCGTGTCACGTGCGCATGCCTGGTTTTTTTGTGCATGGATTTTGAGACCAATTAGTGTCAGAAGTCGGGCGTTCCGTCTCAAACATCTGATTTTTGAGTTTTTGTGTCAGTTGCACAAAAACAACAAATGCCATAAATACTTAAGTCTTGTTCACTTACCCTTAAATAGTATATTGTGTGATTTTGATGGGAATCTCTCATGTATTTTGTGTTATCTATCTCTATGGCTCTCCAAAACTCTGCAGCTCTCACCAGAACTATCTAGATGGATGAGTCGCGCTGTAGGCCAGGGGAAAATATGTCTTCTTGATTTGGGGGTGGTCTGTCCCTTTTAAAAAGAAAAAAAATTAAGCAACTGAATACTGATTTTGACATTGATTACCATGGTAACAGTAGAAGCTTCACAGCTTCCAAGCGCTGGGGTCAGCGCCATATTGAACTTTCCCTCCCTGCACATTTACTGCCTCACATTAAACTTGGTGAACGCACTCCGTGTCGTCTGGCGCCAGACACAATGAAATCGGACCCCAGTCACCTCGGCGGGGACAGAACCAAGTAATAAAAAAAAAAGAAACAAAACCCACCAATACACATCCGCCCAACGGAATAACGCCTCCCGTGAGAGCACCAAGGACAATTACAGTGTTTAATGATTTCATATTTGCAAAATTGCATAATAGAAACACAATGCCCGCATCAATTACTGGAGCAGCATTCGGAGCCCGTGTATCTGTGAAACCTGTGAGATGACAGGCTGTTATATTGAGAGCAGCAGTTACAGTTCCCAGAATGGTGATTATTCTCAATCTATATGTGTAAAGAAAACACCTTTGTGCCTCCAACTGTAACGTAACAATCCAGCTCAATAATCAGTCATGCAAATGATTTAGAGGTGGCAATTTCACTCCGGCACGTGTAATCTGCATTTCATTAGCGTTGAATGCACCGCATTTAAGCAATCTTGGTAAAAATTGCTCAGTGTGCCCACGGGAGTAATTAAATCTTTCTAATATTAGCTTATTGTCCACGCTTCAATATACCACCGTTAAAGTTCAACTAGGATTTATGTGAACTTTATGTTAAGGTGGGTTTAGTGTTTCTCTCAGGGGAAGTATGAGGGAACAACGATGAAAAATGAATTATTTTATGCCCGAGCACATTCTCATACATACCTACCCAGACGCACAGGAACAGAACAGCATCCCCACGTACACACCCAAACAAAACAATGATATTCATATACACAAAAATGCCCTCCCGCTGTTCTTTGAATTCACCATTTTAAGATTTGTTTCCCCTCCAGGATTTCCAGGGAATAATCCATTCTTATTGTTTACTCAGCTCAAGTGTAAACAGTGGGATATCAGATTGAATCGTATCTCCAGATAACTGTGCTGTAATTGACATTCATGGCATTGTCTCCGCCTGTGTACTGTGTGTAAGCATCTTTTTCCAAAATCTAATCTGCTTCCGCCGTCTCAGCTGAAGTTGGGTGCACAAGGGAAAGGAGAAAGGAGTGAAATCAGTATCTGTGCGGCCACAAGAGGGTGCTGTGGTAGATAGATTTACCAACACCACCCCTGTGTGAGAGGCAGCCAGACTGAATACACCCTCGGTCCCTTGGTCTCATTCCCTCTTTATCCAACTTTCCTCTCTTCTCCTTCTTCCTCACAGAGCTTCCTGGTCCTCCCACCAACATGGCGATCTCCAACATCGGCCCACGCTCCGTCACCCTGCAGTTCAAACCCGGCTATGATGGCAAAACATCCATTTCCCGTTGGCAGGTGGAGGCCCAGGTGAGCCAGATTTAATCCAGAGCCACAGTTCCAATTTCCTTAATCGTGACTTATTGTTTTTGGAGTCATATTCTTTATGATATTGACGCAAATGTGATTTCAAGATCGAATTTAGATCGTCTTCAGGGAGGTTTGCAGTGCTTGCACAGTGTTGCAGTACTTACCGTGTTCGTGATGCTCTCTGTCTGTCTCGCTCTTAGGTGGGTGTGGTGGGAGAAAATGAGGACTGGGTGATGGTCCACCAGGTGTCCAACGAACCCGAGGCTCGTTCCTTAGAGGTGCCAGGTCTCAACCCGTACACCTTCTACAGGTAGCTACTGCGTCTGCTTCACCATGTCTGCTTTATTTATCTGTAATGAGTTTTGATGAAAGATCAGGTCCATTTTAATTTGTCATCGTTCTGTAGATTCCTGGTAGTGTTCCTTAACTACCAAATATATGTTTTAGTGTCAAAGTACTTTTTCCCCAAGCCTTTCTAAAAAACATTTTCCCACATAGATCAGAGGTGATTTTAATTAGTGGGTCGCATACAGCCAGGTTTGAGTTTTTCCCACTTAGTCAGTCTTCTGTCGTTACATGTGCATTACAACATACTGATCACAGCTGATTTGCAAATGTACAACACATTTATGCATTTTGCAACTGAACAACAATATAATATTTTACTTCTTTATGATTCAAACAACTTGTCCAGATCTAGAAATTCTTTAATTTTTTTTCACGTTTCCACTCCAGTGTAGTAACGCCGCATCGCTGAAGTGGAAGCTAATGAGGAATAAGTTGTTTCCTGCCTTACAAATCATTTACAAATCAAAAGTTTTGGCAGTGTCTTAGCAATAAAGACTCCACCAGTATCGTTTTAAGATTGAAGTCTGATACAGATTCGCTTGTACTGAAGCTGCTGATTGACTGATATTTTGCGCGCAGTGTTCAATATCTTTAAATATGACCGCTGTAGGTATTCACTGACGTGTGGAATTAACGACTGCTCTGCTATATTTTTCACACTTTGCAAAGTCATCCAGTGGGCAGCATTGGACTCTGTGGTAGCCATATGTTTGACACCCCTCCCCTAGATTGAGGGAGGAGAGGGAAGGCCATCCGCCTACGTCACTACTTTTTGCTAGTGGTTGCGTGGGAGTTTCCTTCAGACAAAGCCAGAAAAGAATGCAAATGGAATGGCCCTTTAACAAAAAAGACTGGATATAGGCTAAGACTTTGCCTAGATGTCTTATTTTAATTAACCCCCCCTGCCAGGCAGCAAACAAGTACACATGCAACTCTGTGCGTCTTTTCCAGTAGGAGGACATCAGCCCACATAACACATAAAATTTTGATCTGCTGTCTTTACACTGTACAGGGCATTCATACACCACACAGTGCATCATTATAGTAACAGAAACAGACCTTTTGGGGCTGAACTTGCTCATGATTCTCCCAGTATAATCTACAGCCAGATAACATGGATATTAAACATGTGCAGACTGTAACAAACAACAGATAAGGCGTACAGTATGTGCACTTCAGTATCTGGGCTGATTTCAGCATATCCCAGGAGTCTTATCTTCTTCTATATTCCTTTGATTTGGATACAAGCTTGTTATGGATAGTCTGATTTTAAAAATTATTTTTTTACAGCATGCACACGATCTTTATCTCGGTGCAGTCTGCTTGTTTTCCATAATCACAGTCAATATTTTCGATGAACGTTTCTCTGAGCCAATCCCTGAAGACTCTCAACAGCTATAGTTCTCATCATCTCAACATCAGAGCTGCCACTTTACATTTGAGCAAAGTTTGAGCTCACGTTGGATCAAAATTAACTTTATTTGCATATTCGGGCTGTAACACAAACAAGCTCTGCACTCATGTTCGTACTGTATTCATATTCAACGCTCTGATCTCAGTTCAAGTGCAATAAGCCTCACGTAAGAGGATGCAAGCGCTACAGTAATGCTGGGAATTCATGCTGAGTTTGGTTCAAATGAAAACATCCTTTTGCAGAAGTTAAAATACACTGTTTAACTCCAAACACCAGGTTCCGTATGCGCCAGGTCAACATAGTGGGAACCAGTCCTCCCAGCCAGCCCTCCAGGAAGATCCAGACCCTGCCAGCTCCTCCTGACATGGCCCCCGCCAACGTCACCCTGCGTACGGCCAGCGAGACCAGCCTCTGGTTACGATGGATGGTAAGTTTGGAATCTGCTTCCCGTCCGCATACAGTCTTCCTCAATCTGAGGCTTGCTTTGACCCACTTTTTGTTCTCTCGACGTTCGTTCCCAGCCTCTGCCTGAGTGGGAGTACAACGGGAACGCGGAGCAGGTGGGATACAGGGTTCAGTACTCCCGTGCCGGCTCCCAGGGCCGGGCGCTGATCCACATCATCGCTGATCGTCTGGAGAGAGAGTTTACCATCGAGGACCTGGAGGAGTGGACAGAGTACGAGGTCAGGGTGCAGGCTGTGAACGGCATCGGGGCGGGGCCCTGGAGCCAGCCGGTCAGAGGCAGGACAAGGGAGTCTGGTGAGTTACCTCCTTATTGGTCATCCAACATGAGAAAGACTTTCTAATGTATGAACATCAGATGATCAGTGAGCTTGAAGGGATAGTTTAGATAATTTAATGAGAGATTGTATACGATACTGTCAAACTATCCCTTTAATTACAGAAAAGCACGCCAGTTCTCGTCAAGAAATACCAATGAAATTTATTATAACAAATGGCACCTAGAACAATCCCACAGCAACACACATGCCTGCACAAATGCCATAACCATATCTCTGTTGATTTTCTTAAAAAAAAAAACCGAAAGCACCGTGATTTATTTTCTATTCACTGTTTTTGCAGCATCTGTGTGAAATATCCACAGTAATAGTGACATTAGAAGTAACAGGCACGCTCTCACAGTTTACACTTTGCCACATGTCAAATGTATGTGCGGGTCTTCTCAGCAGCCCTCCCCTTATTAAAGCAAAAACACTTCTTTTCCCTGCTCGCCTCTGCTCTCACATCGCTCACCAGACGCTGGGCAGTCAGGAATGGAAGGAGTGAAGGAGGAAGGAGTCTGAGGAAATTGAGAACACATGGACTCGAATGTGGAATTCCTGTGCTCTTTTTTTTTTTTTTCCACTCGCTCCAGCAGATTCTTAGGAATCAGCGCGTTATGTCCAGGGATGAGTGCCAAGGAAGAGAAAAGGCCTATTCTTGAGTCTTTTTTTTTTTTTTTTCCTGCTCAGCAGGCCCGGAGGGTATTTGCCAGAATATGAGAAGCTATGAGCAAACACAAACACACATGATATGACCATAACGGATCGCTCAAACTGCATCTGAATCCACACAGTAAACACACCATCCTCGCTAGGAGGGCATGACAAATTAATTTTTCTGAATATATGACAAACAATGGTCTGTTCTGCTCTCTTTGTTTTCCAGTCCCCTCCTGTGGGCCCACAAACGTGTCCGCCTTCGCCACCACCTCCAGCAGCATCCTGGTGCGCTGGTTTGAAGTTCCTGAGCCGGACAGAAACGGTCTCATCCTGGGCTACAAGGTCTGTTTGTGCTTTTCATGTTTTGCAGTTAATTCACTATTTATTTCTTTACAGCGCAAGTCAAAGACCTCTAATTAGATTTGGACACGCCAGCTATTTTAGGCTGTGCGCGAAGCAGCGGGGTGACAGTATGTGAGGCCAGTCGTCCTGCTTAATTTCCAAATTCACTCTGCCGCCCAACTTCAGGTGGTGTACAAAGAGAAGGACTCTGACAGCGCGGTCCACTTCTGGACAGTGGAGGGGAACGCCACCCACAGTGTCCAGCTGACCAGTCTTGGGAAGTATGTGCTCTACGAGATCCAGGTTCTGGCTTTCACACGGATCGGAGACGGGCGGCCCAGTTCTCCACCCATCCTGGAGAGGACGTTGGATGATGGTGGGCACTCAGTTAAATAGCATTACTATATAGTGGCAATATCAGACCTTGAATAGCCACTGAGTCTCTGAAGCGTTTTGTATTATTTCCGCTGTTTTCCTGCAGTGCCAGGACCTCCGGTGGGTATCCTGTTCCCTGAAGTACGGACCACCTCAGTCCGGCTTATTTGGCAGTCCCCCTCACAACCCAATGGCATTATACTTGGTTAGTAACATAAAAGGTCATTTTCTGTTATTCTGTTATTTTATTTCTTCTAAATCCTGGACACTTTTGTTTGTTTCATAATTTATATTGTATTGTTTATTTTTTACAGGGTCAGTGCACAATTAAAAGTAATGCTCCTGAATTAGTTAGCAGCTAATTTGCATCTATTGTCCCTCAGCAGGTAGACAAAAAAATAAATAAATAAACAAAAAGACAACACCAGAACATTGCTTACATGAAACAGCACCAAGTCCATCAGTGTGAGATAATAAATAAAATCAGTACGATGCAACTTTTGGAAACTCAGTCAGTTTTGTCCTTTCCTATTTCCTGTGTTTAGTTATGTGCTAGCATGTCAGCAAAATTCTAGCTAGCAATTGATATAGATTAGCTAGCTAGTTAGCTAGCTAGTGATGGTCTCTCTAGCAAAATGCTAGCTAACTACCTCGCTAATCTACATCAATCGCTAGCTGGCATTTTGCTCACTTTAGCTAACCTAAAATGAGAATATATGTTGTTTATTTCAGCTCCACCAGCAACATCTTTTATCTATAAATCTTGTTTTTCTTTTTGACATAAATGAGCCTATCAGATAGCATATTGAAGCTTGCTCAACCAACAGGGGAGGGACTCAGAAAGGGTTAACTGTTGGTGGTAACACTTTCATGTTGACTTTAGCTAACGCTTGAGGCTGGTTTGAAATGCCACCAAACTTCCTGAGTAAATAAAGAAACTTAAAATTTACAGGAAAGTCTAGAATCTAGTCTAGAAATATCATTATCTCTTGCAATCTTATCTGTAAATGAACAGGAAAGTAACAAATAAAGCCCACGTTGGCTTCAGTCCAGTCCAGTGTAGCATCAGGCCCACAGCTGTAGTTCCTGATGACTCTCAACATACTTTTGTTTTTCAACTTGATGGACTTGACAATGTCACATTGTGTTATTTTCCAGCATTCCTGCAAAGGGAGTTGGATTCTCTCGTAAGCTAATTGGGGATTTCCTTGTGAGCGTTTGATTCATTATACATCTGTCAGATCATTTATTTTAAACTGTAGTGTGACACATGCATGCAGGAGCAGATGCTAATGGCATCATTTCAGAAGAGACGAAGCTGCTTGTTGCACAGTTTGCTTTTCCTCTCGTTGTTAGGAAAAAAACCAACACAAACAACACATGCTTCAGATACCTAAAACACATTTTTCAGCCTTGATTTAATTTACTGCTCCGTATGACACCTCCGTTGAGACTGTTGTCCCCACCCTCTCTCCAGCCTACCAGATCACGTACCACCTCAACTCCACCAACAGCAACACAGCCACGGTGGACGTGCTGAACCCCAGCGCTCGCCAGTACACAGTGACCAACCTCAAGCCGGAGTCCGTCTACGTGTTCCGTATCACCGCGCAGACGAGGAAGGGCTGGGGCGAGGCCGCCGAGGCTCTGGTGGTCACTACCGAGAAAAGAGGTAACAATATTAGATACACATAATACATATAGCAGTATTATCTGTATGGTAATAACCATCAGTGATCCTTTTCAAATTATAGAATGTAGAATTACTCAAAACCTGGCACTGCCTCCATTTTGGTGTATGCAGCTGTGGTGGTTACATCTGCTGCTATTTGTTATGTTTGTCTTTTTTTTATTAACTGTGCAAAAATTAAAACAAAAAAGTTGGAAACGGCGCTATTTGTAGTAAGTAAGAGTACTTTGCGTGCAGCTTTAGTTGACTAAAACTAAACTAAAACCTAAAACTAGGTGTGAAAAATCATTTTAGTCACCTGAAATTAAAATGAACTCACAAAACGAGCTAAAAAATGAGGAGGCATTGTTGCAAATGTTTGTGGGATGTCAACATAAAAGTGTTGCGTTCATATTCTAACACCTATTATGAACTTAAATCTTGCCCCTGACAAATACCCCTCATGTTATATAGTAATTAGAAAAAAATAAAGTAAATTAACACTAAAATTGATGAAAAGTAAAGTAAACAGAAAGATTTTTCAACAATAAAAGCTAAACTAAAATGAGCAAACCCACTCTAGTAACTAACTGAAACTAAACTGAATTGAAAGCGAAAATTAAAAAATAAAAACTAATGAAAACCTCTGATTAGTTCAAGTAAGTGTCATTATTTGTGGCAAATTACTGGAACTAGAGACCACTTGCAAAGTTTCTTTGACAGAGACGATAATAGTTGCTAAGCAACTAAGATGCATCTCCAACTGCGACCATCACAGAACCACTCTCATTTCCATGTGGTCAATATGACCACATATTGCCAAAATAAGTAAAATTATCACTTTTACATTCGCTTTTAAACATCTTGAATGAAAATACAGACAATTTTAGGAAAATTCAGGCACAAGCAGCATTTTTAAGTTATTGCACATAAGTATTGCTTTGGGAAGTTGTCATAAAGACGGTCTTGGCCGTGTTAAAGTGTTGGATATATGGCAGATGGCTGTACAATAATAATTTGAATGAGCGCATGGAAAACATCATTATCTCTAATGGTGTTTTGTACAGTGGTGTTTTGAAGTGTAATGGTAACATCATTTGTAGTTCACTTGCCAACAGGAAACACAGGAACAGTTGTACGTATCATCCTGAGCGCACACACAGGTGTGTGATCGCCGTAATGACACAAACTTGTAGAGAGAGCTGTGTCCTCTGAGTCTTCTTCTTCTTCTTCTTCTTCTTCGTGCTCAGTTCATTTCCAGTGAACAGTCCAGTTAGCAGATGTGTTTTCTAAAGGAGTGTTTGTGCCCTGTGGGTGTTTATCGGAAGCGCTCTGATGCAGTTGTGAGAGCGAATCAGTCCATCTGCTTCCCTCAAGGCATGTTGTAGATTGTTTACTCTGCAACTTTCATTTCTCAGCTACTTTTCATTCATCAGAATTGTGCATTTTCCCCCCCTTGTCTGTGCAACAGTCCATACAAATGTGAGTGAGCAAAAAAAATAAAAATTTAAAAAGAGCTCTAACTTTTTCTCATTTCTCCGTCCTTCCTTGTGTTTTCCATTCATCCCCTCCGTCCTTTGATCCCACTCCATCCTTTATGCCTAATTATAACGTCTCCCATCCAAACCCGGTGTCTCTTTCCTTCTTTCTCCTCCTTCCCAGCTCGTCCCCAGCCCACCAGCCGTCCCATGGTTCCTCAGAAAGACGTTCAGGCCCGCCAGGTCCTGCTGTCGTGGGAGCCGGGCAGCGACGGCCTGTCGCCTGTGCGTTACTACACCGTGCAGCTCAGAGAGCTTCCTGAAAGCAACTGGACAGTCCACTCCGCCTCCGTCAACCACGAGGCCACCTCGTACATTGTATCTAGGTAGAGTGTACTTGTTTTTATTTAGAACATTTTATCCTCTTTGCCCCAGCAAATGCTTTTTCTGTTTCTTCTCTTTAGCTGTGGAGGATGATACTAAATGAAACAACACTTTATCTTCTCACAGTTCCCACTGCTGCTTTCACTTAAATATTCCCTTGGCAATAGTATAGTTGGCAAATAAACAATATTTTTATATGGATGTTTCCAGTGTATTACAGTCTGGTTTAGAATATAAACAACTCTACAAAAGGCTGAAAACATTTAGGCTGTCAGGAAAGAAATTCAGCAAACGCAGCAGTCAGCATTAAGCCTCATTTTGGTTGAAATTTGTGCCTCTTAGTTTGCTCGAAAAACTTGTAGCCCCCGCAGTGAGACTACGTTTCTGTTTTGATGGCTGCGGCTTAAAAAGATTCAGCTCTGTTTTTTTTTTTTTATCATCAGAGTTGTGATGTGCTTTCCTGTGCTTCCATTCCAAAGGCTGAAGCCCTTCACATCCTACCAGTTCAGAGTAAAAGCCACCAACGACATCGGGGACAGCGAGTACAGCGAGGAAAGTGAAGCCATCACGACCCTACAGGACGGTAAGAGTGACATCAGGAGAAAGCCTCCCTATCCATAGTGTAATTTAGCCTAATCTTAAAGGACCCGTTGGAGATTTTGGGAGGATTATTTCTTACTGAGTTAGATTTTAAGATTGATATCACTCTCATGACTGTTTGGTAAGATTCGGTGTCAGAGCGAAAAGCAAAATCACCTCTTCAGCAATTATTCAGGTTTACACCTCATGCTAATAGGGTGCTTGATAACATTAATGAGGCAATCTGTAAACTTTTTCTAATGAAGGTGGCAGCATCAAGAGGCAACAACTCTAATCTGCAAACAAACCTTCAAGGGCACCTTAGGAGTGAGGCTGCCAAATATGAGCCCTGCAGCAAAAGCTCAACTGGAAAGGCCAGGACGTTAAAGATCAGAGGAAGCGCTCTGCGGATATTGAGCGCCATCGACAAACATCTTTTCTTGTCTGATGTCATCTTTAACGCCACTGTTGTCACGAGTTACCAGTTGGAGAATTTCCAACACGTTGTGGTTCTGTGTGCAGGACTATTTTTTTTGCAGGTGAAGTGAAATCTTTCTTGACTTCGGGAAGTCAGTGCGCCCAAGAAATAGTCACATAACAAACTGTTTTAAAAAATAAAGCTTCTATAGTGTACTGTATTGTGTTTAATATGGAAAAATCTCAGATATACAATATGCACAGTTTAATTTAAGTATGTGTGGCTCCTGTATATAAAGCGATAGTTCAGATCATTTTAAGTGGGGCTGATGAAGCTAAGCAATGTCCTGCTGTGGACGGGGTCAGCAGCAAAATGTGTTTTAGCCACTTAAAAAAAACGCCCTGATATTGATTCTTATAACTAGACCTTTTTTAAGTGGCTCAAATACATTTTGAATAGCTTAGTTTACATCTCAGTACTCTTCTCTGCTTCTGCCTCTCTACTACACCGATAAATACCTCACATAACGCTACTTGAAATAATCAAACTATCTCTTTAAGTCTAAACATATCTGTGTCGCTATGAAGAGAGTCTAATGTCTGCCTGAATGAGCCTATTGTTTGATGCAGACGCTGCTGGCAAAGACAGCAGGTGATGTCATGTGTGCACCATCTGCAGTTACCATGAGATAAGAGGGCAGCGTTAAAAACCTTGGCATTGTTTGCCTGGTGGTGCTTTAACCGCCTAAAAGAAGTGTCCCCTCCATTTATCTTTTTAACAGCTATTTTTGAATCATCTGTCACTGGCCTTTCTGTCTCACCTCTTGTGTGTTTATGCTCCATGAATGCCACTGCGCATGGCGAGATTTGGCATCTTCAGTCACGCACATTTTCAGGTCAATTTAGCCCATTTTTTCTCTCCCCTTTTATTGCCTTCAGCGCCCGACGAAGCCCCCACGATTCTCTCCGTCACGCCGCACACGACGACGTCAGTGCTGATCCGCTGGCAGGTGAGTGGAGACGGTTTGTTTTATGTGTCATTGTTTGCTGAAACCATGAAAGTGTGAGAAAGTGGCCTCTAATGAGAGACCATGACAGTGCACAGAGGAGGCCTCTACTTACAGACTGGATGCTACGCACTTTTACTTACTTTTGTGTGTTTGTGTGTGTGTGTATCTAACAAAAAACAGCCTCACACACACTCACACCTGAATTAACAGGTCATAAAGAGCAAAACAGGAGGCTCCAAGCCACAATTTTACTTTTATGGAGAACACTTGTAGAGTTTATAAGGATAGAGAGGTAGTTGTTTTCTCCCCTCTGGCCCTGCTCTCTCATGTTCAACCATGGGGGATTTCTCACATGACTCACCTGTAGATGAGCTCACTTTCATTTACTGTAAATCTCTTCAGTGATGATAAGCACAGAGACAAAACACAGCGTGATGAAGTGGATTTTTTACAGTGAAGAAACATACATGTTAAGGTGAAATTAGCCATTTATACGACCTCATTAAAACTGGAAAACTGGGTCACATGCAGTATTTTAAGCTATTTCCGGGCCTCAGACCTTAACTCCCCATTTTTTTTCCCTTTCAGCCCCCCTCTGAGGAGAAGATCAATGGGATCTTACTGGGCTTTCGGATTCGATACCGTGAGCTGCTGTACGACCGTCTCCGCAGTTACTCTGTTCACACCATCAATAGCGCGTCCACCTGGGCCGAGCTGAACGGTGAGGAACCGCTGCAGTTAACACGACAATCTGCACCTTCACTGTTTGATCTGTACACAAAAAAAAGTTCACTTTTTTCACTTTAATGAGCGCTTCTCCTTTGCCAAGATAATCCATCCACCTGACAGGTGTGGCATATAAAGATGCTGATTAAACAGCATGATTATTGCACATGTGTGCATTGGACTGGTCGCGATAAAAGGTCACTCTAAAATGTGCAGTTTGATCTTGAAAAAAGACATTTATCACGCACCGAACTGTGGAAATCTCACACAAGGCTACAGAGACCATTTTTTGCCCCGGGTGCGTAGAGTCATGACCCGCACTGCCTTACGTTACACATGGAGCTGATGCAAACAGCTCAACTGACAAAAATGAAAGCGTTTTTGGTGCTTGAGAGTGAAAAATGCGTGTGACTCGCTCGCTGAACCACCAAAAGGCAAGGAGTACTAGCCAATCAGAGGCAGAGTGGGTCGAGGGATGTCTTTTTCAAGATAAAACTGCATGCTAGTGCTCACTAACATGGATTTTGACACATTTGTGAACAGGATTTGAGAGGAATAATCATTTTGAGTGCACAAAAGAAGTCTAAGATCTTCAACTGGTGAAAAATGAGAGCAAAAACAAAAATGTTGTGCTGATATATTTGTTGAGTGTTCATTTTGTAGTATAGCTCTTTCATTTACAGCAGCTGCAGGGATCTGAATTTAAAGCAATGAACCACGGACAGAAATTGCACGTCAAAATTCATCCACCAGTGGTGTATTGAAATAAAAGTGCCATTTTCTCCGCCGGTTTTACTTCAGTAACATTTTCATACAATTATGCGACTCTGTCACGGTTGATTATTCCTGCACAGTCTTTATGTGTCAGCAGCACTATTATTTCCATCAGAGGAAAACTTTCACACAGGCCTATTCTGTTCCCAAGATCTCCCTGCTGTTCTTGACACTTCACAGCAAAACATTTCATCTTGTGATCAGTAGCTATCAGCTGCAAGCTATTATTAGGTTTACTCAGGAGCCGCTCCGTTTCTACTGCTCCGTGTAACTTAGCCTATAATTTTGCTCTCGTTGAGTCATTCAGGGGCTCACTCAGAGCTATGATCACCGTGATTGTGTGGGGTTTTTTTATGACGGTAGTGATGCCCTTCTCAACAACACAAATATTATTCTGTGGACACTAATACTATTGTCTCTCCGCCACCTCCCTCTCATTTCACCTCTTTTGTGTCGCGTTTTCTTTCCACCTCTCCGCCGCAGCCCCCTACAGCATCCGGAATCTGAGCGATCCGGCTCTGGTCCAGTATGAGTTGGACAGTAAGTTCTGTTACGTCTCTTCCTCGCAGAAACACACACACATTCACGTGCCTAATCTTCATGCTGGATCTCACCACACGTCTCAAGTGCTCTGCTGCCCGCGAACAGTGAAACAGGAAGAGCGGAGTGTCGGGCAAATTAACATTTGGCTGCTCATATTCACATCACATTGGTACAAACACTTCTAATGAGGCCAGTGGAAGCACTCTGTCTGCAGAAATTCTTGGACACTGAGTACACAAGCTCGCAATGCAGTCCAAAGCATGGCTTATGTGGATAAACACTACAAAAGCAGATGTCCACACATTTCTCCTGTACTCTTGTAATTATGTGCAGCAGAAAGTCAGCATTCGGTTCCCAGTAGCTGTGTGGGTGGGCAGGACACCAGTGAGGAATCACTGTTGCACCACAGGCTTTTACTAACTGTTTGAGGCACCTGGAGGGGGAGGTGCAGGGGTGGCAGACGGGGTGGTGAGCTTCTCCGGGTTAACACCAAGGAAGTCTGTGGAAAGGAAAATTAGGCGGGGAAAATGGGGATTCAGCTTTTAAAAACTAAATTTCTTGAAGGCTGATCTTATGTAAATGGACATACGGACACTGGATTAAAAATGCTTTGTAGTATTTGCAATTGACCCTTCCTAAGTCCCGCCCCTTTTGGCCGTTAGATATACTATGTGCTAGAAAAACAACCAAATTATTAAGATGGTTTAAAGATGATGCTGGGGTTCTTTAAAAGCAACCTAACACTCCTTAAGTTACTTAATGTTAGCAAAATGCTAGCAATGTAACTAGCTAACAACTGCTTTAGCTTGCATTTTGCTAACATTAGCTATCATATATAACTAGCTAGCTAACGATTGAAGTAGATTAGGTAGCTGGTTAGCTTGTGTTTCGCTAACATTAGCTATCAGATGTGATTAGCTAGTTAATAATTGATGTAGATTCATAGATTTATTATAATAAACTGGATGCCGGATGAATTGCTTGCCTCGTGCATACTCCAAAAAAGTTTTCTATCTTCTGGGTTTACTTCTGCGACATGTGACCCACTTCATATTCGCAGTGTTTCTCCCGCTGGCCCCGCCTGTGAGTTCCCGCTCAGCCTATTGACTTTACATTGTGGCAGCGTCACAGATTTCCAATCTCTTTTCTTGCCACGAGGAGTGTTTGGCCAATATAAAACCTCCTTAGACCAAAAGTTCGTAACAGAAAGAGATCACGATAGTCAGCTCAACTTTTATTGGGGCACAGAACAAAAAGGGGCGGGACTTAAGAAGGATCAGCTGTAAACAGTACAAAGCATCTTTAATCCAGTGTCCATCAACAAACTAGCTTGTCACTTCCTTTTCACCTGGCAACCATTTTTAAATTTTGTGGGAAATAAGGAAGTTGAAATTTTTTTTTTTTTTTTATTATTATTACCGTCTGCCTTATTTTTGCATTGTTAGAAAAAAAATACCTTGTTTAGAAAAAATGTCATTCACAGTCAGTGTTGATATAATTCCTAACTTTGTATCCCTGCTTGTTTACTTTCGCTGCAGAGCTGAGTAAACACAAGCGCTACGAGATACGCATGAGTGTATACAACGCTGTGGGCGAGGGGCCAACCAGCCCGCCACAGGAGGTGTTCGTGGGAGAAGCAGGTATGTACGCTTCCTGTCACTTCAATCAGCGCGGTCTCATACAGCAGCTGCTCCTGACAACTTGTGTATTGAAGTGATCTGCTTCAGAGACTTTAGATTGCAGGTGTATTTTGTCTCTCTTAAATCCTGTTTAGGTTGGAACAGTTTTTCTGCTTTAAGCTATAATGCTGCAAAAACTGACACTTGTTATACATAAAAAAATATTATTAATTAATGCGATGGCCTCCAACAGTGCCTACAGCCCCACCCCAGAATGTGGCCATTCAGTCTGCAACAGCCACCCAGCTGGACGTGACATGGGACCCTCCCCCTGTGGACGCACAGAACGGAGACATCCAGGGCTACAAGGTCAGATTCTCACTTTACTTAAAGCGTAAATATGTCATATACAGGGGTGGAAGTAACTAATTACAAATACTCAATTTACTGCAAGTAGTTTTTTGGTTACTTGTATTTTTATGAGTAGATTTCCAAGTCTTGTACTTAAGTATGAATTACAAGATGTAATCTACGTAGTTACGTTTAAAATCATAGTTAATTACTGGGTAAAACTGAATTAATATCCAAACCTTTCATTTGTATTTTAGTATCCAATAAGGTGATCTGATGATCAAGCATTCATCATTTAATTGCCATTAAGAGTTTAACAAATTAAAAACATATTCATGGATATTTAATCAATAGTCGTGGCAGTAATTGCACCTCATTTGACATTGTTTTGTCTGGCGGAGCCGTTTGTTGAATATAGGACCTTAAATTTAGACATAAAATGAGAAAATTACAAAAAAACAGAAAAGAGAGTTGAAGAGGTGGCTATGACCTCAACGGTTAAAAGTAACCAATACTTTGAGTAGTTTTTGAAACAAATACTTCATACTTTTACTCATTTTAATTTTAGCAATTAACAGTACTTGTACTTGAGTACAGATTTTCGATACTCTTTTCACCACTAGTCATATACTTACTGTACTAAAGCATAAAATGACCAGGATATGTCATTATAGGTTAATGAAACATGCTAAATTGAAATACTCACTTCTCTGACAACAAGGCCATAACCAGCATGTTCTTTGAAATTTCCATTCCAGCGTGGAACGTCTGTTTTTGTTTGCCCGTTTCATGTTTAATCACTTTACATGGAGCTTAAATTAATACTGGGTGTTCTGCAAATGAGTTACCATCTTTCAATGAGATGTAAGAAATCATTCAAAATCAGAATCTAAAAGTGTGTATTTCACACTTTGGACTTTGAGTTCAGGGACTCCCTGCCAGACTCCATTAACATTTTGCTCAATTTAACAGTTATAAACATGTATGACTTCTACAAGATTATTAATGGTTCCTGACGAGTCATAAACAGACACTTACTCATTCGGCAAACATTTCGGCATTAATTTAAACTCTAATTAACATGAAACAGGCAAACAAAAACAGTTATTCCAGCCCAGAGCATTTCAACTTAACATGCTTCCTTGATCTCTGATGACATATTGTGGTCAATTTCTGATTCATTACAGTAAGTATATTACAGTTTTCTCATTTCATATACTGTCTATGGCTTTAACTCACTATTTTAACTGAGGTTCTCGTTTTTGAACACGAGGGCGTTACATAAGGCCCTTTTAAACTCTCCAGCAAATGCTGCTCTGTGCCATATTGGGTTTAAGAGCAACACGTTTTGTGTACCTACAACGCTGTCTTCTGTTTGTATCATTACATAAACATTTAAATGTTTTGTGGTTCACAAGTGAGTACATCCATTTGATGTTAAACACCATTAAAGGCACATTTGTACACTTTTGGCTAACACTGTTCTCCAGAGGGGCTTTCAATGAACGGTTTAGTCTGCTGCTCAAGAAAACATTTACAGGGAATAAAATGAAAGTGCTTTCTCTTCGGGGAGTTTGAAATGGGACTGAGTTTTATAGAAGCAGAAGTAGCTGTAATCCCTAAACAGCATCTGTAGACAAACATTAATGTTATTTTATTTTATTTTATGCCCCTCTTATTCCGTGTAGGTTTACTTTTGGGAGTTCCAGCGTAAGAACGAGACCGAGCGGCTGCGGACTCTGTTCATGCCCGAAGGAGGGGTGAAGCTGAAGAACCTGACCGGTTACACCACCTATATGATCAGCGTAGCCCCCTTCAATGCGGCTGGGGACGGACCTCGCAGCCAGCCAACGAGGGGACGAACTCAGCAAGCAGGTATATCTAACCACTACATACCAATAAACATGCAAAAAAAAATTTGTTGTTGTTTTGTTTCGGTAGCAGACATGATTTCACTGAAATTTAGTCTACAATCTTGTTCTAATGTGTCTCTAATTACCCTCTAATAAAGTCTAATAAGGGTCTAATAAAGACAATATTCTAGTTTTTGTCTAATTTGATATGAAGTATGGCTCGTTAGGTGTTTTGCTGTAAAGTGCGACCCAAATTCTTTATTCACCGTGAATGAGTGCAACAGTCAAGATAACTGCAATCAAGCAGTACTGCAAAACAAATATTTCTGTATGTAATGAACACATGATGGAGTGGTGCTGAGGAAAAGAAGACAAGCTGAAGACAAATGAGGTGTTGGGATGACACGACTAAAGCAGATAAATTAGAGCACGAACAGCCATGTTCATTCATTCATCATATTTATGTGCTGCTGCTGCTGATGGTGGTGGTGGTGGTGGTGCTGATGTTAGTTCGGAGAAGCCGGAGAGTTTTCTCAAAGTGGATGAGTCAACCATGAAGAAAGAATTTGTTGTGAGGATGATGCTAATCGTTGCTGTCAGCATGCCAAACGATGTTAGCGGAACCACACACTGAGCATAAGTTCCTAATCAGCAAACCCACTCCAAACTCATTTGCTGAATCTCCTGTTTTGTCTGAAAAGTAGATGGTATGAAAATTCTTTGGGGCGAGTTTGTCTGTCTGCAGGCACGCTATGTCCACAAGACCGTCCCCGCCAAACCGCCCCCGTGCCCCTTACCCATCTCTCTTTCTGTCTGTCTCACTCTCTGCCTCACTTTCTTTTTCTCTTTTCTTTCTGAAACTCCTGTGTAAAAGCCTTTTTTTATAACATTTTGGCATTCTCATATTGTAACTTGGCCCAGTAAAAAGGCAGCAAAAGAAAATGTTCACAGCGTTCCCTCGTGGGTCACCGCCGTGAGAGGAGGAAGCAGATGACAAGCTGTAAGGGGGAGGAGGGTGGAGCACTGCGGAGATAGTTATCCCATCTTTTTAGACAAAGGGGCTTTGTCTTTTGAAAGTGTCTCAACTCCTGTTCGACAAGTTATCACAACGGCGGCTCTGGATCTGCAGTGAGAAAAAACGGCTAAAAAAGAAGCTGCAACAGTCACAGCCTCTAGGTGGTGCAGAGATTAAGATGATTTGCACAGCTTTTGTTTGCCTGTTGGGGGTGACCTCAACAAGTTTTCTTGCTGAGACGAGTTAAAAGCCAGTTCTGTGAGGTTTCAAATCCACTAAAAATAAGTTATCATTCACCGAAGGTTAAGCGAAGTTTGTTTCAGTTCTCAAAACATTACTGTCCCTTGTGAAACATCTGTACAAACTTGTTCTGTAGAGCTTTAAAAATTGATGTAATGTGTTCACAAATATTTCATAGGCTAACTTACAAATATAAATCTATAATCCTGGCCCTGTTGGTGCAAGGGGATTTAGGGTTGCTGTGACATTACAGCACACATGGAAAAGTTACTACAGTCAGTTAATTACTAAAAGCTGCCTCTCAAAATTGTCACAGAAAACAGCCATAGACCAAAACAGCATAGAGCATAATAAAGAAATCACCTCAAAAGCTGGCTCTGCTCGACATCATTTAAACCAGAATCACTTCCAAATGCACAGTAATACCATTGCAGCAAATATCATTAATATTTAAGCAGCGAAACTAAAAGCTGTAGTTAAAAACTTGACCCTCAGACTGGCTTCCCACACAACCTTTGCACACATTTGTCAATTAAAACCTCCAAAATCCCTTACGTATAGCCTTCTTTATTGACTATTTGCCGTGCGTCTTTTGACCTTCGACCTCTGTACACTCCAGCTCCCAGCGCTCCCAGCTTCATCCACTTCAGCGAGCTGACCACCACCTCCGTCAACGTGTCCTGGGGCGAGCCCACCTTCCCTAATGGCATAATTGAGGGCTACCGTCTGGTCTATGAACCCTGCACACCGGTGGACGGTAAGCTGTCATTCTGACTCACTTCCACTTTCCTCTGCTCAAAGTGGCTGCTGGCTTCTATAAAAGCTTCATGCACACTGCAAGATCCACTACGATGATGAATTAAGATGTGTGTAGAATTCGACTCGGTCAGAATCTTGTGGTGTGCATTTTTCTTGAGCTATAAGCTAACCATCACCTTGACCTTAAAGGAATAGTTTGGATTATTTGAAGTGGGGTTCTACTTATCTATAGTCAGTGTGTTTCTTTCTAGAGATGGCAGTCAGCACGCCCTCAGTTTGCAGATGCAGCAGCAGTACCGGTGTAGGAAGAAAAGCAATGTACTGCTGTGGACAGGGTCAGCACGAAAATGTATTTTAGCCACCTAAAAAAATCAATATTAGTTTAATTGTGTGTTATCTTTAGAATATTTTCACTTTATTACCTTGCCATCATACAGCCTTTTCCGATGGAAGGATGCCATTATGTAAGCCAAATATTGCTCTCCAAAGCCACCAAACTCCTTTATGTTGCAGAAAAGGAGAGTTGCTGGTCTATCGCTGCCTCAATTGGTTAGTTATAGTTAGGTTTTTTTTTTGCACAAGGAGTCTGGTGGCTTTGCAGAGAACATTTGACTTATATAATGGTGGTTTAACATAAAAAAACCTCCTGTTTTTAAAAAGTCCAATGGAATGCCATTCAAAGTCGGAGTAGTAAGAAGTATAATGGCGTCTGTTGCCTCTTGTGTCGTTTTTCTTCCTCTGTTTCATATATGCAACAGGGATGCACTGCTGAGAGGTTAAATGGGGTGTACACCTGCCAAAGAAAAATCAGTTTATACGGTCAGCCATGTCTTTTGTTTCCGTTTGGTATCGTGCACCTGGAACACTTGAAGGTTGGAAGTTGGACTGGGAAATTCCAGCCTCCGAATTTGACTGAAATGCAATATTAACTTCCTGCACCTGTACTCCTGCTGCTTCTCCAAACCGGGGGTGTGTTGACCATCTACTGTGGCTAATGTACTGACTATAGATAAGTCAAAAAATGTGAACTATTCCTTTAACAGCTTGAACGTCATTGCAACCTTTTACATATCTTTTACTTTCATCACAAATGATGTGTGACTACTGTGCCAAAGTACAAACATATTTCCCTCTACTAATTCCATTACTGCGTATGTGTGTGTGTGTGTGTGTGTGTGTGTGTGTGTGTGTGTGTGTGTGTGTGTGTGTGTGTGTGTGTGTGTGTCGACTGTGCTCCCACATTGCCTGGCCTGTGTAAGACCTGCTCTAAATGTGGTTTGTTTGTCTAGAGTCCTCAGTGGCCTGTGCCGACTGTCTTCACTCCCCCTCCCCCCCAGGCGTCAGTAAGACAGTGACGGTGGATGTGAAGGGGAGCGGCCCCCTCTGGCTGAAGCTCAAAGACCTGGCCGACGGCATCACCTACAACTTCCGCATCCGGGCCAAGACCTTCATCTACGGGCCCGAGGTGGAGGCCAACATCACCACTGGCCCGGGAGAAGGTAATGGTGACAGTAATAAACTTTAGTTGTATAGCACTTTTCAGAACACAGGTACAAAGTGCTTCACAAAATAAGGTAAAAACGATAAAAATATAACAGTATGAAATAAAATGATATAAAATGTAGGATCCAATATAGCAGAATGTATTAAAAACAGTAAAATACGTGTGATAGAGGAGGGATGGAACCCACAGATTTACTATAAAAAGCCTTCTTATAAAAGTAAGTTTTGAGGTTTGTGTGGTGTTAGGACGGCTGCTATATTGTCTCTTAGAATTAGTGAGATGTCTGGCAGCCGAATTTTGAACGAGCTGGAGATGGGAAATGGCTTTATGGCTGCACCCAGAATAGAAGGAATCACAATAATCCAAACGTGACAAGGTAAAAACATGGATGACTTTTTGCAGATCTGCCAAAGATACAAAAAAAAAAAATCTTGACCTTTGCAAGTTGAAGAAAGCATGATTGCACTGTTTTAGTGTGTCAAAGCAAAGCTTGGAGTCAAAGATCACGGCCAAATTGCGGGTGGACTGCTTAATGTTTCAGTAGTGGTTCCCAAGATTATTTTTAAGGGCGTAGGTCAGGTTTGTTGGGCCGAATAAAAGAACCTCAGAGTGGAAATTTTCCTACATCCAGCATCTGAGAGTCAAGCCATATGCTGAGAGACTTTGTCAGCGTCCTCGTTTCTGGTCAGTGCAACATAAATTTGCGCATCATTTGCATAACAATGAAAATTAATATTATATCTGTGGATAATTTCACCCAATGGGAGCAAATAAATAGAAAATAATATGGGCACAAGAACTGACCCATGGGGAACACCACATGAGGAGAATTCCCAAGAACCTCTTTGAAAGGTAGGACTGAAACGGAGTGTCCTTAATACCCACATAGTTTTTGACGTGATTAATAAGACTGTCATGATCAACTGTAGCTCAAATCGACCAAAATTAAAACTGAGAAAACCTCAGAATCAGTGGTAAGCAGTCAGTTGTTAGTCACTTTAATAAAAGCTGTTTCTGAACTGTGCTGGGCCCAGAAACCTGATTGATATTCCTCAAAAATATCCTGCCATTCATGTCTAAAATCCATTGAAATGCAACACACTTTTCTAAAACTGCGGATAAAAGGTAAGTTTGAAATTGGTCGAAAGGTAATGACTGTGATGTCTGCTCGTGAAAATGAATGAAAAAAAGTCTTCCTTTGAAATGCTTTACTTCAACACTTAATTATTCCCCCTCAGGAGCCCCGGGACCCCCTGGAGAGCCCTTTATCACGCGCTACGGTTCGGCTCTGACCATCCACTGGACCAGCGGGGACCCGGGACGTGCTCCCATCACACGCTACGTGATCGAGGCCAGACCTTCAGGTGGGTGCCTCAGCCACATAAAGACACGTCCGAATGCTCGCCACCTCAGCCAGGAAGTCGCAAACCTTGCCTTATGTTCGCCCCCCCGATAGTTTGATTAAGTAAAGTGGTGTAAAGTGTCAACATCTGCTGCCCCGGTGTCTGTGTCACTGGTATTTTAATGGGTTATTGATCGTGGCGCAGCAGTTGAAACAATTGGCATCCGGTTTCAGTCGTGATTGACAGGCGCTGGCAGGGTTAAGATGGTGATGGATGGTGGGTGACTCACAGGGAGCCATGTGGTTCACATCTTTTGAGTGAAACTTTAGATTTTTATCAGCTGTTGATGTTCCCAACCTTCTTCCTTAAGAGACTCCTTTTTTTATCATTGAGTAAATTCACCGAGTCAGTGTTTAATAATAACACTACAGAAAAACTGATAAACTGCACAATTAACCCAATTAGTCACAGCAGGAAGTTTCTGTAAAACAAATGATTTGGAAGAATTTGAAGCAGATTATTTCCTATTTTTAGGAACTTTTTCTTCAATTCTTTGACTGTTTTTTTTTTTTTTAAACAATTTCTCTTCAGTATTTTCTTCTTCCTGATGCTTGTCCATTGTTCTGTTAACTCTGTGTTTTTTTTAATGCATACTTTTCTGATGCAGGATGAGGCTGTTTAGCAGAGAATGAAGGCTATGTGAATAAAGCTTGTGTTCACGTCTTCATTGCACCCTTATCTTCAAATGCTTATTTTGAAGGACCAGATCTGAAAATTATTAGGGCCTGAGCGCTGACCTCGGTGCGAGGACCCTATTAGATTTGCTCGGATTATTATTTTTAGTCTTTGTCCTCTTCAGTCGCATTTTTGAGCGGCTAAACGTGCTCGATGGCACATGAAACTTGGAACACGCATTAGTCGTGGTAAAAGAATTTGTGGGCCTAATCTAAACTTTGAAAATAACAATTTCATTTGGTCTTCTTAGTAAAAATGAATGAAACACTGAGATAAGGGCATACTCTGCATTTGTGTTTAGAATAAAAGGTCTGGACCCCTATGTTGGGAACCAGTGATATATAGCATAGGTTAATGCTCAGGACAGCAATGAAGACGGTTAAACCAACCCCACGAGCTCCCTCCTTCCTCCTCATCTTCTCTTATCGATATGCCGAGGGCCACATCTCTGCAGTATCACATAACTGGCTGACTTGTTTTTGTCTTGGAATCAAATTACATCAGCTTTTCTAACTTTTACCAAAGTTCAGACTCATGACAGATGAACTCTGGTGCTTGTTTATGTGTGTGCAGCCCATTAAAAGAGTCAAACTTACATTGATGTTTATAAGCAGCGCGATCTGTAATAAATGGTCTCTGGCAGGATTTCCAAAGCAAACGGCAAGCCATCTAACACTGCTTCATTTGAAATATGGCTGCACCACTATTTATGATGTAGATTTGGTTGCTGTAAATTTCACGGGAGCAGTGAAATTGATGGATTGTGTAATATTTGTAGGAATTATGAATTACTGTGGGAGCTGCCTGCCAGACCGGAGCCTTATATCAAACAAACAAACAACCTGTTAACAAAGACATATTGACATTGTTCAAGATTCTCCTCTGACCCATACTCTCCCCAAATTATATCTTTAACTCCATTACAGATGAGGGATTGTGGGATATCCTCATCAAGGACATCCCAAAGGAAGTGACATCACATACGTTCAACATGGATATCCTGAAGCAAGGGGTCAGTTATGACTTCAGGGTGATTGGGGTGAATGACTACGGCTATGGTTCCCCAAGTCTACCTTCTCCTTCGATATCTGGTGAGCTTTCATGTATTACTTTAATTTTCAGACTAAATTAAATTCCCTAAGGTTATTCAAACATCACAGAAATGCAGCCACTTGTTTTTAACAACCATGAATTCCAATTTCCTGTGTTTCGTACAGCCCAAAAAGTGGCGCCTTTCTATGAGGAGTGGTGGTTCCTGGTTGTGGTGGCTTTGGTGGGGCTTATCTTTATCCTGCTGCTGGTTTTCATTCTCATTATCAGAGGACAGAGCAAGAAGTACGCCAAGAAGTCGGAATCAGGTGAGTGCACAAAACACTTGAATTTCAGTGTTTTCAAAGTGCTTGGATTTCGGATAAAGCGCTTGAAACTGCTGATTTGCATTACTTTCATAATAAATCGCTCTCTGACTGAATAGTTTGCTTTTTAGACGAAGGAATGAATTAACTCAGAAAGCCTAATTGGTTTTGCCTTTTGCACAAAATGAAGGCGGCTCCACTCGAGCCGCGCTTGCCACTCTGCACGTGTGGCTTCGCTCAACGCGACCTGTCAGCGTTGATCTGTGCCCTCTGATGGAACAGTGAGTGGGAGGCTGACAGATGACAGCATGCCGGGAGGTTGCTGTTTCAGCGAGCGCTGGCTCGTTGAATTAAGTTCTTATAAATTCTAAATTAAATTAGTTGTCTCATAACTGTTTGAGTGGTTGTTTTCTATTAGCTTAGCCTCGTTATATAGGATGTCAAGTCTACTTAAAGACAGGTGACATGTTTTGAGGTGAAACTTATTTTTTTCCCGTTAATTTGACTTAATGTGATGAAGAAATGAAATAGGGCTTAATCATTTTGAGCATATAGATAAAGTGTCTATAAATATCTAATTTATAGCTGCAAGGTGCTGGGAAAGCTTGAAAATGCCCCTTTTTTTTATAAATTGAAATTGTATTGGGTTTTATCACAATAATATTCAAAAACACTCTTCTAAACTGACATATTCTAGTCAAGGTCAGGTCACGCATATATCCACTAAAACCCGTTTGTCCCATTGTTCTTTAACCATATCACTTTTGCTGTTCAGTCTTCCCAGCATCTTTTCACACGCAGCTATTTCCATCACTTGTTCCCTCAATATTTTCAGTGTAGGACTTCGAGGCTCTTTCCTGATCTAAGAATCATCCGCGCACAAGTTGTGAAACAAGTTAACACTCTGAATGCTAATTTACGTAGCTGCAGCCTTGAAAATACACCTCAAAAAAAGTGCAGGAACCATGACACAATTGCTCGTTTTAATGGAGCATTTAACTCCTACAGAAGCCGCGCACCCTGCTTCTAACCCACTGGCATAGAGAGCCAAGAATCTGATGACTTATCCTTTTCTTGTAAAATAGTAACACTTAATAAGGAGATTTAATGATCTGCAGTGTTCCAATAGAGAGCGGTGAACTCGTGGTAACTTTCTGAGAGCGTGGTAGATTCTAATTTTGAATGAATCCGATAATTGACTGAGTAGCAGCGGAACAAAAAAAGGCAGAGAGGTAGGGAAGCAGGATCGGGGGCATACTTGTCCATTCAGTGCAGCCCTGACATCAGCGGGTATTTCCCTCAGCTCAGCACTTCTGCCATGGCTGTTTAGCTGCCAGGCAGGGGAGGGGAGGGGGTCCCTGCGGGTCACTGCCCATCTTTCTGACTGACAGAGGGAAAACAAGAGGTTCCTTCTCACTCCAACACAAAGGCGCTCTCAAAGCCTCCGTATCCCCCTCTAGGAATCTGGCCCTGGCCACTGGACCTACCCAGTGGTTTTTCTTTTTCTGTGTGTTTACGTAACCACCAATTGACCTCAAGTAGCCCCGGAGCAACCAAGGAGGTCCTGGCCTGGCTGCGGTCACCTATAAGTCTTAGGTTGACTTAAAGTGTTTCTAACCTGTAACATAGCGAGCAACAGCCCCTGCGATCATTAATCTACTGTAAAGCAGCATGGCGAGTCTGTCACTCTCAGTTTATAGTGTTTGCAGTTTGATTAATCATGAGGGACACAGGGAGTCGATGCAAAATAGTCATGTTATTGCCTAGTCATGTGTGAGTGTTTACACAGAGAGGCACCCTCATATATCATATTCTGAAGTATTTTGCTCATGTGTCTCTGTGAGTTTGCGTATACAGTCCACGTGTCATTTTTACTCCACTTGAGTGTGTAATGTTATATTCTATATAAAATGTCCTTACACAACATTTCTCCAATATGTGTTTAATATACCGTATAACCGTTCAAAGTTTCCACTATAATTTATAGATCTTATTTATCTTATTTGTAGATTTATAGATTATATATACATACAGTATAAGAAACCAAGCAGCAGACATAAGACTTGAGTTGGAGTGAAGTAGGACTGAAAGGTCAAGTGTGTAAGGTTTAGGGGGATATTTGGCAGAATGTGTCAGAAAGTGAATAAAATAGTCCTAAATATCTTTTCATAAGTGTATAATTGCCTTAAAATAAGGATTTTGTTACCTTAATGAGCCATTTATATTTTCTTTAGCCCAGAACTGTAAAGCAAACTCAAAGCAACACACCACTAAATCCTACACACTGGTCCTTTAAAGGAGTAGTTCAAGGCTTATTCTCTTTTTTTTTGCTGAGAGTTAGATGAGAATATCAATATCATTCTTGTATCTGTCTGTTCAACTTAAGGCTATAGCTAGCAGCCTGTTACCTTTGCTAACAAGTATGGAAACAGGCAGATTTTGTTTCCTTCAGACAGAGTAACACTAACTGCACCTATGAAACTCATTATTTAACATCCCAAGCTAGCTGTCCTCTGTTTACAGTCTTTATGCTAAGCTTAGCTAGCCAGCTGCTGGTTCCAGCTGCATATTTTGTAGTGTTGATGTTTTCATCTAACACTCAGCAAGGAAGTAGTAAATAAGCATATTTCCCAGAATGATTAACCATTGCTTTAAGTCACAAAACTGAGTGCTTGAGAGTCCCTGGGCAATAAGTGAACCCTGCTAAGTCCTGCCCATTTTTTGCTGCTCTCCAATGGCAATTAAGTAAGCTTGATATCCAGGTCAACCTTTTCCTTCCCTGTTAAAATACTTTGCCGGAGGATCTGTAAAAATATATTCACAACCTAAGTTAAGTAATTTTAGCAAAACATTAGCTAACTAGCTAGCTAATCTACATCAGTCATTAGCTAGATAGTTAGCCATCATTTTGCTAACCCTAGCTAACTTAAGATATGACCATTTATGTCACCTTTACGGGAAAAGGAGAAAATTTACCAAGGCACAAGTTTGCTCAACTGTTGCTGGAGCACAGACCAAAAAGGGGCGGGACTTAGGAAGGGTCAGTTGTAAAAATTAAAGTCAGCAAGTGATTCAGAGGTGTCTCAAAAGATATCACAACATTCCTCTAACACGTTTATATTCAACAACATTAGTATTTAATGTCATATGTCTATTTTCAATTTTTAATTCTTAATTTTGTTCTATCACTCATTCACTGATCAAGTCATTGATCAGTTGCACTCATCCTCCCAGACACTAACCTGCCTGTCCGTCTGGCCTGTGGTCACACAGTGTCTCTGTACGTGTGTCCAGGTAACAACTCCAACTGCAATGCTCTGACCCACGGAGACATGGTCAGCCTGGACGAGGGCCGCTTTCCGGCTCTGGAACTCAACAACCGACGGCTGTCTGTGAAAAACTCCTTCTGTCGGAAGAACGGCGTCTACACAAGGTCAGTGATCCACTCTGACAGCTTATAGCCCAGATCATTTAAAACGCAGATGAATTTTTTTAACTACAAGCTTAATTTAAAGTCAAAATTAAATGACCATATGGTAAAATCGCTGGTTTATTCATGGAAATTTAACCTCATGCCTGAAAATATTTTCAGCTCTTTGGAAAAAGCCACTCACCTCCTGACAAGTTGGACTTAAATCCAGGCTTCCTGCTATTTAAAGGCAGCATATGAACTGACTCACTACAGATTCTCTTTTAATGAGCTTCTGTATTCCAGCGAATCCTGGCTGTTAGACATGCAGCATGTGGAGACCATGACCTTGTTTAAAGCCAATCACTCTGACTGACACCAGCACTAAGAGCGCTGAAGGGAGTTATGAGTCCAATCCGACTGTATACTTTGCACCTAGATCATTAGTACCTGTTTGGGTAAGAGGTGGATTTAGAGACGTCTGCAGTCGTGTTGTCAAGGATAGTTGAAAGGTTTGTTCGTCAGCAGTGACTGTATCATAGCATTTTGCAGCTTACTGACTGGCTGAGACTGGTACGCTGACTGTTGTCATGATCTATTGTCATTTTTACTGCAAAGTTGAAATTGCATGAGATGTTATGACATCATGACATTGATCAAGCTAATATTGTCTTTGTTATGACAACTTGACATTAATCAAGACCACATTGCCTTTGTCACAACACCTTGTCATTAACCTGGTCAAGAATTGTCTTTGTCATGACAACTTGTCATTAGCCAAGATCAGATTACCTTTGTTATGACAAGTGAAAAAGGTCTTTTTACAACAACTTGACATTAACCGAGACATAATAGTTGTATTTCTTATGACAACTTGTTATTAACAAAGTCAAAATGTCTTTTTATGATAATTTCACATGAACAAAGACAAAAAAGTCTTAGTTGTGACAACTTGACATTAATCAAGCCAATAATGTCTTTGTTATGACAACTTGACATTAACCAAGCCAAAATTGTCTTTGTTATGACAACTTGACATTAACCAAGACAACATAACCTGTCAGTGTCTTTGTCATAACAACTTGAAACTATCAAACTTAAAGAAGCCGTTTAGTCCTGGGGTGCCAGGAGCCAAACCCAGCAAGAAGACCCCTCAGTGCTCTATAACCAGGTATGACAGGTGTCATGACAGTCTTATGCACACCCCTTCAAATAATGTATTACCTAATTGGCCATATTGTGAAAGGTACATTGTTTTGTGTATAAGCATGTGTGAGAAACTTGTTTCGGTATGTGCATTTGTATGTGAGCATGTGAGTGTGGCCTTGAGGACAGATCAAAGCAGGTCCTGGTCTTTGAGGAGCTTCCAGACAGCTTCCTATTATGTCTCTGGGTTGAATGGGGGGGGGGTGCTGGGAGTGGAAGAATGCACAGATGTACTTTCAGAATCAGCAGTCTTTGAACTCAGCCCGTAGCGGAGGAACCCAAATCCCAACACCTGAGCCTCCGATTATAGATTAATGCCACATCTTGATCTCGAGGCTCAGAATACCAAAGACAGGATGAAGTCCTCTGCCTGATACCAGGATCACAAATCAAACACATTCTTAATCCCTCTGTATTCACTCTAATTCAGTGCGGTGTCACACGGCGAATGCCATTTACGGCTGATTATAGACAGATTTTCTCCGTGTCGAGATCATTTGTCCGGAGTTTAACAAAAGGGCCAATATGCATGACAGTAAATTAAATCACCATCACAGGGGAGTGAAAGCAGTTTGCTTATGGTGATTGACAACTTAATCTGTCACAACTTAAACTGTCAATATACTTTCTAGCACTGTAAAGAGGTTCAAATTAATGCTAAGAATTTGATCGACTGCTGATCTTTACTAGCCATTATTCAGTTAAAATATGTAAACGGGAGATCAAGATTAACGCTAACATACTATTTAATATGCCAGAAAAAAAAAAAAACAGAGTATGTGTGTGACCAAAAGGGTGAAAGTTCAAGGCCCAATGTTATGAGGAAATAATATGTTCCAATTGTATGTGTACTGCATGCGATAGTACATACTTTTTAAAGCCAGTGGGGCCAAACCAAGCCTGACCCACCTCCAAGCCAGCTGCCCAACCTGTGATGGCCTCCATTGTCCAGGAGAGCAGAGAGAAAGACATTTTTAAAAGCCTCTATGCTCGACTCTCAGTACTTTTGCAAATCCCTGCCATGCCGGGCTGATGAGCCGTTTCAAACCGAGTCAAATCGGGCCAGCACATGTGTATGGAAAAGGGATAATAGTGGTAAAAGTTGGAATTACTGCTCCGGTTTGCTTAATATCAAACTGAGTTATAAAACTGCTGCAACAGCTGCTACAACAAAACAAAAAATATGGCTTGTAGATGATCAGCAATCAGCATCTGTGGAAAAAACAACTACTTGATTTGCTGATTCGAGCAAAACAAAAAAAATTATCAATTATGTGGTCGTATGGTTTGTGTAAGACCTTAATCCACTCTGTCAGCACATGAACTCTTGCTTGGGCTCACACACAGGATTCCAAACATGTTTCGAGGTTGAGGCTCAACATCCAGAAGATCTGTGTTTCACTGCTTTTAAATGATAAAGAAGGACGGATTAACAGCAGCAATCCTTTGTGGCTTTCAATCGGACTCTTTCTGTAGTTTGAAACCCACTTTGACACACTGGGTTTGGGCTACGAGGAGGTCTTGCTGAAGTAATTCAGTGTAGATTAACATGGTTTTAAACACTCTTGAGTGACAAAGCTCTTGAACACTTCAGACATGTTAATGAGTCCCTACAGGCGATTGTGGCGAGAGGAGGGCCTGATAATGAGCAAAGACTGGGGGCAGATTTGATTTCACCCCCTGGTTCTCATTTCTTACCCGACGACGTAGCGCTGACTGAATTTTGCTGCGAGACGATTAAGTGGACCCTTCTCTATCCGAGAGAGAGAGTGCTGATAAATAATTTACGTCTCTCTCGACAGTGTGTGAGAGTCAAGGAGAAGAGGTGAAAGTGGGCTGAGTTTCCTCAGTGTTTTTAAACAGGCAGTTTATCATAATGTCCCACTGGGCCCTCAATAGCGTTTCTTTCTTTCACATTGGCCCCAGCTCTTTGTCTTGCTGTGCTATAAGGGGGCTCGCCGCCAGGACTGCTGAGGAATGCATGTTTGTAAAGGTTATGGTCGAGGGTCCTTTTGGGAATAAGTGCAGATAGGAATTCAGATCTGTGATTAAGGCTTTTTTTGTAATGTTTTCTGGGCTGGACAGCATCTTAGAAAAACTGGATCTCTGGGGGAGTTTTACTTGATCATTATTTAAAAGAGTCAAGCTGGGTCAAAGACTTAAAATGTTAATCATTTGTTTTTATCTCGCTATAAAGATGATCTGGCACCAGTTAAATTAAAGTAAGGATAATAATAATTTAATGAATTGATGGATGAGTTAGTGGACAGATAGAAAGTTACTCAACAGCTGCTAAAAAATGTCTGTTTTTAGACTGTAAACTTTTCATAATCATTTCAACAATATACAGCTTGTACACAGTGAAAGGAAACAACGATCCTCTGAGAGCATAGAACCAACTAAGATGACACAGACTTCCACAGTCATGCATAAAGCTGCACAAGACTATATAAAGTGCATGTGTGCGACCATGTAAATGTTTTGTTGATCCCTGGGTGTGGGTCACACGCTGCAGCGAAGGATGTCAGACAGCGCAAATAAAAGTTAAAAATTGCCTTAAATGTAAACACAAGTTGCTGTGCAAACGTTGCAATACCGTGCAAAGTCACAAGAGGTATTTACTTCATTAATCAAATTTACTGCATTCATCACCCCCAGTACATTGTGTTTAAACAATTTTGGGTATAATAATGCCAATTCTAACCGCAAAGAGAAAATAATTCTGCAAAGTAGAGCAAAAAGAGTTAAGATAATATCCTTGACACAGTGAAGCTCATAAAGCATTTGCATGAGTGCAGCAGAAAAACAGGAGATATATGCATATATATACATTAATACATATACACCCATCTGCATGCAACACAATAAATGCAACCTTCAGTTTCAGCCCATCTGTCCAGTTTTTAAAGAGCCTATGAAGTATTTAAATATCTAATATATAAGCTTTTAATCAGGTAACTATTTATCATTTGTGTCCATTATTTTATTACATCTAATAAGATAAGATAAAAGAAATTCTGGACCTATACATACACACATACATACATTGTATTTTTTTAATGCCAGTTACAAGTTTGAAGGTAAATTTTGTACAAATGTCAGTATCAGAGCTGAGCATGATTTCAAATTCATTTAATCCTATTTGCTTTTTTACAAAGTACAGTATATGTTATATAATTTTAAACTGAATTATATTTAGGTTTTGCACTGTTAATCGCACACAACAAGCAATTTGGCATCTCCGCGGGTTCTGAGAAATTATTGCAAACGTCATTTTTCTGCATTTTCTGGCATTTTAAGGAGTAAACAATTAATCTGTTCAGTGAAAAATAGAGCAGGAGCTTATTCAATAATGAGAATAGTTATTCAATGCAGCTCTAATGTGTTTGGTATTATGTTTATTGTGTGGTAATTGCCTCGTTGCGTGATGGTACAAGTTTTCCATAATGCATTAAAACTGAGCTATCACTTCAGCTGTCGCAGACAGATCTAATCTGTTTAACATGACTGATTTATTCCTAGTACTGAGAAGTGCAGCTTTCACTGCAGCCTGCTGTTCTTTATCAGAGGAGTGTCCACATTGTAAGTCATCAGCACAGTCATTTAATATGTCTGCATCAACTTAGACACTCGTACACAGGGAGATCAGACTAATTAGAAAAGCGGTAGTACATTGTATATAAGTAGCTCTCTGTTGTACACATTTAACTCCTCCACTCAAGTTAAGTGAATTAATCTACTTTAATATAACTCATCGAGCGTAATTGAATTAAAGCTTGTTATGTGATTTCCCTCTGGAGTTTTCCATTTCCACCACACCAAGCTCAAAACACCACCCCTCATGAAAACTGCTGGAGTGTACCCACAGCATTTTTGAAATGCTTTCAAAACAGATTTATTCGGGAAAAATGCAAATGTGGCTTCGACGTGTAAAGCGGCCGTGTGTGTGCGCGCGCTGCTGCAGATCCACTGGCAGCGACTGGCGGCCGACGCCACGGCCTGGAAAGTCAACAGGAGTCAGTATGTCCCGGTAGTCTCAGCCAAACCAGCACCAATCAGCAGAAACAGATGGGTGTTTGTTTAGCAGGACCGGGGACAGTGGAAAGTACGGAGGAGCTTAAGCACGGAGAGTGTTTTTCCCTCTCGTATTTACTTAAAGAACCCTCGACTAGAGCTCACCATTTTAGAATATTGTTTTCCCAGTATTTCATCTTTCTCTGCTCTCATTTTTCCTCATTCCTGCTTTCTTTCAGCTTTTAAGTTCACTCAACACCTCTCCTCGACCTTATTCTCACCTCGCACTCCCCTGTAGGATCCTCCCTTTGCTCTGTCGCATCACTTACAGCCTTACACTTACATCTGACTGACAGATTTGATCGCCGCGGCGTGCTGCTGACAGCCTAATCCGCACCATCATTCATGTAGGCTCTGATAACATTTGCCAGAGCAAAGCCTGAGGCTGCCATTCATTTGATGACCCCCTGAACGCCGCAAGACTGCAGTTTATAATTTAGTCACAAGGGCCCAGTGGTTTGACATTCCACAGCCCACAGCGAGGACTGAATCAGGGGGAATTATTCAGCCCAGGAGAGACTGGCTGTAGGCAGCCATCTCATGAGTGTCCCATGACTCTCATCAAGCTGCGCTCCCACACACACACAGATAGTGATACATGTGAACTTGAAAGGAAGCGCTAACCGTCGTGTCAGCGAATGAAGGAGGCCGAGAGTCACTGCACAGCTTCATATGCTTCTGAATCCAATAACTTTTTACAACTTCAGTCGTATTTGAATATGTATTTGCAACACATCCTCATACCTAAACGACAAGACAGGTCGATTGTCAGTTGTTCCCAAAATGACAGATATTACTGGTGGAGACTACTGGCATCGACAGGCTTACCGAACCTTAACTACGTAACATGAGTCATGTAACTCGCGTGACATTGCACGGGTTGTAAAACAGTGGCAGTTTGATCGGACTTAGTTTGGTTTGGGAAAAGGTCATGACTTGGGTGAAAACAATTATGTTAACGTATGTCACATGATGAAAGTGATGTCACACTCTTAAATTACACACGTTGTTTACGTTGTAGAACGGTTGCAGTTTGGTTAGGTTTAGGCACAAAAAGGACTTTGGTTTGGGCAATAAAACTACTTGGTTAGGTTGAGGAAAAGATTGCGATTGCAGTTAAAATAATTGCATTATGTCACATGATGGAAGTTACCTCACTTGTGTAACAGAAGTGATAGAAGTGACAGATGTCACGTCCATAACGAAATTTTAAGTTACTCAAAACTTTAAATAACTCTGTGTTTACTTGTTAATTCACACATTCTTACTCCTTATACTTCTGCTGTTGGACACCACCTAATAAAAGGACATATCAGTTGAATTAAGCTGCTCCCACTTGCTATAAACACGCATGTGTTTTTTTTTTGTGAGGACGGGCTGGTATTCAGGCTGTACTTTGTATTGGTTCAGATAGCATTTCACCAACAAAGAGCAGAATTTTTGCACACCTATAGCTCGATGGGTGCATACGAGAGGACTATAGGTCAATAAAATAACCTCTTGAAAGTCTGTGTACTGAAACATTATTAAATTTCTCTGACTGCAAGTGAAGAGGACGGTGTGTGGGAGTTTTGTTCAGCATTTTACCAAGGAAAGTAATTGCTGAGATCTAGCAACATCAATACAACAAAGTCAGATGGTGGAAGAAACACAGTGGTCACTGTGCTGAAATCAGCCTTGTGTAAATAATGTAAGGGGCCGTGGGGGCATGAAGCTTCAGGTACTGGTGAGACGATGATATACTGTCTGAGAAGTCCGGCGTTACTTACGGATCTGTGAATTTGTGGGCTTTTCAAAGGCCAAAACTCTACAGTTTGTAATACTAAGAGACAGGATTTTACAACTCTGGCAACTATTTTGTCTTTTGCCAGAACAGTCGCAAAGTCAACAGTAGAAATACAGCAATCATGATACAAAGTGATCTACCAATATGTGATTGGCCACTACATGAATGATGTTGCATTGCAGTAAAAGTTGAGCCTGGTCCAATTTTTTCGCAGATAATCCTGCATTTTTTTTGCCCTAGCTCCCCACATTGGCACCCCCACTGCGCAAGCAAGACTGGGTCCATTCAAATGAAGGAGGGGACTTTGTTTTTGTCATTCAGAGCCAGTCGGCCAGTCAGTCAAAGTCAGCCTGAACCAGGGCATCTATCATTACTGTGGTTTAGCAGTCACAGTCTGCTCCCAAAAAGATATGTCTTTTTTTTTTTCACCTGTTCACAATGGTCAGTGCATGTCAAACAGTTCTCAAATCAACCAGGGCCAACTAATGTAGGCAGGATTAGTTGGGTTTACATACACAAAATAAACACGAGTGCACAGTCGTCATTGTCATGCATCACCAAAACCAGCGGAGATAGCTGCGCATCTCATCCACAGTCACAGGCCGAAACACATTTTGGTTGAAAAAACAATAGCTGATGGAATAAAAGACTTCATATATCCGTTTGTTCCACCATGAGGGATGTATGATCTCTGCCTTAATGGAGATAAATTAAACTCGCTGACAAGAGAGAATCAGATTAGATGACCTAAGCTTTCTCTGTGGCTCTTACTTTTTTTGGAGGTGAACCTGGGGCTCAGTGAATAGTAACAGTCCCTAACTGCACAGGAAAACTGTGCACGATTACATCTATGGTGGGTATGGTCAGTCAAAGCTGAACAGAGAAGTCAGTCTGCAAACTTGGACGGATTTACATCTCACAGTTTGGAAATAATTTAACTGTTTCAAATCTGTCTGACTCCATGATTTATTTGGTTCAGGACAGCAAACAACTGAATTATTCAGATTTTTTGTCTGTTTTTCATCTTTTGCCCAGATCTCCTCCTAGGCCCAGTCCAGGCAGTCTTCACTATTCAGACGAAGATGTCAGCACAAAGTACAACGACCTGATCCCTGCCGAGAGCAGCAGCCTGACTGAAAAACCCTCCGAAATCTCAGACTCACAGGTGCAGTAGCAACCCTCTCTTTTTATGCTACACCTCTCTATGAAAAATGTTCACTATCTGTCTGCATAAAGTGTGTGTCCGTTATATGTTTGTCCCTGTCTACGTGTGCACACTGTCCTGTCATCTCCTTGAATTCCTCAGGAATTCAGCTCTGCATTGTCAGCTGTAACAGTGTTTTTCGTGTCAGTTGTCCACATGGTGTCCCTTCTCTGTCGTTCACCTGAATGCTTGCAGCCTGCAGAGCCGAGGTCACATGATGTAGCTACAGTAATGCACAAGGAGAGATGAGAGATTAATGACTCTGCTCACTGGTGGCAAAGCAGTTTTTAGACCAGGCAGTGACCTGTGGAGAATGTCACTCTGCAAACATCCACCTGCGATCTAGGCCACTGCACTCAGCCACAGCACTTGTTATGTAAGACGGCGAGGGCAGATGCTCTCTGAAAAATGTATTTTAGGGCTGGTTACGTATTGGAAGTTGCCGCTCCACCCGGGCAGCCGATCAAACTTTCCTACTGAATTTTCAGTCAGTCAAGTCTGAGTCAGTAAAAATCACCACTGAGGAAAAACTCTTTTCTTTCTTCTTGTGTGGCCTTGTGTTTGAGTCTGGCCTCATTAGAGTTGCAAGTGATCTAAAATCATCTCTTTGAGTCTCTGTTGAGTTTCTAAAGTCTTCCAAGCAACACTGCCAGGTCTGACAGATAACTAACAACTTTTGTGAGAATGTCTGACTTGTGGTGTTTGCTATGTGCTGAGACAAACTGCTTTTGCCCAGTAAGTGAGTCGAATCGATAAATTGTGACTCTCTCTCTGTCTCGCTCTATCTTTCCATTGATCAGTCTACGTGCCGCCCACCCTCATGTCTTTGATTTCCTGACTTTTGTCCTTTTTTCATTTTCAGTTTTTATGCCTGCAACAGCTGTGCCCAGAGGCATTATGTTTTTAGAGTTGTTTGTGCATCTGTCTGTCCCACTCTTGTGAATGCAATATCTCAAAAACAACTCAATGGAATAGCCTCAAATTCGGCACAAACATCCACTTGGACTCGAGGATGAACTGATTAGATCTTGTAGGTCGTATCAAGGGTGACCTGATTAGATTTTGGTGGTTAAAGATCAAAGGTCAAGGTCACTGTCAACTCACATCTATCTCATTCTTGTGAACGCAATGTCTCAAAAATGTCTCAACAGAATTTCTTTAAATTTGGCACAAACATCCTGTTAAACTCAAGGTCACTGTGAACTCATGTCTGTCCCATTCTTGTGAGAACAATATCTCAAGAATGCCTTCATGGAATTTCAATAAAATTGGCACAAACGTCCACTTGGACTCGAGTATGAACTGATTAGATTATGGAGGTCAAAATGAGTCTGGACAGACATGGATATAAACTGCAAGTTGACTGGTTTGTGGAGGTATACAACCACAAGTCCCTTTATTCTCCTTTTATATTCTTTTATCTGAATTGTTTATTCTCCCATGTCTTATATGCATACATATGTTGTTTCTGTTTTTGTTTATGTCCCTTTCCTCTCCGGCTCTCTGTGGTTTGGGCGAACCATCTTGCAGTTTTGCAGACTGGTTTTGATCCCAGTCAGATGAAGGGAGGGGGGGAAGTGGTCCTGAATTCCCTTGCTTTTAGGCTTCCTTCTGTTCCTTCTTTCATCTAGGAATTCTTTACTCCAGGCATTTCCCAAATTATCACGGAACATCTCTCAGCTAGATGCGTCCCTAGTGTGGATTCCACGGCCAGAAACCTGTCCCCACCTGGTCTTATCGGGACCTAAGCCCTATTTCCAGATCAAATGAAAATCTCCCCACAATGAATCGCTACGGACAGGACCTTTCGCAGCACGATAACAATCCGCACAAATGAATCATTTCGTCATTTCACCACCTGTCTGACATATCTACCGTTCGCACTTGCGTATTGTCAAACATGGCCCTTAGTGCGGTAACTATCCCCATCGGTCTGAGACGATGACGCCTGCCTGGCTGCTGCCACACCACACATCCAAGGGCCCGATGTTGGCTTTGATGGGCTAAAACACACAGAGCCCTACCTGTTACCCCTAGGGCTCCTCTACCATGCCCCTGACAGGCCACCGTATCAGCACCCAATGGTGCTTCGGAGAAATTCAGGAATGCTCTTTGAAGTTTTATTGAGCGGATAACTCTGAGCTATCAGTATGACATTGTGCTGTCTACCCTCTTTAATCCCTGGGGGCCTCCACCAGCAGGTATAAGTTGACTATTGTGCTCCTCCTCGAGAGGGGATTTGGAGGAAGCTAACATTGACCTGGCAAGGCAACAAGGCCACCATTACTGCTCCGCTCCCCTGCAGGTAGAACCCTATTGACTGTTTTCCTTTAGCGTATAGGCTTTCTCATTTTCCAAGGTTGTGTCTGTGGCGCTGCCTTTGTGTGTCATTTAAGGCCGAAACCAGTCGAAGACAGATGATCTCATCTCTGAGTCAGAGATGGATTGTAGATTATGCTCTCTCTGCACAGTGGCATTCCGTGGGAGAGAAATGAAAATGTCTGCGCTTCTCTTGCATGCCTTCTCTCCCTTTTTTTTTTTCTCTCTTTCTTCCCCCGTCTGTCTCTCTCTTTCTCCAACCTTCCCACTCCTTGACTCTCTGGTTGCTGTAGCAGTTTTGGCTGTGGCTCAACTGAGAATACTCTCTGTAATGTTTGATTCGTCTCTGCTGACAACGCACCACTTTGTTTTTGACCAGCGCTGTCTGGAGTATGATGTCAAACCCGGAACAAAGGAAAATTATGGCTGCAAATAAACTACACTCAACAAAACTATAAGCACAAAACTTTTGTCTTTGCTTCCATTTTGAGTTAAAGTGACAGATTTAAGACTTCCTCTATGAACACAAAAGGTTTATTTCTGGTCTTTCTATTTTTTATGTGCCTTGGACTGGTCACAACAAAAGACCACTTTAAAATATGCAATTTATCATGAAAAAGGGATTAATTAGGTACCGGACTGGGGATATTTCATCTAAGGCTACAGATACCATATTTTTTTCCTAGGAGGGTCATGATCCGCCCTACTCTGTCTCTGACTGGCTTACCCTGATACTCTTACCCTCCTTATTCCTAAATCCAACCAACCCAATCAACGAAGACAACGAGTACTAGCCAGTCAGAGGAGCAGGACAGGTCAAAACTTCCCTCCAGGGAAAGAGATTTGGTCTGTGGCCCTGTGTAAAATACTGATTTTGTTACTTAAACTCATGAAAATTGGGAGCAAAAACAAAAGTGTAGTGTTCATATTTTCCTCATTTCCTCATTTCTAGCAGCTTATAAAGGCTTTAAAATGAAATGTTAGCATTGGCACAAAATTAACATGTCTGCCAATATGAGAAAGAACAAAATCACATTTTTTAATCATGCCCATCTTAGAAGCCATCATTGTGAAGAATAAAAAGACCTGTCAGCAGTAGTCTTTCTTATTTTTCCCAGTGAATGTGTAAATTTTGAAAAGCATTTTTTAAAAGCACCTGGCACAGGCCATCATGGTAAGAGCAGGAATAATAATATTTTAACTCCACTACAGGAGACACTTGATGTTCACTGCAATTAGGTGGCAAAAAAAAAGTATGAGCACGTATCACCATTTGCAATCAGCCAAAATGATTGAGGAAATTGTGAGATGAAGCTTCGTACAGTCCCTGAAACTGCAGATGGGTGACAAATTAAAGACAATAATAATAAGCAGGGAAACACAATGAAAGCACATGCTTCCATTACTCTCATTAAAGTGAGTCTGCCGGTCTGGGGCAGCTCTAATGCCCAAGAAAATCTCAAATCCCTTGATTATAGTTGTTTTGAAGAAGCAACATACATTATAGCAATGAGGGGGGATTTGAGCTGTTAAGGAGACCTTGATGATGACAAAATACAACTTGACTTTGATGCAGAAGGCTTTTCAGTATTCAGCCAAAATTACAGCTTCCAATCCCTGTTTTTCCTCCACTCTAATCTTTTTTTTTCTGCACAGAAATCGCTGCACACTAAAATGTATCGACTGTGAATGTCTCTGGACTTTTTAATCCCCCTCCGGCCCCATATATACTGTTATTGTCTCTGTCTCTGGGGACCCCTGCTGTGTCCACTTCATCAATGAGAGTGACATAGACAGCCCCCCCTCCTTTTCTCCCCCTCCTCTTTGCAATAATCCATAACTAGAGGACAAAGGACTGACCCACTCTGTGGTATTGGGGTTTGCATCAATTTTGGGAGGGGGGATGGTTGCCAGGAGATTATTGTCTCAGTCTCATGCTATTATATAAACCATAGCAGAGCAAAATTCAACATTTACTTTACTAAACATTTTTTACACTTTGTTAATCTTAAGATGCTTCATGGAACAACTTTATGCATGAATATAGATAAAAACAAGAAGACGTTAAACCCACACATGACAACATATAACATTTTTTAGTTGAACTCTCCAGGCTGAGGTCAAAGGTCAAAGTTCTTTGTGTGATTGTCTGAACACTTGCCTTATTTGCCAGTAATGACCAATTTATCTCCAACTCCAAGAGTTATTTTGGCCCATATTTGCAGGATACCCTCAGGGTCTTAAAAATAATTTTTAAAAAAACACATTGAATTTAAAATAAGGCCTTCAAGGTATTGAATTTCATTTACAACGGTCTGAAAATGTCATAAATAACTGTTAAGTCTATAAAATGTTTGGATGTGTTTTACAATTTACTCTTGGATTTTATGTCAATACAGGAAATCTGTGTGTGCGAGTTCGGGCACAAATCAGTCAGTGATCAGGAAAGAAAACGAGACATCTCGCACCTTGCTAATAACAAACTAACATCAGGTTGTCGCCTCCAAATGGGCAAGTGTTGTTTCAGCCCTACGAGGCAGCAGAGTCCAAAACACAAGCGGTTTAATGAAGCCCCAGAAAATTACCGTGAGGCCAAATGCTGTTTGTGCCCAAAGTCTGTCAAGCTGGGGGCGATGGGATAGCACAGCACTGTGCACAGCAAACGTCTGTGGATAATACCATTTTTACACCAAAATTAGCGCATATATGCAGGTTTTTTTTAACCCACTAACCATATGCAATTGACTCTTTTCCCGGTGCTAGAAAACAAGTTTTCCTTTCATTTTTTTCTGTTGTGCGCTGGAAAGCTGACTCAGTTCATGTCTGTGCAGGAGAGCAGAGAGAACGTTTTCTGTTAAAGTTTTTGTGTGTCCAGCTCTCAGTAATTTTGTAGCTTCTAACTGAATCTCTGGTTTAAAGTTTAGCTTCCTTCCTGCATCACTGTTTGCACTTTCTGTTTTATTTTACTGTTTCATGCTCACTTTCAGCTGTACAGCAGTCGTGTTAACTTACCACGGATGAAAACTCAACATTAGTTTTATAGTCACTCGACTAAAGATAAATACAAACCTTCCAGCGGGAGCAGACTCCACTGTGCTGGGCTGAGGACTCATACCGAGTCAAGCCAAGCAACACATGTTTGCAGAAGAGTCGCAGAAGTTACTGACGGAAGCAGCAAACCTTCATTTCCTCCACCAAAAGTGGACAAAAATGTGTGTCATGTTTCTATCACTGCTGATCAGAGCTGGAGCCAATAAATACCTGTCACAACTGCAGAGTCATTTGACCCAGGAGGACAAAAGCTAAATGTTAGTAGGGATTTTTTGTCCAGTGTAAAAGGGGCTTAAGCTACTGCTGGAAATACATTGTCTTATGAGTATATAATAAAACGTTTTATTAAATTCAAGTACATGATAATTGTTTTCTAGGGCTTAAAATCCATACTGATTTTCCATTATAACTTTCATATTTCTACCAAGTATGACCATGAAGTTGACATTAAATGTCATTGAAAGTGACATTAAAGGTCTTAGAAAGTCTTAAATTTAACCGGAGGTACCCTGTTGTGATCCATTGTTGTATCTCTCCCTTTTTTTTCCCCACACTCCCAAATTGTCCTCCTCCCTACGTTGTTAGAAATTGTAAACAGGAACACAGGGCAACTTTATTATGCTGATGATAAAATAAACTACTGTCAAGAGGTTTCACCAGTTAATTGGATAGATTTCTTAATCTCTCTCTCTGCCTAATTTAACATCATAATGATGAAAAAATGTTTAATAATTGTCACTGCCAGGCTGCTATGTGTCTGTCTTACACATTATCCTTGCATAAATAAGGTGGTGGTGGTTCCCTTGAGGCTGAGGTGCAATGCTGCATTTCATGCCTTAAGTCTGTTCTTTTCACAGCATTCAGCTCGGGTAATTAGCTTGTAATGAGTTGAAGCAAGGAGCTGTTTCACAGGCCTCTCTGCCCCGGAGGCAAATTGTCAAGCATCTCCACTGTAGGTTCCTCGTTTGGATCCTTGAGTTATTTCTGTTAAAGACTGGTGATGAACCAAAAGCAAAAGGAGAACAGATTGGAGTGTACGTAGAACATGTCAAGAGTCGGAACATCTGCTGCTGCGCGCTCCACGGCCAAGCCGAGGTGGGCGAGAGTAGGATGCAATTCACTGCGTCAACACTTGGTCTGTGCTTGCTCTTCAACACTGCCACACACACACACACACACACACACACACACATACAACTGGAGTGGTGTTTCATCTCTCAATGCCGTGTTAATTCTTTTAGAGTGAGGTAATACCACTTGAAGTGGCTCTGTATGTCTTGCTCGTCCACTGTGAATGCATCATGTTGTGTTGTTGTGTTGCTAAACACACTGGCATGACTGGAATGCTTTTCAACACTGGTTGGCCTCAAGTGTTTGCAACCGGGTGACAATATTACAAACGGAAAACAAACACCCACAGCCTCTGATGCTTCTCATGGCCCTACTCTTATTAATGAGTGGAACAACAATAAAAAATAGCAAGTAAAAAAGAAAGTGGGATCATTGCGATCAACTTCTGGAGTCGAACTTTGCTCTGCACAAGGTCTGCCTTTGATTAATTTGTGGAAAATAAGAGTAAAGGGGGAGGGGGGTCAATTTTCTTTGTTTAGAACCAAAGAGGATCAGAAAAGAAGGATTTTTTTTTTCTATAATTCAACACAAGCATTGTCTGTTTGTACATTTATAAACTCTGCTGACAACTAAAGAAGAAGAAAAGCCTTCATATATAGGGGGTTTGGCATAGGAGACGTGAGCCATGTTGAGGCTGAGGGAAATCTGAGCCTCCCGCCATATGTATCACATATGTGCTGTGAGTTGTGCTCTGGAGTGCGTGCCAGCAGCCATGTTTCTGTACGAGAAGAAGGAACATGATAATACGAAGGGTTGAGAGAGAGCAAAGGGCCTTGAGACGGTCACAGTAATCAGCACCATCTCTGCGGTGCACAGCTCCGGGAAGAATAAGCCTTTTGTTGCTTTACTTTGCACCTAATACCTTTTTGGGAAATTATCCAGTGACAATTCTGGCAAAGTCGACTGAGCATTAGTTCATCCATCCTGGCCAGGTGATTAATCACAGGCTTGCCGTCCAATTGGCATCTTGCTTTCACAGCAATTAGTTGACCATGAGCAATCCCCACTGAGTGTTCAATGATCACATTGCTTTTGTTTGACACATGGAATGTTACTTGACATGAATACAATAGTTTTTGTAGCCCAGCCTGCAGCAAGGTGGAGGGTCAGTGGCTAGAATGTGCTGTGGATTATTGTCATTTCTTTACAGATGGAAGCTTGAATGGAATTCAAACTGACTTAAAGGGTAACTTTGGTATTTTTTTCAACCTGGACCTATTTTATTTTCACGTTTTCTGTTGGGGTTTTTTGTCTAACTGACTAATAGGATCAACAATATTTAAAAATGGTCCATTATTGAGCGAGAGCAGGTGATGAAATGTAATCTTATGCGCAGCTGACCCTCCCCTAACCCCCTCCTCCAAACAGCAACCATCCAGTCATTGCAACCGTAACTAGGCACAGCACACCTATCAAGCTTGGCACAATTACTTATGTCTCTCGAGTTCCTAAAAAATCTTGGTTTTATCTTTATCTTTAACCAAACTTGTGGGACAGCATGCCTGTCAAGGTTTGCATGAACAAGAACGATGCTTACATTTCTTGAGTTCCTGAAAAATCTTGGCTTTATCTTTATCCTTAGCCAAACTTGTGTTAGACACCACTGCATTTGCTAAACTCTTTACTTATTCCATAAGGTTAAATTGGAATTTGTTATGTGGGGTGACAGCATTAAAGAGTGTATTTCTGTCATCTATATTACTCTTCTTGTCATGTTTGACCAGTGTTAATTGGGATGTAGCATTAGCCTCAGTCTTTTAGCATTAACATTATATCATGTATGCAACACTTAAGTAACTTTACATATTTAAGACCCTTTAAGAGGGTTCTCGTTTGAAAATGCGTCAGATGGAAACATAAAAAGTCAGCTTGAGGGGGACTCAAGAGTTTAAGTATTAGCGCTTACTACACTTTTGAGATCTGCTAGTGAGTCATTTTAGCCGACAAAATCCACAGTTGTCAGCAAGAAATGAGAAGCCTGCTTTTGTTTACCTCTCTGTGCAATCAAAGACTTATATTGAATCTGCTAGTTATCCCTGTAAACTGCATTTGTGCAGTGCAACAGTGGAAAGCTTGACGGACATAGCAACAGTAACCAAGTACGTCCACTAAAAGTGCTTATTTTGCCAGGCTCTGATTGTTATTCTAAATGTCTGACATTTTGAAAATGATTCCAACAGAGATTGACATTCTTGTTAAAGAGTAAGAAATATTTTATTTAACCACAAACAGCTGTTTTATTGTTCTTGCCAAACTTGCCAAACTTAATTTACAGAAAGAGTACTTTCTATCATTCTACGTTCTCATCTTCATTCAAACTTGACAAAAGCGAAATTAAAGCTCACCAGATACGTCTTGGCTCGTCGTTGTTCAGTTCTAACAATCACAACTCTGGTTTGGTCAAAATAACCTTTATTCACTGAGTTAAGTGTGAACATGGAAAGTGGACCAATTTCAAGAATTGCCACTTAGAAACAAAAACACGGGGAATTAGGGCCCAGGTTGGAAAATACAGAAGTTAATCTTTAAAGAATGAAGAAAAAATCCTCCTTCCTTCCTGACGAACTCCTGAAATCACACTTTGGTTCTATGTTTGAGAATGCACTGCACGACCTATGTTGCTGTTCATTTTTTTAGCTTTTCACACCATTCACACAGAATGGCACAAAGGATCTCTACATGTTTAACATATCAATGATGTTATCATCATCATGACTGGGCCGTTTGAATCATTCTGTTATGGTGATGCACTGTAAAAACCCATTGTTTTGTTCACCCATAGGAGGCGCTGGTGTTTTCATATGGGACAGGTGGCCTACATACACTTCCACTGCATTTGGTGAGGTTCCTGTGGCTGCCTGCTTTGAATGTTTGTAGCCTGATAGGTGACTGGTTCCTATTGCTAGTCCCCATCCAATCTCCTCCCCTCAGATCCCCATTCTAGGTTTTATGTGGTATACTGTGCTGCACAACACCAAACCCCATCTTGCTGACGTGGTGTGGAGACAAAGATCTTAGATCCTGAACATAAAGATTGATCCAGTGACTGATTGGTTTAAGTCCTGAAGATAAATTGACCTTTGCCATCTTGTGTTGATGGTCCGTTTACAATGCACGCTTCAGTAACAACTCATCCTTCCGTCATCATGCTTTGACCATTTTTGGTGTCCATGTGTTCTTGTGCTGTGTTGTAAATGTAAGTGTGTGTGTGTGTGCATGTGTGTGTTTTTTTAAACGGGGTGATTGTGAATCAATGACTTTGCCCAGAATAATTCAATAACTTCATGTTCATTTACATTTATAGCCTTAGCATCTCTAACTGCTCCACATGGAAAACACTGCAGAGTCCTCCGAGGCTGACGCCATGAATCAATGCCTCTTCTTTGTTTTCTTTCTTACGCAGGGCAGCGACAGCGAGTACGAGGTGGACCCCAACCGACAGAAGACCCACTCCTTCGTCAACCACTACATCAGCGACCCCACTTACTACAACTCCTGGCGGCGCCAGCAGAAAGGCATATCCCGTGCGCAGGCCTACAGCTACACCGAGTCCGAGTCGGGCGACCCGGATCACTGCGCCCCGCCGCCGCTGCCTCCTCTACCCCCACTGCCGCCCCAGCTCAGTTCGCCCAGCCCCCAGCCTCAGCAAGCCCAGGGCCAGCCCCAGGGCCAGGGCAGCCTGTTCAGGCCCAAAGGTAGCCGGACTCCCACCCCCTCCCAGCAGAGCTCCAACACCCCCAGCCAGCACAGCACCCTCTACAGGCCCCCCAGCAGCCTAGCCCCTGGCTCGAGGGCCCCAATCGCTGGCTTCTCCTCCTTTGTGTGAAAAATGTTGAAAAGGACACAAAAATTTCTGGAAATATCTACCCAACTTGTGTTGAAGGAGAACATAGCAACGCGCAGTCAGCTCAATCAAGTCATTTACGCCTTTCTTTCTTTTCATTACTTCTTTTTTTTTTTTTTAAATGTGTTGTCTTTAGCCAGCCTGGATACATGCAGAACAAGACTATGAGACTTTTGGGAGCACTTTTTTTATTGTTCAATGTGTGGAAGTGTGCCAGTGTAGACTTTGATTTCTCTCACCAGTTGATAAAATAATCTCTGCAACATCTATTCACTTTTAGTTTGCTATTTGATCTATTTGCATGACTTTAATCCCTCCCTTTTTTGTTACATTTCTTTGAAAACATTCAAATTCTAATCGCTTAGATTCTGTACAGGTCACATGAATCTTTGAAAACACACCACATATAAATATATACAGTATATTGTATATATATATATAAATATATATATAGTAGATGTACCTAGAAGACAAAATTAAGTCAACGCAGCGTCTGCGTTGATGGAGACTGAAATAACAATATGATGGAGCCATATTGTGGAAGTGAAAGGACAAGTGTTTGGACTGGATGAACTGGATGTAAAAACTAAAAAAAAGTAAGAACTGAAAGACAGACGTGGATGTGGAATTCATGCCAAATCGAACAAATTTTAATGTGTCGGCCGAGAGAGTATTTTTTTTTGGCAAAACAATCACGTGTTCCAATGGAAACAGCTCTCCGGCCTATAGCACACAAATACATAGAAAAGTCGGACAGCATTTGGCCACGGCGGGTCAAATGTCAATGACTGTGCTGTGCCTGAAGGATTCCTGCAGATATATGAAACGAGTGTATATCTGTTCAAGTGTTGAAGTCTGTGAGTGTGTTACAGCGGATCAAAGATGCCTTGATAGAGAAACACTTATTTATGATATCTGGCGCCGATTGCAAATGAACTGCTCACGGTGCCCTTGACTGTGGCATCGTAATGGCTGGCCTCGCGTTACGAGAGCCGCCTTTTAATCCTGACGGACGTGGGCTGTGAATAAATTTGCATACACAACCCATATTTTTTCACCCTTTGCTGGCTCACGTATACACGCATCAGTCTCATTCTGCATATGTCTACTGAAAATGCTTTGAAATCCAACCTGAGTGTCAAACTGACGCAGTTTGGGGACGTTCACATGAAGGCACAGCTGCTGGTTCTGCTAAAATGGTATCAGTGTGATTTTGATAAGAGGCAAATATTCTTTTTGTTCCCGTTTCCGCCCCCGCTGGTATAACTCTTCTCTGTCACTGAACACTATCACGGGGCAGCGCTGGGCCTGCGCCAAGAGATGATGTCATTGAATTGCCTCACCTCTTTCCCTTTTGTGTAATCAAACCACTCTGTACTATCTATTCAGGTGTGACTGTACTGTCCCAAATGCTAATGCGCGCGTGTATGTGTGTGTGTATGTGCGTGTGCATGTGTACGTGTGCGTGTGATTACACTTCTTGTGCGTAAGCTTTACAGATCATTCACTGTGCGTCTGGTTATAAAGAGATTGTCCTGCAGCAACTGTAAACCTGCCTGGAGTAACGCCACAGAACGGCCGGCAGCGTCCGGCCGCCTGTCAGGCGCACTCACAACGCTATAGTGAAGACTCAGTGGTGTGTTCTAGTTTCCATAGTTCAAAAAAAAAGGAAAAAAAAAAAAGTCATCTACTTTTACTATTTTTTTTTCTCTCTGTGGGGTGATTTCATTGTACGCAACAAAAGCTTATCATGCAGAATCTGAATGAATATATGATCACAAGTACATTTCTGAAATAAATTATTTTTGAATGTTAGCGGGTCTGGTACTCAATTGCAAACTGTGCAGGGGGGCCTGGATGAAAGGGACACATGAATGCAAGAAAGAAAGGGAATCATTTTCATGAGTGCTAATGGGGTAATTTCAAATCATATGGCTGTCGGAATCTAATCAAAACTACATTCATTCAGTAGCTCTCAAAATGCAAAATGTCTCTCCAATAATTTAAGTGTGAGTGAAGCAAAAAGAGCCAGATATAAAGTACACATGAAATAAAATAATGAGACAAAGACAAAGAGGTTAACTCTGTCACATAATAAATGAGAGAACACAGTAACCATGGGGAATATGATTAATAACAAAAAACAAAGACTAGGATAACACCTCCGTTTTGACTCTTTATTATTGCTACATAGAAGTTTCAGGCCATATGCCCTTCTTCAGTATTAGTACTATTCAGTATTAGCAATTTAACCATAAATATATGCAGGTGAGGTTATTTGTAAATGATCACTACTGGTACAAATGCATCCCAACAGAGGGGAGCATAACCATTCAGACAGAGTCTCATAAAATACAAATACTAGAGCATGACAAACTGAAAAAAAAACACAACACATAGAGTAATTAAACCATGATTCAGCCTTGTTGTATAGCTTAACTGGACCAACAAAAGTTGTGTGGTTTGCTTCTTGAATGAATTTAAAAAACTGTTCCAACAACGAGGTCCTTGGAGTCTTATGGAAAAGTGGGGAAAAGTTATGCTGAAGAAGGTGGGATGAAGATTACACACCAAAACAGCAGGTAAACTCTTACTTCAAGTCCAAATTCAGCTAAAGTAAGTTCTGGTTCTGGATTAAACTGCTGAGATCAATATAAAAGTAGGCCTGTATCACTTATTTTGTAACATTAGAAATTCAGCAACTTCAGCTATTAAATTTGACAGCTATCGTTTGACAGCTATTTAGCCTCTTTGGGCAACAGCTGATGTTTTTCCAGGCTCTCAGCATACATATAAAGGACATCCGGGCCAAGACTTCTGTTTGCGAGCACCGGTTGTTGGAGCATTTTGGCATCCCTCCTTTTATACCATCAGCACAGATTGTTCACCTTCATGCACCCAAAGCCAGCTCAAACGCAATTGGTCGATGCTCCTCCGACTACAAATGAAAGCTTCTAATAACAAAACCATGGCTCTTGCCTACACATTCTGCATTAATATGCAGATATGTGTTTGTAGAGATTATTGTTTAGGTGGATTTTACGGTCTTTAGCCCTGTTTGTATGGGACTATTATTACCTGGAGACCTGTAGTTACTTTTAATAATTGCCGAAGTTGTCTGTGATCTTAATCCCATGTGAATCGGCCATGTCCGTAATAATTACCTTAATTACATCATGCATCTCAGTAATTTGGGGTAGAAATTTGTTTTCTGTTGTCAGACAGCTGAACAAGTCTGAAAGCATATAGCATTGTATTCATTGTTTAAATGCTAAATAAATCGCTACTGTTAAATGTTTTAAAGGTTGCCTCAGAGGGGCAGAACCTCACAGGTGAGCAGTGGTCTGGAGTCTGATACACCGTCAAATTTATTCAAACTGGACCTCCTGGTTCTGAGCTCTTCTTTTCATTGACACCAGCATGCATTTGCATTCTTTTGACAAAGGGCTGTTTTCCATCTGAATGCGGCTTTAATTGGTATTTCCAGGTAAACATGAATGTCCGAAATATCCAGGGTGTTTCATGCCACAAAAAAGCACCTTCCTTTTAATGACTGGTCATAAACATATCAAAGGAGAACATGCAGAAATGTGAGCTGCTTTGTGCATAAACGCTTTCTGCGAGCACATAGGTGGGATCTGTTTATGCCTAATTAGTTGATGAAATTCCACATAACCTTGGTGTCACTCAGGGGCAGCACTAAATTGGATCGGGGCAGATTCTGTGAAATCCTGTTATCTGGTTACAAATGTCCCCTCATGACTTTTTCATCTTTCTCTGTGCTGCCTGATAACTGCAATTCATCACCTCATCTGTTCCTTGGTCGACTAAACTGCCTCAGTCGGCCCATTAAACTCATCAGGCTCCACATAAAGCAAGACTTGGATGTATTTAGGGCATAAGCAACGCGTTTGAGTTTGAAAAAAAGATGGCTGGACTAACAAACACGCCTTTGCATGACAGGAGCACATGTACAGTGTCAGATGGTGTTAGATGCTAATTGGATCACAGTCAACTTGATCCAGGGCTAACCTACTAAACACATAGGCAGGAGAAGAGAGGAGATTAAACGGGATGGGACAGAACAGGGAATTGGAGCGAGCGCGTCCAGAGCACTAATCTCTTTTTTGAAAACACATGGGAAATTTCCTTCCGACAAAAGAATCACAGGACAGGAGGCATTGCGCTCGCTGAAATGTTCATTTCCCTCTGTCTCTCTTTCTGTCTCCCTCAGGAAATGAATGACAGAAAAGAGTGAGCCGGTGGTCCCTGTTAAAAAGGGGAGCCCAAGGTACTAAATAGCCCTGATGAGCTTTGAGAACCCACAGTTGGAATATTAAAGGATTCAGACAGAAGGTGTAGTTCAAAGCAGTTTGAAACCCTGAATTTAATTGCCTCATTTGTGAGCTTCACTCGGGGTGGTTTGGGGATTTGAAGAGGATATACTGGCAGTTGGAGAAAGGATACTAATTTGAAAAAGGGGATGTTCCCTGAGTGCCTTTCATGAATGCCTTTCTAATGTACTGTTTGGTGGACGCTTAAATTTGTTCCTGACTTAATGTGCATTATGGGAAAAGAGCGCAAAAAATGACCGTAGCCATTTTGGTAAGTCCCTTTGCCCCAGCCAATCTCACTCTTACTTTTCTTCTAGTTTACATGTACACCAGCTTCCAAAGTGTGTTTCATCGACTGTTTTTAATTGTTTTCCAGGAAAACACTCTGAAATACCATTAAAAACCAACAGCGAATATCTACAAAGCAACTTTTTAGTCATTGTAGAAGACATGAAGCACAATACATTTCCAACAAATAACACTAAAACATTGATTTTGACTTCATGGAAACTTTAAGAAAGTTCAGTCTGTTGCTGCTTTGAACTGTTGAGTTCACTACAGAAGCAAGCTTATTGAAGTTAGGCAACCACTTATCGACAACAGAGCTATTGCATCACTGTTTGTGCAACCTCCAAACCCACCAGCTATTGTCTAGCAATAATTTAGCTTCAGGGGGCAACAGCCAGTGTTCTGGGGCTTCTGGTGTAGCCAGCAGATATCTGGATAATGGATCCGCAGGACAAGGCTTCCTCTTCCATGCACTGGTCACTGTTAACAGTCCAATTAGTGACTTGAGATGTGATAATGAACGACAGATGACATTTCGGCAAATGATAGCAAATGGGTTTTGAGACTGCATTTGGGCCAAGTTGAAGAGGATATACTGGCAGTTGGAGAAAGGATACTAATTTCAAAAGGGGGATGTTCCCTGAGTGCCTTTCATGAATGCCCTTCTAATGTACTGTTTTGTGGACGCTTAAATTTGTTCCTGACTTAATGTGCATTATGGGGAAGAGCGTAAAAATGACCATAGCCATTTTGTTAAGTCCCTTCGCCCTAGCCAGTCTCACTCTTACTTTTCTTCCAGTTTGGATGCACTCTATAGTTTCCACAGTGTGTGGTTCAAGCGAGATCTACTTAGGGATATGAGGCAACAGAACGTTGTGACATAAATTGGTGAAATTATTGGATGAAGTCATTTTTGGTCTCAATTATTTCAATCCCCTGCTGGTTTGTCCAGTTGACCGCTAGAAAAGAGAGTCCCTCATGTCCCAATTTCTTACTGTAGTCTTTCCAGGTTGTATGCATTATATAACACAAAGCCACACAAGGAAGCAATAATTGAATAGGAGGCCCGCCTCGGGGTAATGCGCTATCAAAGTTTTGTGTTCCTGCAAACCCTTGCTGAAGTTCTGAGGGGGCCAATCACAGCTTCCCATAAAACTCTGCGCCACTAATTGGTCCATCGTGCAATAATATAAGACCTGGTGATGGTATAGGTGGGCGAACGAGGCTTTAACAGACAGGTGGGCGTAACAAGAGTTAAAGTTCACACCTGAGGACCATATGACTGTCGTAACCACGCAGGCATAAGCTCATTTCTACACGACCTGATTTGCTTTGTGAGTGTGAAATTAAAGGCCGTTTTTAATGTAATCTGGAAATTGTCAAAAATAATTGCAGCAAAGAGCACAGAGTCTACCCTAATTATCTACATGGCTATGACTTAGTAATATTATAAATCAATATCTCTGGACCTTTAATTATAGTAATGGGATACTTTGCAGTACATTTGCCCTAATGCTATAAATCTTGAGGGGGAAGAGCATTAATGCCCGGTAAATTTTATGGACTCTGCTCACACTCAGACTGCACATTCCTAATATGTAGTGAGTATTTTGAATGAATTTGCTGTGAGCAGAATGTGCTCATGCTATGTCTGTATTTGCCTGTTGCTGCATACATGACAAAGATCGAGGTTGTTAGCATACTTGTAATTAGCTTGTAACCTGCCATTTTACTTTTAGCGCTAACATCTAAAAAGTTCCTATTATCAAATCTACTTTTATCTAAGAAAGAAAGCCCAAATACTACAATGAGGCACACACAGTCAGTTCTGTGTTGCAGGAATATGAATAATTTCCAAAGACGTAATAAAGCAATAGCAGTGGGTTCAAAGTGAAACACAGTTCTCCCATCCCCACAGACAGAACTGGAGCGCAGACATAAGTTCAATAAGTCCTGCTGTTCATCTTCACTGAAGTTCGCTTCAAGCTGTAAAAAATGAATATAAGCTTATTTGACTTTCTTCTTCAGTGTGTTGCAATAAATGTCTGTATGGTAAATATGAAGCCGAGGCCAAGAGACAGTTATCTTAGCTTAGCGTAAAGACAGAAAACAGGGGGAAAGAGCTAATCTGGCTTTGTCCAAAGGGAACTAAGTCCGCCCAATTAACACTTTGTTTAATTAAAGCTTCTACAAGGAACTCATATTGTGGTGATTTTGGAAACCAGTACAGACAAAAGCTCTGGTGTTTCCTCTGTCATTACCACAAAATCTAATGTTGAAAAAATAAAAATCATCAAAATAATAACAATAAAATTATCTAAAGAAAAGTGTCCTCCTTCAATAGTCACAACCTTCATGTATGTTTACAGTAGATGTAGCTGGCCATAAAGTAAAGTAACTTTTTTTTTTTGACTAATTTAGCTTATTGACACTAACATTATGACCTGCCCCTGAAATGGTTAATAAGGAGGCAGACATAAACAGGCGCAATAACCAACAAAACCAAGTAAGAGGAGAAAAATTAATAGAATATGTCAGCAACCAATAAAGTGTTTTTGTGATTCAGCTCCACACAGGGTGTTATTAAATTTATCTTCCATTCAGGTAAAACAGAGTCAGGCTGCTGTTATTGTGCATGTTGGGTCACTGGAAGGCTCTGCTACACTGAATAGGAACAGAACCTTAAAGGGATAGTTCACCCAAAAATGAAAATTAAGTTGTTGTCTACTCACCCTCATGTTGACTGAGGGACAGGTTTAGTTTTTTTAGTTCACAAAACACTGTGTGTAAGTGAATGGTGACCAGTTTTCAATGGTTACAAAAAGCAACAGACAACGTCTGTGTATTCCAAGTCTCCTAAAGCCCCAACATGCCAAGCTGACTTGAAAGATGTCATGTTTTTAGCCTAAATCTTCACTGTAGATCCTTAGCTTGGAGCCACTGGGGCTTTAGGAGACATGGATTATGCCAGACGAGCAGTATGGAGGCAGTTTAAGTTGTTGTTTTTTTGTTTGTTTTTTTCCTTTTGGTTGTTTTTTCCCAATTGAAAAATGGACACTATTCACTTACATTGTTTGGGAGATTCTGCAAACATTTTCCTGTTAAACTCCAGCAGTGTTTTGTGGACATAAAACTAAATTTGGCCTTAAATCGACACAAAAGTGAGTATCTGATGACTGAAACTATCCCTTTAATTAGTATCATTGGTAACACCTGCGTGTATTTCATATCAGTTTGGCCAAAAAGGTCTACCTTTCACATCCAGCCACCTTAGTAAGAAAGTGAATGATTTGGCAAAAGTTTGAACTACTTCTTTAAGTTTGTTGCTGCTGTTTATTCTTCACCGACCCGTCTGAAGATCTTATTTCATTGCCATTCGTCCTGGACTGAAGGCTTGGGCCTGGGAGCCCCGTCAAGTTGAAGTTGTGCCCCCTTTTGTTATGTGTTGTGGGTAAATGGGGCTCTGTCCCTTTAAACCTCAGCGGGAGGTGGTGCTCTCCTGCGCGCGAGGGGAGGGGAGAGGAGGGCCGCTTTGTGCGCCACACAGATGCAAACTAAACGGACACTGGAGCACCAAACGAGGGGACCGTCCTGCCGCAACTCTCCCGCTTCTCCCGCTGAGGAAACTAAAACTGAATTTGCAGTGACACAGAGGTTTCTCCTGCAGTTTATCTGTCCTCCCGTGTTCACCGAAAGTTGAGCGGAATATAACCTGAAACTTCCACATCGGCCGGGCCGCGCAGAAAGGTAACATTTCTTCCTCAAAGTGTTGAGCTGTGCTGTTTTGTTACACTTGTTTAGTCCAGCGGCGACTTTTGAAGTAAATGTTTGGCTGAAATCAGCGTGTCTGGTGTAGTTTACGACTCTGTGGGGGTCAGGGAACAGACGTAGGTTGAAGTACAGCCAACGGTGTGAAATCTGCATCTCATTTGAATGTCAAATCTGGCAGTCTGTCTCACCGAGCTCTTGGCTGTCCGTCCCCTCATGGACAACGAGCCTTCTGGCGTCTCCTGTGTCCTCCATCAGCCTAGTGAAGACAAGAAAGAAAACAAGAAGGGAAAGACATAGAATTATCACCACTTCAGATTAAAGGAGTCAAACGTGCTTTACAATGTAGTCTTTGTCTCCATGGCTTGTTTTATCTGCATCTGCATCTTTTTTTAATCTAGAGAAACTTCGATTTTCTCTTAGTAAGAAAAGTTTTTTTTTAATGCATTCAGGCCAAGAAGTTGTGCAAAGCTCCTCAAACTTTTTTAATATCAGGGGAAGCCCAAATGTAGAAGTGTTAGATTACTGAGCTGATTAAAATTTTTGGCACAGAGCGCCCATTTACAAAGAAATCTTTGTGTAACTGATTATGAAATTGCACAATTATCTGTATTAGAAGCCAAACCCACAATAGGATGATAAAAAAAGTAATTAAAGGGATAGTTCAGACTATTTGAAGGGGAAAACTTAAAATTCCTTTTTTTTGGACCACAAGATATAGAGCTGCAACAATTCATTGATTAGCAATAGATTCTTTAATTAATTGCCAACTATTTTGATAATTGATTTCCTGTTTTTGGTTTCTTTAGACAGTAAACTGAATATCTTTGGGCTGTGACCAAAGCTAAGACATTTGAAGAGGTCAACTTGGGTTTTTGGTAACAGTGATCGACATTTCACAATTTTCGGACACTTTATTGATCAGATAACTAATCGATTAATCAGGAAAATAATTTGTCACTAACGTTGCAGCCTTACAGAGAACCCATTTTGCAAAAAACCTTTTTGTAGTTGATTATTAAGTTATGTAATTATCCATTTTAGAGGCCAAAACCACAATAAGCTGATGAAAGGAGTCATTGAAAGGATAGTTCGGATCATTTGAAGAGGAAGCCAACTTCAAATAACCCTAGCTATCCTTATGGACAGGGTCAACTGAAAAACATTTTAGCCCCCTAAAAAAAGGTCCATCTAAAGAAAACAAAACAATATTAGTTCAACTGTACTCTATATTTAGACTGTTTTCACTGCTGAACTTGACACCAGACAGCCTTTTTCAAGAAAAGTTCTGTAAGCGAAGCATTGCTCTCTTGCTCAACCAGACTCCGTTGGCAAAATCAATAATTTTACCTCACAGTACAGGAGTTGCTGGTCTACCATCGCCTTGATCTCTCTCTCGTGTGACTTCAGAGAATCTGACTAATCTTTTAAAACGCCGAAGTCACACATTTTCTCAAACAAACCAACAAATTGAGCCAGCAGTAGAATAGCAACCCTCATGTTCTGTAAGGCAAAATTACCGATCTTGCCAGTGGAGTCTGGATATTTGGCTTACATGACAGCAGTTTCCCATTGGAAAAGGCTGTCTGGTGGCAAGATAAAGCAGTGAAAGTATTCTAAATATAGTGTACACTTAAAATCATATTGAATTTAAGCTGTCAAATGTATTGTGCTGCTGATCCTGTCAACAGCAGTACATTGCTTAGCTTCCTACACCGGTACTCCTGCTGCTTCTCCAAACTTGGGGTGTGCAGCCGCCATCTACTGTAGGTAATAGTTGGAATGGATAAATACCTCATATGACCCCATTTAAAAAAAAATCTGAACCATCCCTTTAACTGGGTTACATAAATATGAAAGTAAACTACCAATAACTTACTTATTCACTTCATAGATACCCACCCAACAGTGGAAAGTAGGTTGCAGAGTCTCAGATAAGTGTCCCAAATAACTATTTCCAGCTACGGGATGGGATATGCTTTAATCAGAGCAGGCAGATGGACTTATAAGCATCGGTTCTCTTTGCTGTGAGTTACGTAACATTAATACTCTGCTGTGGGAACGCAAAAAAAAAAAAAATCTCTGGGAATCTACCAACAAACTGCACGGCCACTTTCCCTTCATTCCTCACTCCCGGATTTGTCTGGCTTCCCGCGTCATTAGCGAGTTGTTCCTGTTTGTGTTTACAGACCTGGCGCTTGACTCTCGTGGTCATCATGCCTGATGAACTGGGTAATTTGCTCCAGGATTGCCACCGTGGCTGTGCGTACCTGCCCTGCCTCATTCATCATGCTCTGATTGGAGGCCGTATAGTGTGTGCTTGACTTTAACTGCACCGACCATAAAGGCTGCAGGTCCGTTTTATAACTCCGGTTTCATTATTCCTCGCTCATCGACAGCAATCAACCCCTTCGTTCTTGTTAAACCGCTGCTCTGGACAAAAGGAGGACATATTGACTGATGGGCTTGGCTTTGGTGTTGTCTTTGTATGACTTTTGCCCTCTGACCCCCTCCTACGCTTGCACACACAAACACACAACCACACCCTGACAACAGCCCTAAGGTCGGTCAGTGTTTGTCACTTTGCTTGATGAATCATTTACCCAACACTTCTCTGTAATGAAGAGAAATGAGGCAATTTGGGGGGGGGGGGGGGTGTCTAATTCTGTACCTTGAAGTTGACTGGAGAGATTTAGGCCAAGGTCAGCCCCTACCGTCTTGCCAGCAGCGCCACTTTTTCCCCCTGTGTCTTTTCCAGTAGCAAGAGTGCTGCACTATCGCACACACTTCAGGCCTTTCAGCTCCTCTTTGTACTGCTTCTCCAGAGCTGCCAGGCAGATATCTCTCCATCAAGATCTATTGTGCTCACAGTAGAGTCAGAGCGGAGGGGAGCCTGTGCCTGTGTCTGTGTGTGTGTCATCTCTGACTGTGCTTTTTTTTGCAATGGAGGCTATTTCAGTTTTCTCTCTGGAGGATACTGCCGCTGCTGCGTAGCGAGTGAGTGAAGAAACTGGCTACCTGCCCGTCTCTGACTGCACTGAGGTCATTACAGTTTTATACTGGAAGGAGGGCATGCGGCAGTGGGGGTTGGGGAGAGGCAGTTTGACTCATTTGCACTCCGTTTCTCATGAAAACACTAACTTCAGGCAGTTTGTTAAAGTGGAGGGCAACTAATTTCCTTGTGAATCAACATGGAGGCGGCATTTTATTGCTATGGGTCTGGTTAATGTATGGGGTATAAACTTTTCACTTTCTCTTATATGAGAAAAATCCAAATGAGGTAACTGGAATCAGATGTGATATCTTGCAATATATTGCATGTTGTTGTTGCTTCCCATGCCTTAGGAAATGCCTACATAAATTGTTTGTGGGTTCACTAATCCACCCACCTTTATCCCATGCTCCGCAGGAGGCCAGTAGGGAATGGTGGGAGAGGGGCTTGACGTTCTGTCTTCTGCATGGTTTTGTTGCAAATACATGACCTGCACAAAGGTCAAATAGTTGGAGAATTATTCTTGGCTCGTTCAGGGTTCAACATTGGCAAGTGGATCAGAAATCTGCTCACCCAAAATCAAATTTTACTTAATTTTTTGACAAGCCACGTGGGTGTGGTACTCCGTACTCGGGTCAATCGCGTTCTTCTGTTGAAGAGCAATCACACTTGAGTACGGTGTGAACAGCTTCATGTTTTCTGAAACATGATAGGCTGTGGTAATCAGTTTTGCAATTATCTGACTTGTCTCAGCGTTGATGTTTTGCACAAGCACCAGTTGAGGGCTTGTCGGCAGCTCTCTGAGCCACCATGCAATTTTTTTTTATAATTGATTTCATGATACATGCAAAGACTTGCAGTCGCGGTTCATCTTGTGTTGTGTTCAAAACCCCCAACCTCCAAATAGCAGTGTTGTTCTCTATCGTCACTGTTCTAACTGCATGAAAAGTAAGCTTTTAAAACTCAGATTTGATGCATATGGTGGGTTGTTCTTTATACCATGACAGTTTTCCTAAAACCAGATTTAGAAGATGCACTATATTGAACCGTAACCTCTGTATCGTGACTTGTATCGTATTGCCAGATTCTTGCCAGCATTTAATAGCTACAGATACAACGCCAAGGGCAATCCGCCCAGAGCAAATGGTCATTTTATTAGTCATCACTATAAATAGATCAACTTTGAATCATTCAGAATGGCAGCTGTAATGCGTAGGAAACTTTCCGTATTATTACATTACTGGAAGTGTTTCAGGGATGCACTCCAGAGCTCTGAAGCCGTGGACGCCCCCCAACTTCTGAGAAGTATTAATCACTTCAGAAGTGACGCATGTGTAATTTTTTTTCAGCTGTTGATACTGGAAAGCGTCGAGGCTTATGTTGAACTCCCTGAGGAGAGTTGTTTTGTCTCAGACAATTACAGGATTCACCCCGCCTGCCAAGAAAGCAGTGAGGCCTTTGAACTCTGAGGAGAAATCATGCTGAGGATGCTCAAGTAATCTTTGAACAGACTTTATACGGAAGCTAAATCCAAAGTTGCGCCAGCGTCTCCAGGCTTTTTCGCAGAGTATATTTAACTTTGAACTTGAAGCAAGAGAAACACATTAACCAGAGGTCCATCAATCAGTATCTGCAAAATAGAGGTTTGCCTGTGAAAGTGCCATCATTTAGTCCCGTGGTTCCCAACCTTTGTGACTCATGGTTCCTTAAAATAAGTGACGATGAGAGATTCTCTTCCCCTTGTCTTATTTGAAAAGTTTTTATAGACTAAATTATCCAGTAATCTACATGAAAAAGGAGATTTGAGGAAAACGTAAGCATAATTTGAGGTAGAAAAGTGCTATCCTATTCTGTTAATCATGTTGTGATCCCTTGTTAAGTTCATGATTGTTCTCTAGAAAGTTTATGTTATAATCTATTTTTATAGCAGTAGATGTATCTCCAAGGATCTCATGGAGCCACATATTTTGGGTGCTGAAAAGTTAAAGAGGTCAAAACTGTGTCAGCTGTTTAGGGCTATAAACCTCCTGAAAACCCATCGACATTTAGGATTCGGCACGCAGCTGTAACCCCGTCACTCAGGGAGAAACCCTAGCTGATTCTGGCAGAGTGACACCACAGGTCCTTTACCATCCCATTTAACAACAATATATCATGGCTGTTCCCAGAAAAAGGGGCCACTTTCTCTTTTACTTTTGTGCAACGACCCGTATGCACCTGTCAGTCAGTTGTTGAGATCTGTGCCTATTTTGGCTCCTGTCATTGTGGTGGAAAAATAACCAGTTCAACAGGAATCATTTTCCTGTGTAGAGTCACTTTCCCTCCCTCTTTGAAAACAACACAAGCTTGACTCCTAAACATGTGCTTCAAAATAACATATTATATAATAACATAAAATTTACTGTATTTAATATCACATCAAAGTCACTCTTCTGGCACCTGTCATGTTTATTTCTTGAACTGCATTGTTAAAAGCTGCAAAACCAGTTTGGATGATTATAATGCCTGAGATAAAGGCAGTTCCACTAAAGCCGAACGTGGCCAGCTTGGTGGGTTGTTCCCACGTTGCGAAAGTTTCCAAGCATCCTCTGTGGTTTCTGTTTTATGCAAGGACACCACAGAATAACATCATCTGTCATCAGCTGGCACACCTGTCCAGCTCACATCCTCTGGAATCCTCTCTTATTGCAGTTACGTGATTGCACAACGTATTGTGGAACATTGTGTCACACCTTTCGGTTTTGACTTGCTGACGAAGTCCGCCAGTGGCACTGATTTAAAGAAGCAGTAAAGCATTCTGCAGAGAGATAGCTGGTTGTTGAGATTAGTGGCTCCAAAACCTGAAAACGGAGCCAACAGGACGTGCAGAAGTCTACTTTTCTTTCAGGCCACTTGAATTTTAAATGCAATACTTTTGTTTTTGCTCCCAATTTTCAAGGGTATAAGTAAAAGCCTTTTCTAGGTCATAGGTTAAATTCTCTCATATTTTGTTCATTAATTTTTTAACATTCATGTTAGAGAGTACTTCCCAGCTGAGATAATCCATCTACCTGACAGGTGTGTCATATAGAGTCCCTTGGACTGGTCACAGTAAAAGGCCAATCTAAAATGTGCAGACAGTTTTCTACCAGGAGGGCAAAGTCATGGCCAGCCTACTCTGCCTTTGCTTGGCTTACCCTGATATTCTTACCCTAACCCTAACCAGTCACTCCTCATGCCTAAACTCAACCAACGAAGGCAACAAATAGGGAAATTAGGGAAAACCTGACATGCAACCAGCTGCGCAAGACCACTACAAAGACCAGTGTTTCAGTGTTGAAGTAGTACTGAAGTAGTGCAGCAAAGACCAAGATATCCTGACTTTTAGATGCCCACATATTTCAAACTATCAAAGATTGTAATGTAGGCTCTCTGCTGTACGTTTGTAGTCTTCAAGCGTAAGCTAGAGATAACCCCGATCACATCATCAGGGTTATCTTTTCAGACTTTGGAAAGCTCCCTTCAGAGCCACAGAAAACACTTTACAGTTGTTCTCAGGAAGAGTAAACTGATGTTAATATGTAAAATTAGTGAAGTTTTTTTTGAAAGCTGTAGAAAATCTTGTTCTTATTGGTCATGATAGAGACCTCATCTAGAAAGGATGTAACGATACCAAATACTCAAGGTACCGAAATACCATAATTTAAAAAGTCTGCAATACAATATTTATCAAAACAAAGAAAATACTGATGTAAAAACATGTCCTTTATAAAATAGCCGAATAAATCTGATGTGTGCAACATTTTTTGTTCATATAATAAAATCAAAGTAGCCAGCCATGATTTAAGCATGTGCAAAAAAAATGGCATGAATTGTAACTGGTAATGAATGCTTGAATTATGTATGTACAATTGCAGCAAAAACAGTGCATTATTTAAAATTCAATTTAATATTGTGGAAGCCATTGTCACAGTTCGTTTTTTTTTTTATTGCAGTATAGCAATATTAAATACATTGTTACATCCTTACTCATAAAAGATGAAAAATATGACAATATGACTCAAGTACCAGAATTTTTCCTCATGTTTTTATTTTTTTATAAAACCTTGAAAATTTCCTCTTCAACACCATACATTTCTGTCTCCACATGCAGGTGAATTAATTAGAAAATCTACAGTTTAGTTTGATAATGACCCAGCGGTTGATGTATGTTTAACTGATGCATTAGCTGAATCGTGTAAAAGAAACAGTATGATAGGAAACTCAGAGGAGCTGCCTACCATTGTTGTGCATTTCTTTTCAAATCCACTGTGCACGTGCAGTCACTGCTCCATCAGCCGTGTCATCTGTAGCAGCACTAATGCTGGCTTCAGTTAAACATTAACCACATATGATTGCATCAAGTTCCCCCCCCTCCACCCTTAGTCACTGCCACAATATTGCTTTTAACAGCGGGGCAGTGGTTGAGCAATACGCAGACTCAACTGGCTCAAACATCGAAAACACACATGACCGGTGGTGGTGTGCAGCTGGCCGCTCTGGTCCGGGCTTTGGCCTGTTTACAGTCCAGTGAGCTCTCATTGTTTTGCGGCTCAGTGTGGACACAGAAACAGGTGGTTTCTCTCTCAAGCATACATGCTGAAAAGACAAAAGAGGACTGTTGGTGTAACTGTGGTCACCTCTGTGCCCGCTAGCTGACAAACTCATGCCGGGAAACTAGTCCAGTGGCTGAACAGTCACATGAGCCATTGTGGGCCGTTATCGCAGTGGTCTGATGATCCTGTGAGAATCAGTGGCTTCCTTTATGAATAAAGACTCTCACATCTTCCTGCCCGAGCCTCCGGAGGATATTTCCAGGTCGCCATTTCCAGGTCCCGTGCTGTGAAAGGGACTGTGGTGAAAAGTTACAATACCTCGATAGATAAGCATCTGGTCTTTGTCTCTTTGTATTAAACAAATGTGAATCAACATAAATAGTGGGTGTTGTTCATGTGGGTCACCTCTAAGTCCCATCTTGTGTGTGTCTGCGAGCGTGTTCGTGCTTTTATCTGTTTTCTTTTACAGGTACGTGCGTGTGGTTTGGGTGTGCCGAAAGGGTTTGGTTGCCGTCTTCCTCTGTACGGCGTTGTTTTTTGTTCTTTCTCCTCCATTGTACTTTGTGTCACAGTGCTGGTTCCTTAGTCACAGAAAAGTTTTGTCTGCCATGTGGGAACCAGCAGGGTGTGAGTGTGTATGTGTGAGTGCGTGTTTATTTTTGAGCCGTACATTTGTGACTCAGCGATCCCTGATGACCCTTGAACCTATTGATGGCGGTTCGAGCGCAAACTGTTATTGGACTTTGTTAACACAGAGCCATTTGCATACACACCGTTGATACCCATGTAAACACAGCCACAACAGGCCGTCTGGACGTGCCTCCCTAATGAAAACTTCACGCTCGCAGCAGTAAGTTTCCAGGAAATCAAAGTTGTTGCTTCATTACCAAATCAAAGTAGCAAACCAAATCAAAGAAAGACGGGTTGCGGAAAGATGACACTGATGATACTTCAAAGGCTTTCCTGACATAATCAGGTGTTGATTTCCCGAAAGCTCTCAGGCTTTGGCACTTTTATCATCTGGCCAACTGATCTACAGTTTTCAGAAGAGCCATGTGTTATGTGATGTAAGTTGTCTTTTATGTTGTCTGATGTAACATGCCTTTGATATTTTATTTTGCATGGCTACAGCTAATGTTTATTTTCTTTATCAACATTTTTCCAATTAAGCTACGCTGGAAAAAGGGTCAAAAGTTCCCAGAGGTCAAGGCGTCATCTTCAGAATGCGTGTTTTATCCGACCCAGACTAACCCTAACGTCCACTTAATCTATTGAGGATATTAAACACAAAAAAACATCAAGTCTTCACATTTGACAAGCTGTTGGTTGAGTTTTTCAAAGTGGGGTTGTATGAGGTACTTTCAGTGTATTACCTGCAGTAGATGGCGGTTGGCAGGCACCCAATGTATATACTTGCCTAAAGCCAGTTTTACTTGCACCTGTACAAACTTGCCCTTGTTTTATTTATCAGCAATTTTCAAATAGGGCTGCACAGTCAATCGCAATATTATCATTATTGCAATATCCAAATCATAGCACCCTGCAATTTTTTGAAGGAAAAATATTTGCCTAACAGCATTATAATGAAGTATTGTTGTCAAAAATAATACTGATACTGAATATTTGTAATACTTAGTCCCGCTTCCTCTCCTTTACTCACATGTCTTGTTATAGTTATCTTTTAATAAATATCAAAAATGTGATGCCCTTAATGTTTTCCCCTGTGGTATCGACAATGGTTTTGAATACTGATATTTTTCAACATATTGCATTGAAATTCCAGTATCATGACATTTAGTGCCGTAGAATTTTGTTCTCCAGATGTTTGTTTGGTACAGACCCAAACTAACGTCACATCATCATGATTTAAATTTTTTTTTTCCCAGTGAAAATAAGAAATGTGTTGCAAAAATGAACATTCCCACTAATCCTGACATATCGCAACTTCAGTCAAAATAATCACAATATGACTTTTTTTTTTACTATATGGCGCAGCCCGAGACTAAAGTTAGTCATGTCATTCATTCTCAAATTCAAGGTGATGTCTTTAAAAATTTTGTTTTGTCGGTCCAATACCAAAAGATATCATATTTTAACTGAGAAAAGCAGCAAATCTGCACATTTAAGATGCAGAAAGCACCATTATCTGTCTTTGTCTTTACATAAAAATTACTTTAAGTATCAAGTTTAATTCTTTTTTCACCACTTGCCCGGTCAGAGAAGTCAGTTGCTAGATTTAGTAGCCCGACGTGGCATTTTACTTGCCCTGGATAAGTGGGCAATCCTGTTTGTTTGAGCCCTGTGTCCACATTAGTACATTGCTTAGCTTCCTACAGAGGTGCTTTCTGCTTCTCCAAACTGCCATCTACTGTAGGTAATACACCGACTATAGAACCTCAAACAACCCCCCAAAATGCCCATATTGTCCCTTAACAGAAAATGTTTGATATATTTGCTTTCTAAATTACATGAAGAATTAATTGATTATTATTATTTGGTATCAGTTGACTAGTTGTGTCAGTACTGTGCTAACAGTCTTATTTGAGTTTAATGATATAAACTTAGCTGCTGTGCACATATTCAGCCCATATTAGATTGGGGCATGCACCCTGATCACCTCTGTGTCTGCGAGCTGAGTTGCTGTAATCTAATCAATCCTTATGTGCTTAGCTGGACATTCCTTAAGAGTCACTTTAGGACGGACTTACACTCACACTCGCTCACAGCAAGCATGCCCTCCTCTCACACAGCTCCAAACCAAATCACAGCGGCTGTAGGTAAATCAGGCAGGGACGCAGTTACGTTAACAACGTGCTTTACGAGCGCAGGAGCTCCGGTCTTTGTCTCCGTCCTGCTTCTGGGATTTTTCAGCTTGTCAACTGTTGTGTGGATTTCTATTATCAGGTTGAAGTGGCCATGTTTGCTGGCCTGTGTTCTCCTTTGTCAGCAAGTGTTTTGTCGTCTGTTGTTATGTGTCATTAAAGTTAACACCACGGGGGTTTATTAACTCATCTTGTCAGTTAGGACTGGGTGCCCGAGGCCTTTGTAGCTGGCCTGTGTGTTTGACTTCAGCGGGGAGGCTGCTGATAAAAAAAAAAAAAACAAAGGCCAGGAGCCGTTGAGGAGTTGACACAGTGCAGCAAGCGGTCACTTATCTTCCAGTCACACTGAGAAGCCTCCTGCTGATTTCACCGAAGTTTGTGCACGACTGTGACTGTGTGTGTCCTGTTTTTGTAGAGTCTGGAGATCATCAAACTGGCACTGGCTTATTTTTATGGTGATTTGGAATATTTTGTTTCCCCGAAGCTCTCATTCTGAACAACTTGTTAGTGTGCCTGACCTCTTTTTCTTTGGAGAACTAGGCGTCAGCATGGCCAGTAAACTATTTGAACTTATTAACTATACTCCCAGCCGATTGTGACGTTGGCATCCTGTAATAGAGCAGTTTGTATTCCCTCTCTGTCTTTTTCAGCACAATCCTCAGTAGAAATTCTGCTTTTGTTTCGTCGTCCAGCAGCTCATTGGACGGTTAATTCAACCACTTGGCTCAGATCCTGCCCTTTGGTACCAGGCTTGAATGCTGTCTATTTGTCAGAGACTGATGGGGTGGATTTCAGTGATTAATTAGACATGTACTCTCATGTGCACGCACTCACACACATGCTACAGTACAATCTCTTCACTGTGGGCGTAATGAGGGTTTGGGTACATTTCATGCAGGACACGGTGAAAGAACGTCTGTCGCTGTGCTGGCATGACTGAGTGAATCCAATGTGGTGACACCCTCCGTTGCCCCTTTGAGGGTGTGTTTCTCTTCAGTGCCTCCATCTGTGCCTTTCCTTTCTGTGAAAGTCCCTGTGGCCTTGTTGCTTCACATGGGAAATGTTGTGCCCCTTCACATTTTCACTCAGGATATTATTTATACACAGCGAAGGAGGGGCATTTTTCCTCCCAAAACAAACTCTCAGGAGATTTGTTTGGTGCTAAGGCTTATTTTATAATTAAGAAACATGTTCATTATGTTTTTATTTGTTTTTTTTTTTCACTTCATCTTTTCCCTTTCTGGCTGGAGCACAGCATGGCAGCCCCCACAGTATCTGACCAAACGCTTTGTCCAGCCATGCAGGAGCAACAGCTTTATAAAATACCATCTTGACTGGAAACAAAGAGAAATCTGTCCTCTGTTTGCAGATATCAGGATTTGAAAAAATTAGCCTAAAAAATTATCTGTTGATTATTTTCTTGATTAATCGATTTGTTTTTTGGTCCATAAAATGACAGAAAACTGTGAAAAATGACAAACATTGTTTTCCAGAGTTCAAGATGACATCCTCAAATGTCTTGGATTGCCTGCAACCCAAAGATATTCAGTTTACTGTCATAAAGGAATAAAGAAACAAGAAAATATTCACATTCAAGAAGTGAGAAGCAGAGAATTTTGACTTTTTTCTTAAACAATTACTCAAATATATTGACTATCAAACAGTTGGCAATAAGGCTGTGATGGTATGGATTTTTTTAAGCAACATACTCCCATGGGATGGCAATAATTTTGTTTTATTTGACTTTACTGAGGCTTACTGTCATAAGTGTAGGCTAGCGAAACTCCTTTTAACTATATAGCAGTGCGTATGTGTGCAAGTGAGGGACAGCAAGCAGACTGTTGCTGTTAGTGGAGCAGAAACTTTAATTTAGCTGTAAGTTGTCTGTCTGGCAGTAAATGTACAGTACAGGTTGCAAAAATAATATAACTTAACCTGCAAATAGAGCACTCTGGTGCTCCAATTGCCCAACCAAAATACCAGATATGTCAATATGTGTCTCAGCAGCAGGGCTGCTATTAAGTAATCTTATCCAATTGAGAGTCTCCACACACTAGGGCTGAAACTAGCCATTATTTTCATTGTTAATTAATCTGCAGATTATTTTATTGATTAATCCTTAGTTGTTTGGTGCGTAAAATGAGAATTTTGATTAGCTTTTGTCTACCATCCAAAGATATTCAGTTTACTGTCAGGGAGGAGTAAATTTCAGAAACTAAAATCAGAGAATTTTCACATTTTATATGACTCAAAATGACAATAAGTTTAGGCTAATATTCTGCATCAAGGGAAAGAAGTGCCCCTTTTGGGCAGTGTGAAATATTTAGTACACCCCTCCCTAACATTGTGGAAACCTTTTCAGCCTTTAATAAATCCATTTTGGTCCCACTCAACCATGCTCTCAGGAGCAGCTTGTTTTCTGCAATGGCTTGTTTTATAATTAAGAATCATATCCATTATGTTTTTATTTGTTTTTTTTAGCCAAGCTTCATGTTGTCTCTGTCTGGCTGGAGCACAGTATGGCAGCCCACCCAGAATCTGACCAAACGCTTTGTGCAACCATGCAGGAGCAACAGCTTTATAAACAGCCAGCTTGACTGGAAACACAGAGAAATCATTTGGAAGCCTGTCCTCTGCTTCTATCTATCTGGATTTGAAAAGATTAAAAAAAAAAAAAAAAAAAAAATCTCACCATAGGCACGTGGAGATTGTGCTACTGGGCATGCTGGGGTCATAACGGCAGCAGCACAAATGCAATAGGAGATTTGGAGTCAGACAGGAGGTTGGCAGGGCAGGAGGAGGTCGGTTTGCTTGTGTTTGTTTGGGTGGACGGAGGTGTGGCGCTCGCTGTCCCAAGCTCCTGTCACACTGCGCTGAGGGCCGGCTCAGGCATGCTGGTTTTATTTGCTCACGTTGAACGCACTGCCCTTAATCCTCCTGTGGTTTTGTTTCTGCCTGTGCGGCATTGGGGCCCTGGAGGCTGATCCACTACAGTGTGTACGCACACACACAGACACACAAACAGACAGCCTGTAGTGCTTGGGCGGCAGTCCTGCTGATGTAGGTATATTTTCCCGGCCAAACAGTTTGAACTTACCTCCCAAAGCATGTTGCCACCTTGTTGTCAGAACACCTCCCCTCCGTCCCAGTCCAACCTGTTTCATGTTTCAGTTGCTATATCGCCACCATCTTTAAATCTGATGATTGTAAACCGTTGAATATCACTTGCTCGTGTGTCTGTCTATCCAGTCTAATGATACGAAAGCCTTTATACACTTTTTCTGGTTGCATGACTCATTTGCAGAGCATAATTTGACATTATGGTGGCAACACCCACATAAAAACAACTTTTTTTTGACACGTGTACCCTTTAATTAGGATATTTTAAGAATGTTTGCATGTTATTAAGGACAAACTGATGTTTTTTTCTGCAAACTCTTAATGCCTTGGGGTGCAGAGTTTAATTTAATAGTATCCATGTGTTATGTGAGGACAAGTCAGTCGACACTGAATATGTTACTAATTAAGGTATTAAACAGGCCCTGAGGACATACTGTTTTAATCAAATAAACATGTTTCAGTTGTCTTTGTTTACATTCAACCTTTTGCACCAAAGCCAGTCTGTTCATCCTTAAAAGCATAGTTCAGATTATTTAAAGTGAGGTTGTTTTAGGTTGTGTATTACCTACGGCACCAGCACAGAAGCTAAGCAATGAACTACTTTTGACAAAGTCAGCAACAAGATGTAATTTAGCCACTTGAACTTATATAGATTTTTTAAGTATACAATATATTTACAGTATTTTCACAGTTTTACCTCGCCGTCAGAACAGCCATTATATAAACCAAGTGTTGCTTTCTCCTGTTTAACTAGACTCCATTGGCAAAATCAGTCATTTTACCCCATAGAACCTGAGAACTGCTGGTTTACTACTGCTTCAATCTGCTATAGGGATGCACAATATATCGGCATTAATATCGGTATCGGCCAATGTTTGTCATTTTTTAACATATCGGCATCGGTCCGATGAGTAAAACTGGGCCGATATTATCAACCGATGTTTATATCTGCATGTATGTATATATGTATGTATGGTCATATGTATGTATGTATGGTCATAAGTATGTATGGTCATAAGTATGTATGTATGTATGGTCATAAGTATGTATGTATGGTCATAAGTATGTATGTATGGTCATATGTATGTATGTATGTATGGTCATATGTATGTATGTATGTATGTATGTATGTATGTATGGTCATATGTATGTATGCATGTGTGTATGGTCATATGTATGTATTTATGTATGCTTATATGTATGTATGTATGGTCATAAGTATGTATGTATAGTCATATGTATGGTCATATGTATGTATGGTCATATGTAGGTATGTATGTATGTATGTATGTATGTATGCTCGTATGTATGTATGTGTGTGTGTATGGTCATATGTATGGTCATATGTATGTATGTGTGTGTGTATGGTCATATGTATGGTCATATGTATGTATGTATGTATGAATGCTCATATGTATGTATGGTCATATGTATGTATGCTCATATGTATGTATGTATGTATGTGTGTATGGTCATATGTATGTGTGTATGGTCATATGTATGTGTGTATGGTCATATGTATGTATGTATGTGTGTGTGTATGGTCATATGTATGTATGTATGGTCATATGTATGGTCATATGTATGTATGGACATATGTATGGTAATATGTATGTATGCTTATATGTATGTATATATGGTCATAAGTATGTATGTATAGTCATATGTATGGTCATATGTATGTATGGTCATATGTATGTATGTATGTATGTATGGTCATATGTATGTATGTATGGTCATATGTATGGTCATATCTATGTATGGTCGTATGTATGTATGTATGATCATATGTATGTATGTGTGTATGGTCATATGTATATATGTATGTATGGTCATATGTATGTATGGTCATATGTATATATGTATGTATGGTCATATGTATGTATGGTCATATGTATGTATGTATGTATGTATAGTCGTATGTATATATGTGTGTATGGTCATATGTATGTATGTATGTATGTATGTATGCTCATATGTATGTATGCATGTATGTAATTATGTATGCTTATATGTATGTATGTATGGTCATAAGTATGTATGTATGCTCATATGTATGTATGTATGTATGCTCATATGTATGTATGTATGTATGTATGGTCATACGTATGTATGTATGTATGCTCGTATGTATGTATGTGTGTATGGTCATATGTATGCTCATATGTATGTATGGTCATATGTATGTATTTATGTATGTATGGTCATAAGTATGTATGTATGTTCATATGTATGGTCATATGTAAATATGCTCATATGTATGGTCATATGTATGTATGCTCATATGTATGGTCACATGTATGTATGCTCATATGTATGAATGTCAGAGGTCTTGCTAGACTTTTTCATTGTCTGTATGTATGTATGTGTGTATGGTCATATGTATGTATGTATGTATGTATGTATGCTCGTATGTATGTATGTATGCTCATATGTATGTATGTATGTATGTATGATCATATGTATGTATGTGTGTGTGTATGGTCATAGGAATGTATGTATGTATGTATGGTCATATGTATGTATGTATGTATGTATGTGTGTATGGTCATATGTATGGTCATATGTATGTATGTATACTCATATGTATGTAATTATGTATGCTTATATGTATGTATGTATGGTCATATGTATGTATGTATGTATGGTCGTATGTATGTATGTGTGTATGGTCATATGTATGTGTGTGTGTGTGTATGGTCATATGTATGTATGTATGGTCATATGTATGGTCATATGTATGTATGGACATATGTATGGTAACATGTATGTATGCTTATATGTATGTATATATGGTCATAAGTATGTATGTATAGTCATATGTATGGTCATATGTATGTATGGTCATATGTATGTATGTATGGTCATATGTATGTATGTATGCTCATATGTATGGTCATATCTATGTATGGTCGTATGTATGTATGTATGATCATATGTATGTATGTGTGTATGGTCATATGTATATATGTATGTATGGTCATATGTTTGTATGGTCATATGTATGTATGATCATATGTATGTATGTATGTATAGTCGTATGTATGTATGTATGTGTGTATGTGTGTATGGTCATATGTCTGTATGTATGTATGTATGTATGTATGCTCATATGTATGTATGTATGTAATTATGTATGCTTATATGTATGTATGTATGGTCATAAGTATGTATGTATGCTCATATGTATGGTCATATGTAAATATGCTCATATGTATGGTCATATGTATGTATGGTCATATGTATGGTCACATGTATGTATGATCATATGTATGTATGTGTGTGTGTGGTCATATGAATGTATGTATGTATGGTCATATGTATGTATGTATGTATGTGTGTATGGTCATATGTATGTATGTGTGTATGGTCATATGTATGGTCATATGTATGTATGTATGCTCATATATATGTATGTATGTGTGTATGGTCATATGTATGTGTGTATGTATGGTCACATGTATGTATGTATGTATGGTCATATGTATGTAATTATGTATGCTTATATGTATGTATGTATGGTCATAAGTATGTATGTTTGGTCATATGTATGTATGTATGTATGTATGGTCATATGTATGTATGTATGTATGCTCATATATATGTATGTATGTGTGTATGGTCATATGTATGTGTGTATGTATGGTCACATGTATGTATGTATGTATGGTCATATGTATGTATGTATGTGTGTATGGTCATATGTATGTATGTATGTGTGTGTGTGTATGGTCATATGTATGTATGTATGGTCATTTGTATGGTCATATGTATGTATGGTCATATATATGTATGTATGTATGTTCATATGTATGTATGTATGCTCATATGTATGGTCATATCTATGTATGGTCGTATGTATGTATGGTCGTATGTATGTATGTGTGTGTGTATGGTCATATGTATGTATGTATGGTCATATGTATGGTCATATGTATGTATGGACATATGTATGGTAATATGTATGTACGCTTATATGTATGTATATATGGTCATAAGTATGTATGTATAGTCATATGTATGGTCATATGTATGTATGGTCATATGTATGTATGTATGTATGTATGTATGTATGTATGATCATATGTATGGTCATATCTATGTATGGTCGTATGTATGTATGATCATATGTATGTATGTGTGTATGGTCATATGTATATATGTATGTATGGTCATATGTATGTATGGTCATATGTATGTATGTATGTATGTATAGTCGTATGTATGTATGTATGTATGTGTGTATGGTCATATGTATGTATGTATGTATATATGTATGCTCATATGTATGTATGTATGTATGTAATTATGTATGCTTATATGTATGTATGTATGGTCATATGTATGTATGTATGTATGTATGGTCATACGTATGTATGTATGCTCATATGTATGTATGTATGTATGTATGTGTGTATGGTCATATGTATGCTCATATGTATGTATGTATGGTCATATGTATGTATTTATGTATGCTTACATGTATGTATGTATGGTCATAAGTATGTATGTATGCTCATATGTATGGTCATATGTAAATATGCTCATATGTATGGTCATATGTATGTATGCTCATATGTATGTATGTCAGAGGTCGTGCTAGACTTTTTCATTGTCTGTATGTATGTATGTGTGTATGGTCATATGTATGGTCATATGTATGTATGTGTGTATGGTCATATGTATGTAATTATGTATGCTTATATGTATGAATGTATGGTCATAAGTATGTATGTATGGTCATATGTATGTATGTATGTATGCTCATATATATGTATGTATGTGTGTATGGTCCTATGTATGTGTGTATGTATGGTCACATGTATGTATGTATGTATGGTCATATGTATGTGTGTATGGTCATATGTATGTATGTATGTGTGTGTGTGTATGGTCATATGTATGTATGTATGGTCATATGTATGGTCATATGTATGTTTGGTCATATAAATGTATGTATGTATGTATGTTCATATGTATGTATGTATGCTCATATGTATGGTCATATCTATGTATGGTCGTATGTATGTATGGTCGTATGTATGTATGATCATATGTATGTATGCATGTATGGTCATATGTATGTATGTGTGTGTATGGTCATATGTATGTATGTATGTAAGGTCATATGTATGTATGGTCATATGTATGTATGGTCATATGTATGTATGTATGTATGGTCGTATGTATGTATGTATGTGTGTATGGTCATATATATGTATGTATGCTCATATGTATGTATGTATGTATGTAATTATGTATGCTTATATGTATGCATGTATGGTCATAAGTATGTATGTATGCTCATATGTATGTATGTATGTATGTATGGTCATATGTATGGTCATATGTATGTATGTATGCTCATATGTATGTATGTATGTGTGTATGGTCATATGTATGCTCATATGTATGTATGTATGGTCATATGTATGTATTTATGTATGTATGTATGTATGGTCATAAGTATGTATGTATGCTCATATGTATGGTCATATGTATGTATGTCAGAGGTTGTGCTAGACTTTTTCATTGTCTGTCATTTTGACTGACAGGGTCATAAAAATCCCGTCATAATCAATTTTTACCTGTCACTTTAATTTTTAAAATGATAATAGTTACATATTCAATAGCATTTAATTTTGATTCATTTTTAATTAATATTCAGTCCAAACAAGCTGAACAGAGAATCCACGCCGTACCTCTTTTATCAACTCCATCATCGTTATTGGGCTCTTTGAAGAAACTTCAGCTGCTGACACTCAGCTGCCGTGACACTAGGTGTGTTTGAGATGATCCAGGCCTGCGCAGAATCGATCAGCTGTGATCGCCGCATAGTGCATGCCGGTTAGATTTGTGTCCGACTTGATCCCGACTTGCACATGTGGGCAACAATAACCTCACGAGATCGAGGCGGCCGCAGTTTGTAGAGCCAGATGCTGCAGCTGCTCTCCACCGACTGCAAACGCCTGGCTGTCACCTGATTGACAAGCTGACAGGCTCTGATTGGCTCATAATTTTGACAACAAACACCACTTGTTGTATAAAATACTAATTTTCTGTGTAATTGTAATCTTTAATGCTGGACATATCGGTCTTCTGTTGTGCAATGAAGTTTTAATCTGTCAGCAAGCAGATATTTAGTGTCTGATAATAATAAGGGTTATATACATATAACTTATCAAAAGAACAGTTCAGTGCTTTACAAGGCAGATAAAAACAGATGTTACATGTGTCAAAAGGAGGATCTCTTCTATTTTAACTTCAATCAACGATCAAGAACGCACTTTATTTCTTCAGCTATGATCATGATCTGCAGACTACAGGTAACCTACAGGTGATCTAACAGGATGTTCGTGTCTCTTCCTCTACTCTCTCGTAAGTCTGTTGAAAACTGTCCGACTTGACTGCAGCTTTTTGTCTCCACCTCCTGCTGTGGCCGCCTGATCTTGTCTACTCTCCAGGTGAGGCGCAGTTCATCTCAAACGAACCTAATAGCTAATTAATATGCTCACTCGCCACCAAGTGGTCAGGGGTGTGAATTGCAACCTGTCAAAATGACAGATGACCTTCAGATTTTTCCGTCACTGTTTTAAAAAACGGTCAACGACGGAAAATATTCGGTAACGTATGCTCATATGTATGTATGTATGCTCATATGTTTGTATGCTTATATGTATGTATGGTCATATTATGTATGTATGTATGTATGGTTATATGTATATATGTATGTGTGTATGGTCATATGTATGTATGGTCATATGTATGTAATTGTGTATGCTTATATGTATGTATGTATGGTCATAAGTATGTATGGTCTTATGTATGTATGTATGGTCGTATGTATGTATGTATGTATGTACGTATGTATGGTCATATGTATGGTCATATGTATGTATGTATGTATGCTTATATGTATGTATGTATAGTCATAAGTATGTATGTATGGTCATATGTATGTATGTATGTATGTATGTATGGTCATGTATGTATGTATGTATGTATGTATGTATGTATGTATGGTCATGTATGTATGTATGGTCATATGTATGTATGTATGTATAGTCATATGTATGTATGGTCGTATGTATGTATGGTCGTATGTATGTATGTATGCTTATATGTATGTATGTATGGTCAAATGTATGTATGTATGCTCATATGTATGTATCTATGTATGCTTATATGTATGTATCTATGTATGCTTATATGTATGTATGTATGGTCATATGTATGTATGTATGTATGGTCAAATGTATGTATGTATGTATGTATGGTCATATGTATGTATGTATATATGCTCATAAGTATGTATGTATATATGCTCATAAGTATGTATGTATGTATGTATGTATGTATGTCTGCTCATAAGTATGTATGTATGCTCATATGTATGTATGTATGTATGTATGTATGCTCATATGTATCTATGTATGTATGCTCATATGTATGTATGTATGTATGTATGCTCATATGTATGTATGTGTGTATGCTCATATGTATGTATGCGTGTATGCTCATATGTATGTATGCTTGTATGGTCATATGTATGTATGCGTGTATGGTCGTATGTGTGTATGGTCATATGTGTGTATGGTCATATGTATGTATGGTCATATGTATGTATGGTCATATGTATGTATGGTCATATGTATGTATGGTCATATGTATGTATGTATGATCATATGTATCTATGTATGCTCATATGTATGTAATTATGTATGCTTGTATGTATGTATGGTCATAAGTATGTATGTGTATGGTCATATGTATCTATCTATGTATGCTTATATGTATGTATATATGGTCATATGTATCTATCTATGTATGCTTATATGTATGTATATATGGTCATATGTATCTATCTATGTATGCTTATATGTATGTATGTATGGTCATATGTATGTATGTATGCTCATATGTATGTATGTATGGTCATATGTATGTATGTATGGTCATATGTATGTATGCTCATATGTATGTATGTATGGTCATATGTATGTATGCTCATATGTATGTATGTATGTATGGTCATATGTATCTATCTATGTACGCTTATATGTATGTATGTATGGTCATATGTATGTATGCTCATATGTATGTATGTATGTATGGTTATATGTATCTATCTATGTACGCTTATATGTATGTATGTATGCTCATAAGTATGTATATATGTATGTAGGGTCATATGTATGCATGGTAATAAGTATGTATGTATGGTCATAAGTATGTATGCTCGTATGTATGTATGTATGTATGTGTCTATGGTCATATGTATGTATGTATGTATGTATGTGTGTATGTATGTATGTATGTATGTATGCTGATATGTATGTATGTATGTATGTGTGTATGGTCATATGTATGTATGTATGTATGGTCATATGTATGTATGTGTGTATGGTCATATGTATGTATGTGTGTATGTATGTATGTATGTATGCTCATACGTATGTAATTATGTATTCTTGTATGTATGTATGTATGCTTATAAGTATATGTATGTATGCTCTTATATAGGGTCATATGTATGTATGTATGGTCATATGTATGTATGTATGGATGTATGCTCATATGTATGTATGGTCATAAGTATGTATGTATGTATGCTCATATGTATGTATGTATGCTCACATGTATGTATGTATGTATGTATGTGTCTATGGTCATATGTATGTATGTATGTGTGTATGTATGGTCATATGTATGTATGGTCATATGTATGTATGTATGTATGTATGCTGATATGTATGTATGTATGTATGTGTGTATGGTCATATGTATGTATGTATGTATGTATGGTCATATGTATGTATGTGTGTATGGTCGTATGTATGTATGGTCATATGTATGTATTCTCATATGTATGTATGTATGATCATATGTATCTATGTATGCTCATATGTATGTAATTATGTATGCTTGTATGTATGTATGGTCATAAGTATGTATGTGTATGGTCATATGTATCTATCTATGTATGCTTATATGTATGTATATATGGTCATATGTATCTATCTATGTATGCTTATATGTATGTATGTATGGTCATATGTATGTATGTATGCTCATATGTATGTATGTATGGTCATATGTATGTATGTATGGTCATATGTATGTATGCTCATATGTATGTATGTATGGTCATATGTATGTATGCTCATATGTATGTATGTATGCTCATATGTATGTATGGTCATAAGTATGTATGTATGTATGGTCATATGTATGTATGTATGCTCACATGTATGTATGTATGTATGTATGTGTCTATGGTCATATGTATGTATGTATGTGTGTATGTATGGTCATATGTATGTATGTATGTATGTATGTATGTATGTATGTGTGTATGGTCATATGTATGTATGTATGTATGGTCATATGTATGTATGTGTGTATGGTCGTATGTATGTATGGTCATATGTATGTATGCTCATATGTATGTATTCTCATATGTATGTATGTATGATCATATGTATCTATGTATGCTCATATGTATGTAATTATGTATGCTTGTATGTATGTATGGTCATAAGTATGTATGTGTATGGTCATATGTATCTATCTATGTATGCTTATATGTATGTATATATGGTCATATGTATCTATCTATGTATGCTTATATGTATGTATATATGGTCATATGTATCTATCTATGTATGCTTATATGTATGTATGTATGGTCTTATGTATGTATGTATGCTCATATGTATGTATGTATGGTCATATGTATGTATGTATGTATGGTCATATGTATGTATGGTCATATGTATGTATGTATGGTCATATGTATGTATGCTCATATGTATGTATGTATGTATGGTCATATGTATCTATCTATGTACGCTTATGTGTATGTATGTATGGTCATATGTATCTATCTATGTATGGTTATATATATGTATGTATGGTCATAAGTATGTATGTATGTATGTAGGGTCATATGTATGCATGGTAATAAGTATGTATGTATGGTCATAAGTATGTATGCTCGTATGTATGTATGTATGTATGCTCATATGTATGTATGTATGATACATACATACATACATATGAGCATACATACATACATACATACATACATACATACATACATGTGAGCATACATACATACATACATGTGAGCATACATACATACATACATACATGTGAGCATACATACATACATACTTATGACCATACATACATATGACCATACATACATACATATGACCATACACATACATACATATGACCATACATACATACATACATACATACATACATACATACATACATACATACATACATATGACCATACATACATATGACCATACACGCATACATACATACGACCATACATACATACATATGAGCATACAAACATACATACATACATATGAGCATACATACATATGAGCATACATACATATGAGTATACATACATGCATACATACATACATACATACATACATACATACATACATATGAGCTTACATACATATATACATACATACATACATACATACATACATACATACAAGCATACATACATACATATGAGCATACATACATACATATGAGCATACATACATACATACATATGAGCATACATACATACATACATATGAGCATGCATACATACATATGAGCATACATACATACATACATACATACATACATACATACATACATATGAGCATACATACATGCATATGACCATACATACATACATACATACATACATACATATGAGCATACATACATGCATATGACCATACATACATACATACATACATATGACTATACATACATACATAGGACCATACATACATACATATAATTATACATACATACATACATATGACTATACATACGACCATACATACATACATATAAGCATACATACATACATACATACATACATATCAGCATACATACATACATACATATGAGCATACATACATACATACATACATATCAGCATACATACATGCATATGACCATACATACATACATACATACATATGACTATACATACATACATAGGACCATACATTCATACATATAATTATACATACATACACACATATGACTATACATACGACCATACATACATACATATAAGCATACATACATACATACATACATACATACATACATACATACATATGAGCATACATACATACGTACATATGAGCATACATACATACATACATACATACATACATACATACATACATACATACATATGAGCATACATACATACATACATACATACATATGAGCATACAGACATACATACATATGAGCATACACACATATGAACATACATACATACATATGAGCATACACACATATGAACATACATACATACATATGAGCATACATACATACATATGAGCATACATACATACATACATATGAGCATACATACATACATATGAGCATACATACATACATACATATGAGCATACATACATACATATGAGCATACATACATATGACCATACATACGACCATACATACATAAATATAAGCATACATACATACATACATACATACATACATACATATGAGCATACATACATACATACATATAAGCATACATACATATGAGCATACATACATACATACATACATATGAGCATACATACATACATACATATGAGCATACATACATGCATATAAACATACATACATACATACATATGAGTATACATACATACATAAATACATATGAGCATACATACATACATACATATGAGCATACATACATACATATGAGCATACATACATACATACATACATACATACATACATACATACATATGAGCATACATACATGCATATGACCATACATACATACATACATACATATGAGCATACATATGAGCATACATATGAGCATACATATGAGCATACATACATACATACATACAAGCATACATACATATGAGCATACATACATACGAGCATGCATACATACATACATACATACATACATATGAGCATACATACATGCATATGACCATACATACATACATACATACATATGACTATACATACATACATAGGACCATACATACATACATATAATTATACATACATACATACATATGACTATACATACGACCATACATACATACATATAAGCATACATACATACATACATATGAGCATACATACATACATACATACATACATACATATGAGCATACATACATACATACATATGAGCATACATACATATGAGCATACATACATACATACATATGAGCATACATACATATAAGCATACATACATATGAGCATACATACATATAAGCATACATACATATGAGCATACAGACATACATACATATGAGCATACACACATATGAACATACATACATACATACACATGAGCATACACACATATGAACATACATACATACATATGAGCATACATACATACATGTGAACATACATACATACATACATACATACATATGAGCATACATACATACATATGAGCATACATACATACATATGAGCATACATACATACATACATATGACCATACATACGACCATACATACATACATATAAGCATACATACATACATAGATACATACATATGAGCATACATACATACATACATATAAGCATACATACATATGAGCATACATACATACATACATACATACATACATACATACATACATATGAGCATACATACATATGAGCATACATACATGCATATAAGCATACATACATACATACATATGAGCATACATACATACATACATATGAGCATACATACATACATATGAGCATACATACATACATACATACATACATATGAGCATACATACATGCATATGACCATACATACATACATACATACATACATACATATGAGCATACATATGAGCATACATATGAGCATACATACATATGACCATACATACATACATACATACATACATATGACCATACACGCATACATACATACGACCATACATACATACATATGACCATACACACATACATACATACATATGAGCATACATACATACATACATACATATGAGCATACATACATATGAGCATACATACATATGAGTATACATACATACATACATACATACATACATACATACATATGAGCTTACATACATATATACATACATACATACATACATACATACATACAAGCATACATACATATGAGCATACATACATACATATGAGCATACATACATACATATGAGCATACATACATACATACATATGAATATACATACATACGAGCATGCATACATACATACATACATACATACATACATATGAGCATACATACATGCATATGACCATACATACATACATACATATGACTATACATACATACATAGGACCATACATACATACATATAATTATACATACATACATACATATGACCATACATACGACCATACATACATACATGTAAGCATACATACATACATACATACATACATACATATGAGCATACATACATACATACATATGAGCATACATACATACATACATACATATGAGCATACATACATACATACATACATACATATGAGCATACATACATACATATGAGCATACATACATACATACATACATACATACATACATATGAGCATACATACATATAAGTATACATACATATGAGCATACACACATATGAACATACATACATACATATGAGCATACATACATACATATGAGCATACATACATACATATGAGCATACGTACATACATATGAGCATACATACATACATATAAGCATACATACATACATATAAACATACATACATACATACATACATACATACATACATATGAACATACATACATACATATGAGCATACATACATACATACATATGAGCATACATACATACATACATATGAGCATACATACATACATACATATAAGCATACATACATATGAGCATACATACATACATACATACATACATACATACATACATATGAGCATACATACATGCATATGAGCATACATACATACATACATACATATGAGCATACATACATACATACATACATACAAATGAGCATACATACATGCATATGACCATACATACATACATACATACATACATACATACATACATACATACATACATATGAGCATACATATGAGCATACATACATATGACCATACATACATACATACATACATACATACATACATACATACATATGAGCATACATATGACCATACATACATATGACCATACATACATACATACATACATACATACATACATACATGTGAGTATACATACATACATATGACCATACACATACATACATATGACCATACATACATACATACATACATACATACATACATACATACATATGACCATACATACATATGACCATACACGCATACATACATGCGACCATACATACATACATATGACCATACACACATACATACATACATATGAGCATACATGCATACATACATATGAGCATACATACATACATACATATGAGCATACATACATATGAGCATACATACATATGAGTATACATACATACATACATACATACATACATACATACATACATACATACATACATACATAAATGTGAGCGTACATACATACATATGACCATATATACATACATACATACATATGACTATACATACATACATAGGACCATACATATAAGCATACATACATACATACATATGACCATACATACGACCATCCATACATACATATAAGCATACATACATACATACATACATATGAGCATACATACATACATACATATGAGCATACATACATACATACATATGAGCATACATACATACATACATACATACATACATACATACATACATATGACCATACATACATATGACCATACACATACATACATATGACCATACACATAAATACAGACATACATATGACCCTATATACATAAGAGCATACATACATATACTTATGAGCATACATACATACATACATATGACCATACATACATACATATGACCATACATACATATGACCATACATACATACATATGACCATACACGCATACATACATACGACCATACATACATACATATGACCATACACACATACATACATACATACATACATATGACCATACATACATACATATGACCATACACGCATACATACATATGACCATACACACATGCGTACATACATATGAGCATACATGCATACATACATACATACATACATACATATGACCATACATACGACCATACATACATACATATGAGCATACATACATACATATGAGCATACATACATATGAGCATACATACATACATACATACATATGAGCATACATACATACATACATATGAGCATACATACATACATACATATGAGCATACATACATATGAGCATACAGACATACATACATATGAGCATACATACATATGAGCATACACACATACATACATATGAGCATACATACATACATATGAGCATACATACATACATACATATGAGCATACATACATATGAGCATACATATGAGCATACATACATACATACATACATACTTACATATGAGCATACATTCATGCATATGACCATACATACATACATACATACATATGAGCATACATATGAGCATACATACATATGACCATACATACATACATACATACATACATACATACATACATACATGTGAGCATACATACATACATATGACCATACATACATACATATGACCATACACATACATACATATGAGCATACATACATATGAGCATACATACATACATACATACATATGAGCATACATACATACATACATATGAGCATACATACATACATACATATGAGCATACATACATATGAGCATACAGACATACATACATATGAGCATACATACATATGAGCATACACACATACATACATATGAGCATACATACATACATATGAGCATACATACATACATACATATGAGCATACATACATATGAGCATACATATGAGCATACATACATACATACATACATACATACATATGAGCATACATTCATGCATATGACCATACATACATACATACATACATATGAGCATACATATGAGCATACATACATACATACATACATACATACATACATACATACATACATGTGAGCATACATACATACATATGACCATACATACATACATATGACCATACACATACATACATATGACCATACATACATACATACATATGACCGAAAAAGGTGTGCAGCTCCAAAAATAGAAAATCATGTCATGGTGCCGATGTTTTTAATGTGGCGGGCCGCCATAAATAAAACTATTCACTGATCCACAGAGAGTCACTGAAATACTGATCACTGACCTGCTGTGATGGAAAAAATACTCAGATTCTTTACTTAGGTATTTCTACATTGTGGTATTAGTGTTTTTACTTAATTACAATTTAAAAACCTTGCATGTTATTGTTTCCTTTTTTGAAAAATCAACATTTTTATTGCTGTTGTTGTACTTTAATGGTATTCTTATCGTTATTTTTTTTTATTATTAAATACAGACCTGCAAACTCATAAGAGGAGAAAAAGGTGGCATGTTGGTAAACCAGTCCCCTGTTGGGGGTCTGGGAGCGTCTGTCCTGCTCCAGAAGAAAAATGTTGTGATTTTAACATGTTAACAAAACATTCTGGTGACTGTTTCAGTTAAAAGAGTTAGTAACATCTTCTGTTTGAGGTTTTTGCAGACATTACTACCTTTACTTTTACCTTTGTGCTTGAAAAAAAAGTAGAAAGTAAAGTAAAAACAGTAAATGTAAATCTAAATACATAGCATAATACATAATATAAATACATGTAAGATCGTGATAAAATCGAAATCGTGATTTTCTAATAAAAATATCGTGATATGATATTTTTGCCATATTGCCCACCCCTATATGTATGTATGGTCATATGTATGTATGTATGTATGCTCATATGTATGTATGTGTGTATGGTCATATGTATGTATGTATGGTTGTATGTATGTATGCTCATATGTATGTATGTATGTATGCTGATATGTATGTAATTATGTATGCTTGTATGTATGTATGTATGGTCATATGTATATAGGGTCATATGTATGTATGGTCATATGTATGTATGTATGTATGGTCATATGTATGTATGTATGGTCGTATGTATGTAGGGTCATATGTATTTATGGTCATGTATGTATGCTTGTATGTATGTATGTATGGTCATATGTATATAGGGTCATATGTATGTATGTATGTATGGTCATGTATGTATGTATGTATGGTCATATGTATGTATGTATGGTCGTATGTATGTATGTAGGGTCATATGTATTTATGGTCATGTATGTATGTATGTATGCTAATATGTATGTATGTATGTATGCTCATATGTATGTATGTATGGTCATATGTATGTATGTATGTATGTATGATCATATGTATGTATGTATGTATGTATGGTCATATGTATGTATGTGTGTATGGTCATATGTATGTATGCATGTATGTATGGTCATATGTATGTATGTATGTGTGTATGCTCATATGTATGTATGTATGGTCATATGTATGCATGTATGGTTATATGTATGTATGTGTGTATGGTCATATGTATGTATGCATGTATGTATGGTCATATGTATGTATGGTCATATGTATGTATGTATGCTCATATGTATGTTTGTATGTGTGTATGGTCATATGTATGTATGTATGTGTGTATGTATGTATGTGTGTATATATGTATGTATAGTCATATGTGTGTATGTATGCTCATATATATGTATGTATGTATGTATAGTCATATGTATGTATGTATGCTCATATGTATGTATGTGTGTGTGTATGGTCATATGTATGTATGTATGTGTGTATGGTCATATGTATGTATGTATGTGTGTATGTATGTATGTGTGTATATATGTATGTATAGTCATATGTGTGTATGTATGCTTATATATGTATGTATGTATGTATGTATAGTCATATGTATGTATGTATGCTCATATGTATGTATGTATGTGTGTATGGTCATATGTATGTCAGGATATTATTTTTGATTTATGATCCTTAGGGAGTTAAACTGTACTGTAATTTAGTTACACACTTGCTACAAGTTGTAAAGGTTGCTAAAAAAGTAACACTGTTGGTTACTTGTGTTTTATGGCCCTGTAACCTTATTTGGAGGTAAAACACATTTTGAAAATAAAGAAAGACATTCAGTTTGCATGATTTTCAGTTTGTACAAAATATCATCTCAGAAACTTTTAAAAAAATACATATATATCGATATCAGTAAATATCGGTTATCGGCTATAACAGCAATATTAATATCGGATATCGGTATCAGTCAGAATTTTTAGATCAGTGCATCCCTAATCTGCTAGTTCATTTGTGCCATCGTGTGACTTCAGTGAATCCGAACTAACCCTTTTTAAACACCAAAGGTCACAAATTAACAGAACGAGGCAACATTAGACCAGCAGCTCCTGCGTTCTGCAACACAGGAGAATCAGGAAAAATGACTGATTTCACCAGTGGAGTCTGGTTGAGTGAGCAAGAGATGGATAACTCGATTTCCTGTGATTTCCAGTCAGATGGCTACGTAATGTGTTGAAAATATTCTAAACGTAGCGTACACTTATGTTGATTTTTAAATGGAGCTTTTTCTAAGCACAAGCTTTACATACTACAAACTACTCTGTAAGGTCTAATATTTTTATATTTCTATCTCATAAAACATTTTCAAAGCCCTTTTTTTTTTTAAAAGAATTCGACAAAAAAGAAATCTCCTGAAGCTTTTTCTCGAGCCTTGAACCACAACTCACATCTTCATGAATAGAATATAATTAAAGTATATATTAATAATTAATTAATGATGATACGCTCTACACTGAGGGCAACTGTGAGGTGTGGTTGGAGCTAGTAGACGGACTTTGACTTAACCAACTTATTTCCAACCTCAAGAATTAATTTTTTACACCGTCTTCTCCTTCTTTCCTCCTCTTTAACTCCTGCATTGGCGAAACACATAATACAAATACTAAACATGCCTTCCAGGGACACCGCTGGTCAAAAACACCACAATCTATTTTTAATTAGCTTAAACGATGACTTAAGTAGCACAACAAAGCTGGCCATGATGACTATAATGGGACATTAGGCAGCTGTAGAACCCCGTGGACATTTAAACGCTGTGTCATTTTAAAAGTCTTCAGTTGATCCAGTTATGTGTTTTTCGCCTTTAGAGTGTTTTTCATCTTAATTGGTCAGTGCAGCAGGAGGAACCGTGTAATGGGTGGCTACAGAGCTCTCCAGGTGTGTTTACATGAGTTGGATTTGTTTACAGCGGTATCTAACAGTGCGAGTGTGAAATAGGCATGTTCCTCGACATATGCCTGCTGAGGCTGTATTCTTTTGTCTCTGTCTGTTCAAGATATTTCTGCCGTTTGTCATGCAGGGCTAGCCTCCGGGCTGCGGTTCTAGACATGAAGCCGAACAGGAAGAACCGGTTCCTTCTGCTACAGGAGAACAATCATAGTTTACTGCGCAATACCCTTCTGGTTCACTGTTCAGGTGCGTCCGGCGAAGCGAGGCTGAGTTTATGTGCTGCATCAACAGTGTATTTCTTCTTCTGTTGCCTGTGCGGTAAGTCAAGGACAGCGTGGAGATGTTTGACTGGAGGGAGCTTTGAGGCGCGTGGAAAAACAGAGTGAAGTGAGATTGAGGCTTTGCTAATGAGCTCCCACCAAGACTACAGCTACATGATATGAGGTGGAATCAGATTCATACATAGTCAATGAGGTCTCTTAAGTCCCTCATTTGTAGCACATTTCTAGTATCTTTAGTAATAATAGTTTTGTATTTATTTAGATTTTTGTGCTTAGATGCTGGCAATGTGACTCATAAAGATATAAATAACAACATTTACTACATCCTAAGCTTATATATATATTGAATTGTGTGTATTACTGATGCTGCTTATGGACAGACTGGCTCCATGTTGTTATTTCAGTGCTTTTGACACCGTCCGCCTCCACTCCCCCCGTGGGAATCAGATGTTTGGGCCGGAGGTTACAGACCTCACAAAGTAGAGCCGAATGAAGTTTGTAGACCTTCTTTGTCAGAGTTCAGAACTTTTTTTTTTTTCCCATTCATATGCAGCGCCATTGATTAATTGATTAGCAATGTCATAGATGGTGTTGCCTGACACATATATCCATTTACATATCAATGTTGCTGACAATAGGGCTGAACAATAGAGGAGATTCTGGTCAGTCCAAGGTTAAAGAAAGCAGAGGATTTCTTAGTGCTTAGACAGCAGAGTCTCTGTGTTCAGCATTATATCTTAAAAATGGACAACTGAGGACTTAAAGCCAGATGAGGCAGGAGTTTTATGTCGGTATAGATGCTAATATTTTTAAGCACTGGCTCACAGGCCACCAAATCCCTAAATCTGGTGGCCATTTTTGAATGTAGACAAGTTGCGGCTAGATGAGGAAACTACCAGAACACACCTTAGATGCATCATATTGTAGCCACTTAAACTCCTGTTTCCATTCACTCCCATGTTTTTGTTAAAGTTTTGTTATTTCATAGTCCATCTTTTGTGTTTCTGGTTCTTCTGAAAGGATCAATAGCTCAGTTTTGTTCATCGTTCCGATAGAGCGATGAACTAAAAGATGCAAATGAATTGGGGGTTTTTGTGGAGATATAATGTTGTGTTTGTGAAAGCTTGCAGCATGGGGATCAAACTTTGTTGCCAAAGGGGCCACTTACGTTGAGTATTTGGTGGCCACAGTAGTTCTTTGTGGCCACAGGCCATCAGGCCAAGGTTAATGTCTTAAACAGTATCTTTTTTATGTTAAATTAAAAAGTGAGGTGGATGAATTGGATAAGGAAACTTCCCTACCAACACAGCAAAATACAAGCTGAGGGTAACAAGCCAGGTAGTGTTGTGTAGACTATATATGACTATATAAAGTTGTATTTCTTTTATGCTACACACAAAATGCAACATATATACAGATAATGAATTCACTTCAGAAAGGAATAGGATAGAATATAAAACAAAATAAAGTACAGTTATTTACATTCATATACAACCAGGAAATCATTTTGTTGTGCATGTTTTTTTTTTTAAATTTGCATCAAGTTTACTGTAAACAGCAGCAAAAGATTGGTGTTGATAATAAGGTTGCTCTTTACATCAGATGTTCGATATCTTGGAAACATTGAGCTCGAGGCATCACAGATGTAAAAAGTCCTCCTCCCCTCACCCTGCTGGAGTCTTGCATGTCTGCGTCCCGTCAGCTCAGAGCGCAGGTTCAACATCCCGATCCGTCTTGTTGTGAGCAGTTTTCTCTGTGTGGCACCACAGTCTCTGGTTTCCCGTTATTTGTCCTGCAGTGGCAGTGTGGTCGAGCTGATCTGGCTGCGTGTTCAAAGGATGCCGACAGCATTGTTGATCGTCTCAGGGTCGGTTTTCTTTAATCCAAACCCCATGCTGCAGTTTCCAAAGCCTTTAAAAGAGAAGAGCAGCAATGGTTAAATGAGCTACTAGCCGTTGGTATAGTCAGTGTGATTATTGTGGTATTGGCCATTTATACATAAGCTCAACATTGTGACTGGAAGGAGCTTGAGAATTGTATTTTTCTTTATTATATTCCTCTTACTATATTCTATAGAAATCAAGGTAACCTGTCAAATAATAGTTGGGGCCTCTTGGCTGTTGTGAAATTACCTTTACCTGACTCCTTGTAACTCTTACTTAGATGCTTCCACCTTGTGAATAAATCATAGACTCTTTCTCTGTCTCGCCTTTAAAAAATTTAAAGGCAGTCAAAAATAAAAACTACTGCAGTCAGTGTGTGCCTGGCTGCTGGTTTAACTTGACAGTAGTCGAGCTGCGATTGGATAACCAGTCAAAGCCTCTTTACCCCTGTTCGCTGGGTGGAAGGAGAGAAAGTGGCGGCGGGATAGCTGAGGACCGTGTGGCGCCTGTGATCCACGGGATTACACGAGCGAGGCTGAACGCTGATGAGCATGGTGGCTGTTATGATGTCATTCCGCATGCATCAGAGTCTGCCAGCGACATAAGATGCTCTTAATCATTCATGGTCCCGTCACCACTCGTCTCGGTTTGAGCTGCAGTCATGTGGCACTTTGAGTGCTCGGTTACATAAAGGCTTCATCACCGGCTGGCACCGCGACTGAGGCAATAGTTCTCTAAAACAAACAATATAATACTTATTACCTCTTTGGGAATATTTAGTGCTCTAACATAAACATATTCAGCTATATGTGTGCGTTTTTGTGTTTATATTGGCAGCCGTGTCCAAGCAGTATGGCCCGTTTTCCTCCATGCGCCTGTAAAAAGAGAGCTGGGGTGGAATTTTGCCCCCAGCTGAACTGAGAGCTCGTGTGGTATGGGCCATACAGGCCAGACTGGAATCCCTGGTCAGCAAGTTGACTTCAGCTCAATGTATGAGCAAACACAGAGCTATGACTGTATGCTTTTCTATCTGTCTAGACACTGAAGTAAAAGACCTTTTTTTATCTTCATTTACTTAAGACTAAGTCGTATATTATCCTCCCTACGTTCACAAAGTCATTTAGAACGTCCACTCCAATCCATAATTCATCTTCCCACACCCCAAGAAGAATAAGTAAATGAAAACGCAAGATACAGTAAGGTAAAACAGCACAGAAAGGACTGAGTGTATAATTCCACTAAGTTCCAAAAGGAGAGAAAACAAGCAGTAATAATAATAATGATAGTAATAATAGGCTGAGATATTAGATTGTCATGTGAAGATTGGACGAATTCCATTTTGTTTGACAGCTCAACGTCACCCCTACAATTGAGTAAATCAACAAATTTTCCAAATTGTTCTATTGTTCAGTTTTTTAGCAATTAGAATTGTGATGGTGGATTCAAGATAGCAGATTTCTTTTGAAAAGTATGTAAATATCAGGGGTGGACGGTAACAAAAGTACATTTACTGGAGTACTGTACTATACTGTGCTTAGGACTTTTTCTTCACAACATTTAAAAGACAAATATTTTACTTTTGGCTCCCGATGCTTTCAACCATAGCTTCAGAGTCGGCAGATGAATTTTCTTTTCCTTTCTAAAATGCAATAGGCCATATGCTGTGTTCATCACAGGAGAAAAAACAATCACAGTAAACAACTCCTACGCTGTCAGCTGAGTTCATAGTGTTCGCCGCATTTTTTTGAACGGCTCAGTTTGAACTTGGCGGTGGTAATGATGGCTATAACAGATGAAGATTCCCCACCAGAGCAGGGGTTTTTCCTGCGTAGAGAATAACGAGGAGCTCCGTCAAATTTCATTCTGCCTCCAGGTCTCATCAAAACTGTGACGGGTGTCTTCAAAGAAAACAGTGCTGCATTCACGTGGATTCAGACAGATGGTAGACAGTACACCAGGTATTATTTTGGAAGACGAGATTAGGATGGTAGTGTCAGGTGAGGCCGGGAGAGTAACAGCAGACCTGTGGGAATCCACCGCTGACGCAAACGTTACTAATCATCAGTTAGAGGAAATGCTGAGTTCAGGTTACTGAGTAAAGCCGTTTCAAAAATATATGTTTTAGTCTCCTCAAATATACACACACATACTTTTGAATACATAAGTAGTATTATGTGTACGATGAGTACTCCAGTGCTTTAACTCTAGTAAAAAAGAAAAAGACTGAACTTTAACTTGTACTGGAGTAATATTTGACCAGGAGTATTTCTGCTTTGATTCAGGTAATGGAGTTGTGAACTTTGTCCACCTCTGGTTAATATCAGAGGTGTCACAAGTTCAGTATGAAATCAAAAGTTGATCAAAGTGAGTTTTCAGTTTCAATAGGCAAATCGAAAAGGCACAATTATGGTTTCTCGTAGTATTTCTCCTAGTACTACTAGCAGCATCCAGAGCGTGTCCAAAGAAAAAAAAAACACTTCAAAGATGACACAGCATAGCTTACCAGCTGTTATATCACAATATCCACAGGGACCGTCTTTTTAAAGAAGAATTTGAAAATGTAAATGGTAGCTGATCTGTTGATCTTTACAACTAAGGACTCTGTAGTCTAACAAAGGCATAGCAGTCAGTGCAAAAGAAAAAGTTTAAATCAAAAATTGAATGGAATCATGACCTTTGAATTGAAAAGTCAAGTTGAATTGTGACCCTTCTAATAGATATAAAGTTAACCCCAGTGTCTAACATTGTTTTGATGAAAGCATGTATAGACTTTCCAAAACAACTGCAAAAGGATGCATAAATGTTCCCTCTTTATGCGAAAGAACATAGTTACAGTTTAATTTGCAGAACACTGAAGCACTTTTTCAGATTTTTTTTTAAAACAGTCTCGGGAATGTTATTTTGAAACAGTAGAATGCACATGACACTGCCATTCTTCATGATTTATCTTTTAAATAGTGCTGAAAGGCTAGAAGAGAATATGACAGGCCTGCCTGCAGGCCGTACTTCATCTTTTGTCATGCCCACAATAATGGGGTCTTGATGATCCTGGGGGGGGTTTGAAACTATTCCTCACCAAACTTTAAAGGGGCCCCAAAAGACATAAAAATGGGCCATTTCCTAGAATGACTTAAGGTGTGAAGTTTGCACCGTTTGATATTTGAGCACCCACTGATATACTTTCTGCTGAGGTTGAATGTCTTGGAGTGACGGGGCACATCAAAAGCATTCCCCCTCTGCTGCAGCACTGTGGCGATTGTCTTATTGCCCTGCATGTGGCCACTAGGAAGGGCTAATCCATCTGAATGAGCTGATCTCTCCATGTAGGGGATAAAATCTTTCTCTCTGTGTGTCTCCGGCCAGCTTAGAGACAGGAAGCTAGCTTGGTAGCCTGTGCTCGGCTCTGACGTTGCCATAGAGAAATACAAAACTGGGGGCAATGGGGAGGAACTTATCAGTTGATGAGTTGTCTTGAGTGGTCAGTCACACATTCAGAAAGCTTTTTGTGCAGCATATACTAATTGGATACTGCACAAAGCATGAAGCAAGGAAGGCTTTGGCTAATAATAGATCATACTGCATTAATCTAACCACTATGAATCAGCTAAGAGGGACTTTGTTGGCTTGTTTGCTTTGCGCCATAATCTTATAATTTGGCACCGAGTTGCTGTTTAAATAGCTTTCGTAACAGTAAGCCCATTCCAGTTGTCACATTCAAGGGTGTGAACTTGGACTCGAATGGCTTTTACAATAGAACTTGAAAATAAGCTTTTCAAGTACTATTGTCAATGCATTTGCTATTTGTCTGGCCTTCTTTTGTGCCGTCTTTGTTGTTGTCGAGACAGAGCATCTCCCCCATTAGCACCACCAGAACATGCTGAAGAAATCTTGAATGAAGTTGTTGAATATAGATGATAAAACCTTGGCAGAGGATAGAGTTCAGCTCTCTTTGGGGATGATCTCTCTTTTGAAAGAGGGGCGAACAAAAAACAGCACCAGCTTTTATCATCCATCAAGCCCCCCTCTGTTCCCTCTAGTGCTACAGTTGCCTTTCCAATTGAATGGGTTCTTGTCAGAGATGCAAATGTTTTCATGGGTGACGTTGCTTTGGAAAATTGTTGAGTGAAGCCCCCATTCATTCACAGTGGGGATACGCATACAGGCCCAGAGCGTGGGCTCCGGCTCCAGTTTGAAAACACTGAGAATGATGGGATTGCTGTCTGGCTAAAACAATTGAGACCCTTGTTAATGTCAGTAACACATGGAGCTAGTGGACTGTGGCTAGCACATACTGTAAGTGGGTGTTTAAATCTCTTCTCTACTGTTCTGTTCTAGTCTGTTTTAAGATCATGTTCCAAGGCTTTAAGGGATAGTTTGGATTTTTTGAAGTGGGGCTGTTTGAGGTATTTATCGCTAGTCAGTGTATTACCTACAGTAGATGGCAGTTTGCACGCCCCCAGTGTGGAGAAGCAACAGGAGCACCAGTGTAGGAAGCTATGACATATACTTCTATGGACAGGGTCAGCAGGAAAAGGAATTTTAGCCCACCTAAAAGAATCTATATCAGTTTAAGTGTATGCTATATTTAGAACATTTTCACAGTTTTACCTTGCTGTCAGACAGCATTTTCTGACAGGAAACTGCTGTTTTATAAGCCAAATTGTGCTCTGTCTCACTCAGCCAGACTCCATTGGTGAAATAAGTTATTTTACCTTGCGTTTCTGGCTAGATCAGATAGTGTGTGTTATTTTGTGACTTTGTTGAACTGATCTAACACTTAAAACCCACAGTCACACAGTAACATAAACAAATTAACAGGTCGAGGCAGCAGTAGACCAACAACTTCTTTGTGCTGCGAGGTAAAACGAGACAAAGAGACAAACAACATTTGGCTTGTTTAACAGCAGTTTTCCATCAGAAAAGACTCTCTGAAAGCAAGGTAAAGCTGTCAAAATATTCCAAATATAGCATATAACTAAACTGATACTGATTTTTTTGTTTGTTTGTTTTTGGATGGGCCTTGTTTTTGGCTGTTGTTGACCCTGCCCACAGCAGTACATTCCTTAGCTTCCGCGGTGGTACTCGTCTTTGCTTCTTTAAACTGGGGGCATGTCGACTGCCATCAAAGGTAGTTAATACACTGACTATCCATGCGTGCCTTATACAACCCCACTTTAAATAATCAAAACTATCCTTTAAGTCACCGGTGACTTAGGGACATTTTGGTGTAAGTACTTATAAGAACCATATTATCAGCTTATTGAGTCAAAGATAATCATTGCAAGTACAGGATCAGAGTGACCTGCGTTAAATCAAGAGCATACTGCTTTCCTCACATGAAAGTGCCTTTAAGCCGTGACTTGGCTCTCGCTAAAGAATGTACTGAGAGTTGCTGATTAATGTGTATTCACTGACAGAACAAAAAATTGTGTTTGAGGTGCTTAAATGTCGCTTCCAAGGCTAAAGAGACAAATTTGAAAATTGAGAGAAAAACACAAAGACCTGGCGGTAGAAATGTTTTATCTATTGTCTGTAGGAGGGTTAGAACAGAGTCTATCAGATCTGGACTTTCTGAGCTGTGCTGTAAGTCGATCTGTGCTGAAGAAAAATGCTGTTCCACTTCATTCTTTTTTTTTTTTTTCCTTCTTCATTCTTTTATTCCTGCCAGCTTGAACTGCTCGGGCTCCCAGTATCCTGTGTCTTGCCGGTTATGTAACAGTCTGAGGCCTAAATGGGAACTAAAGCACGGCAGTGACAGCGGACACTGCATCCACTTCAAAAACTGAATGCGACAGCAGCCTATTAGAATTTTTTAGAAAACGCTCAAAAATGTACCGGAAGACTTGTAGAGATGCATTTGAATGAGAACTTATTTTACCTTGGTCAACTTCACTGGGAGGGGGGGGGGTGGGGGTTTATCACTGGTTTTAACTGAGGTGACGGTGCTGTGAACTTTGTACCAGTAAGCTTTTCTTCACCATTACATAACACCCTCACAGAACCACTCAAGTGAGGCTTCATTTTGAAGCCCTGGCGATAAAACTTTCCGTACTTGAAGGAGAATAGGACAGAATGAGCTATGTGATAGTGGGCGATGAGAAATATATAGACGAAGCACTTTATAGAAGTATTTAAAGTACTATTTCACATTTTCATCTGAATAGGATGGTACCGAGTGTTAATTGCCTGTTTCCACTTTGCTTGCCAAGGTGCATAGCTAGGTTTGGTTTACATAAGCTCTGATGTGACTTTAATGATCTCTATTCTTCTTTGCAGGCTAACCCAACAGTAAGATGAAACCAGAGCTGGAGGATCAGAATGGCTGCACACTTTAAACACCTGGAATTATACTTTCTTTGACAACATCTCACAAATTTGCCAAAGAATTTTGGAAGGAACTCTCCTGAACTCCTACAGAACCTCGTTTCATTTCTTTCTGTGGATTATAAGTAACAGACTGCCATCATGCCTATTCTCAAGCAGCTGGTGAACAACAACCAGTCGAAGCGGCGGTCTCGGGCCGACCTGACCGCGGAGATGATCAGCGCTCCACTGGGTGACTTCCGCCACACCATGCACGTTGGCAGGGGAGGAGACGCCTTCGGGGACACTTCATTTCTTAGCTCTCGATCGGGGGAACCTCCCAGGGACCCGGACACAAAGCAGGGCTCCCCGGGCCCCAAGCCAGGGCTGCTGTCACGCACCTTCAGAAGCAGCAAGCGCTCGCAGTCGGTAAACCGGGGGGACAAATATGAGTACAACATGATGGCGTCTTCTGGGGGCTCATCCACGTACGTGAAAAATGCCATATCCCTGCCTTACCTAAACGATGAGGACACAAACAGAGGACACCAACTGCCAAAGAGCGTTTCCTCAAGCCCCATGAAGAGGCTGTCGGAGATCGAAAGTAAGCCGGTAAATGGAGCAGCAGCGATGGCAACAATGGACACGGAGTTCGACGAGCGTAATTTTGGCGAGCTTACAGATTTGCCTCCATCCCTGCCTAAGGGAGGTGGAATGAAGCACGCAGAGTCCATGATGTCCTTCCACATTGATTTGGGGCCCTCCATGCTCGGGGATATCTTAAGCGTGATGGAGAAGAAAGGCTGGGAGGATGATGACCTCGGCTACGAAGAGGGCAAGGGTAGCGAGGGCCGCGCGTCACCCTCCCTCATTCCCCACATAGATGATGACGACGCGGAGGAGCAGGCGCCTGCGAGGCCACCTCGCAGCATGTACCAGCAGAAGCCCGTGGTGGATCCGTACACCCCGGAGCTACACACCAGGAACAACCACCACAACATGGATAGCTGCTCTCTGTCCAGCGCCGGCTCAGCCATCGAGGAGAAACCTCAGTACCACCTCCATGATGGCGACACAGACAGTGCAAAGTATAGTTCGCCACGTGGGGAGGACGACAGAGATTTCACCTTCATGGATGACGACGATGATGAGATTCGAGTGTAGGCCAAACTGGTATCCCTGCCATAAACGGTCCTGTGGGACAAGAATGGAGACCAGGCGTTGGGAGGCGATCACGAGCTGGGAAAGACAAGGGAGGGAGTTAGAGGCAGGGCCACATCTGCTTAAGCTTCTTTTAGATCAATCTAATCTCTGTACACTTTGTTCAACATCATAAATAAAACCAATCAAGCCTTATTCACTGTGCTGTAGCAAGGAGATGTGAGCAGAGTGCAAACAGACTGGTTCACAAAGCCGAACTCTCGAAAGGTTTGACTTGTTAATTGTTGAACATTTTGGCAAAATCAAACTCTGAACTCATCATTGGGAAACGCTCCAATTTCAATTAATCCCGGCCCCCTTGTTCCAACATTGTCCTTCAATGTTGCAATAACAAAAGAAGAGAAAGCAACAAGTCATTGGTTATGAGCAACACACTCGTTTTAAGAATTAAAATGTGACCACGAGGTTAGAGAACCAAACCCCTGCTGTCAATCACATGAATATCACATTTGGAGTGTGATGTGTGAGGTGAGGAGAAATGTATGTGAGGTCACAAACATGGTGTGGTTGTGTACTTGCAGATTCTGAACGAGGAAGAGGGAAAAAGACAAGAAGTGAAACTGAGATAGCTTTGAAATCCAGTTGTGTGGGAGTGACCATGGAGCTTCACTTGCCAATTTGGCATAGACACTAAATAGATAAAGTAGTTAATTCTTTTGTCCACATCTGACTTTATGGGGTGATTTCTGCTATTTTTTTACCTTTATTTTATGTACATACAGTATCTGAAAGTTGGTCTACTATTGTGGAGCCTGTTGAGTTTGGTAATTCATTACGTTAGTATGATTATGCTGCTGGCTCTCTTTGGCAAGGTCTTAATTCTTTTAATTCACAGACAGCTGTGGTATTTATTCATTCATTTGCATAAGGGATGAATCATTCTTAATGTGCACTGTTAGGTCTTAAAAGTTTTGATTTGGAGTTTTTTTTTTTTCCTGATATGTTTAAATTTCTTACGAAGACTTCTTAATGGCACTACAGAGTGAGCCAGGTTCTTTCTGTAGAAGTTTATGTGGCACTTAATTATTGGACTCAAGTAGACATTAAATTGTCTAAATCACATCACTCCAGCTATCACTGTCATGGTAACGCTGTATTAGGTGACAATGATGTAAAAATGTGAATTGTCTAAAGACAAGGGGCCTTTTGTATGTCTTGTGTTCGGTACTTTTGTTAAAGCTACTGCAAGGATTTTTTTTAAGCTGGTTATGAAGTTGTCTTAATTTAATAATGATGCGCCTGTATGACCAACATAAGCCAAACTGACCATCCGCAAGAAGATTTTTGACTTTATATTTAGTGGTCATGGTGAAAATACTACTGCTTTTGTCCACAGGGGCCTCCAGAATCAACAAAATATAAAAGTTCCTTGTAGTAGCTTTAAACAGCACAACGGAAGTGATGATTGTGGTGAATTGTGTGTATTATTGTGTTATACGTCTGATTCCACATCATTACTGAGGTTGGCAGGATAAGCAGGTCAGCAGAGAGAGTTTGAAAGGGAGTTGCTGCAGTAGAAAAAATGGTTATATGATAATTAATAGTCATGGCTCCATCCCAAACACGCCTCTGCTCTCAAGACACGTGTTTGGGCTCGTCTCTAAGGGAAGAGAAAGGATGTAAAAACATGTACAAAGTGTTATTAGAGCACAGCTACTTGATAGATGGGCATCAGGCATGTCTCGGGGCAACGAGAGTGACATATTTCCTGAACTGGCCCTGCAAGTGATAATATTCACCTCTTCTTCGCTATCCCAAATCACACAGTAGGAACAGATGATTAAATCAACCAATCACCCAGCCTTTCCCAGTCTTCTCATTAAATGTGCTGGATTACTGGCCCCCAACCAGCTGGAACTACTCCAGGAACAGCAGGGTCAGGGACAGACAGGTGGGCTGTTTCTCTTCGGCTTTTTTTTTTGTGTGTGTGTGTGTGTTTAGTTGGCTAAGCGACAGTGGTGTCCTCCAGGTTACTTTCAGTTATAAATAAGGCAGAAAGAGTGTACTCTCCTCTCTGGTATCCATGATTAATGTCTGACCTTTTTTTTTTTTTTTTTTTTTTTTTTTTTGTTGTCTCAGAAAACTAATTGCCACGTTTGACAAATGGGAGCTTTGGATTTCCTGTTGTGGCATTGATGCAGGGGCGTGTACATAGAATCAGGATGCTGTGCCATTCTGCCTTGGGTTATTTTAATGTTACGGAAACTTGTCCACAGTTCTGAAATTAACCGCGATCTGGAGGAAATCGCCAAGTATGTTCTAACCATATTACCGGATAATGTTAGCAGGATGTTGGATTTTGTTTATTTTTTACCTGTGTATAGACATGCAGTATGATTTGAGTCGGATCTCTTCTATATTTTGATGTAAATGGGCCAAATTTTACTGTCTTTTACTCTGATTGATCCTTTGTGAAATATGTGATTTGTGGATTGTTTGGGCAGCTGCAATCCGTCACGTTCATCACTAAGAAATGAACACTTTAAAGCGACAATTCACCCCAAAATCAAAAATAATACATGTTTTTCCTCTGGCCTGTAGTGCTATTTATCCATCTAGATTGTTTAGTGTGAGTTGCCTTCTCTCGAATATAGTAGAATTAGATGGCACTCAAGCTTGTGGTGCTCAAAGCGCCAAAACAATACATCGGAAAAACACAACAGCAGTGTCTCTTTGAAATTACTCACAAACAAAGTGCCATCTAGCATCATCGTATTCAGGAGAACGCAGATATCTCTATGGCTGATATCTCTAAAACTCTGATCTTGATGGATTTGGATAAACAGCACTACAGGCCAGAGGAAAAATCTGAACTTTTGATTTTAAGGTTAGCTGTCCCTTTAAAAGAGAACACTCCTTACTTGCCGTTGTTTTAATCATGTAATGTAAATATAATTTGTGCCATCAATGATTACAGTAAACAATCTTTGTTATCAGCAGTGTGAGCAAAGTGTTCATAGCGTGAGAACCAGAAGAATGTTAGTGGCTTTAACACTAAAACAGCACATTTGTGGCCGAACTGTATTTGCAAGTACGACGTTAAAATCGTCCACCAATCTGGCTACACAGGCTGGAGGAATTTGGGCGAGGTAAATAGAGAATTATGGGGAAAGTATGCTAAATTGCGCTGAGATACTTTATTGTAATTGTCTTAACTTTCTGGCATTTAACATGTTTCTCTGTGGGAAACTCCTAAGTAGGCCAGAATAAACCATATAAAGGACTTTGCAAATACTTTCTGCCTCAGGTCTGCTTAAAAAGTTTTCCATGCCCTGACAGAAGTGGTTTGGTGAGTGGCAAAAAAAAAAAGATAAGGACTGCGAAAAACAACTGGCTCAAAGTTCAGCTGTAGAATGTTTTCACTTTTTTTTTTCTATTCGGTGGCTGTAGTGTTATGCCAAGTATGTACTGTTTTCTTTTCCTATTCCTTATTCTGGTTTTACAGTATATTAATATATTTACCTTCCTCACTTTCCTTTCTTTGAAATAACAGCTATATTTTTCAATAAAAGAGAAAGCTGGTAATCTTTAACTGTGGCTCAGCTGCTTTTGTTTAATCTCTAATAAGTCTGTCACCGCAGGAGGCCGCCTTGTTTTCAAAATCTTTTGCAGGTTTGTTCACATTCTGCTTCCAGGATGCTCGCTGAAATCTGACCTTCAAGCGGACCCAAGAATTTTTACCGAGGGAGCCGCTGAACGAGATCCAGCCACGTCCACGGTTTAACAAACACCCACTCCGAGTGGATTATTCTGCACAAATAACCCTGACATGAAAGACAAAACCTTGTTTAACAGATTCAACTTTACAAGCAAGATGAGACTTGTTAGCTAATTAGAACCCTGCAGCCCGACGCTGATTTTAACTGTCTGTAGAGCCTGGTTGAAAAAAAACATAAACACGCTTAAAACACTCAGATATACTGTAAAGATATTCAGGTTTCAAAGAAAACTATTTTTACTTTCTTGTATGCTTCAGTTCATTCTGTGTCTGTGCAGAAGGGGAGGAAACATAGCTTAAATGGTGCATTCATGATGAATTGAGAGAACAGTAGATTAACTGTACAGATGGAATACATCACAGCTTTTTTCTCTTTCTTGTTTTTCAAGCATAAAACCAATTTGTCCATTTGATGGCCATCTGGATATGTGATGACATGCAGTATTATCTCCATTATTCCCACATTTAAAGGGAAGATTCACCACTTCACACATGTATGTCCAATCAGTGTCAATTAAAGCGATAAATTCCTCTGTGTGTGCGCTTTCTTGACTGAGAGAGCTCGCTGAGCCGTGCCGGCGCTGCCTACATGTACCAGGATGCATTGCACATAAGCTTTTGAAACCCACGTTGCAGCGCATCACCGCCTTAGTTGCCTATAGTTGTTTTTTTTCATCGGGCCAAAACATAGCATTAGGTGACAAAAAGACTCATCTAGCACGCCACCAGGCTACTTTAGAGGCAGAGACTAGAAATCCAAGCTGATTTGTAGTTCTTCATTACTATGACACCAATGAAAGCAGGAAGAACAACAGATTTTGCTGCAGGAGAGTGTTTTGAAAAAGGTCATAATAAATAGCTGTCTGAATAATTAGCTTTTTAGATAAAGAAGTAAAATAAGTTGGATATTGGTTAAGTCAGATTGTATAAGATACCAAGTCAGCTAACAGACAGGTGGCACATTTTTAAATATGAAACTTTCTTGTGCTTTCCTTGAATTTTTAATCTTAAGGAAGCATAATGGTCGGTTGTTTTAGCACAATAAATGTGATGAAGAAGTGAATTAATCATTTTGAGTATATGCATATAAATATGTAATTTACCACAACTTTACAAAAGCTCAAAAATGCACCTTGAAAATTCTTTAAAAGTACTTCAGTTTGACTTTGGAAAAGGTGCCGGAAGCCCGTTAATGCAACACACACTGAGGAGTTCATCACATTTACCATCAGCACCAACTTGACACCCACATGGAAAGTGGTGAATTTTATCTTTAACTTACATTCATTTGTTATCAGTGGGTCTGAACCAATATAGCGGCACACACATGTCCCATGTCACCTCAGGACAGTTTCACATTTTCATGTGAGAGTGAGATGAAGACGGTCTTTACATACCAGCTTAAACAAGGGAGACCGAAGGGGAAAATCCTGAATTTTGTTTGAATAATTTCTGAAGAGTTCTCCCTAATGTAAGTCTGCCTAAAGTCATCTATTTCAACTAAGTACACTTACGCAAGTTATTTACTTAAGTACAATATTTACTCATGGTTCATTTTATGCTACATTATACTTTACTACTTGTAGTTACTTTATAAATACTAGTATTTAACATAAACATATGATCATCTGATAAAATATTATATATATGATAAGACATGGTTATTGTATAACACTAACTTTTACACAGTTGATGCTTTTACTTTCAATACATTTTGCTGGTAATACATCTGTGCTTTTATTTTGGTAAGATTTTGAATGCAGAACTTTTACTTGTAACAGACTATTTTTAAATTGTGTTGCCGCTATTGTTAGTTAGTAGAAAAGGATCTGAATATTTAATTATATTTCTTAAAAAATAAATAAAAATGGACAGAAGGTTTAGCAGATTTCAGGATTACCTTGGTTGCAAAACTTTTGAGTGCTCAAGGAAAACCAAAAAAGAGCTTGTGGATGTACTTGCTCATAGCTGTGCCACCATCGCCATCTAGTGTCACGTTTGTGTTACTGCAAGTTCAGGTCCTGGATTGTTTTTCTGCAGATTCGACGTGCAGGTGAGGATGTATTAATGTTTTCTGAGTCTAAAGTTTTGATCAAATTAGAGGAGGCTGATTCTGCTGCTGTCATATGAACCAGTGATGTTTTTTCTCAGACAGATGCTGAGCATGATGGGAACATTTTTAAGAGATTTGTTATTTTCATGTGTATAGCCAATAAATAATATGTTTTGGTTCAAATCAAGAGTGGGGGAGGATTATTTTGTCACTTAATTATCCTCCAATATTACATTGTGGCAACAGGTGGTCTTAGATCTTGTCCACTTTAGTCTCCCTGGTGTCCATACCGTGCCATTACTGACTTTAAGAGGGATTTCAGCCTTCTTTTCTTCCAAACAGACCCTCTTTTTTTACTTACTTGCGTCAGGCTGTTTGCTGTTTGTTTGGCGTTCGGAAAAGCAATATTCTGCAAATACACAAAGCTCATGCTGATCCCTCAGACAGGTCTGCAGGACAAACTATTCATGGGTTTTCAATCCTCATTCTCACGTAACACAGCTTTCACAATGTGAAAGTGTTTTTGTCTGCATCATAATATATAAATGTTTTCCTTGGGAGTATAAGCAAAATTAAGGGCGCGAGAAAAAGCCAACTCATGTTTTCACTGACTTATCTCAAGCACTTCCTTCAGATTTTTTTCTTTATTATTATAATATAGATTTGGTCATAGTGCTGCAGTTATTTTTGTTTCTTCTCACTTCTCACTCCAGAAATAGTCATCGTTTTGTCTTATAAATTGCCAGAATCAAGAATAACAGTCGTTTTTTCATGTTTATATCCTCTAAAACTAAAGCCACCAAATGTCTCCTAATCGCCAGTAACGCTAATATCCTCCCCTCATGGCTTGTCATTTGCACAATACAGCAAAAAGCATACAAAACGCATTTTGCATGGACGGCTAAGAGGATTTCTAAATTGTGCTTTCAGTAATGTCTCGTCTTTTGTTTCAGTCTGAGGGAGGACAAATAGCTGGATCAGAATGGTGACTCAGTGGAGCGACCACGTGGGACAGCCTGTGTTCTTGCCAGCAAGATGAAAATCCTACTGAAAAATTAATGTCTGCGTGTTCCGCTGTAAATATTTACCCTGCTTTATCTCTTGTTTGATGTTCCCCGTCTACTTTACAGCATGGTGTCTCATGTATCTGTTGAATGTCTGAATTAATCAACCAGAGGGACGTTAAGATCATGCAGCTGTTTGTTTTCTCACAGTTTCTTGAAATGCTCTTCTGAAACTCTTATTCTGTGTAGTTGGATAATAAAGTTTTCTTACCGAAGACCAAAATGCGTACCTCTGGGTTCATGGGAGGGCCATAAAGAGAACAAATCTGAAAAAGAAGAAAGAAAAATAAAGGAGAACTAATAAAATACTTAGTAATACAAGAATAAATAAGTGAACAAATATAAAGAGAAATAAATAAAAGAATAAATATGTGTGGAAAAATTTTCATTTCATTGTTGTTATGTTACATTTATTTATTCATTGATATGTGTATTTTTTTAAATGTGGAAATATAAAGAGAAATAAAATAAAAGATAAAGACATGTGGGAAAAACTATTCTAATTATTTTCATTAATATTCACCTTTATTTGTTAATTTATTTAGATTTTTTTAGATGTATTTATTTATTTTTGCATATAAATTAATTTAGTAATCATTGATTTATTCATCATAAATAAATGGAATTTATTTACTTACAAGGAAAAGAAAAAACATTAGGAACTGTTACCCTCCTCTTTATATTTCCTCCTTTTTTTCTTATTCTTTTACAGATTTCTTTTTTTTTTTATGGCACCTAATGACTCCATAGGCTTTACCTGCTATGAAATGATTCTTAAACACTAATATATATCACAATAGAAGGTCCTGTATCAATGTAGAGGGATCAATAATTATACAGTAATAATTATCATAGAGACAGAGGACATACATTTATGTTTGTGTATATTTGTACATATATATATATATGTGTGTGTGTGTGTGTGTGTGTGTGTGTGTGTGTGTGTACTTTATCTTATTTTATATTTGATCCTCTTCTAAGAAAAAGGGACTCACCCTCTGCTCTGTAATCGTTCATATGAACCATCAGTCCTCTTCGTCGTCTAAACCATCATCAGTGAATGGAAATCACTGTCAGCAGCAAACGGCGCATCTCAGGGTCACTGCAGAAACATTTGATTAACACTGAATTAATTATGCAATTTAGCTTTTCATGAGTGCACACTACACCGTGTCTATAGTTTAATAACTATCACAGATAAGTATCTCTCCTGAAGTCTTCTGACCTCAGTGTTCTGCAATGCACTGAGCTGAACACACTTGAAATGAACAATGAAAGTGGAAGACGGGCGTTGGCCTTTGAACAGTAATGACAAAACAAAACCAGCGATAGTTATAACAACTGACACAGAGGTGAGACACAATGATAAAGGACAACAGAGATATTGTAGAGGATGAATTTGGTCTGTAGAGACTTTTAAGATTTTAGGTTTTGATGTCATTAAAAAGAGAAAAGGTTTGAGTGCACAGACAAAAACTGTTCCTGACCAGTAGATGGAGCCATTGGTTTTTGTCCAGCCAGACTAGAGGCGCCTCTGGCATCTAAAGCATGACACTACACAGACTTACATACATTATTGAGGTTATAATGTGTTGGGATCCATTTTTGTTCCGAGTATCAATCTTCTAAACTGCTGATTCCCACCAAAACCTTTCCCTGCTGCTCTGATTGCTGTGATAGTGATAGTTTGGAGTGCAGTGTCAGCTGTTACACCCTCAACATGATTCTTACAAATCACTGTTGCACTAACTTCACATGACCCGGAAACTCTCTGTGAAAACAGCTGTGTTCTCACAGCGCGGAACGCACTTTTAACGGCCAAATCATGAAATGAAATGTTGACGTTCTTCTAATTTTGCTTGGCATCGGCTGAAGTTATTTTATCATGTGAACATTTCTGCTTTGCTTGGAGGAGAAGCACGAGGACAAACAAATTCAAGGCTGTCAGATTTTCTCAGCCATTTACGATGAAGTAATGGTTTCCAGGTGTTAAAAGAGATTCTTCTATCGTGGAGGTCATCTCGGCTGATTAAGTTCTTCTGTTACGTTCGCATCATGCCACACATCTGCTCGTGGCAGAAACTTATTGGAAATCAGATGTTTACATAAACACAGATACAGATTGATATTTATTCTGCAGAAGCAATCACACGTGTGAAATCAAACAGCTGTGAAGGACTTAATGGAATTCAAACTGTGAGCTGTTTAATAGGAAAACTAATGATGCTGTAAAATGTTTCATTTGACTTTCACTATTCATATTTCAGGATTTCTAAGGACTTTTTTTCAAATGCCATGGGTGTAATAACACGTAAATAATGCAATACAACATATCTAAATACTGGAATCCATGAGAGGCATTTGAAATGGTGATCCATTCTCTGAACCTGATCTAAACTGTTTTCTCTCCTGTGTTTATGACTTAATTACAGGTGGAACAAAGGTTTTGCCAAGATAATCTTTTAGAGTTTGTTTTTTCCCTCTGCGATACAGGTGTGTGTGTCGGTGTGTGTGTGCTGGTTTGTAATGTTCGTGTCAGCCACAAGAAGCTGAATGCACCACTACCTGGTGCAGCCACTTAGGCTAACGCTAACGGCAAATTAGCGTCAATTAAAATACAGTTCTGGCCGAATGACAGACATGACAGCAGCGTTACATATCATGTTAACACACGATCTATACAACTTGTGTTTAGAGAGCCCGGAGAAATTAAAACTCATTTGGAAGACAAGAATGATGTTTTTTGCCCTGTTTAAAACACGGGGTAGTGATGCACTTTAGCCTCTTGTGGCCTGAAAGAGCATGACAACAAAAACACTTTGAAAAATGATCCTGACAAAGTTTTTCACCTGCCAATTTTCTTAAACTGTTTTCACAACTTGAAAAATGATTGTGATTGTTATTCTGATGTTCCGAGGAGCTTAGAAAGATTGTACTGGCAAACCCTTTTTTTTCATCTCTAAAGTCATAAACATAGGAGAGAAAAAAAAACAATTTAGATCAGGCTTAAATAATGGATCACCACAATTTTTCTCAAGTGCCTCTCAGGGATTCTGTATTGAATTCCTTTTTTCCAAATATTTCAGTTATTTGACAGTCCTCACCACCAGCACATTTTGGCAGCTATTCCTCTAAAAATGAACTTGGCGATGGCTGACTTTAACTCGAATTTGGCGCTCAGTGGGTTGTAATTTTGAGGGTTAGGATTACAGATCATGTGTTTCTAGAGTGATTGCTGAGGAGAACCTCTTATGTTGAGCCCTTTAATGTAGCGTCACTTAAATGCACCTTTGAGCAAACGGTGAAAATCTTTCGCAGGCTGATCAGCGATCATTTCTTCCTTTGTTTAGTCTGAGCAGGTTTGTATTCCTTGTAATCCACCATTTTATCCTTGGCACAATTGTATTCGCAAGCAAGCAGTAAAGGGAGAATGTGTACATTGTGTAATTCATAAAAGGAAAGAAATACATTGAAATAACAGCTGGAACGACTGGATTTGGACTTGGTCGGTTATTTTTGGCTCATGTTCCCCGAGGCTATCGCTTTCATGTGATATAGTACTGTGCATGAGATTTTTTTTCTTTTTTGTATTACTCTGTATGTGAACATGATGGGGAGTTGCAATGCGGAGGGTGTGATTGCAGCGCACTCTGAGAAAAACACACCAGTTTCAAGTATAGACTGTCACCGAGGGGTCTGAAGCCAACCACGTGCACCTCAAACACTTAAATATTTAGTTTAGTTGTGCCGAGCCGGTCTGAGCCAGCCAATTAATCTCTTCAAATGAGAGAGTGGTCAAACAAACCAAGATGGGTGCGTAATGAAGCCAGTACCTTAGTGAGTGTGTGAGTGTACGTAGAGTTGTGATTGAGCTTAGTGCAAAGTACATCTAAACAATGACTGACTACATGAGGGAGATGCTTAACAGCTACAGTTGTTTCCTCAGCTTGCCAAAATGTTAAAAGACTCTTTGATATTGAAACTCACTGGGGCTCTGGGGGGCGTGGGAGCTGGCTGGATATGAAAAAAATATGCAAAAAGTGCCCCCTGGGGTGTCCTTCTAGTGGATGAAATGTGATAAATTGGACAAAACAAGATAAAGTGCCCTCTAAAGCTCCCTTCCAGTGAGCAAGACATGGTAAAGTGTCATCTAGGGTTCCCCTTCAGTGGACAAAAGGTGATTACATGGACAAAATGTGATAAGGTCCCCTCTAAAGTGCCATTCCAGTGGACAAAATGTGATAAATTGTCCTCTAAAGTGCCCTTACAGTGGATGAACCATGATCAAATGCCCTCTAGTTTGCCCTTCCAGTGGACAAAACATGATATGGTGCCCTCTAGGGTGCTCTTCCAGCGTACAAAACCCGATAAATTGCCCTCTAAAGTTCCCTACCAGTGGGTGAAACATGATGAAGTGCCCTCTAGGGTGCCCTTCCAGAGGACGAAACATGATGATGTGGACAAAACATGATATGGTGCCCTCTAGGGTGCCCTTCCAGTGTACAAAGCGTGATAATTCGCCCTCCAAAGTGTCCACCAAGTGGACAAAACATGATAAAGTGCCCTCTACAGTGCCCCTCCAGTGGACAAAATGTGGTCAAGTCCCCACTAAAGTCCCCTTCCCACGGACCAAACATGATGAAGTGCACATACCCCGCTGCATGCAGCTGATGCCCTTATATTTTCCGCCCCTTAGTCTACCATTGCTGAATCTGTTTCTAACCTCCATCGACATATAGGTTGATTTTGAAAGCTGTTTGAAATTATCCATCATGTCAAGGTCCAAGGTCTGGTACTCATAAATTATAATTAATGAGTCTGGCAGGTGTTTTTTTTTCACAGGGCATCTCAGTCATTTTTAGCTGAGTAAGCACATTTAAGTGACGGGATAACAGACGCACATTAAGGGCTCACAGCGGAGGACTCTGGAATAACAAAAGTTCGGAAACGGCCCCCTTGTGTAGGTTTGAGTGCCTGGACGACGCCTTTTTTTCTAGCTCTGGTTCTTTCAAGCGAGTTTCAAGCCCTGGGAGCCCTCAAACAAATGGGAAAACCGTCATGGACGTTTGTCCAGGTGGTACAATTAACCATTGGCCTCCTGTTTTTAAACTTCTCTTCATGCTTCAAATATTGCGAGTGAGCATTCCAACATGGCATCCAAGTTTAAAGCTGAATAACAGTGAAAAAAGGGACCCACCTTCTGGTCTTTAATTGTTGGCATTAACCCTCAGTCCTCCTCGTAGTGTAACCCAGCGTTAATGAATGGCAGCTGATGTAAGCAGCAAACGGTGGAGGTCGGGATCACTGCAGAAACATTTCAGAAACACTGAATTAATTATGCAGTTTAAGATTTCATGAGGGCATAGCACACTCTGTCTATAATTTAATAACTATTACAGATAAGTATTTCTAAGTCTTCTGATCTCACTAAGTGTGGACACAATGCGATGCGCTAAACTCTTCCAGTGAAAGTGGAAGAAAGGAGTTGGACTTAGAAGTCTTTACTAGAAGCACAGACGGTATCATACTTAGTGGACAGAACCTACGGGTCTGATAAAGTGAAGGCAATGCAGGGGTGCCTTAAACCTGTATTCTTTCTAATTGCCAGCAGATGGTGACGCCACTGGTGTATCAGGAGGAATTACACTGATCAGCCACAACATTAAAACCACTGACAGGTAAAGTGAGTAACACTGATCATCTTGTTACAGTGGCACCTGTAAAGAGCTGGGGTGTATTAGGCAGCAAGTTTTTCAACTTGATGTCTTGGAAGCAGGAAAAATGTGCAACATGGAGGTGTGAGCAACTGACAAAGGCCAAAAATTGTGATGTGGGATGTTCCTGGTATGCGATGGAAGGACAACTGGTGACAGGATATGGGCACCCAAGGCTCACTGATGCTTGTGGGGAACGAAGGACAGCCTGTCTGGTCCTATCCCACAGAAGATGAAGAGATTCCAGAAGACCCAGTGCATTGCAGGTTGCTACGTATGTGGCTGCGTAGCTGCAGACAGGTCAGAGTGCCAATGCTGACCCCTGTCCACCACCAAAGTGTCTACAGTGGGCATGTGAGCATTAGAAGTGCCCCACTGAGCAATGGATAAAATGGATCATTTTTAACTTCTAGTAGTTCTTAATAAAACCTTACTTTGACAAAGAAATGACCATATCTCTATCAAAGTCAAGGCTTGGCATACATGTTTTTTCCACTGGTTATGTAGGGGTATGGCAGTTTGGGATGCATATGCCCTAACTATACATTAGCTTTATGAACAATGTGATGGGAATGATCATTTATAGTTTTGAGACATTCCCAAGCTATTTGTTGGTCAATCCACTGTTGAGTCTACAGAATAATGTGTGTGGACTGGCTTCAATCTCATCTACTGATCTTCAAGTTCGCTTTATCCTTTGGTCCACGGTTATTCTTGACTAAACCCTCATTTGTGCTGCATTATAAAAGGTGAAATCTCTGATTGTTAGGCAGGTGGCGTCAATTTTAAGTTGAGATTTATAGATCGCCGGACACAAGACTAAGTTCAAGTATAAATCTAAGAGCTAAGGTAAGACCTAATCTAAGGTGTTCACTTGATCTCAATCTGATCGAGCATCTGTAGGATGTGCTGGAACAACAAGTCAGATTAATGGAGGCCCCCATGTTGTGACTTTTATTTGGTGCCAGATGCCACAGGACACATTCAGGACACCTTCAGAGGTCTTGCAGAGCCCATACCTTGACGGGTGAGGGCTGTTTTGGTGGCACAAGTGGGAGCTACAAAACACTACAATATTAGGCAATATGTGTTAGGATGCATGAGTTTGAGGAAACTACTGAATAAAATGTCCTGTGTCTGCATTTTAATGTCATTGATTGAAGAGCAGATGGAAATGTTAGATGAAAACACTTTCTTTGCCTGGACTGAATCCAAACAATAGCAGTGCACAGAGGAAGTGCTGTATATTGTACAGTGGCCTTGGATGCTGGTCTGCTGTGGAATGCATGGGGTAGTGCTGGATATGATTATAATAATGGCACTTGGTAATGTGGTGAGCCATGGTATGTTGGATATAAAGCCCTGGCTGTATCCCCTGTTTAAGTAAACATTACAGTATAAAGGCTTTTGTGTTTACCACGTTCAAGCAGCGGTGGTATTCCAGAAAGGAAATATTGCTTCTTGGCCTTTGATTGAATGATATGCTCTTAGTTTTAAGTGTTTTGTTTTGGAGTTATTTTTTCAAGAGTCTATAAGTCTGTGAAATGCCCTTAAATGCCAGGGAAGACCCACTACAGAGATATCAAGTGATTAAACAGTGGATGTTTTTGCAGAATGTAAGGTTACAGAGCCCTGACATGCCATAGCTTCGCATCACCACTCTGACATTACGCATCCTGTCTGCTACTACTGAAAAACAGACGTACAATTCCTGTCAGTTTCCTCCTAGCGTTTCCTGCTGTCAGTCGGAGAGCGACCAGGCCGACACCCTTCGCTTCCCCCCTCTGGGATTTAACCTCTCACAGGGTGGAGAGGGTCAGCTTCCTTCCCCATGAGAAGGCATGGAGGGAGGGAGGAAAGGAGGGAGGAGGCACATGACTGGCTCCATCTTTGCCCTGGGAGGAGGTGGCAGAGAGGAGACCCAACATATTTACAGAAAACACAGGCGTGCCCCGCACATTCTCTCCCTCTGAATGAAAAAGCTGGGGTGGGGTCGAGAGGGATTTCACAACGGAGGAAATGGACTGGACGGATACTTCACTACTCCATCATCTGCGCCTCCCTTTTCCCTCAAGTGTTTATTTTTTACCAGATGTGCATGTGAATGTGTGTGTGGTTGAACGTATCCTGAGGAGGTGTTCCTACGGTTTCGGCTGAAGCTCCAGGATTTGAGGGGCTACAGTCCCAAAGCCTCATGTTGACTCAGAAGAGCCTGATATCCTCCATGATGGCATTGCTCCACCCACTGCTTATGCTGCATCCAGTGTTTGTTAATTAATGCCAGCTCACGACTGCAGAGACACAGCATAGTTTCAAAAACCTTCAGGATTTGACTTTGCTGAAGAGAGGTTGTTCCGGTACAACATTATCAAATAAAAAGAGTAATTGTTAAAAAGTGGGTCATTTTCTGCAAAACCACAAATTAGATATGAGAGTTAAATGGTCTTCAGTCTTTTTTACAAGGACAGAAAGTGATACACGAGACAGACTGTCGCCAGAATAAAGATTCAGGCAAAGGGTCAAGTGCTGTATACACTAAATCAAATTGCGAAGATAATAACCTAAAAGGCCACTATCTCCATTTCACCGTCGTTACACTGAAGTATGAGACAGTAAAAAAGAGACATTGAAATTCCAGAGTCTCACTGGTTAATCTCACCCATCTGTGACCTGCCTCTGCGTTCTGGATCTCTGCCTGAGAATTTGGCCCTCGTTGCAACTCACAGGGATTTCCTGTAGGATGCAGTGCTGAATCACTGCTCCAAAAGTCTTTCCATGTAAAGGGTGGACCGTCATTATACTGTATGTGGATGACAAGGCCTGAATTTACTGTGATGCATTATCACTGCATTATGGCTTTGGAGTTTAAATTTTGCTCTACCAAAACAACAAGAGAAGCAGTATTATGTGGTCAAGGAGTCAAGAAGTATTATATGGAAGGTAGTAGTGTTTTAGTACTCGAGATTGGTCCTGGTCTCAAGACTACTTTTTCAAGGTCTTGTCTCAGAATTGACCACATATTTTCTCGGTTTTGTCTTGGTCTAAAAGACAAAGAGGACTCTTATTTCTAGAAAATCCTCTGTAATAAAATTTGTCCACTTAAAGCTGAACATTCAATGTACAATTTGAGTCCATTTCTAACCCAATTTTTGAAACGTATGACTCATTTTAGAGTCGGACTGATTTTCACCTTTGTCGGGCATCATTTGTCGTGTAGTGCACAGGGAAGAGTGAGGATTGATCAACTGCTACCGAAAGGCCATTGGTCATTTGGATCAATTTCCGACATGTCAGAAATTTTGGTTGCCCGTTGTCAGGCTCGGATAATTTGAACAGCAAAATGTAGGTAGCTTAGCTCCAAGTCTCTCTGCAAAATGGACAAGATGTACTGTCAATGTCTTCCTCGTCACCTGGGACCAAAATAACTTTTATCAGCACTTGGAAAGGAAGCATAAAGAAAGGTTAGCTAAGTGTCAGTAAGTTGTGTCATGATGGGTAAGGTTTTGCTTGTGATAAACAATGAAAAGAGAGGTCTCATAAAGCTATGTAGCTAATGTATATACAGTTACTTCACATCACCATGAGCTAATGTCGGCTCCGATACAAACACTACATGGCGCAATACCACTCCTTCACTTGGGTGAGAGTTAGAGATGTGGCAGGACTTGTCTTGACTCGGATTCGCCCTGCCTTGGTCTTGGCCTTGGTCTTGACCCCTAAAAGTCTTTGTCTTGTCTCTGTGTCAAGACACCCTGGTGTTGGTCATGACTTGGTCTCCGTCTTGGTGGTCTTGACAACAACATAGGAAGGTAGTTCATTCTTTTTCTTAGCCTTCTTTTGTACTTTTTCCCTCTGCATTTTTGTGCATTAGAAACTTGAAAAGGTTTACAGGCTCGATTCAGAATCCCTAACATTTACTTAGCAAACCAAGCAGGCCCCATATTGACTGACAGCGGTCACAGCCACTGACAGATTAATGAACCATTAAGCCGGCCATTCACAAACCTCCGGATGGCCTCCTCGGCCATGCATCACCAGAAATGGAAAAAGGGCAGTCTTTAAGTGCAAAGTAGCAGTTAAAAACTTCTGGACACTGGAAAGTTGGTGCAGAACAGGAAGGTTAACAAGCATGTGTGGACTGAAAGCCTGGAAGGAGCACAGTCATTGGTCCTGTCTTAAAAGGGTTCTTACAAAATTCTGATATAAAAGCTGTTTAAACCACAGAGGGATTTAAAGTGTGACCATCAACCTCAATCCCTCTCATTTCCAGGAACCTTTTTGTCAAGCATGCGAGTGGCAAAGACGTTTGCACGAGGACCACACACAGTGGAATCCCACACCTCCACTTTAGGTAAAGGGTTTATTTACATGGGCACTCCACTACATGTATCATCCAAAAACCAAAGACATCTGAAAACAATTTCTATTACTGAAAATTAGTTTTTTTTTCTATAAACACTATAAGGATAATCCCAGGAAAAAGAGGCAAACCAACCAGCTCCTTGGTTTGCATGAACAGCTACAGTAAGACTAATGGCAGAAGTTCACCTTCTGTCATGTTGTTTCCTTCCTTGCTTCTAAAAATGTCTCACTTCATCACCGAACTGTCATATGTAAAGAGTGTGTGAGTTTTGTAGTAAACAGCAAGATACTCAAGCCCATTTTTCACTCAGCGCTTCACACAACAAACATCACCGGATGCAAAGTACCTCATGATACATGTGCACTCACACGGCAACATCATCACAAGTCACAGATGAGTAACGCATGCCGAACAGGTTTTAGAATTGCACTCAACAAACCTGAGAGAGGAGCTGCTGCTCAAACAAACTCAAAAGTCTTAAATCTACACCTCTGCACATTCCCAGCAGTGCCGCAGAAGGTCAAAAGGCCAACGATGTCTTGGAAACAGAGCAGCTATTTTGGAGGACTGCAGGGGTTGGAACTAAATACAGCATTAATTGTGCACCCTTGACCATATGGAGTCAGACACAGCATACTGCTGTTCTTTTGCTGTATTTTCATATTTTTAAATCTATTTAATTTTTGACAGGAAAACTTGCCTTTCTGTGCATTTAAATGCAGCCTAATTAATACCTCTTTTCAGCACTCAGAGGCAGCCTGAAGAGAATACAGAGTAAGACGATAAGCACTTAAAAGATGTTACCCTGAGAGCAGCATCCTTGGGTTTAATGTGTATGCATGCAGTTAAGCGAAATGGCCTTCATAGCCTTAACTTTTGTTGTTTCTTTTAAAGTTATAACATTTTCCCATTAAAATGTCTAAGAGCGCTGGTCAAGTCAAATCAGTTCATTTATATAACACATTTAAAAACAACAGGAGTTGAGCCAAAGTGCTTTCTGGCCGAGGCAGGTGGGCAATTATCTGCCACAGCACAGAAGAAAATAGATACAACAATACAATATCAGCAATAATACAAAGAAGGCAAGAAATATCATAATGTAATAGTACAGAAAAGAGGCTAAATGACTAAACAAAAATGAAAAGCAAGATTAAAAAAGGACCTAAACAAATGGAATTGATTTTGTTAAGTTGTGTACTCAGTTGAACAGTATGCCAACTGTCTCCCACAATGCTAGCTGTTGCTATCTAGTTGCTATTTGTGATAACTTCAAGGACAACATGGGATTCGTCTGGGAGTGAGGAAGGAGGTCAGTGAACGTGACTAAAGGCAACATGAGTAAGCCTTTAATATTGCATCGTCCATGAATAAAGCCAGGTCAGATAGATTTAGATTTAGATGTATGGTGGTTGTTTAAAAGACAGCAACTCCCATATTCCTATGCTACTTCACAACATCATCAAACTATGTCTTTTGTTATTGTTTTAATGTGAGAGAAACTCCTGGCTGCTTACATATTGTACATTAAGGTGTGTTATGGTTTTATACAGAATACAGAGCCAGCAAATGTAATGTCATGTTCCTTCCAACATCTATACAACTACTCAACAAAGAACCATCTCAATCCTTTTATCTACATATCTTATATCTCTATGAATTATAGATGATGGTTTCATGGTTTTTATGATTCCATTCCTCATTTTTATGACGTCTATGTATTTATATCCTTTACCTCACAAAGCATTTGCAATATTATACATATATTTTTTTATTGTTCTATGCATGTATTTCTGTATCTTTTACTGTCACTGCACTGTTTTGTTGGCTACGCATTGTATTTTAGTTGATTGCAGCTGTTTATAGCACTATTGCACAAGCCAAAATTCCCCTTGGGGACAATAAAATATATCTTATCTTATCTTAAAGATAAGGGTGTTTGCCTACTTTGTAAAGCAGCTGCCTTACTGTGCAATGGCAACAAACTGGAAGACTCATTTCCTATCTTGCCATCCAAGTGAGGCAGCGAAGGCACCAGGAGTGAGTGCAGTCACCTCATCTGATTGCCTACACATACTTTTCACCACACTCATCCTTAGGAGGACCCTTACCAAAAGCTCATAAAAAGGCCGTAGCTGATAAGATAGTAAAATTTTTATACAAGGATACGCCGTCCATTGGCACCGTCTTGGGAGAAGTTTTTCAGGATTACCTCATATGGATTGCGTTTGAATTTATTTGAACAAATTATCTTAGTTCAGATTTGTTCAAACTTTCGGAAAAAGTGACAGTCTAGTTTCTGGAATTATTAATTCTGTCTGTACAGGGGGGATAATCCTGTCCATGCACATGTGACAGAGTTTAGCTAACACTAATATGGAGCGACACCCCAAAAGGGAATTTTTGTACTAAAAACACTGGAACCCAGTTGATCTGGCTGACTTGGACTGCAGAAGCATCATATTAGCCTAGGCTGAACTTTAGGATGCATTTTTGAATATACTGTTTCACAGCACAGTCGCACTACGGTGGTTTCACTTTACAGACAGTATGGACAGGAGGTGACCGCAGGGACTATTTCGAGGCTCATATGACAGTCCCTCTAGGAAGCTGCAATGTTGCGATTGCAACAGTCAACACAAATTTAACCAATCTTGTTCCAGTGACTGCAACTTTTCTGCAAATTTGACTGATCATCAAAGCTTCCCACGAGTTCCACCAATCATAGCAGTCCCCTGCACAAACATCATGCATGTATGTCACCATGAACAAACTCAGTGTTTTATTATTTGCATTTTTGTCACAGGTACTAAAAAACACAAGGTTTGTCATTGTTGACATTTATCAGTGCTTTTTTGACCAAGTTTGATCTCCAAAAGGATTGTGCTTCTTCGTGGAAGATGCACTTCTTCATTTACAAGTATTTACAAGACTGGCTCCTACAAATGCAAAAAAAAAAAAACCTAAAAACATTGCAACATGCATCACAATTTCTTTTGAAAAGCTGCTGTACAATCAGGCATTTTTGGTCACAACAATCCTAAAAAGTAGCATGTGAAATCCTGGAGGGTTTGACATGCAAGTGTTGTGTAAAAACAGACATGAAAAAATCGGAACCTTCCTTTAAATTGATTGAGTTGTTCCAGCTAAGGCGTAGATGTGACCTATGGCTGCATAAACACACCCACACTGAATGATGTGTTTGCATGTGAAGCATATCTGCATAGATCCAGGAGGGCTTTTCACTGGCTGTAAATACACAGGCAGGGAGCGTAAATTATGACAACTCATACTGTAGCGGTGACCTGTCTGATATCTTGTTGACTGGTTGCCCTGACACATGCGCATACAAGCGCATGATAGATGCAAATACACCCGGGCCTCCTCTCCATAGTATTTGAGCGGTTAGCCTCGCGGCTGTGAAATCCACACAGTGAATTTCGGACATGTTTAGAGGGGTGTATTTATAAATGGCGAGCCCACCCAGCCTGGCATGCTTCAGATGCTTTGGGTGTTACCAGAACTGGCACCAATAAAGGCCAGCAGCATTCCTAAAGCTATCAACATTGGATGTAAAAGAGCCAGCTTCAACAGCATTTTTGCAGCTTTTTAAAGCACAATATGTTAGGTCTTACATATTGTCTGCAGAAATCTGTTATTCTATTCAAAACAACAGCTGTGGTGTTGAGTTTAGTGGAAACAGTCACTTGCTGACATTTAAAGGCACTGGGTGTGTCTGCCATGTTGACTGACATTAGTATATGTCAGGTCACAAGGGCAGCGCCTTCCTCTTTAGCATGTCCAGAAAATAGCCGCCCTCCCTCTCCCTCTCCCTTGTTCACTCTCCCTCTCTTATTTCAAACACAAACACACACATTAGTGCAGATTTGGCCGCAATCCGCCCTTTCCATTCGCCTGTCCGCGGTCTCAAATAAAAACATCCACTGTACTTATTTTTAGTGTTATAACACTTCATCAAAAAGCAGACCCTAATGCATGACAACAGCCTGAGGCTTAATAATTTGAAACCACTCATAAAACAGGCATCACAAAGTGGAACTTCATGAAGTTGTCATTGTCTGAGCAGCAGCCTGTCTGCAACGAAGGTTTAAGGTTAGAATATGTAACATTTCCTCATTAAAACGTTTAAAAACATTAGACATGTTATATTTTTGTTGAGCTATGTAGTCATATTATCCCAAATGTTTCCAACAATAGTTACACTCAGAGACATACATTAGGGAAAACTTGGGATACATCGTGGAAGAAGTTCTCCTTCAAGGCTTTCTGCCAGAAAGCCCTTCTTGGATAGGTTTAAGAAGGCTAAACTCTTCCATGTGCAGATGTTGTCACAGAGTGATGAAGGAAGTTGGTGAACTTGACTAAACCTAATTTTCATCAGCTATGGTAATTGTTTAAGAATGAAGAAAACAACTCCCATGATCCCATGCTACTTCACAACTTCATCAAACTACACCTTTTGTTGTAGTTTTAATGTGAGAGAAACCCCTAGTGGCAGAACTTTAATATTCTGCATTTAAGTCTACAATAAAATGTCTGCTGATACTTTTTGTTAAGGTACAACCATCAAAAGTAAGGTTGGGCTGCACAAATAGGAATTAATTAAAATTCAATTAAATCACGGTTTAACTTCAAATGCCACGCCAAACTTTAAAACTAGTTTACAGAATGAAAACTTTAACTTAAACCTCTTCAAACCTTATTAGTTCAGTTTAAATATATTTCTGCTGCACCAGAACTTTACAACTCCACTTTAAAATCTGATCCGATATTAACTTGAAACTTACACTTGAGAAGACTGTTTGAGATGGAAAAAAATCAAGTTCCTGAAAGGGACCGATCCAACACAGTTGACTTTTATGATGCGTCTCCTTTTTCCCTCCAGTTGATCCATTAACAGTCTGCCAGTTGCTGCCAGCCAGTCCCTTTGTTTCCTTACAGTGCTGGTTTTGAGTCTTATTTTATTTGTCCATATTTGCTACATTAATTAATTACCTTGGCCAACAACTTTTTCCTCAAATGAGGAGAAATTAGAGCTTCACTGCAAAGCTATCATGAGTATAAGCTAACTAGGGTGGCTAACTTTTAGCTAGCTAGCAAACAAGCAAAGTAACAGTGAAGCCAAAGGTTACTGGTTTTCTCTTTTATACTTAGCAGATTCTGACAGCATGCAGATTTATGACTTCATTTGGATTTGGGTAAGCAAAAATCTCCATACTGATTAAATTCTACTTGATTTTGGTTTATATCAAACTAAAAAAGTGCAAAAGAGCTCTGCTAAAATTTAATATGAATTTACGCATTTTAAACCTAGTTCTGCTAAACACTGATTAGAACTAATCTTAAATTAATCTGAAAGTAAATTAATCTTTGTTGGTGCAACCCAGTCTAAGAGGCTCTATTAAAAATTTATGCTTTCAACAACCTAAAGGCAAACTGTAACACACCACTGAAAATGTGAAGTGATCCAATTATGCTTTGGCTAAATGCCCAAAGCAGAACTGTAGCTCTCACTGCAATTCAGGAAACTTAATATTTATATATAACTCTGCATGTGTGAGGAAAAAGTGTAATAGCCATATGCTGTATAATATGTGAGCATATAAAACGTAGGTCGGGGCGCCCTGTGACTTCCTGTTTTTTGTGTCATGCACACAGATGAGGAATTTGCAAGCTTTAGAGTCAGGAAATTAGATTTTAAGAGCGTTATGCGCTCTCCTCCTCTTCTCCTCTTTTCTCTCCCCTCCCTTAGGTGCTGCTCATGAGGCAATTGGTGGGCGTCTCCGAGATGAAGATGCCTTCTCCATCTTACTGCTTTTATATCTTTGATTCTTATTATTTATTTATGAGAGGACTGATGTCTGATAGTCTGTTAGCTTCATGGGTTTTATTTGCGAGTTTAGTTTGACTCTTACTCTCTGATATTTTATACAACATTTCATTTGAAACTAAATCCTCTTTGTGTTACTGCTCACATGTCACTGTAATGTATTTGGGAGCTCGTCCTTGAGCTTTTTTTCCCCCTACTTCTTAACGAAGTTTGAACAGCAACAGAGAGGCCAAAATAAAGAGGCCATGCATGTCATGAACTTACAGTAATGCATCTTTATTCATTATGTTGCTATAACTGTCTTGAAAGAGATTATGAGATTAGGTCATGCTCAGTTTGCTTCCATTTTAACTTGGATGTTAAAAATCTTAAACCAATTTGGAAAAAAAAGAATCCATCCTCCTTCATACAGCATAATGTGCCCTTTAAAAGCAGCTATAATCTGCAAAACATGAACCGCTGCCTTTTATCTTAATCACAGTCAGGAGCAGGACGGGAGCTTGTGTTCATGTTGATTTCCAAAGTACGAATAAATCACCTCATTCCAATTAGGACACAGAGACGTTTTAATTGCACGCATCAAAGTTTCTTGCCGTCATGTGTCCACCTCCTTGGGACTTTCAAACAATGTTTGCCTTTGTAGGAGAGTAGTTTTCCCTGTCAGAGGAGAGCCGCTGGCCTGTCTGCTCCTCATTACCGCTGTAATGATAGAGCAGGTAACTCAAGCTCTGTTAGCTCCCAAATCAAACCTCTGTGTTTGTCTTTACATCTTTTGCCATCTCCCCTCCTGTGTCCTCCCCCCCTCTCCCCACTTCCTCCATTCATCTTACTCTTTTCTCTTCTCCTAGTGGACATACTTCCTACTGACATCTCTCTGTTAGTCCTCCTTATATATATCTGGTGCCAAGACAACAAAAGCAGCCTGTCATTCCTCTCAGCCACAACGTCTCACGCGTGATCCAGCAGCCTTTGGCCCAGAAATGGCCTGCCTACATCACCTGCAGTGTCTGAAATAGTCCAAAAGCTACAAGGGGGCAGCAGACAAAGGAAACAGTGTTCCATTCATTCCCACATATGAAATACAGGGGGCGACATGGAGCACCACACATATGCCTTTGACAGGATACAGTGCGCTGACAATGACTTGAGCCCTCTGATCTCACACAGTTCTTGTTTGTCTTATTTTCCCTTCTTATACTCTCAGCATTTTCACCTTGGCCTTCCTCAGCCTGTTTTCTCTTTCTAAACTGGTTTGCACCAACAAAGACTAATCTAATCAAAGATAAGTTCCAGTCAGAGTAAAAACAAAATGAGCAAAATGAAGTAAATCCAGATTTAAAATGAAGCAGAACTCTGTTGTACAATTAAAAACTTTACTTATGTAAACCTAAATTAAATAGAGTTGAATCAATGTTGAGATGCTTACTTATACACATTAAAATAAATAAATTAATAACAATAAATCTGTCAGGACCTATGGGTAGCCAGACAAGAATTTCAGTTGCCCTGTATTCCTTAAGAAAATGTTATATTGTTTGCTAGCTAGCTAAACAGTTAACAAACATGATATTGTTAGCTAGCTAACAACTTAATAACAACACTTTACATTGCTAACTAACTAAACCAGTAACAAAATGGTATATTGTTTGCTAGCTAGCTAAACAGTTAGGCTGGTTAGCCTACTTATGATGGTTTGGCAGAGAGGCTCTAATTTCTTGTCCTTTGAGAAGAACTTGTCGGCTGATTTAAAGGAGCAATATGGTCAAATAATAGGCAACAACTGTTTTAACGGATCAACTGGAGTGAAAGAAAGAAAAGACACTTCATAAAACTCAATTGGGTTGAGTCTGTACTTTAACTTTATTTGAGGAAATTGATTAATTTGCTCAAATCAACTAAAGAAAGACAGCCATTTCAAAAGTTAAAGCTCCTTAATAAGTTTAAAGTTAATTCTGGATCATCTTTTAAACTGATGTTTAAAGTGTTGGTGCAACAGAAATAAATTTGATCTGGGTTTACAGTAACAACAAAACTAATAAGATTTAAGAGATATTTAGTAGAGATATTTGGTACAACTCAAGTTGAATCATGATTTAATCAGGTCTCAAAATGAATCCTTGTTGGTGCAACTCAAGTTCATCACCCCTCTCAAGCCAGGCGGATGCCCTCTACTCTCCTCCCTCATCAGAGGGCATTTTCCAAAAAGCTCTTATAGCCTCTTCCCACCCCTAAAGCTCATAGCAGTCACTCCCACAGGATTCTCGTCTGCAGACAGGGGGGATGGCAGGGAGGAGTAAAGTCTACGTCACATCAAAGCTGCTTCATTGAACTGCGACGACCGTGCACACACATTGGAATGACTCTGCATCCACAGGCATCCCCACCGATTTCCAGTCAGTAGATTCTGCAGACTAACACAATAACAGCCACAGTAGGATGGTGGTATGATACCAATTTGCAAGGTGGGAGCGAGTCGGGTGGGCTCATCATTTTCTCTGCTCAGCACTGGCAGATAGAAGCGTGGTGAGGGCTTTGGATGGGTGAGACCGTTAAACTGTGCATGTGACACATAGCAGCTCTTTGTTTGCCTCAGCAGACAGGGGGCACTGGGCCGCTACGCTGGACAGGATGCCAGGATAGCAGCGAGTCAGGGCTAATAAACTACACCAAATAAACAGTACAGCAGCAGCACCTCCCTCATACAGGCAAACACTTATGCAACAGTCACCCCGTCTGCAGACCTTCTAAGGACAAGAGAAAAGACAATGAGATTTATTTCCTGTGCTGCTGCTATGATTACCATCACGTTTTTGTGCATAGATCCGGTTCACGTTGGGATAGCTGAGCTCTCAGACCGCTCGGCTACACTGTCTGCTGGTGAGCAGTCAATGGTGGGCGAGGGACTGTAATTGTGGGCACAATGGAGTGTGTGTGTCTATGCATCTGTGGTATGGGAATCGTAATCGCAACAGTGCGCCTGCCACAAACAAACGAAACATATTCTAAAGAGCTCTCTGTCATTTACATTCTTGCACCTAATGGATGCCGTACAGACAGAACGTACCAAAGAAGTCTGTGTGCTCACCAGCCAAGAAACTTTATTACAGAGCAGTTTTCTTTCCTTGTTGCCCTGTGCATGTATGCAGGCTCTGTGGTTTTTCATGAAAGCCAGACTTCACTACAAAATCGGACTACCAGTGAAATGTACAATGCAATTTATTACAGTTGTATTAATTTGTAAAGCATAACACAAACTGACAATACTTTATATGCCCCTTCTGTTCTACCTGCATGCTGCAATCCATTGTATTTAGAACTTGGGAAAAACAAAACAACATGGAAAAGTAGTCATTCAGGTTGGAATTTCAAGTTGGAAACAAGTTGCTAACACAAACACACGATGCTGTAGCAATATGGCAGCACACACAGTGAACAAGCAAGCAGAATTATCATTTTATCTCGTTTTACTTCAGGCCGTGTTTGTGTTGTGAAATGTGCTTTAACAACTTTGTTGTTGCCATTTCCATTAAGATGATTTGGAAAGCATTGATCAAACTAAAAAACTAGACAGTGCTGATCAAATATGATCAAGATTTTATTACTGCATTGCATATTTATCCCCTAAAATGTTTGTAGAAACGTGTTTTAGTGTACTATTTGGCTGTGATACAAGATGACCAGGTGGTGTCCCAAAACTCAGATTAAACTGTCAAAAGAGGAAGGGTTGATCAAATATGGATCAATATTCTGTTACTGCATTGCCTTTTTCTTGCATAAAATGTTTTCAGAGACATATTTTAGTGTGCTGTTTAGTTGCAATATGAGAAACTTTGTGGCCAGGTAGGCTGCGACTATTTGCTGCTGATCAGACAGGCCAAAATAGGCCAAGGTCATCCGCCAGCTCCACGCTCTCATGTCAACATTGGTAACTTGCACACTCTGGTTACAGCGGACTGGAGATTAACTCCACCTAGAGACACCTCATCACTGCTCTCTATTCTGTGCTCTCATTTTCAGTTGCTGCCTCTCGACAGTATCAGATTTTCACCGTCTGCTAGAATTTTTAAGCTCCATTTCAAGACTCATCTTTTTCATTACACAAAATATTGTATCATTTGTTTCTGTGCAATATGACCTTTAATATTTTCACATTTACCTATCAATTCAGTCTTTCAAGCCTTGTTTAGTGACGGCCTTTTGCTCCTGTTTGCCCTGAGATGCACCTTTGGTTGCAAGTTGTGTTTGGGTGCTTGGGCTCTGGTTTATCTGTTGTCTAGTTTAAACATTTAAGCACTACATTCTAACTATTTAATTGTAAGTTTAAACCTCTCTGTAAAGGCACTTTGGTCAACGTGTGTGTGGGTTTCAAACTCTGCTGCATTACGATACTGACAACCAACATCTGTCTACGTACGTTTTGATAAACTACATCTACATCTGATCATTAATCTGGTCCAATCCAAACTGTTGTTTCAAATGTGTTTGGACAAGAGATAAATGAAAATGAGCACAGAGCATAAATAATGCAATGCTGAATACTAGAAGAGCTGCGTGACATAGTGTTTGTTGCTGAATACTTATGCATGTCTCTGTGCAGAGGGTTTACACATCTGGAAATGTTTGTTTCTGTTGGAGACCATACATCCAGTTAAACAGGCGGGAGAGTCCGTGGAACCGGCAGAGGTGTGGCTCCTGCTCACTAAGTCAGGACGATCCCTTCATATTACTTCACCATACTGAGTGTACACAGACATCACCGCTGATGTGCCTACGGTTGGTCATCTGCAGCTGTCCAGGGGAGAGTGTGAAGAGGTTTTCCAACGTGAGGAGGGTGAAATCCAGCCCCGAGCGCAGCTGTGCCCTGCTGTCCTCAGTTGCCAGCATCAACTATGTGGGCACATGACGCCTGCGCTGGGTAAACGGGAGGCGGCAACACACCGAAGGTCTTCCTCCACTTCCCACTCTGGTTGGGAGCAACGTGCAGCGTGGTCAGAGGCCTTGGGTGGTCGCCCCGAACGCTGCTGCGTGGAAAAAAACTGTGTTAAACAACCGAGAGTTCACCACAGCGGCTTGTGTTACACACAGACCCAGAGCGGGAGAGCTGGCAGCACTTGCGCGGAGGATTAGAGGCAGAAAAAGCAGAAATAGTGACAAGTGTTTACTAGAGCTAAATATGTTTGGATATTGCAAATTCTTGACAGTTCAGCTCTCAAGCTAGGCTCTTAAATTATTTTTGTTATGGAGATTACTTTACAATCGGTCCTCCAAATGAAAGCATTTTCAAAATAGAAAGAATTTCAGCTAAAAGGACATTCCACATGATTCCAGATGAAGAACTCGAGACAAAACGAGTTCTTGGAGAAGCTCTGGCACAATTATTTTTAATTACAAATAAAATATTTTCAAATACATATTAAATATGAGGTAACTAACCGGTTTCACCAGAAAAAAAGCATCTCTGCACTGTAAAAATGTATTATTAATTTAAAAAGGTTAGTGTTAGCTGCCTTAAAATATTAAATTGGCTGAATTTGAAAAAAACAGTTGTAAAACAAACTTGATATTAATTCAGTTGTACTTAAGATATTACGTTGAACCAACAACTGTGGATCAATGATTTGATTTCCTCTTACAATCAAACAAGGCATGCTGGGAAGTCCACAATGATTCTGACCGTGTTTCTTTATAAACTTAATATAATGAGTTGACTGAACTCTGTACAGTGCATTCATTCAACTGATCATTTCAAGTCAAAAGACAACTTAGACCAACTCACGTTTATAAGTCCTGAAGTTTTCTGAAAATAAATACTTGAGATCTTAAGTTTATTAAACTTGAATCAATGAAACGTGTATATTTAGTTGTTTTTCTTCTCTTTCATGTTTTGCTGTACTCCAGCCACAAAATCAGTAGCATTAATCATTTTCCATGTTTGGTTTTAGGGTCAGGCCTGATTTACCTCTCGACACCGACCTCTGGACACACTGCAGCATGTCTGATCTTTTCTTTTGACCTCACTTTTTCTGACCTTGGCTCCTCCCATTGAGGTCAATGTGCATTCCCAGCTGCTGCGGCCTGTCCTGTCCACACACAAGACGAGGGCGTATGGCTGCTGCAGATCCACCAGAGCCATGCAAGGGCTAACCCACAGCTCCTGGCACCCCTCACGTGGCTCATACACCTGACAGCGCATGCACACATACCCAAACATCATCATTATCGCAGTTAGGAATGGACCGTAATGAGGGCCGATGTGATACTTGGGGTTGGGGGTCTGACAGAGGCTGAAGAAGCTGGAATTCCACTAAGATGTTTTTACAGCTCCGCTGTCTGTGTAGTGCCCAAATTAGGAACCATGTGGCCATAATTGTCACATGCCTGCTCCATTTATGACATCTTGGCAGGCACCTCTACCAAATGAATGTCAGTTTGATTCTGATAAACACGTCCTACATCCTGGAACCCAGAAAAATGTGAAAGGCAAAATTTTGTCTAACAAAATTAAGAGACCCCACTGCACCCATCTATGGGGCTGTTAAGCTGCCAGGAAAGATAAATGAATTTCTCTCAAGTCTGCTAAACACGCTGACAATAGCCCCATTCTACTTCAGTCCAAATTTGGGGAAAGGAGAACAATTTGAAAGCTTGTGAGGAGCTGTCAACCAGATGCCTTTGGCATTTCAGAAGGAGAAGGAGGGCGCAGGGGTTGGAAAATGCCTCTGAACAAAAAAGCCATGGTTTCAAATGCCTTTCTCCGCCTCGTAGCGGTAAATCTGAATCTTCCTTGGCCTTTTGTTTGGCTCAGAGTGAGCGATTAGAGAAGAATCCAGACAGGGTGTGAGCGCGCAAAATGAAAGAGAATTCAATTATATTTTATGCAAAAATGTGTTTTGCGGTCAAGTGCACGCTGTATATTTACACAAGAAAAAAGCAACTACAATGGACAATGGCACTGTAATAAACTCAAAACTGGAGAAACCACAAGCCAGTCAATCTTACACTTGTTACAGAGGTCAATCCGGGGATAAATTTCACTTTCTCACACATGCTGTCAAGAATAGCGGCATAGAAAAACAGCAAAATGGAAAAAAAAATGTAAAGTTAACCATCAATCCTCTCAGTCTAATTAGAAGCTGCTAAATGGCAGCAGGGTTACATTGCAGCAGGGCGTGTCTGTGAAAGGCCTAACACGAGAACATACCTTTGAATCCATCTGATATCTCACTTGATGCACTCTGACCTTTGGCAGTACGCAAAGTGAATGCACGACTGGGGAATGCTGTAACCACAGCTGTGTATACTGTATGTGGAATGTATGAGTACTGCATAGCTTGTGTCACTACACAGTCATGCAAGACCAAGTCAAACTAAGTCTGGAGCATCGTTTTCTGATCTAATCAGAAATTGGGGTTTACAGTGGATGTTTAATAACAGTTCGGACATAAACATAAAAGAAACGTGGATGGGAATTCAGTTCACAATTTTTTTAAAGAAACTAATGGGCAAAGAACACAGAGTGTCACCAAAACCTTAGACAAACTACCAGCCATGCCTCTAATCAACCATAGCATTTGTCACAAGCTAGAAGTCTGGACTCGAATCACTAGACTTGGACTCAAGTCACAAATTTGGTCAAGTTATACTCAACTTTACAAAATCAAAAAAGATTTGCAACTCAAACTTGGATTTTAACACCGCCGACTCATGACTTCACTTGGAGTTTTTGACTTGGAAATACTTGATACGTCCAGTCTTTTCTAAGACCAACTCAATCAAGTCAACACAAAAGCTGGTCTTATGATTTTCACATCCGCGAGTGTGCGAGAGTTGGGGGTCTGCGATGGAAATTTCATTATCAAATGGTGCACGCTTAAGGTCTGTGCAGACATCCACATACCCGCACTGCAGACCATTCCATGCAGCCACCACAGTCTCTGACCTACTGCATACGTAGAGTGCTTCCTCCAAGCACAAAGCTGTTCGTGTGCGCATCTGTTCAGGACCATGACAGAAGCCGTAATTTCCCAGATCCACTTTGTCTGAATCAGTTTGACAGCATCCAGTCAAGTTGAGCGAATCATGAAGAATCAAAGTTACGTAATTGAACTCCAACTGGAAAAAATGACACCACACCACCACCACGACTTCAGTCATGTAAAAAAACTATACAGTCGTCAACAAAATCAAATTGCAGTTTGCAAAATGTGCAGGTTGAAAATTACGGATGGAGACACAATGACTTGTAACTTTGTTTGATGAAGCTGCACACGAACAGTAAGTCAAGACTGTGTTGTTAAGGTGACATTTCATTTAGTGAAGAATGCATTATGACTTGTTTAGGACTTGAAACTTCAAGTTCAGGATCTGGGACTTGACTTGGAACTTAAATGGCATTAAATGTCCTGAAGAAGACTAATGTCACAAGGTTGGTAAATTATTAAAACAATTTTTTGCTTTGTGGATATGAGTTTGTGACTATCTTCTTCTACGTCAGACTTGCCTGTCTTGACTTGAGGGATTTGACTCAGAACTTGCTCGTCTTTACTTGGGACTTGTTAAATGTTGTTCAATATGCTGTAGAAGACTGTCATGTTCAAATCTTGGTAAATTATTAAAACAATGATTTACATCATTGCTATGAGTGTGTGAGTATCCTCTTCCACACCAGTCTTGTTAGTCTTGATTTCTGACTTGACTCAGAAAATGTCTGTGTTCACTTGGAACTTGAGTGCAAAGATTTGGGATTTACTTGTGACTTGCAGAGCAATGACTCGGCCCCATCTCCTCCACAAGTTCTCTTGTGGGACCTGATTCAGCTCCCACACTTTGCTGGCAGCGACTCCAAGAGTCAATGTTGAAACAGCATGTAATACGTTGTAAAACCTGTTTCACATGTCCAAACTGCAGGGCTACAAATAAATACATCAGCAATAACTTTAGTTGGACATTTGTGCCAAAGAAGAACAGAAGAGCTGTTCTGCCTCTGGTTTTAATCGTGGCGAGCCTCTCGGCTTGGAGACAGCAGAGTGTTTGGAGGGCTGTTAATCGTGTGGCAGACATGGCCACAGTCACAGAGTCCATCTGGACCCGGCAGCCCCAGTCCCAGTTCCAACCCTTGTTCCCATGCTGCCAAGGTCCAGCTGTGCACAGTCTCCCATCAACACTGACAGACACCTCTTTGTGCGAGAGGACACAGACTACGACTGGCTATAAAAAGGGTACTGAGAGAACTGTAGCAAATGGAACATTTAACAAGTGATTAAAGTGATGAGGGAGGAATATGCACTCTTAGAAATAAGGGTTCCAAACGGATTATTCCTGAAGGGCTGAGGTTCTATTCAGAGCCATGTGGTTATGAAGAACCTGTTTTGTTTTGTTTTTGAAAAAAATGGTTTGTTAATGGTCCTTAGTAAGATGTCGGATTCCTTTAGGAGCTCTTTTGTCAAGGGGCTTTGTACCAGAATATAAAAGGGTTCTCCGCAGAACCCCCTGAATGGGTTCTGGATCAAACCATTTGAATATAAATAGGTTCTCTGTAGAACCCCATTTGTGGGTTCTACATTAAATCCTTGGAAGATAAAAAGGTTCTTGGTAGAACCCCCTGACTGTGTTCTAGATAAAACCCTTGGAATATAAAAAAAGTTTCTCAGTAGAACCCTCTGAATGTGTTCTAAATAAAGCCACTGGAATATTAAAAACGTTCTTTTTAGAACCCCCTGCGTGAGTTCCTAATAAAACTCTTGGAATATGAAAAGGTTCTTGGTAAAACTCCTCAATGTGTTCTCAATAAAGCCCTTGGGATATGTAGGGGTTCTCAGTAAACCCCCTGGGAGGTTCTTGTTGGCAAGGTGAAAAGAGTCTGGATACAACCCCAGAGAGGGTTCTGAGTGGAACCATTATAACATAGAAGGGTTCTACATAGAACCTCTCATAGGGGTTATGGGTGAAACCTTTCACAGGTGGATCTAGGTATCACCCTTTATGCTGACAGGTAGAACTCTCTGAAAGGATTGTAAGTAGAACATTTATAAAAGGCTCTAACGGGTACACAAAAGGGTTCTTCTATGGGGACAAAACAAAGAACCCTTTATGGTTCTAGTTAGCATCTTTATTATTAAGAGTATGGGGAGGGGGTTTGTGAATGAGAAACGTCAGAGGAAAAAATAAAGGGAAGCAAAGGAATTTCCTTTCTTCATTTGTCTTTTTTGGCTCTGATGCAGTTCGCACATCAGCCGGCCACGTGTTGAACATGCTTCATCTCACACCCTCACTCCTAAGCAGCACCATCATGAGGAACGCTGGTCCTCTTCTCATGATTAAAGCTCCACATATTCCTCTGACCATTACTTGCGTGATTATGAGTCACCATGCAACCATCTGAGGTTTATATCATTCATTTTCACTTCCTGTCTTGCCTAGATGACAAGCACAAGCTGCATTTTTTCCTAATTTGGGGTGGAGGTCCGTGTGTGAGAGACATACACACGCCCAGGGTGAATAATTCAACTCCTGAGTCAGCACGGAAACATTAGACCTCTCTACCCTTTATAAATGTTTGGCCAGAAATAGCTAGAATTACAAGCACCAGGCCAGTTGTAACCTTGCAGCACACTGTTAACTCAATTTATGGATACTTGGACCGGTTTGAAAACCTCATGTATGTGTAAAACAACTTGTAACAAGGCATTACAATGAGGATTTTCCGAGGTTGTTAGGAGACAAACCAACAGACAAATCCAATATAGAGAGGGCCAACACGCCAATGAAGGTGTTAATGGAAAGCAGTCCTTCGGCTGTACAGATATGCTGCAGCCGCGGGGGCTTCTCTTTGTCAGTAGCAAAGACTCTGCCGATCGTGATGAGTCACACCTTCCAACACTGGAGGAGCCTAGACATTAGATTAAAGGGACAGCTCACTCTAAATTCAAAAAAACTATTTATCCTCATATGTGTAGTGCAATTTATTCATCTAGATTGTTTTAGTGTGACTTCCCAAGTTTTGGAGATATCAGTCATAGAGAACTAAATTAGATGATGCTCGGCATTTGCCTCAGACCTCAACAGCAGTATCTCTTTCCAAAAATTGTGACCGGGTTACACAAGATAATCCACAGACCTTGTTGTGAGCAGTTTCATGGATGAGAGGCTCTTCCTTTTAACAGCACAGGATCTAAACAATAATGGCGTCCTTTTTGGCTGAACTGTAACCTCTCCTCCATGAGCAGATGCACTCTTCCTTCTTCACAGTGATACGGTTGAACAACCCATTCTCAACTCATCAGCGTTTCGTCACCGCCATGAAGATACAAGGAAACTTTTAGCTTCTGCATGAGATACTGCCGGAAATACTTTTTTGCCTGTGACTCACATTGTGTAATGGTCGCAGTTTGCGTAGGCTTGGGCAAGAAAACTACTTGGGTAAATTCAGAATAAGACCATGTTTATGTATGTCATGTGCCATCACTGAAGTGACTTGCAAGACCAACATCACATGGCATAAGTCAAGTGAGTCAAGTTGCTGGGGAGTTGGGAATGAGAACAGCTGGGGTGTAGTTTGGTAGAAATGAAGCAGTTCAACATGAAACTGCTCACAACAAGGCCTGTAGATTACCTTGAGTAGTCTGGTCATGATTTCTGAAATGAAACATTGCTTTTTACTTTCTTGAATCTATTTGTTGCTGATTTGAGCACCACAAGGCGAGAGCCATCTTGTTTTATTATATCTGAGAGGAGGAAGACATCTCTTACAGCTGAGATCTCCAAAACTCAACAATCTAGCTTTGTAGAAACAGCAGTACAACAGTAGTGCTACTACAAGAGGAAAAACACGTACTTTTAATTTTGAGGTGAACTCTCCCTTACAACATGGAGAGAATTTCCCATTACACAAATTCACTTTCTGTGGCTGACCAGCAGAGGGCCTGTCCTGTAGAAAAATGAAAACACTCAGGGTTGCAAGCAAGGAGATCTCCAACATTTTCTTTTTGAATGGTGTGAGCTGAAGTAGTTGGCACAGAGAGGATAATAAGAAATGTTTCTCAAGTACATAATTACTATGACCTCAGAAAACAATTACTTCCTCTACAAAAATGCCACAGAACCAGATGAATCTTTGATATGATCCTAATGTTGCATTAAACAGGCAGAGATTCTCATCAGTGTTTCCTCTCCTGTCGTGGCCTGGCCTGCCCTCTCCTCCGCTCTGCTGCCCGCCACAGAGTGGCTCCAGTGGAATGTGATGACCACGGGCCGGACAAAGCCCTGCATTCATGCCCCCTCGTCCCACTCTGGAAGTTTACGACTGGGAGCCTTGATCACAGAGTGGGGGGTGGCCAGAGTCCATCCACCCCTCGCCTGTCCTGTCAGACACGCGTTGCCCACCCCTGCATCACCACCACCACCACCACATGACTGCCGGCCGCCACATCAGCCGCACACCTCTGTCTGCTGCGTTTCATTTCATCTTCTTTACAGCTCTGGTAGACAACATGGATGCCTTTTACAGCTAAAGCCCAGAAACAAATGCTGAGGGATAGATCTTAATCTTTCAAAGAGCCACAATCAAAAGCAGCTTGGCATGTTTCCTGTGTCTGCTTCGCTGATCTGATAAATGGAAAGCTTTTGATGTGATGCAATAAGGAGAAAAATAATCTGCGGACTTCAGATACAAAATAGCAAAATAGGTGGCCCTTGTTTAAGTAACACTTGTTTTGCCGTTGCCATGCCCTGTGCCCTATTATTTTGTTACTGTATGTCCTGTTTGTGCTCCGTAACATGTGATCACAGTCTTGAGTCACATAAAATAAATGAAAAGAAATGGAATTCATTCTGTAACATCGCTTAACCACATGCAACCCACCATCCATTACGTTTAATGGTATAGCACGAGAGATTTCAAACAAAGGCAGAGGAGAGGTTGACTGCTTGTGCTGTAAAAAAAATTAAAGAAAGCCACATCAGTGTGTTTGTGCGAATGGAAATGTCAATTTCAATGCTAGTTCAGAAATAATCACTTGAGACAAGATAACAACAAAACAAAGCAGTCCACATATATCATCTGCTGCTGGCCTGACTGTCTGTCTCTACTTCCTGTGTCTGAGTATCTAATACAGTATCCATTTGCCTCCTTTGTGTAGGTAATATAATAGAGGCTGCAGAGCTCTCTGTGCCTCAGAGGCTTCTCCACCAAACTTGCTCATATCAAACTGCAAACACAGTAGTTACCATGCAACCCCAGACAAACAAGCACAAGCCATGCAAGCATGTTAATGAGTCCTTATTGCTATGCAACATGAATATTCTTCATAGACATTACTAGCAACTGTATACTGATACTGTATATATGTATATATGTATATATATATATATATATACATATAGCTCTGGCTGTACTTTGACGATATGTCCAGTCAAAAGACCTGCTAACAAGCCTTATTCCACTGTACCACAGGGCTGCATTGTTCTTGAAACTATTAAAATACATCAGTGACACATCATTGCACTGAGTGACAGGTTAATTCATTACCATGAACATGGGGACTGTGTTTTATTTTGATGCACTGCCACACACACTGTCTTGTTGCTAGTGATTGCCAGTGATTGATTGTGATTGAGGACACTAAACTTGCAGCTGATTGAGGAACTTTTGCTAAAGCTACAGAGCCATTTTAAAGATTTCTGTTTTCTGTAAGAACCAATGGATTGATTGTGAGAAAATACAGATACACTTAAGCATCACAATATTATGTTTCGTGATACTGTATCACACTGTAAAACGTAACATTATATCACGACACATGCAAAGACCTGTAGCGGTGGTTCATTTTGTGTTCACTTGATAGCAGTGTTGTTATCTACCTTTGTTGTTAAGATTGCATAAAAAAGTAAACTTCTGAACTCAGATTTTAAGAATATGGTGGCGTGTTCTTTATACTATGACAGCTTCCCTAATATTAGCTTGAAAATAAAAAATTGTATCGCTAGATTCTTGTCAAGACAGAGCCCTAGGACTGACAGTGTTGAGATCATATCAATTTATGCACAGCTGGTGTTGGTCTTTTCTTCGGATTTGTTGCCAATACAAAAAATATAAAATATCGCCAGCATTAACTGAAGATACCACAAAATACTGTGGAATCGGGTAAAAAACCAAAACCTATGGCTGGATACTAACCGCCAAGTACCACCACACACTTACAGAGGCACCAAATCTGAGGGAAATCAGCCCACGCCAGTGTCTGCTTTGTCATTTTAACAGCTCTGATAATTAATACTGACACAGCAAATTAAGTTAGAGCCATTTTGGAGACTAGAGCAAGCTGCTTAAGTGGCTAACAGAATCCAATTGTTTTGTCAGAAAATTAAGTGGCAGTGTGTACCAATACAGAGGTCCCATATTTGTCTTTATCTATTTCTGTTGCATTTTAGCTCCACTGCTTAGAAAATTCAGAGTTGAGTAGCACACTTGGTCAAGTTAACACCATGCATGCTTGGTACCACTGGAAAAAAGAAGGCCTTGGTGGCAACTGAAGCACTAACTCCCAATAGGTAAAGAATACGCATAATGAGGAGAAGTACATCATGGCTATTAGAGAAACAGAACACACACCAGCCCTGTGCCAAATGACTGGCGGTGACCTGCGATGAGCCCAGGAGGCTCCTGTGATTTTCCCATCTGGATACACCATTACCTCTGTGGGGGATCTCTAATACTGTCATCAGATTTAATGGTTGATTTCCTCTACTGTGTTTCTCTCCAGGTGTGGCCGCCCTCCTCACAGGCTGCTCCATCCACAATTCATGAGGGGAAACCGATGCCACTACAATGGCCTGAGGGATAGAAAGTCTGGTTTACCCACTGAACTGTGCAGTTAGAAGAGCAAGCACAGCTAGGTGGGACCACTGATAGTATGATTTAAAAAAGAGGAAGCTGTGGTGTTTCCAGAGCACTGAATCAAGCAGGAAGCATGCCAGGTTGACATAGAAAGGGGTGGGTGGGTGGTGGTGGATGGGTGGGGGGGGGGGTTGAAGAAGTGAAAACACCAGGGGCCGGAGAGGGAACCGACAAGCACTTGTTTTCACTGGGTGTGAATGTTTAGAAAACACTTCTGACCTCCTCCTCTTGTCTATTCTTACCTGATAAGCTGAAGGTCAACGGTGAAAAGTTAAGGCTGTGTCACAGCCTTGGAAAGTGTGCATGAGCTGAGTGTGTGTGTGTTGCTTTGCACAAGAGATGACGTTGAGTTGTTGACGTGTTAGTTAAGGCCGTTACATGCATCTTCATCGTTAAGAAGGGTTGTGATATATTCTCAAATGTTACCGCTTACACACCAGATCTTGATGCTTTATGTGAGAACATTCGGGAAGTGTTTGTTTTGGTGGCGAGTTGCATTTTCATCATAAGCTGGAAGAGGAGTTCCTCTTTAAGGTTTAAAAGTATCAGACTCTGGTTGATGCTGCCTGGTAGCTTGGATGTGAGTGCAGACTGCTTGTGTTTATATTTGACATTCACTGTAATGTGTGTAGATTGATACTGAGGGGTTGGTAAGTGTCACAGATGCCAAAGAAAAAGGCTGAACTCAAGTGTGAACCAACCGTAATGTCAGCAATTTGGTCTGTTGGTTTGGACTACTGTTTTGAAGTTTTTACCAGTGAGAGTTTGGAGCTGGTGGGTGATGCACTGCGACGTGGGCATGGCTCAGATGGCTGGTCTGACAGGTACCCTTTAGTGTTTAACGAGACAGATAAAAGTACAAAAAGACAAGATCCAGGAGGTCTTTCTTGCTTCATCAGGGTCCCTGATGAAGAACTAGAGTTGATGGGCATAGATCTGTTTGTCTGCCTTTGCTTGAAGAATAAATGTATAGTATCATTTCACCAGAAGACAGAGTGCCTTTGTTTTGCTTCCCCATGCTTCATTGCATAACTGTATATCAGGTTAGGCTTGACAGTTTGACCTGAGTTTTGGGAGGGTCCACTGGAAACCCAACACACAATGGTGGCCAACTGGTCATGATCAGATCACCATCTTTCTTGTAATACACCTAAACAGCACACTGAAATTGAATCACACGGTAGCCCCGCCCTAGTGATTAGGAAGTGTTTACAGATAAACAAATCAGATCTGACTTCTTTTCTTTTTGCAACCAGTGGAGTCTCTCCCATTGGCCAAGAATGTATATTTGAGGCATTTCCGCATTGGTTTCACTTTTCTGACCAGAAACTCAATCCAGAATTTGATATATTGTCTATGGTTGAGTTACTTGCTTTATGTCTGCAATGGCAATATTTAAAAATGGTGCTGCTGCCTGATTAAAACTGATCTGTGGTTTTGGAGAAAGTTGGGCGCAGTTTGTTCCATCCAGTATTTATGCTGCAAAAGAAAAGACACAAGCAATAATATGTATGCATCAGATCCAGTCTCGCTTACTGATCGATGAAATCCAAGTCCCTGTGTGCTGTCACCTGAGAGCACTGACAGGGGGCTCTGTAATTCACTTATTTTGTCTCTGCTGTCCAAATGTGGGCATTCACCGCATGAGAAGGGCCAAACACCTCAGCCAAACCACATGACATAAATGATAGGAATTATGATACTTTTCTTTTCCTGCTTGGGTCACTTTTCATCCCCCAACTGTACAGCTTAACTGCTAAGTGGATGTAATACCACAAAGATTATGTGTATTTTAGGCCAACGTTTAATTAAAAAGTTCTTATTTATTGCATTTTCATTCCTATAGGATTACAGCCTTCAGTTTAGTGTCACTGTGCTCTAAGTGGAGTGGACGGCGTGCTTGCTCCCTCTGACATTTCTACTATGCAGTAATTCACAACATACTCTCAGGGGCCACAAGGCAAAAGTATATATAGGCTCCTCTAACATTTCGCTCACGTTCTGAGGCCGGTTGGGAGATTTACTAGGAAGCACTTCTGCAGCGGACACTGGCAGCTCTGTCCGGGAGATGAATTTCATACGAGGGCTGGCTTTTCATACTTTTCGGGGGCGTATTTATAGTGGCTGAGATCAGGGCTCGCAGAGGCATGCGGGGTGGCCTTCTTCAACCTAGCCATGTTAAGTGATGCTGCGACCGAAGGGGTGGAGCAATGAACATGTCATTCCATTCTAAATCCAAACCTTCATGTTTATGACAATAGTAGCCCGACCACGAGCCGCAAAATAGTGCGCAGGGCGGCCACTTTGAAGTCGCCTCCAAGCTCTGCCCTTTCAGATCGTGGACACAGAGGAGGTTTCAGGGCCAGACACATAAACCTGCAAGCCAGTCACATAGCTGTCACTAGTGAGTTTGAGATAACATGCACCTACAAGTGGATAGAAGAGATACACTATGTTTACATTAAGAACTGGGTCCAGACTGGTACATTGGTTGGATGAGATAGCAATATTTCACAATGGGTATTATTGAAATTAGAGAAACTTGAGAAGGAAATACAAATCACAGTGCAATAGTTTATTTTTTCTTAATTTGAGTTTTCTGTTTTATTTTTAATTTAATTTATGCATACTACTATCTAATTTTCAGGTAATTTTACTATTAAGAATCATTTGAAGGATGATTTTTATCTTATCGACTTGTGTAAACATGAAGATTATTAGTGTTTTTGGTTTTTCTCTTACCCCAAATACTGGCCTCACAATTCTACTATCATTTGAGCTCTCTTTAGAACAGACATGAGCATCAAGAATCAATTCATGTCATAAAGACTAACACCAAGGAATGACATTAAATGGTGCTTGTAAGCACAGCAGGGCTACATTATAAATGCTGATCGCTGTGCAAACACAGAAATTGATTGATTTTCCATCAATAATGCAAACATTTCAGCAATGTCTGTCAATACACTTCAATTAATCAAGGATATGTGGTCAAAAAATGCAGACTGGGCCTCTGAGTGAAATACTGGAAGAATTCAGTAATTTTATTTGAGCTGAAATAGTTCTGGGATCGGAGAAGTGCTACTTTTACATCTTACTTCTTCCAGCTCTGGTTGCATCACTTGGAGGAAGGTTACTAAAGGTTTCATGGTAAAAACTGCCTGAACTGTCCCCTGACGTAAGGAAGTACATCGTACAAAAGTAACTGGTACTTTAGTTGTGAGCTTTTCTCACTACACTTTACTGGTGTGAAACCTGAACAGCCAAGGTAATGAAAAGTTAAAGCTCCAAAATATTGACAAGACATTATGTCAACGCCATATAATGTTTAGCGTACAACCAATTTAAACGTGCTGGTTAAATGCACTTTCTATTTTGTTTGGTCCGAATCCAGTGATAAAGACAGACCAGCTGAGTAACTCCTGGCTACAGCTCTGCTCATCTCTGTAGTGGAAACCAGGCTATCATCTGTCCAGCCCTACCCCTTCAGAACAGATTAGTGTAAATGATCCTCATTTCCAATGTAGGTAACACAACACAGATTATTATTCTGTGCTACAGGGGTTTGTGTGGACTCTTCCTGTGCCATGAATCATTAAACAGGTGACTGTAATCCATACAGACAGCTAGCTTCTCACGGTGAGGGTGAGCTATCTGATGCTGCCTGGAGACCGACTGAGCTCCTCTGCTTCGAAGACACAGCTCAGATTGCTCACCTTCCGACGAGAAATTTGACGGTGGATGACCTGTTTGAATTGTGAACCCTGTGTGAACACTGGCAAGGAAAATCTAACTTGTTTGTTGCTGTTTGACCCTTATTGAGGACCGAAGAACTACTGGAAAGTTCAGAAGAGGACAGGAACCATTTGCAAGTCCACAAATTCACAGCATCTATGGGGGATTAGAGTACCAAAGATTTATTATGTGTGTTTAAATAGACATGAAAAATTAGGTGTAGTGTAGGAAACGTAGGAAAAGGTTGCAGTGAGCCAATAAACAAAAGAAAAATTACAAACATGAAAATCTTATCTACACTGTAGAGACACTTTCTTCTTGCATATTTACTTGAGCAAAGTAAAAGCACCTGCCCAACATTAATCTGAAAATCCCAGGCAGGGTGTTTCAGTAACCTATGGCAACTGCTTCTGTGTCAACAGAAATCTTGGACAGCCTAGCCCAGGACCGTGCATCCCCATTGGCTGGCTGAATGAATGACTTGCAAACTTGTCTATTCATTATGCATGTCAGTTTACCTTTAGAGCGTTCTTGAGCTCATTTCCAGGTAAGCACTGCTGAGAGGTGGCCTGCCTGCATCGAGACTGTCCAAAGAGGAGCTCTGATCATCTTGGTAAGACATTTTTTTTTCTGTTTTGATGCTTTTCTTTTACAAATTGTTCCTAATGAGCCCCACATACATTTCTTTAAGTATACTGGTCGCATTTGATTTTACATTACACTAATAATATGTAAAAAGACACTTTGCATCAAATTGGAAGAAAACTAGAAATAAAATATTCTTTATTAGACAGAATTTGACCCTTATTAGACTTTATTTGAGGGTAATTGGGGACAACAGAACTGTAATGTAAACTAAAGTGAAGTCACGTATCTATATGAACCAGATCTACCAGATAAAGGTCAAATTACAGAGGTAGAGGAATATTTGTCTATGAGTGCCAGCACAGACTTATTGTTATACTGTAGGCAGTAGGCATCGGTCATGGCTACTTATTCGCTGCAAATGGGCCTTTCCTAAGCCCCGCCCCTTTTTGTTCTGTTCTCTGATAACAGTTGAGCAAGCTCCGTAGCCAGTGGAATCTCAGTCAACTTTCCTGTTTCCTGTATGTGCTAGGCTCGTCTATACTGAAATTAAAAAAAACAAAACAATTTTGAAGATGGCTATAAGATGTTACTGTAACTAGCTAGCTAATGATTGATGTGTATTAGCTATCGAGTTAGCTACTGTTTTGCTAACATTATCCCTGAGACCTAACTTCCTAGTAAAGGGCTGATGCAGATTAGCTAGCTTGATGACATTTTGCTAACATTAGCCCTCAGATAACTAGCAACTAGCTATGTAATGATTGATTTTGATTAGTTAGCTGGTATGTTTTCTCAGAATTAGCTAACTTAAGATGTTTCTATATCTGTAGCGTTTACACATTTCACAGGTCAGCTCTGTTGTAATGTATACCTGATTATCCTCTAATAAAGTAAAATGTCTAATTTGATACGCCTTAGTATTAAAATAAACTGTGACCAGTGTACTTAATGAACCCATGAGTATGTAGATTTTATGCTGGCTTTAATGTTTGATCCACTCATCTAAATGACTCGGAAAGGCAAAAGATAAATAATATGTCTACACTTATGTAAAGAAAATGTATAAACCTAGAATTTCAAGCTGATATATTAATACTGAGACTGCTGTGAAAAGTTATTTTCTGCACTGGACAAACCAGAGGCAGCCTGAAGGGAGGCAGACATGGAGCTGATTGGATCCACCCTGACAGCCACATACGCTCGGCCAAAGACCAGCCACTTCCTCCCTGCTATCTCCACCATGGCATCCAGCTATCGCAACACCCAGCCTGCCTTGGCCATGAATCCCAGTGCCAACCTGTGGAGGACCAACAGCTATTACAAGAGCAGTGGCACCGTCCCAACCCCCTCCTCCATGCAGAGAGAGAATTTAGACCTGGTTCGAGCCAAGACCATGTTCTACCCCTCTAACAGGACAGCGCTGACCACCCGCTACACTCCAGAGGACTGGTACAAGTCCAACCAAAGCAACTACAGGGAGTCCGAGTCGGCACGGAAAAGCGCAGAGAGACTGAGGAGAGACACCGTCAGGCTGATGCAGGATAAGGACCAGCTGACCAGACGGACCCAAGAGACCACCAGCAAGAACATTGGCGAGCGGCTCAATGACATTGTCTTCTGGAAGTCGGAGCTAAGCCATGAGATTGACAGCATGGTGACAGAGATAGCAGCACTCAGCGAGGTCAAAAGGAGGCTGGAGAGAGCCTTGGCAGAGACTGCGGGGCCCCTTCAGGTAAGGGGGAAAGGTATATGCTTAAAGGGATTCTCTGCATTCTTTGAAGAGAGATTGTATGTACTCATCCATAGCCACTCTATTACCTACAATAGATGGTGGTTGGCATGTCCCCAGTTTGGAGCAGCAGCAGTAGGGGTCAGCAGCAAAACATATTTTAGCCTCTTAAAAAGTCAGTATCACTTCAAGTATACCCTATATTTTGACATTTTCATCGGTTTATCTTGCCTTAAGGCAGCCTCTTCTGATGGGAAACAAATATTATATGAGCCAAATCTTGTTCTTTCCAAACCAACCAGACTCCATTGTGAAAATCCATAATTTTACCTTGCAGAACGCAGGAGTGGTTCGTCTACGAGTGCCTTGATGGGTTAGTTTCTTTGCATTACTGTGCAACTTTGGTGTTTTAAAAGCTTAGCTCAGATTCACATTACAAAGTCACGTGATCATACAAACAAACTAACAGATTTAGGCAGCAGTACACCAGCAACTAAAATGACTGAGTTTGGTTGGTTGGGAGAAGCAATATTTGGCTCAGATAACGGTGCTTCCCTGTTACAAAAGGCTGTCAGAAGGCAAGGCCAAGTAGTGAAAATATTTTAAATTTAGCATATACTTTTAGGTGGGCTTTTATTTCGGTTTTACTGCTGACCCTGTCCAAAGCAGTACACTCCTGCTGTTAGTTATCTCAGGGCACTGAAGCAACTGTGGTGATGAAAAACTTACTTATAACAGGCGTAAAACCTCAGTGGATTCAGACTCTTTATTAATAGTGGGCAGTGTGTCTGTGTGTTACCTTGAATTTTTTTCTGTCTGGTAGAAAATGTCTGAATTTTGAGCTATGTTATTGGAACATTTTGCACGAAATATTTACATTTCTACAAGGACAACTGCATTTGCCTTGAAGCATCCTGGTCAGCCGTCGGTTCAGTGCATTCACATTAGTCTTCATGCATATCGTGTCTCAGGGTGCAGCGTCACTGTATCTGCGGTGAAACAGTTTAGACTACGGTGCCCGGTTGGTTGTAGCAACAGTATCTGTCTGTTAATTAGGTCACCTCAGTGCCCTGTTAAAACGCCACTGGTCGTTTGTGTCACCCAGAGTGAGTCACCTTGATCGAGGTTGGAGATCTGATGACACAGAGAGCTCGTTATGCAAAGATCATGTGGCAACAGGTTTTCTTAGAGACTCCTCCGGGTAACTGGAGACGTCACTTATATCATACCTGCTCAGATGAGTTCCCTAGCTGTTACAATGGAGAAAATGTTTGCTATTGAGTCATTTTTAAATTTACTCTTTACACAACTGCCTAAACTTGGTTTAGTCATGATCACTTTGTCAATAGGTGTCTCAAGAGTGTTTGTACCACAGAGAGAAGCGGATGTCCATCGACCTGGTACATGACGATGTAGAGAAAGACCTCATAAAGGTAACACTAAAACAACACAGTATGTGTCGCCTCTGATATCTGGGAAAACAAATAAACATGTTCTCATATTTTTTTATTTACCTGCGCCGCAACAAGGAGGTGGAAGTCATCAAGTCTTGTCAGGAAAGGATGAGGCGACATCTGGACAGAGCCATTGCACAGCTGGCGTGAGTCTGGAAAACCAATAAATAAAATATTACAAACCGCAGGATTCTTTTTAATGATAATTTTCAAACTTTAAAAAAAGGCTGACATGCATTTGTTTTGTGTCTGTGCTGCTCTGCGGGGTTTCTTAGGTCAAACCGAGCTGCACAGCATGAACTGGAAAGAGACATTAGTGACAAAGTGACAGCTCAGAGGATAGATGACAGGTGTCACCACCTGAGGAACACATCAGACGGTATCGGCTACTACAGAGGGATTGACAGACTGGACCCCTCGTGAGTATAGTTTTATGTGATCAAATATTAACTGGTCTGTTTCATCACATCAAGCAGCTGCTAACAATTTCTAAAGTTTGTTTAAACCAGCTTGGTATACAGGACTGGGCTGTTTAGTTAAACTGTCAGTGAAAGGAAAGACTTTGACTGTGTTTGACAGTTAAATTGGCTATCTGCAATCCTATTTTGTTGTCAAAGTAAGTTTAAACATAGCATAGACCAGGGGTATCAAATGTACATCCTACAGGCCAGAACTGGCCCACCAAAGAGTCCGGTCTGACCCACTGAATGACTTTGCAATGTGTACAAAATTGCAGAGCAGTCATTAATTCCAGATCAGAAAATAATTCTCTGAATAAAACAATGAGTACTTATTGTGGTCATACTTAAAGATACTGACACTGAGACATCTATCTTCTTCTAACATTAGTGGAACCCAATTGCTATGGCACTGCTAAACGTTTGATTTGTAAATGGTTCTAAAATACATTTTGTACGATTGAAGACCCACCCCCGGTATAGACTGTAAATAAAGATGGATTACACATCTCCACTTCCTCCCACTGTACAAAAACGTAGCCAAAGTATCCCCCATTCATTATCACACCTCATTAAAAACACACTGAATATGTATTATACATCAAAGTGACAAGAACTACACACAACGACAGAAAACATCTTTGGGGAAAATGTATTTGACGTGTACTTTTTTAGCTTGGCCCATCTGCTAACATGGAGGGGACAGGGAACCAGCCACCAGGGGGCGATGTTTTGACTTCACTTCTGGGGAGCCGTCATGTCGTCCATCTTTATATACAGTCAGTGGTCTACAGTCATGCTAGTGATTCTGCTGAGCTATGCTTAGGCACAATGGTGCTTTGAGCTAAATGCAAACATCTGCATGCTAACAGCTAATAATTAATGCTAAAATGCTGATGTTACACAGGAGTAAAAATGGGAGGAGTTAGTATACTGACATTTGCTAATTAGCCCTAAAAGTACAGCTGAGGTTGATGGGAGTGTCATTAGTTTTTGAGGTGTTTGCTCATAAACCAAATTCAATTTTTATTCTGATGAATGTTTCAGTTTATTCAGTAGCTGACATTTCAATAAAACCTTCCCAAGAACAGCACCACTATCATGGCTAGAAAATATCTAAAAATGTTTTTGCTTATGTAACAGCATGTTCAAAGACAGCGGGACTTCCAAAAACTTATGCCATTCTCTTTCCTCTGTCAGACTCTCTCTGCCTGACTCGTGGTCCAAGTTCACGGACGACAACATCCTGCACTCCCAGAGCGAGCGCGCCGCCTCCCACAAGCTCAGGGACGAGATCGAAATCCTGCTCAACACCACATCCAACGAGATGTGGAACCAGTTCAACAACGTCAACGTCGCCTTCACCAACCGCATAGCAGAAACTGCTGATGCTAAGAACAGCCTGCAGACACACCTGGCTAAGGTCACCACTTTTTCGACATGCATTCATTTCATGAAAGACAATTCAGTCCTGCTATGTTATAAGAAGACGATTTATAATTCTCACATGAATCAAAATCTATTGTTGGTGCTAGCTCTGCCTTGATGTAATTGTTTCACTAGGTATGTGAAAGGGAAAACGGCCAGGATTATAAAAAAAAAAAAAACGCTTATCGAAAAGTGGAAGTCACATGAGTCTACGTCAGGGAAAAAGACAAAATCCATTCACTCTCTTCTGTCAGTTGGTAACTAAATTTGCCATTTATTGGGAAGCAATCATGTGTTTGTACAATTCTCTATCTTTCCTACATGCAATACAAACAGTACATTCAGAAACATCAGCAGAAATATGTACAGAATGTATAAGATAAGATATATCTTTATTGTCTGCTTCATGGCCTGCAGGGGACATTTGTCTTGTATGTAGTTTATTGTCTGCATTTGTACTGTAAAATATTCCTGTCAAAAGAGAGGAATGGTAATAGATGCCTCTTTTCATTGCTTCTGCCGTATTCCACACTGGATCTCATTGTTCTGGGGTTAATTGCCGGGGGTGACACTCTCAATCTACATCAGCTGTTGGCTGGACTTGAACACTGACAGCAGCTGTGATGTGAAGCACACAGTCCTTAATAAAGCTCAGTCACTGTCAGTTGTGAGGAGAAGTGATTCGCTGGAATTAAATTACATCAAATGGATTTGGACAGAGCAGGCCACTGTGCAGCACTGTGCTCAGCTGATTCTGAAGTTTAAAATGTGCAGCTTTTTACTTGATCTCTTCTAGCACTGAGATTCTCATTTTTTCCCCTCCCCTGTCAACTGAGCCTCCTTTACTCCTCATATAAGCTTCCGGTTTGATGACCTGTTGTTTTCATGAAGGAGACACAACCATGATTTAACAATCAATTGTTTTTCTGTCATTTCATCTGTATCTGTCTTGTGTCCTCACTCAGACTCTGCAGGAGATCTTCCAGACAGAGATGCTGATTGAATCTCTGAAGAAAGCCCTCAGAGACAAAGAGTGCCCGCTGAAAGTGGCCCAAACCAGGCTGGAAGAGAGGACCCGCAGGCCCAACGTAGAGCTCTGCAGGGACAACCCACACCACAGGTACTGTACTGCTCTGCAAATAGTATTGCTTCATCAGTGAATAATTTAAGCATAGATTTTATTTTTAATTTTATTCATCATTTGTTTTGAGTGTAAAAAGCTGAGGTTACATTATTGGTAGCAACATTTCCTAGTGGGGCAATTCTTATGTTCCCAAGTTCCTATGTTTCCAGGCTCCTATGTTTTCAAGGTCCTATAATCCTTTTGTCCTATGTTCCTAAGGTCCAATGTTCCTTACGTCCTATGTTCCTTCAGTCCTTTGTTTCTAGGGTCCTATTATCTCAAGGTCCTATGTTCCAAGGCCCTATGTTCCCATGGTCTTAGGGTCCTATGTTTCTACGGTTATATGTTCCCAAGATTCTGTTTCCACTGTCCTATGTTCCCAAGCTTTATACAGCACATTATGGGAACATGACAAAGTGTCTTGTGTTCTCAGGGTCCTATGTCCTCAAGGTCCAATGTTCCCATGGATCCTATGTTCCCCAAAACATAATGCAAACATGACAAACCATGTTATGTTCCCTAGGTCCTATGCTACCCAGCTTTATATGGCTCATAACATAGGACCCTGAGAACACATATATGTTTGCCTTGCTAGCTAGCATAATTTGCTAAAGAAATCACTTGTGTTTCCAAAATACAATAAATTAAATATAATTACATTATAATACATTATAAGTTATTTTAGCTTGTCTCTGTGCACAATATGGTTTAAACAATAACAATATTACATCTAGAAATCATTTGTCTGTGGTTCCAAATGTCACTCAATTGCACATTTCCAGGGGCAGAAAAGCTTTCCTTCACTTCTTTCTCCTGCACATTTAACAGTAAGCTGCTTCTTTTTATCGTTCTTCATTTAGACTTGTGGGGGAGGTGAGAGAGATCGAGGAAACCATCCATAAGCTTCAGGAGAGGCTGATGGAGGCTGAGAACACCCTGCAGAATCTGGTCAAGACCAAGGTGACCCTGGAGCACGACCTGTCCGTCAAGGCCAACTCACTCTTTCTGGAACAGGAAAAGTGCATGAGCATGCGCAAGAGCTTCCCCAGCATGCCCCGTCTGGTGGGCTACACCTAAATCAAGCCTTATAAAGAGGAAGCCTTGGAGGACCAAGATAATTAACAATGACTGTTTTAATGGTTTTGGAGTGATTTAGAGTTTGGTGTTTTGAATGTAAGCAAAATGACTTGGCACTGACAATGGATTATTTTAAAGGGCAACTCCATCTGCATTCTTTTATGGGGTTTTTCAAATTAAAACACCATCAGCCATTCACAAAAACGATGTAAGTTAGAGCATGAGAAGGGCTTGGGAAAACAGCATTTCAACTAAAACATTCAACCAAAATTTGAATGTTCTGATTTGAATATATAAGAAATAGTTAAAAAATAATAATAACAGTGTACTCACCCTTTAATTTTGAGTACTATATCTGTTCTCAGTGTTTTCTAATGCTTTGATTTTGCCTCCAGTTACACACATTTTGCATGGTAAATACTATGATCCTTGAAAAATGCTGGAAACTCATGTGAAAGTTAAATAGTAAAAGCCTTGTCAATCATCAAAACTGACATTTCTTAAGTTGAAACCTATGATTTAAGATGTTAACCTTGCTTTAAACATTAGTAGCACGGTGCAGTGTGACTATTCAAACCAGTGTTGTGTTTTGTCTTTACACTACTGTTCGTTGGCGACAGGCCACAGGCCAGTGGAGCACAAACAGAGGTTGTAGCACATGTGACAGCAATCACCAAACAAATAGGCTGGATTATGTTGTGCAGCACAGCAGTCTCCAAACCAAGACAAACACAAACTCTCTGAAGATTTACTCCTATCTGTCAACTCCTACCTGACCTGAATGTCACCTTAGGCGTAGACTTCAACCCTACACCGTTTACAGCAACAAACATCAACTTAATCCAAGATTAGTTCTAATCAGAGTTTAATTAATTTTTGTCCAGAAAATCCAAGATTAAATAGACTTCAGTCTATATGATGGCTCAGCAGAAGAGCTCTAATTTCTCCTCCATTGAGAGGAACTTGATTAAAAACGCCTGTTTAAGCAAATCAGCTGGAGTGAAAGCAAGAAGAGACACATCATCAGACTCAATTAGGTTGTGTCTGCCCCTTAATTTTCTTCAAAGTACTTGTGTATTTTGCTCACTCCATCTAAAAAAGGCAGATATTTCCGTTAAACCTCCTCGGGTCTAAATTTGAAGGTAATACTGGGCCACATTTTAAATTGAAGTTTAAAGTTTTGTTGCAACAGAATTAAATTTAATCTGTGTTAAGCATAAAAACTACAGTGAGTTTAAAACTTTGGTGCTACATAATTTACAGTTAAGCCATGATGTAATTGGGTTAAAAAATGAATCCTCGTTGGCGCAACCCAACCTTAAGTTTTGTTGCACACAGATATGGATTGTGAAGGACTTTTGTTTCTTTACCTTAACTGTCTTTAATGACTGATGTGGCCCATTACTCATCACCTCACCCACAGGAGGAGCTGGACAAACAACCAATAAGTTATGTAGAAACCCCACACCCATCTCACAGGCCTCGAGCCCGATAACACTCACTTCCCATCAGCCTCTTTCTTTCACCCCTCTGCTCCCTGCCGCCTTCATGCCGTAGCAAGAGGGATGGCATCTCCCCGGTAAACACACATTAAAAGATGTGGAGAGCGGCAGTTTAATTTCATTTTGTTTATTCAGTCACCGTTCAGAGCCTGCGCCAACTTTAAACACACATAAACACAAACCCAACCCTTCCACTATTACACTTCCTGCACAACCTTTGGCTTCACTGAGGAATGTAAACTTTGCTCAAATCACCAATAATACTGTTTGACTTTAACGTCACCTGTACAGTAGTCACCACGCCTCTAATTGTTAAATTGATCACCATTATCCTGTTGAAGGAGAGCTCACATCACACAGCATCCGAAGTCCCATCTCTTTGTTTAATTCAATTTTGTTATTTCTTCATGACCTCTCAAGGCCCACCTGCAGGGGCGTCATGGCCCACCAATGGGCTGCAGCCCTCACTTTGGGAATCACTGCTTTAATCTATTATGAAATCTGGTTCCACCTATAAATCCTCTCAGTGGCTGCAGCATTTGAGTAATAGCATGACAACATCTCCTGTGTAAATACAGAGTAGTTTCACTACACAGATTCTTAACAGGAGGGAGGGAGTGGCCATAGAGATAAACCAATGTGTGTGTGTGTGTGTGTGTGTGTGTGTGTGTGTGTGTGTGTGTAACTTGCACTTTGATTTAGGTGTCATGTTTTACAACTGTACTGTAGGTCAGAGTCGCAGTGAGGTGAAGAGTCCTGTCTGCTGTGCAAACAGCATTGTGTTTGACAAAAACCCTCAGGAGGAAGTCAACGGCAGGAGGTCTCTGCCATGGTTTCCCTACATGTAGTGTGTGTTTAATGTGTGTGTGTGTGTGTGTGTGTGTGTGTGTGTGTGTGCGAACCCTCATAGTCCTGTGCCCAGCTACATTCCTGAGCCCTAGTACCGCAAAGAAAGGCCCCCTGTTGTCTACCTTACATCAAAAGCCTCCCTGCTATCATCACCTTGTAATTAAACACACTGACAGATAGCAAAGAGTTTCTCCTTTGCTTTCCAACTCCCACTTTTTATGACTCAGAAATACAAACGCTAATTCCAAAAAAGAGGTGAAGTTGTGTAAAACATGAGTAAAAATTTAATGCTATTATTTGCAATTCCTTCTCAACTTGTGTTCAATTTAATGCAGTAACAACAACACTTTGATGTTTCAGAAAAGTTTGGATGGGGGCATGTTTACCACTGTGGTACATCACCTTTTCTTTCTTTTCAACGCTCAGTAAACATTTTGGAACTGAGGTCGCTACGTGTTGAAGTTTTGAAAATAAATTTTTTTCTCATTCTTGCTTGATATACAACCTTAGTTGCTCAACAGTCTGGGATTTGTTGTTGTTGTAATATTGCGCTTCATAACGCACCACACATTTTCAAAGGGAGACAGGTTTTTACTGCATAAGCAGGGATGTGTCTGAAAAATAGACCATCTGGATGGCAGCATATGTTGCTCCAAAATCTGTATATGCCTTACAGCATAAATGGGGCCTTCACAGATGTGCAGGTTAGTCATGCCACGGGCACTAACTCACCCCCACACCATCACAGATGCTGGCTTTTGAACTTAGCACTGGTAAGAATCAAGATGATCATTTTCCTCTTTAGACCAGGTTGCGCGATATCCATGATTTTCCAAAAACAAACGTGGACTCGTCAGACCACGGCACATTTTTCCACTTTGCGTCAGTTCATCTCAGACGAGCTCAGGCCCCCAAAAAAAGTCAGCAGGGTTTCTGGATCATGTTGATACATGGCTTTTGCTTTGTATGCTAGATTCGTAACCTTGTAGATGCAGCGACCAACTGTGTGTACCAGCAAAGGTTTTCCAAAGTGTTCCCAATCCCACGCAGTAATATCCTTTAAACAGCCATGTCGGTTTTTAATGCAGTGCCAGAGGGTGAAATCCCTACATTCCTTGCAATTGCACATTGAGAAAAGGTATTTTTAAGCTGTTGGACGAACGCAGTGGCGAGCCTCACCCCATTCATGCTTGTGAACAACTGAGCCTTTTGATTATGCCCCCTGAGGATAGCCAATCATGATACTATCACCTCTAATCAATTAATCTGTTTAACTGTGGAATGTTCCAACAGATCTTTTTTTAAGCATTCCACAACTTGAAAACATGTTGAAACGTATTTACAAATCATTCTGTTTTTATTCACCCTTTATGCAGTTTCTTTTAAATTGTACCCATGAAGAGTCATGGAATGAACCCCTCTCTCATGCCTCGTTCGTGGTTACGGTTCTCCTTCTGGACGGGACACAAATAGGCCTTCTTATTTGACCTCCTCTACCACCCCCGCATATGGGGAATGTACTCTGGAATTCTCCCAGCAGTCCAAACATATTGGCAGTTTATTTTTAACACCTGCTCTTGTTATAGATGCCCCGTGCCCCATGTTATTTTGTGTTTTTTACATACCATCATACCACACTTAAGAGATGAATGCAGATCACTTTAGGCTGGTGTCAGTCACTGAGGGTTTTCACTCTGTGCTGAAATAACAGACTTGGACTGAGTGTGCATCACTGAAGATGAAACGTGATGGACTCCATGGAGAGTATTTGTTTTATCTGCAGTATGCCAGCTGAACAATATATTACCAGTGATTAGCCCATTATGGAAACTTGAGTCTTACTTTTATTGTTTCTTAATGGACAAACAAATGCTAATGTATTGGTTACTTGATTATTATTGATTTATTAGAATTGTGGCCACAAGGGGGCAGACTTCCAAAACAGTCACACGGCCTTGACGTATTATTAAATGAATCTGACTTATTTATGGTTGGACGGGTCAAACAAATGTTGGACTTTCATCTAGGAGGACAGGGTTTATGTCCCGCGTGAAATAAAACGTCAATTTTATCCAAAGCTTTACAGTTGCATAACATCACATTACTTGCTAACTAAATGTCATTTGACATAAATTTTATTTTAACAGAGTCACAATATTTTCCTAACCAAGTAGTTTTGGTGAAAGCGTAACCAAACTGTGACCATTTTATAATGTTAACCATGTGTTAAACAGCCTTTCTGGCAGCGTCTCATACAGATGCTAAAGGGGCATCTGGACGACACGCCAACAGGTGTGACGAAGCAGCAGAGACGAGAACAGGTTGAATATTCACTTCACTTTTTTTTTTTTGGTCTCCTCCACCAACCACTGAGAAAAAAACTGGATCGTTTTGTTGGCAGCTGTTTGACTTTCTATTCCAGCTGTGTGGTTTTGAGCAGGTCGCGTACAGTGGGTTAATCTGGGGTTCCTTCACAAAAAAATGTCTTCCAGGGTTGGTTTGCCAAACTTAAACCACTTAGGTTTAGAACAGATTTTATTTTCAACATGTTAAAAGAAAAGACAGCAGAATATACAACCATACTATCACATTAAACATCCACCTACACCCTAAACTATGAAAAAACAAGAAGCTAAAAAACTTTTAGAGCTGCAAAGGTAGATGAAATCTTCACATCTCCTCACATGTAGTTATCTAAATTAAGGTTAACATAAAAATATTGATTAATGCAGGTTTAGCTGTCTGGCATGTGGCCGCAGTCTGTCAAATCAAGTTTTAAAAAGCGGTTTCCCCTCACTGTTCCTTTTTCAGAGAAGCTAATACTCTGCACAGGTCGTTTATCAAGCACATCCTTCATGCCAATTCAATTTACCCTGACACAGTGGCCATGGCAACCAAGTATTATGAAACCGAATCCTCTTCAAAGCAAATGTCTCTTATTTCATGAATTCCCTAATCCATCTTCAACTTGGATGTAAAAAAATACGATGAAGAATAGGAAATATAAAATTACGATGTTAGCTTATGTCAATTGAAAGGGATAGAACAAATTGATTTAAGCCATCACAGATTTATACGGAGAGCACGGGAAAATAAATGTGAGTAGCAAGTAGGATCATGTATGGAAGTAAGAACTTATGGAGAAATGTGTCTGGGTTATAACTGTCAGAAAATAATCTAAATTAGAACTAAAATTAATCCAGTTTTAAACCCCTGCAGTTGTCTCTTCATCTCCAATCATCTCAAACTGCCGGACTTTCAGCTGAACTCTAAACGTTCATGGGAACGAGCTCTTCCTGCTGCTTTTGGATCTGTGCCAAAAACTCAAGAGTTTTCCCCAGAGGCCGTTTGGCCGCTCCGCCGCTGGGCCGTGAGGTTTGTCAATTACTGTAAGGCACAGGACAATGCAAGAAAAGAAAACTACGCCGGAACCCGTTGAGTAATCGGCCCAGTAACTGTTCTGAGGCGAAGAGAGGAAGCTGGAGACAGACTGATAAGACACATCATATTCTATGTGGTTTTCCATACCAACTGCCGCCCTCACGCACGGTGGCTCTGCGGTCGTGTGCGAATGTCTGCTGATCGTCGCTCGCATGAGAAATCTTTACCTCCCCAAACTTTCGGGCTGTTAACGTTATATTCCCTCGGCATTCTGTACATATCTGTGGCTCCACCGAGGGAGTCGTGATAAGATAGATAAGCTAACCAAAGTTCAGAGGTCAACCACGACGACAGTAAAATGTATAGAAGAAAGGGGTCTTATGGGTCATTTGTGTGATTGAGTGGAATTCTTGAGCAGTTGGTAACATTGATCTGTGAGTCCAGTTCTTGTCATTTTCAGTAGAAAGAGAAGTGGGTGGATGATGGAGGGACACAGAGGTCAAGATACAGTGCTGCAGTCTTTCCTGCTGAATCATAGTGCTACGAGGATGACTGAGAGTGCACTGCACTTGAAGCCACGTTTATTAGATTGTTTTTATTTCTCTATCTGGAGCCAAGGGAACAAGCACACTTCAGAAGAGAAAAAAACAGGCTCAGTTTGACACAGCACACAGTTAAATAAAACAAGGGAGGGATCAACACTGCAGTTTTTCTTCACATAATTAGCACGTTTTAAAGGGATAGTTCGGGTTATTTGAAGCTGGCTGTATGAGGTACTTATCCATAGTCTGTGTAATACCTCTTAAGAGAAGCAAAGAGGGGCATCAGCATGAAAGCTACAAGCAATAAACTGGTATGCATGACCTTTAACAAGGTCCACCCACAAAATCAGTTTAAGTGTACTTTATATTTAGAATATTTTCACTGCTCTACCTTGCTGTCAGACAGCCTTTTCTGATGGGAAGCTGCCATAATATTAGCCAAGTGTCAGTAAAATCAGTAATTTTACCTCACAGAACACTGGAGTTGCTGATCTACCACTGCCTCCATCAGTTAGTTAGTTAGTTTGGAGAGTCTGAACTAATCCTTTAAAAAAACACAAACTACCACAATAACACAAAAAAACAAACAGATGGAGCCAGCGGTAGACCAGCTACACCTGTTTTTTTGTGTGGTAAAGTTACTGATTTTGCCAATGGAGTTTGGTTTGCTTGACAAGCGCAAGAGTTGTCTTATATAATGGTGGTTTCCCATCAGAAAAGGCTGTCCGATGGCAAGGCAAAGCCGTGAAAAGCTTTTTTTTAAGTGTTAAAAATACCTTTTGTTGCTGACCATGGGGACGTGCCAAAGCTAATACACCGCCTATGGATACGTACATATACAACTCCACTTCAAATAAACTGAACCGTCCCTTTAATGGATGGTGACCTCATGCTTATACTCATGCTACATTTGGCACTATGGAGAAATTGTATGACACAGCACAACGTGTGACTCACGACCATATGATTGGAGACATGCCCGATGACACGGGTCTTTTAGATTTTTCATGGTTGCCAGAGTTCACTTGAGATCATCATTTCAAAATGAGCAATGAAATTATGCAATCACGGACATTTCCACAACTAGATCTTGCCGTTGACTTCCTCCTGAGGGTTTTTGGCAGCCATTTTGACATTAAATAGTAGGATAAAGACAGGTGATACCTATGAAACTAATTAAGGATCCATTCCATTCAGGTCAAACAAAGTCAGGGTGCTGCAATTGTGCATTTTGTTTTCACTGGAAAGGCTCTGAGGCTCTTAATTAGCACTACCGGTACCAACTGTGTTTATTAGGATTACGTAACTATTTAATAACATATGTTTAATAAGATTTAAGATAGCAATGACAGACTTAAGCAACTTTGGTGTGGTTTTATGGTAAAGGCTTTCACTTTACCATTGGTTATTTCATTATTATCTTGATTATTTGTGCTTTCATTTGAACCTGACTCACAGATGAGGCCGTCTGTATTCACATCACAGGAAATCTGTTGTGTGTTTAGTGTATTTTAAGTACCCAGTTAACCCCTTTGTTGTCATCACTCTGTGTTATCAGTGATTAAACTGTGATGACAAGACAAGGGTTTTGAGTGGCTTAAAACTTATCGACGCACAAACAAACAGGCTGTATTCACTTCTCGTCTCTCTTTCAGCCTGTCTGTCCCCCCATTTGCCTGCTGCTCTTTGTGTTCATGAAAGTCCCATCTCCATCTTTTCTCAGTACGTATGGCAGCAACAAATGGTGAGAGACAAATACATTTTTGGTCCCGTTTGAATTAATTACACTTACGATGTCATTTTTTCCTGTTTTCAACCAATAAGTGTAAAAATTGTCAAGTTCATTTTAAAGAGTTAATCAGTTCTCGGGTTGCAACTAATGAATATTTTCATTATCGATTCATCTGCTGATGATTTTCACAATAAATCCTGTCTTTTTTTTTGTCCAACCAACTCAAATACTCTTTATTAAATGACACAAAAGCTAAGAAGTCTCACATTTATTAGTCTCACGATTAATTACTCGTCAGGATACAGCTGTAGATGGCATTTGATTTCTTTCGATCAACTAATCGATTAATTGACTAATCATTGCAGCTCTAGTTGGTTCCATAAGCTAGCAAGAGGGACTGTCTCTACAAGTTTGGTATGACGTCACTTACACAACTTTTAGGTGCTTCTAATTACACATTTTTGAACTTATATTTTACCTTTATACTTATACTAACAGTTTTGTGACAAACTGCATCTTAATTGACTTGATGTGAAGCATCTAATTCATGGTACTATTCAAACGAGATTTTAAAAAATATTTGTCTTTCACTGCTAAATACCTGCATATTTTTTCTAAAATAAGGTCCCATGGTGGTCCTGATTGTTTCACATATATATTTTTAATACTCCTTCTGCCCGATGCTGGATTTGTGTGGATTGGATGTGTGTGTATGTGTGTATCTCTCTCTCTGCAGCTCTCACAGACCGAGAGCAGAGGAAAGAGATGGAAAATGTGATGTAATATTTGGCTGCTATGTTTTTATAGTCGTGACCTCACAGCCTGTGCGCTGCCAAGCAGGCTGACACAGGGACATGTCCCAGACACAGCAAAATAAGTGAAAATAAGAAAAGTCTAAAATTAGGAACTGTAATTGTTGTTGCTGGCATCATATGTTTTCTGTGTTATGATTAAGAACGCTCATGTATATGCATGTAAGAGCTGTTTGTGAGTTTGTTTGAATCTACCACGCTGGGTCTGTAAACATTTAGGTAGACCGGGGCCAGAGGAGTCCAGCGTGAGTCGAGAGAGGGGCAGTCCGACTCCGACACGGCTGCAGTAGGAGGGGAACTATTAAACTACTGTATCTCAGTGATCCAACAGACAGTAGCACTTCACATGCTGATGACAGGACGCTGGGACTGGCCCTCGTTTGACCGACAGCTGCGACAACCTGACACACAAAGCAGAAGGCCCCGTGACGCACACACTGCAGGCCTTCCCCTCAGACCCGTGAGGAGCATCAGCTGGATCCACCGTCTCAAAGTCCGCCTGCCGAGTGTGAGTATGAGCCGTTTATTCATCACAGTTAATGGATTGTGGGTTGAGCCAAGATGAGTGAAATTGCAAATAATGCAATCAGGAGAGAGAGAGCAGCCCGTCACATTGTTTTAAAATCAACGAGAATGGAACTGTGTCAAAGGACCAGGTCCCTTTTAGAACATCATCCCTGCTGCCTCTTTTATTTTCCAGATCTTATATGAATTCTCCTGCAATGACAGCCGCATCTGTTTTAACACTCTTCTCTGTGTTGGTATGTGGATGGAGTTACTGTAACTCTACCACATCTCTACTCTTCAGATCCGTGCCCCCTGGCCGGCGTCCTATCTACGTTTTTTTGGTATGCGCCCTCACTGTCTCCCGCGCTAACGCGAAGATAAGTCGTACCATTTTAACGACGGAGGTGAAATGTTAGAACGCCGCTCCAGACGTAACATAATTCAGTATCTCGGCCTGAATGTTTGTTATGTGGCTCTCCCCGGAGAGTTTGGCTTCAACCCCGGCTTCACAAACACAGTAAACTTAACACTCCCATGTCCACTCGGCCCACTGATTGTCAGTCTTTTACAAACATTGACATATAAGGGATGGGAATGGGGAGCGCCTGCACAGCTACTCCACAGTTTTAACAAGAGTTCTCCTCTATAAGTCACTGTAAAGCTTTACTGTTGACCGGTTCACGGCTCATGTGATCAGAATTAAGGCCCGACGATTTAATAAACACCAGAGTCACACTAGCTCAAATACACAATGGATATCAGCTGCAAACAGAACAATCTTATCTGACAAAGAGCTATTTCTACATTACGCTGAGAATGTCACATACACTGTTAAAAATCATACAAGAATTTAGTGGAATTAAAGTTAATTAAAGCAAAAAATTTCTAGTATTTAATGTAGTGTTTTCAGACCACTTCAGATCTTATAAACATTGAAATGATGAGATCAACTTATTAAATGCAAGCATGCAAGTTTTGAAAGTTTTACCAACTACTAATCTTTTGTTGAGATGATTCACTCTTCTTCTTTATATAAAGGTTCACATTTTTCAGTTTCTAAATCTCAAAGATTTAACAAAGCTCATCTAAAAAAGAAAATTAAATTATCTCTACTAAAGATTATACGTCGGCAAAACTTTTTTCGTTTATTTCAAAACTTGGTGGTCCAATTTAATATCTGAAGTAAAACTGAACTAACAATAAAAACAATGAAAGGCTATTTGTTTTTAATCATCACCTCAACTTGTCTTTTTAAATTCAAGAAACAAAAATTTTAAAACTTTTAAGACAGCCCTGACACAAACTTTTTAAGGTTAAAACAAACAGTTTATTTTGACAGCGTACTTTGATTGCTGAGCAGCCACAGAGTTCCCACTTAGAGCAGCACTTCATGGCTGTGATCTGGTCTTGTAACTGTCCCTTCTTTCAGGGGTGTGTGGACATGAGCGCAGCAGAAAGGCCTCCGTTTTCATGCAGGTGTGAGAAACACACATGGAGGCGTCCAGGAAGTGTGAGCTAAGTGATGAAGAATAGAGAGTGGATGTTGACAGGGGGGTTATCTGAGGTCGGGCAGCTCCTCCACCAGCCTGCTAATGCGAGGAAAGCTTGCATGTCATAATGTGCTGTCCGTCGAGGAAGCCCGGTATCTTCGGCGCAAGGTGTGAACTTAATTGCTGATGTTTTGCAGAAGTGAAGGAGTGTGGGTTTGATGACTTAGGAACGTAATATGTCCGGTGTTATCGGGAATCCATAACATTCAGACTGCATTTGGAAAGGATGCCTGAACCAGTCCAACAATCTGCTTCAGCTAAATTATCGCTGACCTCTACACTGACAATCTATTTCTTAAAGGGATATTTTGGATTATTTGATGTAGGGTTGTCTGAAGTACTAAACTGAGGTAACTGAGGCAATCCAACAGCCTTTTTTGACAGGAAATTGCAATTATAATGAGCTAAATATCTCTCTCTCCAAACAAACCAAACTCCATAGGGAAAATTAGTCATTTTACTTCACAGAACACAACAGCTGCTGCCTGTATCTGTTAGTTCGTTTGTGTTAGTGTGGGACTTAAGTGAATCCAAACTATGCTTCTGAAACACCAAAGTCACCCAAAAGCAAAAACAGACTAACAATTAGAGGCAGCGGTTGAGCAGCAACTCCCATTTTCTGCACGGTAAATTTACTGATTTTGCCCATGGAGTCTGGTTGGTTAGGAGAGAGACAGTTTGCTTTTATAACAGCAATTTCCCATCGGACCAGGCTGTCTGAGAGCAAAGTAAAGCTGTAAAAATATTCTAAAAATATTGTAGACTTAAACTGATACTGACTTTGTTAGATGGACCTTTTTAAGTAGCTAAGATAACCTGTCTTGCTGACCTCGTCCACAGCAGTACATTTCTTTCTTCCTACACCAGTACTCCTGCTGCTTCTCCAAAAAGTCTACGGGAGATAATACACTTATTATCTACAAGTATCTCATACAACCCCACTTTAAATAATCAGAACTATCCCTTTAAGACATCCTGCTAAGAAATAGGAGAAAATAAACGCATTTAAGAGGGAAAATAATCGATACACAAATCAAATAATCTGCTCCAACCTTTTAACTCAGAAGATCCAAAGGGAGGCAGAGATAAGGAAGTCACTTCATACTTAAAAACATTTACAGTTTCGACCTCTCCCTTTACTCCTTGCGTGTGTTTCCTGGAATTCCATTCATTGCAACACCCATATTCATAAGACTAACTAACCTCAGTGCATACTTTTACATACACATTAACAACGGGGGCAGCAGTCCCTGTTCAGGGTGGGACGCCATCTCACTCACTCCCGCTGGAAATGAGTCATGTCAAACAGAGGAGAGCCCCAGATGCTATCTCTCAGTGGTGGTGCGCCGGGCATACCCATCCACACTTTCACACATACTGACCGTGAGTCATGAGGCCGACTATAGACAAGCAGAGGGAAAAGACCCCATGTGCCACACTACAATAATGTTTGTGTTTCTAACTGCCATGGTAACAAGAGGCTGAGTTTACAGGGACGTATCTGATGTGGAAAAAGTCTAGAATACCTTAATCTACTCTAATATAGATACAAAAGCAATAAGCAAATTATCAAAAAGCTGAGAAAATTGACAACAAAGTCATGGTAACAACATCATTAACTCTGTATTGTTCTTTAAATCTAGTTATTTTATATCACTCCAACCTTGAAGCCACTTTCCTTAAACAAAAGATGAATGATGAAACCTGACTGTTTTCTTTATAATCACATATCATCATTTAACCGCTTTAATCAAATCAGAATCAAATTAATCAAATTGCTTGACAACTTGTCACTTCATTTTTCCTTTCACATCCATTTTTACCTGTTTTTCAATTCATATGCATTTTCATCACCTCCATTTTTATCAGTTCATTTAGTTACTTTCAACCTTCATATATATTTTACTGTTCAGTGTTTACAAATGATTAGTAATGCTATATTTTGGAAATGTATGTATATATTTATGACTATCATAAAGTAATACCGAGTTGTACATTAATCAAGCTGTCTAAATGGCTAAGCAATCTAATGCCAATTTTGTCAAATGTTTAAGTCAAATATGTTCTTATTTAATGATATCTATTAAATACATATCAAAAAGATTATTTAAAATATGTGTGATATACGTCTGCCTAATATATATGCAAATTCTATATTAACTGAAAATAATAGCCTGATAATGATAAATTTATTTATGTAGTACTTTGCAGCTTAAGCACAAAGTGTGCTTAAAAAAGTAAAAATACTGAAGGTGCAGAGTATATGATAAGAATATGAAAATAATGATACTGAAACAAGCATAATTAAAATATGATAAGACAATGAAGTTAAAATAAAACAATAAATCGGTAATATAAAGAGAAACTATGAAAATGATGCAATACTGGATTTCCAGGGTACAGTGTCATTTTTAATGACAGCAGTAAAAGCTGGACTCAGCGTCTGATAGAGGAAAACAAAACCCTCGAAAGCTGCTTTTAGTTACCACGACAGCCAAACAATGACCAGTCAGCTCACTACACACACTACAGCAACCCAGTAACTACGGCAACAACCCCATGCGCTATTACGCATGGAGCATCTATATTGGGAACCCTGGCTGCGGACCAGAGGGTCACTCCATGACGCAGCGACGCACGCAGGGCGTTGTTCTTCCATAATGAGACACTTTATAACAGAACGTCAGCCCCTGGCATCAATCTAGTCTGAGAGCGACTTACAGGACTGAGGGACTACCACTGTTGGACTCTGTTTGGGAAAAAAAAAAAAAACCTTTTGTTTCTTGCGAGCCTGAACCTTTTATTTTTTATTTTTTGTGGAAATACACACAGCTGCCCGCTCCAAGTAAGTGGACTTTGCACTCTTCTTCTAAACTTCCTTATATTAAGCTGCGCTCAGAGAGTCTGTCCTGGCGGATTAAAGAAGGAAACATTTCGCTGGGATACCCGCCGCTCCGCTGCGCGCACAGACTAAGGATTGATGTGTCATCGCTCATAGCCTGTAATGAAGATTATTTAATCGCTAATAACTTATTCTGATCGATAAATAATCGTAAATTACGCGTAATTTTGATTTGCTACATTCTTTTAATTGGTTATTATCGCTTTAAGTGCCATCTTTACGCACATTGCCTCCATTTTAAGTAATTAAAAACTAACTTAAGAGTACAGAAAGTAATTTTTAAAAGAAAAGACTACAGAGATGTAGTCCTTGAGAAGAGCTTTAAAGTTTAATCATGTCGCCAAACTTGCTATTAAACCTAAATTATGTGAATTAAAGGTGCTTGGAGACAGTTCTTTTCCCACGTAGGATCTAAACGTTCTCTTAAATGTGATGTTATCATGGTAAATGTACATGTTTACCATTTGACAGAGACACGGGTCCAGATGAAGTGTCTCTGTGCGTTTTGAGCGCGCTGCTGCAGCGACACACCCATGTCCCACCGATCTGACATCCATCCACACAAACACACACAGTCAGTCTCACACTCTCTCTTCTCCTGACTGTTCAGACCGTCTGTAAAGATGCTGCTCCTACTACTGGGAATCATCCTCCTGCACGTCGCTGCTCTGGTGCTCCTGTTTGTGTCCACAATAGTCAGCGTGAGTAGAACCGCCTCTTTTTTATTTTCCTTTGGATTAAATATGAATGTAAATTGACTAAAAACCTCAACAATGAAGCTTCCTGGCATCTTATACCTGCAGAAAGAAATATGTTTCATTTTTTGTCCCCCTAGTTTGCGATACACTTCTGATTACTACAGTTGTCTTTGACTTTTCTCCTCTCTTCACTCATTACTGACCACAAGTTGCATGTTGTTGACACCAGGTATGGACGTCAAGTGAAACTGGCACCTCAGACCTCTGGGTAAACTGCACTTCTTCCAGTACAGGATTCCACTGTGACCCAGCATCAACTGGAGGTCAGACACCTGCCTAATATTTGCCTTTCAGACCACTTTAACCAATTATTTACTCTGTATTTATAATGCAAGGGCTAATACTGGAATTTTTTATCGTTGTTGTGATACATTCTCAGGATTTTTCCACTGATAAGTCCTTTTTCAGGTTCACTTTGGGCAGAATTATCTCAACCTAAAAAGCTTGATAGCATTGAAACAAGTGTAAACCATCCACATTGACATTGTACTGAAATGACTTGCTGAAATCCAACATTCACCCGGTTGATGATGTATGTGGGTGTGTCACGGCTCCTCCAGCGCTCTGGTGCCATCTAGGGCAGAGAATGTGGCAGTGCTGTTTTGAAGCTGGAGCTGATAGGCTGCCGCCGTATAAATAGTCGTGGTGTGATGTCCATATTCAGGTCTCATGTTAGGGAGCCCTCAGTGACAGGAGTTTGGGAGTTGTGGAGGACGATCAGGGTGGGGCAGCAGTCGGAGAGTATTTAAAGTTTTAGATCTCCGTGGGTATGCGTGTGTGACAGAGTGTTTGAAAGCGGGGAGACCTTGGACTATCCCGTGCAGAACATAGCATGCTGACGGTGGGTCACGCCCAGTGTCAGATCTAAGTGTCCAGTGTTGGTTTGCAGGGATCACTGGGACAATTTAAGGCAGCAGCTGCAGCGTTCAGAGATTTATTTAGACAGTCAGGCACCTCCACATAGATTTTCCAGGGGTATGGACATTTAGATTCTGCTATTTTTGAATATTCCTACCTTATACGAATGCTTCAGCACCAAGTTCACGTGCGATCACCGTTGAGAGGCTGCATGTTTTGCTGCTAAATGTGCCGTCACTGTGGTGCAGAAGGTGCTGGCTGCAGCTGGGTGATGTCACTCGTCTAGAATGAGCCGCGCTCAGCCAGTGTGTGTTTTGTCAGGGCGGCAGCAGCAGCAGCAGCAGCGCCGGCACAGTCTGCCAGGTAGTTTGATGGCGCAGCCGGTTTGTTTGACTTGCTTTCATTAGTCCACTGACGCACAGTGTTTATTTAAGAAGGCACATGTGTGTGCGAGTGCCCGGGTCTGTGCTTTGGCTTTGGAAGATGGAAGATAGTGGTCTGCCTCTCACGTGGGGGCCAAAAAAGCTTCTTTTTTTTTTAAAAGCTTTGCTGAGCAATCAAGTTCCTTCTGAACTGAGTCATAATCATGGTCATCATGGTTATATTTAGGGCATTTCTCAAACTTCTGAGTTTCCCCCTTTCCATTGCCTTGGTTACACAAATATTGGCTGCATTTCATTTCGATGACGTCTGATAGGGCTGCGTGTTGGCAAGAATCCGGCCATACGATACGGATCACGATACAAGGGTTACGATTCAATATATTGTGATATATTGAGATACTGTAAGCAAGTTGATACATTGCTCTTTTTCTTATCTTATTTTGGGAAAACTGTCATAGTATAAGGAACAATCTAACATATGCATAAAATCAGAATAAAAAAAAAATACCTTCAAAAACTAGTCAGATCAGATTACAGCGTTGTTTACAGTGGTATTTGTTCTTCTATCCAACCCCACAAGTTGCAGCATCCAGCTCATGTCTGAAGGAAACAACAGACGTAGAGATGACATAGTATAGCTTACTGACTATTACATCACACTTGATACCATAACAAACTATCTTCTTAAAGCAGAATTTGAAAATGTAAATTGCAATTGCCAGGACATGAAACCAATAATCTGTTGGTCTTTACAGATTAAGACTTGATAGTCTAACCATGGCTTAACCATCAGTGCAAAATAAAAACTAGTCCATTAGCTCGGTGCTAACATATAATGGAAATTCCCAGTGCTAACGGAAATTAGCAATGCAATCGCGGTAATATCATCTTAACAAACGGATCCATTTTACTTCACGTGCTTAACATGAAACAACAAATCTGCTCTGTTGAAATGACGAACAGTTAAATGTAGCACTTCGAAAAGTATTTTTTACTACTCTTATATGCAGTATAGCAGTAATACTGCTGAAATAAACCTAAGAAAGACTGAAGCAAACAAAAATCGCAATACGTATCGGATCAGCACCCAAGTATCGTGATAGTACTTGAACTGGGAGATAAGTGCATCGTCCTCGGCCACAGTGTCAATAGTTTGTTGCGAGTAAGAGACATTCATGTTATAGTTGTTGTATGCTTAGCTTGAGTTAAACATCACACCCTCACAGCCAGGAAAATTACTTCATAGAATTTACTCGCTCTAAAATTAGCTTTTTGAGAAGGAATGTCCTCCACCGCCACACAGGCCCATGATACATAAACACGGTGAAGTAAATACTACAGCAGTTTTATTTTTGTTGCACAGAGGGCCTCAGAATAGAAGGCGGAGAGACGGCAAACATCAACAGCTATCTTCCTGTTTGGACTTACAGTGAAAGGCTTTATGCTCTGTCATTGCACAATCATTAACCAAAGCATTCATGTAAATTTTTGACTGTGACTCACAGTTGCTTATCAGTGATATTCTGAGCCCCGAGCCGCGCCCCAGGCTAGGAAACGCCACGCCACTGTTTCCTGCGAGTGGTCAGAGAAGGAAGGAAGGAGGACGAGATGTGTGTTTATCAGAAAGCAGTGATGTATTGTCAGTATTTATAGGTGAGCACTATTCATAGGACAGGGGATGGAACATTTCACCCATTTCTCACAGTGTTATCACAGTGTTATATAACATCTGCAAACAGGATCATTAGAGTGGAATCTAATTGTTGCTCCGGTGCTGGATGGAGATTTGCAAGCGTGTCATGTTTCCCCTCATATCTCATCCCCGGGCCAATCATCATCGTCGGGACACACTGGAGCGCTGTTGTTGTACGTAACCCGACTCCAGACTGGTAACCCAGCACAATCATTCAGGGATATCTCAGTGTTTCTCCTGGAAACCCGCACTGATTCTTTGTAAGTGTCCCCAGACAGAATGAGCTGCGGGGTTATGAAGTGTTTTAAATTTAGCCTACAGTGTTAAAATGTGGTTAGTCAAACACATCACACAAAGTAAGCTGTCTCAGAACTTAATCATCCTTTTCGTTGTGCGAACGGTAATAAATTATGCATCGTGCCTTTTTTTTCCATGTTGTAAGTGCCCCCCATTAAACCACAACATGCTTTTATTTACATAATTCAAGAGAATCAATAAAACCACGGACGCCTGAGGACGAGGAAACACTTCAGACGTTTGAATGTCAGAGTTCAGCAGCGGCATGAATACAGACGGACCCACTTTTTATAGCCTTGTCTGGAATATCTGCCAATACAACACTCCGAGAATTCAAAGTGCTAACTCGGACTGTGTAGGGTTCTTTGGTTCGTCCCCATAAGTGAACCCTCTTTGGATCTGGATAGAACTTTTTATAAAGGTTCCACTTAGACCACTTTCAGAGGGTTCGACCTACAACCCAACATAAAGGGTTATACCTAGAAATATCTGTGAAAGGTTTTACCTAGTTCCCCCTATGAGAGATCCTGCAGGGAACGCTTTTATGGTGTAATGTTCGCAATCATAATCTTCTTTGGGGGCTCTATTCTCCCTTCTAAGGGTGCAAACAAGAATCCACTCAGGTTGCTCTACCAAGAACCCATTTATATTCCAAGGATTTCAGGTAGAACTCAGTCGAGGGGTCTAAAATACATTTCATAAGGGTGTGACCTCTATCCCTCTTCTCTTATGAGGGTTCTACAAAGAACCATATGCTATTTTAAAGAGGAATCAAAAAATATACATCATTTTGACAATCTATGTTACAACCGCCAGTGTTTACATTGAGAAAAAACTTTTGACTTTGGAGAACTCTTTCTTCCAAAAAGGGTTCTCCTCTTACTGTAACCTTTAATGTTACAAAGAACCCAAACAAAGAAAAAGGGTTCCTCAGAAGCAAAGGGTTCTGGGAAGAATCTCAGCCCGTCAGGAAGAACTGTTGTGGAGCCCTTATTCCTAAGAGCGTAAGACAGGAAGAAAAACGGGTGGACTTGACCATGGCAGCGTTTTACGGCACAGATGGCACAAAAAAATAGGACAGTACCAGCAGGAACGGCTAAAAAGAAGAGTTTTGTAGATACAGCGAGGGACATAGTGTGTTCTTAGGAAACCTGAGAGGCAATGGAGGCAGCATGGATAACTCTCAGACAAGAAATAGACCCTGCTTGGAAGTCCTGGGATTCCTGGCATGGTGGCACGAATGAAGCACACGCACTCACATAGATAGCACAGATAGACGGTCTTCCCTGTCAATACAGGTGTCTAATGGGTTAATGGCCTCTCGCAGGCAACCTGGCCTTGGAGGACTAGCTGCAACGATCGATGTGGAACATTTAGTCATAGGTCCTGCTGTGTGGAGCGCACAGAGCTTTTAGGAACAAGATACCTAGGTTTCATTGTTATGGATCCATTACACATTCCCAGAAGTAAACATAGCCAGAGGGGCTAGCTCATTACACTCTCTTTGAGAGGATGCTTAAATTCAGCAGAGATGAGGCCAGTCAAAGCACACTTTAGCATTTTGTTTTTTTTCATTTGTCTCCACTTACCCTTCCCCTCTCGTGCACTCATTAAGTCAATGTGATGTATGAATGATGCTTTGGATAATGATGATAGCTGGTCAGTTATTGACAACACTCTCTTCCCCTCTCCTTCTTCCCCCTGCAGAGTGGATTCAGGCGGTCCAGGCCCTCATGATCCTATCCATCATCTTCAGCTGCCTGTCTCTCTTCCTCTTCTTCTGCCAGCTCTTCACTTTGCAGAAGGGTGGACGCTTCTTCCTCACTGGAACCTTCCAGATCCTTGCCAGTGAGTTCAGGCACCCTTGACACTTCCTCACAAATCCATCAACATCATCACTGGGATCAGATAGATGTCAGAAAGACAGGGTTTCCCTCAGCGCAGTTGTTAGGCCCGGTTGGAATGGGGACCAGCAGCCAAGTGTCCCTTTTCACGGGACCTGGCAGCAGACTGATGGCAAGATTAATGTATGGTTTCTGTGATAATATAATCACGTATCTCACATTCCAAGGTGACCTCTTCAAATTGCTTCTTTTGTTCAACCAAGGGCCTTCGATTGTGCTCCAGTAACAGCTGAGCAAGCTTGGCGAAACCTCACGTCAACGTTCTCTTTTCCTGTTTGCTGAACTCAGATATACTACGTGCATAGGCTTGTCCATGTTGAGAAGAAAAACGAATTTTTAAGATGGTTAAAAGATGTTGCTGGGGGACCTGTTAAAGGGACATATATAGAGTCACATCTTAAGTTAGCTAATGTTAGTGCTAACTAGCTTGCTAACAATTGAGTCTAAAAGGGAACCCCAGAAAGGTTTTGTGAAAGGTTTTGTCCCTGCTATGCATGACTGCATTTCTCTAACAATATTTATCAGACGGTACTAGCTACCTAACGACTGATACAGTTTAGCCAGGTAGTTAGCTATCATTTTGCTAACATTAACTAGCTTAAGATGTTACTATGTCACTTTTATTGCTCACTTTTCTTTTCAGCATAGATTAGCTGAGCATATCTAAGCACAAGAAACAGGAAAGGAGAACACTGACCTAAGGTTCTGCTGGGTGCCAACCTTGCTCAGCTGTTATTAGAGCATGAAGTGAAAGGGTGTGGGACTTAGGATTGGGTCAGTTTTATATATAAGACAAAGAAAGGCAGCAACATTTTACATTTGAGAAATTAAACATTTCAGCACTTTTGCTTGACAAACACTTGAAAATCAACTAAATGACTAACCTTTCCAACATTACTCTGATTCGCTCAATTAGTACAATACCACTTGAGTGGTCTGAAAATACACCACACAACTCCACCTACACAGACAACCAACGGCAGATACTCAGTCTGTGTCTTTTGTGGCAGAGAATCAAATTAAGAGAGTCTGAGCCAGTCACTAATGGTTTAATGCTCCACTTGTCTATTGTACTTCATGCCCTTTGGCCAGAGAGCAGCTCCACTGCCAGTCCATTGTGTCCTCTCTTGGCAGCCCTTTCCCAACATCCCAGGTTTGCTCTCTATACGGTGCCAGCGCATTGCCGAGCACCCAGGTGCCCACTCAGCCAAACAGGAATGACAGTGGGCAGACTGCCAGCTGCGCAAGTTGAAATGTCAGGAAGGCTGACGGCGCGGGGGTCCGACAAACAAAACATGCCATGTCAGACCAGGGAGGTGGGCAGGGCAGGAAAGGCTTGCGAAGGCTGGACTGGAGCTCCATAAGCATGAAACACTGTGATGTAATGTTGCAGGGACGCTTTCTGGGAAACTCTGACCCACTCGCCTCCGTCGGCAGACGGGGTTCAGCTCAGGACAGAAAAAAGAGAGCACAACACTGCAGAGAAATATGATCTGATAATTGAACGAGACGATGTCCAGTGTTGCTCAGTGCTCAATTTTTTTCCGCCCTGCAGGTTTGTTCGTGATGAGCGGAGCCATCATCTACACGGTGATGAGTCCGGACTGGGTGCCGGAGACAGACGCCTTTGGCTACTCCTACATCCTGGCGTGGGTCGCCTTCCCGTTGGCGCTGATCAGCGGACTCATCTATGTCATCTTGAGGAAGCGAGAATGAGCCATCACTCCATCCCAGTGTTCCCAGTAACCCCCTGCCCAACTGCAAGTGTCATCAGTCCCCCTCTGAAGAATAGGTTCTGATGCCATGAGCACCAATGGCCAATGGAGCCACCAGGCCAATCCACCCAGATCACAGCGAGGGAGGGTAATACCAAAAATCAACATGCAAACCAACACAAAAACAACCAATACTGTCTCAGTTAAAAGATGTATATAGTATCTATGGTTTAAAACCTATTTATAACACTTTTTACATATATGTACATAGTTTTTGTGTTGCCATGTCAACGGATACTTGTATGAGCTTTGTTTTAGCTGATTAAGTGCCTCGTGTTTGTTTGTAATGATGAAATAATTAGATGCTATTTTGTTGTGTTCTCTTTTTTTTGTTGCCTTTTCGTTTTGGTAATTGCCAAAGAATTAGTAAAAAAAAAAAAAAAAGTTTCTCGAAGTATATTAACCAAAGTGCATGTATAGAAATAGAAGGATTAGAAGAAGACTTTTTTTTTTGATGGGCTTGCTTTACAAAAAGAGTGGTAACATCCATGGACGTAGCATAGCCATGAAAACATAGATTTGGTCCTTTTTCTATTTGTGAATTTTCAAGTTTCAGTGTTTTTATTTTCGGTATTTTTTTTTTTTTTCTATTTCTTACTTTCAACAAAAGATGGTGCTATGTATTTATCATTCCTCTTACTGATAGCAAACATTTACAACAGAGTTACTTTGTTATTGTTTAGAGTCAAACAGCTTGCCATGAATTAAAGTTGAGAATCAGACAGAGGTACACTTGTACACACAGTGCCTGACTGCTTCTTTAGGGAACACAGCCTATTTCACATTGCAGTGTCTGATTTTTTTTTTTTCTTCATCAGCTACTGTAAAAATTAATAATAATTCAGTTTGGGGTGGTATACTGATGAAGTCAAAAGTCATTTGGAATGTCAGTATTATTCTGTGAGTTGGATCCTAGTGAAACTGCTTTAAATAAGCTTTATTTTTGCCTTCATTTTCCCTCATTTTGATGTTTGTGTTAGTCTCAAGAAGCCAAAATGCCTATTTACTAGAATACCTTAAAAAAATAACACAATGGGGCATTATAGCCGACGGAAATAAACAAGTATACATTTAACACTACTAGAAACAAATGCCACCGAGTTGAAGCCATATAAGAAAATACCAGACGATAGGAGAAACATATTAACTCTACATGTGAGAAGAAAAAGGACAGAGAAGTTTGCAGTGATGATACAAATGTCTGTTTCACATACTTGAAGTTTGACATGCTGCAGTCTCTGCCCACTGACGTCTAGATGTTTTTCTCTTCTACTGTATGAAACACTGTTTATATGTTGTGCATAACAGATGTTGGTGACAATCTAGCCAAAAAAAAAAAAAAAACACTCACGTACTCAATAAAACTACTCTCACATTATCTAATACTGTGTATTCCACTGTTACAAGGGACTGGATTCACTACACACTAACATTTGATGCATGTGGAGCAAGAAATTATTACATAATGCAGAATTTTCGAGTCGTTTTGTAGGCTTGTTCTGATGCTGTCTGCCTGTAAACTCTGAAACATGCATCTCTGTGCTACAAAACTGCCAGAAAATGGGAATAGGCTTTAAAATGGAAGCAAATTCTGAACCGTTTTTGATCGACAGCAGCTGCATGTTCATACTGTGTGCTATGAGATGGATCAAAGATGTCAGCAAATGAAATGCAGCATGTAAATTCCTGTGTACAGTCTAGCCAAGCGAGTCTGCCTTACAGTATGCGATCGTATGCTGGTAGATCAAATAAGCTGCCTTGTGCATGCGGTTGCAAACGCTGTATGCGACTTGTGTTACACACACTGGAGCAAAGGCATGGCGGTTTGCACCCGACGCCAGTTATTCAAAACATGCAGCTAGTGTTTCAGTGTCAACAGTGTCTCTGCTAGCATCAGAAATAAGAGGACTTGGACGTGTCTTGAGTGCTGTAAAGCAACGGTCTGTCCTCCACTTGACATCTCCCTGTGAGATCCTGCAGCCTAATCCGAAACGGAGCTATGTTGTGGTGGATTAAAGTATTTAATTCAGAGCTTACATTAGCTAGTCTGCTGTGGTTTTTACTGTAGCATGATGCTCATTAATGGGTTCAGTTAGAAGAGTTTGCCTCTAATGACAACTGCCCTACGATTTTGTGTAAAACAACAGTTCAATTGTCAATGCCATGTTTACACCTAAACTTCCAAATGCTCTTGATATTACCAAAGCTACTTTGAGTTTAATCATTAAAGGATGTTTCTTACCACCACCATGGAGCTTTTTGTGTCTTTCAATACCACTACACACAGTAGGAGACTTGTTCATTTTCAACAAGAGGGATTGACCCTGTTCGTTTTGTTCAACCATGACTTGTTGCCCATAAACAACTCTTTTGACTCTGAAAAGTCAGAATATCATAGATCCAAGACGAAAATGACAGAAGGGCAAGACTTAGAAATCTGTCTGCTACTTCAGAACCACAGACAGCGCCATGAATTTACTGATATTTCAGAGCCATGGAAGGGGCCATTAGACACATTTTCACCCAAATTACCCAAAAGTTTTAGACACAGGATCTATTTTTTAAGAACATAAAAGGTTCAATCAACTTGTTGTGTTTAGACCTGCAAACATTGGTCAAATTACTCCATTAATTATTCATGCACACGTAATTTTTGCATGCAACTGTACAACAAGTCTACCTCTCACATTCTTTCATTTGTAACTTACATGTTAATTTGTCAAAACACAAACTGGTTTGTAGCTGCAGATTTTTTAAAATGGTGGCCGAAATAAAATGCTGTGAGTGCTCAACCAATCCCAGAACTTAAGTTATACCTGAGTCCCTGCAGTGGAAAGGTGGCTATAGATTCTTACTTGCACAAACCTGATTCAGATAAAGCATGAGTGAGTCAGGCAGACTGGACTAAAGCTGCATTTCCACTGCAGGAGCTTTCCCCAGGAACTAGGAACCTTTGGAGGAACTAACTGTGTTTCTACTGCAGGGACAGGGGTCTAAATTCAGTTTCTGCGACATTAATTTACTTCCAAAAAAAAAACGTCCTTGTTCAGGTGCTGTATTTTTCAAAAGCACAGGGAATTTCTGATTGATTGAGTACTTGCAGCATTTAAATAAAAAAAATCTTAAGACATAAACATGGATTTATAAAAGAAAACATACAACAGATGGACCGACCACAATCATCATTGTACAGTCATCCACAACAATGACATATAAAAACAGTCATTGCTTTTTGTAAGTCATAATAACAATTATTTGCCTTATTTTTGTTGGTCCATATACTGAAGTGAAAGTGCAGAAAACACCAGATTAAACACATCTTTTAGTTTCTTGAAAAGTAGTTCTTTGGACTAAAACTTTCAGGTACTGTGGGTGGAAATGCAGCCTGACATATTCAACTAAACAACCCATCTGCACTCTCTCTGCTACTAGGGGATGGAAGAGGGGTGCATTTTGGTTATTTTGCTAACAAAAGGGACAGCATCCCCCATCACATCGCCTGCTGATTACACAGACATCCAACACGGCCGCTCCATTTTTAGAGAGGCCCAACCTGCCTGTTACGATGATAAAAGACTCAACTGTCATAACCAGTGCTTACAGATTATGCCTAATGGTTTGTGATGATAATCCAGTCCTTTTTAAGACAACAGTCAGTCCATAACAAGCACTCCTACCCTGAGCTGATGATAGGTATCTAAATCTCCAGCAATGAAAGAGTACTCTCACAAAGAGGATTCTTGTTGCAGGCTTGAGAGGTCACAGCCTCCCACTGCCTCCGCCTCTGACATACTAGCACTGGGTGAAATGGGGACACTGCATTCTGGTGTCTGTGTGTTTGTGTCTGTTAATTCAGTTTTGAGTGTCTGGGAAAATCTTTATCTCCAGATGCATATTTTTTATCCCCTGAGGTCTTATTTTTTGGATGCATTAGTATTATTACATGCACAAAATCTTGATATATTGTTTATCACGTCCTCAAAAACCATATCCTTTGGAGTGCCACCATCTGCTGGATGCATATAGGAACAGCAACAAAATTAATTTACCACACTAGCTTGGCAAACACCGCCCCCATGTGGTGAAATAAGAGCACTACAGTTAAATCCACTATGATAGTCTGGAGGGAGTGGGAGTTTCAATGTCTCTTGGGCTTAGCAGATAATTTTTTCTTATTAAAATGTGTTAAACCTCATTAATTCAATATATGATCATTAAGCCTGGTCTAGAACTCAGCTTGTTTATGTGGGTGGATGCCCTCCTCCATTAGTATGCATGCACGTGATAGAGAGCGGTGATTCCTCTTGCTTGTCTGCTCTCTATTACCCTTCAGTCAATCTAATGAACGCTCCTCCTCCTCCTCCAGAGCCATTATGAAGGCTCTTATGGCAAAACACATCATTAGAGGAGAAGGCAGAGGACAAAGGCCTCTTCTGCATTTGATAGATCATTTGATAAATTCAGACGCAATATATTAAGATCACTGTGTTACAAAGTAAAATATGCAAGAAAGGGGTACGGACTGAGGTAGATCATGGGTCAAGCAGTTTGTGTTTTTAACCAGCGAACCAAACATCTGAATGAGCGCAGATTTAACAAAACTCTGCTTCACTGGTAGTTAAAGTCATTCAGATCTAGAGGATAAGATGTAGTTTACAGTCTCAATCTGCTGGCCTTCAGATCAGGTTAGTTAACAATAAATTAATTTGACTAAATGTTTTAAAGTGGCTGCCAGGCTGGGAACCATGCATCAGCTTTTGGTTGCCAAAATTAAAAATATGGTATATTTTCTGTAATTAAGATACTATGCAGTCATAGTTTAGCTTAATGACAAAAAAAATAAACATGACATAAAAGAATGTTTCTCACAGTAACATGTCAGTAACCTAACCAGAAGGCCGTCCCCAAAACAAGTTTGTATACGTAAGCGTAAATATCAAAACAATGTATTTTTGTATTCATGTATCTGAATCAATGTTGAATAATGAATACTGGACATAGTAAGATTTTAAAAGATCTAGACAGCTTTTTAAAGTTTTTTTGTCAGAGACTCCCAAAAGTCTCACAGTTGAGGCTTTCAGGGGGTCTCAAGTGTTAAGTGAGGTGTCTCAGACCCCCTGAGACCCCCAGTTTTATGCACCATGGTTACCACAGACGCCAACCAAAGGCAGGAACTGGTTGCCAGTATCTCAAAATGGCAACTGTTACCTCTTGGGTTGTGCAAAATAAAGAAAGTGTCTCCCAGTAGGTGTTCATTTGGGTTGAGATCTGAGATGATTCACATAATTTTCATTCTTTCAAACTACTGATTGACCCCTCGTGCTCTGCAGGGGAGTATCTGTATTCAATGTTTCTCCACGGATTTATTCAGAACTTTCTTTTGAAGGGTAACTTTGGTACTTTGTGTCTAAGTGAGTAATGAGGACTGCAATTTTTCAAATTGGTCCAGTATTGACAGAGAGCGCTACAGCAAGCAGAAGTGAAACTAAGCGACAGTGAAGTTCTAATGGGCAACTGTGTAACATCAAAGTAAATCCACTGAAAGTGTTTGTTTTCACCACTGACAGGCTCAGCTTATTATAAGTGTGACAACATTATGGAAAGAATCCCTACAGAGAAAGACCTTTTCTTTTTTGTAACAGAGTAGGATGTTTGTTTAAAAAGAAACAGCCGAACTCATCCAAACTCCCTTTATAGAAACAGGAATTTTATCATCATAAAACACATTTCATTCAAACTTAACAGAAAAAAAACTCACCAAAAGCACCTTGGCTCGTCTTTCCACTGCTCCAACAATCACCAACTTCGGTTCTTTGATCAATATAAACCCTCAGTTCACCTGGGTGGCGCTGCTTCTCTGATGTTCGACCTCCCTCTCGCTCCTCTCACAATATTTTCACATCTAACACAAAAACAAAAAGGGTTCTGGTTAAAGAATACCAAAGTTACGTACACATGCATATGCATGTTTGTATATTACTTGCATGCTGGAACTATACATGCAAATTCATGTGCCATGAATCAATTTAAGTTTTAGTTTATTATGTGTATATCTGCATATATATGTGGTACCCATCATTTAGTTTATTTACCAAAATGTTAATCTTACTTTGACTGCTTAAACTTGCAGCCAATGTGGTGCAGCTTATCCATATTTACATCTGATGTATCCAAAACTTATAACCGTTAGTGAAACAAATATAGAAAAAAGAGAAAAAGAAGCTTAATGGATGAGAGCCGACTTGTGCAACATTTACTCCTGTCTCTCTTATCTGTTTGCCTCCTGACCTGGTATTTAAAATCTGGACATCCACACGTATAAAAACACAATGACAACAAATGTGTGTCGGGACAAAGCAGACAGACACCAGACATATTCATCACGTCATCCTGCACCAGCAGCAGTCTAGAAAGAATCGTCCAGTCGCTGTCACATTAACTATAGTGATGATGACAGATCAACATTCTGTCACAGCAGCCGTTTGATTTAAAAGCCACCTGGTTATCAGCAGCTCGATAAACCATAAACTCCTACGTTTAGACACTCTTTTCTCAAGCAGTATTTTTGCACACAGTTTAATTGTCCATTGATACATAAAAACGGCAAAAGAGCGACTTAAAAAGAAGAAAGCATGAAATTAGTGCATCGTTTCTGTCAAGTATTGACTGATACGCATTATTACCTTAGTGCTTAATAGGTGTCTGGGGGTTCCACACATCATTGCTTTGTCATCACGGAGTCAAAGACAAGCTTTTAAAACAATCACTTTTCCCATTAATGCTGAAAAAACTCCCCCTGTCTTGTCCTATCCCATCCAATGTCACTATCACCTCCTGCACCCTGTTCATTTTTTTTTTTTTTTTTTTTTTACCTCGAGCCTACTGGGAGATAATACTTTCTAATTTCTGGAACACAATGAGGGGGATGCAAACAGAAGGTCCACCTTAATCTATCACAGCTCCTTCGAAGGGTGCAGGGGTGCACGGTGACAGGCACAAAATCGCGGAGCCGGTGGGGAGGAGGGCAACAGAAGCAATTAAGGCTCATGAAATGCAAATGGTGCTTTATGTAACGGGGCTGGGGCTGGGGAGGAGGGCAGGGTCTCTCCTCGTCTTGCTGCCATCTGCTTGCTATCACCACCGGTGGAAGAACCTCTGGGTCTTGGTAATTTGTAGCTTTAATAATTTTCTCCCTCAGCTGGAGAAGAAAGAAGGAGATGGGGCTGAAGGGGCCGAGGACGTGCAGCTGGCTAAGATTAGATTTAGATTAGCTGGTCAGATCACATGGAGAGCTGACCTCCTACACTTTAGCACAGGCATAAACACACTCGCATGTTCACACGCAAGCATGCGGACATATGCATCACATGTGCAGGCATACCCAGGTAAAAAAGTACTACACTTGTGTGTTAGCAATACAGTTCTTTAATACAAAAGTATACTTTCACTTTTTTGGCTAAATTTAAAGTATATTTGAACTTTAAAGTCTGTAAAATACTGTAAAATTAATAAGTTGAGAACCTTACCTCAATAGATACTGATGACAGATTTATTTTGAAAGTGTTTACCTTATAAAGATGTTTTATTTTGTTAATAATGTTCTGTGAATAATGGTTAACAATTTTTTTGGTTTGTTTCAGTTTTTAAATATGTTCACAAAAAGTGCACAATATAGGCTGTACTTCAATTCTTTAGAAAAAGTATCAGAACCAAATAAACGTTAATACAAGTATGCATTTACTTTTTTCTTAACTTGAAGTATATTTAAAGTGTACTAGTAAGATTGTATTTTAAAATAGATGTCATTAAACTTAACTTCAGTGTACGAAAAATAAATACACTAATTTTGCAAATGTTAAAGTGGTATTTGAAAATTAATTGTAAATACTTAATTCTAGTAAATTAGTTTACTTTTGAAAACTTTTGTGAAGTTCTTTATAATAGCCTGCACTGTTAGTGTGCTTTCAAAGAGTGCACTTCAATATAAATTTATTTAATTAATTTAAATTAATATTTAATTTTCACATGGGTGCATGCATACATTCTCTCTTTTTCCACCCCTACACAATACTTGCCTATGCCCCATCAAAGTTGACCCCGATCCAAGGTGTACGTCTCGCCTAGTGGGTCCATAAATCCCTGCGGATGTCTGGAGGTTAGTTAGGAACATGATCCCCGGCCGCTGGGGGCCGAGCCATAACCCCAAGAGCGGATTCAGGGCCCAACTTTCCCTGGAGCGCTGTTTGAAGGGGTCAAAGTGTGTTTTTTTTTTTTTAGTCTTTTTCCCCAATGACACAGCCATTCATTTGTCATCTGGAACAGAAGGACTTATTGAACCTACAGACGCAACACTTTCCAATACCCAACCATACCAACCCATTCTCAAGGTCAAGACTGGGTCAAGGTCACCACCACACATACCTGACCCCTGACCCCGTGGGCGTCCGTCATGCTCAGGAAATAAAGCAAAGATTGGCAGCCAGTGAAGTCGAGGAGTAAATCAACTTCAGCTTCTGCCATACATCAACATCACTTCCACCAACATGCACTGACACTGAGGCACTAATCACGTTATCGGCGATGAAAGAGCGGAGGAGGCGAGGCAGCGTGCTGGACGCGGCACAATCAGACGGACTGTGGTGCCTTTGTGGTGGAAATGTGCCTCTCGGTCTTTCAATGTGGCTGGATGATGACTTTAGCAACAGTGAATGCACCTTTGGCAGCTGGAGGACATCAGTGAACATATGATAGCCAACAAAACGGCTCGCTCTCTGCCTCGTGAAACTCAAGTGGAGCTTGTAACTCTTATATTGATGGGCCAGTTGAGCCACACACATCTGAATCAAGAGGTTGTCTTGAAAGATCGATGATTCTTAAAGGAATCGTTCAGAGCTTTTGGAGTGAGATTGTATGAGGTACTTATCTGTAGTCAGTGTATTACCTACAGTTGATGGTGGTCTGCAGGCCTCCAATTCGGCAATGTACAACGCTGATTAACTGTTGCAACAAAGATGTGATCTAGAAAACAAAAATCAAGTTGTATCTGAATAAACTGGCGTGTAATCAGTCGGCCCAGCACAGATGGATGTTAACCTGCAAGGAGAACAGGCTGCTCATGTGCAATCCTGCTTGGTCTGAAAAGAAAACGCATTTAATGACTTATTTTCATGCTTTAATGGATGATGCGCAATTATAGAAAGTGAGTAATGGCCTCAAGTGGCTCTTAATACACACACAGACACACATATTTTGTCTGACAACATTTAAAATTATCATTCAATAAATTTTGCTCAATTTTAAATTTAAGTTTCTGAGTATTTTCTCCCTTGTAGACTACTTGGTCTTCTAAATTAAACATTTCTTTTTCATCAACAGGGAAATTAGTCACTGGGAACACTAAATATATTATACACATACAACTTTTAGGTGGCTGAAATGTCCACAGCAGGACATTGCTCAGCTTCTTGCACCAGTATTCCTGCTGCTTCTCCAAACTGGGGGCGTGTCAACCGCCATCTACTATCTCTTTAAGCTGAAAAACTCTGACAGCCAATCTAACCAGTATAGATCATATGGGTCGTAGCATAAATGACAAGAAGTCATGTATGACCAACATGATAGACACATGCCACACGAGACAGTCAAAGCATCTGCCTGCCTTAACATTTCAATGCAACTGGCTATCAAAAGGGCGCCATAGGAATTTCTCAGCTCTATATGGAGCAAATAACAAAGGTGATGTATCATCGTAATCATAGCATTTAATACTTGCACCATTCTCACACACAAAGACACACAGGAATAGCTGCAAAATCGTGAGCTGCAGTAGACAAAAAGAGCAGCCAGAAGGTTTCAGGCTCGGTGATAAGCAGAGTGAACAAAGCTGCTTTTACTCTCAGCGGGCAGACAGACAGACAGAGACAGATCTCATGAGGTCCAGTAAAGCTTCATACTGGTTGGATGGACGGCGGTAAAAGCTCCCTGAATGGTGTAGATGAAGCCTCATAAATTCCCCAGGCAATAACAGGGCCTCCTATGAGAATGGAATACTCAGCAGCCAAGTTATTTGGAGCTGTGCTGCATTTTAAACCCTGACAGGCCCATTCATTGGGGGTTATGCAGATACTTTTTTTACGATCTCTCCATTCCATTCTACTATTGCACACGCACACACACAAACAAGACGCCATCAAGTGATTGTACACATGTACGGACGCACACTCACGCAGCACAGATTGAGAGATAGGGGCAATAACATTAAGGAGCCGCAACATTGGACTTAACATCTGAGTGCAGCAAGTTCTGTGCCCATCATTGAGGGCAACGGGCTCTAAATCAGCCAGATGGAGCAGGAGCAGACAGCTATATGAGCCACAGATAAAACTGCTGGGACGCTTCTGGGATGACAAAGAATTAGAAGATCAAATTCCTCTTGGTGTGCACCTCTTCTGCACGGACCAGCAAAAAGCCACGCACGGCCTCCGTGAAGTTCAGCGAAGTGCATGGCGCCGGCAAACCCACGTTCTTAGAAATGAGGGTTCCAAAAGGGTGGCTCCTGAAGGGCTGAGGGTCTATCCAGAACCATTTGCTTCTGTAAACCTTTTTGTCAAAAGGCTCTTTGAAATTTCTCTTTGAATTTTCATCCAAAAGAACCATATTTTTCTTCGACCCTTGGAAGACAAGAGATTAAATATGGAACACTTATAAAATAATGGGTGTTTTTTTTTGATGAAACCACTGAAATATAAAAAGGTTTTCTCTAGAACCCCCTGGAGCCCCTTTTCCACCAAAATAGCTGTGGTTCTTGGGCCAGTTCCATTCAAGATTCAATAACCCTTGCTGCTATTTAGTGGACCAGCCCATGTTTCCACCAGAGAGGGTTCTGAGTGGACCCATGACACCAAAGAAGCGTTTTCTGTAGAACCTCTCATAAGGGGTTCTGGGTGGAACCATTCACAAATGCTTCTAATGACAACATTTTATGTTGGATTCTAGGTAGGTCTCTACCAAATTTTCTGTGACTATTGAACTGGTTCTGGTCAAGGTTCTCAGAACCTTTGTGCTATCTAGCAAACCAACCCACATTTCCACCAGTTTTCAGTGGAACCATTGTTATCACGGATGTCATCAACAGAGGGTGTTGCACAATTCACAAGAACCTGTAAAATATGACATGCCAACTTTAGTTCCCATGGAAATCACACTATCTTTGGTTCCAGCAGGGAATCGAATTGTCGGGGTTTTTTGGTGGAAATGCCCAAAATGGTTCAAAATTACATGTTTGAAACAGAACGGGGATGTTGGTGGCCTGTGGATGGGTTCTTGTTAGTGCCCGTACAAGGTGGAAAGGTTCTGGATAGTACCTCCAGAGAGGGTACAAGAGGTACCAAAGAGAATTTTCTTGTATGTCTACAATGACAAATAAAATATCTTATGCCCTGTGTTTCAGTGCCAAGTAACATCTTTGCTGCCACTATCTGGACAGTGCGAGTGGGAGCACCGAATGTCTTTTCTTTTGCGGGGACAAATCTGTCTCAGCAGCATCAACAAAGCATGTCCTCGAACTCTTAAAGGACACCCTGAGATGAATACCCAAATGATTTATTTACAGCTCTGAAAGGCACATACACAATCTCTAATTATGATATCACTCTCCTTTTGAATAACTGAGCTGAACCGAAAGGCTCTAAGAGGAAAAATCTTTTTGTCCTTACATACATAGAGATTCTGACCTAAAGGCTAATGAAACTGTGATTAGTAAACCTAATTAGTCAGCTACTTTCCCAGCTTTTGCATGTCCTGCAACCACCATTCATGTACATGGAATAGAGACAGGGTGATTAGCAGAACAAAGATGAATGCTGTAATCTTCTCTCAATGGAGTGTCTGCCATGGCCCATCAGGAGATAGCGGGGCCGGGCTGATAGCGAGGGGACTGTCGGGATGGTAACTGCCCATGTAGCTGGGAAAGCTGAGGAATCCTGGGACAAAGGGTGGAGGGAAGATAAGACAGGACACAGTGGCATGAATATCCACCGCAAAGGCCAAGCTGCATTATTATGCATGCATGGCAACAGAACAAAGAGAAAACATACAGTATACTGTATATGCATGCAGTTTGCGAGCATTCAAAAAATATCTAATTAAAATGCAAATCTATTTAGTTCAATGCAATATTATTTCTGCTCATTCACCCAACTACATTTTATAATTTAATATGATCCCCCATCAAGAAAGTGATGTTTTCTGCTGCAGCAAAGACACTTTCACCACAGTTTGCAGGGAACTGTTCTCCTCTGGAAATGAGAAGAGCTCAAAGAGTACTTCTAGTAGAGGAATGTGAAGAGAAAGCAGTGAGAAAATGCTAATTATCAACTGACAATGCATCATCTGAGTAAGAAAACACATAAATAATTGATAAGTCTTACTTTAAATTGTGTTTAAGTTTGATTTTAACCCTTATTTTAGTGATTTTATTTTTCGTTTTCTTTAAGAATCCCATTAGAAAACATCCTGTGACGGGATCGCCACCTGTCAACATGTTTTGTTTTGTAACTGCATCTTGCACGATTGTGACACTATCAACTTGGCAAAACTGTCCACAGACAGACAGTCATTTAAACACCTGCCAGCGTACACTTCTGTGGTAGTTACTTTTACATCAGGTGTGTCCTGGACCACATTTTGTCATGACGACACACACACACACACATGCAGACGAACAAGGTGAAAACAATCCCTGCCACATGCCGTCTCGGCTGGTAATAAACTAGCGCTGCGACAAACAATTATTTTCATTATCAACCGAGGTGAGGATTAGTGTTTTGACTAATTGTTAAGCCACTGACATTTTGAAATGTGAACAAAAATTAACCGTCAAGCTACTTTGTTTGAAAAACCTTGTGGTAGAGGGCAACTGCATTATTAAAATGCAAAACTCCATGTTGTACAATTTAACTTTCATATTGGTGCTTCATCAGAAAACATTTGTTTTCCTGATTTAAAGGTCTGGTGTGTAAGAAATGGAATATACTATTTATGAGGAAGTTTTCATTAGTGTCTAATTACATGAACAAGGGGAATTTTATTTTTTCTTAGAATAAGCCCTTTATATGTACAGAAGACGTGGGTCCTCTTCCATGTTGATCCACCATTTTTCTACTGCAGCCCAGAGTGGACAAACCAAAACACCGACTCTAGATATGGCCTTTTGCCGAAGTAAGCTCTCCTACATGTTTGGAAAGGGAGAGGAAGTGAGTTGGTTATGTTATGGTATGATGATGTTATTTTGTTTGATTAAAATGAAAAAATGAAAAGAAGTTTAAGGATGTTTATTTCACAGGTTTGATTTTGCTTCTAAAAAAAAAAAGTCTTACAGCGGATCATTTATCACGAAGACATGTTGATGGGCCTCTGTCAGACATACGTCCACATGTGTATGTGTGTGTGCACAGTGTGAATGCTCCTGCGCAGGGCTGCTGGTTTGTGAAGCCCCCTGTTGGCCTGACCCTCAGAACTGTTGCACTTGCAGTTCAGTGCTGTAAATCACACACACACACACACACACACGAACGTCTGGATAATGTTCACACTGCCACCACTCACACAGGCTTTGCCGTAGCCCTGTGCAGCATTGGGAATTTCGAGGACACCCCCCTCAACACACACACACACACACACAGCACTCAGCCCCTTTATGCTTTCTTGCGTTCTCCTTCTATTTCTCCCCCTAACAATCAAAGGCCATATGGCAAACATATTCCTACGGTTCATTGGCTTTTATAGCTGTTGTTTAAAGAATGGGCCGTGGTGGTTGGTTGAGGGGTGTTCCGGGGGCCAGTTTGAAGGGCAAAATAATATAGTCTGCCCTCAGTCCATTAGAGAGCCTTTATTTCTATTAGTCCAGTCAGTAGGCACTCTGGGACCATTGAAACAACTCTGGTTAATTAGGAAAGAAAAACATAAGCACATAACAAAGTCGATCGCACGCCGCTGCTGATTTCTTCTGCACCTCTGCTCTTGCTCACTGGGCATCAGTCCTTTAATGCTTCATTTGATCACTTCACTGGAGCTAATTGTGCTTCACTGGGAGATTCAGCAGTCATATCAAATAAACGGCCAAACAAAAAGTGTCTTAATCATACATGAAAGTGACTTTGGGCTTCTCTGTAGTGCTTGCATAGAGGTAATTTACTCTGCATCAAAAGTTAATGGTCCACAATATTTTGGCAAGAGTGCACAAGACAGCACCGGGCCACCAAGGCTAAAACACACCGGAGGTGTTAACATGAGAATATTTGCAGCAATGTTTTCCTTTACTGGCAGCGAGCAATAATTCAGCAACATTTAGAAACCTTTAACTTTCCGCTTTATGCTTCCCACTGATCCAGAACAGAACCTCTGGTGAGACTAATGTGTCAACTTTCCCAAAAACGAGCTGCCACAACATTAGAGGAAAGTTAAATAATTAGTAACTCAATCTTCAAGGCGGTTCATGCCTATTTGGCCACTCTGCAAGGTGAAGTTTAGAGTTTACCCTCTCTCCTTTCTCTCCGTAGTGGCTTTTTACAGCGTGCTGTAAGTCACTTGGACAGCGTCCTGCACCCCACTGTTGACCTGCATCTGGACAGCATCTGGGGTCACCGGAGTCACCCTGACAAGTGCTAAACCATCTGGAAACTTCCTCCTTCACTTTGGAGGGGTCACTGTAAGGAGGGGTGATGAAGGGGACCACTACAATGGAGGAATGGAAGATGGAGGATGATTCAAGACGGAAGAAATGAGACTGTAGAATAAACTGTAAACATAATACAGGAATTTAGTGGAATTGATAGGCTGCTTATTTTCATTATCGATTATTTTCATGATTAATCAATTAGTTTTCTGGTCTGAAAAATTGTGAAAAATGTTGATCAGTGTTTTCCAAAGCCAAAGGTGACATCCTCAGTGTCTTTTTTTTATCCAGACCCCAAAGAAATACTGTCAACTATTCACATGCAAGAAGCTCAAGTGGAATCAGTTAATTTTTCCCCATTAAATTAACTTGAATATATTTAAATATATTATATACTTTAAATATATTTTATTATTATTTTATTTATTAACTTTAATTAAGTTAATTTAAAATAAAATCTAGAATTTATTTCCAGAACACCTCAGAACTCACAAATGAGTTCTTCTAACTTGAAGAGTTCTGAATTGAAATGATGACTTTAATAAACATACTATACAGAGTTCAATCAACTTTTTAAATGAAGTTTCTAAATAGAAATGATCAGCATATTAGCAGACTTCCCAGTATGCATTGTTTGAAAATCAAACCTCTCCTGAGATATTTTTTTATAGTTTGAAGAAAAAGGCACTGTAAAAAAAAAAAAAAAAAAAAAAAAAAAAAAAAAAAAAAAAAACAAGTTGAGAAAACTCATTTAAAGCATTTCAAGCAACTGCCTTCACTCGTTTTTTGACTTTTGAATCAAACTCTTATAGTTTGAAATAAACTAATACTAAACTAAACTAAATATTAATAAACTTTGGATAAACTTGAATCTGTCAGTTTTAGAAAGCACCAAATATGTATTCCATAAAACTGGTCACAAATTGTGAACCCGATCTGTCATCTTCAATTATTTCACTTCAATGTTTCTTCAGTAATTTTTGAAATACTAATTTTTGGGTGGTTCTAAAACTCAAAGATCCAAGTTTATCTAAAGAAGAAAAGTAAATCATCCCGACAAAACATTATTAGTTGGGAAAAAGTTTTTAAACATGGGATCAAAACTCAAAAATGTACTTAATTAAGTTGCCTTAAAATTATGAATTTTCTCAACTTTTCAAGTCTGTTTGACTAGAAAGGTTTACTTGTTGTAAATCATTACAAATTTAGCTCAACTTGTCTTTTCAATTTCAGTCAACTTCAGTCAGCTTCTGAAGGCAGCCCAGAACTTTTTTTTTAACAGATAAAACAGATTGTTTATTTTTACAGTGTGGGGCAGAATGTGATTAGCTGTAAGTATTGCAGAACTGACTTTAACTGTAATAATTATCATACAGCCTATTCAGCAGTATGGGAGATTAAATCCTCCCTCACTAACCACTCATCACTAAGCACTTAAAAAAACGAGAGGCCCTCTATTGAGAAATCCTCCACTGTTACGGCCTATTAAGTACTTTTGGAAAATGGAAATGATTAGATGTTAACAGTTACTATTCCCTTGGGGTAACACTTCCAAAAAAACCTACTCTTTCTCTCAAATTTTCTCCTATTTTGTCAGACTCTCGGCTGACACAGACCCGTTGAAATGGCCTTTCTGCATTCAGATATGCAAAGCACTTCTGCAGAAGGGTTAAAGAGTCAAGGGAAACATTCCACACCAAATAGAAAACAAGTGTCCTTGAAAAGAACACGATAGCATCTTAGCTAGTGAGTGCAGTGCCTGATGTAAAAAGAAAAAAGGGGGATAACATCACTCTGACAAAAGAAGGAGAGCAGTGAAGAGGGAGTTCAGTGCCCTAGACTACTTGAAACACTTGAAAGAGTTCAGCGTGGAGCCCTGGGGTGGACTCCGCACTCAGGATGAAGGATCCTGCAACAGGAAGTAAATAAGGCCCCGAGAAAACACAGCGAAATGTTTAAAACTCGGAGGATGGATTGAGGGGCAAAAGGGGAAATTATCGAGGCGAAAAAGTGTGGGGGTGTTAATCAGGTGACGAGGAAGTTCTGCAGCGTAATGTGAGGGAGGCTGGAAGAGCGAAGGACAGTTGAAGGAGTGATAACGGATAACAGATTATAGAGTCGTTAGTCTCAGGTGCGAGCTGCAGGACACACCAGAGGATGTTGTATCCGGAGCTAATTGCACCATGGGAGGTGCAGTCACTGAGGGCTATTGTTCCATGGCTGCTTCTGCATCACCCAGTCTTGTAATTAAAGAAATCATTAGGATCCACGCAGACAAAAAGATGGCATTAGATTGCACATATTATCTCATTGCTCAAAGTCAGGGAGGGGAATTACTTATGGAAATGAAAAATTGAAGCAGATAAATTCAGAATTGGGAATATATAAGACTTTTCAAACCTTGGATTTAATGTTTAATGACCTCATAAATGACAGGATAGGTTGAATGTCAGTAATTCCCAAAAACAACAAGTAAGACCTGTGCAGAGTATTGGTGATGCAGACCTCAAGTATGTTACGTAAGTCACATGAAATTTAAAAATGTGGTTAACATTGTGAAACTGTCCCAACAGTTTGGTTGGGTTTAGGAACCAAAACTACTTAGTCAGGTTTAGGAAAAGATCACGGTTTGAAAGTAAGTGCGTTACGCCGTGCAAGTGACCGAACACAAGCCATATGACATTAAACACATGGTTTAACTTTAGTTCTAGCAACAGTCTTTCACAAATGTGAAGTGGAGCAGGATAATAGTTTCTTTTCTGTCTGTCTTTATGATCGTGAGTCAGCACAGGGTCTTTTATTTTGAAAATTAAGCAGATTCTCCCTGCCTTTTCTGTGTCTGACCTCCTGCCCGTTCGATCTGTTCTGTGGTAACTGACATGGAATCCGTCAAAAAAAACAGACTCTGCGCATATTTGAAACACTTCTGGGATGCACCGCGGCGCTTCTGGTGGAATCACAAGCATTGTCTAGAATGCCCGCGGATCGCTCAGACCGCTGTGCCCGGTGGAAATTGCGGGTAAGTGGCATGGTATTTAATTTCAGTGAAAAGTGAGAAAGTGAGAAAGCTCTTCTCATGACACACTAAACCTGGCGTCCTGGTTAAAAATCCTGTGTTCGATCCATCCATCCCCTTTTCCCCTTTTTATACTCCTCCCTCATGATTACTATGTCCACTAGAGGTCACTGCATAACAATAAATTTAAATATGAATGATAATAAGCTGCTTGCATATGACCCACATGGCCTTTTTCCTGGAGGAGAGGCTGTTATTACAGTGACATTGTCTAAAAAAAGGGGCATCGCTCTTAATGAGCATGCACACTGATAGAGGGAGGGTCTACGATGGCATCACTGTATTACAGACAGTACAGCTCTCTGGACCTCCACTGCTTACAGAGAAGAAAATACAATCAATATGGACGGACAGAGACAGAGGCAGGAAATTCAAGTAGTACCATCCGTGATGTATTGCTGTGTAATAGTTCAAACCCTGCCTCTGGCACCACATATGTTCTGGCTTGTTGAATCACAATGTTTTCTTTTTTGATGTCGAGGCTGTCTTTCCTTCAGTTTTCCACATAAAATAAACTAAAATAATGGATCCTCTTCAAAATAAAAGAGGGATTTTTTCAATTACTGCAACTTTTATTGAGAAACCCTCCACACAATCACAGGGAATCATTACTGACAGGACCGGGGATTGTTGATGCAGCTCATGTTCTTCACTTGTGTGCAATCAATAGGAGCTCTTGGTTCATTCACTATTGAGCTAATGGTAAATGCGATGGGACCCTGGGAAGTGCTTCTCATTAACAGAAACTAGCTTTTAATGATGTCCCGTCTCATTTAGACTGATGATAAGAATTGATCCTCCTGGCGCCCATTGACTGCCTACTGTTTGACCTTTGGGCCCTGAGTTACAGTGGTTAAACTGTAAGCCTGCCAGAAGAGTTTTATATGAGGTCAGGCGCTCTACATCTGTCACTGCGGGCCCACACATGGAGACAGCGAAGGTGGAAAACGAGGAAGGAAGAAACGAGGACGATAACGAGAGGTCGAGGAGGGAGGAAAGTGAGCGATAAGGCTAATGGGCGATGATGAGGGCGAAAGTGATGCTGACGATGTTGCACTCTTTGCACTTTCTCTACCCCGAGGCGCTGTCTCCCAGCTGATCCCACAGGCCCTGTCTGTGCCCTCCTCACCGCTGTCCCATCCTCCCCAGTGAGCCACCATAGCCTGCAGGCAGTGGTGACAAATGAGTGACAGAGGCACCACCTTGTTGTCCGTGTTCAGGGACCCCGTAAAGGTGCTTCGTGGTCATTATAGAGGACCGGGGGCACTGCAGGGGAAGCCCCAGATGACCTCGCCGCTGTGCCCTCAGCTCACCTCTTTATATGCTAATGACTCTATAAGACTGTCTGATGTGCTAATTTGTAACAGCTTGGCCAATCAGTGGGGAGCTCTTTGGTTGCCATGGCGCCACTCAGCAGGAGCGCCCTGGTACCGTGGGTGATTTCTAAAGGCGGCAGGTGGACAGCAGGGCCGTTTGGTTCCTGTCCTGTCACCTCACCTCCATCAGCTGTCTGTGGGCACCAGCTGTGTCCGACTTCCACATGTCACGACCCCAAGATAACCACCACGGAGAGGTCGCTTCAACTCGTTTAGATCCGCAGTCCTCCCCACGCAGCGTAAAAACATCACTGTCTGGTGTCAAATAAGGACAAATCTGTAAGCACAATGTAGAGCTGCAGTTTTCAGAGGACAGCACAGCAGGCCTGGAATAACTTATTCTGTAGCTGATAAAGATTAACCTGAATCAACATATATTCATTAAACCTTTTCTTTACAGGAAAACTTATTGAGGACTCAGTGAAATTTACAAATACAGTCTAAATGAAAAAGTTGTGAAAACTCAAAAATTTCAAGGCAACTTACTTCAATAGATTTTCAAGTTTTGAGCCAGACTCAAACTCTTGCGTTCTGAAAAAGTTTTACCAGTTTAAGTTCATTTTCCCTCTTGAGATAAACTTCAGTGTTTGAGTTCTATAACACCCCCACCCCCACCCCCACCCCCAAAAAAGAAAAGGTTGTTGAGTAAACTCATTGCAGTGAAAGTGAATAATAGTTAATAATTTAATATTTTGAATAACAACTCTAAAACTCAAGATTCATCTAAAGAAGAAAAGTAATTTATCTCAAGAAAGGATTATAGGTCGGCAAACTTTGTTTAGTTTATTTCAAAACTAACTATTTCAAAAATCTAGTTCACGTGGCTGCTTTGAAAATTCTGAGTTTTGCCAACTTTTCTTTTTACGGTGAATTTGTTCTGCAAGAATAAAATTAAACAACAGATAAATTACAACTTTAAAAATTCTAGTGAATTCAATAAAATGGGCAAACACATAAAATACAAGCACAACTGGAACCAGACGCTCTCTTGGTGACTTTTTTGAACCTTTCATACTTTAGTTACTCTGATTGTTGAAACTTGAAACAGGAGTTTAATACTATCTTTCCTAGATACGCATAAATTATGGACTTTCAAGGGTAAGCAAATTTTGTATGCATGTGGGGTAGGATAGATTTCTTTGGTTTCAAGGTAATAGGACGTTAAGAACTTCAGAAATTAGAAAATGGTCATAATTTAGAGATAATGTTTACAAAAACTGCCCCCCTTAATTAGATAAAGGGCGGCATAATAATAACTAGAGGACTGGATTTTTATGGCTTTACAGACACATTTACATCTCTGGCTGGATGATATGACACAACCATGCTGCGATATATTACATTGTTCCATTTCAACCCACTTTGAGTGAAGCAGTTCAATCTTGTGGGAGTCATATTTTAGCATATATTACATTTTATTTGTTCAGCATTTCAAAATATCAATATTGTGGTAATGCCCTCTGCTTTTAAATACAGCTGCACACAGTCACAGCTGTATTGGATTCAAGAGTGGCCACAAGTCAGATGCTAATTACAGTTTATTTCTTCGGAGAAATCCAGTAAATCACTCGGGGACATTTGGATGCTAATGTGAGTAAGCAGAAATGAAAGAGGTTATCCCCCACTCTGAAAGGCCGCAAGTGCCCTAATCCACAACAATCGCCTCAAAATGAACCAACTTTCCACTGGAGACAGCGCCTCAACAATGAGGCTCAGCCTCCTTTCAGAGTACCATCAAATCAGTCATTCTGTCATTAATGAGCTGTTGTAAAAACACATTGTCTTTGCCAGTGGGAATGAGGAGGAGCATGGGGGGCGAGGGGAAGAGAGATCCTCATTCACAGGAAACTTTCACTGTAAAGAACTCTCTTCATGACAGATTCCTTCCTCCTCCTCCTCCTCCTCCTCCTCCTCCTCTTCTTTGGGTCTATACATGCACTGCTACCTAAGCCTGGGCTCCAATTAGGCAATGAAACTCAGTGAGAAGGGAAATAATTGGGCTGTTTACCCATTAAAGGATGAGACACTGGACCTAGATGGAATGGTAAAAAGGACAGAGAGACAATAGCATTAGGAATCTTCTCTCAACAAGCTCCTTTGCCCACTAAAAAGAGGATAACGACAGATTGATTAGGCCTAATAGACTAATTCTTTAACTAACTAACAATTTTCACTCTTTTCCCTTGTCTTATGTGCTCCTCGAGCGAGAAACAAAGTGCTCTCATATGCAGTAAATCAGACACTGAGAGCTACTAAGGGCCTCTCTTTGCTCAGCAGCTCACAATACACTTTTGTTTCTAAAAATATTGGCACTTCACCAGCAATTACTCTTGAAAGTGTTGAGTGTTACGTGTTAATTGCCATTCAAGTAAAAGCAGCTACATAAATTTAGATGTACACGAAAAAAAAAGGTTGACAGATGATGGATTGTGCCCGCTTGTCATCTTTACCTCAACCCAAAGACAGACCAACATTAACAGACGTTGCTAAGATTCCTATGCTAGTTGAATGGGTTTAGAGCCCCATCAATCTTTGCAATGGCTTGTAAAAACTAGTCTGTCAAAACACTGAGAACTTGGCATGGCCATAGAAACACTTAGCACTTATCAGAAATTAAAGGGCATAGCTTTAGACGTCATGGAATGTCAGTGCGCTGTGGTTGATGGGGGCAGGAAAAGCTAAATGAGGATCATTAACTGGAAATAAAACTCCTGCGAGCAGGCACATGCCATACAAAGAGGGCATTTCTTTGCGCCTGTTTGTGTGGCATGTTGGTTTTAGCTCCAGATGAGAAGATAACAGCTTAAAATGCCCTCTGTTGACGGGGCGGCGATGCATCAGCCAAAAGACCCTCATTTATTCAGTCCCACCTTTACCTTAAAGGTCCAACAGCCCCGGCTACCCCATGTCACTCATGATGTATATTTGCTAAATTAGGGCCCAATTAGAAGTAATGGGCCTTGCAGTGTAAAATTTATTACCATGCGGATTTGATTAAGCACAGCAAAGGCTGCAGACTGATTGTTATTTCTGAGGGTAAGCTTCAATACCAGTCAGTGTTTTAAAGCATTGCAGGCGTTTGAGAAGTAGTTTCACAGAAAAGATATGTGGAAAATTGCCAATTATGACTACATCTAAAAACAGAAAGATACTCTCGAAAAGCAGCGGTGGTAGCGCAACCAAAAGAATATTTCAAATCAGGATAAATTTTACTCAGTATCACTTCAAAACAACTTTACGGTTATGCATACTATTATGTGGGTCTTTGAAGGCAACATCTGTCTGTAACTTTATCCAAATGTGTTGCAAATTTTGACCCAATTTCAATAAAATCGGCAAAAGAAGCAAGTGGCACCAAGTTTCCAGTTGGAAAACCATTTAAACATTGCAGAAGAAGAAGGTGCAACAGGAAAATGTATCTAAAAGAGTGCCAGTCAAACCTCAAACTATGAAAAACTAGAATTACTGCCTCATAGTTGCATGCCTTCACCAACCAGTGAAGTTTCAGTTTATATCCATGTCTGTCTGGACTGATATAAAATGATAGTGAAGGAATTTAATAAAAAGGTATTAAGTGTATTAAGTTTTTTTTTTTTTTCAAAATTGAAGCTAACACTGAATTGACAGATATAATTCCAGATAATCTTTAGTGAGAAACATGCTGTTTTTCCAAGTCTTAGGTTATGGCCAAAACCTGTTTGGTGAGGTCACAGTGACCTTGATCTTTGATCACCAAAATCTAATCAGTTTGTCCTCGAGTACAAGAAGACATTTGTGCCAAATGTGAAGAAATTCTGCCAAGGCGTTCTTGAGAAATTGTGCTCACAAGAATAGGATGGACATGAGGCCACAGCGACTTGATCTTTGACCTCCAAAATATAATCAGTTCATCCCTGAGTAAAATTGGATGTTTGTGCCAAATTTGAAGAAATTCCATCAAGGTGTTCTTGAGGTATCTCATCCCCAAGAATGGGACGGACAAACGGATGGACAGTTGTATGAACGGATGGACAACCCAAAAAAATAATGCAACAATGTAAAAAAGAGGGTGGAAATATGACCTTCCTGCGTCATGTATTAATGTGTGGAAGGTTTTTTACCGTTTCCATCAACCTTTTCTGATGTGGTTCTTTAAAATGCACATAAAAATATGTCATGGCTTCGGGTGAGACGAAGTTAATGAGTAATATGCTAATCGTTCCAATCTGTTAACCCCCTGTGTTGAATCTTACTGGAGGCGGACAGGGCAGTGTGATCCACTATCAAGAGTTCAGCTGTGTTTGGTGTCCGCAGTGCACAGGTTAAAGATTGATGTCTGCCCTAATCCTCATCTCCTCCCACACGCACACTCACTTTTTCTTCCTTTGTCCCTGTGACCCAAAGCAGAATCAAAGAGTGCATTGAACAGACCTGAAGCGCCAGCACACCCCATTGCACATGAAAAACCGATAGGTCCCTTTCGAGCCTTGAGAGGTAAGCCCCGAACTTTGAGGTCCTCATTGTCCCAGGGCACTTTGACACAAGGCAACAATGGAAGCCCTATCTCCAGTTATAACGCGAGCTCAGAAGAAGGGGCAGAAAACCATTCAACCCGTCATTAACCCTTCTGCCTGGCTCTGGAAAACCAGAGAATGGGGTAGTTCCACCGTAACACCCTGCCCCATACACCTCATACACCACCCTCCCCAACAGACCAACTACCCTCCAGCGGTACAGCCCCCTTTTGTCCCATTGTGCCATGAGTGATGGATTCTGGCGGATGGGAAGAAAATGAGGGCCGCAGAGAGTTTCATAGGCTTGATTGGCAACTTTGGATAAGAGAGAAGGCAGGAGTAACTATGCTACACCTAAATGGGCTGGTTCAAAAAGGGAGAGAGGGCAAGGGGCACAGTGTTGACACATAATCATAATGATAAAGAAAGAAGTCCCTGTAGAGAAACCTTGTGTGCAGCTTGGCCTTTTCTCCGGTGGGTTAACCTGATCTCCTGTGAATTCTGATGGAGGATCATGCAGATATTTCGGGGGGCGTAGAGAAGGCTGACAGTGTTTTACAGGGGCCTCTTTTGAAGCACAGGGGCATTATAAATGCTAAATACCAAGCTGGACCCAGATGATCACCATAGCCTGCGGCAATCAATAAGTGAATGGAGACCAGGTGGTGACGGCGCCATTCAGAAAGAAAGGAGGAGGACCCGGATTTTACCAAGTGGGGCAGGAGTGAATTGACAATGGAGGTTAAAACCGGGAGATCATAAAAGTGATTGGACGCTCTTGCACACATTAGCCGCAAAGCTTTGATTAAGCACAAGACGAGATGGAGGAGGATCAATACGTGTGTGTAGGATCTCAAAGCCCTGAGGGTTGACATGAGTACAGGCCAGCCAAAATCTTCAAGTCTGAGCAACATTGTGAGCATTGCTCTAAGATCACAGTCTGCCAAGATTTTGAAACTTCTTTTTTCCCCACTAATTTTCAATACTAACATTATTCACATAGGCCTATAGCCTTAGGGTCTTTTCTTTGTTCTATTGTAAATAAGTATTGAATCTCTCAATCTCCCTGAATGATTCTGAATCTGTATTATATATATTCAGGTCTAGTTTTAACAATTGTAAGCAGGGGTGTAGTGGTGGATAAACCACTTTGAAATGGGGTTGCCACAGATGTACTATAATGAACAGGTTACAGGATGCAAACATGAGGCCCTTTCAGTCTAGTTGCTGGTGCTTAAGCCAAAAAAGCTTCCAGGTTTACTTCTCAGTTATACAGCCCACTGAATATGCATGGCGGTGTTTACCACCACGCCCCTGGCCACAAAGTCCCACTCAGCTCATAAACTTTACATTGCGATGACTTCACAGTTTTTTAAGTTGATTTTTTCAGCCATAGTGAAGTTTTAAAAATATGAATACTCCATGGATCAAAAATTTATCATAGAAAGTGTTGTAATGGACTTTGTTTGCAGTTGGCTAGTTCACCAATCTATTTTCAGATCAAGTTTATCAATCGGTGAGGGTAACAAACCACAGTTTATCCATCTTTCTACTTACCATTACATCCTTGACTGTAAGGGAGCTAGACTTAGAAATGACTAAAACTTAAAGACTGTTGAGATTTATGTTGGACATGACTAACTATTTTGTTTCGCCATAAAAGACTAAAAACTCTGTTGGTTTTGTTGCGTGGTCCACAGAAAACAATCTGCTGCTCAACATCAGTGAAACCAAGGAGCTGATTGATTGATTTTCGGTAAAGGAGGCAAAGACACGCACCTCTGTCTACATCAGTCGAGCTGAGGTGGAGCAGGTGAACTGTTTCTGGGTTCCTGGGGTTCCACATCAAAAAGCACTAGTCATGGACATCACACATTTCCACCCTGGTAAAGACAGCTCAGAAAGAGCTATATTTCTTAAAGAAACATAAGCAGGCAATATTCCCATCCTATGTTCTTGTCAGCCTCTACAAAGGAGCAATTAAAAGCATCCTGAGTCTACAACAGGTCCTAAAAACTGCCCAGAACATCGCTGATACCCATCTTCTGAGTTCCAGTGATGTCAGAGAGGTGAGGTGCCTGTGCAGAATCCTAATAAACAATACCCACCCCAGCCACAGCCTGTTCTCCCTGCTGCCATCTGGCAAGAGATACAGAAGTATCTGCTTCCATCATGTCTGTGTTGTAAGATGATAAATAAATCTACCTTGTACCTTGTTGACATCTTTGGCCAAGTATACAACAGCTTGCAGAGAGTACACCAGCCAGACAATTATAGCCAAGTTTCATTTGGGCCACCGGATAAGTTACTCAAGGAATTAATGTTAATGAGCAACAGCTGATAGAATCTGCCACTGGTGATGTTGTAGTTTCCACCAACATAGCAACAGTAATCGCCAAATAAAAATGGGAAGCCCACTACCTAAAAGCTCTGTACGTTGCTCCACATATATAAAGAAAAAGCAAGTAGAGATAAGATTCTAAAAGACACTCATAAGCCTTTGGGTTTCCATGTGATTTAGACGACCTGGAACTTGATGCCAAATTAAACAAATGGTTTTATGTACAAAGCTTGATAAGTAATTTCCTTTGCTTTTATTTCAATGCCAAGCCAATTCCCCAATTCAAACATGTTGATAATATTTCTAACCACCATAATCACGATCCACCTGCATGCAATATGTTTGTGTTTGTCGTTTTACCACTGAAAAATATTCCACCTGTTCTTTGAACAGACTAATGCATTAATGACTCCGCTCTGCACACCATGTGATCCCAGCTGCTTGCCATGTCTAATGTGATCCAGGTACGGGTTGAGCCTTCACTTAACTCTAATCCCTGCACACTTGATACTTTCTTATATGCGACTGTAATGCAAACATCATGTCGAGGCTTGCAGAGCTGCTTAATGTGATTGCAAAAGGAGGGGGAGGCAAACATTAAAAGATAAGCTTTGCCCGTAAACCGTTACACATTAATATGGATCAGGTGGAATCCCTTTTATTCTCACTCAAGAGCGCTGCATCCCATGAAAAGAGGAGTGCAAGGGGATTTAACTTGCATGCTGATTGAGGAACAATATGAAACAATAAACCCAAGTGTTTCTTATTTACCGTTTTGATTTAATGTGTTTTTAAGTGTGCCAGTGTACTTAAAGGCAGCACTGCCATATGCCGGGGTGCCTTGCTCTAGTTAATCAAATGATAAATCACCAATACAGAACAGCTGCTGTATGCTATGGCCACTCATCTGGATTGATTTAAAGAAAAAGCTGTGTGCACAAAGTGGAACAGTCATACAACAAGAAGTATATGAACACAAAGAAAAGAGACATCAACACTATTTATATATAAGCATTTCTTTACATTAAACATCTTTCATGTAAAGACATTAGGACAGCAATAAGATGTAACAAGCTGTACTTTGTATTAAATAATACAAAAACTAGAAATATGCTCTTTATCAGACAGTATTAGACCATTTTTAGAGAGTAAACGGATACATTACAACGTTGTATTATAACAAAAGTGTATTATTTTCCAAATTTTGATGTGCACACTCTAAAAAGTCTACTGATGATCTAATAAAGGGTCTAATGCTGGATTCAGACACATATTGTGTTTTAATGGAGATGCATATGTCATTTTATTTTAGTTTACAGCACAATTGTATTGTAATGTGTCCCTAATTACCTCCAAACAAAGTTTTTTAAGGGTCTATCAGTGGAAAAAATACACTTTACCATTTTGCCCTCTAAGAAAGTCTAATACTGATACTGATACTGTCTGATGAAATACATATTTTCAGTTTTTGTTTAATTTTATTAGTGTACTGTAAAATAAATGATCTTGAAGCAATCTGTAAATCTTAATTGTCTTAACTTATTATTATTTTTTATGTGTTCACTTATAATTGAGCCCATTCCCATATTTCATTTGCAACTGCAATACCTCCCCATATTGATATCCCCTTTGGATTACATGGTTTTTAATGAACTCAACATCGGTGGGAATAATCACAGTCATTTTCATCCACTGAATGTTAATCATATATCGCCGCTCTGGCTTTAATTACTGCCACACTGCAGCCGCTGCTTTCGGTAATGTAATTAATTAGCATTTTATTCGAAATAATAGCAGGATTTTCTCAGCTGAGTGTTGCGGTGGCAAAAAAAAAAAACTGTTAAGAGTGATTATTCTATAATTATGGGCTAATAACTAAGGAATCAATATTGTTAATATGAGTTCTGGTTTCTCTCCGTGGTTTTGCTGAAGCAGAATGAAAATCTCAAACCCAATCATTTTCTCTGGTGTTGTAACTCATGATTAATGGCCGCTGTGGCTTTAACCCTCGCAACCCTGTGTGACGCAGGAAATTGAAAAAAAATAAAAGAAATAAAACAGAAAAGATATCCTGTGCAGTTTTTACAAAAACTTGTTTACATTCAACATTCCTCTTCCAAACACACTTTGTGTGTCCTTCAAGGTCTAACAAACATGTTGAATTCATTTCCCCTGATAGAGAACTTTTTTTTTTGAATGTTTTGAAAACTGCGTTGTTTACATTGCCTTTGCGGCTTCACCTTCTTCTCTTTTGTTATATCTTTAATATTGATCTGCAAACACTTTCAGTTTTTACCTGAAAAATTAGGTTTCATTCAAACTTGCTGCAGTATATATTAAAAATGCATTCTGATAAACTCTTAAGGATATCTGTGTAAATACGACTCACTGCTCCAGTGACAACAAAGCAAACTCTGCATTTGTATGAAAGCATTCTTCCATCCAGCAACACATATCAAAAAGACCATAACACATACAGTACATACCACTTGTACGCTCAAGGGGCAGAGAGTGCAGTTGCTGTGGGCATTTTTGTTTTTTAGTTGAACATTTTGAATAAAGTTTATTTGTGGGTCTCGATTGTGGCAAAAAACAAAAAACAAAAACAAAAAGTCAGACTCTGATGTCGTCTATGTTTTCTACAGAACAGAGACAGGCTCTCAACCACCGCAAAGGGATTCTCGTCTTACGCAGCAAATGGCATCGGTGGAGGCACTGTGACCTGTTCGTACCGTCACTGAGTCGAGATAACTGACAGGAGGTTTAACAGCTGCAGCCTGCAGTTCTGTTTCAAAACAGCATCACATTATTGGCTACTAAAATGCACATGAAAGGTTTGGACATCAACTCAAACTGTACTCTGTACTCGACCACGATTTTAAAATGAACTAGGTAGATTACATCTTGTAAAGCATACTTAAGTACGAGTAAAAGTACAGACTTGAAAATCTACTCATAAAAGTACCCCCAAAAAGTACTTGATTACAGTAATTTGAGTATTTGTAATTAGTTACTTCCACCCCTGGTGATGGCAGGCCATGTGACCAGGTTGATTATGTGGCTTGTGTAGGCTAATGTTTTCCGACTATATGACTGAATCACTGAGTGTAAAACTACATATTCATTTGCCTTCTCTCACTGGTTGGCTGCTCTGCTAGTCTGGTGCTAATGCATGAACACTTTGTGTTTTAACTTGTATTTTAATATAATTTTATAGTTGTTCAAATGACTCCCCTGTCATTTTTACTGTGGCCACCACTGACTACTACTTTCAGAAGCTCCCTGCGATTACATGCTATGAGGTTGTGTAATTAATACAAAAATTATAATGCTGCGGTGAAATGTTTCTTTAAACTTTCTTAGAGTGACTTTGCATATCCCAAGGGGAACAGAATGTCATTCAGCTATATGAAATTCTCAGCGTTTGTCCTTTTATTAACCTGGTCTAAGGATCGTTTCACTTTGAACCTCGGAGCTGTGGGTGCCGACGAGCCAAAGCCCCCCTGGTGAGAGTGTAATTACAATGTTCTCAGATTTCTAACCTCTTGTGCGTGAGTTATGGGCTGGAATTTAAATAATCTATCATTTAGCTACCTGGAGAGGGCGGCGGTTTGTGCTCATTTGATATCACAGAGTCCCTTCATGTCAGCCTGGAAGAGGAGACGAGCGCCGATTGTAAGAGGCCTAGTCATCCTCAAACTCATTGCTCTACTTCTTCAGGAGATAATATTGCTGGCATTTGCTAGGATTTATCTTATTTGCATTTCAGACCAAACTACGCATTCTGCAGTAATGGAAACATACATATATAGAACATACGTTCTCTGATGAGGGGTTAGATTCACAGCAGATCAAAAGAGACGTGCTTCTCATGCGAGCTGTTCTTTCCTCTGAAGATAAGTCAATATACTCTCCCACAATCCTTTGCAGACTTTTTTTTTTTTTTTTTAGAGCACTCTGCTTCTTTCAAAGACAGTTTCAGAGACGGTGATCACATGTCCTCCAAGCAAAGACTAAACAGAGAGACAACTTGAAAGCTTAAAGTTGTCATGACTCACGCTTTTTCAAAGAGAAGTGATTCAGTCGTCACTCAGCGCTTCGACTGCACCAAATGTAAAACATGTTTTGCAAAGAGAACCTGCATTTATATGAAGCTGTGTTGTTTGCCAGGTAACTGTGCTACTGTATGTCATTTTTATTATGTTATGATTATTCTAATTTTAAGTTGTCGGTCCATCTTGAAACACTTTGATGGAATTTCTTCACATTTGGCACAAACATCCACTTTGACTCGAGGATGATCTGATTAGGTTTTGGTCTTCGAGTTCAACTTCAAGGTCAGTGTAACCTGAAGTCCATCCGTCCCGTTCTCATTACCAAGATATCTCAAGAACACTTTGTCTTCAAATTCGGCACAAACGTCCACTTGGACTCAGGAAACGACTGGTTAGATTTTGCGGGTCAAAGATCAAAGTACTGTGAACTCAAGAAAATGTTTTTGTCCATAACTCAAAAATTTTTAACATCTAAATATTATTTCACATAAATGTCTAATAGGATAAAATGATGAGATGATGACATTCTATACCCAAGAGGTCAAAGGTCAGTTCCACTGTGACATCATAACGTCCTGCAAAAAACACCTGAAGCTCCTCCGTACTCTGTTAAAATAGTCTCTAAGGGAAGAAGCCATGTTTCTCACTGGAAGTTACTTACTGGAATCATACAAAATACACTTTATACCTTTAATTAAATTAATTCAAAGTCTTCACTACATACATTATACAGATGTTGACTTGAACTTGACTGGTTGGCGGTGGCATGCAACCGCGAGGCGGAAATTCTAGTTCTCATTATTCTGGATGCATTTTATAATTCTGAAAATAACGAGAGAACAAGCAGCAGTGCAAACACACCCTCGGTCTGTGACTTGCAGCTCAGCAGCTGTTCACTCCTGCAATCGGCACAAACAGGGAGTTTATAACAAACACTGGCAGAGAATGATAAGGTTTGTCTCACTGTAAAACTGTTAATGCTGCAGTTTTACAGGAGTGGCTCACGGCGGGAAGGCAGCACTAAACACGTCTAAAGCTTTACGATGAGTTTTGGAGGGAAAAGGGAGCGTTTGGGCTGAAGAAAGTGTTGTAAGAGAGATAAAGAAGAAGACGCAAAAGGAGCCGTGACTTGTTCACATATCTCCACTTCCTCATGTACCACTTTTTCTCCCTTGTTCACTCTTTTCCATTTTTTTTTATACATCCATCCAGCATAGGCGCTTTTTATTTGGAGATTCCTGTGCTTACTGTCTGTAACAGAAAGTTTGTTTTAACCTCTCCAAAACTTGTAGCAGACTCCGTTTTAAGATACTGGACCTGAAGAATCCATTAGCACCAACCGTGTCATGCTTGTCGGGAAGGGAGCTAAATAAGACTCCAAATCTAGGCTAAATTTTGGTGAAAGAAAATGGCCATTTTGGGGTCACTTAGCCTCTAACTTTAAGATGTCTGAAGGAGAATGGGGTCTATGGGTACCCCTCACAGCATTAAATGACCTATTGTAACCTTAAGGATAATCACAGCCTCATGAAACTACACACACACAAGCTAGAGACCTGTGACATTCAGAAGAAGGTTAGCTTTCGTATGTTTCGTATGTATGTTAATTCAAAGAAAAGACAGGCTCACCAACCAATCCTGGGGAAATATAATTCTTACAGAAATCTCCAGAGAGACTTTCTTCAAAAGTTTCTGATAAGAAATCACAGCATGAATTTTTCAGTGGTGTAACTTAGAGTCTTGGTGCCTTATTTTGAAGGGATTTTTGACCAGTTTTATCAATTCTCAAGTGGGAGAAAATGGTTAAATAGCGCAGTAACTCTGTGTATCGCACGCTAAACACAATGTTTATTACACATTTATGACAAGAAAAACTTGTCAAACAGTGCTGAGCTGCAGCCGCAATTAATCTCACCACCTTTCAGATTATGTATACCACTTAAATGTGGCACGTACTGTTGACCTGCTATCTCCGCTTTAAGATCAGCTGTTCCCCCCATCCTTTAAAAATGACAAAAATGGTCTATGGTAGGGAGGGAAGGAGCCTGTTTGAAATAGCATGTGTAGTGACCACTGGGGGCAGCAAACATCGAGCAGCTGCTCTGTGAGGAATGAGAAGAAAAAGACCAAGACATGCATCTGTTTACAGTGCAGTCACATGGGCTTAGAGGATTGGTTGTGAAAAACAGACAGTGATACTGAACTAATGATTAAATTTTGTCCTTTGCATCACATCTGCGGCTGTATGGTTTCCTGTGAATCCCTAGTGTGTGGGTTTGCTATAGAAACCCCATGAGAAAGATCTACATAAAAATGCAATTAAAGAATGCAAACACATTGAATGAATATGCTGCAAAAATGTCTCCCATAAATAGCATGAAAAATTGAGTTTTGACATGACTTAAAACTTTCAAAAAGGTCCACAGACCTGCTACAGTCATCTTATATTTTCTTATTAGCACTTAAAAAACAATATATGATGGTAATCAGAATTAAAATACAGGTGAAGTGCCTCCCTGCCAGCAGCCACAGTGCTAAAGCCACAGTATGTCGTTATTCATTCTGAAACAAGTGAGCCACATGAAACCAGTAACCACTGTCGGTCCCAAGAGATTTTGCAAAAAGCTTCTGAAATGTTTTCTGAAACCGCAAACGCTTGAATTTGTGACTTTTGGAAAAGCTGAAGTAGGGTGGGAATGTTTCTTTTTCTAGTTTTTGACCTGGATTGTATTTGTGTTTCAAAGGAAATATTCCTACAGTGCTAACCCTGAATTATATTTGGCACAGAAGTTTGTCTGATTCTCACACATCTGTAGTGGGTGAGGTTTAAATTTAGCCTCTCGGATCGTGGTTGGAGTGTCACAGACAACAGAAAAAATATAAAAAAAATAAAAGAAGAAAAATCTCAGATGCAGATGTAATTTGTAGAGAAGTTTCAATGACAAATTTTACTCTTTCTCTGAGGTTTTGTCACTAGGGATTTATTCACACTCCATCCATACATCCATCCATACGTCCATCCATCCCTTCATCCATCCATGAGTCTTCTTCATTATCTGTTGAATGCTTGCTTCATTTGCCTGCTCAGCCCGGCCTTGTTTGAGGGGATTTGAGGGGCGAGATTGCTAATCCCAACTTTGAACATGAATCAGCGTCCAGGGGGAAGGCCTCCTGGATTCTCAGCCTCTTTCTTATGATAATGGTCCAATCAGTATGGCTGGAATGATGAAAATGCCAGCCAGCTTATCTCAGTGGGACAGCTTGGCGGTGGGGAGGGAGGCCTGTCAGAAAGACAACAAGAACCTGTTTTGAAATAAGGAGGGTGCAGCTCGTATTTCTGCTAGCGAGTTATGGCGATATCCGTGTGTTGGTTTGTACTGTATGTGTACGTTTGTGGATGTGTGCATATACTGCAGGCTGAGGTAAATTGGATAAAAACCATGCTCCGGGATGGTTCTGTACGTTGGTATTTGCATTTGCGTGAATCCACTCTGGTGGGACAGGAGTGCAGGATGTGTGTATATTTATTATTTATGTGGTGTTTATGCTTGAATATGTCCTCTGCCGAGGCTGATGCGACTTGCTGCGTGGGACAGGTGTGTTTCTGCCTCGCAAAACACCGGGCACGGGGCTCACATTTCTGAAATGGATAACTGCTGACCAGGAGATAACCTTTTCCATTCCAGGACTGTGCAAGCTCAAGCAAATGCACACATCAGCTTGATAAACATGCATTTATTCAGCACAGAAGACATCTGTTTTAACCATTTGAATTATGCTACTGAACCCTCAGTGTCATATATTATATGGTAGAGTATTTCCTGAACTGAAAACCCGTGTGTGCATCAACATTTTTCTTTTCGAAAGCATTGCCTCCTCCTGTGTTGACTTTAAATCGATTAAGGCTGCAGCTAACAATTCTGTCTATCATTTTCTGTTGTTTGGTGCATAAAATGTCATAAAATGATGTAAAATGTTGATCAATGTTTCTGAAAGCCCTCTACTGTCACAGAGCAGCGGTTCTCAATCTGAGGGTTGGGGCACCCACGGTGGTCCCAAGATAGTTTCTGGGGGTCACCAGAAGGTTGTGAAGAATAAAATAACATGAACAAAAAGTAACATGTGCATTTTGTGACATATGATAGGCAAACTTAACAAACTACTCAGTCCAGCAGTGAAGCATGATGGGAAATGAGGGCTGAATTTTAGATACATTGCCTGCACCAGCAATGTAAATTGCCTTGCAGCAGATTTTATGAAGTAGTTATGTGAGAGTCAAAGTGTGTGTGCACATGAGTTCTGATTGGACACAACCACAAAAAAAACCTCCCTTTCCTTCTGGAACTTTTGCGTTTCAGTACTGTGCTTAACCAAGGAGCCATAGCCAGTTTTGCTACATTAGCTATCACATGGAGCAATGGCTTCTCAGAAAAAGTAACCAAGCTCAACACTTAGGCCCACTGGAGATTGAACAGGAAACAAAGACTGTGTTTCAATGTGTGTCACCTGACAGTCTGTCAGCAGCACCATCAACTGAAAAATGCAAGACGCTGGTGGTTCCAAGAGAGACCCGAGCTCCCACTAAGCTTCGGAAATATCAACCTCACTTTCTGCAACATGGAATTTTGTGGGGGTCGTGAACACCAACCAACAATATTCCAGGGCGTTGCAACTCAAAAACATAAGAACCATGGTCATAAAGGACTAAAAAAGGCAAAAAAAAGTCACATTTGAGATTAATCACTATTATCAAAATAGTTTTCAATTAATCTAGAGGATCAATATGTAACAACTGCACATCCAAAAATTATTACTGCAGTCCAAAAAGTGAGTTGGAGCCCGGACTCGAGGAAGCTCACATAGGCTGCAGGAACACTGCAAGAACGCAAGACGAGCGCAACATTATAATTTGACAATAACGAGCTGCTCATAACTCTCAGTTGTCTGTCAATGTAGAGCAAATCCTGTTATCCTGAAAACAAACAGCCCACTGCTCTGAAAAGACACACTCTGGAGTTTGAGTTCAGTGACTGTCTGTCTTACTACCTGTCAGACTCTGATCAACGTGAAACGAGCAAATAATAACACAAGTTTTGCGCTGGAATAGAAATTTGAAAGGACACTGTGGCTGCAGAATTGTTGTCATAGAGGTGAGAATTTCAATTTAGCATGATTCCTTGACTACTTGATCTCTTCCTTTTATAATGTATTACAGTAAATACATTGCAGATTTCTCCTTTAATAGTTGACAACTAATCAATTAAATGACTAATGGTTACAGCTTTTAAATCAATGACGTTATGTGAGTGAACTTTGTGTGTGTCATTGCTCATGCCAGTCTTATGGACCTGACAACAGGTGCCTTTAAGTCATCGTCAGCGGGCAGTGCGACGGTTCAGTCACATTGCAGATATGTCCGTCTATGGGAGGTATTATGGGCATTTGGCATGAATGAAATGTGTTAACTATCAGTCAGGTGGAAGTTGTTGCCAGCTGGGGAGGAGCAGTGGATGGGACTGGATGGGAATTGGCTGTGTGTCCATCACAGTACATGAGAGCTAGAGTTACAGCGGAGGCATTATGCCAGATTATGGGGCTAAGCAGGGGGCACTGTCTGTCTCTCTGCTGGTACTTGGAGAGGACTCGGGCTGGACTGGACACACAGCTGTTCCTGGCTGCTCTGCACCAGACACTAAGGCGTCCAATAAAACTGCATGCGATGGATGTGTGTTTTTGTGTCTGTGTTAATATTTGTCTTGCTGGAGAGCCTGTTTGGGTTGCCCATGCACTCTCATGTCCAATTACAAAGATCCGCGCGTAAGCAAGCAAATATGTGCGTACGGATGGGAATGGCCCTCTCATCGCCCACTTCCCCGCTGTGTGATGAGGGATAGCCTCCTATGATGTGGTGACTAGAGCCGGTAACTTATCCAAAGTCTCCCCAGGGCTGCAGCTCTGTAATGAGAGGCCATTATCACTGAAGAGTACGCTGCTCCGGAGATAAGAGAGGCCCGGCCTGCAGGCCAGCAGCACTGTTCACTGTCACTACCCAGGAATAGCCGTATGACGCTTGTATCTCCAAATTAAATTCCCTTCCCCTTTCCTCTCTTGCTCTAGCTACCCATTACCTCAAATGTTCCTGGCCAGTCTTTATTTCTCTCCTCTTCCTGTTTATCTCTTTTCCTGCCCGAACTGCTCCTTCTTTCTCTCTAATGCCTCGGGATCGGCGGGGCCCAGGTGGGATTGTGCTTGTCAGTGGTGCCGGTGGGAGTGGATAACAAGCGGGCAGAGGAGCACGGTGATTATGAGCCCGCCCGCCTTCAAAAAAAAAAAAAAAAAAAAGAGCAACTCACTCCATCAGAGGATAGGAATGGCATGTGCAGTGTGCCAGCGGAGCTCCATCCCATGAGCTCATTTTCTAAAAGTGTGAGTGTGGAGTAGAGGTGGACACCATATCCGTAGAAGAGCGCATGTGTTGTGTTTGTGACCTTTGGGCCTGCTCCGGTTACATTATGTGTGAAATTTTACTGTGACATCATGTACATAATCATTAGCACAAGGTTGCAATTGAATACGGATATGAAATGGAAATGCGGATTGTCAGTCTAGTTCCTAGAAACTCTTAAAAGCAGGGATACTCAACTTGCAGTCCGAGGGCCAAATCTAACCCTGATAAGGTGCTGAGTTGCCATCCATCCATTTTCTAATTCACACGGAAAATAATGTGATTAACACTGTTTTTCTCGTCCCCTGTAACTTCCACCTATGGTGACACTTAATTTCTGTGCACAGCTGATCTGTGTGGGCAGATTTGCTGCCTTGCAAACATGAGTGAGGACAGCAAGTCCAACAATGAGAGCAGGCAATCCAATGAAAAACTGACAGACGGATTTTCCTTTATCTCATACCAATCCTTAACCACAGTGTTCAATCTGTCAAATGACAAATGCTGTATGCAAGTTTGTTATCATGAGTCAAAACATGCCAGCTTCAGTGCACCTGGTATCATCACAAGAAAATTTTATTTAGCATTTTATCTTATAAAGAAAGTCAACAGTAGTTTATTAACTGAAAATGTGTTTTCAGTATGTGCTAATAGTTAGTCAAGTGTCTGAACAGTGTAAATTCTTCACAATAAAAGTCCCCTGCTATTTTGTTATATATATGCTTTTATTCTGAAACGCCAAAACCAGGAAATATTGGATTTTCTTCAGCAATAACTTAATAAAACTACTATCCAGCTAAAAGTGAACATGAAACAGTAAAATAAAGCAGATACCTTAAAGTACAAACATCGACAAAGGAGAGAAATTATACTTCAAACCACAGAGATTCAATTAGAAGCTAAAAAAGGACTGAGAGGTAAAAAGGAATTTCTCTCTTTGCTCTCCTGCACAGATATGAGTTTTGTCTTGGCTTTCCTGGGCACATGAGAAATATAACAGAAAGGCAAACTCGTCTACTGTCAGTGGTAAAAGGGTCAATAGGCTTTTTAGTAGGTTTAACTGGGTTTAAAAAGAACCTGCAAAACTGTAAAAACTGGTATCAGATTTGAGTGTGACAATTCAGCAACTTTTTATGATAATTTTGTGGAATTATTGCCATTATTTTTGCAATAAATATCCAAGCATAAGCACAATTCAAACCCTCTAACAGGAAAGTGTACAAAACTTTTAATGACATTATTCCAAATTCGAATTAAAACTAATTTCTTCTATGTTTTTAGTTGATTACGATTATGTACACAAGACGAATGGTGAGAAGGCTAGTGTGGATTTAGGTTTCTTGTGGATTTAAAGTGGACTGAGCTTGAATCAGAGACATTTCATGAAACCCCACTAATTCTGTTCTCAGATCACAAAATACTAAATGAAATGCATGACACTAAGAGCACTAATAGTCCTCTTTCCTTATATCATCTCTCATAGTTTGCTTTTAAGTTTTCTTTTCAGCTTCTTCTCTGAAATTTCCTTCAAAATTTAAATCCCTCTCCATTTCTAGGCTGAGGAGGAAGAGGATCCGCCGCTGTCGACTTTCATTTGCCCTGTTGGATGCCATTTGCATAGGCTGACTTCCACACTACCAACCAATAACAGCAGCTGTGCAGAAACTGATTCAATAGAGAAACTTTGGATAAGTGGATATGAAGGAGGGGAAGCTGTTTGTTTGTGTGTGTGTGTGTGTGTTCGAGGAGCTGAAGTCCTTTCCCTTCTGTGCGTCCTTATCAGCTCTGCTCACAAAGCCGGGCGTCAACACTCTGAACTGGAGGGAGGACACATGCAGTTATAGGAACATGTGCAGAGGAATGGGGGGGGGGGGAAATGTGGACACGTATGTGGAAACTATAAACCAACACTCAGATTCACAGTTGGTGACTGAAGCCTTCAAAAGTTAAGTCAAAAGAGGAAAGGAAAGGAATTTGTTTTCAGACTTTTATTGAAATGAGCTGTCAGTCCACATGTGAGCCTGTGCTGAGGTTTCTGGGAATGAGGATCTTAATGCTTATAGCTCATCCCTTTATAACAAGCTGTGTGGATGCTGTTATAACACTGCATTTCCACTAGTTTGGGTCTTTGGAGAGAATTCTGTTGGCGGACTCTGATTAGATATTTCATAACCCCAAATTAATTAAACGTGTATAGACAGGTTTATGTTGCAGGAAATGTAGAGAACAGCTGCCAGATCATTTCCATGTATTCCTGAGCTCTTTATTTATTTTGGAGCTTTCTCTACAAAGTATTTGAGTGATATTACAGTTCATTTATTGGTGAAAGACAAATATCTATCAAAGATATTATTAGCAGCCAGCAAGATGGTTACAGATCAAACCTCCGACAAAGACTGACTGGGCAGACATTGTGACTAATGTTCAAAATATAGATAGAATGACATTTTTTGCAAAATATATGGGTTGATAAATTCTTGCGACACTGGGAAAAAAATGGATTGTGTTTGTGACCTCATATGATCACTGATGTGTTTCTGCATGAACTGAAATGTATTTCCATCAGTATAACTAATATCAGAATGAATGCACAGGTAATTTTTTCTGTTGACGTTTCTTTAAAAAATAAAGTGTAAAAAATTGATGGATGACAACATCATCTTATAGAATAATATAGAAATTGATGTCCTTTGATTGGTGTATCTCAATGACAATCATGCTAATTAGTGTACTCCTTCGTGTGGGTGTTTTTTAAGCTTCTGAAAGTTTTGAACCTTCATCACAGAAAAAACAGTCTTTATCAGAATTTATTTGAGAAAATGAAAAAAAAAAAGAAGAAGCCTGACCTGCATAACATGGTTCATGTCCCAACTGTAATCTGAACTCGGTTCTTTTAAGGTTCTTTTATTTGTGTTTCACATCATATTCATTGCATAATTCTCTTTCTGATTAAGAATTTTAATCAGTTAGATATTTATTTTTTAATAGTATTGATTTATGCATTTTATTTTATGTAAATTAATGTTCATTTTCATTCATGTAGAAACAGAGGAAGAGCAGAATATGAGCATTTTGACAAAAAGAACTGAGGAAGTTAACAACTGGAGAAAGAAAATACTGACATATATGAGATATTTGTGTTTTTACATTTGAATATGGTACATCCATTAACCTAAATTTAAATCAGTATAGTAGTGGTTGCAACAAAATATGGTATGGGACTTGGATAAGCACTTCCAAACACACTTCTATTACAGAGAAACATAAACTGAGTTTATCTTTGACATTTCTGAGGACTGATGTGTGAGATTTCAGTATTTACTCTCAAATCTGGAGATGGCCCAAAATGAGCAGAAGAAGCAGGACAATAACCCTCTAGTACACTGAGAGTGAGCTCCATTGTGATTCTGCTCCATGATGGTTAACATCTGGCTAATGAATCCTGGTGCTCAGGGTCCATATGATGATACAGTCTGTTGGCCCTCATCCGGTCTGAGCGCGAGGCGAACGTGAACTGCTGTCTCACTGTTTCCTGATTAGACTGTACATAAATTAATAGCAGCGGCTCACTCATCATCGGAGCTGCCTCGGTGAAACAGAAAAGACAGGTGTCCCTCTGGCACGACTTTCCACAGTGTGTGTGTGTGTGATACTGAGAGAAAGGGGTGTACAGTGTTAATCTGTCACACTCTGCCATGCCTGTCTACATTCAACCAAATGTGCATCAATCACATGTGTCCGGTGAGCACGCAGACGTCCAGACGCACACACATTTTCACCTTACAGTGCCAGTGCGTCTGCCCAAAAGTGACCCAGGCCACCCGTCGTCATCGTCCCCTCCTCTGGCATATGTGGCACCTGCCACACACCAGACCAGCTACAGTGACTGAAACCAAATGGCCTTGCAGCGCCGGTACATCTGCAGTCATCCAAAACACTGACCCCAACGGCTGTCCAACTGTGGGACAGCTGGAGCCCTGGGCTCAAGAGTTTAGCAAAACTAGGTTTAAAATGAGCAAAATCAGATTTAAAATTAAGTAGAGCTCTGCTCCACAATTAAAAACTGATCTCAGTTAACTTTAGTGATATAAGCACAAATTAAATAGAGTTGAATCAATATGAAGATGTTTACCTAAATGAATAAATAAACATGAGAGCAGTCAGGACCTAGCTAAGTATACAACATGAGGGAAAACTGTTACATTTCGGGTGTGCATGCAAGCATTGCATTGTTTGCTAGCGAGCTAAAAAAGTTAAGAAAATGTTTCACTGTTTGCTAGCTAGCTATAAACGTTAGAACAATGCATTGTATGTTTGCTGGCTAATAAGTTTTAAAAAGCTAAATTGTTTTTGCTAGCTAGCTAAAAAGTAAAACAACAGCTTTATATTGTTTGTTTCCTAGCTAGCTAAAAGAGTTAGTTAACCATGGCCACCTGTCATTGTCATCCCTCCTTCTGGCATATGTGGCACCTGCTACATAACTTTTATCTGTGCTATATTGCTTAACAAAATGTTGCAATGTTTGCTAGCTAGCTAAAAAGTTTTTTTTTTTTTTTTTTTTTTTTTTTTTAAGTTATACTGTTTGCCATCTAGCTAAAAAGTTAAAAAAATATATCAAAATGTTGCGCTGTTCGGTAGCTAGGTAAAAATTTAACAAAATGTTGCATTGCTTGCTAGCTAGCTAAAAAAGTTACTGAAATGTTACGTTTTTTGCTACCTAGCTTAAAAAATGTAAAATGTTGCACTCTTTTTTTAAAAAACCTTATATTGTTTGCTAGCTAGCTAAAACGTTAGCCATGGCCACCCGTCACCATCATCCCCTCCTCTGACATATGTGGCACCTGCCACACACCAGACCAGCTACAGTGACTGAAACCAAATGGCCTTGCAGCGCCGGTACATCTGCAGTCATCCAAAACACTGACCCCAACGGCCGTCCAACTGTGGGACACCTGGAGCCCTGAGCTCACGAGTCAGGAGAGGACACGTTAAAACCTCCAAACTCCGCCCAAAACATGCAATAGTGGCATTGTGGCGGTCAGAGTTTTGGGAATACAAGAGCTCATCAATCATCGATTAGCTCACATTTTTATTAGTCGGGTCAAACAGAAACATTTGAACACTTTGCTCCGCTGCACTTCCAAGCTTCCTTTTCTTCTGCTCCCATTAACGATCGATTCTCCGTGGTGCCGCCCAGTTTCACCACGCTGCAGATGCACAGCTTGCAGAAAGAAAAAGCACACTTCCTTAGCTTTGAGAGCTGCAAGCAGGTGTGAAAACAAGCCCATGGCGAGGAGGAGGGACGGAGAAAGGAGGAGGAGGAGGAGGAGGAGGAGGAAAGGAGGCGGAAAGAAAGGAGGAAGAGGTGAGGTATGCTATGCTCCAGTTAAGGTTGTGGGGTTTTAGTCTGTGGCTCCTTCATGTGGCACAAGCCCATTAATCATTCCTGTTCACTGACAGATCCTCTGCAACACACACACTTACACCCACACACGCATGAGCACCCACACGTCCGTGCCTCCGCCCCCGCTGCCACATACACAGAGGAGCACGCCCTGCTTTCCCCCAAAAACATGCCCGATGATCGTCTTCCCCCCACGCACACGTCCATCCCATCAAACCATCAAGCCATCCATCTTAAACGTCTATCTATCTCTCCATCTTTGATAAGCGCTGGCGACGAGCTCACCAGCCATCAAATCTGTTTTTATTTCTTTCTCCACTTGGCAGCCGCTGAAAGAGAACACAATCTCTGCATCACACCAAAGAAAATAAACTGAGGGTGAAATGCTACATAAACTGTGAAATGACGTCAAAACAAAACAGAAATGAGAAACAATAAACCCGATTTCTCAGTAAACACAGTTTCACAGAGCAGAGTTACTCAGAGAGGCTTAAAATAAACCTGATTATAAACTGAAAAGACTTTCTGACAGAGGACGGAAAAACACTTTTATTGGTAATACATCATGTGTTGCTGGTTTAGCTCGAGCATGGATCCCATTTCTAAGTTTGCATGCAACAATACTGTACAGTACACTGTACAACTGTTCCAACACTGTAAAAAAAATCATTCAGGGATTTCGTGGAATCAACTAATCTCTTCTCATTCATTTAAAGCACAACTCTGTAATATATTTACTGTAATAAATCATAAAATGGCCACGATATGTCATCAGAGATCAAGGAAATACTCTCTTTTCTGGCAACAGCACTGCAGCCGCTGTGTTCTCCCGAGAAATTTCTATTCTGGTCCATAACTTTTGTTTTAGTTTGCTTGTTTCATGTTAATTAGAAGCCAAATGAATGCAGATTGTTTTTGTAAATGAGTAAGCAACTGTTTATGAGTTGTAAGATATTATTAATAATCTTCTAGATGGAGGAGATATTATAACGGTTAAAATGAATAATATATTAAAAGAGTCTAGCAGAAAAAGGCAGTCACTGAACTCCAGCATGTGTATTTTCAGAGCTTTTGTTTTAAGGATAACAACCTTGACAGACAACTGACAGTTATAAACAGTCGATCAACTTACTGTGAAGGACTCATCATCGCTTGTTTTTGTCAGTTTACAGTGTTGCATGCGTCTTCCACTCCTGCAGCGTTCCTGCAGCCTGCCTGAGCTTGAGTCTGGGGTGAGAAATAACTCGCTTCAGCTATAGATTGTATATTAAATAGCATTTCAACCTATTATATATGCTATCTATAACTCCAGTTAGCAATTTTGACTGCTGTTCTCATGTTTGCATGCACAATTGCAACATATTGCTCCTTTAATGTATGTAATATAAAATACAAGTTGTATTTGTGTAAGTTAATCAACCTTAAAATCTCTTATTTTCAGAACACTTCAGTCAATTCTTCTGAATTGAAATAATGAGTGAAACAAATAAATTCATTAAATTGAGTTGCTAAAGAAACATGACCATCATATTAGCAGACTTCCCAGCATGCATTGTTTAAAAGTTAAAACTGAAACCCTCTTTTCTTTTAAAGAAAACATAAATGATGAGAACTAAGTTCTTTGTGTGAAATGAAAAATTTTTCAAACAGAAAATGTAAAAGAAAAACAAATTTGTTCGTAATGTTCATCAATGTGACTGAAGACTTGTTGGGTTCATTTAATATCTTAAGCCTATTGAACAAGTTTTATTGGTTACAGCTAAATTAATATCAATTTTATTTAACTGGAGAAGTTTATTTTCTTTGAATCGTTACAAAATGATCTCAGCTTGAAATTTTAGATACAGTCAACATAAAACTTTTTTTTTTGTTAAAAACTATAGTTTGTTTTACAGTGACGTAAACATAATCTGTCAGGAATGATATTTGTACACACCAGATACTTTACAAATGAAACACTTGTCACACTGTGTAAAAAAAAGTTGATAACTCAAAATTTCAAGGCTATTTACTGCGATAGATTTTTGAGTTTCTTGAATCTGAGTTTTCGAAACTCAAATAAAATAGTGAGGTGTGAAACTTATTTATCATTATTTGGGTGCCTGAAAATTAAACTGTTTTAATTCAAAATATTAAAATATTAACCATTGTTAATTTTCACTTCAAAATGTTCACTCAGTATTATTTTTTTTAAATACCATTATTTTAGGTTTCTAAAACTCAAAGTTTTTCCAAATAAGAAAACTAATTTACCCCAACAAAACATTAAAAGTTTTTCAAAACTTTGAGATGGGCTTTTTTTTGTTTTTACAGTGCAACTGAAGAAGTGAATGAGGTTTTTGTGAATTGTAAGAAGGTGACTTTTATTTAAAACCTTTCATTTGAAACTTTTCCACTTTCCTTCAATGCAGCATGAACTAAACAGGTCTGGAATTTAATATCCGTTAGACCGAGGTTCTGTGAGTCTACATGTCTTAGTTGAAGACAGTAAAATCCTCCTCATGTCATTCTCATGTTTCTCCTTTTATTTAACACCCCTGCAGTGATATTGTGAAATGTTTTGCCTTTATGAGGTCTATATATCATTTTTAAAGAGGCACTGCTATTTCAAAAGAGACACCATCACAGTAATAGAAAGAGTCTGACTCAACTTTGTGGAAGTGTTATACCCGCAGTCACCACTAGGGGCTATCTACTCCACAGGTTTCTCCACTTGAAAGCACAAACTCCCCCCAAGCTTCAGTCAGCAACCACTTCTCATGACAAAGGATTAAAGGCTGAGTATATTACAGAAAGTGTATTATTCCAGCAGTATGACTTTCACTAATGGATCCATCAAAGTTCTGACTGAATGAGAGAAAAGAGAAGAAACAGAAACCCAGAGAAAGATTCTGAATTTGAAGCAGCGCGACCACAGTTTTCCACATTAATCCAGCATGTGCAATTGGGCTGCTTTTCATTTCTGTGTGAAAATAAGGAATGTGTGTGTGTGTGTGTGTGTGTGTGTGTGTGTGTGTGTGTGTGTGTGTGTGTCTTTTTTTTTTCCCCGTTCAAAGAGACAATGATTACTCTGCAGAATCATCCACTGAGATGAGAAGGCAAAATGAGCAAATTATACCCTTGAAGTTCTCTGCAGCGGACAAAATATGTACTGTATGTGCTTTAACTCTTTCAGAAAAACAAAGCAAGTAGCAAAACATCAACATGGTGCGAGATGTGCTTCGGTTGCAGCAGCGAATGTAAACAATCGCGGTTTTGAGCGCATGAGAACCAGATGAGAAAGATGCAAAGTTGTAGTTTTGTTTGTCACACTGTCAGTAAGGACCACTGAGGGCACTGAGGATGGATGCTCAGCTGCAGAGAGAAGAACGGACGTGCAAATACAGGGACAGAGAGAGCATTAAAGGGAGAGTTCGGAGTGGCGTTGTATGATATACTTTTTGATAGTCAGTACAGTAGAGTTGTCACAGGAAATTTGTATTCTTTTAATTGACAACCTGCACAGTGCTGGTAAAGAAAAGGTCTGTCTAGTGTTGCTGCAAGCCAAATTTCAGGGGAGACAATAAAGACTGAGTCGAACTGAACTGAAATGAGGTCTTGAATGAGCACTTAGATAATTTTTTCTTATAACTTTGATACTATAACTAATGGATATTATATTGTTTTAAACGCTTAGCATGAATACTTTCATACTTTCGACAACTTTAACCCTACAGTAGATGGCTGTTGCCATGACCCCAGTTTGGAGAAGGAGCAGGTGTAGGAAGCTAAGCAATGTTCTGCTGTGGACAGGGTCAGCAGGAAAAGGTATTTTAGCCGCTTAAAAAAGTCAGTTTAAGTGTACGCTATATTTAGAGTATTTTCACCGCGTTACCTTACCGTCAAACAGCCTCTTCTGACAAGAAACTGCTGTTACATAAACCAAATATTGCTTTCTCCAAACCAACCAGACCTCTTTTTAAAAAAAAGTAATTTTACTTTGCAGGAAACAGGAGTCGCTGGTCTGCCATAATAGTGTGCTTGTGTTATTGTGTGACTTTGGCTATCAAGAATATTAAACTGGATTCACTGAGGTCACACAATAACACAAGCTAGCTAACTTACCAAGGCAGCAACAGACCAGCAACTCCCATGTTCTACAATGTAAAATCACTGTCTTTGGCAAAGGAGCCTGGTGGCTTTGAAGAGAGTGATATTTGACTTATATAATGATGGTTTCCTACTGGAGAAAGCAATTAGTGCTTTCACAATAAACCATGGTAAAATTCCAGATGAAGAGTATTAGCCCCCTAGTGGTGGCTGCAGGTTAATTTCAATTATTTTTCAATTATTGTAAAACTTACAGTAAATACTGTCCAGTGTCAACCAAAGTTAGCACCCGTCTCTCTGATGCAGGTGCAGCAATGACATTTAGTTTAGTTTTACTTAGCACAATAAAAAAAATATACACAACAAAAGGCCAAGATGACAATAATATACAGTGCAGGAAGAGGCTTATTTGAAGCCTTCAGCTAAATATAAATTTTAGAGAGTTATTAAGAACGCAAAAAAATGTGGGATTGTTTTTCATCAGTGAAAACACTGACATCACAAAGGACATGATGTCATTTAAAATCATAGAAAGGTTTTCAAAATAAAACTCACAATTATACAGATAACTGTGGTAGTTTTGATCACTATAGTCTTGATATTAAAGTTTCAAATTGTTTCACGTCTAAAAATGACAGTTTTTTTTATAAGGTGGCCCTGTTTTTGAAGTGGCTAAAATATGTTTCGCTGCTGACCTTGTTCACAGCAGTACATTGCTCAGCTTCCTACACCGGTACACCGGCATGCCGAACACTAACACAGCCCACTTCAGAAAATCTGAACTACTCCTTTAAGGTAAAAGAAAGACAAACAGAGATAATACAACTGAGAGAAGGGAGTGAAAATACACTATGGGCTAAAGAACACAACAGAAAAGTGGATAAGAAAGTATAGCTGCTTTAAAACTCTGCCTGGATACAAAAATAAACACGCTGAAGGCAGGAGGTGGTGTGATGCCAAAAAGAGGAGAGAAATAAAGAATAATGTTCGAGCCAAGAAACCTAGAAATATGTTTAAGCAACTATAAAACAAAAGCAGGACTATGACCAATTTAGAGGAGTGAATTCAGCATCTTCTAGGAAGTATTTTCCTCTCTGCTTTTCACCTCTATGTGGCAGAAATTAGAGGATTAATGAGGTAACTCTTTCCTGAGTCTTCCTGCCATCTGCCCCTTCAAAGGCATCTCATTGGTTGGAGGAGTAATCATGGGGGGGGACTAGAAAATGCCTCGAAGGGATGTCAGCGCTAATTGTTTCCTATTTAGCCAAATCAAATAAGCTACATCTTATAGGCTTGTTAAAATATGACACGACTGTCAGATACAATGTGAAACGGATTTGATTAAACGCTCGCAAGAAGCCTTGGGGGTCACTGCTCCGCATCCCCGTTTGGAAATGTCTTGTTCAGCCTAAGAATAACCAGATGTTTTGATGCTAATGCGTGGTAAATCCAGTTACTGACTGGCAACGGCGAGAAATTTTGATATTCATGGATAAGCATCTCAGTGGTCAGAAATTATTCAAACAATAACGTGACGGTAATACGGATCTAGTTTAAATCGAACGAAAATGCAGCACAGATATCATCTAGATATGTTACTGTGAAATACAGCAATTTTGACATGATTATTAATGTAATATGTAATCAGAGACTAAAATAGCTCTGGCTTTGACTCTGTTTTCATAAATATGATTATTACTGTGACAACGGAGGGGAAGAAAAAAAAAAACTTGGCTTTAAAAGCCGATCTCTCTTTTTGCCAGTGTTATTACATGTGCAAAAGTCACCATCAAACTGGATTAAGGGAATAGGATTGCGATGCTCGCCTTTGATCTGCCAGATTACAGTAAATCTTCCACGGCACAGAATGAAAAGTTAGCGTTCGACAGAGACAGAGAAACAGAGACGGGAGGAGGGGATTCTGCAGGGGCCCGATATCCATGCCGTCTCTCTCCCAGCTAAGCCGAATTCTTCCCCCCTCGCCTCGTGCTTCCAGGAGATTTGGTGTGGCTGTGATGTCTAAGTCCGACGAGACACAATCGGGACAGTTGCTAATATGGCAGCTGAGAGAGAAAAAAGGATGGGTGGAATTATATGGAGAGAAAATAGAGAGGGAAAGAGGAAGTAAGATGCCCTTCATTAATGATGTCTCTGTTTATTCCACCCCCATTTTACATCCATTGAGCCATACATGTTTATGGAAAGAGATCAAATGTTTCTACGAGATAAAAGCTCATAAAAACAGCACTCTGCCTCCATTCTCCCTAAACGCTTTAATCTATGATATGCGTATTTGATGTAGGGCGGGTGCAACCATTTTAACAAATCTAATGCACATTAGATCTCCAGACTACGTCAGAGTGCGGTAAGATTAGAGCTGCTGTCTGTTCATCTGCGCGGATGAACAAGGCTTGATAATAGCTCTGCTAATTAACTCCAGACTACACTGGAGGAGTCGAGAGCTGGCTCCTAGCTAATTGCAGAACAAATGTTCCCCCACCGCCTCTATCCTGCTGCCTCCTACTCTCCCTGCCACCTCAACATCATGTTCACTTATAATAACTGAATCTCTGTGGTTTGAAGTTTTGAATTTTAGTTCCTCTCCTGCGTCGATGTTTGTACTTTCAGGTACCTGCTTTATTTTACTGCTTCATGTTCACTTTTAGTCCTCTTAAGTTACTGCAAATTAAAACCCAACATTTTGTGCTGGTTCCTAGCCAACTGCAGAACAAATGTCCCCCCACCACCATCACCTCTATCCTGCTCGTTCCTACACTCCCTGCCATGTTCACTCATGCTGTTTTTCACCAAAACTAGCATCTATATGCAGGTTTTTTACACGCCACTAACTCCTCTAAAACAGGCGACTGACCCTTTTCTCATCATCGGCAGATGAGTTTGGCTTCATGTTTTTTTTTTTCCAGATATGTGCTGGAAGGCCGATACTTAACTCCTGTCTGTGCCAACCTATCCTCGCCAGAAATATGTGCCTGTTGGTCAAAAGTGGTCAGCGAGGAGCGAAGAATGAGATGAGAAAGTCCGCATATGAAGGACACAGAAAGCACAGGACTTTCACCCAGGAGACTGGGTTTCAAATCCTGTGTGAAATGAAAAGTAGAGTTTAAAGTTTTGAGTAACGTACCGTTGCGTCACGTGATGTCACTCCGATCATGTGACATACATAATGTCCACAAGCTTTTCCTAAACATAACCAAGTAGTTTTATTGCATAAAAACATAAAAACCAAACTGCACCCGTTTCATAACACTAATGTCATTGTGAGTTACATAACATAATACAAGTCTAGTAAACCTGTCGTTGTTGGTTCTCTCCACCTCTGATGTTTGTCATTTTAGAGTGACTGACAGTTGACCTGTTTTGTCCTGTGTTGGTCTGTGCAAGAGACCACAGAAAGACATTTCTAAAAGTCTCTGTGTGCCTAGTACTTTTGTAGCTTCTAACTGAATATCTGTGATTTGAAGTTTAGTTTCTCTCCTGTGTCACAGTTTTTTCTTCCAGGTATCTACTTTATTTTACTGTTTCATGTTCAATTTCAGCTGTATAGGAGTCGTTTTAAGCTACCGTTGATGAAAACCCAACATTTCTTGATTTTGTTGCTGCATAATAAAATCTTTTAGATAACAATGTAACATGGGGCTTTTATTGTGAAGAAACAGCCACCATTTTACAGATGCTCATCAGTAATTACAAAGCTGGGCTGGGCTGACTCACTGAGTCAAACCAAGAAACACATGTATGAAAAAGGACAAAAGAGTCGCAGAGGTTTCTTTTAATTTCTTAGCTGCAGGAGTTTTTCTGTTAATCTTGGTTTTCCAGTTAAATTTACTGAAATATGTTCATTTTCTAACAGAAGTGTGTCAACAAACAAGGTGTTTACACTGGGCCATGTGGCTCCGACCCTGCAGCTGTGATAAAATCTGGTACATTCTCATATTTGAACCTTCTCTCCTGTTTGTCTCCTGTTTTCCCAAAAATCTCTTGTATTTTGAACCTTAAAAAAAAAGCTCCAGACAGAGCAGTCAAGTGTCAGTTAGACGGAGGTGACAAGCTTTCATTGCCTCCAGGGTGAAAATTAGCTTGTCCACCTGGGTGTCATGTTTCCATCAGTATCGATCGGAGCTGTAGTCAATAAATACTTGTGACTACTGCAGAGTCATTTAACCTGAGAGCGAATGCAGATTTCCCACTGAAGACAAAAACCAGGTGTTGCTGTTGTTTTTTTTTTTGCCCAGCGTCAAAGGGCCTTTAGTAAAATTGACATCTTTTGTTGAGCAAAACTCCCTCACCCTGTTCCTTCCGAGGTGCACTAACGAGACCTTTACCGCAACCATCTCATCTGCTCGCCTGTCGAGAACCCCGAGATCCTTCAAGGACCTCTGTAATGAACCTCGCCCCGGAGTCGGCCAGGAATTAATCTCTGAGCAGCGGGGGGGGGGGGGGATGGAAGAAGAAGAAGACAGGAAGACAGACAGTAGAGAAGAGAGCCCAGAGGTGAAAGAACGAGGAAGGGAAATGGTTGTAAGAGTGTGAATGAGAGAACATGACATGTGAGAAAGAAGAGAGAGTTTTCAGTGCCAGAGACGTGGAGCACGGCCTGGAGAGTCCATTAATAATTGCTCAGAAATCCTGTCATCACAAGGCTCCCCTTATTACACATGAGTCAGATGGTCCTATTACAAGCCGCCGCGCTGCTGGCGTCGCTCCGTTCCCTGGCTAACGACTCCGGACAGGCCCACTATCAATGATACTTTGGACATTAGATTAGTCATCAAGTCAGAGGAAGTCAGGATGATTGCAATGTCCATCTTAATAAGAGCAGATGCTTTCCCACATCCTCCTACTGTCTGTCTTTACTTATTTTTCTGTTACTTGTTGTATGCTGCATTCCTTCCTCCGATCTTTAATTTTCTTAAACTCATCATCTTTATTCCCTCCGTTTTCTCTATTTCTCATCCATTCTTCTTCTCTATCCTCCTCTTTCTGTGTTCCCTGTGTGTGTGTGTGTGTGTGTGTGTGTGTGTGTGTGTGTGCCCAGTGTGCAGGCTCTGGGGTAAATAGCTGGAAAACATTCAGACATTAATCAGCCTGTCGCCAGACAGCGCTGACATCACAGGCCTAGCAGGATAAACACACGCAGGCACAGGCGCGTGTGTCCGAGCGTGCGCTCACCCACACACACACACACACTCGCGTACACACTTGCAGGTAATTTTTTTCTGAGGGCAGCCCGACCCTTTTCTCTCTGCAGCAGGATAAACAGGTAATCAGTCTGGAGTGGAACACTAATTGGCACACATACTGTACATGTACACGTACACCTTGGTTGGGCTGATTTGGCTGGTTGGACGGGGACAGTAAACAGAGGTGACCTCATGTAAGTGACCTAATGGGCTGTCCGAAAGGAAAATGTGTCCACAGCCAGGGGAGACAGAGAAGTGTTGGCACTGCTAGTTGCAACCTGGGTCCTTGTCGACAGTGGTGGAAAGAGTACTTAAAATCAGTACTCAAGTAGAAGTACTGTTACACTGCTGATATATACTCTGTTTTGTGTCACTTTTCTCATTTTAAGTCAAAGTTTAAGTTTCCTTTCAACAAATGGCTCCACAAGACAAAACAATGAAATGAGGTTCAGTTACTTCCATGACTATTGATTAAACATCAATTAACGCTTTTCCAGTTGGGTAAATTCTTAATAGCAATCAATCGATTAATGATTAATCATTAACATCCTGACTCCAAATGTTTGCTGCTGCATCATTTTGTTTTGTTTTTCCGTTGTATGTCTTTGTTTTCATCGGCTCGTTTGCGATCAGATCACCTTATTGGCTACAAAAACGCAGATGAAAGGTTTGGATGTTAATTCAAATTGTACTCAGTACTCAACTATGGTTTTGAAAGTAACTAAGTAGATTACATGGTGAAATTATCACTTAAGCACAAGTAAAAGTACAGACTTGAAAATCTACTCAAGTACAAGTACCCCCAAAAAAACTACTTAATTCAGTAATTTGAGTATTTGTAATTAGTTACTTCCACCCCTGCTTGTCGACATCATACAGCTGCATGGTTACAGTTTCTCTTTTTCTTTTTTACATGCTTAAGGTAAAGGTGCATTTAGCCTGAAAATAATTCTGACAAAACCAGCAACTATAGTCTTTCAACTGTACATATCATGTTATGAATGTTAGCTCTAGACGTTAACTAGCCAGCAACGTTTACTGTCATCTGCACTTTTTCTCTGGTCTCTGTATATTCAGGAAGTAGGTTCCTACAGCTCAAGTAGAACCACAAAGTGATGCTCTGGTTAAAACAAATTTAACTCACACAGACATTTCTTCACTTTACTTTGCATTGCCTAAAACACATTTGCATCAGTCTGTAGGTGCTTTCACACCTGAAAGTCTGAGTCAAGGTCCGACATGTAACTGACTGGTTTGTAGATGTAGATGTTCTAAGTTCAATTCAATCTCTCTCTCTTTCATCCTCTTGGAAAATAAATGAAAAGAGTTGAACTTTGTGCGAGTCTTTTCCCACAGAGTCTTTATAAAGTCAACAGACCAAATGTCAATTAAACATTTGGTCTCCTCCTCCTCTCCCCATGTGCGACCGCAGCCCATTTTGGAGTTTATTAACCATAAAAAAAAGTTTTCACATTAGAAACGAACCCAATCATGGTCCAATTTGATCCCAAATGAGACCGACTCTCTCAGTAGGACCAAGGTTTGGCTGTTTGGTCCTGGGGAGGTTCACATGTATAATTTTGGTTTCAATAAAACTGGAAAATCCGAACAAACGAGGTAGGTGAAAGCACCACATATGTGGCTGCTTCCAGTTTTAATGCTAAGCTAAGCTAACGGTTTCCTGCCTGAAACTGCATATTTAATGGACAGAAATGACAGCAGAGGCAACGGACTATGTTTGCATTCGAAGACCTTGGACTAAACTGACCTCGATCCTTTACACCCTCCACAGACCCAGACTGCGTTAGACTCTTTAAGGGAAAACTGGTTCACTACCTCAAGGATTATACTCCCAAATGAACGCATCAACAGACAGATGCAGACACCATGGATGCTTAATTAGTTCTGTTAATACTACTCTCTGAATTCTGCTTAGAGGACACACTCCAGACACTGGGCATATGCAGATGTCCACACAGAGCCTATGCATACAAGGACCTCAGCGGACTCTTGGGGACTTGTGGACATGGAAAGTCTAATACCAGCTATTGACTGTTGCTCCAAGAAACTTTCACTATCTTACTGTGCGATTTGGATTATGCAAGGATCAAAATGTATTTGTGATCAACAAGCAATGCTTTTAGCGGATTTTATGTTAGATTTCCTTTAGCTGATAGACATAACTTCATATGTAGGCTTGCATTTCTCAAAATCTTTCTCTGTATAACACACACTCTTTGTCGCACACTCTCAGGAGACTCACAGGCAGACACAAAACAGAGACACCCAGACACACGCTTGCACACATACATGTTAACACAGAGGGTTGTCAGAGGGTTGATGTAGTAAAGGCTGTGTTGAACAAAGGAAGATTCGGCTGCACCCCTCCTCCCCGCCACAAACGACCTGCCGGGGGATTATTTCATAGGAGTTACGGGACAGAAGATTTAGGGAGCAGACATGCACCTCGCCTTGCACCTCCCAATCCCCAGCAGACGCCCCTCTGAGACGAGGGTCCCGGCTCTGGTGACACAGGGAGCTCCAGAGCTACAAAGGCTTTGCCACATCCGCCGACAGTCCTGAACACACATACAGGCGGAAACACACCAAGATGCACAAACGTTAGCGAAAATAAGCACCTGGGCTAGTTACAGTTATTCATACGCCGCACGCACACACACACACCATCCATTTTCTTAGCAAAAACACAGAAAATATCCAGGTGGAGGTAATTTTTTCTTTTCTTCACAATCCATAAATTATTCTTTTGCTGTCTACCTCTCTCACGCTCATGCCGTTTCCCTCTTCCTTGCTCATAACTGTCCAATTACCTGTGGCATCAATCTCCCCAAATACAGCCACTCTGATAGCTGTTCCCATTATGAGCTATACATCATTACCTCAGGAAGAAAAGGAGATCCTATTTAGAGCATGACATCCCTTTATTCTAATACGTTCAGGGATCAGGCTTGTGTGTACAGTATGTGTGAGAAAGAGACCGGGGCTGCAGCATATTGTGAATGTGAGGTCTTAGAAGCGGCCTTAAGAGGGTGAAAAAGAGTTAAATATATGCATACTGTAGTGTGTATTATTCAGGGGCATGCTAAATGAAGATGACATTTAGACATCTGTAATTCTCCGACAGTGCACCAGACTAAAGAACAATGCCCTACGGGTGGAAACTGCAAAAGCCCTTTCAGTGATGTGATGCAGATTTTACAGTATAATTGCTAAGATACCCGGTACACAGATCATTTAGTTCACAGAACAGACATGTCAATTGCATGGAAATTGCTTTTGGCGTGAGAATATTCTCGTGTAGCCTAGAAATGTGGGTATCCTATAAGATTAATATTTTGCATCAGTTTGACATCAAATTTCCTATAAGAGCTATACGTAAAATTTTTAGTTTAAAACAGTCCAAATTAACTCAAATTATCGACAGATCAACAGAATGTGTTATTCTAAAGCCATCTAATGTGTTTCAGAGATACCTAGCAGATAGTTAGCATGCTAGCCTCAGCCAGTCCTGTCTAATAAAACCGCTTTGTACTTCAGGATGAAGAAGTATTGCTGCTCCGTGGGCAAAAAAACATGTTCCGCTTCAGAGAAAACAGATGGAAACAGAAACACAACAAGACTTAACAGTAAAGAGTAAAACAGGTGTTAATGCTAATAGTAGCTATTTGGCGATAGCTTATAAAAGTAGCTAATGGTATGATGTTACTGATGGAGTTATATGTTTGCTAGCTGTTTGTTCAAAGACCGAAAGACACATGGGAGGAACTGTGCATTTCTGGTGATATGCCTGATAAATTTAAATTAAGCAGTAAAAAAAAAGTGAGTCAAACCCCATAGAGCCCCCTATTAAAACAGCAGAAATAAACATGTTAACAGCCTGGTACAAAATTATATAATACAATTTACCTGTTCATTATAGCTGTATGGCATGTGAATTTTCCCATTTAAATTAAAGGCTTAAAGATAGAAATAATTAAGTTGTGGATGCTTTGAGTAACAGGTCAGTGGTGTCTCAGGTGGCTAGCCACTAGGTAGCCACATTATTCAGCCCTGTGGATGACATCACGGAGTATACGTCCGTCTTTCATGCAGTCTATGGTTTAAACAAGTTCAACTCTGCACTAAAGGTGTCGCAACAACTGGTGCTGATAATAACATGATATTTTTTAAAAATGAATATAATCAAGCACCTGCTTGATATGCAACATACTATATTTACAATAGACACAGATAGACTCCTTGTCGTTAAGTCACAATCCTTAAGATTCAGCCTTGATAGATCTGGCTGCACTCGTGGTTACTGGTGGTAACGCGTGCATTTTGGTAATAGAGGTCCAAGAGTTCCATTAAAAATAGGCAATTTTCAACCAAATAAACAGAAACATTCAAGGTCCTTGGAACCTTGGCTCTCTCTTGCAAACCGTCAGTTTTGAGCGTAACCATTGTAATCAAGGATGCATCATCAACGGAGAGCATCGCAGAACGCACAACGACCTGTAGATAATATGGCACACCCACCTCACTATTTTTTTTTTGGTCCTAGCTGGGAAGCAACTTTTCGTGTGATTACAGATGCTTTAAGAATGATCATTTTAAGTATTATACATGTACCAGTAATGTGTCATGTGACCACAGGGGAAACCGTGCTGCAGTTGACGGTTGTGCTGTGAGAGAGAGAGATAAAATAGGACATGGATGCACCGTGCTGGCAGCCTGTGGGTTTGGGGTCTTAATCCGACGCAGGCAGAGCAGCCAGGTCCTCATAAGGGCTCTTTTCATGGAACTGTGGGGCCTGGTGCTTTCTGGAGCCTGGGGTGCAGGGACAAGCCACCCCCTTCACTCCCTCCCTCCTCCTCTTCCTCCCCCTCACCCAGACCCTAGTCATCCTCCTTCCACCCCTTTGTGGGTCTTTTCCACTTTGATTTCATGTTTGCCCATCTCATGGCTCTGAGACCGGCCGAGCAGAGACATTCCACAAAAGACCCCATGAGACGCAGCCCCCTCCACTTCCTGCACACTCACACACCACATATACATAATAACACACGTCCTCACACACACAGTCTCTGTGTATGTATAGGTAAATGTGTGTATAGACATGAACATGCTTTACCTAAACCTCTTGTTTCCACTCCCGCCCCAGTGAAAGAAAAGCTTGTGCCAATTTACCACAAACAAAGGCTGCATTCTGTTTCGTTTTCTGTTCAGGGGGATTTTCCGTGACGCTCAAAGCGGTTACAATCTCATGTACCTTTTTGCTGACCTGCTCAAATTGTTGCATGTCTTCAAGAGGAGCACAAATATGCGGCGCCATACGAGAAACCCAACAAACCAAACCCTGTCACAACTCCCAGGCAAGCCGATGACGAACCCAGCAGACTACCAAACCATACGGGGTCCCCTCAGCTGTTTCTCTCCCCCACAGACTGTGAGCCCGTCCCTGACTGGGGGTCCTGGGGTGTTCCCCTGGGGAGCCCCAGAGCTGTGGGTGTTAGTGTTGCCACTGGGGCTTTATAGACTCCCTACTGAGAGCATCTCCTTAGAACAGACAATGGGAGGCATTTATCCCCTGGGTGACCGTGCTGACCCCCTAAACTCACTCCCCTAAATCCGCCGGGCATGGACTGGCGGCTCCTTTCAGGGAGCCTTTCACAAGGCCTCACAAAGCGTCCTGGCCCATGGGCAAGCCTCCTCAGCAATGCATCACTTATTATACACATAGGCTGGGTTGCACCAACATAGATTAATTTAATCTAAGACTTCTTCTAATCAGAGTTCAGCAAAACTAGGTTTAAAAAGAGCAAATTCAGATTTAAAACTATGCAGAGCTCTGCAGCACAACTAAAAACTAATCAAAGTTTAGTAAATCCAAGTTTAGTGATTTAAACTGAAATTAAATAGAGTTTAATCAGTATGAAGATGCATGCTTAACCAAATTAAAACAAATGAAAAAGAAATTGAGGGATGTCTGTACCTGGTAAGTATAAAAGTGAGGATGAAAACTATTAAATTGGCTTCTCTGTGTTCCTTAACAAAATGTTAAATTATTTGCTAAATAGCTAAAAAACAGAACATTACATTGTTTTTTAGCTATCCAAAAAGTTCTATTGTTTGCTAGCTAGTTAAAGAGCTCAGTAAATGTTACATAGTTTGCTAGCTAAAAAATACTGTTTACAAGGTAACTAAAAGGTAAAAATACACATTATATTGTTTGCTACCTAACAACAACAACAAAATGTTATATTGTTTGCTTGCTAAAAAGTAATAAAAAGTTATATATATTTTGTTAGCTAACTAAAAAGTATGTGTTACATTGTTTGCTAGCTATTAAAAATTAGTTTCTGTTTTTGTTTTGTTTTTTTTTTTGTTTTTTTTAAGTTACACTGTTTGTAAGCTGGCTAAAAAATAAAAACATAAGGTATATTTTTTGGTAGCTACCTAAAACATCACTCTAATTAACCTCCACATAAATGCTTGACAGAGAAGCTCTAATGTCTCCTTTGACACATATTTGTTGGCAGAATTATCAACTGAAAAGTGAAACAAAGAGGGCAGTCATTTTAAAAGTTAAACCTCCTAAAATATTGGATCACATTTTAATTTGAAGTTTATAGTTTTTGGTGCAAAAACAAATGAATTTAATCTAGGTTTAAAGCAAAAACTAAATTGAGGTTTAAGGAGAGCTTTAAATTTAACCCTTCTTAATTTTAAGCAAGTTATAGTTTGGTGGAACATAATTTCAAGTTAAAACATAATATGATTGGATTTAAAAATTACCCCTTGTTGGTGCAACTCAGCCATAGAAGATAACGAGCTGTGTGGACGTAAGAAAGTTTGTCCATAAAACAAATAAAATAACTTGTGATAAAACAAATTAAGGATTTAATGAAAGTTGGGTGATTATTTTTACACACATTTTCAAAGTGTTTTGTTGTCAAGAATAAGCGTTCACCTGTCATTTGGACAATGCGCGCAGCACGTAATGACTGCCGAGCAGAAGAAGACTTGATTGAAGCAATCATGTGATTCTCATCATAACCAGAGCCGCAGTGAATTAGCAACACAGCAGCAGAAAGACCTGCTGCAGTCAATAGAAACCTACAACGCCCTGACGCACACATTCACCCCACTGATGCGTGCACACAAGAGAATCAAACTGCTCTCATCAAAGGAGGAATAAGAACATTTTCTATTTTCAGCCTCATCTTTGCTGCCTTTTCTCATCCTCCGTGCTCTCCCCATCCCCTAACCTTGTTCTCGCCTTTCAAACACATCTCCCCCTTTTCAGCCTCACTTCCTTTCCCAGTTTGTATTGTTGTTGTTGTTTCTTCCCCCCATTCCTCCCCTCTTTCACTCAGCACTTTTAATTCCACCCACTATTTTCTCCCCTAGCCTCGGTGCAGAGGCGCCATTTCAATCGGGGGGGATGTTTGTGTGTGTGTGTGTTTTTGTGCACGACATTGTATGTGTGTGAGTGTGTAGGTCTGTGTTTGTTCATGTGAGTGTGTGTGAAATAGGGGAGGGGCAAGAAAGAGAGGAAGAAAGCGGTTAATATATGTGTATATATTGTGAGAGACAGCGTGAGCAAGAGGAGGACGTTTTTTTGCATGTGTGTGTGCGTTTGAGAGAGTGTGTGTGCATGCAAGTCTTTGTGCATGTGATGGAGATGAAGTAAAGGGTTTTACCCTCCACTTTAGTTTATGCCTGTATCCTTTTGGGGACCCCCGCTGCAAGGAAGAGGCTTCCTTTCATTCTTTTTTTGCATTCCAATGAATCCTATACACTCTGTAAGACCCCGTTAAATGCGGAGAAAATAGGCCGAGTGGTATGAGTGAGTGATAGACGTCTCTGTTCTTCAGCTGTAGCATTCTTTTCTCAAGGCTCCTATTTATTGGCATTTTTTCAGCCTTGAGAAACAGAAAATCAGTACATCTGAGAATGCAGCGTGGAGAGAGAACACCCCCACGTGTCATGGTTCGTTCCAGGCCTGCTAATCCAGCGGCGAGATTGAGCTCAAATTGGATAATCTGACGGATAACGCCGAAAAAAGAACACCACTGTCCAAATGCTAGCAATGTTATTTCTGAGGATTTTGGTTGTGTTTGTACCGAATTCATCTGAACTTAGGTTAAAATGAATCATTGCATTCTGTTTTTTTTTTGTTTTGTTTTTTTGTGTCCCAACTTTTTTTTGAATCAGGGTTTGTACATAATGGAGAAGGTTTTGCAAAAAAAAAAATCTTTGTGGTGTAATAGTTCATTATGCAAAGTAATAACCTCATCCTGCTTGCAGGTCAGGGATGTTCTTTCAGCTTTCATGCTGGCAGTCTATTGGGAAAATGCTTTTTGGGCTGCAGCACTGCCGTTGGTCACTGGCCCAAATTGGCAGCAAGTGTATCATAACAGCTCTCTTAATACTAACACTTAAATTATGGTGAGTACTGTGGGTCAAAGGTGAAGCAGGAAGTTCTGAAAACTATTATGTGTGATTATACCACACAACTGACCATCCGTCTGTTTTGTGCCCAGTAGATCTCAGCAGATAATTTGCTGAGTACAATGTTATCATAACCGACAGAGACAATGGCCAAACCTATAAACATAAGATCCAAGTAGTAATAAACCACAGGAATCATTTCAGTGATGGTGGAGCTCACACAAGTGAAGCTTTTAGCTTGATAGCTGGTGTGACTGGTAAGTCTAGCAAAGTCTAAAAGTGAGAAACATAATCTTCAGGGTACGAAATCGGGGACAACTGTTCCGCATTTTGGTGAACAGTTTTATAGCTTGCAAAATTAAAAAATACAAGTTATTCTTGGCTCGGTTCTGAGGAATTCTGTTTTCAATTTAAAAAGAAAAATATTGAATGCAGTTGTCTTTTCAAACGAGTCTAAGCTTTTGATTGTATTTCCAGAAACCCATATGGTACCGTATTATAATGGATACCCTTGTTTGAAAATCTCTGCAGGATGATTTTCATTCCCTTCTGAAAATAATCAAAAACAAACAAAACTTATATGGTCTGGCTGGTGATCAGCTGTAATGTAAAAAACACAGGATTTATAGGCCTATAGCATGCAAAAAAACCAACAACACTGATTTGGTTTTGGAAGACTCAGCTGCCAAACACAAATAATGAACACATTTTGAAAGAATAAATAATTGCTGCTAATATCAGATTTAGGGATAGTCTTAAGTGCAACCAGCGTCACTTTTTTTTCAAAGAGCATTTTGAGTTTCTAACAAATCATGACCTGGCTATTTTGATGTGAAACCCTAAATACAAGAACTGCATGTACTGTAAATGTTTAAGCATAAGATGACATTTTAAAGGAGTGTGACTTTATGTTATTATTGTTAGCGTTAGGGTTAACCATAATCCTAAACAGCAGTACACTTTGACAAGCTTACATGCATTCCTTGTCAATGAAAAGTTGCACAACATGGACAATTGTCTTTTCCCGTACGTAACAGTAAACAGGCAGGACCGGATCTGTTTTGTTTCAAACGACAAAGTCCCTCATGTTCCCTTTGAACGTTTTTTTTCTCTCTCCGCTGGTCTCAGAAAGGTTGTTGAGACATAACATGTGGTCGGGTCAGACAAACCGCAGAACACGCTACTCTAAACAATACACCACCATGAGAACAAGCTGCCATCTTCCACACGATGGTAGCCACATGGGCACTTGTAAACAGAAGAGCATGTTCCAAGACCGCTGACTTGTCAAGTTCTTCAGGATGGACACACGTTACATGAACTTTCAGGTATAAATAAACACACATCTTTGCCAGATTTTCAGTTTCTACAAATCCTTCAAAGAAAACTATGAATAGAAATCAGATGGTGCTGTGAACATCAGAGAGAGAAGGTTAAATTTGATCAAAATAAATCAGGGAACAGATGCACTGATGTTGGGATGGTTCATCCAAAATTGAGAATTCAGTCGCTATCCACTCACCCTTCACGCCGATTAAAGGTCAGGTTTAATTTTTTAGTCCACAAAACACTGCTGGAGTTTTACAGGAAAACAGTGCTGCAGAATCTCTCAAACAATTTAAGTGAATTTCAAATGGGGGGGAAAAAAAATAAGTAAAATGCCGCCATACTGCTCCTAAAGTCCCCACGTCATTCACCACACACACCCAGTTCAGACAATGTGCACAAGCACGTGAATGTGGCTCCAAGCTAAGGATCTACTGTGAAGATCTCAGCTAAAAAACTGCATCTTTCAAGTCAGCGTTGGGACTTTAGGAGACTTGCATTTGACTTTCTCTGCTCCTCTTTAAAAACCGATAAAAGACAAAGTCAAGGAGACTTGCTTTTCAAACTTTATCCTAATTTCAACATTCAGCCTTAAAGGTCACTGACATTTATCTGGTTTGAGGTTAGCCTTTATAACAAACAGAGCTAAATACTGGTCTAAAACCATATCAGGGATCAGGTCCACAACCGTGTGTGCCTTGCCCTGACCTGGGAGTGCCTGTTTATTGTTTGTCCATACGCACGGCTCTGCCTGTGTGTGAGCAGCGCCCTAACCCGACCTGCGGATAATCGGTACACAAGGGTCAAGTATGCCTGGAGTGCAGAATATGCGGAGCAGGTTGTTGCGTGAAGACTTGGCGGGGGCGGAGGGATGGAAGGCAGGTGGAGAGTCAAAGGGTTAAACTAGAACAGGTTGGTAAGAGTGCAGGCACGCATGTGCCGCAGTTGGTACTGAACTGCAAGTGTGTGAAGTCAAAGGGGTCGGTCAGTGCCGGCGGAGCATGTGTGGTTGTGCATTGCTGCACGGCATAAGAGTCGGGGTTAAGGAGACACGGTTGTTTTAACCTTGTGAAATTAAGCGCTTGCCCTTAAGGTCCAATGCAGATTTTCCAAAAATGCAAGCATATGTCACACAGCATGAACCTCTGATATGGGTATATGCTAATAAATAATTTTTCTAATTAATCTGGGTCATTCTTTGTGGACAGCAACTAACAGTTACAACCTAACAGAATATTACAAATTACATGTGAGCAAAAAACTCTATGCAATAAGTGAATTAATATCAAACCAACCAAAAATTTATGTCATCAGACAACAAATTCTGTAACAAAATTTCCTTGTGAAAATTGGGGTGAATTTTCCCAGTGAGGAAATCATTTTTCCAATTATTCCCATGCCACATGAATGCAATCCGCCACAAGTGGGAAAAAATTGGTGACATGGCTGAGTGGTAATGCCCTGTATAGTCCATATGATGAGTTTATGGTTGGAACACATAAGAAAACTTGAACTACTCGCTAATTTAAGTTACTTTTCATTAGTGTTTGTGATGTGTCTGTTCAGAACATTGTGGTTTATGTTGTTGATAAATGTCATTTTTGTGTTTTTACATAGTTAACCATGCATTTGGCTGTTACATTTCTTGAAGCCAGCTGCTGCATTCCACATCATGAAAGGATTAATGATGTTCAAAGTCTCCTTTTATCTTTGTTACTTACGGTTATTGAAAAATCAAACCGGTTTAGGTTTGTACAACGGAGCGGAGCGGCAAAACCACAAACAGACCTAACCCAAGTACTTATGTGTACCAATTCACCAGCCAGTTCCAAGCGCACCCTTATTTGTGTGGGCAAGTGGGAGAATTTCACTCTTTCAGAAAAAAGAAACCTGATGGGATGAGGGAGTAGTTCAGCTAACGCAGCGGCAAAAGGGCCTGCTGAGCTCACAACGAAATGAAATATCTTCATCAAGTGAATCAGAAGTGACAGTCATTTTCCCCCTCCGCGGCGCCAACAAGCGTTGATGCAGCAGGCCTCACACAATGGCCCTCGCTGCAGCACATATATCATCAAGTCCCCTTAACAGTGGTCTGCCCAGAGGAGTCCTACTGAGCCCCTAAGTGGAATTTCTGCATTTACAATCATTTTCCACATTTCTCTCAAAGCACCACGCCTCTCTCCCAGAATCCCCCAAGACAGTCTAGATATTCTTACTAAAACCTCGTTCTCTCACCCTCCTCATGCCATCAGCATTTCACACTAACCAGGGCTACCAGGATGGGGCTCAAATTAGTTATGAACCGTGTGGGCTTTCTCAGCCAAACCTTGAGTTTTTTTTTTTTTTTTTTTAGATGTGAGCCGACCGTAGAGAGAACACTGGGAGTAGGTGGAGGCTGCATTCTTTCGTTTTGGTTTCACTGTTGGCCCATAAATCTTTGGTAAATTAATCTCAGTCAGGCACAGGGCCATCCCCGGTCCTTTCATGTTTTGATGGGATAGTTCGGATTATTTAATGCGGGGTTGTACGAGGTACTTACCGATAGCCTGTGTATTACCTGCAGTAGATGGCTACTGGCATGCCCCCAGCTTGTAGAAGAAGAGAAGAGTACCAGCTCAGAAACTAAGCCTTTAGTGGCCCCTGAGCAGAATACTATTGTTGCTGTTAACTATTCTTAATGTTTAATCATTTGCACAACTACTGTAAATCAGCCTGGTGCGTTTTTATCCTTCTATGGTGCTTAATTTTTTTAAAAAAAGCAGCAAACTCACAAGACTGGTCTGGTGTTCATTTGCACTTTAATATTCAAAGTAATGTGTCCATGAACATCACAGTACAGCTGGACTTCATTAAACCAGTACTATTAGATGGCCAGCCAATTAACAATATTGTGTTTTTGTATGAATAAACACCATTTCCAGCTCACTTGGGGGCCCTTTAGTGACCATGAGGACCCTAAACAGGAGCTTAATTCGCTCACGCCTCTGGCCATCTCTGAGTCAGCAACAAAAGGTATTTTACCCATTTAAGAAAGGTCAAAGTGTATGCTATATTACAATATTTTCACTGCTTTACTTTGCCATCAGACAGCCTTTTCCTAGAGCAAAACATAAGCCAAATATCACTATCTCTTGCTCAACCAGACTGCATTAGGAAAACCAGTCATTTTACTTTGCAGAACACAAAAGTTTGTTAAAAGGGACAGTTCGGATTCACCAAGTTGCACAATAACACAAACAAACTAACATATTAAGGCATCAATACACTGACTATCAATAAGTACCATATGCAACCCCACTTTAAATAATCCAAACTATCCCTTTAGGATGCATGTTAGTGATACTTTTACAGCTGCTGAGGTGCTACGAAGCTGACTGGTATCTCAAACCTTTGCCATAGCAATTAATTGCACTGGGGTATTCTGTATGTAAATGTTGCAAAAACATGAGAATTTCAGCCCAGACTCCCTGCAGCAGAATCTTCTTTTCTCTCCTTTCCCCTTGAGAAGATGAGAATGTAGGTGAAGGAGGCGGGGAGCTCCCTCCTCCTCCCCTTGTAAAATCACATTTTCCCCTCCTACTTGAAAGGATTTCTCAGATTTCTGCAAGCAATGGCACACATGCACGCACACACAGAGAATTACACAGTCACTCGCACACATACACACACCATGAAGGTTAGGTACTTTTTTTAGACATACTAATAACAGACTAACACTCTACACTCTGATCTTCAAAGCATCTGAAGAGGAGAGGAGAATGAGGCCATTGAGAAGCCCCAGTGAGGGAGCTTTTGGCACATTTGAACCCACTTAGCCTGTAAAAGAACACTTTAATATTTACAAATCGCAGTAAAACTGCATGCAGCACAAGGCCGGAGCCAATTCACTTCTGCAAACATAAAGTCTGAGTGAGGGGAGTTAATTTATGGGCAAAGAATGCAATAAATAAAAACAGCTTTTACTGTGTCATTTTAGGCTCATAAAAAAGGAAAAGTTTCCTTTCTTCATCTTCAAGTGTGAACTTAACAGAATTATAACCTTTGAAACTGCATTGGATGCTTTATTGCTGTATCTTAAAGTGGTTTGCGGACTAATTTTAAAGAGTATTGACCTGAAAAAAATTCCAACAGTAAAGTTTAGTGCTCTGTGAGAGCCTGAGAGGCTTGTGGTTTACTGCTGCTGCTGTCAAATCAGTCTTTTAGATTTTATTTATTCTTTACAAGAAGGCAAAAGAAAACTGACTGAATCCTTTCAGAAATTACTATGTGGCCATGTTTATTACACAGTGTATGTAGTATTAAAGGACCAGTTTGTGGGGTTTGGTGGCATATAGTGGCATTTAGTGGTGAGCTTGCATACTGCAAACGTGCAGGAAACCTACAGTGGCCATGAAACTCAAAAACACAAAAGCCCATATCTAGAGCTATTTTTCCATTTATCCCTTTGGGGCAACTGTAGAAATAATGGCTGAGCAACATTGTGCCCTCTCAATGTTAGTTTTGCAACTGAAAATATTGCCATTAAGTATTTCATGTCCGTTTCGACAACATACATAAAACTATATTGACTACAAAAAAGACGACGAAATCTCTGTTGCCTGACAAGTAAGGATGAGACAAAATAATTGGCTCTGTTCAGGCGGGCAACATAAGTTAGCTTAAAATGTTTGTGCCTCATCTTCACCAGAGCTTAAGAAAAGAAAAGAAAAGAAAAGAAAAGAAAAGAAAAGAAAAGAAAAGAAAAGAAAAGAAAAGAAAAGAAAAGAAAAGACCTGTGGACATTTTTCTCTTATATTCAGACCGAATGAAAAACCCAATGAGGACAGAGTGCCTGGTGCATTAAAGATGTGCAGGGAAAACACAAGCAATTTTAAAAGACACCTGAGAACAAACCATCCTGCCAAAGTAAATACTGCTTATTTCTCATCGGAATTTTTACAGCCAGAAGAAATATCCTTCAGCAAAATGCATTACAGTATCATCAAACTGTCTGAGGAAATTATGACTAAAGCACTGACTAAAATAAGACTAAAATCATAACCGAGTTCCACCAACTAGATCTCAACTAAAGCAAAACAAAAAGACTAAAAACTGCTCTCTGTAGATGAAAACAGCTAATTCTAAGGTAACAAAAACACAACGATTCTTATTTTCAGGTGATTAAACACTAATTAAAATTTTTCCTGTAAATTTTCCAAATGTTCACAAAACGTTATTACAGCTATGGGAAGTGGCAGTACTCATTTAGTCTATACCAAGCTCTAGATTAAGTTTACAACTGGCATTATAAAGCTGTCTTCAATGACTGTCTCGTATTTCATATTCCGTAACAGATGATATAAACGCAACTAGAGCATCTCAAGAATTTTGGCGAGGCCGTATTTCCTTCAGGAAACAATGTCCTGACCGAGCTCAGCTGCCACTCGGGCTCCTGGGGTTTCCAGTGGGACAGTCTTTTATAGGAGGATGTACATTTTATCTTTGACTTTGTTTTACATGAGCGCACCAGAGAGAACATCTATAAAACTTTTTGCTGTAATGACAGGGATGGGAAAGGCAGCAGAAACTTCTGGACGGAGACTGAATCCATAAAACTTGACCAACTTGTACCCGTTGTAAAACTGGCCTCAAGCATGCAGAATGATCCTGCATCAAACTGTGCTTTGGTTATTGGTGGTTGAGGCTGTTTTGCGGGATTTTTTGTTTTTTTGCTGTTATTTCCTTGACTTTAACTTGTTCCATAATAAAACCGCACATTAATGTTGCTAATGTGGAAACGCAGTTTGTGAGAAATCTCCCACCACAATTCTTAATTGGCTGTCAAGACACTTAATATCCATTGTTTGGATCAAACAAGGCAGTTGATGCGAACAGACACACACACACACGCAGGCTATAAGTCGTCATTAAGTAAACTAATGAGTCGTGCCATTCTGGCGCTCGCCCTGAAATTTGGATCTAATGAGCAGACCGTCCACCGAAACGTCCATCTTGTCTGTTTCCAGCCACCTCCCTTATTGCAGCGGGACCAAAAATCACAAACACAGCCTTTATCTCGGAGGCAAAACAACCCGAGCATTAACCGCAGCTCCATTTCCCCTGCCACATTCATCGAGGAAACAAGTGGGTTTAATGGAGATCTCGTTTGCTGATTACAGATTGCTGCGGTAAACAACATCCCTTGCCTCCAAAGGAAAAAATGCTGCGAGTCATAAAAGGTGATAAAAGACAAACAATAACAACCGGTGCCTAAAAACACAAACAATACAAGGGAAGCTCATTGTACCCTGCAGGGAGCTGCACTAATGCAATATACTGCTTCACTCATTTTAGGCAACTTTCCTAAACTCCTAACAGATTGTGTTGTTAGTAATGACTTACAGCTTAAAAGGTTTTTTTTTGTTTTTTTTTTTATTTTATTTATTTATTTTTTTTTGAGGTACTTATTGATATTCGGTGTACTGCCCGGTCAGCACGCCCCCAATTTGAAAAGCAGAGAGGAGTACCAGCAACGTGCTGCTGTGGACAGGGAACCCAAGAAACCACCTCTGCATAAACAAAATATCACTTGCTCCGAACCAACCAAACTCCCCAGTCATTTTACCCTGAAGAACACAGGAGTTGCTGGTCTTCTGCTGCTTTGCTTTGTTTGTGTTGTTGCGTGACTTTGGTGAATCCAAACTCCGAATTTGAATAAAATTACTGATTTTGCCTGTGGAGTTTGGTTTGTTCTGACAGAGCAATATTTGGCTTGTAAAAGGGTCATTTCCCAGCAGAAAAGGTGGTAGAAATATTCTAAATATAGTGTACACTTGATCTAGTATTGATTATTTTTTAGGTGGACCTGTTAACATGGGCAAACACTGTCCACAGCAGTGCACTGCCTTACCATCTATTGTAGGTAATACACTGACTATGTATGAAAGATCTTATACAAACCCAAACCCAAAGATTTAAAAGCTGATACAAGGGCTAGCCTGGAGCATGAAGCCATACTGTGTTGTAGCTGTAGGCGGGGCCCACAGCTTGTAAGAAGGAACGCAGCAAACCACAGACAGTGCCTGAAAAGAACTCCTGGAGTACCAGCATCAATTACCACCATTACTGCACATTATCCAGTCCCTCATTCTCTTCCTGTGTGTGTCTCCCTGCACTCATACGAGCCGGGTGCACTGCTGCACCTCAGGCTACACAAGAGTGTGTGTCTGTATGCACGTGTGTGTGTGTGTGCAAATGTGTGAGGAGAGAAAATGTGCGCGTGCAGACTCCTGCCCGTTTGTGTGTGTGTCGCTGGGTAATATATCATCTCAGCTTGAATAGACCCCCAAGCCAGAAGTTAATGAAGTGAAATGAGACTTATTAGCCAAAAACCTTTAAAGTCACTGACAGGCGAACGTAGGGAAATAAAGACAGGCTGAAATTATTAATGACAACAGAGATGTAGGTGCACAAAGGGAGCGGGAACACAGGCACAGTCCACAAAATTAACATCCTTTTTACAAAGATTATACTATAATGCTATGACACCTGAACCTGAGCACTATTCTCTCTCAAAATTTAGCTATAATCCATCTACTACCAATCAGGGCTCTTACATGTTCTCTAAAGTCAAGTTCAAGCACTTTTAAAGTATTTTTAAGGTGCATTTTCAAGCTTTTCCAGCACCTTACAGTGGTAAATTACATATTTATATACTTTATATTTCCTCAAAATCATTAGGACCTCTATCATTCTTCATCAGATTAAATTGTGACAGATTTTTTTCTTACCATGGTGATAAAGCAACATATTGCCTCAGGTTGGACCGTTTACTGACTGCCTTCATAACTGCATTTTATTGGACTGTATTGACACCTGCTGTCATAAACACAGTGTAGCACTTTAAAGGAACAGGGCTGTGTGAAAGCGAGCAGCAGACTGAGAATGACAGCGATGCCCATAGCGTAGAGCAGAAGGCTGTCACTCTGGCAGTAAATGTACAGTGCATTGCATGTGCTCATGACCACAAAAACGCTCATTTGTTGTTCCCCAGCTGCTGGAAAAGTGAAGGAGGTTAGCCCTGAAGTAAGCTAATGCTAATGCTAGCATCGTACGTTTACAACGTCCACTGCCATGCAATCGTATCCCTTTCAGAAGCTTTGCAATCCAGCCTTGAACTGCAGCGTCCTTTTAAAATAAACCCATAATGATAAATCTAATTTAAAAATCCTTCTTTAGTTATTTATTAACTTTTCCATCTTGAAAACAGTTGTTAGTGACGCAAAGACTGTATTCCTGACTTGCGGGTGTCAGGGCTGATCCGTAGATGTATTAATAGATCCATGTGCTGATCACAACATGAGACTGACTCTTCAAAATAAAATTTGCAGTGATGATGGAAAAGAGCTCAACCCTGCGGGAGGCATCACATGGACGTGGTCATGTGGTTAACATCACAGGCCTTATTGTTCTATAAACAAACAAAATTATGTTTTGCGATAGAATTCTACAGAAGACTGACAAATTAAAGGAAAACACAATAACATGTCATGTTTCAAAATGTGTCACCTTGCTGTAAAGAGACTTTGCATCCTGCATAAATTCTCTGAACTAATAGAAAACAATCACTCAAGCAACCACTAGACAAAAAACTTCAACTTCAATAAAATCCTTTCCTTTTTTTAGCATTTTTTCAGCTGACACTAATTGAAACAACAACCTCCCAGCATGTTGCTGTCTGTTAGCCTCCCACTCACTGTCTATCAGAAGGCACACATCAACAAGAGGCTGACAGATCACACATGTGCAGAGTGGAATTTAAGGCTCGAGAGGAGTCGTTTTCATTTTGTGCAAAAGGCAAAAGCAATTAGGCCCTCTGACTCATTTTCTTTCTTTATCTAAGAAGCAAAGCATTCAGCGAAAGAGCGATTTATTATGAAAGTAATGTAATTTCATTTTCAAGCAGTTTCCAGCAGTTTTATAAAATCCGATCCAAGCACTTTTCAATCCTTGAAAATACTGCATTCAAATTCAATTGTTATCAAGGATTTCCAGCACCTCTAAAAACCCTGTCCAAAGGACAAACATCGATTATGCTGAGTGAGTCTATCCCTGTGTTTTTTTGTGAAGAGAATTACATTTTGCCCCCTCTTTGCCCCGCAGTGGATTAACACCAGAGTTGACACTATCATATGATCCACGTGGTGTGGATTTTCTCAGTGGCTTTATTTCTTAGGCGAGCGTGCGGCCTGGGTCAGCTAAGCCAGGTAACGTTCAGACTAATTGGACAGGAATGACCAGTTATCGGGCTGCTTACTGCCACTCCTCATCAGGTAATGGCGGCTCAACGGGGGACCGGCCTCTGTCGGACGTGCAGCACATGATTGAGAGCGCAGCCGTCGGGGGGGCCGCAGTGCCTGCTGGCCGGGGCTGTTGCGGGGTCAGCCAGCGAACAGGGACGCATTTCTCATCACTGTCAAAGATTCGGTGGGAGCCCTCACATTTGGAGTGTGTAGGCCCCTGGACCAAGCAGCCAGACTTGTGACAGCCATCAAAATGGTTGGAGGGATGTATTTTGTGTGCACTTGTCTGAGAAATGGCGACTCTGCAGGTTCATAAGTAGCACAGTTTTTCTTCTACTGCTTCTCTTTTTGTACTAAAGCTATGGGCGTCAACAGATGAAGATAAATTAAAAGATCAGGTTTCACCCCCCACTCCCCACAGACCCCAGGGCTGACCCTGTCTCTAAAGATGCTTTGAAGCCTGATACATCTGGTTGCCTTTGACTGAGGGCTCACAGAGAGGCAGAGGTGTTCAGGTTGGACTAAGCAAACCCCTCGCTGTTCTTTGCCCTTTCTTTAGCCCGGGCCTTAACCCTGTATTGACCCCACTGGTGTTTGCTTAAGGGGTCATCAAGACTGAGCCACTTGTTTCACCAACGGCCAGAGACCTGAGGACCCCAGGGTACCAGGCTTTGCTCTGAGGCAACCTTTGTTGAGACTCAGGGTCGAGGTTTGGATCATGAAGTCAAGGATTGCTGGATGGCAAATTAGACTTGACAGCATTGTGCTTCTAATCAGATTTGACAATGATGTGATGGTTGACTTTGTTTTTAACCAAACACAGAGCTGATACACAGTACCGATCCATACCAGTACCAATAAATGAACTGTGACATCCATGTGCTAAAGAGTCTGCTTTGTTTTCAATACAGGTCCAAAAAAGTTCAGTCCAATCCAGTTCACAATCACAGAAGAAAGATAACTCAAGAATTCCACTCCACCCCCACTCCAAAAACAAACCAAATCAGGAAATAAAGACTGAAATAATAGCTTTTGCATTTGCAGTTCAATAACAGAGATTATGTACAATATATTCACTGGGTACTCAACAGTTTTTAGTCAGTAACTTACGTCTCACAGGTTTGCAGTGTGCATTAGCTCCGCTGAGACACCAGCAAGGACTCCTGGAGAAACTCCAACTGGGAAATACTCAATCTTCCAGACTATTCCTCCACCTGACAACAGACTCCAGAGACCAGGCTTCTGCTTATCACCAGCTGGCTACAATAAGGTGGACTTTGCAGGTAAAGCTGTTTTTGTCTCTTCTCCATCGACCATAAACTTTGGTGTACCGAATGCTGCCATAAGTAGCAGGGTCCTGTTTTGGGGGGCTATTGGATAGGTTCATAAACTCACTTACTCAATACTGGTATTGGTATCGTAACAACCCTACTACAAAACCATCTAAGGTCACCACCCTGAGCCTTAAGTTTCTGCCTGTTAAAAGAGAGTTTTTCCTCACCACTGTTGCCAAGTTCTTGCTTATGGTGGGAATTGATGGGTCTCTGCAAATAATATTATGAAGAGTTTTGTCTTCACCTGCTCTGTATGAAAAGTTTCCTGAGATAACTTCTGTTCGGCATTATGCAAACAAATTTGACTTGACTTGACTTTTAACTTCTGTTTTCTGCCTTGTGGCTCATCAGATAACTTGTATTTATGTGAAATATCATTAATGGTGAAATAAGCTTTGTCATATTTCACACCATAACTTTTCTATTGCCATTTCATTCCACCTAATATTAGAAAATTTGTTAATCTCCTCACTTTAAATATGGATAACACTATTTGGCCTGAAAAATGATTCCATTTAATCCAGGAAATGAAAAAGAAAATCTAAGAAACAGGAAGACTAAGTTTTCATTGTCATTTTTCCCAGCTCCATCTCTTCACATTTACAGCTCTGTCAGACAATACCCAAGCCTTACCTTTAGCACACCAACTTCCCATTATAATAAATGATTCAGCTGCACTCACAAATAACTCACTTAGCGGCAGAAATTGGGCTGAGAGCTGACCTAGATTTATGTCGACCTTACCTCTCTCCCCCCCCCCCCCCCTATTTCTTCAGGAAGTAGAATGGGGGATGTGAACAAGGTGGAATGTGATGTTAGCATAGCCACAGCACTGGGCGTGAGGTGAGAAGTGAAGAGTTTCCAGGAGGAAACTATTGTCTGGACAGGAACAGATGGGGGAACATGGGAAATTTGGGTTGTCTGTTGGTCATATCCAGCCCACAGTCTTTGATCATATCTCAACATGGATTTAGTTCTAAAGGAAAATGCTGGGAAATTAACCAGCGGTTAAAAGTTGTTGTTTTTTTCTGTAATGCTTGATCTGTATTCAGAGTAATGGATGTTTGGTTGCCACAAAAACAGAGCAGATATGTTGTCAGTCAGTCATAGGTTAAATCCAACCAGTTGTCTCACCTTTGCATACCCGGCCAGTCACTGCATGACAACTCTTCCTTACATACAGCAAGCAAACTCTCAAATTGTCCAGACATACTAGGAGCAATATAGCAGAGATACTGCTTGTGATTTCTCCCTCTCCAAAACTTAAGTGTCAGTTTTCTTAATCAGTCTTGTTTCTATGTAGCTGGGTGACAATTTACTTACGTGTAACTCCCAACAGCTGTCAAATGTCCTTCCCAGCGTCGTCCTTTTTGAGGGGACCTCTATTAAAAAGGGTGCTGTGGGTCATACAAGATGCGCCGCTTCTGAACCTCATTAATCAGTCTCTCGTCGTCCACATTGATTGCTGACTAGAAGAGAATCAGAAACACCAAGTCAGCATTGATTTTGACCAATGAAAATAGATTAGAGGTGAAGCAAGTGTGTGAAACCTTGCAAAAATAGAATGAGAGCAAACAGTTTTTCAATGCAAGTGACGCATTGTTTAGCCTGTTGACTCATGCATGGTGCAGGTTAGGACATCTTCACTGGGAAAAACTGAAAAAATCTGATGTTCATTCTTTTGCATTGCTTCCAGTCACAAAGCAGTATGCAGTGGGTATAATTGTCTGTTCTGGAAAGTTACAACAACTATTGAATGCCCCCAAATTCCTAAACTAGATATAATGCCCTGTTTACCAAATGCTGTTCTAACAACAGAGCCTTGACTTGAATGAAGATGGAAGTTCTGTAACTTTTGACCCCCAATGTGTTGCAAACTGCAATCGTCTTTTTACAAAATTATCTCTGATATCCTTTTCCAAACTGGACCTCAGTAACATAGAATAAGTTCTTCATGGTTCTCCCCTGAAAACTGTATTTTTTCAAACAAAGTGGATCTGAGGAACAAAGTTTCAACTTGCAAGGAATCAATAGCATTAATGTTGGCTGGTTCAGGAAATGAAGGGAAATTAATTGATCTGCGGCACAACAGTGTTTAATCTTCGGGCTTGGCTCAAGGCTCAAGTCAAAGTGAAGTCACAAGTCAAAGTTGAGTTGCAAGTCTTTTATGATTTTTGTCAAGTCATATCTAGTCCACACCTTTGTTGACCAGTAAGCTAGCTATCTAACCTTGTTTGTTATTGCTCTGTTTTCCACTGCTCTCAGACAGAATTCTTTAAAAAGTTGCTGAATCAGCCTTGGCAAGCAAAGTTTTTATGCTAATGAGCGAACACGTGACCATCAGCTCATTTCAGTGCGTTTGTAAAGTCAGCAATTCCACTCTCAGTCCAAAACAGACAACACAAGCCAGGTTTATACAATTAAAGCTTCCTCTACCACTCACCACTGTGACTGCCCCCATACACTTATCACAGAGGGCATAAAGGAACAGAAGGATATAGGTTCTGTGGGTTCAGTTTTATGGCTCCGCTGTCTCCGTCTCTTGACTCACAATTGACTACTGTAGCCTGCAGGCTAGAGGGCACATAGTGTAGATGTCTGGGTGGGAGCGGTGGGGCAGGGCAGGAGGTGCTTTGGGGAGCGTGTGTGAAATAGCGTCCATGCATGAAGTAGGGTATAAAACGGGGAGCACGCTGTAATTCAGATAATTAAGGCTGCTTCCATTCAGCTTCACTCGTTTAATTTAGTGACAAATTATTCAAGTCAGATCCCTGTACTGGTGCCGAAACAGTCAATTAATCGATTAGTTGAGCAATGAAAAATTAATCAACAACAGTTTTGGTAATGGATTAATCAGTAAATAATGTGAGTTGTTCCTTTTCTATTTGTGTTAGGCAGGGTTGTGAATTTTGTACATTTTCCTTAACCGATAGTAACACAAACAACTGATTAATCGATTGATCATTTATAACAAATAAGATATAATGCATTTTTTTTTCTCAGTTTTTCTCATTTTAAGTGTGATTTTAAGTTTCCTCATCCAACAAATGGCTCCACCAGACAAAAATATGTTAAATAAGGCACAATTATTATTGGGGTATTAGGTGAAATCTGGGGCTTTGAAATTTCTTGAATTGATTAATCAGAATAGATTATTTGGACAGATTGATTAATTCAATACATGAGTCAGAATAAATCAGTTATTATACGCTGACAATTACAAACTAAATGGCAGATTTTAAGACTTGATACCATTTAAAAATCATGATTTTGGTAATGTGTTTATATGTGTGTGAGAGAAAAGGGAAAGGGGGTAGGGTTGTTGTCTGTGAGTGAAAATGCTTAAATGTCAAATTGCTCTTGCAGACATGGGACCAGAGAATAGCGGAGATAGTCTGTGTCATCTGTGTAAGCTTGTGTGAGCAAAGAAAAGGTGGGGGGGGGGGGGGTGCCTGGTTCTCTGCAGACCTCTGGGACCAGGGAGGCTGGAGATAAGCCACCTAGCACCAGCACCCCTCATTCTGCTTCTGCCTGCTCATGTCAAACCACCAGGGTCCCCTGTACTGATAACCCCTCGCAGGAAAAGAACCTTTTATGTAGCCTGTCTGAGCCGCACAGAGACGCACATTCATGCAGTTTGCTGCGTGAATGCAGGAAATTCAGCCCATGCGGCCTATTCAACCACCTCAGACAATTTTTCCTGCAAACCACACACAGTCAGCGTATAAATCCTCAAAGACAGGCAGCCGATAGAGGGAGAGAGCAGCTAGGTGATGTGAGACAGTAGCTAAGAAAGAGCACGGCCTGAGGCTGCAGGTCAGAGTTCTCCTGAGGTCATTCACAGCTAAATTGACTAGCAGAGACAGAGAAAGGGAGGGCGAGAGCGGCAGACTGGGAGAATGAGAATGAACGAGAGAGACAGGGATACAACCTCCGGAGCCATTGATACAGCCCGCAGGCCTCTTTGATCTATCACTGCGAGCTTCCTGAAGTAAACACAGGCTAATTGTCTGGATCAGGTTGAGATGCTTATCTGCGTTCGCCTGTCTGTTTCCTCCAACGCTTCAGTACATTTTTTTTTCAGCGATACAGAGGACGCCAAGCTTGTCGGTCCAAATCAGATTCCTGGAGGTACTAAACGGATACGCCCAACGTTTAGCTGCTTCAATCCACCATCCGCCACCCCAATGCATCACTAAGTCCAGGCCAGGTTTGACCCCCCCAACGCATATCTCTTGACCTTTTAATCCAGCAAGCGCCTCACAATTAATGCAAACCTGATAAAGAACAAGTTAGAGAGGCTTTTTAAAAACCCATTTAATTGTGCTGTAAACTTATCTTTTAATTGCCTGGTTACTTTGCTTATAAAAAAAGAAGTTGGCTTTGTTCTGAAAGTTTTGATTTCAGTTTAGAATCATCCTTTATCTTTTATTGTGTTGTCACTGGTGTCACATTTGTAAAAAGTTGTATTATCTCTTTAGTCCTGTCCATAAGTCTCGCTATATAGTTTAGTTGACTGTACCAAATATTGCTGTCACAAAAACCACAACTTGGAAATACTGGTCTGTTGACCTTCAACCTTTATTTACACGTGTCATATTGGTTTGATGCCAGTAACTGTTTTTTCAAGTTGCTTTTTGTGAAAGTTTATACTGTAGCACTAATGTTAGCTCGGATAGCTTTAGCTTTGAGGTTATATGGAAGCCCGCTCTGCTCTGCTGCGGTATATCAGCTGTACGTAGCATTAAATTTACTTGATAGACATCCCCTGAAGGTAGTGATATGGCTACATATCAAAAATAAAATACCAAACTGCAAGAATTAATTTGCAATGTTGTGTAACTATGATTAGCACCCAGCAGCTAGCTTGCTCCATAAAACTGCCCCCTGAGCAGTGAGGTAGGATCCACAGATAACGTTACACTTCGTGTTACCTTTCTTGTTAGCATGTTGCGCGGCTAAAGTGGCTACTACCACAGGAAGGGGAGATATTGCACTAATGTTGTAATATTAACAGTCAAGAGAAACTATGTGAATGTTAGTAAGTTGAAGCCAACTATATACTACACTACAACTTTATACTGTAGCACTAATGTTTGCTCAGCTAGCATTAGCTTTGTTGTTATATGGAAGACTGTGCTCTGTTGCAATGGTATGTGGGTGTGTTGGTATTAAATTTACTTGATAGACATGCCCTGAAGGTAACAATATAGCTACAAGCGAAAAGAAACAGTCAAAATGCAGGAATTAGTTTGCAATGTTTTGTAACTATGACTAGCACCCAGCAGCTACCATGCTCAGACCATAAAGCTGCCGACTGGCAGTGTGGTGAGATCCACAGAAAACATTACACTTTGCGTTACTGCACCAAATTACTTCATTTATCATAAATATTTGTCATAAATGAAGCAATCTGCAAAAACAAACAAAAGAATGATGCTAATACTATGCTGCTGAGCCAACCTAAATAATTATGTCACCATGACAGCCCTCACAGACAAATGTGAACACAGAAGTAAAAGGGCAAAAAGATAAAAAGACAGAATGTTAAGACAGAAAGAGGACGAAATGCATGTTCAGAGCTTTGAAGTTGAACTTCTGGTAGACAGGAGGTGGTGACTGGGAGGCAGGGATGACAACATCCTCCTTTTGAACTCCCTAGCATAAATATTGGTGCTGATGTTGTAATGGGGTTTTCCTCGTGACCCTCCTCCAGCACAGACCTTCCAGTGAGCCCTTCATGTGGACTCTGCTTCCCCTCCTCTGCACCCGGAGCCCACAGAGATCAGACACCGGGGGTCTCCGGGGAGAAATAGCTCATCCAGTGATGACGCTACTCATTGCAAGCCTGATTGGGTTTAGTGATGCCTGGGGGACTGAGGCCAGATAGTAAAGATATATCAATATACCATGGGTACTGGAGCTACTGCAGACATATCATTCCCTTGATCTTGGAAGAACTGGTTGTACGCATACTGATGTATAGTTAAGTAACCTGGAGAAGCAGAAAGGCCACCAGCACAGAAGCTAAGCAATGAATAACTGTGGAGTGGGTCAACAATGGAAAGGATTTTAGCCACTTAAGAAAAGTCCACCAAAAAATACATTTAAAAAATTCAGATCTATATTTAGAACATTTTCACTCCTTTACCTTGCTGTCAGACAGCCTTTTTCCAAAGGGAAACTGCCATTATACAAGCCAAATATTGCTCTCACCAAAACCAACCAAACTCCATAGGCAAAATCAGTAATTTTGTCCTCGCAGAACATGGGAGTTGTTGCCACCACCATTGCCTCAATCTGTTAGTTTGCTTCTGTTATTGTGTGACTTTGGTGTTTTAAAAGTATAGTTCAGATTCACCAAAGTCACACAATAACACAAATACACTAATAGACAGAGGCAGCAGTAGACCAGTAACTCCCATGTTCTGTGAGGTAAAATTATTGATTTTGTCTATGGAGTTTGGAAGGTTTGGAAAGAGAGAGCAATATTTGGCTTATTTAACAGCGGTTTCTCGTCAGGAAAGGTTGTCTGATGGCAAAGTAAAGCAGTGGACCTTTTTCAAGTGGCTAAAATGCCTTTTGTTGCAGAGCAGTTCATTGCCACACACTTTCTAGTACCTCATACAGCCCCACTTCAAATGATCCAAACTATCATCACTCATGAGTCCATTCAATTTTGAAAGAAGCAAAGGCAACAGCCTTGCGATGTGGGTGGGTCTGTTCTTTGTATGCAATAAAAAAGCAATGGAAAAAGCCAATGTAATTTACACAGCTGAGGCTGTGTGTTGTTTGTGTTTTCATGTGGTGTGTCCAAATCTGATTGATCTGAAATCCAATCAAGCAGAATTTATAAAAGCTGGTTTTATATATATGTTTTACAATCGCACATAAAATCTAATTTACAACTTCATCATATGTGCAGTAGTTTATAACAGAGCCAGTAAAATGAGCATATTGGGCTTTACTAAATTACTTCCTCTTTCAAAATTGTTCTCCAGTCCCAAATCAGAGTGGAGGAACATGCAAGGAGCACAAGGTAACAGACCTGGCTGTCTGTTTGCACGTGTTTATGTGTACAACATGTTTACAGGAGCGTGCGTTCAAGCGTGTGCATTTGTTCCTACAATCATTTGTATGCATGTCTGTGTGTGTGAGGTAGAGATACAGCCTGCATCTCGGGCCAGTCTTCTATCTACTGGCTGCATCATTCCACCTCGGGTGCAGGACTCCACTCTGTCACTCAGGGTGACACATGGTGAGGCAGCCCCCTGCCCGTGGCGTACAGAGGGGATCACCGCCCTGTCACTGTCTGTCACTCCGGCTTTGTCCCCTGTCATGCCTCCACGCTGGCGGGGGGGGGGGGGGGGTGTGGGGGGGTGCCCCCGTCATGAGCGGTGACAGACTGACAGGTGACAGGTGAAGCCAGACAGACAGCGAGTGCCACAGACACTCAAACCTTCATACATATCCCAGCATTGTTCAATATGTGTGTGTGAATGTGTGCAAGCGTACAAACACACACGGCCGCCTCGTTTAACACCACTGGGTCGGGATTAAAAGGTCATTTTGGGGTTGGAATGACTCCCTCAGAGACCTGTTGAGGAACACCTTCAACTGCAGGGGTATCAACCAAAATGTCAAAAATGGTAAAAAAGTAGATATTTGAGGGAAATCTTAATAATTTTGAGTACAAAGTGGCCACAGCTCTGCTCAGGATTCTCCCTTCGAGCGTCCCAGTGTTGTAATGATCATCTCACCTCAATCAGAAATGTCAGAAATGAACTGTCAAAGTTTTCCCCAAGCTGGAAAATCATCTTGTAACTGCACTTTACCTCCAAAAAAAAACCCAAAAAAAACCAGGGTGGGTTTCTTTTGTTTTGTTTGTTTTTTACCTGCACATGTTCTTACTTATTTAACTGCTTCTTGGACACTAATTGGACATTTTGGGAACTTCGATCACTTACTTTCTTACCAAGAGTTAGATGAGAAAATCAATACCACTCTCAAGGTGGTGCACTAAATATGAAGCAGAGACACTGAGCTTAGTTTGGCACGAAGGGTTTCAAGGTGGGTGGTGGGCTTCATCAGGAGGGGTTCAAATGGTTTTAGGGGAGGCTCAGTGAAAAATTATTACATTAAGTATCAAAAGGAGATCACAGAGAAAAGCCTTAATGTGTGCGACTGGCTAAAAAGATATTTAGAGATAGTAGTTTGGGGAATTTTACTGTTATACCACTTTTTAGAGTCAAAAACTAATAAGTGCCTTAGGACAGACCTGGACAACCAGCAGACCGTCTGAAGTCTGAACTCTGAGCCCAGCCAAGAAACTGGGCAGAGCTTCCTCAGATAAGCTAACCATCTCCTGGCTCCAGCTTCAATTTGTGACCTAGCATCAGAAGATTGTTGCAACACGGACCTTTTCTTTTATAACACTGACGTCACTGACACACTGCTGCTAACTGTGCTGTAGCTGCCATTAGCTAGTAAGCTCGGTTAAAGGTCCTGTTGGACTGGGACACAGCCTCTGAGACTTGACGGAGTATAGTTTGACAACCTGGAATACAGTTCTGACGTGATTCTCAGCTTGTCGGACCAGGACCCTGACTCCAGGGACGATGAAGACACGGCAGGGACAGGAAAAAAGCAGGAAAAAAGCAACTGAGTGTTTTGAGTAACAAAACTTGTGTGATGTTATACTGCGTTGAAATTAAAATGTTCTGTGTCCTTGCTGGCATTAACATGTAGCTCGCTTCATGCCCAAAAATAGACATTGAAATAAATAAATTAATATCATGAATGTGCATCAGATAATGACCTGACCTAACAACTACTATTCGAGGAAGATCTTTAATCGGAGGCAGCCCTACATTAAACTTCTCAATTAAAGGCAGATTAAGTAGGATTTGTCAGTTGATTGTTGAGTCTCATTCCCTGGACATCAAATATTGACATTTTGAGTTGGTGAAGCATCCCGAGCACAGCAAAATAATGAGGGAAATAAGATGGTGCAGGCTGATGCAGGCACCACCACGCGTTGTGGGTGATGATTGAGAGAAGGATGGAGTCTATGCATTGTTTTGTGGCAAAATCCAGTATAATATTCCTTACTATAACTCTGCACTCACTGGATGTTTCTCAGTAAGAGCGACTGATAACTGTCTACTGTCTTACGGCTGTATTTAACTGTACATTAAGTAGTGATAATATGCAGCCAGACACAGGCTGTACAGTACAGATCAAGTTACGCAAAGAAACATGCTCAAACTTTGCACTACTACTGTATGTAAAAACATCTGCACAGACACTCAGAAGAGTTCAGCACACAAGCATATTCATAAATACACACACACACACACACACACACACACACACACACACACAGCAGTAGATCATTTTTTGATCACAGTCTATCCTGCTGGGATTAAAACACACCCACTGCAGTGATGCTGCTGATGCTGTCAGATCTAAGCAAGCACTGAAAGCGAGTGTATACCTTTGATGCTGGAATAAGCTTTAGTTTTTATTCAATTTTTCATGCAAGAAAAGGCAAAACACACAAACGCTACAAGGGGCAGAGCTAAATATTTCGTTTAAATGTGGGTGTTTATTAGCATTTATTTGCTATGGATGAATCTTTTGTTCTCTTCTAAATCAGATTTCTCAGACAAGTGATGACGCTGAATAATTGCTGAGAAAATACAGAGAGACGTCGAGTTATTTAAGTGTAACTGAATTACAGCCGACATATGTGCTCGGCCCAATACGGGATTAGATTTACAGCTCTCTTTGTCACTCGATGGACTTTTAATGGCCATTATTGCTGCTGCTTGCGGTCCCAAATCGAGCATTAGACCTTCACTGTGGCTTGACTCTAACCCAGTGCCAGAGGTTGCACCCAAATCATTCCATTTGACCTGAATCTCCCATTCCATTACCCAGCATTCCCTGTGGGGACAGTAGTGGTCCCTCAGCACTTGAACCCTGACCCAGGCTCCATCAGGAGAGGAGCCAATAACAGTGTGGGTGGGTTTATAGGCACCCAGGCTATCTGAATTGTCTCGCCTCGCGTCTCAGAGGGGACATACAGTCGTAATGATGCCCGATGAGGTTTTGCTCTGAAATGTGATTTAGTTCCTATTACCTACAGTCATATTGTGTGAGGCGGCATTTGTCAGGGGGATGCATGGAAATCTGTGTCCAGCTGAAAATCAGTCTGCATCATCTCCACCACAGAGAGAACAAAGCAATGGAAGAAATGTAAAACTGTCTAAGTATCTAAGAATATTTACAGCAAACACTTTATTCCTGATACTTCCATGGGGCTCAGAGGGTGTTCACGCCCCAGTTGCGGGATTTACGGCTTCACATCTACTCAAATGCAGGTCAAGGCAGGTCACTGTGTCAGCGACCAGTATAATAATGTATAATTTAGTGCGCTATCACTCAGTATGTTCCTGTCTCTGCACAATGAATATGACTTATCAGGGTCTCCATACAAGTTTCTCCTTGTTTCAGCAACAGTATTGCATTACTGGCTGTGATTAGGGAAGATTTGAAATGCTCTCAATACTCTTTTTTTTTTTTTTTTACAGTATCAATACCAGCTGCACTTTCTCGCTGTCTCTTCTCTTCGACAGTGAGCTGACACACACCGCTGCAGTGCCCACACAGTCCCGCCTCCTCTTGGTTAATCCATCTTCGCCTCATGACTCATCACATTTGCTTTAACTGTTGTCATGTTACAGCCTCGTTATATTTACCTAAAATTTTATGCCCTCAATGTTAAGTCAAGTTTTCTCTGTTTTATTGAAACTTATATCAAATATGAATATTTTTCAAGTTATTGTATCGAAATTAGAAATTCCAGTATTATGATAACACTATTAGGGATGTCAATTATTAATCATTAATTGATTAAACACCATTCAAATTTAAACAATGTAACAATGTATGTAAGAAGTTTCACAGGAGTTCACAGGTTTTCTCACGATTTGGTTTGGTCTGTCCTATTTGTCTAGCAATGGCAGTATTTTTGCCCCATTTGACATGATTTTCTTTGGTGGTGCCATTTGTTAAATAATGAGAAGTGGACAAGAGCAGAGCGAGAGCCTCGATGTTTAAATAGTTTGTGTTTCATGAATTAATGTTTCACGTAACTAATCTGGTGCTATAGTGTTTAAGTGTAACTTAAAATGAGAAAAAAAACACGCATTTTGTATCTGACTGATTATTAATGATTAATCGATTAACATTTTCAAGAACTGATGAAGGAGAAGACAAAAAATTTGCAACCCTAGTCGTGATACTTGATATCAAATAGCAAGGGCTGTTCCTGTGGAGCTTTGAGAGAAACAGTACTTGTAAAGTCTTCAAAGCGCTGCAAAGAAGACCTATGTTGATATGGTAAATAGTACATACAGTGAAGTAATATACTAAATGTATAAATGACACAGTAAAGTACAAGACTGTTGGCAACTTAGGTGGCTTGTGTGCAGAGAGACAAAGAAGAAGGCAGAGACTGGGCTTATGTAGGGTGATGACTGTTGGAAACACTGTCACTTAATCTGTCAAAACGACTTTTCTCGAATCTTTTATGCAACACTGTGTGATTTAATTGCTTTACTAATGTTGTGTGGGGTTCAAAAGAGCTGGGACCGTGCCATGAATGACCTCCTCCATCAGCTCTCAGTGTTTTCTATGCTGCAACCTGCAACCTCTTCACTTGTACAAGTCAATTTAGGCACAAAGTAAGATAATATTTGTGTTGTGTATGTCTATCAGTCCACTGCTCAGAGGCTCTTGGAAGTGTCAGAATGATTTTCTCTGACTGGTATCATTTTTCAAATGGTCTTTTTGTCCTTTTGACCTCCTCATTGATACTCAGCTGCTTGACAGATGATTCTGTCCCCGGTCATGTCTGCAGCAGAGACATCAGGAGACACTGCAGCCTTGATTTCACTCATCAGAAACATTACACAATACATTGGAAGTTCTTGTAGATTAAACTGGGCTAATCAAACACTTAGTCCTGACTAACTCTAAAAGACTCAAGGATCATTTTCTGTTTACGGATACTGTTCTGGTCTCATATCACGTGCATGCGCCCGTTTCTTATCTGTGTGGGTTTTGAGACCATTTGCCATTTAAAAAGGAGCTCCATTCCTCACTCTTTATCAGTCTTTGTCCTCCTTTTCGGTGGAGGTGACACAATGTCTCCTTCCTCGCTTTAAAAACAAAACACAAAGCATTGACTCGGACGTCATTTGGGTGAGCCCTAGTTGCACTGGTGCTTTCTCCATTCCAGAAGAATATCTGATGTCATGATCTAATCCTCAATAATAACATGATCCTGACTTTTTCAAACACAATGCCCAGAAAAAAAACATTATATTCAGGCCAGTATGATAGTTCAAAGTATTCTCTATGGTGTATGAATTTTTTTTAATGAGTTTGTTTGCTATAAAAAATGCCGTACAACATCCCAAATGCAGACATGTTTGGCTCACTACCATGGTACTGGTGTAACAAGTCTACATTTACTATTTTGTGCATGTACCGTATGTTTAAAGTATAGTGTAGTGGTGGCGCTGGCAGACTGAAAGAATGAATACCTCCGCTGATCCACAGTTTGGGAGCCGCCTCATGCTCATACTGTGACATAAATATCTGGCAACCAGAAGTAATCCTCCTCAAAGTCGAGTTTCCTGAAAATTAGTCCAGGAACAGGGGGAAATGGAAAATTAAATTCCAAAAATGACTGACACAAGCACATTCAAACCCACTGAATGCAGAAACGTACGGTCACGCGCCATCACACACACTCACATCCCACCTTTTAATGAAGGATGAGCAAAGGCAGTTTTAGCACAATAGCTGGCGAGCATTAAAGAGGGAATAAAGGCCAGGTACAAAGGAGTGGAGGAAGTTTAAAAGAAGACAGAGAGGAGGGGAAAAAATGGATGTTTTCACTGTTCAACGAGTCCGTGGCAGGCCTGTGGGATTGGCAGAGATTGGCGGGGATATGAGAGCAGCAGCACTTGAAAGCCCAGCCAGAAGTTTAAGATGTTCAGAGGGAGTTATTGGTCGCCTGCTCTTCCTCTCCCCCCTCGTCTTCTCTCCTCTCCTCTCCCCTCCTCTGCTTCCCTGAGTCTTTTCAAGCTGCGGGCCTACAGACTCTTTCTTCTTCTCTCATCCCTTCGAGAGCCCTAACATGCATGACAGGTACAAGAGAAGAGAGAGACTGCAGAGGTGTAACGAGAGGAAGGGGAAGAGGAGGAATGCAGGTGAAGCACTCCAGACAACGGAGGGAGAGGAGGTGAAAGCTGGAAGACTCTCTGCATCTGATTTGGCATTTCTTGGTAGGACGTTTTATCTCATTGAACTGTCTCATGGAAAAAAAGACACATGAGACGCTTTAATGGTGCTCTGCATTGACCAAAATATGAGGACACCTGAATAAAGTACGGGACGGACTGCTAACCAAACCCAAAGGTGTTAGCCAGACGTCCCCGTTTTCCAGGGACGGTCCCCGTTTCTGGTGGCTCGTCTCAAGCTGGAACTGTCCCCATTTTTAAGTGTGTAAAAGAGGAGGAGGAAAGGTAAAGATGTGACTACAGAGGCTGACAATTCATTATTTGAAATAAAATTTAAAAAATGAGGCAAGTAATGGGAATCTAACCTGTGTTTTAGTTGTATTGTATGTCATAATGTAATGTTTATTAAAGATTAGAGAGGAAAGAGACGACTGTGGTACTGTAAACTATGATTTTTGACACCGTTTACAAAGTTAGTCTGACCCAATTTTTATCATTCGACCTCCAACATAATTTAAAAGAAATAGAAAATACACTAAACCATTATGTCCCTCTTTTTTTTCCATAGAAAATTACATCGGATATGTTAATGATAAATTGACCACCAAACTGGAAATGTCCCTGGTTTTAATTTCACAAATGTGGTCAGCTTTGAAAAGGGTTAAGAAGTTCTTCCACACCAAACGCAGAAACACATTTATTTATGGAACTGACCTTGCTCACAAATGTTGAAGAGAGGAACTGTGGCCACAAAGTTGGACAAAAGCCGTCTAGCAATGTGTTTATGCACATTTTGTATCACATTAGAAAAAGGTCGATGGAAACGGCGAAATTTGCAAAAAATACCTCCCTAAAATTCATGTATTTATGCAAGATTGATGTCAGTTTTGCCTTTTTTTTGCACTTAACTGGAGAAGGAAATACCTTTTTGTCATTTAACTCACATTTAACTGACTTGACTGATCGAGTGTTTCTGCTCTGAGAGAAGAAGAAGAACAAGAAGAAGCATTAAATACATAAAGGCAACTGTTAGCCTGATTTATCTGCACCAAACAAATATCTCTCTTTTATGCTACATTTTAGAAGTTTGATTCAAATTCAAATAACAGTTAAATGAAAATATAGTCACTGTTGTCTAAAACAGAGTACCCAAACTGTACGTCAAGATGTGCCAGGAGATTTTGTGACAACCATACATAATTATTATTACAATATGCAAACAGTTATGATAGAATTTTTCATTTAGATCAGTACGTCATTAGTCAGTACTAATTTCCTTATACAAATTCTACATTGTAAAAGAAAAAAATCCTTTACAAACTTTTCCTTAAAGTGAACCCAAGTTTTTATCAATTCTGCAGTTGCCAGATGGTTTGAATTAGTGTTTGTCCCTATTTTCCCTTCCATTACCTCATTTTTAATTTTGTGAATTTGGTTTGAATGGGTGTGTTGCTGCTTTGATGTAATTTTACACATTTTCAAATGAATTCATGAATTATTTGGTTAATAAATATTGGATGAGTAATACTGCTGTCAAATTTTATAGGCATTATTGAATAAAAACAAACATTTCCAGAGTGATAGAATGATAACACATGTAATATGTATCCCTGTTTTTCGCGGATATGAATTGAATGATAATTTGGGTTGCACTTTAATGTGCCTTGGGCACAAAAAGTTTGAAAACCACTGGTCTAAAATATCATTGTTTGCTGTATGTCCCTTGACGCCAACGAAGGGTCATACGAAAGTATGTGGGTCCACCTGCTTTTGGTAATATCATGTACCTTTTTGGATGCAACTGATAAAGCAGAACACGGATAAAATGTCTCTAGCATCTGCTAAATTTATGGCAAACTGAAGTCTCTACCTTGACAAGGAAATTCTAAAAACAAACTTAAACAGCATGTATGGTAACCAGACATCCAAGTGTCCCCTGAAACATGTGATGCTAATAAAAAACAGTTGTGTCTTCATGTAACTCTTGACAGATAAGGTTTAATATTATGAAAGGCATTGTTAAAATGAAAATATGAATCCATATATATCAAGTGGAGCAGGTATGTGGTGAAGTACAGGTGAAAAGTATTCTTTTTCAGAGAAAGTTCCTGGTCAGATTTTGGATTCTTTCATCCTTCAAGGCATCCTCCTGTGACCCCCATTCAAATTTATTAGCTCCTTTGAAAAGGGTTTATCTCAGAAAGGGGATGTAATATTTGTCTCCACCGGTCTCAATCCCAGCATCAATGAAGTTCAGGTGTGCAGGGGAAGGGAAGACACAAGAGTGCTGTTTTAAGTTTGTACGGATGAGTTATTGCTCCCATTTTTGCGCCGTATAACAATGATTTGCATGACAGGCCCGTAACGGTCGATGAGGTCACCGGCAGGAGGTTTAAAGCAAGGATGCTTATGGTTAAAGATAATAAATATTCCTATGACAAGATGAGAGTAGAAATGACAGATGGTAAGAGGTATTTTTTTCCGTCTCAATGCCATGTGTGTCTTCTATCAAATCTCTGCTTCTTTGGAAGGTTGACCGAAGAAAGTAAAGAGGTTCAGCTCTGGCTCAGGGAGGAAAAAAGGAAGAAAAAGTTTAGCTCGCTCTCTCTCACAGGGCTCTTTCATAACCATTAACTGTGTGATGACACCAGCGGATATTCAGATTGATTTACTATCGTCTGGGGATCACTTGGCCTGCGCAGAAGTCTCCCATACCAAAGATTCATTTGTGTCCTTAATGAAAGGCTTCCTGCCCCGACGTTTCTTCAAACCAAAATCCACCTATTTTATACTTCACTTTGATTGCGGTAATGGCCTTATTTATGAGGTCACTGCTGAAGCTCGTATCTCATTGGTAGCTCTTTAACCACAAAATGGGCGAGGGATTAATCTAAAATCTCCAGATCCGAACCTCATTTTTCAAAAATCGCTGCAGTGCCTCAAAATCAATGAAGAGTTAAAGAATTGCCAAACTATGAGATAAAGGACAAATTGTCTGGAAAGTCTTGGCCAAACCTCGGTGTAATATAGTATCAGAATACCTGAGACAACAGATCAGAAGGCAAGACTACAATATACAAGTATAAGTGTATGGCTGGACCTGTATGGATTAACTGCAACTGTTCTATTATAAACTTCAGGATGTCTCTTCTTTGACTTATTGAGTGTTTTGTCAAACTGGTTGTTATTTGCGGTGCTTTTGCTGTGCGCTCTACCTCATGCATCTCAGTACATGCTGCTGCCCTGTAATTATGAAAGGGCAGTGATTTACTGCACACTGCCATCACACACTGACTACAATCAGCTGGTAATTAGCCCGATCAGCCACTGTCGGTAATCAATATAGACATTATTAAGCCATAATCAAACCAATAACTAACAGCAGTTTGTTAGTGTTTCTGTAGTAATGACAAAATGACATAAAAAAATACAAATTATCCTTTTGAATTAAACTAAGTCTCCCTACGCTTTCAGGGGAAAATGTGATGCCAAACTACAATGCAACATTTTATCAAGTTCTTACGTGTCTGTAGAAACACAAGATGAAAGATGTCACAGATGTTGGCAGCTTCTTGTCAGTTTGGCATCAGTATGTTTTGGATTTTCTTGCCTCAACTCTCCCAGCCTCTGGTAGACACACTATTTCCGTGAGGGAAGACAGTGGGAACGAGAGGTGAACCGTTTCAAAAATTAAGATTTAAAACATGCTGGTTGGTGGATCAGATACACGCCACATTAAACACTGACTCACAACACCAATAATTAAGTGTCTATCGTGTGCTGGTGTTTGAGGAGCTTTATCTGTCGTTACCAAAGTAACTACCTGGTTTGCTGCTTCCTATCTGGTGCTGGAGAGAGCACCGAACTTCTGACAGTAGCATAAGGGCGTGTATAGAAGACGGGACTTCAGCACATCAACCAGTAATTCAGAATGCAGTAAAATAGTTGGCATATCTTATGTAGTTCTACAAGCATAGTTCAATATATCATGACTATATATACAGTATGTCATAACTAACATAATTATAGGTGTGTTACTTATGTGCTTCTGCACTTTAATAAGAAAACAGTGTTTGCTCTATATCTGCCATCAAAACAATACTATAAGAACTGTTTTTACTGAGTCACTGCACTATATAAGACATATAAAATTATAATGACATGGCAAATTATTTTCTAATGTCCATAGAATTGTGAGTGAGTATTTTATTTGGCTCTCAAGGATCTAAATTATACGTTATTGCATGTGGAGCCAGTGGAATTGGTAGATATGACCAACTGCTGGCACAAAATGACCGATCTGCCAGCTATGTCACCAAACTACCAGGAGTTCTCCGGCTGAAAGGGACTAGTTAAAGACAAAATGTATTTTTCAATTCATAAACTACATATCCAACAGTCAGATATAACAGTTTAAAACGCCAGTGGTTGAAAACATTTGCTCCTAGTACAGCATCTGCTCTACTTACTCCTTTACACAGGCGCAGCCTAAGTGTGGTTCTTTATTTGCCCTCTCGCTGATTCACTTTGAAAGCATAACAGCCAGTAGGGAAACTCTTTCTTGGCCGGATGCACCAATGGTTTAACTTTATCACTGAGATTCTCAGTCACTCACAGACGACTTTGTTTGTCGGGCTGGCCCTCGCTGCTGTGGTCCAGACAAAAATAAAGACAGAATTCTATGCAGTTACACCACTTATACCATCAAGACTCTGTGTTAAGCAATTACTGTCCCATAATACCATTATTAATGCTGACATATTCACCCAGTGGAGTGGCCTGTGAGGTAACATCAAAGAAGTCATCAGCGTTGACCCTGACCAGGCCCAGAGCGGAGGAGGCATCAAAGCCGTAGAATCACTGTGTCAAAAGTAAGTCCACAACACCAGCCTGATTAACATGTCACAGGAAGATGGGGGCCTCTATAATCAGCCAGCAAAGGTGATTAGACCCCGAAGTCCCCGCTCTCCCAGAGCCCTTAGCTGAGGGGTATGTGGGGTAGCCAACGTCTCAGCCCGACAAACAGGTCATTTAGCTCCCCTCGCGAAATGAATGTGGACACAGTGTGACAGTGAAGCATGAGGTTATGGTTTCTAATCATAGCTAGAGAGGAAGCTGACGGGCTGAGTGGCTGAGAGAGAACGGAGAGTGGGGGTCGTTTTACAAGGAATCGCGGGTTCCCCGGATTCAGTTCACCTTTGACCCTGGGGGGACGGTGACCTGTATTTTCCCATGGTGATTCATTTCCCCCTTTCCCCAAAAACACCTTCCACTCCCCGACCACCGTATGTACACAAAACACATGCCTGTTGCTATGGAGATAGCTGTGGATCCACGTGGGATGGGCAGGATGCATTTTGGGATCTAGAGGAGGCCTCTGAGGATGTGTCATTAACCCTCAGGGCAAAGAGCAGCGCAGAGTGAGGCAGATGTTTAACGCCAAGAGTCGAGCCAGTCGAGGGGATCGGCATCTGTATGGATTGAGAAAGAGGCAGGAAAAAAGGGGTAATCACTCGCACCTTGGCCAATGGTAACAGAGAACAGCCTGGAGATTCAACTAAACGTAGCACCACATGCATCAAGACATGGAAGGAAACAGTCAAAGGGGTAAAGACCACATTAAAAAGAGATCTTTCATCAGTGGTGCTCATCGATGCTGATCATGGATGTGATGATTGCTCAAGATGAACATGAGCGTTATTAAAATATTTAATCATGACCCACAAAGCTGTAGACGTGAGACTTCAGACATTTCACACTGCCGTGCGGTAACTCACAGTCTCCAGTTATATCAATGATGGGAAGACAGCAGAGGGGAAGCGGTTTTGATCACGACGGTAGGAGTATGAAGCAGTTGACATCCCCGTCAACGCACACAGATTTTGCTCCACCGCTCATAGGTCACCGTGCTCAATTTCTGGCAGTCGCCGCCTGGCTTTGACCAATCAAAGAGAAGGAGGAAGGCATCGCAGAAATAGCAGGCATTGTGGGTTAGACAGAAGCAATCGTGGAGAGCCTGATAATGCTGGAGTCTGTATACCCAGAGCTGTGTAACGAGGTACTAACCACTTACCAGAACAACCAGAAGAAAACCTGGGACAACATTACAAACAAACTAGTTTATATGGTTTTTGCTGGAACGTTCTAGCAGGTAGGCTGTTATCAGGGTGGTCTCCACAGGGTGGGCAATATGATGGCATATATTATGCAATGGTAGAAATGTGTCCAACATGGAAGCCATCCTGTACCGAATGTTCACTCATGACACAGCTACAAAACGGCCAAACATGGTCGACTATATTGTCGCTCTCCAAAAGTTTGTCTTGACTTAAGATTTGACAACAAAACTATTCAAGTCAACATTCAAGTCAAGTTTTGAAAGCAGTGGACCGGCCTTGTATAGTCCAACATTGAATTATTAAGCCTCTGCATTGAAAGGACTGGTCTCAGACTCAGAGTCCAAACCCAAGACTGCGAAACTTGACTTGGACTTTCCCCCAAAAACGTACGGCATAAATGCCCCGTTTAGTCTTCTTGAACCAATTAGACAGTCTTTGATTGTCATATTGTTGATGATGGTCCGTTCTCTCTGCAAGCTCCATTTGAGGCCAAACTCTAAACAATGAGTCATCCATTAATGGCGCTTCCATTCCAGCTACAATCAGGACCAGAGAATATCAAGGCCATGCAGTGGGAGTCGGGGTGAGGAAGGGCTGCCTGGTCTAAGCCCCTAGAGTTAGAAGAAACAGCCAAATTAATCCCCTCACCCTCATTCTAGACATGCATTATCCTCCACTGTCATAAACTTGGCTGTGGTGAAGATTTACAGCTGCCTAGAGTTCTCTCTCGCATGACTTTCCTTCCTAATTGTCTGTATGGCCAAGACCTTGACCAGCGCTTTTCTCATTTGAAGAGTCCGAGATCTACAGATTGATTGCCAACGCCAGCTAATAATAATACAAACTCTTCACCCTTGGTTTACTGCGGGAAGACAAGACTGCACTCCTGATGGCGGATTTGCTGGAAAGCCAAAGTAATTAAATGATTTTCCACTGAATTAAGATCTTTGTCGAAGAGCATATGCTGAACTGAAGTAAAGCAACCTGGGATTAAAATGGAATTCACTGCCAATAGGCTGCCAAAGTCATACAAAGAGATTCCTTAAGTAGAGATAGTCACACAAGGATTCGTTTACATGCACATTATTTAACTGATAATCTGTTTTCAATCTTCAGAACAGAAAAGAAATACCAAAAAGCTTTGCAGAGTGAATTCTCAGACTGTATAATGTATGCTTACACTGTAAAAAGTATATTTCAATAGTAGGTGAAGTAATGTCTACTGTCTACTTTCATGGATTTTAACAACTTGAAGCTACATCTCTGTCCCTTAACCTGCTATTCTTAGTTCAGTAAAAGTGCATCAGTTAGGTTCCCCTCCATATTGTGCATCTGAATGTAAATCTAATCAAGACAAAATTATATTTTGTGATCAAATTAAGTAATTATTTGCCTGAATTAATGCAAACTGTTGATTTGCAAGCAGTCAGGTTATTAAGTATGTCTGACTTAAAGCAAGTGTGTTCATCTAACTTGTTACCTTGATTTGAAAAAAAAAAACTTAAAGAGACAGTTCATCTCAAAATCCAAACTACATTAAATACTATTTAATCATCTAGATTCTTTTGGGTGCAAGTTACAGAGTTTTGGAGATATCGGCCTTTTCACCAGTATAAGTCAAAAAATCATGATTTGGTTACTCAGATTACCTTGTTATGAGCAGATTTGTGCAGGGACTATTTTCTTTCTACAGTAGAATCTAAAAGAACCACTTTCGTTCTAATAAAACAGGTGTTTAGTTCATTTAATCCCATTATATTGGAAGGAAGGCAGACATCTCCATGCCCAATATTTCACACCAAATACATCTAGATGGATAAACAGCACAACAGGCCAGGGGAAAATATGTATTTTTGATTTGGGGGTGAACTTTCCCTTTAATTTATCTGCATGTTACTAAATGAAGTATTTTTTAAGTTGGTCCAACAGTTGTCTATTTTTCAGTGTTGGCTGAAGAATATACCCTTCATTGAAAGATAGCTAATGCTATATATTGTATTAGAATAATTTCAGTGTTTGTTGCTTTGATGTTTTCTTCACTGATGGTAATGTTGTTTTTGCTGCTGCTTCTCCTCCAGCACATACAGTCCATCACATCACGGAAAAGCCCTGCGCCTGTGCCAATTCAGTTAGTGGGAAGCAGCAGCGGATATGAGCCAAGGTCATGAACTGGAGGACATCAGCCCTTCTGATAACGCCCGGCTGTTGTGTGTCCTTGGCCAAGTCCTGTGCAACCGCAGAGGCTGGGATACGGCACAATGTCTGCTAATATTGTCATGGTTGAAACACCACGTCCATAACAAGAACATTTATGACCAAAGAATAAAGGGAACAAGAAAGGCAATCAAAAAAAAAAAAAAAAAAAAGCTTAGGACCTTATTTTTTCACAAAGACAGCCCAGTTTTGCAAAGAGTCATTAGGTAGAAAGACTGCAGACACTGCCATTGCTTCTTGGAATGGATTTTATTTCCTCCTTTTTATTCTGAATGGTTCACTGAAATTTCATTTTGGCTCAGAAATAATGGAAAGTGGGTGAGAGCTGGAATTGTAGAGGGAGAGGAGGGACATTGGATTCTCGAGTGGCAGGTGATTTAAGTCTCAGGCTCACCTCTCATGTTCTCACTTCAGTGCAGATAAGGTGCATCGAGAGGTTTAGTATGTGGAAGATTTGAATTATAACAATATTAAAGGGATAGTTCCGATTATTTGAAGTGGAGTGTATGAGGTATTTATTCATTGTTTGTCTTTTATTGGTTGGTTGGTTCTGCAACTCTAAAAAACAACAGACAACTGAATGAGGGTAAAAAACAAACCATACAACATTAGAAAATTTACATTTTCTGAAAGTTGTTTCCATGATCTGTAACTTGTACAAACTCTTAAAGGGATATATATATATATATTTTTTTTAAGTGGGGTTAGGGTATGAGGTACCGAAGCCGGCATTATATAAACCAAATACTGCTCTCTCTGATTCCACCAGACTCCTTTGGCAAAAACAAAAGTTTTACCTTGCATCACATAGGAGTTCCTTGTCTACTGCTGCCTTGATTGGTTTTCAATATCTTATGATATTGTTGGCAACATAAACAAACAAACCAACTGATCAACAACTCTTGTATTCGGCAAAGTGAAATGACTGTTTTTGCTGAAGAAGGTGGCTTTTCAGAGAGCAACATTTGACCAAAAAAAGTGGTGAAAATATCCTAAATATAGTGTACACCTCAACTGATATTGATTTTTTTTTTCTTTAGGTGGGCCTTTTTTTTTGTTGACCCGGTCCACAACAGTACATTGTGTAGCTTCCTTCACCGGTACTCCTGCCACTTGAATAAGCACCTCATACAACCTCACCAGAAAAAGATCACAAACTATCTATATAAAAGTTTGTACAAGTTTTTACACATCATGAAAACAAATCTCAGAAAATGTTTTTTTTTTAATGGTGTATGGTTTCACTTTTTACCCCAATTTGGTCATCCAGTATACTTGCGAAATATAATGACTTCACTGGATTTCATATTTTAATAAATGATTGATTACAGCAGATAATTAATAGTCTATGATGGATCATATTTGAGATGTAACCTTCTCAACTTTGTTAACAAAACCCCTCGCTCACTTTATTCAACCCACACTTGACTGGAAGACATATGTAAGCTCAGGTGTCTTAAGCTTGGGGCTTAAAAAGAAAAAGACACCCATTTTTTAATAATGAGACAGCAGCGCACTCTCAATGGCTGATTTGATGCCATTAAGTAATGTTTCCCAGCAAAGAGAAACATTCCCCTCAGGCACGGCGTTCTGCTGCAATTTGGCTGATTAGATGAACGAGGCTGGTATTTATGGGGGGGATTGTGTTTGATCTGCTGGCTTCAATACATGAGGATGGTGGGGAAAAGGGTGGAGATGGAGGTGGAGGGAAGGGTAGAGGGTGGATGAAGGGACACGTGTCTATGTTCGCAAGACAAATACACGAAACAAAAAAAAAAAGTGGAGTGAGAGAGAACAAAGTAGAAAAAAAGGAGGTTGCTGGAGATAAAAGGAGGAAGTAGGGGAGAGGGTGAGAGAATGAAAAAGTCAGGAGACAAAGTGAGACGGGAAGAGAGGGTGAGGACACGGGGTGAGGTAGGTAGGAGAGCACCGGGCTTCGTTCTCATTACAAGTTACTGAGGCACATGACAGCTGTGGCTCCTGTTACTGCTGTAACATGTGTCTGATTACAGAGACGCCACACCCCCATCATCATCATTCACCACTTCTCCAAGTCTGTTTACCTTTCGCTGTTTTCCCAGTCCTTGTCCTCCATTCACCCTGCTTTAAAGGAACAGTTCATATTATTTGAACTGGGGTTGTATGAGGTACTTATTGATAGTCAGTGTGTAACGTACAGTAGATGCTGGTTGGCACATACTACATTACATACGACATTTAGAATAATTCCACTGCTTTACTTTGCCATCAGACAGCTTTTTCTGATGGGAAATCACTGTTATATAAGCCAAATATTGCTTTTTCCAAACCAACCAAACTCCACTAGACAAAACAGCCATTTTTCCTGGCAGAACATTGCTGGGAATTACTTGTGTACCACTGTCTCAATCTGTTGCTTGTGTTAATGTGCGACTTCAGTGAATCCAAACTATCCTTTTCAGACATCGAAGTCATACAATAACACAAACTAACCAGCAGACAGAGGCATTGATAGACCTGCAAGTCCTGTGTTCTGTCAGTAAAATGAATGATTTTGCCTAATGGAGATAGCTGGCTTATATAACAGTGGTTTTCCGTCAAAAAATGCTGTCTGACAGCAAAGTAAAGTGGTGAAAATATTCTAAATATAGTGTACACTTAACCCGACACTGCTTTGATGTTTTAGGTTGACCTTTTTTTAAAGCTACTACAAGGAATTTCAGAGGGTCCTGTGGACAAAAGCTGTCCTGTTTCCTCCATAATAACCACAAAATATAACACCAAAACAAAACCATCTAAAAAAAAATATCCCCTCCTGCTTCTCTTTAACTAGCCATCGCAGTACTCACTGTAAGTTCGGGTAGAAAAATCTAAACACAGGCTCATTTCATCTGATTTCAACCGTCACGAATAAATACAAAGAAATAGCCTTCTCTTGGACGGTCTCATTAACTTGTGTAGGTCATGTAGAGGCTTCAATATTAAACTGAGACTATTTCAAAAGCAGTTCCGTCTCAAACTATGGGTGACTATGGATAAGTACCTCATAAACTCCAGTGCAAATAATCTGAACTATCCCTTTTACTTCCTCCCTCTGTCTGCCCCCCCTTCTGTCTCACCTCAATTTCCCCCTTTTTTCTCTCATTTCTATTCTGTTTTAGCAGGCTGGGATCCAGGATATCGATATGATGTTATGATTCATTACTCATCGGACATCTTTGCTTTTTTTTTTCCATCTCTCCTTTCCTGCGGATGGGACGTATTTCCATACCTCCTGCTCTCTCAGACCGCTGCCTCTGGTGGTCTCGTCAGTGTGTGTCAGCCCTGCGCGACCACCTCCCTGCTCAAAACCGGGCCAAGTAAAACCACAACCTTTTTATCACAGACCCATACTGCGCTTTGCACCCCTAACCCCTCTAGACAACTTTTTTTTTTCTACCTTCGCAGCAGCATAAAACAGCACGCCGTTAAAAAGCCAGACATTTGATAAACAACATGCTTCTAATATGGCCCCCCTAGCCATTTATAATGTATAAATAAGTTGGAAAACACCATTAATTAAACACAGGAGTTTACAGCAGCGGCCCATCTCTGCTGCTGGCTAATAGTTTAAGGGAAGGAGGCTGTTAAAACAGTGCCACCAACAGAGAAGACACAAAGAGAGCCCACACAGGCTGTAGGTTGTCTCCGTCTGCCCCAAGGACAGTGAAGCCTGTCACTGAGCGGGAGTGTTTACATGCATTCCAGTCCGGGTTGCATCCATTTCACTGTAGGAGCAACGCTGTAAAAACCTAACAGTGGAAATAAACACATGACCAAGTAGTAGGCTGCCTTACTACAGTGTGTGCCAAGTACAATATAGGATGGAATAATGGATCACCTCGAGTGTTCAAATACAATAAGCCATAAGCCACGAACCCAGATTCATATTTCACTCCTTTCTGTGCACAGAGTCCTTCACTGTCCTCACGGTCGTCCTTGAGCCAACAGTCAGTGTTACTAGGAAAAATAAAATTACTCATTAAATCGCTCAAGCAGTGTTTCTATGAGCGTATTTTTATGTGCATTTGCAAATACTGCATTCAAAAACATAATAATGTTCCACTTGAGGTGTTTTTTAGCTTTTTCAAAAAAAAAAAAATTCTGCACTTGATAGACACTTTTTGTGATCAAGTTCTGATTTGTAACTCGCATGACTGATCAGCTGTGTCTGCTCCAGTCTCATCATCGCTCCACGGCTTTTTACATCCCCGATCTCTCCACACAGCCCCTTTCTCGCATTAATTCAGCAAACTAACAGAAATGTCGTATTTCCATCGTGTTTCCTACATTGCTTTTCACTTGGAAGTTCGACTGGTGCACTTTTAATTAGATCATCTTGTCACACCCTCTTCTTGCCCGATGTCTTGTCTTTCACCAATTAATTTAAAATTATCAATATATTTGGATGCAACACTGGCTACTGAAAAATCCCAGCCTCAGTAAAGCCAAGGGGCTAACACACCTAATTCCTGAATATGGGCTTACTAGTGGCTAACTAGCCTGCTAAGAATTAGGACAGTAAACTTTTATTAAAAATTTAAATTTTAATGATCTGTTAGAATTCAAAATACACAGAGTATAAGAACAATGGGCCGTGTCTTGCACTCCAGTAAGGGTCATTCATAAAACGTGCTCTCAGTCTCATCCATAGCCAGTTTTCCGCTGCGTGATATGGCTCAACTTGACTCACTTTTTTTTGGTTTTCCATTGTGGAAACTACCTGTCACTTGGTATTTTATTTGGTATCACCTCAATCATGGTTCCAAGCGAGCCGAGCCGATACAAAAACACCGCAGACCACTGATTATTCAAGCAACGTGTGATGTCCTGCAGCAACCCGGACTTTTTAACTAGCCAAGCTGCCATCAACAGCCAGTTTTTTTTAATTCACTCACAATCCACAAAACTATGATGTGGTTTATTGATGAAGAGCAGAAATATCATGAACACCAGCACTTCATATTCTCTGTTATGAGTACAAAAAGCAAGTAGAGTCGAGTTGAGCTGTATCATGCGATGGAAATGCAGCTGATCTCACTCTCACAATAAGTAGAAGTTGATGCAAAATGATAGAAAGCATCAAACATTGATCAGTTTATCATGATGGCAAATAATCTGAGAAGTAACACACACAAGCAATTTGGATTTGACAATGAAGATTAAAACAAATCATGGATAAAAGTGAGGCTAGTTGCTTGCTTTTAAAAATGCAGTATAGTGACAGTCCCACAGCAACTCATACAAAACCACCAGCCAGCCTTTTATTTTACTTCACACCGCCCATATCACTGATCAAATCAGTGATATGGGCGGTGTTTCAGATGGCTAAACTGTTGGCTCGTCACTCAAGAGACACAGTGGAGGCGCTGCGACTACACAAAGTCGATAACGTAGTCTAAGATTGGGCAAAGCGGGTCATGTTAAAATTAAATTGAACAGCGTACGTGTCTGTTCTCATTCGCTCAAACTTGGTAAGTAAGACCACCTCCCCAAAACTCCAGCCCCAACGCTGAGAAACAAACTTGAATCCACCTTCCTAATCAATTCCTGCAAGACAGCTCACAAAATCTTCAAGTGATGGGATTAGTAGTAATGTAATTACTGAATTTTGAACTATAATCCCTTACACATTGCATCTACCAACACCACTGCCATGTCTCTCTCCTGCTTTCTCTCTCTTTCTCTCTCTCTCTCTCTCTCTCTCTCACACACACACACACACGCGCCTGTGAAACCAAATCTGCAGCGCAGCTCATATGGTTTGCAGGTTTGTCAGATTGTTAAGAGACATAACACTTATCTCTTCTCCACATCTGAGGCTTGGTTAGCAGCGAGTGCCTGCTCATCTCCAAAATAGCCTCCAACAGGGCCGGGGTTAGAGGAGAAAGGATACCAGCCCGGCCACAACTAATCATCGTGTGATGAATCATTTGAGCTGAATCCCTTAGCTGTGGCTAAAAGATCACAGATTGCAGCTCTTGTCTCTCAGGGCCCCTGAATCTTCTTGATTTACTGTATACGGACTGTGAGCACAGGCTTTCTGATCTACTGTGCTGCGATTCCGAATCCATATGTGCAACTGAAGGTGGTGTTGAGATGGACAAAAGCAGATTTTTTTTTTTTTTTTTTTAAATGCAACTCTTCAGAAGCAAAAATAGAGAAACATAAAAAGAGAAATATATAATGTGACAATGAGCTTTTAAGTGGTTGCTGCATCATCAGCCCCAAATCTGTCTTTCAGCGAGTCTTTGAAGCAGAGACACAAACAGTAAGAGTAGGTCATGAATTAAACAGGAAGAGGGAAGTTTCAGCATGCAGGAATTTTCCATTTGTCTTCTTAATTTTCTTTTCTTGACATAAACATCTGGTCTAATTGGTGAGCCTTGAGTTAAAGTTCCAGTGCGGGAGATTTCTTGGGATGTATTTGCAGAATATGGAAGAAATTAAATATAATATTAATGCGTTTTCAAAAGTGTATAAACACCTGAAAGAATCATTGCGCCATTTATTTCTACATAAAGTATAGATCCTCTTCTATAGAGGTAACCATGTTTCTACAGTAGCCCAGAACAGACAGTATAGTCAACCAAAGAAAATTTTGATTCGCTGGTAACATGATCCATCATTGAACTTGTACTGTTACCGCCTGGCGCTCATTGAGAAAGCAGTCCAGAGGAGTAAAATCCATGCACATGTTGTTATCAAAAATAAACTTTTTATCCACTCAGCTCTTTTATCCTCTGACGCTTGGGGCAGAGATGGTGATTTGTGCCAGTACTCTGACATGGTGCCAATTAGTTTGGAGCCAGTAAATTTCCTGTAACTCAAAAATGAAAAGCATCAGGTCTGCATAGGTCCAGGCCCGGACGATAATGAATTAAGCAGCACTTTTCTCAAACAAGGGCATTACAATCAACCAATCAACAAACTTGACATCAAGGTGTTAGGCATTAACAAACCAAACACTGGTTCGCTGGCTTTTTGCATTTTGTGTGAGTTCCATGGTTACTGTAGAGACTCCAAAGAAGAAAGTGAGACGAGGTGTTTGCAGTCTGCAAGCTCAATGCTACATGCCACTAAATCCATACGCACTGATCCTTTAAGTGCACGTTACTGCGCACCACCAAAAAGGACTACTTTGAGAGATTTCTACAAAGACTGATCTAATGCAGGTGGGTATTTTTGTATGTAGAGATGCAGCAATCAATCACAGTTTTTCAAAATATCGAGGTAATATCTGTGTGCTACAGTGCTCGCCTTTCCAGGAGCTCTCTCCCACATCAGACACTAGCTTTCACAGAAGATGGCAGAAAACACAACCCATGTAATTTACTTTTCTCTGTTAATGATTCAGGGACACAGCGACGCATGTACGCCCAGCAATTAATTCATAAACCGGCTAATGCAGTGGGACAAGGTAAATAGCGGCTGGAGACGTGCTTACGCAAAGCCGGTGTCATGAGCAGCTCTGGTAACAGACCGGCCTTTGCTGCCGTAGCTCCGGTCCACGCCAGCTGCGAGACAGTAGCGTTGACAGAACTGAAACCTACGAACCACTAAGTGGTAAGGTGATGCTGGGCCGCTGGCTGAAATGGAAACTGTGTGCAGGGTAAACATTTACACAGGCTTGATGAGACCTCGAGCATCCGGCACACCGCCTGAGCCATATATTCCAATCACATGCTCCACGCCTGCATGCTCCCCCATGCTGTGTGCTGACACTCACTTTGGCTCAGCGTACCCCATTTATTTAACTGCAAATGGAGCAAAACAGTTGAATTGTAGCTTTGGCCACACTTTGGCTGAGACAAACCCCATAGTAAAACTAAATCTGTTGATTGCCTAAAGAGAAGAATGAAATGGGCAGGAGTGAGAGGGATGGAGGAATACTTTCCAAATTCTACAAATGAGCGCCTCTGCACATGAACGAAGGTTAAATTGTGGTAATTGTTTAATTGCATGAAGGAGGGAAGCTTGAGGCCAGCTGGCAGCCACTGACAGACAGATGTTGTAATGGCAGGTGGGAGATTGACGAAAACTGCATTTGCAGCAACATGTAGGCCTATTTATTTCCCAGCCTCAAGCTTTTGGAAAGATTAATTAGATAGATTGTCTTCTCATAATCTAGGTCAGAGTTGTCAGTTTATTTTAGGTTGTGGGTTAACCCTTCGTGGTGAGGGAACAGAAAAAGAAACAGAGAAAAAGAGGCATTCTGCTTGTGAAGATTCTTGCCTCAAACTTTTCTGGCTGCTGAATGGAAAGATAGTTTAGATCTACAACACCAATTAAAAAATTACGATGTTGTGTAGATAAAAACAGACTGCAGTGATTTGTAAATCATTTTCAACTTGTATTCAATTAAATGAAAGACAAAGACAAGATATTTAATGCTCAAACAGAGACTATTTAACACTCATTCTGTATTAGATGCCTACAACAAATTCCAAGAAAGTTGGGATGGGAGCAAATAGAGACTGGAAAAGTTGCACACAGATTTGGAACATTAAAAAAGTAAACAGATTAATTGGTAAAGGTGATAGTATCATGATTGGGTGTTAAAGGGCCACCACTATTTGCCAATGCAATTTTTGCAAGAACTGCAAGAATTTAGGGATTTCTCCATCTACAATCCATAATATCATTAAAAGATTCAGAGAATCCTGAAAAATACAGCCAAAAACCAACACTGAATGCCCGTGACCTTTGACCCCCTTGGGCAGCACTGTATTAAAAACCCACATGATTGTATAAAGGATGCTACGTGGGCCTGGGAACACTTTGGAAAACAGCTGACAGTAAACACGGTTTACCGCTGCTTCTGCAAATAAAAGTTGAGCCTCTACCATGCAAAGCAAAAGCTGTATATATCGAGAAAATCCAGAAACGCTGCTGATTTCTCTGAGCCCGGGCTCATCTGAGATGACACAAGGTGGTAAAGTGTGATATGGCCTGATGAGTCCACAGTTTTCAGAAATCATGTCCATTGAAACCTCTGGGCCCAACAGGAAGAGGGCTATCCAGATGTTACAAGTGCTAACTTCAAAAAACAGAATCTGCCATGGTATGGAGGTGTGTTTGTGCCCATGGCATCATGGCTAAGTGTCCATGAAGGCACCATTAATATGGAAAGTTACATACAGGTGCTGCCATCCAGACAACATCGTTTTCAGAGATGTACCTGCTTAATTCAGCAAGACAATGCCAGCGTGGCTTCGTAGTAAAAGAGTTCAGGTACTAGACTGACCTGCCTGCAGTCCAGACCTGTCTCTGATTGAAAATGTGTGGCGCATTTTGAAGCGCAAAATACAACAGACAAAAGAGACCCTGGACTGTTGAGCAACAGAAGTCGAATATTAAGCAAGAATGGGAAAGAATTTCACCTTAAAAACAAACTGAGGGCACTAAGTGTTGTGAAAGAAAAGGTGATGTAACAGAGATAAACATGCCATCAAATTCAGAATGAGTGTATATTTACAAAAAACAATGAAGTTCATCAGTTTGAACATTAAATCTCTTGTCTTTGTACTGTGCACAACATCCCAACTTTTCTTTGGCTGTAACTGAAAAAGTTTTAATATCAATTTATGGCTTTATTTCCCCAGAATCAAAGGAAGCGACTTGATGCGAAGGTTGTGTCTCATTTGTTGCTTTTCAACACAAAATGTGGGCTGCGCCCTTCATGTGGATTCCCGGCGTCATGTTCTGAGCTCCCAAAACACAGAGACCAAACCACATTAGTCAATTTAATCAGGGAGACAGAAAATTGGACAGCCACTTAACATCTTCCCTCTCTGAAGCAAGACTGCTAAACACATAATCTTTGTGTTTAAAAAAGCGACTCGGTGGCATCAAACTGAATATTACAGCAGACAGATTAGCCCGTTTTTACTAAAGCAAAGGAAAATATTACAGACTTGCAAGAGACTCAAAATATTACACCATTTTCTTGGGGCTTTGAATTCTCCATCGCTCTCTGATGAAAATATAACTTATCTTTAAGTCTCAAGTGGGTTTGAAAAGCTTCTTCTTTTCCTTTTTTTTTTTTTTTACACAGGCCTCAGTAGCTCATGAAAGTAGACATTAAATCATTTCTCGATATTGGCTGAAAAAAGCCTCCTGTTGAAAATATACTGTACATCAGTGGAGAGAGCATGGGCGACGTCTTTGTTCTGCACAATGAGCTCTCCCAGCATTACTCACTATCTGATGACTGAATACTGGCTCAGGCTTTTGTTGGCAGGAGAGACACTGAAGTCTGGAAGAACTAATCCATCACAGAGCTACAGTACAGGGTACTGTAAAGCGGAATCTTATACAGGAAGGGACGGATCACTGAGGTGTTGTACAGGAGCCACGTGAGGTTCCCCCATAACTGTCATGCAAAGCTTGAGTGGATGAGTGCATCAGGGGAAATGAGTTAAGTGGATCAGTGCTGGAGTGTCCATGTGAATGTCCACGTCTGGGGGGGGATATCCAATTTCTTTGTGCATTTGTGCATGAAATCGTATAGTGGCAGACTTTGTGATATCAGCAAATATTATTATTATTATAGTATGATGGGTCAAAGGATCACTATATCGTATGTACTTACTGTAACCCCAAACATGGTATTATCCTAGACGAGACCTAACAGAACCATAACTGTTTCACAACATTAACCACGCGTTAAAAAGGCTTTCTGGTAGCGTCTCATACAGATGATAAATGGTACCTTGAGATGCAGAGGGGCAGTGACAAAACACTGATACGCGACAAGTCGGGATGAGAACAGGTCGCCCATACGGTCGTTTTTCAGGTAAGGCCGGGCTGAAATGTTAACATGCAATGTTCAATCCACAGTGAAAAATTCACACATTTAAAATAAAGCGCTGCAAGATTGTGCTATCCATTTTTAGCAGAAAATCAAATATTCTCCCTGGAATTTTCTATCTGGCCTCTATTGTTTATGTGTTTGCAGTCTGCCTGAAAGCTCAAGCTTCCCTCTGCAGGTCTGGGTGGACGGGGCCAGATTTACAGCACAGGTCTGTGATGAGGAGGCCGAGGTATAAAAGGTATTAAACCTGGTCAGCAGCACAGAGAGATGGTGGTGGAGGAGGGGCGGGGGGGTGGTTGGGGGGCAATCTGATACGGGCCTTCCTCTAATCAGCCGGAGGCTCCAGATTCCCTCGGGCAAACAGGATGCAGAAAATCCTAGAAATCACTCCCCGTACACTCAGGAAAAGAAAGAGAGAAAGAGTAAGAGAGACGGAAAGGAGGTGGGGGTGGTTAGACAGCCAAGGGGCATCTAAATAAACACAAACCAGATGCAGAACATGTAGAACACGTGTGTGAACATGAAACAGGAGTGTGTGGATAAGTGCTTTTAGTAATATGTTTACCGCGCACGGGGCTGACAGGTCTGACGATACAGGCTGTGTGTGGACGTGCTTGCACTTTCTTCTTGGTGAGGACCAATTTGACTTTGAGACGCAGGGTGAGGACATTTATGGAAAGCGAGGAGATTTTGTTTGGGTCCTGTTTGAGGGTTAAGAGCTGGTTTTATGGTTCAGGTTAGAGTTACGTTGAGGCTCAGCTCAGAGTAAACAAAACTGAATCCCTTCATGTCTTCAAAAATCACTTGAAGAAACGAGCTCTTCTGCGGGTACTTACTGACCTAAAATATGCTCTGTCTCTCTCTCAGTCCATCTCTACCTCTATCTCAGAGGCACTTGGCACTTATGTTAGCTCATGCATCTGAAAGCCTTGTGTCTCTTGTGTCAGGTGCAACGTGGAATTGAGTGTTAAGGCACTTACTCTCGAAGGCTTCTCTCTGATCTCCTGCGGCTTAGACTATACCCCAGTTGTACGTCTGCCAAGTAAATAAATGTAATGTTTGTGGCATGCAGTTATGATGGTTATAAGGGACGGGGAATATATTACATCAATGAGGGTGCTTACAAACGTGTGTGTGTGTGTGTGTGTGTGTGTGTGTGTGTGTTTTACCTTGTAGAGACGAATACTAAACTAAAACAAAAACCAAGGGCATAAAAGAGAATAAAGTGAAATCAGGTCTTTGTGTTCAAAATATATTTTTTTTTATCAAAGATAAAGAGAAAATTAATATGACACAGCTCCCATCTTCACAAATAACTATTTTTAAGATAAGATAACTTTAAATTGTCTGTCATAAAGTAACAGAAAATCTCCGCTGACAAGGCTCAACAACGCACATGTGACCTTGATCCTATCGACTAGTGTATTCTGGGTTGTTTTATCCCATCATCCCATTCTTTCATGACTTTGTCAGTCAGTTTCAATAAATGCCATTGTTTTCTTTTTAATTAGCGGTCTTTAAAAAAAAGTCACAACAAAATACTTTTTGGAGTTCTAGGGGACCCCAATTCTGTAGTTTTAAAAGGTGGCATTTGTGTTTGCCATAAGGCTGGACGATCAAACGTTAAATTACCTTTTCCACTATGGTGGAATGTCTATCCATCCATCCTAATCTAATTTAGCACTATATGAATTGACTTTCATATAGAAATAACACATTAACATAACATACAATACAATAAATAATACTTATAAACACAGCATTGCTCCTTTAAAGAATAGAGCAGGGCATAAATGTGTGATGTTGTGCACGTGGCGGAGCAGAAACTTAAACTTAGCAGTAAGTCTGGCAGTAGATGTACAGTACAGGAACTGTCAGTTAATAAATGCTGCAGCTTCTCAAAACCAAGAGAGGTTTTATTTGTTATTTCCCAACAGCTAGAAAAGTGAAGGCCCCAAAGTAAGCTGAACAGGAAAGGCTAACGTTAAGCTAATGCTAATGCTAGCTTTGTACCTTTGTACCTGTAGCGTGATAATTCAGCCTTGAACTGCAGCATCTTGTCTAGGGACATAGAAAAATAAATTCACAATGATAAATCCAACACTCAAGTTTCTTATATTGTTATTTATCCATTTTTGTGTGAAGTGTTGTTTCCGTTAGCATCTTGTTTTCTGCCCACTTGCAATACCATGATGCCTTGGCTTGAGTGTCGACCAGTCACAGGCTGTGTCAAACGCATTGCACAGATGGACTCCTTGACACCAAAATAAAATTTGCAAAGGGCTGATTCTCTGTGACTTTTTAAACTTAAATAATAATACATTTTATTTGCTTTTTCAGACACAAATCAGCAAAAGAGACTATAAATGCTGTGAGACTCTGTTAATCCTTCCATAGTTTTCTGAGTTTTTCCAGCGTGGGACAAAAGATTTTTTTTTTTTTGCGAATGCAAAGTTTAAGCCTAATCCTGCGTAGCCTTTGATATGTGATTGAGAAAATGTTTGCTGAGTGATCTACTGCAGAAATGGAGGCCACCGAGGTTACTGCTCCTCACTGCTGCTGCTGCTTCGGTCCTTGTTGTGGTTCCTGACACCGGACCAGAGGAGATCTGAGCCCGGCTGACGGAGCAAGAGAGGCAGACAGATAGGCGGAGACCTCTCTTCTTTCTTGAGCCGTTTCTCTTAGCCTCCTGATAATGATGTCACTGGTAAAGTAATAGCTACCGAGCAGCTAAAGACAAATCTCCTGATGAGTGCTGTGACGACTGAGCTGCCATTACAGAGGTACTTTGAACGGAGGGCGCGGTGTGTATGTTTTGCGGCACATGTTTTCTACCAACCAGCGAGCCAAGCAACCAGCCGGCCCCACCCTTCACCCCTCCTGAGAGGCCCGTGGTAATGGCCCTCAAAAGTGTTTGAAATAGTTGGAAGGATGACACACGCAAGGAAAAGAATGGCAGAGCCAAAGTAGCATGAAATAAACTGGCCTCGAGGAGAGACAGAGACCAGAGAGCAATTTGTTTCCCCTTCTGCGAATTACAGGCCGGAGCCAGCCACTGTCTCTAAATGGGAACCAGCTCGGTTCTGCCCAGACACCACTATACGGGCACAGTAAGTGATTTGAGTAGAGCAAAACGCCAGCCAAAACCCCACGTCTCCTCTGGGCTACGAAGCCTGCCTGAAAATTCTTGGGTGTTCCTTTTAAAACAATCTCTGAAAAGACTTATATAAGCGTACAGTGGAAATAGCTAATACGGTGTCAGACCTCTGAGGCGTCTGTTTTGTTTTATCAGTATCATATTTGTGTAACCAGCCACGTGTCATCCTCGGCTACTCTTGCACTGTCAGGCAAGAGATTCAGCCACATTATCCACAAGATTTGTCCAGATTTTCATTTAGTTTCCTTTGATTCTTTTTCTTCTTGTAGTATGATTACACTTAAAGAAAATCACACAGGAATTTAGTGTAATCAACTAATCTTTTCTCATTAACCTAACATAATTATACTAGTTTCATTTGTTCAACTTTCTATTGATTCTTTATCAATGAGTGCAACTTTAACAGACATTTTCAAGGGGTGGAAGTAACTAATTACAAATACTCAAGTTACTCTTATGTACTTGGACTTTTATGATTTTGAAGTCTGTAATTTTACTTGTACTTAAGTATACATTACATTATAATCTGCTCAGTTACTTTTACAATCATAATTTAGTACTGATACACACACACACACACAGATTCACAAGTTGAGAACAACACATGCCTGGTTAATATTAAAACAGCTGCCAGCTATGTGTCATCAGGGCAGAGCTGCACTGTGACAAAATAAAGATGGAAATCTTGTGGATGTGAAATCATCCAGAGACAGAATTTATTTATCTACACAATTTAATGCAGCAGGAGCCAGTAGAAACTTCCTCAGTCATGTTTAATCAAAATATTAGGAAGAAAAGTATCAAAGGAAACTAAAGGAAAATCTGGACAAAGCTTTTGTGTGTGTGTGCAAATGTGCAGTATGTCAGAGAGGACATGTGGCTGGTTATACAAATATGATACGGATATAAAGTTAGATGTTGACAAAATGCCTTGACTTTGAAGAGAACAGAAGAAAAAGTGGAACATCTCAGTAAATTGTCAAGCAGTGATAATGAAGATGATATTCTGAATACAACATTGAAATTTATTTCATTAATTTAATTTGAATTGATTGCAGCAAGAGTGATTTTCAAACTGGGATCAGGGGATCAACAGGGGTCCTTGAGTGTTTGTAGAGGTCCCCAGCAAAAGGATAAATAGAATATTTTAACTTGTATCACATTTTACGTAATAATAATAATAATAATAATAATAATGATAATATAAGAAAAACTTTATTTATGTAGCACCTTTAAAAACTGACTTTACAAAGTGCTTTGACAGAAAAAGCAAAAGAGCAGGATACTCAGGAGGCAAAATAATAACAGAGGGCCAAACAGGAGCAAGAAAAAAAAATCAAGGTTAAATCGAAGTAAAACCATGACATAAGCAAAAGACACTAAAACATAGTAAAACAATACAAAACAGTAAAAGAGATAAGAACAGTAAAACAAGAAAAACAATAATCATCAATGAAAATAGAGGGAGGAGATTACAGAAACATAACATGATGTTATCTAATCAATATAAATAAAAAAAAGAGTGAATTCAGACAACATCATGTAATGTCAATGTAAATAAGTACAAATTAAAGAATAAAATAAACATACTAAAAAGAGATAATGACATCACATAAAATGAAGTCTATAAAAATGGGTTTCAAGAAGGGATTTAAAAGATGTCACTGATCCTGCAGCCTTATCTCCTCGGGCAGCTCGTTCCAAACTCGAGGAGCCCTGATGGAAAAAGTGAAGTCACCTTTAGATTTAAGCCTCGACTGTGGAACAGCCAGCAGGACCCCGCCTGAAGATCTGTGGCTGTGTACTGCCTCATAAGGCTTTAAAAGTGATCACCAAAATCTTAAAATCAATTCTAAAATGCACAGGAAGCCAGTGGTGGGGAAGCCAGGATTTGTTTTTATCATTGATTGACTATTAAGACTTTATTACTGTATCTTCGAACCTAAAAATAATATGCATCTATTGTGCAGATCTTTGAAATGAAAAAGTTGGGGATCCCTCAAGTGACATGCACTCCAAAGATGAAGGTATTAAAATTCTCAAGTGAATCAAGTTAGAACAAATATGTCTGTACAAGTGGTTCTTATATGAGCCGATTGTTCTAAACACAGCTTTTAAAAAGAACTGCTGTACTGCACCTGTGATAATACAGGGTATCCTGGAAAAAAAAAATCTTCAGAACATGGCCCAAAGTCTTTCCCCATGTAGTTCGGCCTTTAAGGATATGACCGTCCACTTTTATCATGTAAACCTGGTTCAGCTGTTTTGACCCCAAAAACCATTAATATCATTTTAGGTTGCAAAGTCAAGTTCCCTACCCCCCCGACATGGACTTTCAGTCTGTCTCGGAGCCATTTCCATGAAATTTTAATTCATGCAGTGATGGCAAATGTGATGACGGCCCACATCTCGTCTCTTGAGGTTAAAAACCTCACTGCATAAAAGGAGCATTAATGTTGTGCCCCTGTGAGGTTATTACATGTAAGACGCTGTTTTCTATCTTTTCCCACATGCATGACGAAACGTGTTTGCTGTGGCTATTGGCAGATGGGTATTAGATGAGTCACTGGCTGGACGGACCAACTCAACTCCAGTTCTGCTGAGTGAGCAGATCAGTCCACATATTTATTACAGCATACACACATAAATAAAGCATGTGCATAATTAAGTTCTGTCTGATCAAGCACATACCAGCCTGCCATGGGTGCTGAAGTCTACGCAAAGTGTCCTGTGGAGTAAAAAAAAAAAAAAAAACAGTATGTAGTGTCTGGTCACTGATGTCAACAAGCGCAAACCGCTGCATGAAATTAAAGATATTAAAACCGTTCCCGCGAGTCTTTTCTTTCAACTGTATGGGTGTTTTTCTGCGCGAGGCAGGGCCAACGTTTCTACTTTAGGCTGTGCCATGTATGATTTCAACCGATCACAGCCAGTTGGTTGGGTTTTCCGCTCGCATCTTGTGCCCCTGTGGCCACTTAGCTCATCTTGTCCTCTGGAAAGAGATACTTATTCAAATGGATTAATCACCAGAGGGGTCCACTTTGAAGAAGAGCACAGAGACGAAATGAAGGGGTAGAAAGACGGTTGGAGGAGAGTGGATGTGAGGGGATAAGATGCTATGTCGTAGCCAAGGCAGCAGGGAGGATTTCAATAGCAGGCTGTTGGCACGACTACGTGGCTTAAGATTCCTGGCATTGCCTGCATGTCTTCAGGGGGCCGTCTTTGCGTGCCCACCATATTAAGGTGGGCCAAGACCCCTCAGAATTCAGCCCATATGCTCCCCCTCTCCCTACCCAGCAGCACCCTGCGCCTCAGCCAAAGCACACAATCTGTCCCGATTACCAGCCTCCCCCCCACCTTCGTCTTTGATACTGGCCTCATCTAAAATATGCATGTGTCTGCTTGTCTGTGCACTATAATAACTCAGCTGCACTACAAACCACACAGACCCCACCTGTCTTTACCTCCGCCATCCCTGATCTTTGACAAATTATGCCAAACGTGTCCAGCAGCTTGGATGCTAATCAACAAAGTCACCTTGTGTTGCCGCATTTTGAGGATACTGTAAGGCAAAAATAAATGCCAAATTTTAATAATTAAAAAAAATCACTTATAAAACTAGGTCTCAAAATTATGAAAAGAGTTTTGTCTGCTCTGAGTCCACTCCACTGTCTCAGTGTCAAACACCACTACAATCTCAAATATGGACCTTCCATCTCGCAGCTTTATTGGACATTTACGGCTCTGACACAACCTGAACGATGTGTCTAGTCCACACAAAAATCCTGAGCACAGCAATCTTGAACTCCACAGTTCAGTACTACACACTGTGTGTTTAGAAGGAAAAACTCCCTTTTCCCTTTACACGATCTTTAAACATTTCAAAAATGGAAAATTTCATCCTAGGGCGGTGCCACATCACTATCTTCCTGGCCGGTCTTCCCTCCATCATTCAGCGGGGGTGTGACATCGGAGCCCTTCACCACGCCAGTCCAAAGCCGGGGCCAGGCAGACCGTAGCTGCAGTTTTCATGCTGCCTACCGTCTATATTGGACATTCTTGGCTTGGTGTGGGGATAGTGCAGCTGCAGATGACCCAGTCCGCAGCGTGCTTCTGATGGCTGTTTATTCAGTCAGAGTGCCCCACTAATGGCTTGCCACATGTAACCAGGACCAGGAGCCAGGCTTGCACTGCGGTGGCCACATGTCTCCAAAATACTGACACGCCGTGTACAGTACAGCCGAGTTTGCTCTCACTTATGAAAACTTGCAGACACACTTGGTTGTTCATTTCATCATCAATTAATCCATTATATTTGAAGTCAACCTGTGAGTCTATAAAATACAGAGATTAGCCGACATTACTCGCCCACCACCTCCGCCATCTTGAGTGTATCATAAATGCTCCATACAACGGCAGAGTCGCAGCACAGAGTGGCAGGAGTCAGATTTCAAACATAACGGAACAACAGTTGCGTAACTACTGAATATAAGGGTACAAAATACCACATTTGCCCAGCTTAACAACTTCCTTCTATCTTAAAACAAATACAGAAACAGATAATTTTATTGGTTGGCCAGATACAGATACAAAAAATGTATTTGTGCAGCTCTATTAAAGATCTAACTTTAAAGATGAAAGTAAAATAATGTTACGTATATTAAGTAACATCAACAAATATATTTTACTTGTAAAACGTTTGGTGTAAATAGTAACGTCAGTTGAACCACTGGAAAATTCCTCACCGGCATCCCGACATTGAAACCATGCTAACATCTTCAAACTGCTAAAGCTATTTCAAAAGCAGTCACATTTAATAACCTCGAGTGGTCAAAATGGCTAATCATTTTCACTTCCAACAATGACACACAAACAAACATGTACCTTGCCTTCAAGTACCAAAGTACGCACACAGATACAAACAAGTCTTTCCTTACTTTCTCCATATGCGGCAATAAATTGGTTTATTGATTATATTTCAAAGAAAAACAGAACAACACTCACCTGAGAAACTCTGGTGACACATTTAATCATAATTAAGTTCTGTTACACTGCAAACAGCCAAACTAATACAAAAGTAAAGTATGACAAATCTACCTCGTCCAACAAACCTAATGCCACTTCTCTGTTCCTGTTGGGGTTGTTGTTTAGCTCTGCAGAACATAGCAACGCAAAGACGTGTTTGTCTTGCTTTGGAGATGATGACGGTGTCATAATAGACTCCCAGGACAACAAACAGCCTCACAAAAGCGAGTTGAAAAGGGCTAATGAGTAACTGCAGGTCAAACATTAGTGAAATATGGGCCAGAGTGGAGGTGGAGTTTTTTTTTTTTTAAGCTTGAACACAGCCACCCGGTCGTGGCTCCTGCCCTGCGCTGTGCCATGTTGAAATACTTCCTTTGCCTTTACATGCTTTCATTAGACCCTGAGTGGTCATTAATCACAGCAGCCCTGTTAGACAAGCCTCTGTGAAACAGAGGGAGAGACTTAATGATGGTTTAAAGCAAGAAGAACGCCACCGTTACAGAGGAGGCAGGCTCATAGGACAGGCTCATATGACAGGCTCACAAATGTGTGCAGACACAGATTAAAGACCTTGTTGTAAGAAGTTTCATGTAGGGAAGAACATGTTTCTACCAAACTACACCCACCAACCATAACACCGTGCAGAAAAGGCATGCATCCACTCATGGATGACAGGTTTGTTCTCAGGATTTCTAGATATAAATAAATAAATCCATTCATCAGCCAATATGAATATGCAGGTTTTAATACCTTTCTTCACCATCTGTGATGTGAAAACATCAGATTTCCACACAGTCATCAAAAGCAAAAGTGTGCATCCATCAGCTTGTTCAGGTATAAAATTCTGCTTTGCACACGCCATGAATTTGGACCAAACCAGAGTTGGCAATCGCTGGAACAGTGGAATAAAGTTTCTGTCGAGTTTGAATGAAGCCGACGATGTTAATATTAGAGTTATGCAAAGGGAGTCGGCTGAGTTTGGCAAGAGCAATAAGTCAGCTGGTTCTGCTTAAACAAAATGTACCTTACTCTTCAAAACAAAAAGGGTTCTCACTGTTGAAATCCTCTCCATAATGTTGTCAAACAATAAAAACAATCTGAGCTTGTTGGGGGCAAAACAAGCACAGTTCAAACAAGTAAGCGGCACCTGTACAGTGCTGCAATAGATTTTTATTAGGGTTATCACAATAACACAAAAACTTTGATTGAATACTCATGTTTTAAAAAATGATACTGCTAAAGTTGCACTCATTTCACCCACTCATCAGTTAACCAGCAGCGGATGCTGTCATGATGATTTTTTTCACTGAAGTCGTATTATAATGCACACTGACTGACAAAGGCAAAAAACAAACAAACAAAAAACGACTGCTTCACTTGACAAATGTCAGTCGACTGAGGGGTCTCTGATTGCTAATCTGAATCTTTTAGGGGCCAGCACTAGTGATTAGTAGTTTTATAGGTGTTGATTTGTCATTATTTGTTTTTTGTTGTTTCATCTCCTTTTGCTTTGGATTTTTAATTGCTTCACATTTTGATGTATTGTTTAAAATAGGGACCCAAATCAATAAATCAATCAACAAATAACAGTTGGTGGGTGTAGTTTGGTAGAAGTAATTTCTACACAAAACTGCTCACAACAAGGTCTGAGTAACTGGGTCATGATTTCTGAAAAGATACACTGCTTTTGAAATTTTCAGATGTATTTTTTTATTTTTATTTATTTATTTATTGAGATTTTACTGCCACAGACTGAGTGAAATCTAGTTCCATTATATCTCCAGATATCTCTACGGCCAATATCCACCAAAACTATCTAGATGGATTAAAGCACTACAGGTAAGATGAGGTGAACTGTCCCTTTAATGTGCTGCAAAAACACACATGCACACACAAATATACACACAGTAAGATGTTGCACTATAGTGCTTTGAACCTTTGCATTATGCAAAGACAGAGTGCAAAGCTTCATCAGTGATGAAATGAAAAAAATGTGTCAGAGGAAAGATCTTAGTATCTGTCACAGACATCTAAACCACCATATTTGATGTGGCAGGTTCAGGTTTCAATCTCCTGGGGAAAAAAGTATTGTTTGAACAAAATTCCAAACTAGAAAACTTCAAAAACATCAGAAAATCCACCCGTTCAATGAGAGATAATCGGTCACGACACAAGTAAGACAACATCTAGTTTCTTTGGCCAGCTGGAGAGACGACCCAGACTTTACAGATCCTGATGGCGAGGCTCATTCTAAAGGCTCAGGGATGATTCCTCCATACATTCAAGCTGTTTGGGGAGAGGAATATCAAATGAGCTCGTCTGTGCATCACCAAAGAAGTCTGTGCTCATGCTGACACACCACGCCATTTCAATTTCAAACACAGCATTGTTCAGTCTGACGTCAGCAGCTCCAAAACTTTTTATGTGCCAAACCTGATGAAGTAGTTTTTTTCTTTAATACTTCACCCTCATTGAACGCATTATTTAATGTTAAATTGTCAATTAAACTTTAATGCTCTGACGGTAGAGAAAGCCACAAATCTTCAGCTCCATCTTTTATTCATCTGGCCTAGTTTGTGAGATACATAAAGACTTGTGGTATGCAGCACCTTGAAGCTGTCCGCTCGTCGCTCCAGACATATTTTTTAACAGTCTGCAGTAATATCTTAATGCCCGCTGATTGGATGACCTCTTTTAAGCTGAGGCACTACATCCCGGTCACCTTGTGTGCATGTGTGTGTCTGTCTGACTGACGTCTCTTTGTATTAAGAGTGCTCGTCTGAAGCGGGACAAAAAGAGCCCAAAACGGTTCCTCCCGAATGGCTGGAGTTCTACTGAGAACCATTTGCACCATTTGATAGGGCTAGATGAAACCCTTGGAATAGGATTCTACAGATGGTTCTAAGTATAACCCTTTATGTTGGATTCTAGGTAGAACCCCTACAAGGGCTCCAGGGGGAACTTCCTACCGGAAACCAAATAAGTGTTCTCCTGTGGGGACAAGCTGAAGAACCCTCTGTGGCTCCAGTTAGAACCTTTAATTATTAGAGTGTTGAGACAAAAGATGGGAGAGAATCCAAAAAAAAAAAAAAAAAAAAAAGCCCACGTTGGGTTTAGGAGTCACACCACATCAATTCAGAGCAGAATCTACTTCAAAGTTGATACCTCACAGCTCATTTACCTCCGCCGTCATTTTTCATTCAAGGAATCCATGACAGCCAGCGAGGAACATGCACGATACACACTCACAGATGGACACCCTTTGGCATTAAAGGAATCTAAATGTATTCTTACAGTATTCATTTCACCTTTTCCAAACATTTAATAGCAGCCAGCTGTCAAATATCACTTTATAATTTGAAACGATTCTCCTCAGATTCAGTCGACCCTGACAATGATAATGAAAGATGCACAGAGTGTACATAACCATGTACGAAACTTGGGAGCCTTCTAGGAGCGACTGTGTGGAAAGACTTCGTCTGTTAAACCTCTTGAAAATGAAAACACATTGACAACTGTGGAGGGTAGAATCTCTTTTTTAAGAAAAGGGAGGGAAAAAAAGAAGTTTGTTCATACTTATTGGCACAGTCGGCCACAGGAAACAGAAACAGAGAAGTTCACATTCCCCATTTGGAATCCACCCGAAAGCCCATATCCATTCTTTATATTCTCCAGCTATTAAAATCAAACTGGGAAATAAAATCCAGAAGCATTTTTGGAGAGGAATTTGAGAACTAAGCTGAAAAAAAGACCCTGAATGTTCCATTTTATTCATTCTTTTTTTTCTCCCTTGAAACAGGAATATAAAATCTTTATCACACTTTAAAAACAAAGACTCACATGCATGAGATCAGTGGGTAATACCTTAAGGAGCTTCAGTTACCTTTCAACCTTATAGGATATAAAAAAAAATCTGTCTTCTGCATTTTTAAAAAATACAATAATATGTAAACTTTAGTTTTTGTACACAGAAATATAAAGTTTATATATTTCTGTATAAAACAAAAAACACGGCTTACATATTTTTGTGGACAGTGGAAAGTTTACATGGTTTTGTATCAAAAAAAGGTGATATTTTGATATTTTTGCTGAAAAAAGCATAAAGTTTACAAAATGTAAAGTTCACTTTTGTAAAAAAAAAAAAAAAGTTTACATATTTTTGTGTTAAAAAAGTAAAGTTTCTATGATTTTGTGTGAAAGAGTAAAGTTTACATTTTTCTGTGTAAGAAATGTGTTACAGTTTTTGAAGTTTTTAAAGTTAAGGTTTTATATTTTGGTGTTAAAAAAAAGCAAAGAACATAGGTCAAAAAATGATGTTGAAATGTACAGATTTCCTCCATCAGGACATTTCTGATAATATCCAATTAACAAACAGTCAAATAAATATATTTTTCAGTGCAACAACCACAAAAAGTACTAGTACTTTTTAAAGTACTTTCTGGCACCGTCATTTGTGGCAAACCCTATTCTCCTAACAGGTTAAACCAAAATCCATGAACTGTCTGCAAATACCATTTGCCTCGGCTCAAACTCGCGGCTATATAGCACATTAGTGAAACGTCTCCAATGGGACGGATCAAAAAGAAACCCTAAAACATAACGGCTCATGTTAAGTGCAAGGTGCATTAAATTCTCTTTTTTTTCCTTTGTCCATCCATGGTCAATGTTACTTAGCTTATGTGTCACACTTTTAATGTGTGTGTGTGTGTCTCTGTGTGTGTTTTCATAGGTGAGTGTGTGTGTGCGTCTGGAGGAGAAAGGGCTCCTTGGACACTCTTCATGGCCATGACATTTCTTCCTCTAAAACTGTAGGCTATATATTACTGGCACCATTAAAACCTGCACTGTAACTCAGCAGATGATCCAACGGCATTACATTCAGGCCACCCAGCAGAAATACCCCCTTTAACGATGGAAATGGAAGAAAAGAAAAGAATGATCAAACTGCCGTTGGGTTTTAGAGCATGCAGCGCCTTTGATACGGGCCAGTCGACTGTAGCGCAGACTGAAAGATCCCATTTTGCTCTAAGGAGAAAATAATGCAAACCAGCCACGGGAAGGAGGGGGGCGATGGAGGGATGGGAGTTCACATACGTATATGGAGATCTGCCACAGCGGAGAGAGCTGTCCGTGCTTCAGCGTGATGAAGACGTGGAGATGTGGCACGGAATCTGGGAAGCGTCAGTGATGACGAGCAGCCGCAAGAGCAGGACGCCACGCAATTCATCTCTATTAACTCCTATTCACCTCTCCTTTGAACTGTCATTTGACTGGACGGAGTCTGTCCATGCAGTGCCTCAGCACCATGGGTCTGTGTATACAGTACCTACTGTGTGCATGTGTGTGTGTGTGTGTGTGTGTGTGTGTGTGTGTGTGTGTGTGTGTGTGTGTGTGTAACTGTTACCAGCCATATGAAACTAATTTGATAATGACTGCATCTTCCCTAGAAGAAAATGCTATTAACTATTAACTGCCTGGATATTGTTACAGTAATATAATAAATGATGGCAATATAATAAAAATGAATCATTATAATTTGGGCTGGTTTTAATACAGTCATTTGACAATTTTAATGATCGACTCATACATTAAAAGTTTTACTTTGTTGGACAAAACAAAGCAGTTGAAAATATCACCTTCATCACTGTAAAAAAAAATGTTGAGAAAACTTTTAAGTTCAAGTTTAACTCAAACTTTTAAGTTTTGTAATAAAGTTTTGCTGACACTTTGTTGAAATACTTCTTTACACAAACGTGAAACTTTTGAGTTCTAGAAACCCCAAAACTTCTGTATTTCAAAAATTGTTCACAGTGAGCTGTGAACCTGACTTGTCATTATATGGCTGCTGGGAAATGAAATGGTGCTGATTGAAAATATTAAATTATTAATATTTATTCACTTTCACATCAGTGAGTTTACTCAACAATTTTCCTTCAACAATTCTTTCTTCTTCGATCTTTATTAAACTTTTTTTTAAATTTCATTTTATCTTATTTGTTTGTGTATCTTAACAGGCTTTTAGCTGAGTCATTACATGCCTGCCAGGCAAGCCATATATCTTTATTTTCAGAATAAATTGGGCTCCTCAGAGTTGCCGATAATTTGATTAATTTTAGTACTAAAATTAGTTTTAGGAAATTTTATATGTGCACAGGAGGTGTGGGTTAGTGTTTTAAGGATATACAGTAGGAACTATGCTGATGAGACATTCTGAGCCTCAGTAATATAAGAAAACAAAACATACTGATAAAGCAACACAGAAACATTCATATTAATTGTTGCTCATATTACAGTTTGTTGTCTTACAGATTATTTAAGGGCTAATCACAATCTAAAGTTTTGCTTCTGCTGTTCCCTTAATGATTTGGGGGATGTGAACAAGAATTATAATACTACCATGGATGCTGTGGGCTACAACCCATGTTTAGTCTATATTTGTACGCCAAATTACTTTAATTATTTGCTTTTTAATTAATAATATTTTTTGCAATGTGCTCATGGATGTACTGGATTACTTTGTTACTGATGGAAACTTATAAACATGAAGATTCCCAGGCGAGATCTGGACTGATAAGGAGCATCTTTTTACGGACACTGAGATAATGATACCTGTGGAAAGAATAAAGACTGACATGTTTGGTGCAAAAGTCAGCAATTAATCAATCATTGGGGAAAATGGAACTAATTATTAGTTGGTTACTTAAAATGTTTAATGTTAAAATTCAGTACGTGGACTACTTCTCTGTCTGCATTGCTCGAAACACTTGCAATCTAGGAATTTTTCCAGCCCCTCTAGAGGAGAACTAGACACCTAAATGCACTCTAATGCAGTGGTTCAGTGTGTTCGAACAGCAGCGTCTGCGGCCAGAAAGATGATGATGTGTTAGTTGGATCAGTAGTTAGGGAGAGTGATGATCCCCGTGAACCATAATGGCCTCTTTTCTCCCCCTGGACCCACTGAACAGGAGCCTAATGATCTCTGAGACCAGATGAGACGCTCGGGCCTCCTGCGTTGGATCACACAAACACACACACACACACACACACACACGAGCAAAGACACAAGCAAAATTAGAAGCATATGCACATGTGAAAACAACAGTAAACTCATATCGTAAGGGTAGTGAGTGCTTGGTATTTTGCACCTGGGTTATGGACTGCAACAGTTCGAGTTACATAACTCAACCGCTGGTCCCACCTTACGTGGCTGAAATCATCAGCATCAGTGGTGAGCAGAGTAAGAAAGGGGATAGATTTTTAGGGGTCCAGTGGGTAGACAAGTGGCCCGACTCCAGACATCCACCGTCTGTCTGCTCATCCGCTCCCCAGGATGTCACTCCATTCATCATCTGACTGCACGCCACACAGCTACGCTTAGCCGCATTCTTCAGTTACAATCAGGCTTTCATACTCATCCTCTGATGACTAAGCCAGACACTGGAACAGACAGTAGCTCCTCAGTTGGCTCTCAGTGGCAGGAGACTGGAGGAGGCTGATACACAATCCTCCGAGCATCTGCCAATCTGTGCGTGTAAAACTATATGCACAGAGAGATTGTGTGAAGTTGTTATCTGGCGTAATCTGGTGTAATCTATGAATCTAAAATTACTGCGAACAGGTTTCAATGATACGATAGCCTGTGAAAAACAGCGAAGATCCTTTGATAAAGAATGAAAGAAAGGAGAGAAAAGGTATCCTATAGGGTTGAAAGGCAGGTTTATGACTTGACGTTAATGGAAGTTGGATTGATTTCCAGCAGAGAAAAGCTCAGAGGATAAAATGAACAAAAACCTTAAGAATTCCAGTCTAGTCAGTCCTGGGGATGCATTTAGTCCATCTATATGGTTCTCAGCGGTGAACCCACAAGGCCTGAGCAGCTTGAGGAGGGGTATGTCTGCCAGAGTAAGCTTCTTATCACATCCTGCACTGAAAGTATTTGAGAAATGCACACAGAATATTGTACTGTTGCAATACACAACTGAAGAATCGGTACTTGACAAAGACTTTGGATGGACGACCTTCCGCCCTGTCCTCCCTTCTAAAGGTGTCTTCAGACTAGTGTTGCATGGCATACCAAAATTTAAGTACATTTTAAATACTTTTTAAATCAAAAATTATTAATTATTAGAATTTCCAAAAGTTCTGTACTTGTTGTGGGTCAATGTTGGTGTGCTCGCACAGAAAGTGAAGTGAGTTTCTGCTTCGCGAAGCACCGAGGGTGTGTGTTTGTGTTCAGTTCAGCTTCCAACTTAGCTTCGCACTCAGACACTCTGTCATTTCTCTCTATTTTTTTCCACTCTCCTCTCTATATATCTGTATTAGGGATGTACCTGGCTGTACCTTATTTCCCTGTCAATTAAATGCAAAATTTAATTTAGACTACTCAACGTTTTTACAAGCTGTCATCTATCTGACTTTGCTGTTAAAAACATCTGGGGTTACCTGGATGACTGGGGCAAATGCACTTACAGCCTACAATGAGAGGGTTGCAGTCTGACAATGCCGCAGCCGACTAGGTGCCGACTAGCAAGAGTGGCGACGTTTAATCATGTAGTCGACTAATTGCACACATCCCTAATCTGTATGAGTCATTGTGTTTATTCCCCCAGAAGCTGTGGTTCTACCCCGGGCTTTCTTCCCCAAAGCTCCCCGGAGCTCAGCAGCTGTCAGTGGGCGAGCAATGACTCTGTCTCTCTGCTCCACATCCTGCAAAGCAATACAGGCAAACTTTTCATTCAAGTTGAGTATTTTCAACTCGAATTGCCCTTAATACAAGTCCTATGACACTGTGTTAGGGCAAGATATTTGGCGGTCTCATTTTGGTGCTTTTTAAAACATTTAATAGCTTAATAGCATTGGGCTACTACCACTAGCAACAGGTCACAGCTGTAATTTTAGAGAACATAACAGTGCCAATAGTGAGCATAATAACCCTGGATTTAAAAAAAAAGTGACTGGGTTGCTGAAGTATGTAGAGTGGAAATGGCCTGTTGGTAAAATCATGGTTTGCAGTTTTGACAGTTTGTGGTTCTCATGGTTTTGCAGCAGCATATTGTATCTCTGCGGTTATTGTCCTTTGTTAACATTCTGTCTCTGATCTGTTAGGCACTGAGCATTGGACTACTATCATTTCACTCCCAAATATTGTTTAGGTATGGAGTCTTGTGATACTAAACTTGGTATTAGTATCAAAGTCAGAGTTTTGGTATCGTGACAACTCTAGTTCAGACACTACCCAAAGCAAATTTTAGACGTGGTGCGATTGCAGGGCAAGTCACAGCCTCAGCCAGATCCTAATATTCATCCTGTTGCCTGCTCCATTTTCCCTGCCATATATGAACTCTCCTCTCACTCCCATCACCTGACCTTCTCCACCTACCTGCTCACCTATTCCCCGTTTCCCTCATTAGTCTTGAAGTATATATACACCGGCCCATTGTCTAGTTTGTGTCTGCTCCAGTTTTCCAGCCTTTGTTCTGGCTGCCTGACCCACAGATTGATGATTCTCTGCTTAAACACTTTTTTTCTGGATAAGTTTGCCTGTTCTGACTGCATGCCTGGTTTTGACCCTTGACTGTTTATTGATTCAAGTCAACACTTATCTTAACCTAATCTTTATTAACAGATATCTGCATATGAATGCAAAATCTATAGACTAGGGACAAGATTTTGATATCGGACATGTTCTTGTTTCCATTTGTAGTCCGTTTGTAGTTCAAGTAGTACTGACTTATCACGTTTGGGCAGGCTTTGGTTGCATGCAGGTCAACAGTCCATGTAGAGAACAAAAGAGGCATTGGTCGAATTGCAATCAGAATACATAAGCTATTGTCTGACAACAGTTTAGCTTTTTATTAGCAGATACCTGTTTATAGAGATTAGCCTCCAACTCCATTCTTGTGTCTGAAGTTGCTAATCAGGCTACAAACAATGACAGGCACACGGTAGATTAAATCTTGACCAGGCCGTCCATTATCTGTTAACCAGATGTCCACTGGCTACACGGGAAGCCTTGAAACATTGGTTGTGGCCCCCAGAGACTAAATTGGCATCAGATGATAGCCGATTGATTCCAAGATTGATTTGATCTGATCTGCCTGTGAGTTGTGCTTTTGGGTTCAAAGGTTCAGAGCCGTTACAAAGTCAATGGAGAAACACATATGGACAGTTTGCTATAGGTGGTATAAACTGTGGTAAAGACACGTCTTCGGATGTTGAAAATATTTCAACTCACATACCATTAAAAACTACCAACTTTAATGATGTAATGTTCAGTTCTTTAAAAAATGCATTTAATGCATTTTTGACAGAAGGTTTCCACCCTGGGGCTTTAGCAATGTACTTCATAACAAAACAATAATCATCTTTTAGTACAACTTCCTTGGGCTGTGATTATTATAGATTAATTTCTTGCTATATCAATTTGTAACTGAAATGTCAGAAAATCCAAAATAGCCAACCATCATCAGCCCATCCATTGGTGATTGACGATATCTTTGTCCCCCCTCCTACCTCCTCCCGTCGTCTCGAGTCTCAGCTGGGAGATGTGTGCAAGCCGCAAATTTACTGTTACATACGTTACGTACATTCGCTACGTCCAGCAAACAAAATAAACTCACAAAGTCTCAAAAAATTAGATATTCTTTTCTTTTTAAGCAGAGAAACAACTGCACACCTTCTGAATTCAAGTTTCTGTCTTTTACTGAACTAAGACGAGCTTTACTGGTTTGTTAACTCCTCGTTAAACACACTTCATTTAAACTCTACCCAACCAACCCAAACCATCTGTTGTTTGTAATGGTCTTTGTGCAAAGACCATTACATTACAAGTAAAATGACAAATATCGTTACCAGCAGGCGATGGATTCAGCCCATCGTCGATAGATGATATAGACATTCAGTCGCCTAACCCTACAAGGAAGAGCAATAAATATTCACAATTAAGAAGTTTTAGTTCTGTTGGTTGACTGCCGCCTGATGGCTCAGTCTTTATTCTTCTCACTAGCGGTGCTGTTAGTCACCAACTCAGACTCAAGCCTCTACTTTGCTTTGTTACTCTGGCAGTGGTGGACTGGCTGCCACATGTATGTACAGCACGACATACTGCACAGTGTAAAGTAACTGATGAGGTCCCCAATGGTTAAAGACTGGGAGGTCATTTTGGTAGACCAAAAACCTTTAGTGCGAGTGTTAACTGGGCTACAGAGTGCTCCCAAAGGAGCAGAGAAGAAAACCAGACGTTTTCTCCTTGTAGTTCTTCCACCGTCCATCGATGGGAAAGATGACATCAGTCAGTGGCGGAAGAGCAGAAAATATACAGGCGGATGACACAGAGTACACTAACTTCTGTGGACATAAAACATGCCTCCCCTGTGATTAATATAAGTTATAAAGATGAAAATCAGCGGTGTTCCTTTAATAAGCACCACTGATCTGAAACAACTCAACCCTGGTAGCTATAAAATGGAAAACCTGAGTAGTGAAAATCCTTCTTTGGATAAATCATTTTAAAAATATGTCTTTTGAAATTATTGTAAAAGCCTTTTAATGATGCCCTATGTAAGAAAATCCTTTGATGAAATACCTGCTGTGGTTTGTGCTTTTTCACACAGAAAAGCGAGAAGGTTGCTGAATCCCCTACCTGTCATATTAAGAGCCCTCAAAGCGCTCAGGATGTGTTTTTCAGAAGGTGATTCAAAGTTACAGAGCCGGCGAGCCTCCCGCAGACAAACCCAAACAAGAAGAAGATTTACAGATACCCCCGTAGCTCGGGTGAAGTTTCACATGAGGGAGAGAATAAAGAGGCTGGGGAGGAGATTATTTCTCTCAACACTGATCCAAAGATTAGAGGAAGAGGTCTGGTTTTGAAGTCACACGTTCCTACGCCGCTTTTCTCAGCGTCAGCTTCACGTGACAGCCCTTGGAGAAAAATCTGCGTCGGATAACCAAAAAGCAAACCAATATATAAGTTCTGACATTTCCTATCAAGAGGTTTAATTGATTGATTCTTTTGGAAAACAGGCCCTCAGTGGCACAAAAGGTGCACATATTGAATGCATTCTATGCAGCAGCACCACGTTCATGCGGTATGACAAGAGTGCTGCGATGATAAAAGACTGTTCAAAGGAACATGTGCTGAACGCGAAAAAAAACACACAAGGGGTCCAGAGCAGGTCAACAGCTCCTCGGCATCACCTCAGGAATTCCTTTTTCTTCCAAGTCTTATTTACCTATGATTATTCATACATAGGACCTCTGGAGTTGGGGGGTGGGTGTGCAGGGAGTCTGGTATAAAGTGAAAAACAAGAGTTGAAATGGCCAAGGGAAATCATTACTAGCTTTGGCTTTAGAGGAAAAAGGGAAATCCACAGTAGAATTCCAAGACTGGAAACTTTGCTATAGGGGCTGTTCTGTAATTAAGGAATTTGCAGGAAAGGACGCGTCTACAGTAACATCAAAAAAGAAAATAACTTCATGTTAGTGGGCCCCTCCTCTTCACCTACTTATTATTCTCCTACCTCCACTATAATTATTATACTTCTAATAGTAATAATAATAATAATAAACAGAGCATAAAAAATAGTTTTTTGGTTTGGTTATTAAGTAATGTACAGTGAGCAGGTCATTATTGTGAAACAAACCCCAACAGGGGGATGCAGGTCCCATATGCAAAGCGGAGGGGTCTTTATTACACAGTTGCTTACCAATAAAAATGAATAATTTGATATAAAATATTAATTTTAAAATGATTTTACTGACTTAAAATCATCTGTTCTTCATATTACCGGTCTGCTTATCCAAGCAGTATAATAAAGAGGTGTAACTAAAATACATCCTATAAAAGAGGTTTCATTTAAAATCAGAACTATACTAACTTTTTCTTAATAATAAATATGCAACATCCAGATATAGGAGCAAAAAGTACTTGATTAGGTTTAGGGGAAAAAAAAGTTTGGGTTCAAATAAGTACATTATTTCTGTAAGTTAAAGTTGGCTTCATATAGTAACTGGCTACGTAATGTAACTTACATAAATTAGGCAAGTTAAAAAGAAATCAGCGTTGTCTTTTGGTTTCACATGGTACACAATCCCCGGTCTCCAGGGTGGGAGTCCTATGTTTGTTTTAGAGATGTTCTGATACTGTTTTTTCCATCACAATACTATACTATATCACAATAATATTCCAATATCTAAACTTTGTGCATCTACCGATCAGATATCAGTGCATTTTTTTAAGTCTCAGAGTTCAGACTACTTGGTAAAGAGTTTTGTTTCCTCCACGACCCATAAACAGTTTGGTCCAATGTAATTCACAATCACAAAAGAAAGACAACTCAAAAAGTCCACAGCTGAATTGAACCACAGTTGAATAACGGAGATTATGTAAAATATATATGTATAGATATATTTACACATGTATGAAATAACCAAGGACATCCCTGAAAAGACGTGGTCTGGATGGCAGTATATGTTGCTCCAAAAACAAGTAAATGCCTCTCAGCATCACAGATGTGACACTTAGCCATGCCACAGGCGCTAACACACCCACATACCATCACAGCGAGCTTTTGAACTATGTATTGGTAACAATCTGCCCAGTCTTTCTACCCTTTAGCCCAGAGGATACAACATCCATGATTTCCAAAAATCTGAAATGTGGACTCGTCAGACCACAACACACTTTTCCACTTTCCATCAGTCCATCACAGATGAGCTCGGCCCAATCAGAAATATCTTTTGGAGCGATCGGAGGGAAAACTCTCAGTGCCAAATGAAAAAGGAGGACCATGCATGCGACTGCCTGGAAAGATTCACCGTGCGAGTCCACGGCAGGTGGAAACAGTGGAAAGCACTTAGCTTCCATCGTCGTAGCGATGTGCCGCTGCAGTAGCTGCTGACATCCCAGCTCAAACAGAAAAACAGTAACAGAACAGACCTCCGGATGCAGCCCTATCTTGTTTAGGAGGTACGATACAAGATTTCTTTCTCATTTCTTTTGCCACTTTCTCTTCCTTTGGTCTATGCAATGGTTCACCTGTTCCACTTTCATTTACTTTACCTCACTCTCAAATATGAGTCTCGGCATGTTTTCTCTTCACCGTTATCATCTTTCTTTTCGCTTTGTGTCTGGTACTCAGACTAAAGTATCTGGCTCTAATTCCAAATGTCAAAAAAGTGGGCAAATGCTTTGTGAAAGTGATGTTAACCCCATGACAACTTCTAATATGATGATTTATCGCAGCCAAACATGTGTATATGGGCGTACGGGCATGTGCTGTTGGCCTGGCTCAGAGTTCATGTCAGCTCTACTTACCACATCCTTCTCATGATGAAAAAAAGATCTCATACCTTATCGATTGCACTGCTCTTAATGGCGTGCATGTGCACAGAGGAAATACCTACTCTGAGAGTATCCACAACAACTGTAGACAAAATCAGTATCAATCACTCGGAGGAAAATCCCCAAAATATCTGTGGGTTTAGCTGTTCCCAGCCGCAGGAACCCCAAAAATCATAATAGACACATTTATTCTTGCTCTGGCTGACACAGCAGCCAATGTTGGGATCTCCATTCATTCCCTCTAAGAATCCGTACCATTCCCTTGCAGTTTATCAGAAGCAAATCCATAATGGGAAGGGGAATTTGGAATTTAGCTACTGCGGATCTATTAGGTATCCAAAATATTGTCTTTGGTTCCTAGGTTTCTACTGAAATGATCTTTATGACTTTGGGCATGTGGGGTGAATTTGGAGCCTCTGTCGGACAGAAATGAAACGATTACGTTTAACATAAATCGCAAATGACCGTAATGACTTAATATATGAGACAATAAAAGCAAAAGCTCTTTTTCATTACGTTTTACAAAGAACAAGTTTTGTACCTTTTCCAAAAGAAAGGAGAAAACACCAACAAAGAATGAGGGAACTAAGTAGGGTATACATTTCTTGGTCTACTGACTCTGTGTCCATAATATTTGTGGATTTAACAATTTAAGTTTTAAAAATGTATTATTAATGCTGGCACAACATTCTATTTCCATCGTATTTCATCTGTTTTGTTATAATTGCACAAATATTTCTTGAGTATTTTGTTACATATTAGTTTTGTATTTGCCTTGCCTTAGTGCAGCCCTGAAATGTTTTAATGCTGGTTTAATGCACTTTGTGACCTTGTTTAGAGAAGAGCTGTATGCACCCCTCATTATGTCCATCCATTGTTTAAAAATAATCCTTCTTAAACCAATTTTTAGTCATCGCTTTTTTGCAAGAAACCAGTAGAAACTGACAGAGATATGGGTCATTTCTTAATATGACTTCTATGATAAATCCACACTATATCTTATAGTCCAAATTAATTTGATAAGCTAAAATGTCTGTAAAGGTTAAAGAAATGTTCTTCCATACACGGTAAAAAACTATCTCTGACACTGCTCAAGTACAGATTTATTTAGTTTTAATGTGAGGTGTGGGGAAAAAGCAAATTTGATTCTTTTGATATGAGATTGATGAATGGGATAGTAGTAGATGCCAGTCGGTACGTCCCCGGTTTGGAGAAGCGGGGAGGAACACCAGCATGCAAGCTATGCAAATAACCAACCAAACTCAAAAGATAAAATAATTCCTTTTACCTCACAAAACACAGGTGAAGCTGGTCTGCTGCCGCCGCGATGTGTTAGTTTGTTTGTGCTCTTCAGTGAATTCAAACTAATAGTTTAAAACACCAAAGTTACACAATAACACAAACAAACTAACAGATCAAGGCAGCAGTGGCCAAGCAACTCTTGTGTTCTGTGAGATAAAATTATTTATTCTGCACATGGAATTTGGTTGGTTTGGAGGGAGTGATTTTTGGTTTATATAATGGCAGTTCTGCATCAGAAAAGGCCTTCTGACAGGGGTGGAAATATTCTAAATAGTGTACACTTAAACTGGTATTGATTTTTGAATACATTTTGCTGTTGAGTCTGTCCACAGCAGTAAATTGCTTAGCTTCCTACACTGGTACTGCTGGGACATGCCCACATCAAAAAGTACAAGAACTATCCCTTTAAAACTTTTTTTTTTTTTTTTTTTTTTAAACATGCACTATAGGATGAGCCAGATCAGACCCCGACTCCTCCAGTCCTGCTGACCTTCTGTCTTCCTGTTCATTCGGGTCCTGGAGCCACCGGTTCCTGTGTGGGCTTATCAGGCTGATAAGAACCTGTGCCTCCTGCCCAGGGAACTCTGGCGCTGTCAGGCCCCCGAGGCTTCTGGAGAGGAGAGAGGCTGCCTCTCAGGGCTTATCTCCCCTTTACCCAGCAGTATGGAGCCAGAGCCAAGGCCAGCCAGGTGGGCATCCCTGTGAGGCATGTCAGCAGCGTGCCAACCCCACACACCCCTCAGCCGCCAGCCCCGGGCCTCTTGCCTCCTTCCCCTTCCATCACTATCTACACTTGGCAGCCGGGGTCAGGGCACAACATGAAGCGGATATTAGTGATATGTGGGAGGCTACTAACAAACCGTGGCACAGACGGTTTCTTCTCTGTCAATACTGCGACTGACTGTTCTGTTGCTGCTACAATTCTTAATAAAAAAAAACATACTTTTACTTTTCACTTACAGCTATGTATCAAGTCATGCACATAATTGTGGTTTTAATTTCTAAGATTTTAACTGGTTCTTGAGATGATTTTATCAACTCAATACAATGGCTGTGAATGGAATTTGATATGAGGTGCTCACAATACTGAGTTTTCAAAGGTTCATATCGGAATGATTTCTTCAGAAGATTCTGCAGAAAACTGCGACACTATTTTTTGGAAGGACACAGATGTTAAAAATTTAAACTCTCTCCACAGCTCTACTACAGTCGGGAAGCTGAGATTCCTGTGTTTGATCGAGGCTAACCATTTCAAGATACGATCGCAACGGCAGATAAAATCATTGCCACAAGCAAACAAACGCGAGGTTACAAGATGGAGGCAACTCATCCAAACTCAATTCAAACTCGGCCAAATTCAGCAACATATTCAGACCAAAACACACTATTTCGATCATTAAATACCTGCACGAAGAAGGCGGCAGAAGTTGTAATCATCCAGTTTTTTTTATGTAAGATGAAGCTAAAAGAGGGAAATTTAAATTGTTTGAGTTTCTTTTTATGTGAACTGTTGTTCCACCATAGCGCTTGTTTTGATGTTTTCAAATTCTCTTTGAATGCCTTTTTCTTTTAGAAAATACTTCAACCTACCCTTAGAAAAATGTGTAAATATTCATTTTCTCTGTTATAGTTATCACATTAGAACTCTGGGCTTGGTAAGACTAAATATCCTGTGGTTCGATTGTGTTTGCCAGCTAATGAGAAACAGTTACAGGTCATCTCCAGGCAAAGTTTTTGCAAAAAGAAAAAAAAATTCAGGTGGGCATTAAAACCTCCTACCTCAGTGTGTTCAGACTTCAACTACTCAGTGCCAGCAGCACTTACAGTGATTCTGACTGAAAGTTACCTCTCAAAAGAGATCAAACCCTACATGCGATCCAACCGGTTCAAGAACAGCTTTGCTTTGGGTATGCCTTGCTATTTCTTTCTCTTCTACTGTACTGATATTTCAAAACCTGGGCAAAAAAAGTCTAACTGTTAACTGATTCACAGCAGTCTTTGCACAATGATTCCAATTTAGAGTTTCCTGTCAAAACAAATGAGTGTATTTTCAGTTGAAGGTTGAAAATCACAACGATGTGCAGCATAGCAATAACGTGGACAAGAAGAGGAAGATGCAGGAGTTTCACCGTCGCTGCATAGTCAGCAACCTGACTTCCAGGCAGAAACTTCTCCTGAGCTACGTTTTTGCTCGCGGGCTCCTCCTCGATCCTCTCCCTTTAATTCCAAGGAAATTTCCCCGAAAGTCTGCCCCTAATCAGATAGCGTGCTGAATATTGGATTTTAGAGTAGGTGAATGTTTACACATGTGGTAACACTGATTGGCCCCCTGGAGTGTCTATTTGTCATTAGGAATGAAAGGGGTTCATTAGTGATCGTAGCCAATTGTCGGTCTTGAGGGCAAAAGATGTTTTTGCAGTGGTGTCGACTCAGCGCATCACCAAAGGTAACCACGGGGAACAGATTCATAAAATATGAAATGTTTATTTTCACTTTCCTGAAAGAGATAGAGAGACAGAGAGCTTTTATCATTGAGAAAAGATTAGTATAAAAACAACAAAACCCAGAGTATAACCCACTACAACTGTCTCACAATCTTCAGATCAATCAATAATGAAAGTAATCGCTAGTTGCAGTCCTGGAATATTATATTCCATTGCTGCCATATATTCCCAATAAAGCCCCTTAAATCTTAGCACTGGACACACTGGACCTGATTATTTGTCAAAATGTCATGAAAAATGCTCATCACAGTTTACCAGAGCTTAAAGTGACGTCTTCAAATTGCTTCTTTTGTTCAACCAACAGTCCAAAACCCAACGACTCTTACTGTCATTAATAACAAAGAAAAGCAGCAAATCCTCACATTTAAGACGTTTAACATTTTTGCTTGAAAAATGAAAATGATTAATCAAATATCAAAATAGCTGGCAACAGATTTGGTTTAAATCAATCGATTAATCGAGTAATTGTCGCAGCTCAAATCACTGTAAGTGATTATTTATTTAGTCAATATATGTCATATGTCTATACATGTTCTCATTCACTCTCATTTTCAATTTGTGTTAATTTGTTTTTGCAAAAATTGAAAATCCCTCGAATCAGACTGAGCCAAGTATGTGTACACATATATGGAACCGGACTCTGTTTTGAACATTACAAAAATCCGTCATTGCAAATAAAATCAAATCTGAATTTGACACAGATTGTCCAGGAGGCTTCTGTGCACGTCTTGAATCAAAATACTGGTTTTAATTTGGTTACCACCAGTAGGAGGAGTATCAGTCATGCATTTACACACACACACAGACACACACACACACCGTCTGTCTCTCTTTCCTGTGATCCAACACACGACGGATGCCAAGCACGTGAAATTGCACATGCGAGCGCGCACAAAGACCATGACATAACTCCCCGTGCCTATATGCAGCTGTACACTCGCCATGTGCCACTAAACATAAAGTGAAGCCAGGCAGAAAGCGTTCCGCTGCCGTTTCAACCTGTGTTTACTTTGCTGCCGATCACATTTCCACTCTGCGGTCGAACAGAAAGCACATAAACCTGAGAAAGAGCTCAGGAGACATAATAGATCATAATGAAGTGGCCTGCTGGTTTGCATATTTCAAGTACGGCAATGTATATCAAGCAAAGTTTCTGTACTCACTGTGCATATGAGCTATAAATACATATTAAATTGATTTGGTTTGATTTACTTCAAGTAAAACAAATATACATGTTGGAAAGCATGCATATCTAAGCTGGGAATAACACATGAAAGTAATAAAACACTTTCTTATTTCACATTACACTCACTGCCAAGTTTATAGGAGCTACTAAGAATATCGTGGTTATGCTTATACGAGAGTGAAGTTCAAACAAATGAAAGTTTTGGCTGCTTTTCTCTCCATCTCCGTGACCATTCAGCCTCTGCTGTTTGTTTACTACGAGTGCTGCCAGGCTCCTTACATGCATCTGACCAATGACCATTTTCCCCCACAAACAACCGGAGGTAAAAGGACAATTTTTATGGGTTTGTGTTATTGTGCCACAAGGGGAAAAAAAAAAAAGAAGAAAAAAGCCGGGGAAACCTAAGGTTTTTCAGTGGCATTCAATGGCATTTTTACGACATGCCCGCAATGCACAGTAACCATTGGCAAAGAAACAGCATTACTGTAGTGGGACGGAGCCAAGGGGAGGATCTGGGGCGTTTGCACGGACAGGATTTAATCACAGAACAATCAAGCAATTCATTTTCTTTGCCTTGTTTTTGGTGGACACCCTTTTCTCCTTTAAGAATGACATTTCCTTACAACCCAAATTCCAAAAGAGTCAGGACGCTGTGTAGAATGGACATAAAATGCGGATCTGCTTTGACTTGTATTTGATTTAATGCAGAGCAGAGGCAATATATTTAACCTTCAAAATGATAAACTTTATTGTTTTTTTCTAAGTATACACTCATTCTGAGTTTGATGCCTGCAACACATTCCAAAAATGTTTGGACGGGCATGTTTACCCCTGTGATACATCGCCTTTTCTTTTTACAACACTCGGTAAGTGTTTGTTGAAGTCTTGAAAGCGAAATTCTCTCTCACTCTCGTTTGATATACGACTTCAGTGGCTCAACAGTCCATGGTCTCTGTTGTCGTATTTTGCGTTTTATAGTGCACCACACATTTTCAGCGGGAGACAGGTCTGGACTGCAGGCAGGTCAGTCTAGTTCCTCAACTCTTTTACTACAAAGCCACCCTGTTTAACTCATGCAGAATGTGTCTTGGCATTGTGCGTCTGGACGGCCGCATATGTTGCTCCAAAACCTGCATGTACCTTTCAGCATTTTCTGTTGACGCCATGGACTCGTCAGACCACAGCAAACATTTCCACTTTGCGTCAGTCCACCTGAACCTGTGCAGAGAAGTCTGCAGCGTTTCCGGATGTTGTTGATTTATGGCTTTTGCTTTGCATGGTGGTCTTAACTTGCATTCGCAGAAGCACCTTTTGAGGATGCCCTTTTAATGCCAATCATGATGGTTTCATCTGCATTCTGTTTTTATTTACGATTTTCACAGCCTCAGAACTTTTTTGGAATCAAGGTTGTATTATCTGTCTCCCCAAAACTGACCATAGGAAAGGTGAGAAAACTTTATGGGTCCTTGTTGGCTTGTTAAGTTAGCTGCCTCCGCACCTGCCTGAGCATTTCTTCACCGAGTCAGTGAAGTCGAGGTGGAGGAAAGGGGTGTCGGAGTGATGTAGAGGGTGCTGGGAGTGGGCGGTGCTTTTGGGAGGGGTGGGGGTTGATGCTCAGGGAGTCTGATTGACAGGTGCAGACAGGGATCGTGGCAACAAGTGGACTGCAGTTACTTCAGCTGCAGAGTGGAGGGGGGAGGAAAGAGAGAAAAAAAACAACCTCAGCTGTGACGAATCTGTGGGCCTTCGCAGTTCAAAGGCACCGACTCATAAAGAAGAATGAGGAGGTTGTTTGTGTGTGTGTGTGTGTGTGTGTGTGGTGTGTGGTGTGTGTGTGTGGTGTTTGTGTGTTTTTGTGTTGGGGCAGAGGTGTTTTGAATTAAAGAATGGACGCAAGGCTGATAGTGATCTATATGGAAAGTCTGAGTGTTTCCTAGAGAATTCATTCATGTAGACGTAACATGGAAACAGCTTTTCTGTATTTGGACCATGAGACAAATTTAAAAAAGGGAATTAATTTCTTCTTTTTTGTATAATACTTGCACTGTAGATTCGATTAGGGCTGCGACTGGCAGTTATTTCCAGTATTCATCTCTAGTTTATTTTTCTGTTGAATATTTATTGAGGCTCTAATGTCATTTTCAAGTTCCCAGAGAGGAAGGTGATGTCTTCAAATCATTTAATCAATCATGTCAGCCTCTTTACAGGCAACAATGTCAAGTACTTGCCGTTTCCCGCTTCTTAAATATGAGTATTTTCTGCTTTTCTGTGTCATTTTTTGACAGTAAATGAAGAGTTTTTGAGTTTTGGACTGCTGGCTGAATAAAGGAAGCAATCTGAAGATGTCACTTGTGGCTCTGGGAAATTGTGATGTGAATTTTGGGGGAATTTTATAAACTGCAACTACTAATCATTACCAACATTTTCAAATTATTCTTTTGTAACAGTCAGCTAATACATGAATCAACTAATTGTGTGAGCATTAATCGGTTAATTTATTTTTCTCTTAAAGTTTTATTCGTCAAGATTTCAGTTCTGGTTTATTCTATGACACCTATAATTACCATGGTAACAGTGTAGTTTGAGCAGCTACTTTTTCAGAAACACAGCAGAAGAGCAACGGACATATCAGTTTACAGTGCAGCCAAACAAACCCATTTTGCTTCAACCAAGAAGTCAGTCAACAATAGCTGCAATTGCAATCTCAAACTTGATGTCATGTTGCACACGGTGTGAGTTGATTCCAACAGGACGGCAGAGTGCAGTAAAGTCGGATACTTTGATGAGGAGTTGGAGGCGTGCAGCCTCTTGCTTGAAACTATTAATCCAACAGCTAACTGTGGCTGCTCCATCTTGTTCCATCAGACCCTGTAGTATTTTAAACCGTCAAAAACTGTTGAGAATAATTTTTGATGAATTGTTGCAGTTATTGATAACCACAGTGCATCTCCTGTGGCTTCTTCACACACCCCATGTGAAGCAGCAGCAGCAGGATGCTCCAGTTGCTCTGATGCAACGTAAAGTTATAAACAGTTAAACAGTTGTCAAAAGTACTGACGCTTCAATACTTTTTCAATATTACATTTTTAAAATGATACAATATCCATTTCTCACAGTATTCAAAGTACTGATGCTATCAAAAAATGTGTTTACAAAGTGCTTATTCAAGACTTCAGTTTAGTTCTTTATAGTCCTGCCTGAAATTTGGTTTGCTGCATGGAAAAAACACAGTTTTTTTTTTAATACCATGCACAGTGCAGGTATAGAGAAAAAACACTAAACAAACAAAATCAAAAAAGAAAAAAAAATTGTATACCTTTTGCCATATCAAAAGAGGGATGGAGTACTGTTTTTATACTTGTATCAAAGTTTCCGATTCTGTTATTGTGACAACTTTAGATACTATTATCTATTAATTAATAAAATATATCCTGGATTTCATACATGCAGTCCTGTGATTCCCTTGTGTCTAAAGGCAATTTGAACACAGGGCTTGAATGGCGGACCCTGCCACCAACACTGTACACAACTCAGTGACCACAGCCTGGCCATCGACATACAAAACATCATGGCTCCTTCGCTTCTGCCAGCTCTGCAAAGAAAAAAAAAGTAGGAACAGAGCTGCATTTTCTGACAGAATGCATAAAACTCCAGCCCGTCCGAACCAAATATTTCCCCTGACTTAAACAGAAACACCTTGAGTTCGACCACATAAACAACATAAACAAATTACCAATCCTGTTGGGAGAATATATAGAGAGAGAGCTGCAATCTAGCAGCAGAATATGTCTTTAACTTCCACACTCTGAGGAACAGCGAATGAGTAAAGCCTCTTTGAATTGAACTGAACTACATATAAAGGAAATTACTGACTGTACAGTGGAGAAAATGAATGGCTATTAATGAAAAATGCCAACCATAAGTAATACAGCATTAAATAAAAATTGATTTCATGAAAATCTAAAGGATCGTGACTTTAAAATAATCTTAAACTGACCTAATTCCCACCAAGCATGATCAAGACCTATTTTCTTTAATTCAGACCATATACAGTTTATCCAGCTGTCTTCCATTTGCTTTACATTCACAATCTTGAGTTTTAATAAAGACTGATGTTTTCTTGTCATTTTTCTCACTCTCTTGTAATCAAAATCGATTCAATTTAATTAAAAAAAAATCTCACATTTCTCAGCAGACATACTCACTTACGCCTGATATGATCAAAGAATAGCACACCAGCCTCTGCTCTCCTCAAAGTCCCACCGCATAGTTCTCTGACACAGTAGTCTACTCTGATAGGAAAAAACACCAAATAACTCTTGAAAGAAATGAGAATTTGAATTATCTGTTCAGACAGTAAATTTGGATTAGGGTTTTCCCTTTTGTTTGGGTTGGCCGGAGCGTCTCGATCCTGTTACAAAACCGCGCGTACCTCTCTGTGCGGCGCGACGGAGGGAGCGGTGGGGGCGAAGCCAAAGCCCCCAGAGGAGAGACACCTGAGCAGGGGAGGTGGGCACCCCTGAGAGCTCTCCCGTTCCAGCTCAAACACAGACTATTTAAGAAGGAATAATAAAAATGCCTAACCTTGTTAAGTATAAGGGCAAGTATTCTCATAACATTCGCATACAGAGGCATGGGGGAATTCAGTCATTGAATTGGTTAGGGGGCTGAACTCGCATCACAGCGTTTTTACTCTCCACAGTGCCTGCAGCAAGACTAGATTGCCTTTCCTAAGCCTCCCAAATAATATAGGATACACGGTGTGAAATGGCAAGAATGTTCCAATCTGATTTGACATAAGGGGAGGATTGTTTCATTTCAATCTCTCTTTCTTGCTCCCCCTCTTTCTGTCACACACACACACAGACAGACATGGTGCCTGTCCTCTGAGACAGGCCATAAAAATGGCTGGCAGTTGTTTCTTTTTTTTTTTTTTTTCTCACTGGTTTGGAGAGTTGTGTGGCGTGTAATTGGCAACTCTGGCCTCAGGATCTTTGAGCAGATAATAACTGTCTGTCTGAGAGGGGTGTCTCAGACCAAATGTGCTAAATTCATTACCTGGGTCCATTATTCAATTACTCCACTCTATTAGGACATCAGTTATTTGCCGTGGCTCGGTACCGCGGCCAAGATAAAGATGAGCACCCGTCTCACAGGGAGAATCTGTCTTCCGTAACGATGAAAGACAGATTAGAGCATCTAAGAGACTAATAGGCTATGGCGCGGAGAAAAGGTTGAACATGCAAGATTTTTTCCAAGCTTGAGTCATATTTTTGCCAAAGTGATTGTGAAACGGCTACAGCAGCACCACATAATGTTGCTGGAGGAAATCACCACAAATGAGACCAAACCACGGCCTGTCACACCATAACAATCAAATGTGTAAGTCTAACAACACAATAGGGTGAGTGAATGCATCCTGAAAAAAAAACACAAACATGCAGAAATCCAGATGACAAAAGAATGTGTGTCAACAATAAAATGTTTTCTGTGTGAGGATAGAAAAAGATTTTTAAGATGCATAGAAATATTTTTTTACTTAAACACTTAACAAGTAAAATACTCAGGACTAGATCATTTGGATTAACAGTTCACTTAATTTTAACTTTTAAAGTTTCTATGACGACAGTAAAAAGAAATTGCCTCAGTGTATATGATAATTTTTTGCAGATAAGTAATAATATGTACGTTCTGCCACAAGGGGTCTCTCACATTAAAACAATAACAAAAGATGTAGTTTGATGATGTCATTAAGCAGCGTGGGATCAGGGACAAGATAATATTTAAGTTTTACTCACGGTACGTCTAATCACACTCGCATGTTTTCACGTAAGTTACAGCAACTAGCAACAGCTAGCAAGAAATATACCATTACACTGAATAAATTACATATTTCTCAATTGTCACAACTAAACAAGACATAATAGCATCGGTCTAGTGTTATTAGACATTTGGAAACATTACATATCATAGCTTTGAACCCACAGAATATTATTTTGGGAAAGACACTTATTCATTTTTGGGCAAAAAGTAATAGAAGGGCATTAATAACACCCCATATCAGAGAATTAAACAAGGAGTTTGAGCTTAGCTTAGCATAAAGGCTTAGCACAGACAAATCAATGTGAAAACAAACTGGTTTTACAGGGAATTATGTGCAGTGGAGTGAAGTTTGCTACATATCTCCTCTTCTTGCAGTCTTTATGTTAAGGTAAGATTAGCTAAGCTACTCTGGCACTGGATCAGTAGTTAATGCACAGGCGTGGAAGTGGTGTTAATCTTCTCAACTAGCTATTTGCAAGAAAGCAAAGTAGCATACATCCTAAATTATGGAACTGTTCCTTTAAAATAAAAGTAAATAGGGACACAGACTTCCGATCCAGATAAAACAATTAGTGCATAGGCAATAGAGTGAGACATGGTGTTTGCAAGGTCACCACTAAATCCTACACACTGGAGCCTCAGATTTTCTCTCAATTTTTAAGCTTTATTCAAAAAAATACCCCTGAAAACTGTCTTTGTCATTCTGAGGCTCAAAGTCGTGGACTGCTGTGCCCAGGTGCCAGTTTTCACTCGCTGGCATACATATGAAAAACTACCTAATGGAAGTCAGAGGCAGCCCACTGGGTAAAGCTGTCCCACTGACATGGAGCCCCAGCAGACTGCAGAAAGGAAGACTAAGAAGGTGGGAGGGGGGGCAGATGGCCCCGATGGTGCAGGAGCCACACAATTTCATGGCGTATTTTCTGCAGATGTGTCTGTGGTAACTCATGCGAGGGTGCAGTTTGGCCACTGACAGGGGTGATGGATAGACCCCGAGTCCCACTGTGACAAAAAAACACTTTGTCTGCTCTTCACGCTCACTTTCAGGCCGCGGCACAGGCATACTTTTTATGAAAACAAAACAAAACACTGTAAGCCTATCCCTTTAATGTCCTGTCATCAGAGAGGGACGTTAAGACAAAAAAAAAAAAGCACATTAGACAGAACAAACGAGAGACCCTGAGCTTTAGAGGATCAGACTCTATGTTGAAGATGAGTTGACCATAACAATGCAGCCACAGCTGTCCGGGGAAATGTTTCACTCGCCCTCAGCTGGGAGCTTCATGGACACTCTGAACTGCCCAATCAGTGCATTGATCACTTTTTAAACCAGAGCTTAATGAGATTCAGGGAACTCACTAAATAATCTATAAATGCTGATGTAAACCAGAGAAATCTGAAGCATCTCCACTGGACTCTGTGTAACATTAACGCAGTAATGTTTGTCCTCTGAACCGACAAATATAAAGCAGCCATGGAGACATTTCTCAAACAAAATGACAGTTGAATGTTTTCCTACACTCAAGTGGTTCGTTCTGAAAAGCTGAGGTTGTACTCAGAACAATGTGCTTTTTAAAGAAAGAAAAGGTCAAGTCCAGAGTTCTTTGTGAGGTTAAGTATTTCATTAAGAATCCTTTTCATCCAAAGAACCCTTTTTGGAATAGAGTTCTTCATGTTTATCCATGTTTAAATGACATTTTTAAACATAAATATATCTGGAATCTCATTAATCCGGTCTTTTTAATTCTGTTCTTGTGTTTTTGCTTCATTTGCAGAATATAATTTGGTTCTTTGTAGAACCCTCAGGAGACAAGATGGTTATATTTTATGTCCCCCTTCGAGATGAAACACTTCTCTCGGGTTCTCACTAGAACCCCCTAGACAGGTTCTAGATTAAACCCATGTAATATAAAAGGGTTCTTGGTAGAACACCCTGGGTGCATTCTAGATGAAACTCTTGGAATATAAAAGGGTTCTTGGTAGAACACCCTGGGTGCATTCTAGATGAAACTCTTGGAATATAAAAGAGTTCTAAGTAGAACTCCCTGTATGGTTTCTAGGTGAAATGTCTGTAATATAAAAAGGTTCTAGATGAAACCCTTGGAAACTAGAACAAGTAGAACAACCTTAGTCAGTTCTTGTTAGCATCCTCAGAAGGTGGAAAGGATCTGGATAGAAGGATAAAGAAGGTTCTGGGTAGAACCATTGTACCATAGAAGGGTTCTCTGTGGGGTTCTGAGTTGAACCTTTCACAGATGATACAGCATATAACCCTTTATGTTTGGTCCTATGTAGAACCCCCTGAATGGGGTCCAGGTGGAACCTTTATAAAGGATTCTAACCAGGAGCCAAAAAGGGTTCTCCTCCAGGGACAAGCCAAAGAACAGTATACGGTTCTTGTTAGCACCTTTATTTCTCAGAGCGTACAGGTGAATTTCATAAACTTGGCTCTATGTTAGAAGTTTAAAAAGTAATAATAAGGCCATCAGGTGAGGGGGAATAAAAGTTAACACATGAATGATTTTCCCGCTCACCTGAAAGCGCCGTGCAATTTCCCCTGAAAGGTGGGAATTTCCCTCAGGATGAGCCAATAACATGCTTGTGATGCATGATCGATGTGATTCAATGGCTGATGAAAATGAAGCAGATGTTTTGAAACTGAAACATTCATCTTGTGTCGAGCCTTCACGACGTGCCAGCTTTCATCCAGCTCGCTTGGAAAGGGGGGAGAAAAAAAAAAAAAAGTGTTTTGAAAGGCTGATGAAATTACATCATACAACATGGGAAGGTAATTGCTCCCCAGAACAGGGCGAATACATTTTATCAAATCACACTCCAACCCTGCTAATTTGATTAATGGTCACAGTATGAGGCTATTAGCATGTCTGCAGGGAGTCAGTCATGCAGTGCATGTTCTGATTAACTAGAGGAATATGCAGTGCAATGTGACACATTTACATCTGATTGTCTGCTCTCATGCAATATGCAGAGCCAGAGTTCATGCATTTAAAATACCGTTGTTGACATCTGCATTTCCAACCAGCGCTCGTTTTATTGTATCTACTGTATCTGTATTTGTCTCACCAGGTGTGGAGCTTTACAGTACCACCTGTAGAAGCCCTCGGGATGCCCTCCCTGCCTGCTGAAAACAAAGTCTGGGATTCCCCACATTCCCAGAGCCGCCTCTTTACTTCCTATCGTGATTTCCTCAGGCAAAAGTGGGACGATCCTCCCGTGTGTTTGCTTCCAAACTCCATACATGATCGCCTCTCCACAGGTAGAATCTACAGGACCACATACTGTGAGCAGACAAAAACAAACCTCACGTACGAACTGTTTGTTACAAAAATTAGGGGGTGAAAGGGAGATATTATAGCCTCGCCTCAAGAACACCTTTACCAGTGAAAGTGTGTGAACACATTTTTTGCAACTTCTTCCTACTTCAGAGCCACTACATTTAAAGCACAAATGTGTAGGATTTAGTGGCATCTAGCGCTAAGCTTGCAAATGGCAAATCCTTCGTTTCCCTCTCTCCTTTCATTTAGGAAATCCTAAAGTTTTCCTACCTGAAAGGACAGAGTGAGACGGCTCAGATTTGGAGGTATCTAGCACTGAGTTTCATCTCACTCTGCTTCCAAGCATGTAGGAGAATGGTGGCCGTGACACTCGCTAAAAACACAAAAGGCCGCATCCAGAGCCAGTGTTTGGTTCTTGATTGTTCTAGGCTACTACTGAAACATGGTGGCGCTCTGCGGAGAATACATGCCGAGGCTATTTTTATCGTACGCTGCATCAGACTGCACAGGGCAGATTGAGCAGGCAGGAAGTCACACACAGAAACGGCACAGAGAATCCAGTCAATTTTCAAAATAAAAGCTTCGGTGCAGACTCCCAGTTGTAAAAACAGACATAGAAAAGAAACTTGCATCCACATTCAAAATGCTGACTAATTACCTTTTAAAAAATAAACCATGCTTTTGTCAGATCACTGCTTGATTATTGTTGGAGTGGATTTGACTTAACTTCAAATAACTTAAAACACTGTTGTCAAGTTCCAGACTATCTCTGTGCACTGTGATGATTTTACAGCAATGTGGATGGACTCCATCTTATATTTTAGATGACTCTGACTTTACTGCACTTGAGAAATGTCCCTCTGCTCCTCTGAGCAAGGCTTATTAATTACTTCTAATATTGGGCAGAAATTCAAAGGATAGCGTACAATAGCTGCACCAGTTTCTGCTACCATCATATCTACCAGGTCTAATCCCTCTGTATTACAGCTTAAGAGTTAATTCTCCAAACCTTGCTCTTCTTCTACCTTTGGCAGAGATCAGACCACCACACTCTGGACACCCTGCTGTTTATAGATCCGTCCACAGTGATAGATTACAGATATTGTGTGGACTTGCCCTGCTGCTGCCACACCTCACCTGACTGATTTGACTGTCTCCTCGAGCAGCACGGATCAATATGAAGTCTCCCCGCTCTTTAAATCAGACGCATCCTGATTCTTTATTGAACAAACATATTACTACACCACAGAGTCGACATCTGATAAATGCCAGTGAGATTAGATTTACAAATAAAGCTCGATGTTAAAGTGTTTTCTTTCATAAATCTCATATTTTTCCTCTTTTATCTCAGTCACAGATGACAGATGGAATTGCGGCTGCGTGCGCGCTCTCCCACACAGTCATGTCAGACAAAAACATCTTTGACAAATGACAGATAGCAATTTCATATGGTGTAGAGTGAAGAAAGGAACAAAACTACAAGAGTGCACTTAGTAGAGTGCAGATCTCCACCTCTCCATCTCCAACACAAAAAGAATGCCTGGATGTAACCCCATTGTAATCACCAACATTTTGATCAGTAACTATATCTTTTCTCAGCAACTGTTTATTTATGGTTATTCAATTACGTGTAACTAGTTACATGCGAGTAGTTACTTTCCAGCACTGCTTGTGTGAAATTTTTATTCTGAAGGACAAGTGGACATTTGTGCAAAGTTTGAAGATGTTCCCTTGAAGTATTCTTGAGATATTGCGTTCACAAGAATGCACAAGAACAGTGGTCCTTTAGTATAAAGTCATGGACGTGCACAAAAAACTTAGGCTGATTGGTCCTTTACTATATGAGATTAGCTGCGGACAAGCTTCTTGTCCATTGGCCACTCATACACACACAGACACACACACAAGCAATGGTGTCATCCTTTTCAAGCTTGTGCCTTTCACAGATAACAATAAGAGCACAATATTGTTGCATTGCATTTGCTGGACCTAACACCATGCTGTCAGCAGCATGCATGCGTCCTGCAGGGCACCAACTCAACCAAAAGCCATCTGCCCCCATCAAGCAAGACCCACTAAGGCACATGCAATCTGTTGCCTGCCAGTCAGACAAGTCAGTAATCTCCATGAACCCACTGGTCCAGAAACAACCCTCAGCTTTCCACAGTGCAGCGTCTTTGTGATGATAAGGCTCAATAGTCCCCCATAAACTGCCCTCATAAACCCCACGCCCCTGCTCCCTTCGGCAGGGGGCTAATCAGCCCGACCAGGGGGAGCTGAGGTAAGAGTCTGGGGCTGCAAGGGTAAGGAGACGGGGATCGACTGGGGAGGGGAGGCAGCCAGGCAGGAGACAGAGAGCTGCTGTAATCACCACAAGGAGGAGATGACGACTGTATCACAGATTAAGTTTGAAGTGACACAAGAGAGAGGGGGAGTGAGAGAGCAGGAGAAAATAAGATGGAACTACGACAAAGTCTGCTGATGACCAGAGTTGACAGATAAGAGAATGAGTGACTGCGGAGGATAAGAAACAGGCGGAACTGTGCGGAAAAGGTAGAGCCTTACAGGAAAAGAGGATATAATGCCAATCAGTGGGCCGAAGGACCGGCGCAAGGAAGCTGAATTTCCCCCAGTGTTTATCTTAATGCCTGGATTTAAGGTTCAGGGGGCTGGGAAGAGTAAAGACTCTGAGGGGTTCATAAAAGGACAGTCTGGAGGGATTAGAGAGATCAAAAAAGGTCCCGACTGCTTCCTTACATAAGTCACAAAATGCAAAGTAAATTTACATCACATTCTCAAATCAAACTGTACACTCTTAGAAATAAAGGTGCTACTGGAACAATAGCGGTTCTTCAGCTTGCCCCCATAGATGAGCCCTTTTTGGTTCCTGGTTGAACATTTCATTAAGATTCCCCTTGGAAACCTTTCAGAGAGTTCTACCTAGAACCCAACTTAAAGGGTTATACCTAGAACCATCTGTGAAAGGTTTCACCCAGAACCCCCTATGAGGTTCTGCAGAGAACGCCTCTGTGGGGGTTTTATCCAGACCCTTCCACCTTCTAAGGGTGCTAAAAAAGGACCCAACCAGGGACGTCTACTCAGAACCATTCTATATTTCAAGGGTTTTCATCCAGAACCCACCCAGGGGCTCCTCCTGAAAACCGTTTTATATTCCAAGAGTGAACCTACCAAGGGTGTTCTACCAATAACCTTATTATATTCCAAGGGTTTTATCTAGAACACACTCAGGAAGTTCTCCCAAGAACCTTTTTATATTCCACGAGTTTTATCTGGAACCCAACTAGAGAGTTCTACCAAGGACCTTTTTTTTTCATTCCAGGGGCTTTATCAAGAACCCACCCAGGGCCCTTTTCCACCAACAAGGAACCAGCATTGTTCCATTCTGAGCATTTCAACCAAAAATAAACCGGTTCAGAACTGGAAAAATTCGGTTCCTAGCTAGGTTGTCCTTGGGAACCAAAGTGGGTGTGTATATATATATTCTACCAGTTGTTGCCACTGTTGATGACATCCTTGACTTCAGTGGTTCCACTCAAAACTGGTGGAAACAATGGTGGTTCACTCTATAACACCAAGGTTGTGAATGAAACTAGTTCAAGAACCAGAGCTTATTTGGTGGAAAAGGGGGTTCTACTTTTTATATTATGGGCCAAAGAATCCTTGATGAAAGTGATTGTTGAAATGGGTTCTTTTGATGAAATGATTCTTGATGGAACCCTTAGTCTTACAAAAAAAAAACCCTTGACGAAGCCTTTTGTCAGAAAAATGGTTCTTCAGAGGCAAATGGTCCTGGGTAGAACCTCAGCCTTTCAGGAAGAACCCTTCTGGAACCCTTAGTGTATGTTTCTGTCCAAAAAACCTCCAACTCCAACCGAATACATTCATTATCCGCGATCTCACCAGATGAGGAAGTGTGAGAGGAATACTGATTCACATTTACCATAAAAAACAACCTGCAGTTTGCTGCTTAATTCAGTAGCTGCTGATCACGGGTGAAATGTGAGGGAAGGGAAGATTAACATTTGTCCCTCTGCTTGTCCATCTGTACCTTCCATCTCATTTCCTACATGTGCTGGCAGGTTGTCATTTCAACCTGTTCACCCTCCCTGTGATAGCTTCCACACGCAGTGCATTAAATGATTACATAACAGTTGTGATTGTGATCGAGGCTTACAGGCTTATAGCAACTCCACGTCTTAAAGATCCCAGATACGGGTATTTTAAAACTTCTGGAAACTCAGATCCACAATAGAACGCTGCAGGAATGAGCCCTAAAACCTGGAAATGAGTCAGCATATCAGCACTTCTGGTTCTCTCGTTTCACAGGCAGTCAAATGAGGTTTTCATTATTTGCTTGAAATAAGGCCTGTGGTTGGCAAGTGTCAGGCCACTTGTGAATTTCAAAGCTATAAAAAAGGCGATTGCTAAGTGGCTTAATGAGACTATGGAGGTTGTCGAGGACATTAAACGTCGTTGCATCAAACACTCGTCACTTAGTGGTGATGATGCTGAGTCATGTGACCGTGGTGTGTTTGGCTTATAGCTAAACATTAGCATTTTACTTCTGGTGATTGAATTTATGCTTTAAAAAATAATATCAATGATGTTTATTTATGATATTTATCTTGCTGAGTACCATAATTTTTTGCTTGTCATAGAGCTTTTTGCTGCACTAATCCAAAATCCAATGGAAAAATCCCATTGGAAACCAGAGCAACGCTAACATCCTGGTTGGCCTACGAAAATACGTCATCCCTGCAGCACTCTACAGCCTCCTAATTATGTAATTGCTGGTCCTATGTACATATCAGCATGCATCTAAAGTACTGGAAATTAGTTTTAATCCAAATTTGAGATATTGTCATCTGAATTTCTGTACACAGTCCTGATGTTGGGGTTTAATTGAGTGTTATTACAAAAATAACTATTTCCAGGAAACAATCATAAAAAATTTCTTGTCCACGTCATTCATCCCACCAAACACATGCAACAAAACCTCTCTTGCTTAATCTGCCTCTCTGAGTGTCAGCCAACTCAACAACGGGAACTGAAGCCTTTATATCACGCCAGACTCAAGACAAAAACAGTAATTTTACCTCACTGAACACAGAAGGTACTGCTGCCTCATGCAGAGCAAGTAACGCTATTTCAGATCCAAAAAATCAGTCTAAACTTAAACTGATATTGATATTTTTTTTTAGGTGGTCCTTCTTTTAGGTTGCCACAGCAGTACATTAGTTCGCTTCCTTGCCGGCACTCCAGAGGGAATCAAATATGATAGGCCACCCCAAAATTAATAAGACTTCTTATAGGAGTATATTTTCCCATTTTGTCACTAAAGGTTCCAATCATGCTTTGAGTTATGTTAACAGGAAGCATACTTTTAGTCAGTTAGTTGTGGGCAACATGTTTTTAGCCTGTTTGTTTACATTTTGGTGGATCTGCACAACAGAAAGTCATGATGAATAAGCTACTAGCAGTTCCTGTTTGCAGCTGATGTCCAGGAAATAATCAGATGGATTACTTTTGACACTTAAGTCTAAATGTGATTATTTTAATGGAGGATCTGAAGTTAAAGCATCCATGATGAGATCTGACTGAGTTAAAGTGTGCAATTTTTGATGCATATTGCACCAATCAGGTAAAAATGATTAAAAATATTTGTGTTTTTGAGTGCTCGCCGAACAAATCAGGCAATTACAAGATGATTACCTCGTGCTCTGGGAACTTGTAAGAGTAAGCGAGCGAGTTATGTTCTGTTTAATTTGGTCCAGTGAGCCCACAGGTGCCTGCAGGCCTGGCCAGATGGCTGTCCGCCTCTCAGCACATCCAGCCTGCGACAGGAAGTGCTCGCCCGTGGCCAGGATGTGATCGGTGTCAGCACCCGGGCCTCAGCAGCCACTCATCAGGGCAGCTGCCTGCCAGGAAATGTCTGACCAACGGGCTGCACGCCGCTCCGCCTTACCGCACCAGCTCTGTTTGTCCGTTTGCTCTCATGGTTACTTTTAATGACCGAACCGCCGCCAAAGGGGATCAATATTTACCACAGAGAGTTAAAAAGTTGGAAAAACAAAACAATTAATTTTACATAAAGACACTGGAAAGTTAGGAAAGCTGTAAAATATTTGATTTCTGTTTTCCAATGTGTGACAGTGTATACGAGGGCCAGAAATGACTGTATGCTTGTTAACTGTTTGTTTTTTTATGAAGAGTTCTGTGTGGGTGCAAGAAGATGCTGTAAGTAAAAGTTTCCACTACACCGTGGAGCAGGACAGAGTCGGTGTGTTGCAGGGCGGAGGGGATGAGCCAAACGTTGCTGTCGGCTCTGAGATGGATTCAATTAAAAGTCCGGTTCAGTGTGGAAGCCACCTGCTCTGATTTATGCGTGTTTGTGTGTGTTTGTGTGTTTGTGTGTGTGTGTGTGTGTGTGTGTGTGTGTGTGTGTGTGTGTGTGTGTGTGTGTGTGTGTGTCCCAGTCCGTTCCTTCCTGGCTCTAATTTGTTACACATGTTGTATTTGTTGTGTGTCTCGTTGCTAAAACTAAATTTGTGTGGAGGTGACCGGAGCTCAGTTGTTTTTCCTCTTTGTTCTGGTGCCTCACACACACATTTTCACTGATCGACACACACCTGTGGAACGGCTGCTCCGTTCAGCAATCACAAACATCAGCAATACAAAATCACGCCATGTGTACACATCATTAAAAAACAAAACAGTCAATAAGGGTATATCTTGTTTTAATATCTTTAGAAAACAAAAAATACAACCTGGATTTTTTTATACTACAATTAAAATCAGTTGTTGCTTCATTTTAAAGATGAAATGTGGATTGTATTTTATAATTTATTCTCCATGTTTTGTTGTTTTAACCACAAAATATCCAGTATTTTTAAGGGAAGCAGATTTGTTTAAACTGCTTTTATATGCAGATTCAATGTCCCTACACAAAAAAATATTTTAAATGTAATTTCATTCTTTTTTTAATCTCATTCAAAAAAAATAGTCATAATAAATACCAATAAATTCACTGATTTGGATAAAACCAGCTCTACACACTATTTTCATTATCTGTAAATACATTAAAAATAAATAAATAAGTATAAATAAACTATTTATCTGTCAATATGACAATTTATGTAATATGTACACTTTTTGAGCTGACATATTAAAGATTTTGAAAACTTCATGGGGTTGTATTTTATCATTTATTCTCTGATTTTTGTTTGTTTGTTTGTTTTCCTAACCACAAAATGCCCAGTATATTTAAGAGAAGCAGATTGGTTTAAACAGTTTTTTTATGCAAATTCATCGTCTCCCACACACATTGTCATTTCTATCTGTTGATATGACAATACAATGTGTGTAATATGTACAGTTTATATGCTGGCATCTGAAAACACTTTAAACATTTTGAAAATTTCCTGGGATGTGATACAAGAACATAATAGGGAACAGAATGGCAACTTGTTTATTTACCTCCAACCACTTCACCCTTTCTGTTCCAGGCCAGGTTTTTTTTCCCCTCTTTCAGTTATGTGCTTCAAAAAAATCTCATGTTAGCTTCAAATAGTGATTTATTGCACACCATCCGATGTGAAGAGTGGCAGTCCACATTTGCAATAGATTACATACAGCATTACAAAAGAGAAACACAACTATTGAGTGTAATCTGTGAGATTTAGGGTGGAGCTGACAGCAACTATGAGCTCAGAACAGCCTCTAACAAATAACAGGCAAAAACTAATAAAACATGACAACAAAGACTTACTCAAAATAAACCATGTCGCTAATTCTTCTGACTTCACAGGGCTCATGACCTAAAGCTTAAAATATGAATAGTTCACTCATACATTATAGCCAATGAATGAATCTTGGTAATTATTTAGTAAACTCTATAGAGCCTCATTAGTCAAGGAACCACTGCAGGTCCACGTTTCATTTACTCTGGCATATTCGTCTGGCTGATCAGAGAGATTTCCACCCGTCCTGGATCTGGTGGGGCCGATCACACTCATTTATTTAATATGGGTGGATTCAGTACAATCATTGTCAGAGGAGCATCACCTCTCCAGATTTGAAAAGTCGTGCATTTCCAGCACAACACACCGAGCTCACGAAACAAAACGGTCACACTAGACAGTGCTGACTGCTGCTCAGCATTTTTTTTTCCCTCTCTAAAACCAGACCAAGCACTGCCCCAGCTAGCATGTCTCGCTCAGTGCTAAGTTAAACCTTTTGTTGCTCTGATTGGTTGTAGGTCTATCCACTTTTTAAAGTAAAAAAAAAAAAGTTAAAATTCTGATTTCAGCTTTTCAAATGTGAACAATTTCTGGTTTCTTCTATGACAGCAAGCTCACCATCTTTGGGATGTGGCCAATACAAGACATTTGACGCTTTTCTGACATTTCATGGACCAAACAACTAATCGATTAGTCAAGAATATAATCAACAGACTAATTGACAATGAAAATAATCATTACTTGCAGCCCCACCAGTTGCATCCCAATATATTTTGGTGTGTGCTGCTTATTAATCGAAAAGGAACTGAGAGATCCGATCGATGCCGGGCTGCAGGCTCATTTCCTATTGGATACAACCAAAAGTGATGCTCAAACATTAATTGGATCTTTATAACAGCATGCAAAGACGGGTTACAACCAAATGAGAACAGTTCATTTTGTTAATTAGGACCAGAACTATTGATTAGGAGTGAGATAGACCAACTGGCTGGTATGTAAGCTTCACTTAAACAGTGTGCAGGACACTGACATCCAGCAGGGACTGATAGGGTTAAGTGCACTGTAATTTTAAGGCATTATTCTTGGCTGCAGCTTCTGGCTTATTTTTTGTATTTATTTTGTAAGAATCAACATACACTTATTAATGAAAGCAGGCCTGCCTCCAGTAAACAGCAACATATAATAAGGCTTTGTCTAATAGGAACTGGAAACATGTTAATGGGAAATGCTTTAACTGGCTCTTAAATCAAGAGGATTAGGAGCCATATGTGAGCTTCTCTAATCTCATTTGGGAGAGCCCTGAAGGCTCACTCTGCTGGTTTGTTTTACATTAGCTAAATCAAATGCTTTATGCCACTGTGATGGCATACAGGTCTGAGCTCGGCATATAGGACGCACAGAGAGGAGAGCATCTCCAACGTGTCAAACCAGTTCAGATGAGAAACTGGTTACACACACGGAGGAGAGAGCTTCCTTTACTGGCAGCGTAAATATTCCATCTTTCCTGTTCAGCTTACATCACCTGTCCCCAGTGTCAAACACAACTGAGAGAAGCATTTAAATATTCATGGTATACACATATTAATAGACGATGCATTTTCTGCCCAAATTAACTGTATCTCATCTTGAAGGGTTCGCTCATGCAGAAGTTGCTCTATATAAATATTTCAGTGAGCCTCACTTCCTCTGCAACTTGTGAAAACTTTGCATGGAAATTTACTGAGAAGCTAACAGTTTGCATTGACGGCTGAATGCAGATTAGCTACGACACATTAAAGTTAATGGTATATACATGAATTTAAACTGAAAATGTGAGAGCCTTGCAAAGCCACCCTCCTCAGGATACAGCTCTTAAAATGAACTTTAATTTTAAACTGAACTTGGGCTGAACTTGAATAAGTTGTACGCAGTATTTCTGAATCACTGCCTGCAAGAACATAACACTTGATGTATTCCAGCAGCTACAAGACCAATTACACTTGAATTTGCAAATTTTGCCAGAGACTACCCTACAGTTCCCTCATGCAGATGCATTTTGCAGCTGTGTATGAGCCGACCGGTCTACGGATGGGTTGTGGGAATGTTGTATCATTCTCTAACAACTGATGGGAAAGAATGCAATTGTAAAACTCTAGGATTAAACCCTGGCATCTCAAATGCAATCAACTAAAGAGAGGAACAAGTCAAGGGTCAGAGTTTTGACCTCATAACTAAACACCACTTCTCCACTTTGTCTTCACATGAGCTCACAAATGTTCAGAAAACACAATGATGAGATCTTGGAGGCGACTTGAAAGCCGCAGAGCAATGAGATCCTCAGTAAGGAACAGATTACAGTTAAGGTCTGTCCATCAACACGCTAATAAATCTGAAAATGTATTCCTCTTGAAGATCTTGAACTCTATTAGCTCCAAGTTGTCAAATGAAGTGGAAAATCAGAACCACGTTAAAGTTCAAAAACTGCTCTGCTGTGTCTTTTTTTTTTCCTTTTATTGGTCAGGAATAATTAGCCAAAGGCAGCCGGAGACAACCAGATGATTCCAATGTCTGTTATGGCAAACTGGTTTGTATATGGAAAGTAGTCACAGCGTAGCTAATTCCCATTCCCATAAAATAACTCTTTGTGTAGCTCTCTGTGATCACACACAGCCAGCTGTTAAAGTGCCACATTAGAAGTCGCCCTCGCCCTCTGATTTTAGCTTAGCTGCTGATAATACTGCGCAGAAAAGACTTTAAAGTGACATTGTCTGGAGACGGGCCACATTTGGCAAATGCTGTCCCATTTGTACCTTCATCTTCCTTATGTGAGATTAGATTTCAGGCCTTCACATCAAACTGTAATGATGCCCGTGGGGAAATTGGACAAGAGAAAAGGATCTGATATGGATAAAAATAGAGCAGAAACAGCCACTGAAGATGAAACAACTGATAAATGCAACAAAATAACACCGGAAGATAATGAAATAATAATACAGATATCCACATATTAGCAGGTGTTTGCAAAGGAAGAGGAAACTCAGCAGAGGAAAAAGAAGCAGATATATCTAGCATTCGACAGATCAACTGAAAATGATTGCACTTTTTACCATCTCATGCAGTCCTATTTCTGTGAGTTGCTGTAAGTTGTGAGATTTTTAACACATCTCCCAACTCTAGTTGAAGACAAAAGATGCGTAAGACTCAAGATAAAAATCGATCTAAATGGTTAACTAACTAACACAACAAAGCTCAAAACAAGGCCATAAGGAAAAGTATTTTATTTGAGATTATAAAGCGCTGTCTGGACGACAAAGAGGATGTTGAGTTTGATTGGATAGAACAGGAAACACTGATTTAAGGAATGCAAAGAACACAAAGGGGGTACAGTGAAAGACTGGGCTGTGACCAAGACGTCTGGGCCCCGGAGAGCGTGGATTTGGTGAGGGGTGGGGGTTCTTTCTCAGGTGTTTTATCCATTATGAATGCTGGAAGACTGGAAAGGTGAAACGGCAGAAATTATAGCATGACTTGCAAGAATCGGTTGGTATTCCCATCAAGAGTGACGGACACAGTGTGAGGAGAGAGACAGCATTTTGGTTCCCGTACACACTCAGAGCACCAAAGTCACTTATTATTAGTGTGTTTATAGTCTCCACCAACAGTACTGCCAACCACGCAGGCAGTTACTTGATAGTGTTGTAAAATACACTGAATTTAAATGATTAATCCATCTGAGACAAGTTTAGAATAGTTTCGACGAATGTGCACAACCCTACAAGGCTAACATTTCATAAATGATTAATCACGCACGGTGTTTACTAAAGGCTACTCTTTGATTCAGAGTGAAATGTTTACTCAACCCCTGGGAGGAGAGGTGAGTTTGAAGATATAAAAAGACTTTTCTCCACATAGAGAGCAGGAGACGCACAGGAAAGTAAAGGATTAGTGATGGGTCGTTTGAAAAATCCCCTTTAAAGCCGCAATCTTATGCGTTTCTGAGCTCAAATGTCCTGTTGTGATTGACTGTTTGATTATTGGATTTAGTGAGCGCGGTTTGAAAGGAATATGCATTCTACATCTGTGTTTATTCTGTAAGATTGCAGTAAAAGGTGTGAAGTGATGGGTATGTTATGAGCGATGGGGAAAAAAAGATCCAATAGTGGCATTAAAAGGTGCATTCGACGTGCCAAAAAGAACTTGCCCACGCAAAATAAATTACAAAAGATGTTTTTCCTTCTCCCTTTCACTGCGAAACAAACTGACCATGATCACCTCCGCTGCTAAATCCGTTCCCACAACCCCCCACACCACTGACCACTGTCCATTATTCTGCATACCAATAAAGAGTGGGTCACTGCTGGCCACTGTCCATTCAGGACACTCTGACCTCATCCACCCCCTCCTATAGGACAACGGAGGCTGACCGCAGCCCATTGTGGAGGCATTGTGATGGTCTCCAGAGAGAGGGACCAGATTTGGGTGGCCACCCCTCAGTGATTGATGCTGGCGTGACCCCAGCAGTGGCCTGTCCCAAAGATTCTGGTGGACATGCAGCTGCAATTAGCCTGAATGTGTCCCTTTAAGTGTCCTTGTCTGCAACAAAAGGTATAAACGCCAAGTAACATAGATTCGAGAGGAGCTCTTCTGTCTTACTTCTTTCCCATCTCTCATCCTCCTTTTTATTTCTTCCAGTGGAGGGAACGTGGTGAGGCTGCCAGGAACCTCCAACACCATCTGCATTCGGCCGTTGGTGGACAGATCTACTGAGCTGTCAATCAAAATTAACTCCACTGCTGAATCAATGCAGGAGAAGCAGAGTGTTGTGAAACAATGAAGCCCAAATGACAATTTTTTACAATGATTATCTGACCAGCATCAGTTGTGATTGGTTACTGGACCCCTTTAACGTTCCCCTGCACCCGTCTATTGCCGACCGCTTACGTCCCACACCAGGAATTTTCTTTCTGTTTTTAGTCCCTCCTCCCACTTCTAGCTGTCTTTCATATTTCTATCTTCTTTTTTTTCGTTTTCACGCTTCCTGTCCTTAATTCGTGTTACTGCTGACTTTCTTTTGTTGTTGTTTTTGTTCTTCCTAATCCTGTTTTTCTCTCTTGTTCTAAAGCCATGTTCATGCATACAGACTCAACTCGGTAGGTATTTAATACTCAAGTCTGATTGGAAAGCTATGTTTTGCTGTTACCACAAGTAACCACAAGGTTATTTTCTGAATGATATGTTTCAATGCATTGTTTTGAAGTCGCAGTTATATCCAAGTGTGAACTCATCCACTGGTTTGTGGACCCCTCTTAAGCCTCTAGTTTGGCATTATGCAGTCTGCAATTTTTTTCTTGTTTTTGCAAACAGGGCATGAACAACACCTCAGAGAGCTGGTGGGTGACATACTGCAACTTAGGCCTATCACAACTAAACAGTCACTAAATGTGTTTCTGAAAATGTTTAAGTGAGCCCTGCTGTAAAGCATACCCTGCCTTATCATTTATTTTACTCTAAATAGGACCATAATTTACAAAACGAACATCATGTTGCACAGAAGAAGACTTGAAAGAAGTGACTGAGACCATAAAGTCATTAGGAAACTGTTTACTGAGGTCATAAATCAAGTGACAAGTAGCTTCATTTTGCCATAGGAGTACATGCAATCAGATTTCTTCTTGAAACCAGTGGAGTCGCCCCCTGCTGGCCACTGGAAATAGCACATGTTTAAGGCACTTCTGCTTTGGCTTCACTTTTCAGACCCGGAAGCTCCAACCACTATTTGTTATACAGTCTACAGTAATATCACACTGAATGGGGAAGCCGATTACCGTGACCATTGACTTTTTTGTGATTCTGTGTTGCCACCCCACGTCAGAGGAAATTTGCTCTACCCTGCGATTGGCCAGATTTGTGGAAGCGAGAAAGGATCCACACTCTGTCTCTAGATGTCTTTTTGTATTTGTGACACAACAATTTCTGACACTTTTTGTACAAACAACCAAATGCGACTCTACGAATGTCTTACAGGGCAGACCGTCTGAAAATATGAACCACATATCCACATATTTAGGCCCAACGATAACGGCGTCTCCTCTCTTTATGACGGCTGGATTGTGGCTGTTCAGAGAAGATAAAAACACTTTTGTGTGTTGACACAGTCAGACAACACTGTTACAAACTAGTTATTTTCTAGCATCATCTGGCCCATACCGACCTAACTCTCATTTTTTCCTCTTCCTTCTTTATTCCACCTCTTCTTCAAAATCACAAATTCCCACCTTCCCTCCACAACTCTCTTTGCCCTGTGAATATACTTACTTCACACTGTCTCATGGACTTTTTCAGCAATATGAAATCTCCTTGTTATTTCCCAACCTCTTATCCCTCTGCACTCTGCCACCTGAGGAAGTCCTCGAGGAAGAGCTCCTATCACTTTCTATCTGCTCCTGTCTCCTGTCCTGGAGAGAACTGTCACCACTCCTCCCCACAGCCCCTAATGCCTCCTCTCAGTGTGTTTAAAGCAGTGATAACACCTCTCCCAGCGCCTGTCGACGGGGCAGCTCCACAGGGTGCAGCACGGCTCCCCGAGCCAACTCCATACATGGCTGTAAAGTGACGGAGAAGCCCTGGGACTGTCAACCAGCTTGTAGTTTACTTCTCCCCCATTTCTCTCCTCGTCCTCGCCCTCGCCCTGCATCTCTCTCTCTCGCACCCTGTCATATGTCCTGGCACCTTCATCAGGGGACACGTCAAAAAATAAACACCGGCTCTTCTCCTGCCCCCATTCTGGTTCTGGTGGCAAGGGAGAAAAAGTGTCTTACAAAAGCCACTGAGAATATGCTGGGTAAGCTGTGGAAGTGTCTGACAGGGGAAGGAGTTCTATAAAAAGACAACATTAACTCTGCTTAATAATGTGGATCTGCACGGAAACAACGTGCATCTTTTGCCTCAAGCAAAAAGCAGTGTGTCCCACTACAAGATCGATCCAGTAACTCCAAAGTCTCTAATCTGAGGTGTAATTATGGGCTAACTGAACAACCAAAAAACACTGATTTGCTCCTGTTTCAATTATTTGACCACTAGGGGCACTGTACAGCAATATTTTCATGTGAGACGAGAGGAGAAATCTGTAATATATTTACTGCAATTTATGATAAAATCATATGATATCAGGGATTAAGGAAACACGCTAAGCTAAAATACTCGCTTCTGTGACAACAGCACTACAGCCGCAGTGTCCTCCTTTGAAATTTCAATTTCAGGCAGGAATGTTTGCCTGTTTAATGTTAATTAGAGTTCAAAGTTACGCAAAATGTTTGCTGAATTAGCTAAAAACATCTGGTGATACAATATCAAACAAGTATCAAAATACAGGGGTTAAGATTCAGTATATTGGGACATATTATGATACTATAGGTAAGGTGATATTTTGTTATTTTTAGGAAAACTGTCAAGGTATAAAGAACACACCACCATATACATTAAATCTGAGTTAAAAGTCTACTTTCTAATGCAAGAACAGTGAAGGCCGTGTCACAAAACATAACATCATGATATTCGAGCATATTGGTATTTTCTTACACCCCTAATGTTTATTTTTTGTAAACAGAGCAATATGTTAATGGACTTAAACTTACATTGTAGGACTCTTTGTTGCTTGTTATTGTCAGTTTACTAGGTTGCACTCATCTTGCACTCCTGCAGCCTGCCTGAGCTGAAAAACTTCAACCATCATGCTCAATAGGGATTCAACCCATTTAATATTCTGTCTAAGGCTCCAACTCCAACTGGCTCTCTATTTATTTGACTTAAATATAATTTGTCAACTAAAGCTAGACTACAACTAAAACAATGGAGATGACTAAAATATGGCTAAAGATAAGTGGAATTCTAGTCAAAAGACTAAAACTAAATCAAAGCTCACTGCTTAAATTCACACTGGCTGATTCCTGTGTTGTATCAGTACAGGGATGAACATGCATGCCTTTACCAGGGGCGATGAGCTACACATTCCCATCACAAGGTTGATGCGAAACACCCGTCTGCCAACTGCAAAGGGGGGGTGACGCATATTGACATTTGGTTGCCATATTGTGCAAGAAAAGGTAGCAGTGAAGAAGAGAAGAAGCCTGCGAGCTGATGTAAACATTGCAGATTTCAAGGCATTCAAAACAAAGTAGGGAAATATTTTTGTGATGCTGGAAATGCGTTCAACATGTTTTCAAGGCCTCAAGGATACACAGAACGTGTTTTGGTGAGAAACAGTGAATGTAAACAGAGCTGTTTGTTTACACTGTAAACACCTCAGGGCACCTTTAAGTTTGCAAAATTAAATATTTTTGTGTAATTGGCTTCTACAAAAGTTTTGGCTGCTTTTTTTTTTTGGTCTGTGATCAGATGATGCCGCTCCTCATGTTCTCCCAACAGATGAGGCCGGAGATCCCTCGTGTTGGGCCTGTATAACATCCACATCCATCAAGGATCAAGAAGGACCACAGCTTTGACATGATAGATTGAACCACCGACACATGAAGCGTGGACTACGTGCTCTCACTTGACCTTCTATTGGCTAAAGGTTCACGTAACGCCACTCAGGCTGCTCTCTGAGGGCCAGACAGGATCATAGACGTCACATATGGCACCAAATATTTCAGCACATAGAGTAGGATGGTTAAAAAAAAAAAGGGAAAACATTTGATATACGCACTAAAAATCCCATGATTGCTTGTTTGAAGTAGTCAAATATAGCTATGCCAGGGATTTATAGTCTTTTCTTCCATGCATCAGCCTCCTATCTCTCTCTCTTATCAGAGGTCTGTGGTCAGGGTGTCAAACACAAAGTCTCTCCTCAGGGGCAGAAGATAGTGATTTATTGAGCAGGTCCTGTGGTTCGGTCACCTCCTTTCTCCAATCAACAGCTGGCTCGTTTATTTAAGACTAAGTCAGTAGGAAACTTGTCACCTTGAGCTTCTCTCTTCTTCTCCTTTCCTATATTCCATTACAAGAGAAAGCCCTGCATTTTAAGTATGTATTTTGACCATGTTTGTGAATTGCTGGGAAATTCACTCTTGAACAAGATCTTGAACATGAAGAGAATCCTGACTAGCATTTTATTTTCTTTAAAAAATTGACCAAAGTTTGAGTTGGTGCGCAAAGAATATTTCAACCTGTCTAAGAGCTGACTGCATCTTGAAACGAGACGTATGAGGCGTGTTGTGGCTTGAGAATTAAGAAGAAAACCTGATTGCAGAAATATTTGAATCAAATTGATTTGCATAGAACTTATCCTGCAACATACCTACTGCACTGATAGCTCTTTGCACACGTTTTGAGAAAAAAATAAGAGGTTAGGACCCAATTATAGACTAAAATGACTTGGCTTTTGTGTGAAAATTATATCATAATAATCTTATGTTTTTATTGTAAAATCTTACTCTGTAAATTAAGTGTTAACTCAAGCTCTCACATAAATTAAATGTAGACAAATGCCAGCGGGAGAAACTCTACTGTGCGTATTCACCGGGCAGCAAACCACGAGTAAACTCAGAGGCGTGAAAACTTTTGGCATATGCACCAGGCAAGCAATTTATATAGTTCATGTAATGTCTACGCAATAAAGGCTTTCTATGGCGGACGGATCCATCTGTAGATATAAACAAATCATTCAACAAGTCTTCAGGTGATTTTACACCAACGAAGACTTACTTATGAACATTATATTGCATTTCCATGAATAACTCTCCCTAAATCTTATCACTCACACTCGATCTTTAAGTAAGTCCAAATGCTTAACGATTAACATACTTGTATCTCTAGCTTTCTGGCCTTGTGTTTTCTATGCAAATGCAGTTGTATATTGATTAGATATTTATCTCCCAAGCTGTTGAGGGTCCTGGCTGGGGTCTGCAGGGGCACGAAGAACAGAGGCCCCACAAGGCAGAGGAGAGGGCCCCGTCCCTCAGGTCACAGATTGAATCTCTGATATCCGAACATCATCAGGGTACTGGTTAACACTGATCAGCAAATACGTCATGCTCTTTAAGTCCCACGTTTCATTTACATTATGTAAATCTTACAGCATGCGTTATAACATTTTTGCAGTTTTTTTTTTCTCACCAGACGCTGTTCTGTGTTCATGATGCACATGATAAGTGTTGTTGCATGTGAGATGTACATGTGAGTCCCGGTGTTGCAGCTCTGTTAGAAGCCGAACACATGCAGGGAGGAAAGGAAAGACTAAGCACATCTTTAGCTGAGACAACAGGGGAGGGCCTTGACTGTGCTATGGAAATGCAAATGACCCCGGAGACAAAAGTACGCTGAGAAAAGTGTAAATGCAAATAAATATGCAAGCGTGCAGCGTGCGCGGGCATCATCTGACCTTTCATGCCAAGCCACGAGGGACCGGGCCCCTGTGGTCTTGTGACACGACCTCGGCATCTTATGGGGATTCCTTCGCTGGGTAAAAAACAATCGACTCCCCACGCAGATCCAATCTCGTATTTGCCCCGAAATTAAGCTTGAAGACAACAAAGGAATAAGTGAGTGGGAGAGGCAGACGAAGAGGGGCGCACGCAAACCGGGAGGGTCCCAACTCAGTGTGACATCCTTTCTAATGATCGGCGGAGCAGATGGCAAGAGATAGACGCACATGTGTGCCCCGTGCATCTCAGGCTTGTGTCACTGTCACCCGCTGTACCGGCGCTCTGTGGGCTGGCTTCTGAATTTATCTGCAGGATTACGCCCTGTTAGCCCCGCACAATAGGAAAACACTTTTACTATCCAGTTCTATAATATCCTGCTGTCTATCCAAGACTTTTACCACACTGTCTCCTAGAAATTTGAAAAGTTGTATATATATGTATGTATGTATATATATTAATTATTATAAAAAACACAAAAAAAGAAAAAATGTTGATGAAATTAATTATTTTCAGAGCTAGAATCAACATGCTTAAATATTTACCACCAAATATCAAATTACATTTGCTCAAAATCTACAGATCGTGTATTTTTTCTTTGTTTCTTTCAGGGCTGCACCTGACTCGGAATTTTGTCAGTCGAAGTGAATTAGGCTGTTCAAGACAAAGATTTTTTTCAGTTCACTTAACTCCTATATCAGCCTACATGAGTATGTTTTACCAGAAAGGCTCGGGCTGTAATGCCTGACATCAGATTTCCACACACTCAGAGAAATTCAAGTGTGCGTCTTGCTCGACTTGAAGAATCTCAGTCGACTGAGGGGTCTCCGACTGATTATTCGAATCTTTGATTGTCAGGTTGCAGCCCTGGTTTGTTTGAATCATTGGATCTCTAAGGGGACTCGTTGATACTAAGTCTAAAGGGTAAAGGTCAGTAGCTGCGCACGTTTTAATTGACTCCACAACTTGAATTGTTTGCTCTCAGTGTTTACTCTGGCTCTCATGATGCACACACAACGCACACGCACACAAACGGACAGCTCGTACACACACACACAGCAAGGGACTGATACCTGATTCATTTCTTTCTTTCTTTACCAGGGGTATCCCTGCAGCACAAACACTATGGTGAGAAGTGAGAAGAGATCATTCCTGTTGAAGAACAGTCGGAGGCCTTAAAACAGGGAGAGTGAGAAAAAGAAGAAGATACAGTCGGGACAGTGGAAACCAGAAGCCGGACCCTGCATCTGTCTCACTCTGCCAACAAGGGAACAGCAGACGGGGGCCTGGGGGTAAAGCCCCCTATACCACACACACACACGCACACACACAGACACACACTCACTCACACACACTGAGTGGCAGCTCCGTCTGGGTCAACAGTGCACCCTTTGACATTCCAGCAGTGAGAGAGATACGGGGGTGTCAGCTCACCTGGTTCTGGCTGTGTGGCATAGCAGAGGACAGTAGGGGAGCAGGGCGGCTGTCCGTAATATTTGTTTAGCTGTTCGGGGTATCAGTGATGTCTTAATTTACCCTCCTGTTTGCAGAGCCTGCAAGTCTGCCAGTGACCAACACAGAGGCACTTCCATGTGATAACAGTTTTGTTTTGTTCTTCTTTGGCCCGCTGTTTGTGATCAGTGGTAATATTTTGAAAAACTCTCAAGAAAGTTGGATGCATTTGAAAAAGAATAAGTCCGGCATATAAGAAAATACAGGTCTTGAGCGGGGATGCAAGTAATCATCGTCATGACTTAATCTTTTTTTTTTTTAATCAATTAGTTGATTAGTCAATAAAATGTACCAATACAGTGAAAAAAGCCAATACCAGTTTTCCAGGGATGAGGATGATTTCTTAGAACTGCATAATAGGGATGTGAATGATCAATCGATTAATCAATATTAAGAATTTAATTGATTAAAAATGTATTAATCAATAAATAGCAGTAATTGCACCTCATTTGACATTTCTTTTTCTCTGGTAGAGGCATTTGGTGAAGAAAGGGAACTTAAAATTAAAAAGAGAAAAAAAATGTGTTTTGATTCTTACTGATTAGTAATCATTAATCTATTGTTAGCATTTTCAACTGGTGGTTAAGAAAAATGCATGAAATTTGCAATCCTATGCAAATTAAAACACACACAAATGCAGCAAACTCACATTTGAGAAGCTGGAGGCAAACACTGTCGCTTGATAAATGATAAAATATCAATTATGTCAGATGTTAAGTTGTAGAATTCTTGTAGAAAGAAAAAGTAGCTTAAAAAAAATTATGATCTCACAGTTTCTGAGAATCCTGACTTGCTGGTATGTTGTGCTCTTCATGATCACAGTACAAACAGAAGAAAAACACTTCAGAAATGCTGGAAAGCTTCTTGTCAAGCGTGACATAAAGCAGCTGGCTCAAGCAGTCTGCACAAAAAAGAAATAACAGTATTTTTATTTGTTCCGGACGACGACAGCAGACAAAAAAGCAACAACACGTATTGCATGCATGCATTTTCGGTCTATGTTATCTCTTTTAACTACACATTGGTATGCACATCATGGCTGCTCTGCATATCCTGCGTTCCTTTGGAGCACTGGTTTTGCACCCTTGCAGAAATTAATGCTACACATTTACAAGATGAAATTAAGCTTTTGAATGTTGGAGGGCAAAGAAGTAAGGTCAACAGTTTTTCCAATTTATTGCTGAAACATGTATCTTCTAGACAGAAATATGGCCGTAGGCATTGGAAAAAGAAACGCAGGGTCTGGATTAAAGAGCAGAAGACCCTGAGACGATCAGTCATGTTTTGTGAAAAACTGCGTGGGCAAATGCTCCAACAGTTTAAGAAAAACTTTTCTCAACATGAAACTACAAGGAACATAGGGATTTCATCTACAATCTACATTTAATAATATCACTAAAAAAATCTGGAATCTAAGGTTGTCCCAACTCTGGGAAACAGCCCGTAACCTTAAGGTAGACCTTAAAATACAATTTACGACGCACGTAGTGCTACGAAGGCTCTGGGAAACAGGGCCCAGAATGTTACTAGTGCTAACTTCAAAAGCCAGCATCTGTGTGGTGCATTATGAAGCACAAAATACAACAATAGAGAATCTGTACTGTTGAGCATGTACATCATCACGCATGGGAAAGAATTTCACTTTCAAAACAATTAGCATCCTCAGTTCACAAACACTTGCTGAGTGTTGTTAAAAGAAAACGTGATGTAACACATCCTCCTGTCCCAACCTGTGTTGGAACATGTTGCAGGCATCACATTCAGAATATGTGCATATTTACAAAAAAGAATTAAGTTCATCTGTTTGAACATTACACATCTTGTGTTTGTACTGCATTCAACTGAATATAGGTTGAAAGGATTTTGCATATCAATGCATTTTTGTTTTTTATATTTTACACATTGCCCCAATTTGGAATTAAGATTGGATAATGATATTAATATACCTTGATATTAATCTCTTCCCTGTTGTACATTTGATTCAGTTTACATTGTGCAAAACTGGGTATTATTAAGAAAGAGCTATTTTGTAGTCGACCATGAATTCTTAAGAATGTAGGCAAGAACATGAACATAAAAGCCTGCGTTCTGTCTGGAATCACATACATGTTGTATCACTGGAGGACTATTATCTTCAAACACACTTAAAGCTACAGTTGAGATAACTGGGTGGTTGTCATGGCACCATGATCTTCTCCCCCCAGCACAGGTTTTTGTATTAGACACTTCCCCCTGCCAGCACCCTGCCCCCCCCCCAATTTATCTGCACAAGCACTCCCAAGTTCCTCATCTTGCCACCATGAGCTTATAGCGTAAAAGCTGAGCAGACACAGACAGGCACCGACATCTTCCAGAGGAATCAGAGTTTATGCCAAACACCGTGCCCTTTTCCCCCCTGCGAAGCTGCAATCCAGCTTTAAAGCCAAGCGTGCTGGCTTTATTTGCTTTCACACGTATCGATCTATTTATTTATTTACTCCTAGCTTGATTCCTCCTCTCGCCTTCCTCCGTTCTCTCCCCGTCTCATCCGCTCCTCGTCCGAGCACCCAGGGATCTCTCTCCCGGTTTAATAATTCATGAATGTTCGGGCTGCTGCCGTAATCCTGACTGACACTAAAAGTCTGTCTAGATTTAGCGTCATGAAATTTTCATCCGTAAATGTACAGTCGAGCTCCGTCTCTCGCCTCCCTCTCCCCTCTTTTAAGGGCCACTCTCGCTTTTACTGAGGATTCTCTCTCCCGACGAGTTTGCATGGCTAGCCTCATTCTCTCACTCACATGCACACTTGTATGAGCATATACAGGCGTGCACACAGCGACAGGTAACACACTGACACACACATACAGTATACAGAGAGAGCCAGACAGCGCGCACGTTCCACTTTGCTGCGTCTTGATGGGGCTATTTACTGTGTTACTGTACATCTGGACTCATTTGTTCATCTCCGTAGCAGCTGAGGAGAGGCGTGGACCCCATGGGTACAAAGTGACTTACAGATCCGTGAGTGGATGTCTCGGTGTGGACATTCCCACAGGAAATCAACATCCTAACTGAGTGTTGGCGTCACGTTTTAGCCGGAGAGCAGCACTGAAACGCAACCCCATCACACTTAACTCATGGATTATCAGTTCTTTCATTTCACCTCATGACACTGTCAAACCTTGGAGGACATTTTTAGCATCACACCCTGGGTTTTTGCTTTCTGCAGTGGGACCAACCATAATAACCTAATCCTACTTGATACTGGACGATTCCACAAAACCGCAGATTAGATTTAATGAGTGTTTTGTTTGTTTGCTTGCTTTTGAGTTTTCAGAGCATTTCAGCCCATGCTGATAGGGACAGTAGAACTGGTATGTGGTTGTATGGGATACCAATTCTCTTGGCAGCCCATTGGCCATATTTAGCCCTTTGATCATTTATAAATATGTAGAAAAAAAGTATATCATTATGACTTTATTTAAATAAACTGCGAACATTCCTGCAGTGCTGTGTAAGTGTATGGGTGTTCACATTGTTTACAACATTTAGATCATTATTTTATTAGTAGGCTGATTAGCCCACTTAATATTTTAAGAAGTCAAACCAAGTGAAAAAAGTACTTTCTTTCTTCTGAACTGTTAGAGAGAGCTTTGTCACACGGTGCAGCCTGAAGCGCAGTGTCAGCAAAACCAGCGAGCATGCAGTGGTTTACAACGCTTCAAATATGGATGTTGCTGCAAAGAAGCTGCAAATCCTAAAACATGGACGCTTCACACGCATCTTCAACCTGGCAGAAGATCTCTACAATCAGCGTGGTTTCAAGGCGGGGACCCGAGACTGTGCGTCTTTCCTTCCCTTCCCTTCCGAGTTATGATGTTGAACGATGGCCAGGAAAGTGGTTTTCCAGAACATTATGTCACACTGATGTTGACCTTTGAGACGTCGTAGTGACCTTAAACTATCTGATCTAATCAGTTCATCCTCCAATCCAAGTGGACGTTCGTACCAAATTTGAAGAAATTCCTTCAAGGCATTCACAACATTTGAACAGACAGTAGGGCCGTGCAATATATCAATATATCCTGACATGACATATGTGTTGTTTTTCCTGGTTTTAAAGGCTGCATTACTGTTGTAGCTGTTCTCTTATTTGCCTTTACTCACTTAGTCATTAATAACCACATTACTGATAATTATCAAAAACTCAATGTGCTACTATTTACTGAAAGCACCAAATGTCCATATTTACCTGCTATTACTTCATATACTGTTGGGTAGTTTCTTCCACAGCAATATATCATATTCTAGAAAATCATTATTTGCAGTATTTGAGAATTTACAGCATGTTATTTTAGAGTAAATGTTTACATCAAGCTATATATTATAAATCATGGAATAGCCTGCGGCCAAGGTTGACACAAGGTTGGTGACATAAAGAAAAAAATAGGACTCGTATTGCATTTTCTTTTTTCCCTTCAAGTCGTACAATAGATTAGAAAGAATGTGTGTGCATGTATCTCTGGTCTTACGTCTGCATTCATTATGTGTGTTAAGCTCACCAAAGTTGGTGCAAACTGTACTTTTCCTGTAAGCGTAAAACTTGAGTCATCCTCTTTACTATTTAATATTTTACTTAAAAGTTATATAAGGAGTTATATAGAGATATAATGAGTTATGTAACTATGAAACTTTAATAAAAGCCTCTGCAACCAAAGAAGCTGAATAAGACTTTTATATTGAAATGCCTGCCAAACACAATGTGAGTAATATACTCGACGTTATTTTATTGTGCTGCTAGCATTTGGCATGTGTCTAAAAAAATAAAAGTCTTCAAGGAGACAGCTTGTTGAACAATCCTGTCCTTTACTGGAGTGAAAGAAAATCCCTCACTGCGTGCATCGTCACAAACACAGCGCCTCAAACCAGCTATTTGTACGAGGGCTGGATTATAACTCCTCAAAATGGTTGTTAGAATTTATGACAGAGCTCAAACATTGTTTGCCCGGAGCTGTTTTTATATTTCGCCGTAGAAACAACTCTTTCCTTTTTTTCCATTAAAAATGCACTTGATGGTTTTAGTGAGTAATCAGTTGATAAGACGCCCGGAGCTTAGCCCCCTTTTGGTATCAGTTAATTCTCTCTAGAAGAAAGAAAGCAGCGGAGCCCGGGGAGGAGTTGATAAACTTTCAATGCTCATCGACAGGCATTCATCGCCGGTTAAGTGCCAGCCGCTGCCACAGTATTAATAGCCCTCTTATCAGGGTGAGAGAAAGGCCTTTTAATTGGCTGCCGGGGTAATTTCTCTCCGTAAAACTTGCCGGTATCAAAAAACAGACCAGCAGAAAAGATGGACAGATAACCCTGCGATGACAATAATGTTTCTAATTACCACCCACCTCTGCCTCCATCACTTCCATTTTCCTCTCCATCTACTGGCTTCCCCTCCTCCCCACTCACGCGTGCTTCGAGAGGGATAAGTCAACCTGAAGGGAGAGGTAACCACAGTGTGGAAAAGCACCACTCACACTAATGGACAGAATATGGGAGCATGCAAGGAGGGAAAAGGGTTTGCAGAGACTCTCTCCTCCTGACTCTCACCCCCCGATTTCCCATTCCTCTTTTTTGCACTTTCTTTAATGTCCTCCATTTTTTTCCCCTCCATGCTTAAACCATCTACTTCACTCTGGACGAAAAAAAATCAGGAGGCACCTCCAGCACGTTTTCTCACCACTTGCATCCTTGTAAACTCTGTGCACTCTCTAGCAGCAGTAAAATATGCATGGCAACATATCTTCGCTCATTGGTGATTTTTTTTTCCCTTCCTTTTTTGCCAGGGACACATTTTATGCAGGTTACAATACCCCCCTCTGACACCTATAAAAGCTGGAAAAAAAAAGACCACCCACACTTTTTCTATCTCTCCTTCACCTCTTTAGCCCTGCTGGAGGACAATCGAATGGAAGCTGTTATATCAGCAGTCTGGCCGTTTGCTTTTATTGGCGCTTATTAAAAAGGACATGGACTTCAGCAGCACTGAGGTTAGTCTGCTCTTCCTCCTGTCCTTTTCAAAGTTTGCTGCTGGACTATCACAGTTTTTATATCTTGTACACAGACAGTATGTGATGCCAGTTTTTACTCTGCATTTACATGATTCCACGGAGTATAAATTTTCTGCTATTTCTGTGATCTTAAAACAGCACATTAAAATTTTAGTATGCTGCTAAAAATGTGACTAGCGCTGCTACATTTGCTCTGTGTGACCGGCTTTCCGCAGGGACAAGTGAACGTTCTTCTTTGCTGGTTTATTAACGTCAGTTGCCACTGCACTGCACTGGGAATGCACTGAAAGATTTTGGCAGAAAAGCTGCCGAAATCTTTTCCAACAAAAGGCATTAAGCAGATTATTTGGCCGTCTTATTTCAAGTCCATTAGGCAATTATCATTTTCATTGCTAGAAACAGAACTGTGTGTGTATTTGCAAAGCACATTAGCTTCGGGATTCGCCCATGACTGACAGCTGACATTACTGTAAATCAAAGGCGATGGATTCCATATTTCCTATTTTGTTACCAAATCCCATCAAAAGAAAAAAACGTGTTAATGCAGTTTTCAATACTTTTGTCCTCCTCTGTCTGTGGCACTCAAGCTCAAGTCCATTAATTCTGAAGATGTGCTGAAAAATCTTTAAAAGGCCCTGCACATCCTCTCAGGTCCTTTCAGTTTTTCTGGAAGATTAGACCTCCAGTCAGGTTGGAGGAGGGTGGATCTATGTTGGGAATTACGTGAAGTCACAGAAGTTCATCTGCTAATGGGTGTTCCCAAAAACCCAACCAGCAATGCCAACTAATAAACGTGCATTTCCCACGGCTTGGCGTGGCACTGAGCACGTCGGGTGTCCGTCCTCCCCACGGCTTCATGCCCCACCCAGGAGTGTTTCAGGAGCAGAGTGTTTTCCTGGCCAGATTTTGTTGACTTTCACAAAGTTTTTGCTTATTTGGTTATTTTTATTATATTTTTGTGCCTCTACCATGGGAAAGCAGGCCACACAGTTACACTGAGTCTACACATGGAGTTTTATTTTGAAAATATTCTCTTTGCCATTCTTATGCCTGACTTCCTGCCTGGCTCGATTTGCTCTGCGCAGCTTGATGCGGCTTCCATCAATAATGGAATACAGGTGACAGCTGTTCATTTTTGTTCACAAATAAATGCTGTTTTCGTTTTTTTTTTTTGAAAGCTTGACCAAAATTGTTCCATAACCACAGCCACATGTTTGTCATCTAATGCACAAGCCATGACAAGGTACTTATTTTAATCGAAACCAACGATGTCTTGCTAAACACAACCAAGTCTATTTGAGCTTAAACCCAACCAAACCGTAAGCATAGCGATGATACACCATATTATTTATTTTTCCGACAGTGATTTGTAGAAAGAAAAAAGCAGAATGACTCTGATTTATGTTGGGGATAAAAGTACTGAAGAGTTTGTTGATGCTGTCATGATGAACAATTGTTCTTAATAATTGGTCATAATTGTGAGGTGGTGGGGGGCGAGAACTTTTCTTCAGCTTCTGAAGGGGGGCAGGAACCACTGGTGTAGATGAACCATGGATATGTCATACCTGCCTAAAAGGTCACAAATTTACTGTTAAATTAAAACAAAAGCTAAGCCACTGTGCTTTTCAGCCAAGGTGTGACTCACTGAGAACAATGGAAGTCAATGGTGCAGATGAATAAGCTACAGACAACTCTTTGTTGGTTTTGATGTTTTCTTTCCTTCAACCTTAGCTAAATGTAGGGTTTGCTAACTTTCTGACACTCATGAAATCTTCATCATAACCCTTCCAGTTTAATCTTAACTCCATACAACTCCATAACTGACATTTCTGAATGCAACACAGCATCTCTGAGAAGCTACACTGCAATTGACACGTTCTGTTCCCTTCTCATACCCTCATCTGTCACACTCACATATACACGGTGACATGATTGAATTCTCTGTGATGCAGATACTATCAAAAGCATTATAATCAAATGCATAATCCCCATTTGATTTATTTTTTTTGTCTTTGAACTAGTGTGAAGAAGCCGTTGCCCCGAAGACAGAAAAAAATGAACGTTTGAACCAGGCTTCAAAACTGGAGAGGATAAATTTAGTCTGGTGAACTATCCGTGACTCTCGTCGTTTGATCAGAATGGTAACTAATGATACAGAAGAAAAGAAGAATGGTCTTTTATCTGTGCATTTCACGTATGGCTTACACGCGCCCGCTCAGAAACACTGCCTCCAGTGTAGAGGCAATTATAACGGCAGAGGGAGCGGCGGGAAGACGGAGGATGGGGGAAAAAAAGGAAATAAAATTTACCATGTAATGAAGTGATTGCATGTTTCAAATGACTTGTTGATGGGAAGTTACATATGTGTCTGCTGGAGCAAAAATGTGCATTAGTATTCAACATCATATGTAGACTCGGCAGTCACACGGCAGACAGGACGTTAAATACAGGTATGACTCGTATGGGTGGCAGGCTGCTCAATGACTTGAGCTAATGTGTTCATTTCACTCCTGTGTTCGTGGTGCGTTGATGGCATGCAGCCAAATATCTGCATGCCCGACTATGTGTGTGCGTCGTTTGCCGAAACAATGACACACACACACACAGACACACACTCGGGGTCTGTGGCCCTCATTTGTGAGAGATGATGCTCAGTGGGCAATCTCGGCAGACAGATGTCAGCGCCCTATTAAAGAAGATGCCCGCCGACCCCTGGGGCCGGGAGAAGGCTATGAATAAATTTATTTTACTAATGTACTGCCCTTAAAACTGTAAGTGACGTTCAAACGCCGCAGTGATGCAGGCAATTGATGTAATGGTCATTAAAGGGATAGTTCGGATTATTTTATGTAGCGTTGCATGAGGTACTTACTGATTGTCAGCGTTATATCTACAGTAGATGGCAGTCGCCACCAGTTCGGAGAAACATAGAGGAGTACCAGCACGGAAGCTAAGCAATGAACCGCTGACAGGGTCGGCAACAAAAGGTATTTCCATTCCTTTACCATCAGACAGCCTTTTCTAATGGTAAACCACTGCTATATAACCCAATATCAACCAATACCACCTCAATCAGTTAAAAAAGTAAAATGCTGAAAATATTCTAAATATGGTGCACACTTAAACTTGCTCGGGGCAAATAAAATGTCGAGCAAGTAAATCTAGCAACTCACTTGCTCAACTGCGCAAGTGATAAAGATAAAATAAAGTTAAATTCAAACCATTTTAATAATCAATTAATGGTAGAACTAATTTTTTGTGCAAAATGGCAGAAAACTGCTGTTTTCAGCTACTCAAAAATGAAAATTTCCTGCTTTTCTCCACAACATATTTGGGTTTTAGACTGACAAAACATTGAAAGAAACTATTTCTACTTTCCCTGTCTTCTGACATGTCATAGATATTGCAGACCTAGATTAAACATGATAATTAACTTTAGTCTTTGCTGTTATTTGACAGTTCAAAAGTGAAAAAAAAAACAAGTCAAAAACACATTAACGTTGAAGCCTGTTAAGTGGTAAAAATACCTTTTGTTGCCAATCCGTCCACAATAATTCATTGCTTAGATTCTGTGCTGGTGCCCCACACTGCTTCTCCAGACTGGGGGTGTAGCGACTGCTATCTCTATATCTAATACACTGACTATCGATAATCACCCCACTTCAAGTAATGTGAACTACCCCTTTAAGGAGAGTGGAAAATATATGCAGGGAAAACTGGCTCAGCCTGTGATATGTCTCCATTCTTCTCTCATTGACCATCTGACCACATGTGTATCCGCACTGCCACCATGTCTACTTTGTCCACGCGTCTTGAGAGGAAAACCCCAAATGGGGCCCCGTTTCCATGCCAGGACTGGGAAGGACATGGTGGCAAAGGAGTTTCCACCACCTCCATCACCAGCAAACCACCTCAAACAGCCCCTCAGCCATGCAGGAACGCTGGGCGGTAGGCCGGGACGCTCTCATCAGGGCCTGATTAGGGCTGTGAGTGGGCCGTCGGTCATGGACCAGCAGGAGGAAGTGGCAGGGCAATGGTTTCCAGACTGAGGAGTGTGTGCAGCACTGGAAGCGTTACCGTTGAGGCTGAATGTGACATCACCTAAACAAAGATGAAATGTAGCTCTGTTCTCCCTGAGGCAGAGGCAGCGGTTTACGGTGATGCCAGCGCGGCCGCATGTGGAAACGCTGCTGTGCACACATGCACATGTGCCCACGCGTACACGCTCACACACGTAGACGTGCCCACATTTTCCTCTTTTTTTTTCTCCCTCCTCTCTTTGATGCAGACGCACGCAACTCGCAAACCACAGTCGGCTTTGACAAAGGAGAGAAATGTCTTTCAGAAAAAAAAATAATCAGCCACACAAGTCTAGCTTAAAAGATTCTCAGACATTCCTCTGTCTGACTTCCAAAAATCTCCCTTCAAATGATTTTCATTGTCTTTGATATTAGATAAACTGATAATTCCTGATGACAGACTGATAAGTATTAGATATAAACACCACTGAAGCTGAAATGATGTGCTGAAATACAGAATCTTTTCATTTTCTTTGCCCTGATCACCAACAAATCGACACCCCCACTTCCCCAACTCTCTTCATCCTCCTCTCCCACACATTATCATGCCAACAGCTGGGTAAGGACCCCCGCTGACACACTGTGAGATATTGCCTCATCTGTTAGTGAATGCTTTATCCATTAGAAAGACCCATTTTTCCAGCACAAACACCAAGGCTGTCTCATGCAGGGCCCTAATGTTAATAATCACACATTAGATGGGACGATGATACTCACTCATAGACTTGGGCCAGGCGAGTCGGCCGATGGAGGGTGAGGTTTTTTTTTTTCCTACTTTTCCTCCTCATCAGATAGGAAATTGAAGCCATCCGTCTGCAGAGATGGGGGCTTCCAGCAGGGACAGACCAATTGTCCCTGATGATAACGCGGGTTGCCGGATCCTACCACCATGTGCATTATTGATGGCCATCAGTCGGCGTGTGTCTGACCACATTTAAGTGTCTCAGCAGGGGGGTGGTGCAGTAATCAAAATACACATACACACAGCACTGTCTCCGGCTCGCTCGCACCCCTGCACGCAGTCCATCATCAAGCGTGCATCGGCACATTGAAACTGGCACTCACAAGTAATGTGTTCATGCAAACAAACACACACAAGGAAACATGGGCGTGTTGCACACAGAGACCTGTTTACCGATACGTTTTGTTTTTTGCTGTTTGGCTATTTTTCTTTTCCTTTGACTGTCCGCAGGTTACGTCAAGTTATGTTAATATTCAAATGTGATGGATGTGACAAGATTACATAATTAACTGGACTCTGACGCACCGCTTCACACCTTAGAGTGTTTTCACACTTGCGCTTTTCAGTCCGCTTAGACTGTGGTGTTTTCCCCCTTGATGTGTTTCATTTGGATACGTGTGAACACAGTAGGGCTGGAACTAATGATTATCTTTAGCTATTAGATTATTAACAATTAATGTGCAAGTCATTTTCTGATTAATCCATCCACAGTTTGACATGAACGTGATGCAGACACAGCTACCATTATTAAAAAAAAAAAGAATAGAAAATCAGCCTGTCCATCAGCTTTAACCAAATATGCCAACTTTACCCACTCAGCCAAGTGCTCACCCCATATTTTATTTTTTTAGTAGATTTCTATTAGATTTCCATACAGTTTATTAGTGCTCCAATTGAAAACATGCATAACTAATATGTCCAGGGCTACACTGAAAACCCACATGCTTAACTGATGTCCTGCAAGTCCATCATTTGGTTCACTAGACTGCAAGTATGTATGGAGTCTCTAACCTGCAACTGGTGTTTCTGAACACACTAGTAAACCCAGAATCCTTTAAAACAACCATGCAATTGATCGTTGCTGAGCGAGGACGCCGTCTCTGACAAATTCTAAATTTGTCAGATGTTGTATGTACAGCACGTTATTTCCATCTTTGTGGAAAAGATGCATGCAGCATGTTAATGGCTACCACCTCCACCTGTTTAAAACAACAACCCTCCTCAGCAAATTCTTAATCATTCGTGCCTTCTTGTAATTCAGCTTCAAATGCAACACGTTCAGTTGTTTCTTTCCTTAGAAAAACATTTTGTTGCTGGATAGCAGTAGAGATGCTCTGCGGTGCGCTGCAATGCACACCTTTACTCTCTCTTTCTCTGACTCCATCATTAACGTCCTTCTTTGCCATCTCTGATGTGAAAACATCAGATTTCTGCACAGAAAAAGCAGCGCACCACAGAGCTCTCCTGCTGGGCTGCTGAGAGCACAGGTAACATATGAGGTTTATTATGGACTGGGAGATTCAAATGTGGCACTGAACTAAAAAAAGGAGCCAATAAACAGCCACATGGACGGTAACAGAAATTTAACTGACAAAATATCTGTAGACTTTGTCTGCATAACCCATAGGGGAAGTGAGATGTGATGAATAACTAGCCAGCTTATTATAGCTTACAGTGATATATCATGAATTTATTATAAATTTTGCATTCAACAAAATTCTAGGTGACTTATTTCCAAATTAATTATTGATGAGAAACATACGCACAGAAACAAATGCATATTTGTGTGCTATGTGCTACAGACACACTGTAGGACCACACTGAATATGCAGAGAGCTGCTGTGGAGACGGCATGTAACGTGTGCAACATATTAGAAATCTACACAGTACAACAACATTACTTACGGACTTGGGGAGCACACAAACAAGGGAGCAGCTATAAAAGCACTTTAAAAGGCAAATAAATCACACATCAGAAAAGCAGTGCTTTCTTCTGCAGCAGGAGCTGAAATGGGCTGCACACTGAAGCTTAACGTAAACTGGGAACAGTAAAACCACTCAAACGCAAATAGAAAAACCAGACACTATAAAAATCACCAGCAGCACTGATCATTTGCACTGAGGCAGCTCTCGCAGGTGTATCAACACCCGTCACAAACATCTGTCTAACACGGTTATTTTATTCATTCTCTTTAATCAGCGGGGCCCACCTGCCCTTATGCTCTACCTTTACATTTCCCCATTTTAAAACGACCGGCCCCCCCTCTTGGCCACCGTGAGACAGACAGGTGTGCGAGCCAGCTTGCCACTTCCTGCGTCTGCTGGTAATAGAGACTCATCTACAGAGCCAGCAGGGGCTTCATGTGACCAGAAGGGAGGGTTTTTACACTTGTGCAGCACACGCTATTCCTGTCAGATACCCTGTCATGAGACGGCACAGACATCAAGCAAACATGAATCTGCATTCATAAATGAGAGGATATGACAGACTGGGAACAAACGAGTGCTGATGTAACAGCGAACAGGTTGTCGGCCTGTTCTCCTGGGCTTCTAAACACACAAATACATGCCAATCTATTAATCTTCAATCACATAATTAACGGGATAGTGTTAATGTGGGGTTGTATTAACCATTGTCAGTTCATCATCTAAAAGAGACGCCAGTCAGCATAAACAGAGAGGAGCAACAGCATTAAAGCTGAGCAACGAACTGCTGTGGACATGGTCAAGTATTCAAGGTAATTTATTTTCATTATACAACACAGGGTTGTACAACAAAATTAGAGTTGTATTTCTTTCATAATACACAGAAAATACAACATATATACAAACAATTCTATAAATCAGATCATAAAAAACCTCACTTTAAATGTAAGCAATATTTAGAATATTATCACTGCTTTACTTTGCAACCAGGCATCCCTTTCTGACAGGAAATTGTCATTATATAAGTCAAATATCACTCCCTCTAAACCAACCAAACTCCACTGGCAAAATTGGTAATTTTTCCTTGCAGAATATAGGAGTTGCCAGTCAAGCAAAGCCTTGTTTGTATGTCTTATTTTGCGAATTTAGTGAATCGGAACTATACTTTCACAAACACTAACATACAATAACACAAACTAACTCACAGATCAAGGCAGCGGTAAACCAGCAACTCCCATATTCTGCAAGGTAAAATGACTGATTTCGCCAATAGAGTTTAGTTGGTTTGCAGAGAGCAATATTTGGCTTAAAAAGGCTGTCTGGTGGCAAAGTAAAGTGCTGAAAATACTCTCAATATAGCGTACTGTTGAGCTGACATTGATTTTGTTTGGTGGACCTTTGTTTAAAATGTGTTTTGTTGCTGACCCTGTTCATCGCAGTTCATTGCTTAGCTCTTGTGTTGGTGCCCCTCTCTGCAGACATGCCAACCGCCTACTGTAACTAACACAATGACTACGGATAAGTACCTCATGCAACCCCACTTCAAATAATCTGAACTATCCCTTTAATAAAAAAAAAAAAGCATACACGTATAACATGATCCTGGAGTTTCCTATAAGCAGGTATCCAAATTCAACTGTTTTTCTATATGAAAGGGCCAAAGCATTAGAGGAGACAAGCCAAAACCTGATCTCAGCTTGGATAAAGGCGACGGAGGTGAGGTGTAATTGACTGATGTGAGGAAAGCTAACCTGATAGGGCAGCTGTATAGGGCCCTGCTGCAGCACCACCTTTGTTTAACCGGTCATTACCCCCGTGTAAACCAGCTCGGGCCTCTCCTCAGGTGCGTCGGCTAATCTCCTTTTATACCTGCGGTGATAAGATAGACTCCCTCTTGATCCCTGTGTTTCCTCTCGCTGTAACATCTCTGGGGCTGAGCCTGTCGTGGCATGTCTGACATCTGTCAGACAGGGGAAACAGCACAGGGGGGGAGGCGGGGGACTGGGCGAGGGGAGCAGAGGGGAGTGTGATCCGATGAGGCCCCAGATGTAGGGGCTATATTTGGCATGTAGCGGATTTTACATCCACCTCAGACAACTCTTTCATTTGTGAAAATGTTAATTCAATTTAGCATTAAAAATCTTTAAGATCTAAATTTGGGTTTAGTACGCAAGAAAAAACTCACTTCCTCTTACACAATTCCTCTGAAAACAGTCTTATAGGTCACTTTTTGATCTCTTCTTCTGTTTTGTAGACGGTGGGGAATTCCACTGAGACACCCCTGCCTTTTAAGATGTGCTCAGGCTCTTCTTTATCTTCTTTTCTCACCTAATTCCACTGACACATGTATATGTGCAAGTCTAAATTTACTATATGCTATTTCTATCTCTTGCTTAATGCCATTTATGTTTGTGCTGATAGCCCCTGACCCAATCTAACAGCTACTGCACAACTATGATTCAGTTTGTTCTTTGGGAATCATTGTAGTCCGTTATCGTTTTGAGATTTCTGCAGCAACATGTTTCTATTACTGCATATTCCATGAAACAGCCTGTTTACAGTTTTCATACAGCTTCACTGTTATGTGCTTAAATACTTTAGTTACTTAATTATTGTAATTATGAGTCTAATGAGATCCATGGATGAGGGGAAGACACTGATTACCTGGATTTTCTGTGCACAGGTTTTGAGACTAATTAAGCACCACAGAGAAGCTCCATTTCTCGATCTTAATCAATCTTTTGCCTCTTTTTTGGTGCAGCCAATGCAACGTCTCCTTCCACTCTTCCAAAAAAAAAAAAAAAAAAAAGCAGCATTAGATTACTAGGCTTACAAGTCAGTCTTTAAAGGCTTTGTTCAATAGAGACTGTGGATAGTATCCCAGCTTTCGTTGTGAAAACCGGATGGAAAGGATGAGGTAGAATCATGTAGAAGTTGTGTGTCTGTCACTGAGGAGAATGAGGGGAGAGTGTCATGTCCGGTAAGGTGTGTCTGATAACAGAGCCCTGCCCAGCCCAACAGGAAGTTCTGGTTTGGGTAATGGAAGAGAGACAGATATCTTAAAACCTGCACAGAAAAACACCAACTGTCTTGTGTTCATGAGTTTTTCATAATTTAGGGGAACCCTTAAATGCAGGGTGCAGACTAAACAAGGGGTACAGCAAAGGCCAAAGTGCAAGATCGCGTGTGAAGACATCCGCCGAGCCACCACTTCCCCTTTAAAGAGCTACTCGACGCTGAGATCTCAGAGGAGAGCGGGGTAGACAGCTAAATTTTTAATGCCCCCCCTGCAGCCCCTCTGCCATGTTTCCAGCCATTGTGACAAGCCTGTTTGGATATTGTGCAATTGCTCTGCAGCAGCTTGAAGCTAATATGATCAAACACACCACATAGCAACCTGCTCTGGAGGTGGTGTCGAGGGATGGGAGGGGAGGCCGGGGAGGGGGGGTTGTGTCAGGGTGGGAGGGGGTGGTGAATGGGACGAGTCAATAGGGGCTTCGCGTGTCTAGTGCTGCCAGGTGTCTGTTCCCATCCCAAAGCCCAAAGCAGCAGCCGACTGTACCCATAACAGCCCAGGAGGCACCCTCGATGACAATAAGACATCATCTGCAAACGCTACAATTACCCCCTGTCACTCTGCTCAGCTTCTCTGTTAATTACACAAACCATTTCCTTCAAGATGGCTCGCTTGGCTGCCAGCCCGGAAATCTATCACCGCCGTATCTGCATCTGTCGGATCCGTGAACAGGTTAATCAGGTTAGTCATGAGTTAATACAGGTGGCGTGGATTCAGGGGACAAGCTGGGCGCTCGCCAAGAGGACATGCTCCACTTCAAACCTGCCAAGCTGGGCTCCTGTTTTTTTTTTTTTTTGCACGTCTTTCACACCACATCCTGTTTGTCTTCCTCTCTGGTGTGTCTTTCATTGCTCCAGCTGAGCAATTATCCAGCTCCAGACTTGTAAATATCAATGATGATTTCTGATGAGGAGCAAGTCACTACCTGCATGTGGACTGGGAAAAACCACATGCTGCTTTGCTCCGATGGATACTGATAACTCTGTTTGCACTGCATCATATTGTGCCGTCACATGGACGGCTGTTTGCTTTGTAAGATACATTTTCCACTGAGGTAAAGTGGCTCTGTGGAGCGGCGGTGCCACTATCGTACACCTCCCCCACAGAGGTATTAGCTGATATTTCCAACTGGCAGCCACATCTGTGCCCTTGTTTGGACACCGACACGGTCTCTTGTGGCACACTTGAGTCGTCTCACCCCAAGGAAACACAGTTGGCATGTTGGCATACACAGTGTATAAACACACACATAAATATATATTCACCTGTGAAAAAGTGGGCACTTTTTATCATATATTGTTGTAATTTTGTAAAATACTTCAAACTACTTTTTCTAAGCAGCTTCAGTTAATCAAACAAGACTTCTCCCTGGGGTAGCTTTGCTGTGGTTCAGCTTCTTCCAGTGTGAAATAATTGGTAGCTTGCAAGGCTATGCTTTGAAAGAAGCTTCTCCAGCACTGGGTGCATACTACGCACTATATACTAATCTCAATTCACCCTAAACTGGCGCTCAGATGATTCTAAGATGTTGGAAACAAACTCGCAAACTCCTACAGTGACAACGTGGAAGGAACAAATGATGAAACAGTTGCATGAGACAAGACGTTGGGAAGACTCAGCTGGAAAAATTAAATTGTTAAAGAACAATGGGACAGCTTTAGTGGATATATATTCGGAGGGAATGACCTAACCGTGACAAGAATCTGATGGTTTAGCGCAGCATTATATAATCATTGTCATGTACTCATGCCCACTAAATTATTTTAACCAAGTAACTGCCTTTCCTTTATCAATGTCTGATTGGTTACCTGCCTGTTTTTTGTTTTTGCTTCTGTTTTGTTTGTGAATATTCTTGTTGCAAGACTCAATAAAACTTCAAATTATATATATTTAAAAAAAAATACCCTGAAACAATTCTTGTGAGGAAATACCACAGCTACCTGTTTTTTATTTTTTACGGTACATGAATGTTTTTAATCCCTTAGGATGCTGTCTGTGACTGACAGGAAGGAAATATTTAACCCACCTTTTTTATTTGCCACTACTTAGTTCACAGCATGCATACTGTGGGGATTTCTGCTATGTTCCACTCATTACAGCCCAGCTCTTCCTTGGGGGTTGGAAAGCATGAACAGGACTATCCGCTGAGTTCAGCCAATACAAATTGGGATGGGAAGTTTAACTGCATTTAAAAAAAATGTTTAATTCCATCCAAGTCTGCCTGACTAAATTGAATTTGGACTTAAAGATAGAGTATACTGTTGCATGTTGGTTCCATTACAAAAAAAATATTTCAACTTATTAACTCTTCCTTATTTGAATAAGCCCCAGTTTGAGTTGCGTATAGCAGCAGGGATCTTTTGTTGGTTTTGTTTATGCAACCTAAAAAGGGACCCACACAAACAACCAGCAGGATGTGTCAGTCAGATATAGAGCATCTATACCCCTGAGAACACAAAGAGAAAACAATGATTCTGAGCTAATTTTAACTTTAGAAATCTAGATCAGTCCAAGTACCCAACACTTAACTTGGTGGAGTGAAAAGACAGTAAAATATCTTAAATACGGCTGCACAAATTTGCAGAAATCTTAAAATTGACAATGTTCTCTGTTTAATTCAATTTCCACACTGCAAATGGCTTTCTTATTTTGTTAGGAAACCTTAGTCTGAACACTTAATAACCTGGTTTAATACCAGGTTAAATCCATAATATGCAACATTTCCTAAAAAGCTTATGACCCACTAGAAGTGTGCGGTGGTGGCTGTATCTGCAGAGACCCTGACCTCTGCCTGTATTTCGTTTTTTTTTCCCTCACTATTTTGCACAAAACATTAGTATTTGATGTTCTGGGAATGAGACGCAACAATAAACTATCTTTCAGGTGCGTTTACAGCTTAGCTCAGAAGAATCCCACTGATTCTAGTTTTAAAGAACATTTTATTAAACACTAGAAGGGTGCAGTCGGTAGACTACAGATTACTGCCAGGTAACAAAGATGAAGCACCTACTGCAAAGCCACCATAACTGACAGATGCAGCTGTGCAAAGTTTTGAAAAAAGTTTATTGTATGGTATAGTGCAAATTTCTTTTATAGATGCTTGCAAAGTTTGTGTGTACTATAGTCTCAGTTTTCTTTCAGAGAGTGTAATGGTATTGCAACTGAGTATCCTAGGTTCACCTAACTGTAAAAACTTAATGTTTCTGAGCCACAACAAAGGCCAAAATGTGCCCTGCTACAGGCTAGTAGGTCAGCCTCGTTTTTAGTCTAGCAGTTGTTGATGACAAGGCTTAACTATAAGGGTACCTGCCTGAGAAATGTAAAATTCCATACTTAGACTAGTATAGAAACTTAGGCTAATAAAAAAAAGGACAAAAATACTAAATTATTTTGATAATCAAGTATTTTTTCATGCAAAAATTTCAGAAAATTCTATTTTTAAGATCTCAAATGTGGCGATTTTCTTCTTTTCTTAGTTTGGACTGACAAAACAAGACATTTAAAGACATCAGCTTGGACTCTGAGAAACCGGGATGGACATTTTTTACTATTTTCTGGCATTTTTTAGACACTGCAGCCTTAGATGAAACATGAACATTAACTTTGGCCTTCATTGTTTTTCGGTAACTGCTAATGAATAGAACTATCTGTACAGGGGGGAAGTAAAAACTGACTTACTTTGTATAATTTGCACCCCCTAGCCATTGGGTAGTGAGTGAGGAGTCGATATAAAACAAAGTAGCCAATAAAATAGGTTTCTCAAGGTTTTTCAAAGATTGTGAATCACTGCAGCCATGGGAGGTCCTTGGGCATACAGGCTGGTGGAGATAATGAGCAAATTCTAACCACTGAATGAGAAATTTTGTGAAAAATTGTGTGCTAACACATTTGAAATCAACAGCAGCAAACGGGTCAAAAATTAAAGACTATATTTCTCTCAATACTGCAGAGAAATAAGATACAGCTTGACTTTAGCTGGTTAAGCATCCAAAAGTACAAACTGAGGTTTAACTGAGAACAAAACAGAATGTTGTGATCTGTAACTCCGTGTCATATTCATCTGTTGGGAGACATACCAGCACATGAACTGCCAAAAACCCCATGACCAAGAAAACTTCATCCGTAATTTGCTACGGATGTCAACATCCCTGTCCATGGACGGGTTTATAAATACATCACCTTCAATATTGTGAATGGGCACCCTGTTAATACACAGAGGTGTTTCAGAGCCTTGTAAACAAACAGCCCTGGAGGTGTATCTCATTATGAGCCATAAGGAAACATTGGCTGCTTTTATAGGGAGCGAGGGTGTGGGTAATAGGAGGGGGCATTTCCGATAAGCAGGCAGACCCACCGCTACCAGCAACCAAACCTCCCACACAGCTACGGGTCACCTGAAACCACACAGACCCCCCACTTCCATAACCACAGTGCCAGGCTGAGCAGGAAACAGAAAAACTAAAAATTAGCCAGGACATTCTTTTTTTTTTTTTTTTTTTTTGCAGCCACTCCACCACAGAAAGCCGGCCCTACACATCACCTACGCTGCTCTTTCAATCACACCACATGCATCGAACAGGAAGTTAGCTACAAGTCTTGTTTTAGTTTTTGCACACTTCATAAGGAATTGCACTGTCAAATGATGCACAAACATACAGTTCTCACGTAAGTGTGAACCACAAGACGCTGAAAAAGACACAGACAGAAGCCACGCTGGAAACAGGCGAGCCTCTTCAATTATTTGAAGTAGTCAGTTTACTCATATCTCTCTGTTTCAGGTGTCACTACTGTTTGAGGGTCAATTCTGAATATTAAGTTTAAATGTCTGATAAAATCATTTGCAGGAAGTCTTCCTTCCAAAACATCCAACATTAAAAGAAAGTATAACAACTCAAAAAACACTGCTGAAGTTAAATTATGGATGATGATGCACAAGAAAACAGAATATGTATGCAGAATCTTGCTTGAATACTAAGGTAGACCTACATTTCTTCACAAGTATCATCTTTGATGTTTTGGTACGGAGCGTCAAAAAATACCTATGATTTTTAGAGGTTTGTACTCAGGGATTTTTGACATGGGTGGCCCAAGTTAGACACTGACTTATGCAGGAGTGGCATGAAATACGGGCATGCACACACATTCAGTAGTAATTTACCATTAATCACATTTACTTTAAAGGCTACTAACATTACAGTATCATAGTTTTTTTTTACATTTCTGTGTTTGATTTATTTATTTAAAAGATAAATAGTCGTACCAATCACAACACCACAGAATGGCATGATACAAATAAATAATATAAATAATATAATACGGGGGTCTTCAACATTTATCAGGCAATGGCCCTCTAAACTGATAAAGTCGACGGAGCAGGGACCCCCTACTCAAATAATACAACTAACTGGCCAAGATGTTTCAGTAATACATAGCTAGTACTAGTTTGCCATTATGGAGAGGTGGACAAATTTAACTTTTGAAAAAAGAAAAAACTTTCAAAGAATTATCAAACAGTAATTTCATTACAACAATTTCAATTTTCAGTAACTCTGAGGACCCCTTAGGGCTCCCAGACCCCCCTGTTGAAGGCCCAAAGTATAATATAAACTTTCTGTACTTTATTCCTTTTGTCCTCAGAAAAGAAGCAGTACCTCCAAAAGTAGACTACATACAAAAGAAAACAATGCACACTCATCAATACTAATCAAACAGTTGTTTCAAATGAAATCCCACTTCTCACTGCACAGACAGCCAATCATTCAAAGTACATCAGCGTTCAGATTGTGAGGATTATGGGTATAGTTAAATAAGTCATTTTGCATGGATCAGAATCATTACACAACCACAGAGAATGTACTGTACAGAGCTGACAATCTGAAAACACAGCAACTGATGACAGCAGTTTTGTATGGCATTAATATTTTTTTCTTCTTTATTATACACTATGGGAATATACTGTGTCCTGCACTGAAATGCATAAACCTTAACCCAGCAATCCACCTGGCATTCAGCAGCAGTGCAAGATACATTAGCCGTGCAGCAGATGGTTATTATGTACATTAAAATAACAAGAATCATTCGTTTTTCTCTGGTTTGCGAGAGGTTTATAAATAGAAGCAGCATAAAGCAGAGAACAGAAGGTCAGCAGTTCAGATATATGAAGAATAATAAAGCCACCTGACACATGAGCACACTGCATTTGAGCTGAAACATCTCTGTTATGTTAACATGTGAATACTAGTGTGTGTGACAAGGCAAGTTGAATTTCAAATAAGTTAAATTACAGGGAAATACTTTTGTGCAAGACACCAGTCTCATGCTTAAATCCCTAAAGCCAAGATGCAGCCAATACCAGCAACCTGGAGCCAGAAGGAAAAACCCCAAAACTGCAGTCAGCAACATGAAAGAAGAATGTCACATGATTATTCGGCATGAATGTTCCATAATGCGCCAACAGCAGCCAAATAAGCAACCAAAATAAGCCTGTCCACCATACCAATGCAATACTGCACACACACAAGAGCAGAAATTATCAGCCAGCATACTTTTAATTTACAAACACCAGCTAATAACAGCCAAAACACCAACTCAAAACATGCATGTTAGCACCAGCAGTTAGCACTTACGTTTACCATGGTGCAGTGAAGCAGGAGGTCATTGGATTCTTCAGTGTCCTGGTGCAAGAAAAACAGTGTCTCCTGGCCTGAAGTGCTCCTGTGTGGCCCCACAGCTGACGTGAATGATGACAGACGAAGAGGCAGCAGCAGCAGTGTGTCAAAAACAGAATTATTTCCTCCTCAAAATCTTCCTGAAGTGATTTAATCAGGTGGTTAGCTTACTGATGAAATGCTTCAGTAGCTAGCAGCTAGCAGCCATGCAGAGTCGAACCAGAGTGGGCGGGGCTTTTACAGGTGAAAAAAAACACCTGTGTTAAATAAACTCCTCTCCAAGAGACGTCATGTCACGTGCGCGTTTGTGCAGCTATTTCACGCAATTAAAGGGTCAGTTCACCCAAATGACAAGTATATTTTCTTTTATAGTTACTTTTATGGTTTTGGTTTCATTTAACCAGGTTTATCTGAGGTTTCTTCCTCCACGACTTACAGGTGGATGGAATTTTGTTTGAGGTGCTCACAGCATTGCAAGAAAATAAAACATTTATAGGAAAATGTACAGCAAAGGAGATATTATGTCTCCATTATTCTAAATGATCAGAATATAAATGTGGCTTAACTGTTTTTCCACCCTCTACCATATTAAAAACATAGACATATATATACATAGATTTCCCAGTGATCTAACATGAACGCTGCACCATCTTGCAAGGTGATTTCTTTATCATATGTTGTTTTGTTGTCTGAGTTTTTTCTTTAATGATTGGAGTGGCTGCATTCAGTTTTGTTTCTGTACGTAGTGTCACTGCTGCAAATTTTGTGGGACATTTAAGCAACAATACTAAATGATGTAGTTGCAAACTTGACAGGACAGAGGAGACTCTCCAGAGGACACTGAATTAAATAATGAAAGAAGTTATGCTGCTGTCTTGTGTGTAAATGCATACGCGCACCTTCTTAACCACCCATGACCCATCCACTTTTAATCAGAATACTAATTTTTATGACCTGACCAGCCTGAACCGCCAATTAACCGCAGATTTGATGCAGATGTATTTGATGTGTCATAGAGCAGCTGACTGTGCCAAAACTGAGTGACTTCAAAGTTTTCCCTCCTAACTAATAAAAGTACAGTTAATGCCTGGTTCCGCTAGTACATTTAATCTCACCTCTTTTATGAGACTTTTCCGTCATGAAATCTAACTTTATGGTAGTATTCATAAAAAAAAAGAAGCTTAAATTTGAGTGCACAATTTGCCATTTTCTTAAATAAAACTCCAGGAAAGAATTAAAGAAATAAAAGTCAGACACAAGAGGTTTTGGTAAAATATATACTTTTTTATTTATTTCTTCATACAAAGAAATATTATGAATGTTCAGTATTTAATCATCTAGAAACATCTGTTCCATTTTGCTTTTGCATTGTGTAAAATTAATTCCTTTGATGTACATACCACAAAATACTTGATTTACATGTCTTTTTCATTTTTGTACATACAGATTTTCTAGTCTAAATACATATTATATGTGGGTAAGACAAACATTTCTAACATTTTTAGATCTCAAAACAGGTTGAATAAAACTCAACCATAACCGATGCAGCAACATGGAGTGAACCCATGAGTGCCAGTTTGTTTTTTTGTTTTTTGTTTTTTCAGATATTCCCTCAGTTACATAAATCAGACGCAGTACTCCATCGGTTACAGGGAAAATGTCAGACCTTGCTTCCAGAATGTGACAGCTTGCTATGAGAGGTCATCATAAATGCTTTTTTTTATAATCAAACATTGCACTAAGAAGAGTAGGGGAGATGAAGGCTTTCTCCTCATCAATTGATCCCTCCTAAGTCCCGCCTTTTTTGCTCTGTGCTCCAATGACAGTTGAGCAAGCTTGCTATGTCAGTCAACTTTCTAATTTCCTATTTCCTGTATTTAGGTATGCCATGCACTGTCATTCTTTAAAAGTCACCAAAGAGGAGGTCTCAAGTTTGACAAGTACAAGCTAATCTTCATCAATCATTAGCCAGCTAGATAGCTAGCGTTTTGCTAGATAGGAAGTTAGCATTTTGCACACAGCTAACTTATGATGTGTCACTTTTACAGGAAAAGGAGAAAGTTGATTGAGGTACCAAGTGTGCTCAACTGTTATTGGACCATAGAGCTAAAAGGGGCGGGACTAATGAAGGATCAATTCTCAATGGGAGTGTCATTGCTCAGGCAGAGAGAAAGTAAAGAAACGCACTATAAAAATGCAGTGTAATAAGCCTCCACCTCCCCTGCTACCAACCGTTGGTATGAGGCTAAACCAGGCATCTGGTTTCAACTGGAAAATAAGAGAAATTAGGGTCATTATCTGCTTTAATGACAGATGCAGGCTAACTGTGTTGGATTGGATAGTTAAAGAGGCACAACATTTTAAAAAAGAATGAGGGACAATCAAATTTAACTCAAACTTTGTGACAATCCGACCTTTATAATTGATTTGAGGGACTTTTTGTATGAGGATAGGTTGTGTACATTCAGTCTGGGCCCTGAAGCCCTCCTCTGGACGCTAATAATCCCTTCCCATTATCCCTGCATTTGTCATAATGGCCACCACATCGAGCATGCATAGCGTAGCGTAGCACAGCATTAACGTAGCATAGCGTGGCCGCCTCCCTCCCTGTGCCCTTATAGTAGCGTACCACCCGCTGCAAAGAGATGGGGCAGCACATCCAAGAATGATAACTACACGTTCTCTCCCTCTTGCATATCAAGAATTCAAGTAGAAAGACAAAAACAAAGAAGCGATGCAGGGGGAAAAGCAGAGATAGCGACTCAAGCTGTGTGAAACACGATATCAACCCAAAGGTTTTTTTTCTTTTTTTTGGCAACAAGTAGAGAGTTGAGATCTGGTGTGGAGAGATGAGACGTGTGAGGATGAGGAGAGTGACTAAGGCATAAAGTATATAGGCCATGGACGATGGCACATGAGGTTTTCTGACGACACCAGAGAGGTTAGACGCTGATCCCCCGCCTGAGGCAATTCTTGCTGTGCTGAGAGTGCTTCACAAAAACCTTTCCTGCTCCTTTGATCTCTTTAGTCTGGGATCTAAGATGGGGCCTGGTGGACTCCTGTTTGAAGAAGACGCGCTTTTTTCACTGAGGCGAAACCTGCTCGTTGTCATCTTTTCTATCTTTATGCTCCGTTTCTGACAGATATGCCTCTGCTACCTCACGCAAAGATTTTCCATCTCACCGTGAAAACAAGGCACACGCACGCACACCCCTCCCCACCCCCGCCACCCTGACCCGCTGTGCTCCGGCTCTGCTCTCCCCAACAAATCAAAAGCCTCTCAAGGAAATTTGATTGAGACTTTGTGTGACCTTTGAACTGATCGGATAGGGCAAAAGCATGGCTCTCAGCCAACACAGCTCCTAATGGGGAGGCTCGATCGATCTGCCCGTTACCTTTACCCGATTAGCATAATGTTAACATGGGCCCTTATATAGGATTTAATGTTTGATGGATGGCCCATTCATTAGAGCAGGCAGCAGGAGCACTGTGAATGAAAGGGCAGCTGTATACTTTAAGCATGAGTGACACAATGAGGATCAATTAGGCCTATTGATCTACCTGTTATTGAGTGGAAAGGGACATGAGAGCTGCAGCTCTGGCCAATGCCAGTGCAGGAAAATTGGATTGTAGAAAACTTAACTGGAAGGTTTGTGTTGCAATGAAACACGTTATGGAAGAATGGAGTCCTGCATCGGGTTGGGTGTCGGACGGATAACCCACAAAAAAGTCATTTAACGGGTAAGAAAATAGGTTTAGGCTACGACACCAGCCAAACAACGGGACGGCACATCACTGCATTAAGGCAAAAATCACCAGTGGAAAATACCAAATTGTGGATAATATGTTGTCAAAGGCCAAGTCGGACAATTAGGAGAAATTTGGTGCACTGTAAAAAAAAAAAAAAAAAAACAATGAGAAAACTTCAAGGCAATTTCATTAGAGTTTTTAGATTTGAAATTCTTAGGTTTAATTGATAATCTCAACAACATTTTGCTGACCTATAATCTTTCTTTGAGAAAATTTACTTGGAATAATTTGATTATTTGAGGTTTTGAAATGCAATTTTTTTTGAAGGGGGGATCTAAAACTCAAAGATTCATGTTTATCTAAACAAGGAAAGTAAACGATCTCAACAAAACATTATTAGTTGGTATAACGTGTGATCTGAGACTGTGAGAATAACGTTGTTGGTGGTTTTGCTGCTTGTAAAAAAAGTGCCAGAAAGTGTTAGCTTTTGATTGCCCCAAGCTAGGAACGCTACCGCTGCTCCGTCCCGTCACTTTGTTTAAGTACAGGTGCAGATCAGGTCGTGGGACTTATATTAACAGTTGCAGGTGGGTCTGACTTGGTGGGCTAATGACTAATTGCGGGTAACAGGTTAGGGTTAGGGTCTGGTGCTTAGCATTAAGAGTTTGCAAAACTGGACCCGTGCAGGACTCTGTGGAAGAATCGCAGTCAGAATGACAGAGTTTGAGGATGAAGTTATGATGCATGTATGAATGAGGATGCACATGGTTAGGTGTTCTCCACTTCTCTGTGAGCACTCTGTACCCGTAATATGGTGCTTTTACATTTTCCGCCCTAACGTCTTCTTCAGTCGTTGCTGATTATCTGCATTATGAAGCACCGATAAATCCACTGAGTTTACAGGACCACGCAGGAGGAGCAAGAGAATTCAAAATTAAAATGAGGAATGTTAAAAAACAACATGTGGGCCAGATGTTATGTACAAATATGGTTAGGCAGCTTAGTGAATTAATTGCTTAGAAATAAAAATAAATTATTATAAAATAGATTTCTGTACATTTTACATATATATAGCAATATCTCCACATCTTGCCATTGAATTACAGAGGAAAAAAAATAACTTCTCAACAAATTAACAAAAAAAAAAGTCTCTCATGATTTTCACATCAATCCCAACCAAAGTTATGTCCTGTCATCTGGTAGAACTTCATGTTGAAGGGCCTGTAGAAGTCCCGTAGCCTCTGCACCACCTCAGGGTCAATGTTCGGGTGGGTCCGACCTTTGGTTTTGCCCAGGCAGTGCGGCTTGCTGCTGCCCTCGGCCTTCTTGAGGCACGGGAAACCCTTGGTCTGGTTGAAGTAAAAGTGTTTGTCTGTGATGATCCTCTTGAGCCCCAGGAAGTCCTGCACGCGGCCCAGCTCTCCGGCTGGGTCGCTGATCAGACGCTCGCCGCTCACAAATAGGATCTGGTCCATGGGGAAGTACTGCAGCCAGTTGTCCAGGTGTTTGGCGTAGATGCCGATCTGGATGGCGCTCCACGAGGTGTCGATGAGCCCCGTAGTCCTGTTTTTGAAGGTGAGGCTCTCGAAAGAGGGAATGTCGGGCTTCTTAGACAGAGTCTGCGTGTAGTCCGAGATAGCCCTGGTGACGGGGTCCCTCACCACCACGATCAGCTTGGTGTCCCGGGACATGGCGGATATCCTGGCTGGAGCCTCTCTGGTCACAAAGTAGCTGGGGGTTTTCTCCATGGTGATCTGGCCCTCCAGAGTCTTGGGCATCAGCTCCCTGGGGAGGAGAAAAAAATGACACAAAAAAGAGGTTAGGAGGAGGGTAAGGTGGAGCAAGGACTTGCATAATGTAATCAAGCTGATGGAGTGTACTGCCTTCTGTAATCAATGACTCACTGAGCCTGTTTAGCCTTATTACAGGGCTCGAAAACCTATTAGTGTAGGCAACTCTCCAACGTCAACATGCTCACTCACTCATAAGATATCTCACTTCTGACAGAAAGCAGAAAACCCTTATTTACTGCATAATCAAACACAGGGAAACATTTACAGGAATTTCTAAACATGAATGACCCCAAGTTTCACCATATTAGGGATAAGGAGCTGGGTGTTCCCACCTCTGCTCAGACTCCTCACTGTTCCCCCTCTGATTTTCAGCTAACCTGCTCTGTTACACCTTAAAGGGATAGTTTGGATTATTTGAATTGATAGTCAGTGTATTACCTACAGTAGATGGCAGTCAACATGTCCATCTAAAAAACATCTACATCAGTTTAAGTGTACACTATATTTAGAATATTTTCACCACTTTACCTCGCCATCAGAGCGAACCATTATTTAAGCCAAATATTGAAAAAACCAACCAAACTCCATTGGCGAAATCATAAATTTTACATCGCAGAAGACAGGAGTCGTTGGTCTACCGCTGTCGTGGTCAGTTAGCTTGTGTCTGTTATTGTGTGATGTCGGTGGATCCAAACGAAACACCAAAGTCACACAGTTACACAAGCAAACTAACAGATCAAGGCAGCAGTAGACCACCAATTTTCATGTTCTGCAAGGTAAAATGACTGATTTCACCTATGGAGTTGGCTGGGTTGGAGAAAGTGATGTTTGGCTTATGCAACGGTGGTTTCCCGTCAGAAAAAGCTGTCTGACTAAATATAGCTCACACTTAAACTGATATTGATTTTCAACAGGTCTGGCTTTTTTGAGTGGCTGCTGCTAACAGGCTGCAGGACAGTCTGCGTCTCCAAACTGGGGGCCGTCTGTTTTGTCACACATTTTACCTTAAAAAATGCAGCTTCTGTGATTTGGATATTGCACTTGACCATATAATATTTCATCTCATTGTGCAGCTCTAGTCAACAAGCATCAACTGTAGGTAACTCACTGCCACTTTAAATCACACAAACTATCCCTTCAGTGAATAATTCTGATTAGCCTTACAATGCATTTTTTATAAATTAGCTCACAACATGTGTGGATTCCATTATCTGATGTGTCTTCCCTGCGCTCGTCTTTCCTCAGACCTCACTGCTGGATGCAATGTTCCAAAGTGGTCAGACTTAATCAAAATTCAGCCTCCCTCTTTATCCCATTGGAGCAAAAACACACTCTCAATCTGCCTTGCTGACTCAGGCATAGCCGTTCGACGGTGCCCCGCCCCTTCTCCGAGCCGCAAAAAAAAAAAAAAAAATGGCTACAGTGCTGAAAGATGATGAGGCTTGTTTCAGAAAGGGAATCTGTTTTTTGACAAGAGTGGGTTTGGTTTTGGGTGAGGGCTGGCTGATGGGCTTTACACAGATATGTTACATGCAGACATATAATCAAGAGGCACTTGAGAACAACTGGTTTTGAAGGGAAAGTGAACGCGCTCTGCTCTCTCAGCATTAGGTTTCAGAATTGGTGGCCAACCGCAGAGTCTAGATTATGGTGGAGGCGATAAGAGCGGTTTGACTGACACTGGGGACATGGATCACCTTTCCCTTACTGGCCCACCACTCCAGGAAGAAAACTAGTCGTGTAATGTATGTGGGTGTTTCTGGTGCTGCTTGGACGGTAGGATTATGGACTGGAAACTTCAACAGCTAGAACAGTTCACTTTGCTTGTCCCAGTAATATTCAAATCACACACTCAAGAACAATCCTCCCCCTTCGATTTGCAGGTACGTATTTTACCAACCTTAAAAAAGGCCCATCTAAAATGATTGATATGCGTTTAAGTGTATGCTATATTTAACATGTTTTCATCATTTTACTTTAGTACCAGACAGCCTTTTTCCAAAGGAAAACTGACATCATATAAGCCAAATAAGGCTCTCTCCAAATCAACCAAACTCCATAGCCGAAATCAGCAATTTTACCTCACAGAACACAGGAGTTGCTGGTCTGCCGCTGCCTCTGTCTCTTGGCTTGTTTATGTTATTGTGTGACTTCTGTGAATCTATATTAACTTTCTAAAACACCAAAGTGAAACGATAACACAAACAAAGTAACCAATTGAGGCAGTGATAGACCAGCATTATCTTGTGTTCTGGGATGTAAAATCACTGATTTTGCCAATGGAGTTTGGTTGGTTTAAAGAGAGCGATACTTGATTTATATAACCTCAGGAAAACCTGTCTGATGAAGAGTAATGTGGTGACAGTAACATTCGAATCAAAAAGATAATCACAAACATGCAAAAGCTTAATTGCCAACACTCCCGATTTTCCCGCAAGACTCCCATTTCTTATTTCCACGATTCTCCTGTATTTCTCCAGATTTATGAAAGTTATAACTTATTTTCTCTAAAATACTATCCTGTCTATTCAGACAACAATGCAGCTACACCAAATATCATTTCCTGGCATGCGCGTGACGTGGAAGAGAGACGCTTACGTCCTGTTCCTGCACCTTATCAAGAATTTTCGAGGTGTATTTTCAAGTTTTTCCAGCACCTTACAGCTATGGTTAATTACATATGTACTTAACTACAGAAGGATGACAGATTAAAGGAAAACACAACAAAGTTTCATGTTTCAAAATGTGTCCACCATCTCGAAGGATGAAAGTTTGCAATGCATTAGCAATTTCAAGCATTTTATCCAAAGTCCAAGCACTTTTCTTCATTAAAATTCCAGTGTTTTGAAGGATTTCCAGTGCCCGTACGAACCCTGCAGCTGTATCCAGTTCTCCTTTATACATTCGTGCTGGAGCCAATTCTTCCTAAGTGAGTGAGAGATGGAGAGAGAAACGGAGAGTAGACTACAAAGGAAAGTAATACCCAAATGTAAGATGTCTGGGAAAGAAGAATTCTTGTTTTTTATGGGAAGAAAAGGAGAATACCCTGACATACCCTGAGGAAAACATTTGTAAAATGTTAATTTTCCGTGGTATTGTATCAAAATTGAAATTGGTGTGGTCTTGTTGTGTTCTTCGGCTAATAAGCGTAAGTTAAATCTGCAGGCATCTGTTTGCAAAAAGCAGTATGTTTTCATTTTTTCACCAGAATGCAGGAATTTTTTTCTGTGGGAGGACACCCAGATCCCTCCCTTTGGTTTTGAAATCCTGCCTATTTTTTGAGGTCTCAAGATCGGCAAGTATGCTCACGAGGTACACCAACAACCGAAAACAGCAAATAGGCACTTTAAAGCACTCAAAGGAGGAGAAAACAAAAGACAGGGGCGAGATAACCGAGGGCACTGGTCTATCAGGGCGAACACACTCACAGATAAGACTCCTGTTAGCTTGTTGTACCCTGAGCCTCGCCTTTGTCGTTCAGACTATGGCACTGATATACCATTGTGTAGACAGTACTATTGTAGTCGATCCCATTCACTTACTGTGTAATCCTACACAGAGTATTTACACACTGAGAGCTGTAAAAGAAAACTACAATGTTGGAGCCATTCTGTACACTGTAATACTCGATTCCTCCCCAGAGCTTCAGCTGTTCCTCAAGAAAAAAATACTCTAAAAGCTGGAATCTAGTTCACGTCCATCTAGCTCATGGCTAATTCATGTAACACCGGCTCTCCATCAATGCACATATCTGTGTGCAGGAAGGAGGGAATGCTGGGGGAAAAGAGAAAAAAACCCAGGGTAACGTCAGGTAACCAATAAAACGCCTCATGGAAATGGTGTTGGCAGATTTGTGTAATCCTAATGCAGTGCCAGTGATCTAATTATGATAATATCTTCTTGATTGCTGACACATCAGAGGGATGAATGGAGTCCGGGCCTGAGCTCATTAATAGGGTATTGAAATCAAAACAGATACAGCATGTGGTTTTATGCACGAGCATGACAGATCTTCCCACTAGGCGAACCGTTTCTGCAGATATAAATGCAAACAACACATTATCAGCACGCACGCACATTAATTCCCTGCCACAACTTAAAACTGTTTATACAGCACCTCTTGAATGTCTTCAAGGAACATAAACCAAACATGCTCGACTTAAACTGCACGCTATCCGTCATTCTCTCGATGCACAAAGGCGATACTGCCTGCGAGCTTTTTGTCATTCCTTGTGCTAACATACAAAAAGAGTCCAGAGCCGACACAGAAGAGGCAAATGGCTTCCCATCTAATCCGATTTCAAAATGACAATGCGGCGTGGAGATAGGGAGGAGGCCTGAGTTACAATGTGCATAGTGATAGATTATGCTGATCCAAGCTCGCAGAATCCTTTTTTTTTTTTTTTCAAATCAAGAAGTGTTGGGGGTTGGAGGAGCATAAAACAAGGAGATGGTTGGATAGCGAGGGAGAAAGAAAGTGGTGAGGAAACCCTGAAAAAGCGCCAAATCCGCAATAAGAGACCCCCCTCCCCTCCCCAATAAAAAAATCTCCACCTCTGACTTTGCCCACTCTCTCTGCCAAAGAAGTTAAAAAAAAAAAAAAAGAAAAGGGAACAGAGGAGGGGAATTTTAGTGGGACAAGTAGCTCTTGGAGAAACAATGCCTATTATGCTCTTTTTTGATTTATGAGGTGCTGCTTTTAAAGATTCCGTCAGCAAACAGGCAATTCTGTGACACCGGGCTCCTCTTTTTTCCTGCTTTTCTTTGAAAGTGAGCCATTGTCCCCGAGCGAAGGGGTGAGCAGGGCAGTGGTCAGGGCAGAGGGGCGGGGATGGGGGCAGGGTAGGCTGGGGGGGGCAGACAAGAGGGAGAAGGAGGGTGGGTGGGTGCTTATCGAGGGCTGAGTGGAGCACTTCTCCGTCCTCCTCAACCTCAAGTGAGAGAAGCCTTTTGGAGAGCCCTTAAGTGGAACGTGTGCCAAAATTGCCCTGCAAACATCCGCTTGTTCCCCTTAGATACCGAAGACTCCACAGACTTCTACTGTCTAATATGGAAACCAGCTAGGGTTGGGTGGGTTCACATACGAAAAATTAATGTCATTTCAGCTGTCAAAAAAAGTCCACACTCAATTTCACCATTGTTATTCACTTAGAACATTTCACACACTACACACTACAGCTGAAACTATTTTCACTATCACCGAAACTGTCGATCATTTTCTACATTAATTGATTAGTTCTCTGGTCTATAAAATGTCAGAAAATGCTGAAAAGTGTCGATCAACGTTTTCCAGAGTCAAAGATGATGTCCTCAAATGTAAAATGTTTGTTCCACAACCCAAAGATATTCAGTTTTGTGTCATTTAGGACTAAAGAAACCAGAAAACATTTATATTTGAGAAGCTTAAATATTTTTTTTTCTAAAAAATCAAAACAATTAGTCAGTTATCAAAATAGTTAGCCAGAAATGTTACTGTAGAAAAGCTTTACGCACCACACAAAATAAAATCCCTCCCCACTTTCCTTTAAGTAGTTTGGAAGCAAGCAGCTAATGCTAGTTAACATGCTAAGTCAACATCAACCAAGACTGTGAAAGAAAGAAAAGAGCAACTAAGTTATTAATGTCTCACGTTTTATGTTTTTTTTGTTCATGGAAGTTTAACTTAAACTTCTTCAGCATGCTAACATCAGCTGCAGCTGCTGAGGTGAAGCTATCAAACACAATATAACTTCAGTTAACTTCTCAGTTTCCACATTGTCATTCATATAGAACATTTTATTATCTACAGGCTATAGAATACCACACAAAATGAAATCTGCCCAACTTGCTTCTAATTTCAACCACAGCCAGTGGCTAATTGCTGGCTAATGCTAGCAAAAATGCTAAGCCAAAACTCAACCAAAATAGTGAAAAAAGCCCAGTTATCTCCAATAAGAGCGTATCCAACTTGTTCATTAATTACCCGAAGAAGTAGATGAAGTTGTTGATGCCTCACTTTAAGACTTTTTTGTCCCTGGAGGGTTCAGTTTAAGCATCTTTAGCACTGGCTGCAGGCATGCTAACATTAGCTACAGGTGCTGTCAAACACAGAATACTCTCCAGGTTTTAGGTATATTTTGTGTTTGACCGGGTGTTTCCTTAGGGTCAGATGTGTTGTTGTGTCCACTTTTGCATTTCACATTACAAATATTGCAGCAGGTGTTGTCTGCCTCAAATCTTGAGAAGTTTAGCTACATCTTTGCTATCGTCCTGACTCGTCACTCTCTCTTTTCCTCTCTACACTCTTATTTTCTCAAATTTGGCATTGATTGATTTAATGTGTCTCACTAATCAGTAGTCACAGACAAGCCCCCAAATTAGTACTGAGTTTGGTACCCAAACCTACAACTATTAACAGTAAAAACTGTAAATAACAAACTTGTTCTCAAACATCATGATGCAAAACTTTTTTCCTTTCTTGCTTGTGCTTTCACGTGATATAAATCTGTAGACTTTTTTCCCCCTCTGTGCCTGTCTGCACCTTTGTCCATTGAGAATATTTCCAAGTTAAAAGACATGCCAAAAACAGCGATAAGACACAAAGCAGAAGCCCTTGTCAAATGACAGCATCAAACAGGGGCCGGCAGAGTGGCCCTTTGGCCTCTGTTTTAAAGAGCCCTCATCCCGGCGGAGATAAACGGCAGGCAGGAAAAGGGTTATTTCTGTCTGATGCTTCTGCCTCCCTCCTGTCATGTTTGATTTGATGATAACGGGCTGCCACTGAGCTGTCTGTGTCACAGCATCCCTGAGAAAATGACTAGCTTGCTCATAGACAAAAGGAGAAAAGCTATTTGGTGTGTGTCTGTCGATTTTCCATTTGATACAAAAGGTTTTCAATTGTCTCACATGTCTGGTTGTTGAAAGCATTTGAATCTCAAATTAGGGTTTGTTTATTTGAATACAGACAAATAAGGGGGCATTTTCTTGTATCCACAAGTACAGGGAGGGTGTGGTTTTACTCTTATGGGCATTTAAAGCTAGAGATGTCTGGTTTCTATGGCTTGAAGACCCTGGAGCGAGTGTTATCTCCCTGTGGGAGGTAACATCATGCAAAACAACAGCGTTCGCTCAAGTAGCTCCAAATAGAGGCTGAATTAACCTGTCTAGAATTAACCAAGATAAGAAAATAAAACAAATCAGCTACTTTCACTATCGAGAAAACACTTCTATGTGCTGAAATACGGAGCTTTCTTCCACTCTTCACCCCGTCCTCTTTGCCGTTGATCCCCAAGGTTCCCCCGACCCCTGACAATCAGACCTTGAGGTCCAATAGCAAAGTGACACTTCACAAGTGGGGAGAAGGAGAGGGAGGAAATGAGGGAAGGCATACTCAAAGGCTCCCTTTCTTTTCCGAGGGCCTCTTATCCGAGTCCTTCACATGAACCAATGTGGTGGACGTACAAGCGCTTTCAGGAAATACAAAGAAACATCTTTATTCCTCATTGGATGATAAGGATCTTGGGCACCAGCTTGTTCGTTCACAGTTAAATGTGTTCTAAATTTGATCTTCAAACCATGCAGATGACATGCTTTGAGTGTAACACGCAAATTCAAACAAAATGCGTATATTTCATAAGATAATGCATGATACCTGCTGCTGTAAAATCACTTTTCTGACTGTTTAAAGGATGATAGATGATACATGCAGATAGTCATGGATGAGTCACCGGTAAATAAAGTGTTCATTAATAACTAAGTGTTCAGCGTTCCCTTTTACAGCTCTGCAGAAGCCTACATGCTATGAAACGGAACTGAAGTAAGCAACATGTTTATGTAACACACATACTGACGCACACACACACACACACACACACACACACACACAGTATGGCTACTACAGAGGGAGGCAGGCTCGCACGCCTGTGCTGGCTCACTGAATATTTTCAAAGTAGCATTTAAGCACATACAGAAGCCAGACATTTTGAAATATACTCCGCTGTGCCTGGAGTCTGACATTATATTTAACCACAGAGCATGGCTTTGGCTGTAAATTAAAAGAATAGAGAAGATGGTTTATGGCGCAGTCGGCCGGGGCCACTCTGAGAGATGCAGAGAGGGAGACGAGAGGAGCTCCTGCTGCAGTCACAGAAGCTTCATCTGGTCTCTCTTTCAAGCACTTGGACTCCAGGTGTTAGTATGTGGCCACTTAGAGCTTCTTGACAGTTCATTTCCTGGCTGAGAAGAGCCAGAGATCCCTACTTAAAAGTGAGATCTTGCAGGTGTATATCTGTAGCTTGCATGCGTCTGGGTTTGTGCCGATGTGTGTTTGGGGGACAACAAAGTATACGCATGCCTTTGCACCTGCTGCTGTCTTCATATCTCCACACCTGCTTGTAACTTAATGCCTCAAAACTCGCCCGCATGATGAACCCTAAGTGATGCTGATCAGAGTCAACTGTCAGAGCTCCTCCCCGAGCCTGAGGTTTCAAATTAACAGGCTTCACTGAATAATGGTGTCACTGGAAACTCACGAAGGTGGCTGAGTGGAAGCCCCTCCGAATCATCTGTCTGCTAAAAGGATTAATAATGCAGGCTGGCCTAGTATCACACACACTCAGACCTGGATGGCGGGGGCCCCTGTACGGGATGGTTGGCTATCATGCGGCTGTAAGGAGGAGGAGAGCCGTTTGAAGGCTAAATTCCTCCTCCAGATTACCGGGAATGCTGTTGTCAAAGAGGTCTGAGCTACTTCAGAGTAGAGCTGCAACGATTAGTCGACAAATAAATCAACAAAATAATACTCTGCAACTATTTTTACAATCCTCCTATTCTGAAAGATTAATAAATCCAAATATAGCCTAAAATCCCAGTCCCAACTCAGAGATAAATCTGAGGGTTAACACAATAGATTTTTATCTTGTTATGCACTGTTTTATTACCATTGTTTAGTTAAACTGCTCCCAGTAACGGACTGTGAAGAGGCATTGCTTGGTGTAAATGATCACAAGCCTAAAGAGTTGAGAACCAGTAGCCTGGGCTCATAAAGTCTCTGTGAACTAGAAGATTAAGGCTCTTTTTGAGTAGATTCTGGATAAAAGTAAACTTCAAGCACAATTTAAAAAAAATAAAAAACACATTCAGGCTTTGGTTTCAGAGCATTTACACTAACAAGAAAGGGAAAGAAGGGAGTTTAAAGGAAAACAGGATCTGAGGTCGAAGTCTAATGAAGCAGCTATGACTTTAAGCTCCTCCAGAGCAACATATACTGGGTGCAATGGCCAAACTGGTAGGGAGCCTTCATCTTATTTCTTGCTCTGTTACACTTTGACACCCAGACCCTGCGCTGGACTCTTAATCTGGTTGATAAATGTCGCTCCCAGACCCCTTAACTGCATCGAGAAGTTGCACGATGTCAGAGCAGCCTGGGAATCTACTGACCCTCCATGTAAACAAGGCAGTTAACCCGACCGATGCAACCCGTCCATCCATCATTCCTCACTGGAATCAGGGAGTAAGGCTTCGCCTTCGAGTGGAGCTTTTTTTTTTTCACCGGCGTGTCTCTTACAGCCTGGGAGTGTTTGTGTAAAAGAGTGTGTAGGAGAGGAAGAGTGAATGACAGAGACAATGCGAGTCAACGAAGGAGAAAAAGACAGAAAGAGGGGGAGTCAGGCCTTGCGGTTCGGGCTTATACCCAGCCTGGTTTTGGAGGCAACATCAGACACTAGTAAAGGAAAGTAGAATAAATAAATATAAGACTAACCACTGCATATAATGTCATGGACTACATGTAGCATATTACCCCCAGCCACAGCTTCAGATACCCCCCTCTGTTCTGTCCTGAAAATACTTAAGTGAGGCTGAGACATTCTTCTCTTACACCACTGTGGTCGCTTTGTGATGGGCAACATCGCAGAGGCGTGACAAGCACAAATTATTCAATTCAATAACCACCTATCATTTTCCCCACTCGGAAAATCTGTTTTTAAGTATATTTGTTGCTATTTGGCACCTTTGGAAAACAACACAGGAATGTGCGGAGCCATAAGGGTTCTTCGGGCCCGGAACCGCATCGGCCTGTGGCCATAGACGGCTGCCTGGAATTACCGAGTGTTAATAAGCCTGCAGTGAAGCGAGGAAGCCCACCATGTGGTATAAATAAAACAGAGGAGTTGGTGAAAGGGGTGGTGGAGGGTAGAAATACCTCCTCTCCCACTCATGAATGTGCAACAGCTTACAGAAGTGTCTTTTTTTTTTTTTTTTCTTCAAGATCTTGCCCAAAAAGCTTCATTTTCCAGGCTTAAGAGAGGTGAAAGATCCCATCGTTTTGGTGACACTTAGCGCAACATCACACCGCTTTGTTTGACATGCGAGACAAGATGGGTCATCTGACACTGCCACAGCGACCAGGCTGCTCATTGTGTGAGCTCTGAAGGGTTTAGTTCAGACTATTTGAAGTGGGGTTCTTGTTGATAGTCACTGTAGAACGGCTGCACAATTATTTGAAAAATTTGGGAAAGTACAATATCCAAATCGCTGAAGGTGGAATTCTTTTGATAAAGGTAAATTATTAAAGTGCATGATCATCAAGATTTCAATAGTTTTTTCAGTAAAAATTAAACTTGTGATGCAAAAATAGTTTTGGCCACTAATTACGAATCATATCACAGGCACAATGTCTGTCAAAATACCAGAACACAGGAGTTGCTGGACTACCGCTGCCTCCATCTGTTTGTTTGTTTGTTTGTTTGTTTGTTTGTTTGTTATTGTAATTGTGTGACCTGTGTGTTTTATAAGAGTAGTTCAGATTCACCAAAGTCACACAACGACACAGATCAACTAACTGTTCGAGGCAGCAGCAGAGGAGCAACTCCTCTTTTTGGTTGCTTTGGAGAGCGATATCTGGCTTTTTTAACAGCTGTTTCCTGTCAGAAAAGGCTGTTTGACAGCACGGTAAAGCGGTGAAAATATTCTAAACATAGCAGGAACTTAAACTGATATTGATTTTTTTAAGGTGGACTTAAAATACCTTTTAGCTTCCTGCATCGGTACTCCTGCTGCTTCTCCATACTGGAGGCGTGGTGATCCTCATCTTCTCTAAGTAATACACTGACTGTGTACTTCAAACAACCCCACTTCAAATAATCCGAGGTATCCCTTTAACACAACATGTTATCCCTTTGTTTGACATGCGATACAAGATGAGTCACCTGACACTACCTCAACGCCAAACTCTCATTAGCAGACACACACACACACACACACACACACACACACTCCCTTAAATCCACTGCTTGGTGATATCACCCAGAATTTGTTTAGCACTCGTAATCCTCACTAATCAGTGTGTTTACTCTCGATGTTTGCTGAAGGTGTTAGCTCGGAGCTCGCCACACATTCCAGCGCTCCGTCAAGTACCAGGGCCTGCCTGCCTGACTGACTGACTGACTGAATGAATGACAGCTCGGACGAAATAAACCGACGAACTGTGGAAGGATAAAAAACAACGGGGTAGACAACAATGAAGGGCTGCAGGTGTAGGCTCGGATGCATGTGTGTATGTGAGCCGGTCCGTGTTTGTGCATGTGCAGGCGCGTGTGTGAGCATTTCTGGGTGTTTGGGTGTGGGTGTGTAGGCAGAATCAGCCATTCTGACTGATTTCCTGACACTTGACATGCACCAAGAGGCACATGACTCCTTGATCTAGCTACAGCAAAGATGAATAAAAGATGAAACAGACTCCAGAAGAACATACATGCCACCACCCCCACTCCCTAGACACACACAGTCACACACACACACACACACACAAAGACAGGGAGCGAGCAAGCTACTTTGCATCCTGTTTGAATTGGCTGTCATCCGTAACTGCCTGCACACCTTTCTGAAGACAGGTGAACTACAAAGTGTGTGTGTATGCGAGAAAGAGGGGATTTCCTCTCTACTGTATGTCATTCAGTGAGCAGAAAACCATCTTCCTGTGCACTTGGACTATTATTTTGCTCCGATTACTCACACTGCAGCTGTTGCAGGTTAATGGTTTACAAATTCCTGAAGACAGCCTGCCTCCTGAGCTAACGTATAATTAGCTAAATTGAGTAACGATAGCGCCAGTCGCGACAATTAACCTGCTCCTTTCAAAGATGGAAAGAGTGGCAAAAGAAATCCTCAGGCGATCCTGCAGTTTTGTTTGGATTCGAGCCTGGATGTTGTCTCATATTATATCTCTGAGCGCCCCGAAGACAAGATAATTACTGTTAAGAACAACAACAAGGCAGCGTTTTAACCATTTCTGCTACCAAGTGCTGCCAAAAAAGCAGACATCGGAGCCGGAGTTCAATTTCAGGGCGGTTGTGGAGCACGATGACAAATGTTTTCACCCCTCCGCTGTGTCTCTATCATTGAGCCTCTTGGTTAGACGTGAAATAAGATCTGTTCGAACTCTGTGCCAGGGAGACAAGCGATTTTGCGAAGCAAGTAAAGACAAAAAAGTGAGAGCAGGCCCAAAACAAAAACAGATATATGAGAAATGCCAGCTTAATACTATATGTCAGCCCTCAGCCAGAATACTTCAGATGTGTGTTTTTCATAAATCTTCTCAACAGCTGAATAAAGGTTTGAACTTTGTTTTTGTTTTTTTCTTTGACAGTGTTCATCCAAAGTTAGAAAGCACTTACAGAGACAGTATTTGCCTAAAATGCACTATCATCTACATTTCTAAAAAGTTTTTTCTGCTGTTTTGGATCTAATTATAAGCACAGGGATAAAAATCATAGACTCCATAGTGCCAGATTTTTTCATTCGAGTAAACACAGTAGTTTATGAGAAAACAACAAATACAGTGTGTTCAATAAGGCCCTATACTTCACAATGTTAAAGGGGTAGTCTGGTTTATTTTAAGCGGGGTTATATGAGGTATAGTCAGTGTATTACCTACAGCAGATGGCGGTCACTAGGCCCCCAATTTGGAGGGACTTCATGGATATCCCGTTTTGTTTTTGTGTTTTTGTCAAATGAAAAGTCAGAGCAGAAATTCAACAGTCCGATAGCAGCGCAGGAGTTCAGTTTTCCAGGACTGCCTTCTGATTCTGATCACTGAAACAAGGGGGAGAAAAACTAACTGGAGGTGGAAAATAATTGGAAGTGAGTTGAGTTTGGCCAGGTTGTCTTGGAGTTGAGCTGAAGTGCTCGTACAGCTCTTATGAGCGAGAGCCCAGCAGCTCTGGGAGTACATCTAAATGGAGAGAGTGACTAGTGTCGAGCGGCTATGGTGCACAGAGACAACTCAGGGCTTCTAATGAGCTCTGCTCTTTTACTGCCCGGCTAATGGAAACCTCAGGAGACCTCAGCCGCTCTGTGTGTGTGTCCTTGTGTGTGTGTGTGTGTGAGCCGTCCTCTTTCCCAGAGGCAACCGTACTCTCCAGCACCCTAATGGCTACCTCTGGGACTTAATACCTGGGACAAGTGCAGCTTTACAGGTTTACTGTCATCACTTTCTCCTCTTCCTCGAGTGCATTTTTCTTTTTCCTTTTCTTTGGAAAGCAGCGAGGAGTCGCCCGACTAACCTATCTTTAACAAGAGCAACAGCCAATGATTAACAAAAGCATATTAGAGTTTTCCAGCCTCCAGGGGAACCTTTTTTTTTTTTAATGTGCTAAAGAGTGTTTATTTAGCAGCGATGAATGACCGTTAACTCTGAAGGGAGGATGTCTGGTTCTGTTCTGACATGTGTAACAACATCCAAATTATCACCTCGTTAAAAAAGGGCCTAATTCACGCATAGGACAGAGGGAGGGTTTTCACGTGGTTTTCTCCATCCTAAGCTTCCTCCTGTCCTCCAGCACTACTTCATTAGACTTCTTCAGTGCTGTGATCAATGATCATTTTTATTAGTCGATCAATTTCTCAATTAATAGGTTAGTTGTTTGGTTCAGAAATAGTCGGAAAATTGTGAAAAACGGAGATCAGGCCCTCAAATGTATTGTTTTGTCCCCAACCCAAAAGATATTCAGGTTTCTGTCACTGAGCAGTGGTTCTCAACATGGGGGTCAGGACCCCCTAGGTGGTCGTGAGATAATTTTCAAGGGGTCGCCAGATGGTTGTAGTGATTGTAGGTCTGGGGAATGGGTTTTTTGTGTGTTAAAGTGTGCATGCACATGAGTTCTGATTGGACATAGACACACACACAAAAAAAGATTTGCTAGCTATCACATGGAGCTTCTGAAAAACGTATTTAAAATTGCAATACCAGTACCAAAGCCAGTACCAATAAATCGCAGCAACAGAGTACTTCATTTGATGCTTTTTTCTTTTGTTTTGTTGGCCTCTTGGCAGGCTGAATTCTGTCAAATACACGACACTTGACGACCCAAGTCGCCACTGTGCTTTGGAAATATCACTTGGCTTTCTGCAATATGGATTTTTTTTCTCAAACCTGATTATTCTTGGGGTCACGACTCAAAAAGGTTGAGAACAACTGTCATAGAAGATTAAAGAAAGCAGAAAATATTCACATTTGAGAAACAGAAATGACTTGCATATTTAAAAAAAAACAACTAAAAATGATTAATCAAAATAGTTTGCAATCAGTTTCATAGTTGACGATTAATTGATTAATCAGCTAATTGTTGCAGCTCTGGACTTCTTTACACATAATTTTCATTAGTTGACTTTGAATTGCACAGACTGTAGCAGGAGTCTTGTGTCAGAGTGAATGATTCACTGACAATACTCCACACTTTTTGTGTTTTTCTGTTTGCATCAACCGTGTGAATGTTTGACAGCAAGTTCCTGTCAGCTTCCGTGGCTTTTATGCTCAGCTCCAGCAGGAGGTTCCTGTCTGTGGCGGCCATATTGTCCTCACTGGTGTGGGTAGTGGTCGCCGGACAACATCAGGAGGCGGTGGGTGGGTGAGGGGGGGGCACTCCTCTCTCCACAGGTCTCCCCTTTCACAATTAACCGCTTGTAATTTGGGGGTGAAAGCTGCCTTTTCACTGTTCTTCCACCTCCCCCCTCCCTCACTCCCCAGCCCCCCAGTCACTCTCCATTCTGGGATGAGCCATGCCAGCTTAGGCAGCGAGCAGGCAGAGAGAGGGCCTCCGTCCCTCCACACTGACCAAAGGCTCCTCTGCCACTCGTGGTCAGCGAGGCCTGCAGCGAGCCCCGCCCAGGACCGGACGAGCCGAGCATGACATGTGACACTATTCTTACACAGCAGCGGCGCGAGTGCACAGCTGGAGAACGGAGCGGAGCAGTTCATGAGGGAGGGATTTGAGAAGCTGGGAGGTGCTGAGGGGAAACCCGGTACCGTTAGCAAATAATCCACCCATTTGGGAACTCAAGGTGGAAGTTTGGCCAACACAGAGGCACAGTTTCAATCTGCTTGTTTTTATGTTGGCCGCTGCGGCTGAGGATTTGAGCGGAGGATGTGAACCTGCTGTCAGCTGTATGGCTGGCTGGCCGGGCGCTCGTCCCCGAGGATACGCCGAGTTCCAGGAATCAAGAAACATTCAGAACGCCAAAGTATCTAATCATCTGAATTCATCTTTGTCCTCTCGAGAACTGTGACGGGGTTAGAGACACTTAAAGGTTCAGTGCTCATTGATTCTGTCAAGTACAGAGAGTTAAAACAAAGAGAAAAAAAATCATAACCGTTCGACTCAGTACACTGTAAAAAACTGTAAAAAATTTTAACTTTGAAGAATTAGTCTGCAAATATATCCCACAATGCAATGCATTAGTGACAACAACAGCAGACAGCAACCAAAGCAGCTCTGTGTAACGTTGATATTGCTTATTTTTAAATGTAAGTGAGGTTTCACTTTGCTAGGAGCAATATATTTTTTTAAAAAATTGTTAATTGTTGACAGGGTTACTATGGTTACTCATCTTCAGCTGGCGAAGAGGCTCTCAAGTTGAGGTAATTTGTAATTATTCAAAAGAAATAAACTTTTCTAATCAAACAAACTTGATAGTAATTCAGTTGCTCTTGAGAAAACATGTTCAATAAGCTTAGATTTGATTTCCTTTTACACACGAACAATGCATGCTGGGAAGTCTGCTAATATGCTGATCATGTTTCTTAAGAAACTTAATTCATAGATTCAAGAATTCATAAGGAAAAAGAAATGCTATGGATTTGAAGCTAAAGTAAGGTTGCACATTTGGGTTAAAGTTAATGAAAGAAGATTAGTTGATTTCACTAAATTCCTGTCAGATTTTTTTTTTTTTTTTTTTACAGTGTAGACTTAAAAACTGTGCTGTCATGCTTTTGTTTCCTGCGAGGAGCGGCCGTAAAATCCCCAGCGGGGCCTGTAGGATCCAGCTTCTTTCTGTAGCTCTGCAGATGGTCGACACACAGACCTGTCAGCAAGCAGACGTGGGTCTGACCCCAGTCAAAGGCCCTTAACCCATCTCTGCACATTACCTCCAATCAGGCCTGACCGATCAATACTGGCCGTCCCGTCCCAGAGGAGCCCGGCCGGGGTGACATTTGTGTTCGCTGTCTGAGTGTTTTTCATTCTTTTGTGACCAGAGATGGAAATTATTATTTGTGGCTTCGCAGCTGAGCCTATCAGAGCCATAATAACACCTTTCTATACCTACTGGCTTTCTGCATAACTACAGCTGCAGTGATCAGTCGAGGGCACTTTAGGTCTAGACTGACCATTTATAAAACCAATTTTTCCCACCAAGAGCAAGCACTGATGCAACTGTGGTGAGGAAAAACTTCATGTCAACACGCAGAAAGCTTTTTATCACTTATTTGTCAGCTATTTTGATAACCGATTAATCATTTTGCGTAATTTTTATGAGAAAATAATTATTTCAGATTCTCAGTCCTCTGTGACAGCACACTGAATATCGTTGGGTTGTGAACACTGCTTGGGATTTGAGAAACGCTGATCGAACTGTGCACCATTTTCTAGCATTTCATGGACCAAACAACTAATAGATTATCTGAGAAAACGATCGACAGATGAACAATTAGTTGCAGCCGTAAACATAACATCCCGTGTGTGCAAACATCTCGACTGGATGTTCTCTGAAGCAACAATGACGATCTGACGCCTTTCAGTGGCGCTCTATAGAACCAGGTGGCCTCTTTTGGCCATTGAGAGGAAGGAAGGAGGGCGAAGTCAGTGGCAGCACAGAGCGGATGGGTCACCTACATGGAAATAGGAGCACCCCTGTGGCGAGCAGATAAAAGGACGTGCACCCATCCAGAACTGTCCCTGACACGGCCAGGAGCCGCGGTCTGACTCCGTGGGGGTGGACCGGCCTTTAGATAAACGCCTTTCAAACAGCGCAGACTTCCGCAAACATCCCAAGTCTGATAGCGGAACGTGTTTTTCTTTTTTTTCTTCTTCTTTTTCGAGGGCGCCCCCTTTTTCAACAATGCTTCACTTGTCCGTTCTGTGTGTGGCACTATAAGTAGCTTTTACTGAGTGCGTTTACCTCCACAGTGTTTTATCACAGACAAGATACAAAGGTTGACCAGAGAGACATCCTGCTCAGGGATGGCGCCAATTCAATCCCAGCAGTCTCTCGACAGCGACTGAAGCCTGACCTTTGATCATAAACCACATCACACAAGCACTGAAGATTATATAGTTCAGTGTGTGTGGCCACCAAGCTATATATTGTGTTATTATGAGACAAAAAGTTCACTAAATTCACAACTAGGAGCAAATTTGTAACCTGAAAATGGTGAAAAATGATTATTATTGTTTCCAAATGCCAAGATGACATCCTCAAATGTCTTCGTCTTTTATTCACAACCCAAAATATTCAGTTTACTGTCATAGGAAACTAAAGAAACTGGGAAATATCCAAATTTGAGAAGCTAAAATCAGAGAATGTGGGCTTTTTTTTCCTTAAAAAATTACTCAAAATGATTTATGGTTTACCAAAAGTAGTTGGCAATTATTTTACTAGTTGACAACTAATCAATTAATCAACTAATCAGGTCAGATTGCAGCTCCATGCTGTTTTTCAAACCTCAAGGTGACGTTAACAAGCCAGAGATATTCAGTTTACTGTCAGAAAAGAAAAGAAAACAGAAAATATTCACATTTAAGAGGCAGAAATCAGAAAAATTTGGACTTCAAACAATAAATCAATTATCAAAACAGATGGTGATTAATTTAATATTTGACCATACATTAATTAATTGACTAATTGGTGTGAGAATTTCTGATACATTTCAGAAGCTGAAATTAAAAATAATCACAAAACTACAACATAACACCACTAAAGCTGCAACAATTAACCAATTAATCGATTGGTTGTCAACTATTAAATTAACCGCCCACTATTTTGATATGATATGATATGATATTTGATGTAAGTTTGCATTAAAAACAGTCAAAATCCTCTGACGTCAGCTTCTTAAATGTAGAACCAGTAGGATGCCAAGAAGTCAAGCACAGCAAAATAAAGAGAAAATAAAGAAAAACAGGCAGAGGACAGTCTCTGCAGATACAGACACCACCTCACACTTCCACTGGGTCATAATTGATTATGTTTATGAGTCTATACATTTTATTTTATAGGAAAAATTGACATATTACACCCTTAAATATGAGTATTTTCTGGTTTCTTTAGTCTTCTGTGAGAGTAAACTGAATATCATTGAATTATGGACAAAACAGGACACTGCAGGACGTCATCTTGGGCTTTGGGACACACTGTTTCACCATTTTATAGACGAAACAACTAATCGGTTGATCGAGAAAATAACCAACAGATTGATCAACAATGAAAGCAATCGTCGCAGCCTTTAACCCCACCCTGATGAGAGACACACCACCCATACGTCCGTGATCCCAACGCTCCCTCCAACATGTTCCGACCTCCGTGTTTAATGCTAAAGCCACTCCGAGGGAGGAGCCCCGGCGTCAACACTGCCGGGCCCCGACAGCGAGCTAAGACCAGAGCCCGCGACACGACAGCAAAACCACAGCACAGTAATTACATATCAAAGCCCCTTCATAGCCAATAGGGCTAAATGGAATATGAAGAGAGCGACGTGCACCACAGACTGACAGGGCGAGATGAGGCCTGCAGTCAACAACAGTTAGGAGTAAATAAAATATCTCCTCCGGCTGAGGAAAACTCAGGGTAAACTTTTAACTGTGAGTCACAGCTGGTTAAAAGTGACATAACTGTTAATATACAGTATATATAAGTAAGATTCTGTGATCTCACATACAGCTGCTGGACTAAAACTAAAGGTGACTGTGCTTTTGTTGCTCTTCAACTTTAGAACAACTTTCCTCAAAGTCTCAAAGAAGCCAAATCACGGCATATTTATGTATTTATTTCCTTTTTTTTTTTTTTTTTTTGAAATTCTGCTTTTTTCTTCTCTGACTTTTTCATGATTTCATAACTTTGTGTTGTGTTTTGTGGTCCGTACACTTTGTCTCCTTTGGCCTCGCTGCTTTATTTCTCCTGGAAAGTTATTTGTAACTTCTGTTGTGAAAACTACAAAAATGTTCTTGTTATTAGAGCCAGATACAGAGACAGCATCAGTCAGCAGATACTATCTGCATCATACTGGCCCATTACAGCTACATCAGCTACATATTTGTATTGACGATGTCTTGTTTGATACTCAAAAAACTATTAAATTAATTACCAACTATTCTGATCACCGATTTGGGTCATTTTTTCCTGCAAAGATGAATATTTTCTTTTTTTTTTTAGTCCTCTGTGACAGTAAACCTTTGTATTAGTAGCTGATTCATTGATTAGCTAAGTATTGAAATATTTAATCGTTTTGAGTCATTTTTTAAACAACAAACGCTCAAATTCTCTGATTTCAGCTTCTGCTTTACTCCTCTGTGACATTAAGCTGAATTTCTTTGGATTGTGGACAAAATAAGACATTACAGGATGCCACCAAAAAAACGGTGTAAACCTGAAACAATTAGTTGATTAATCAATTACCTATTAATTATTAAAATAACTGCAAATTATATAACATTCCATCAGTCATAGAATCATTTTACAAGAGGAAAATGTATAAATTTACTGATTTAAGCTCCTTAAATATGAATATTTTCTGGTTTCTTTATTCCTTGATGACAGTGAACTGAATATCTTTCGATTGTGGATAAAACAAGATATTCTGGGAAACTTTTTACACAATTTTCTGGACCAAACCACTAATCGAGTCATTGAGAATATCACCAACAATGAAAATAATCATTAGTCACAATCCTATATATTAGCATTATATGATAAATTTGATTTTTTTTTTTTTACTTTCTAGTATTGGTATCAGCTCCAAAAATCCAGTACCGGTCAGGTCCTACTTTCTACATAAGTTTCAGTGCCACAAATTGTCACAAATTAAAAACAAAGTTTCTGCATAAAACGCTCACCCTGCTGACCCTGACCTCTACTATATACTCTGCATGGGTTATTGACCTTTGCAGGAATTAACTCACAGAATCTGCCATTAATGTATGTGCTGGAGATAAGTACATTTCTAAGTTATCGCTCTCAGATAACACCCGTCGACTTTCACCGCACACACCGCTGCTGAACAGGTGCAAACAGAAAACGAGAAATAATGAACCAATGTTCCTGCTCACACTGGCCTGTTGCGCTCTGACTCTCTTTCTATGAGTGTGTGTGTGTGTGTGTGTGTGTGTGTGTGTTCCTTGGGGCCAGTTCATGCATGACCTCACTGCGAAAATGTGTACCTCCTGATACAAGGACCCCTCGGTCAAAAGCATGAATCATGTGTTTGTCTTTGGCACAAATAAAAACTGTCAAAGTACATCAGAAATCCACAATAAGACTTGTTATCACCACCTCCATTCAGTTTCAAACTTCTCCCCGAGTCTTTTCTGCTCCTCTATGGCTGCATTTACTTGGTGGAATTCCAGGCCTAAATGTGCGTCCATTGGGGGAGGCAGAGATGGTGCAAGCTGGTTACAATAGCGGATGGCAGGGAGAGATTGTGCAAATGAACAAACAAGGAGGTGAATTGCTCAACTCGCACACAAACACACACACACACACAAGTGTCCATAACCGACCCTCACTGATCAGATCATTTTCCCACAGAATAGATTTCAATGCCTTGCAATTTTGCCTCTGTCTGGAACATTCCAGCCTCCTCTCCAGTATCTGCTCCTAATGGGAAACGTTGGAGGATCAGCAATGAATGATCCATCCTAACTCGAGAAATACACTCGCTAAAACTTTTTTTTTTTTTTTTCCTCCACTGCAGGGGCTGCTTACACCAGCTGTTTCACTGAAACATACATTTTTTACTCCATAAAAGTATGTCGAGACAGATTCTGCTGCTCCAAAACCCAGCGTGAGCTCATGGTTTTTGTATGGCGCGAACACCACAGCATAAAATGCCTCCTGTCGCAAAAAAGAAACAGCACGAATTTCAACCTTCAAAGTGTTCAAAGGTGGATGAAAAATAAAAATAAAACTCAACAATTCTTCTCTGTGTGTTTTCTAAGTCAGACTGAGCACATGAGGTTATTTTTTGGCACCAACCAGGAAAGAAAATGTGACTTAAAAAAAAAAAAAAAAAGAAAGAAAGAAATTCAGCTCCAGACATAGAAATCCTTGAGTCATGACTTCTTTACATGGCTTGAAAAGTATTAGATTTCATGCCCTGAAAACTAGCAGCACTTTTCCACAGTTCCCCCCCATCCCAGAAAAAGTTGGAAATACTGTTAGATGGAAGTCGGATTAAATAACAAGACTCCCTCCAAACCAAAAGTCATGCAGTAAATCTCTGATTTTATCAAAGCAAGCACGGGAAACTGCACAAATCAAGGCACAGAGCAGTGTCTTCATTTTCAATGCTGCCAGCACTTTCAGCACCATTCGGCTCTTCATGTTTTTCATTATGTCGAACATTGGTGGGGCCCCATTCCAGTTCTTGCATATTTAAGACTGAAGGACTGAATCCGTTAATTAAAGCTTTTTTTTTTTTTTTTCTTTAATCAAATGAGCGTTGGATTTTTCAAACTTCAGATAAAACTTTTTGAAACATTAAAAGCAGCTGAGGCAAACGAGTTGACATTTACGGCTTCTCCAGCACGAAGGACCGCGAAAGGCTGAAAATAATTAGCGAATTTTAAGTGGACTTCCAATAGACAATCAATAAATTGATTTGGCTACAGGCGCTTCATAAGCCACAACCTAACCCTGTTTACGTATAATAAAATAAAGAATTAAATGAGCAATCTGATGCAACATTGACGTTATTCAGATATAATTAATAAAAACTAATTAAACCCTCAAGCAGCTCAGTCCATTCACGTGCACTCATTAAACTCTACAGTCCTTCAGCTCCTTATATTAACACTTTGTGATGTAAATGACGAGGATAATGTTAGTTTGTCGACCACTGAAGATGTTAAACGGTTTTGTTGCGGGTTTTGTTCCTCACTTTGTCTTGCAGATCGCTTTTTTTCCCCCTTGCAGTGTGGAGCCCATTGACATAAGAATGGCCCAAACGATATAAACCCTTTCAGGTCTGGAAACACTATTAGGTTAAATATTCCAGACAAAAAAAAAAAAAAAAAAATCAACCAATAAAGAAATAGAATAATCTACTTTCTTTCAGTTCTTAAATACAAAATATCTCACGTGTCATTTGGATCTTATCACGCCAGGATCAGTCAGATTTGTGCATTTTATTGCAGTGCATTATAGAAAAAGTATAAAATACGTCTGTGGGGACAGATTTGGTCACACAGGCGCACACCCAAATGTAACAGCAGCTTACTGAGAGCTGAAATCAGCCCAGCTCAGACACAACACCAACAACCGCTCCAGAAAAATCACGCACAATTTATAATCACGCATCACAGCGGGAACAGAAGATAATAATCCACTAATTTCACATTTTAAGTTGACAGAAAAGCCTGGAGACGGGTCGCCGTGAAGGTGCAGTGTTGCTCTGTGTCCAATAGAGATCACTGCGCGTCGCAGAAAACAGGCCAGACTGACTGTAACCTCCGAGCAGCCTCATAATGTGAAACAACTCGGTACTTTTTCAAAATTAGGTTAAACACAAGACAAAACATGGCTCAGACCAACCCTAAAAATAAAAATAATTTGAATTAACGAGGAATAACCTGTGCGAACCGACAGACTGATGCGTAATGGACAAAGAGTCACAACAAAGTGCTGCTATTCAGATTAATAGGTTCAGTTTGGAATAAACTCCAAACTTACTGGATAATTACTGTAATGAAATAAATATCTTAATTCTGTGCGCTTTTTATGAGCTCCAAATTAGTTTCCCTGTAAACCAATTTGGAGTTAATCAGCTTGTGTTGTAAAGATGTTAATACCGCCAAGGGAATGAATAAAAAAAAACTATAAAATTATATGTAACGACAAAACACTGGAAGGAAATGAAAAATACACATTTAACCCGCAATATCAGCGTAACTGATGAATATCTGCACACATAACTGTTTGGCAGCTCTGTCCAGCCACTGCTCCTATAAATCTATTTTATGGAGCAATAAAATGATCTAAAATGACCCAAATATTTACATTTTCTCATCTGGACACATTCAATCATCACCAAAAAAAAAAAAAAAAAAAAAAGCTAATTGAACTACATTTACCTGTACAACTCCAGTCCGTTGTCATAGTTGCGGTCGAAGAAGTGCGGCTCCGCTCCCACGGCTCTGATGTCGGGATGAACCCGGAGAAACTCCAGCAGAGCCCGGGTCCCTCCTTTCTTCACCCCGATGATGATCGCCTGCGGCAGCTTCTTGCTCCCGGAGCCGTTGGAGAAGCTGGACATGGCGCTGGGCTCCGGGACTCTCTGCAGCTGCTGCTGCTGCTGCTGCTGCTCGGCCCCCCGCATCTCGTCCCAGTCCGTGTCCAGCTCGTTATTGAGCAGGTCTCTGGACGCGGCGGTCCTGATGGACGGCTCCTCGTAGTCGCTCTCTATATCCTCCCAGGGCTGCGGTTTGGACAGCAGTCTGGACACCAGGTCCGTCCTGCTGCTGCTCTCTGTCCTCTTGCCCACCGCCGAGCCGGTCTCCTTGCCTCCCCGGTAACTGTCCACCACCAAACTTGGCATGGTGGAGCAGTAGCCCACGCAGGAGTACAGCATGTATACCCACACTAAAAACATGATGCTGAGCAGAATGAGCTTCTTCTTCACGGGGCTGGACCAGAGGGCATACAGGCTGTGACAAACCAGGCTATATTCCATAAGCCTTTCGGGTGGAAATCATATCCCAGCGGCGCATATTGCCCAACTCAGTCCCGGTGGCACCTCGGCAATCCGCGCAAAATCACCCACATGCTCACCTAAAACTAAAAATAAACTAAACGCACGAATAAAAACAAAAAAACTACTCTAAATATAATCGATTAAAGTGATATATCCAGGAATGAGAAGGCATTGAGGATATTTTAATCATATTTGTGGCTAAAATATGCTGACAGGCGCACCGAGGTGCTGCTCCGGGCTCATCTCAGGTTTGTTAAAACTGCTGCTGGAGCACGACACCTTATAGAGAGACGCCCGGGAGACTGACAGCAGCAGCGGCCAATGGCAGCGCAGGACTTACATATGTTGACAGAAGCGGACCAATCAGAGGGAGGAGTGGGAGGGCTCGGCCGTGGGAGCCTCGGTATGGAGATGAAGCGCGTGTGCGGGACTCTGCAGAGAGTTTGGAAAACTTTCTTAGTGAGCAGAGAAGCCAATTAACTCTCCTTTCTCATGTCTCATGCAACAGACATATTGTTTAAATGAGTTTAGACGACTTTAAATGTTTCCTGAAGGTTTGTTCTGACATGGTTTATTCAGTATATTGCAACCCTTTCGTGCCTGGGTGCGTTTTATTATACAATAAACAAAATAAACCTCAAAACCGGTTTCATTCGGAGCTTTGAAAATGAGGGAAACCTCAGGAAAAATACTATAAGCAGATCTAAATAATAACGCGAAGTTTGTGAAATGGGAAAGTTTGATTTTACTCCTGTTGTGACACAGAATGAAAAGTTAATGGAAAGGTCACATAATTATCATTAGTTCACTCTGTTATATTTGTAAAATTAAACAGAAAAAAGTAAAACAGATCTAAACTAAATAGTAATTATTATTATTAATTATCTAAACTAACTATTAGTAATAATAATTAATCACATAATTACTTATAATTAATTGTAGACTTACAACGAAATTATATTTGGTAACTCTCAGAGAACAGCAGGATAATAAAACTAGAAAACGACCGTTAAAGATAAAAATAAATAAATAAAAGATTCAAAAAAGTTTGTTTATCACAAAGTGATAGAAAATCATCTCAGGTCTCACCACACATAAAAACACACACCAAGGAAAGACACATAAAACTGAAGTTGCATTAAAACGCAACAGTTCCATAAAATAAGTAGTAAAAGCAGTGTCAGTTTATTTAGTTTTGTTTAAAACGGATATCGGTGGTGTTCCAGGAAGTTCTCTCACAACAAGCCCAAACAAGATAAATCAGTGAGATAAATAAGATGAGGCAGCAGCTACAATAACTGTATGAATTATAAATATGGCACTAAACAATGACAGTACAAAGACTGCAGAAACATTTAAATAGTTAAAAAAGGAGAACAGTACACATGTGACATGAACATAGATTATATAGATGGTTGTATATTACATTTGTACTGAATGTATGAAGTGTAGCGTGCATTAGCAATAATAGTCTAATAATAATGTGCACATAATTTAATAACATGTATAACAAAATAACTGTAAACTAAAACTGGTTGCAATGAAGTTTTTATGTATTTTACATTCGTCTTAATTGTGTCTTTACGCATTATAGTAACTTTCTTTACGTCTCCAGCCTGTTTGTACGTGAGAATATACACTTAAATAAAGGAAAGTTTGTACTGTAAAGTTAAATTCACTCATGCAACAGGTTCAAACTGCCGCAGCGCTCTCTTTTTTAAAGAGTTAAATTGAATTAGGCCTATTATTGGTAATAAAAGTAATACTCTCCCATAACTTTGCCGTCTTAGCCTATTATTTCCTTATTTTTTTTTTTAATAATAAAGACCTCAGTCTAAACCTCAGAAGTCTGTTCAATAGGCAGAAAAAAGTTAATTAATTAACTGACTATAATTATTCATCTTTACTTTCTCTTTCTTAAAACAGTTGAGGGTATTTTTACTTCGAAAAACAGAGACTCTGCATAATAATTATGAAAAAACTCCATCCTGTTTATGGACCAAAAAGAATCAAAAGCTCTGACTTTTAAAAAAAATAATAATCCAGTCATCGTCAAAACACACACGTTTTTAAACATCTGAGAGCATTTGAAGAGCTCAGCAAACCCTCTGAAGAAGAAGAAGAAGAAGAAGCAGCACAACACTGGGAATATGTACTTAATTTCCAATTTAGACAGAGAGGAAAAGAAGAAAAAAGAAAAAAAAAAAGAAACTTGCAGAGAATATTTTTCATGTGAGACTGGAGATGAGTCAAAACAGATCTGTAATTTAAACCCCAGGAACTTCCAGCCGCGTATGAAACAAACCTACTGACAGATCTGACTTTTTCATGGTCTTAAACGAACGAACAGATTAGATTAAATGTGCACTACACGCACTTTGAAATGTTTTTTATTGCTTATGAAAATGTGGGCTTTTATTTTGTAGTTTTGGCTGTAAATAACGTAGCCAGAGTCACGCCGAATTTGGCCGAAATGACGGCCTGAGTCATTATGAAAAAGCTAAATGAATAGATCATCTGATGGAAACCGCAGCTGAAGAGTCGTGTAAAATGTGTGTTTTTTAAAGAGGAGATTTGTCGTTTTATGTGTCATTTAATAATGTCTATTTTCCTCATGAGAAATCACCGGAAAAGCTGTTGCTTGAAAGTCATTTCTTTTCTTTTAATATCCCTAAGGGGACTTTAATGGATAGTTTTACAATGCTGCTTGTATAGTTTCAGTCTAAATATTGCTTTAGGATCACTGCAGCTCTTTGGGTTTCTTATTTTGCAACAACCAACCTTTGAAGAGGAGGCCAGAGGTCATCCGTCATCCTGAGATTTCATTGCTGGGTTTGAAGAATCCTGGAATCCGAGCTGTTGTACAGTATCCCCCCCCCCCCCCCCCCCCCCCCCCCGATCTGATGTGAGGAGACTCAGTGTGGATGTTATAAAGCTGCTGCAGCTCTGGGGGGGGACTGCAGATTGCTGTCTGGGGGACTCTTTCTCCTGTTTACAGATGCATATTTTGCTCTTCGGATTGTTGACTCTGGCATCAAAGCTCAGACTCACACTGCATAAATAACCTGAGTGATTTAATGACTGATATCAGCAATGGGAAAGACAGAAAGCTGCATGTTTTTATGCATCGAAAGAAGTGAAATTAGGGAGAAAAGCATGATATATTGTTGGCTTATGAAATAATAATAATACATAGACTTTTTGGTGTTTTTCTTAACAAGAGAGCAAATAAAATAAATCTAATCTACAGAAATGTCTATGGCGCATAACAGGTCATCATGGTCTCCATGTATTATTTATCAAGTGGCCAAGTCGCTAAAATACTAATAATGTACTAAAATCGCCTACAGACATCTTTTAAGATACATAAAAATAATCTGCTGTTAATATTAATGTGTCTGAAATGTTTAACCCTGAAAAAAAAAATCCACTTACCTCATTAAAAATTCTTAAAATGACATCTAGTCCTTCTCCTTCACTGAAAAACCAATAATCAATGAATATGTGACTATTTTTTCATTTTAAAACTTGAATCACATGGACACAGGATGCTTTATACACTGTAAAACATCACAGACATTTAGTAGAATTAACTGATCTTTTCTTGTCGATTTAATGTAAGTATATACATTCTAGTAATCTCAAGTCTAGTTTTTATTGTTCAGAACTCATAAATATCGGTTGTTCTGACTTGAAGCTTAAGTTCACTTAACTCGTTAAATTAAGTCTTCTATCACATCATATCATACAGGAATTCAGTGGACTCAACTCATCTTTTCTTGTTAACTTAATGTAAGTTTTAAAGTTTTAGCAATCTCAAGTTAAATCAATTTAAAATGTCTAGTTATTTATCTTCAGATCACTTCAGAACTTAAAAATATAAGTTGTTCTGACTTGAAGCTTTTTCAGTCAAATCAATGCACTTCTGTGAGTTCACTTAACTCATTATATTCAGCTTCTGAAGAAACATGATCAGCATATTATCAGACTTCACACAATGCATTGTTTGCAATCTTTAGACCCCTGTTCATAGTTACTGAAGAAAACTTACATGATGGAAACTTTCTGTGTTCGTAATACATGTGAAATATATAATGGCAGTTTCTTTTCATAATAATGAAAAAAAAAAAAAAAACTAACCATGATTAAAATGATTGAATTCAGTCCCCACCCCATACACTAATTTAATTCAACTTAATATTGTAAGCTTATTGAACTTGAATGTTTTATTGAGTTCGTTTAACTGAATTTGTTTAATGTTTTGAAAACTCATGAGACAACTTAGTTGATTCAACTTCGTATCTTAAATTACTGAATCACATTCACTTAATTTAACATTTTGAAAACTTGTTGGATGACTTACTTGATTCAACTCAATATCTTACACTTTTTGAATCTGAACATTTAATCAAGTTCACTGAACTCAATTTGTTTAACACAACTTAATTCATTCAACTTATTACATTTGAGTATTTTCTGAAGCTTACATAACTCAATTAAACATTTTGAAAGCTCATAAGACAGCTTAGTTGATTCAACTTCATATCTTAAGCCTATTCATTTTGAACATTTTCTCAAGTTTACTTAACTCAATTAGTTTTTTAAATCATAGGATGACTTTAAACCAGTTATTCCATTCATGTTCACTTAACTCATTTTTAAGGCTGCAGGGGAACATGTATTTTTATGTTGACTCAGCTTAAAGTAATTTACAGTCTACAGTATGTACATGCTGAAAAGATTCATTGCAGGCACAGAGAAACTTTCCCCCCTCAGCAGATGAATTTGGAAGCAGCGTAAAACTCCACACAAAAAAGCTCTAACATCCAAGCAAAGTTAGAAAAAGCAGAACTCATTCTGGAGCTGAGAGGAGCTTTAAATATCCCCATGAGTTGGTTTAAGTAAAGTTCATAAAGTTTTTGAACAACTCTCATGTCTAAATCAGACACTAAACTTGCCCAGGACTTTTTTTTTTTTTTTGAATGATGATAAAAGTCATGTCTGTTGTATAATCTGAGGAGGAATGCCTCTGTAGGTTGTGGTTTAATAAATCAAGAAACAGTTGAAAGCTCAGCTATAGACCTAATGCTGAATACTAAATATAATTCATATGCAGAGGCAGAAGTAAGACCCAAAACGAGTAACTCCAGAGATGTGAAAAGGCGAGCAGAGCTGTTCTCCTGGTTGACAGGACAAGACAGCACCAGAGTCACCGCTCCACCTCTGTAGGAGCGGATGTTGTAAACCATGACAGGCCGTCACACCGAGCCCTGGAGGTTGGCGATGACATTCAATCTCCACGCAGGTTGGGTGTGTTTGTTTCCCCTCACTTTTCTCTCTCTCTCAACTGTAACAGCTGGCTCGATCGCTCCCCTTTCACCCTCTGATATGAAACTCCGTATCCGGTCAGACACTTTACGAGGATGTCGAGCCGTTTCAGGTCCCCCGGCCTTGGCTAAATCCCACACTCCCCTTTTATGGAGGGGAGAATGATGGCGGCGAGGGGAAGGGGCCGCTTGTTTCTCCGAGTGCGGTGATGGAAATGTAACCAAATACCAAAACTAGGGGTAAAGGGCGGAAGGGGAGCACATGTTGACTGACAGGTGCAGAGGTGGCCTGCTAAATAGAGCTTATTGGAGGGATGGTGATTGTGCTTAAAGCGAGCATATCCACTAAGGCTATAATTGAAACTTAAATCCATATATTATCTGGACGTTGAGTCAGCAGCACCACCTAACGAGGCGTGGTGCTGGTTTGTGTGTGTGACTGATAAGGGCGAAGCCTCCACTTCAGGTACGCGGCCACTCGTGCACCATTTATAACTTCTAAATGGAGTTTTAAGTGGGAACAGTGAACGAGTAAATGATGACACGAAAGACAGAATTACAATCATGACATGTTTATTGTTAGAGAACATTTGCCCTTGTACTTCTTACAGGGGTGAACTATTCTCTTTGTTTTGGTGCAGGTGAACCGTGTTGAAATTAAAGCATTATGTAAATGAATGAAATCCCATCAGTGCGTTTGCTGAGTAGCAAAATACAATGAGGTGTAACTGTCAAGTATCGAGGCTCAGGTGAAAGTCGAAAAACAATCAACAGTTATTTAAAAGGGATGATTCTGATTATTTGAGGTGCACTGGCGACGACAGATGGTGGCCTGCACACCGGTAGTTTGGAGAAGTGGAGAGGAGCACCAGCATAAGAAAGAAAAAGGTATTTTAGCCACTTATTGTGTTTTCACTACTTTTTCTAACAGGAATTTGGTGATAAATAAGCCTAATGTCTCTTTCTCCAACCCAACCAAACTCCATAAGTAAAATCTGTAATTTTACCTCACAGAATATGGGAGTTATTGCTCTACCGTTGCCTTGATCAATTAAACTGTTTGTGTATATCGTGTGACTTTGGTGAGTCTGAACTCTCCTTTTAAAACACAGAAGTCACACAATAACTCAAATAGATGAACAGATTGAGGCAGCGGTAGACCAGCAACTCCAATACTCTGTGAGGTAAAATTACAGATTTCACCTATGGAGTTTGGTTGGTTTGGGGAGAGTGATACTTTGCATGTACAACAATGATTTCCAGAAAGTAAAAGGCTGTCAGACAGCAAAGTAAAGTGTTGAAAATATTATGAATAAAGGATACACGTAGTGGGCCTTGCTGACCTCATCCAAAGTAGTTCATTGCTTTGTTTCTGTGCTGGTACTCCTCCTCCCTGCTTCTCCAAAACTCTACTGCAGGTAATTCATTGACTATCGTTACGTAATTCATACAGCCCTACATCAAATAATCCAAACTATCCCTTTAAATTTAGGACACATTTCTATTTTTCCTATTTTCATACAGTGACTGAAAACCAACCGTAAACCTTTTCACACCATGATGTCCTCATATATTCATCACATATATCTTATTTTACATTATCTTATTTTCTTTTGCATTCGTACAATGCAGTGACAGTGATCCCCGTGTGGATCCATAGGAGCAATTTACACTGTACAAGATCATTTCATACAGTCATGTACAACATGGAGAGGAACTGGCAGGCCCCTTCATAAATAAATACAGAATATATATACAGTACGCACACTTCGAAATGATTACAACCTGATGTAATAATTCAGTGTGTTTTCTGTATTTTGATCCAAATCACTTCCAGCTCATTTCCTGATTTGCAGCGAGCACCAAATGAGCAGCATATTAAACACACAGATAAAATTATGCGTCCATTGTTCAGCCCCCTCCAAGCATGACGAGTGGTTAAGAGAGACGCTGAGGGAGCATCTCAGTTAAAATAAGGGTCCTAGAAGTGTCGGGGCATCTATGAAGCTAAAGAAGCTGGAGGTAGAGCTGGATTCTCGGGATCTCTGCGAGGCTTCTTGCACGTGAGCGCCAGCAGCAGCAGCATGGGCAGGTGCCACAGGCTGCAGAAGAACAGCTTGCGGGCGCTGCTGCGGTCCCCCTTGTGGTAGAAGCGGAAGGCCAGGTAGCTGATGTACAGGTTGATGGGGAGGGAGATGATGGGGAAGGTCCAGGTGGTGACGTCCAGCGCGGGCGCCAAGGTTGACAGGCCGATCAGGCCCACGCTGTGGCGCAGGGCCACCCGCTTGCACATGCCGGGGTGGGTGACGGACATCATACGGTAGCCGCCGCGGGAGTAGTCCTCCCTCAAGTTCCAGCTGAGGGCGTTGAAGTGCGGAAACTGCCAGCTGTAGAGGAAACCGCCCAGCAACAAGGCACCTGATGGGAGAGACAGAGGGAGACATTAAAGACCGAAAATAAATTCATCATTTTAGTGATTTTTCAAGTAAAAATGTCAAACATTTGCTGGTTTCAGCTTCTAAAATGTGAAGATGTGCTGCTTTTCTTGGTCATTTATGATAATAAATGAGGAGACTCTGGGTTTTGGACTGTTGGTTGGACATAAGATGCAATTTGAAAACTTCATTTTGGACTCAATCAAGATGAGTATTTTTCATAATGTTTTGCCCTTTTATAGAAGAGTCAATTAAAATAATAAGCAGGTTAATCAATGATGAAACTAATCATTGGTTGCATCCCTCCTCAATGATTTAATATTATTTAGCAGGAGGGTTCAGCCCACTGGGTTTCCTGCCGCTCCCTGCGCTGTATTTTTTATCTTTGCCAGATTTCTTTTTTTGTGCATTTTTAAAATGGTGCAAACTAAAATAAAACTAAAATCTCATGGTCCAATGTTTCGCTTCTTTAATTCACATTCAGTATGCAAAATATTAGGCCAAGTCCTGAAATAAGTTTCATGTTGCAAGTTGTGGGATAAAAGTATCTATTTTTAATCTTACAATGGTAATAACAGGCTTTGCTTTGTAACTTTAACGAATTTATATCACAAACCAAACAAAGAGATGCAAAACTTTATTTTTTTATTCTAATCTGGATCATTTTAAACAAAAACTTCTGTTCCAACTTGTGCCTGACCCAATTTATATTATATATTTTATTTACAATTTTATTTGTGTTTTTCATTTATACTTATTTATAATAATAATTACAAAAGAAAAAAGGTGAAAGTTTATTCTTTCAGTGGCCTGATATTTTTTCACATTTGACAGATAAATGCAAAAAATGTGTGTTTATATAGTCTATATATTACGTGCACCTTATCGGCCGATATATCTGTATCAGAATGTTTTTACTCCCTGAACTCCTCTGCAGGCCGGGCTCTAGTTCCAACTAAATATCACACACTGTAATAAACCAGCAGCAGTGACTCATCCGAGGTCTTCATGCATATCCTCAGACCTCTCTGATTTTCCTTCGTTACAGCCACTGAGTGAAGGATAGAGAATAAAAGATGCATTTATAAATGTGAAAACACATTTATCGTAACGTTTTTTCTCAGCACTGATCTTAAATACATGTCATAATCTTATTGTATTTTAACTGTGCAGTGTACACTTAATGATTTTTTTAAATGTAAGGCATCTGCACTGGTAACCCGGTCACTTTATAAGGTAGTTAGGGTGTATTTTATATTATTTTCAGTACCGTGCAGTGTGTTCTTACTGCTTCTATTATGGTTGGCTGTGCAGGACTACAGGTGGAAATTAGCATCTCGCTTAATCTGTTGTTTTCATTTTCATTTCATGTTTTCATCTCCTGTAAATCATCAATGTCATTGCACTGTCCTTTTACAAATCAAATAAACTTAAACTAATAAACTAAATAATATCTAACTATCTAACGAGCATTAACCGTTGCTCATCATCGTCACTGGTTCTGTTAGCCAAGGGGCTGCTGTTCTCAAAGCCATTATACTGTTTGGTAACAATTAGTGCTACATGTGAAAGTTTAGACAAGTCAAACCAGAGAAACAAGTGTATAGACTGACAGGAAGTCAAGATAACAACCCCCAACACTTTGTCTTTCAGTGACAGTGACTTGTGTTTCACAGTGTGTCAGCACAGCAAGGAACAGAAACTTCCACACAGATCAGAGAGCTGCAAACAGAGCAACAAGTACAGCTTTTTCTGTCTGATTTGCAGGCTTTAGTACAATTATGTGCCTGTAAAGTAGCGTACTTTGCTTTGGAGGGATGTTTAGAGAACATTGGCCACAGAGATGTATTAAACAGTCTTTGAAAGCTTTCATGAAAAGGGTGAGCTACCATTGAATCAGTGGCCATCTCTTAAAATCCACAGAAATTGAATGGAACTGAAAAGCTAATAAATTCATCAAATATTATGTTGAAAAAGAAATATGAGCAGCATAAATATAAACTTGTATTTATTTATCTTCTCAGGGATAAAGCAGCAACCTGATGAAACACATTTCATACAGTTACCATGACAGAACACTTAATGTGTCCACTAAACAAGCTGGAAAAAGCCCCTCGGTCTCTGTCTGCTCTCTAACTCAACATCACATTCATTTGGCAGACGGTCTTTGTCCAGCGCGACTCACAATGTGAGCATTCAAACTCCACGGGAACAAGGAACAAGAGCGCTAACAGCGCTGCAGGGGTTCTGAAGCAGATGTAAATAAAGCTTTATGTAGTGTGAGATGAAGTCTGGTCAGAGAGGTCCTGATGTGCCCACTGACCAACAACAAAAACACAGCAGTGTGATTTAACTCGAGCTGCAACTGACAATTACTGTCAGTGTTGACTGATCTACCATTTATTTTATTTAACTGATTTGTTTAGTCTATAAAATGGTTTAAAATTACTTGTTTTGTCAAAAAGTCTGAAACCCAAAGATATTTAATTTACAGTGACAGAAGAAAACAAACAAGCTTGAATCACTGAATTTTTGGCATTTTTGGTTATTAAAATAGATGCCAATTACTTTTCTGTCAATTGTTTGTTCGATTAATTGACTGCAGGTTGAAATTCTAAACCAGTGAACTCTGATACAGACTGTTAACATGTGAATTTTTTTAACGATAATAAATTACAGCTAGAAAATATACAGATATATAGTTGATCTTGATTGTACCTTGAATATAAAACCTCTACTACAAGCTTTTTACTTGATTTCCATACAAAAGGGAACGGACGATGATTCTATTACGTGCTGAAACCGAATATTAATTAATGTCTCCAGAGAGACAAACATGGTTACATAAACTTTATATGAGCTTTGCATATTGCAGCAGCTGTTTGTCCTACACAGTGTCTGCAGAACGGAAACGTGTATAAAGTGCAAATACTCGGTTCACGATAACACGTTGGGTTTACATTTCATCACAGAGTGGTTAATGTGAAAGGTGAGAATAATGACACCTCGGATCAGACTAATTCTGACACTGATACCATGGCTGACTAGAGCTGCGTGCACTAGGGCTGCATTTAATGAATATACTAGTATCAATTAATCTTTGGATATTTAAATATTTTTGTAAGATGTCAGAAAACATATAAACATATAATTTAACAAAAAAATATAACTTACACCGATAGAAAATGGAGAAAAGCAGCAAATCCTCGTATGTGAGGAGCAGGATGCAGCGAGTATTTGGCATCTCTGCTTGATAAATGAATTCAAGTTCAAGATGCTGTTTAACTGAATAATTTTCTCTGTCTTTAGGGCTTTCTGTCAGGAAGCCTTTCTGGAAGAAAGTGTGTTACCAGAATGGTCTCTTTTAACCCAAGCCATGCTCATTTCCTAAACCTTACCAGGTAGTTTTGGCATGTAAGCGTTACCAAACTGCAAGAGAAAAGTGAAAATAATTTTTAAAAACATCTGAAAATAACAAGTAGAGATGCAATTATTAGTCAATTAATCAATTAGCCAACTGAAAGAAAATTCCTTACCAACTGTTCTGACAATTGATTAATCACTTCAGTCATTTTTCAAGCAAAAAACGTTAAGCAGTTGCTGGTTCCAGCTGCTTAAATGTGGGGATTTGCTGCTTTTCTTTCTCAGCTACATCTGAAAATCCTAGTCTCCTCTGGGAAGACCTGCGTTTGACCAGTTCATCCATCATGACCAGCTCCCTACATGGACTTTGCTGCTCTTTATTCATTTATTTTAAGTCACCTGACTTCCAAAAGCTTTTGTGTCAGAGCCTTCCTGACAGAAACCCTGAAGGCTCACTTCTACTTACACCAAGTTGCAATGACACTCTGGAGTCCACTAATACCCCTCTATCTCTGCTGGTGAGTCGTACCTGGCTCCAGACAACCTGTGGCAGCCGTCCAGCCCATGACAGGAGGTATCGCACCCACCACTGCTCCCACCCAGGTGTTGGTGATGCTGAGCCTCTTGAGCGGCGTGTAGCAGCAGGTGTAGAGGAAGATGTTGAGGGCGCCCAGGAAGCCCGTCAGGGGGTTGACCGCCAGCGTGAGCAGAGCAACTCCGGGAACTCCACAGGCCAGAGCAAAGGACACTGCATGGAGGGGACTGACATAAGACACAGAGGGAGAGAATATGAGAATCTGCTAAATCAGTAAGAGAAAGAACAAAATATATAAAAAGGAAAGTTTAAAAGATGAGTTTCAGATGTTTTATTTAATAAAAGGCACGTTACAAAACAGAGTCAGGCTCAGACAAAAGCCTGTCACCGCCATGGGAACTATGGGATGATAAAGTTTTGTGGGCTTGTGCAGACACCAGATAAGACTATGAGAGCTCCACATGTTCAGCACACACACACACACACACACACACACACACACACACACACACACACACACACACACACACACACAGACCCATGGGGGCCGCACACTGACAGTCAGCAGCCGTCTCAAAACAGAAGGCTCAGAGGAAGCTCATCTGATAAGAGTTTGTCAGGAATAGAAGTAGCCCTGCAAGATGAAGAGCATGTGCACACGACAGAGATCAAAACTAGCTGCAGAAAACCACTGTGGCTCAGGCTTTTAACTGGATGAAGACTTCCTCCTCCTCCTCCTTCCCTCATCTTTTATTGAAAGCAGTGATGGCGAGGTCTGGTTCAAATTCACCAGTAAATGCTCCATAAATTAAAGAGAGGCTAGATTAAAATCTTGACCAAACGCAGGCCTTTTCTTCAAAAAGCAAACAGGGCTTTTATTTTGGTGGTGTGGCGGAGCAGGGAGATTGGTGCATTAATGTGATTAGTGGTGTTATGTCTGTTTTATGTGGGCTGAGGTGGGGCCGCGCAGGCTGGCTACGGGCTGTCGACAGTCTGGCTGTGGGCTGGCTCAGGTCAGGGGGAGGGAGTGCGTCACATGGCCTGAGGTGGGTTTACTGTCCTGCGCTCAGAGTCCGACACAGCAGCAGTCTGTGTCAGGTGAGTGACGTCATTACAGAGAGTCAAAGATGTGGCAGCTGGTTAGACCACAATCTGGGGAAGGGATCCAAATGTAAAACACGAGGGATTTACCCATCAGGTTTAAAGAAACAGGACGATTCTACCTAAAACTTTACCTGTTAAATATTCAAGAGCTCAGGGAGGAAAACAACAATGTAGAATTTTCAAAATATGTAAGCTTTGCTTTTAACGCTGCAGATTCAGGGACTGGTGTCAATGGTTCACAGACTTTTTCTAGCATACCCCCCCTTCAGAAACTGAAAAAGGTTTACACCCCCTCCCACAAATATTATTAACTGATAATAAAGCAACTGATAATAAAGGACAAGAGGTGAATTTTAGTGAAATGAAGGTTAACATGATAGCATCAGCAAACACTTGTTTATTTATCCTCCATCAATCATATTCATTGAACCTTTTTCTTTCACTCCCCTGGTCTTGACCTTCGGAATAGTAGTTTGACGACGTTATCTGAGAAAAGCAAACTCAATTTTCTGATGAAGATCATGAGTGTTTCCCCAACCAACATAAGAAATAAAATATTTAATTTACCTAATTTATGCGCACTTGTTTCATTTCAGCCTTATTGTGTTTTGCTGTCAGCTTTTCTTTCACTCCTCTGCTCAGGAGAGATGGGTGCTTGAGTTGACGGCAACTCACTAAGTCACTGTAAGGATAATAAATGCTTCTCATATGCCAGCCCCAAACAAGTCCAGCCAAAGCCAGCCAGCTTCTCCTTAGAAAACAGAGATATGCTGCAAGACTCAACTAATGTCTTTGTAGGTCACCAAAGAGAGAAAGTGTTTTTAAAAGTGTTCAGGTCTTGATCACAAAGCAAATGATTAGAATCATTTAACTCTGACACACCGTGACTGTAAGACTTGTTATGAAGCCCAAATCATAACCACCTTCAGGCTAAAAAACAGTATGCAGTATGTGCCCCCACCTCTTCTGTGTTCCTCCTCTTTGCAAGCTCAAAACTATTCAGCCTCACCACATGTAGACGCCTCAAACTCTGCAAAACCACTACAAAGGATGAGAGACTGTCATCCACTTTTCAAAGAAGAACAATAAAAGGTGGGAAAAATGATACGCTATTGTAGTCCCGACATAAGATGACAAACTATTTCCGATGCCGACATCAGAGCGGCAGACAGACTCCTGCAGTAACGACGGGCAAAGCTGAGAAACATCATTTGGCTAATAGAAAGACTTGTCCTGAAGACAACTTGGAGAATGTGTAAAAATGTGGCCGTCTGATGGCTTGTTTGACAGGACAGCGCAGCCTCCCATCTGCTCGCCGTCTCTACACAAGATTGTGTGAGTGAGGGAGAAGAAGGGAGACAAAGAGTGAGAGAGATCTAGTGTTTCTATGTGTCTCAGAGACAGACACACACCTCTCGTCAGGGACAGGCTAAAAGCCAGAGAGAAGAGGCTGTGTTTAGACAGAGAACATCTTCAATCACCAGCTCAACTGCACGAAAGTCCACTTTTAAACAGCGTGTCAATGGAGAATTCCTGAAACTAGGATGAGATAGCTGTGGGTCGAGGTCTAGTTATGGTACTAAGAGGCTGTTCACTCATAAAGTGGTTATGCTGCTGGAATATATCAGTAGGCCACAGAGGTATTCAGCTTCCACTTGTTAGCTGAGTGCAGACTGAACTGTTGTGGAAGGTGTTTAATCCTCTAATGTCAACAGGTTGTTTGCTTTTGTTCTTCCTGAATAAACATGAAAAGAGAGACAGGCAGATGATCCTGTAAGAGTGAAATGCAGAGGCGGCAGTTTCCTGGCAAGGACAATGGGAGAAGGGGACGTGTGGTTGTTTCGTGGGTTTTTTCGGTCCATGTATCAGTGAATATCTGTGTATCTGCCTGCCTGCTGCTTAAGGGTGGCAGCCTCCCAGAGGGGCAGGTAGAGACGAGCATATCCAGTCACAGATTTGTAGGAGCGTGGCGCTGCGTGCAGTTCACTGAGCACCTATGCAGAGGTTATCTCTCATCTAAACAGTGGAGGATGCAAAGTGGGGGTGGTCATGTAAACTACTCCTAATCTGCCACCCTAGGCTCGCGTTACACCTGACAGGTGTGCGGCAGAGGATCCTCACTGCTGGCATGCAGTTCTGTTACTGGCACCTACGGTCTCTGGCTGCCGCTGCAGGTCGGCTTCAGCGCCATAACAACTCAATAACTAAAAGAGGAACAGGAGGGTGTAAGTCAATATGGGATGTGTGCTCAGCGCTACTGTTTTATTTAAGGTGTGATCTCAACTGCAAACACATCAAAAGCTGTTAGAAAAGTTCCGACTGGGGCTTCGTACATTTTTCAGACTGCATTAAAAAACATTTAGAATCATGTGCTGACTATGCTTGTATTTTTTCCCTCACATATTGAATTGCATTCTATTTTATTATTATATTATTGTTTACTCCTTATTTTTCAGTCTCTTTTACACATAAGAACCTAAAATGACTTGAAAAAAGTTTAATAGCTACATTTTAATGGGTTTTCTTGTCTTGATTTCAACATCATCACACTCGCTCTGGCCCACACTCTCTAAAACAGTGGTAAACATTTTGGCTGCGCTGGCTGCCTGCTCCAAATGCCATGAAAAACACTCTGCTTGTATGATCAATTTAGTTTTAGAAATTCTGAATTTTATGTTAGAAAACAGACTACGGGCAATAATCTGGAAACACAAATATTTTTCCATAGTCTGTCCTTTTTCCATACTCAATCTAGACGTGAGATTTAGTGAAATCAAATACCATACCTTTCCATAATGTCAGGATTTGCTGCTTTTCTTTGTTATTTATGACAGAAAATGAGGAGTCCTTGGATTTTGGACTGTTGATGCAACAAAAGATCCAATTTGAAGACATCACTTTGGGCTCTGGGAAATGTGTGTTTTTCACATTTTTTTTTGGAAATCTTATAGACTAAATGATTACTCAATTAATTGTGAAAATAATCAGTAGATTAATCTATAATGGAAACACTCATTACTTGCAGCCCTACAGGTCATGTTTCACCCTTGGTAAAATGCCCCTAGTTACAGTATTAGTCACTTGCCCAGTATGAATTGAACAAAAGGCAGCTTGAAAGGCTCAATAGCTGTCATGTGGCATTGCTTTTACACTGAACTGAACCCCAGCTCATGCTGAGCTATTGCTTCTCTCTCCTCCTGTACACTCGAGACACTCTTCACTGCCTATTCAAAGTAATAAAAAGTACAGATGGGGTTGCTGCATCAATTCTTTCATGCAGACGATGATGAGAAAATGCTGGTAAATAAGCACACAGACAGAAAAACTGTACCTGATTTGTCCTCTGACGAGCGGGCGGTTCTTTGTGCGGTTCATGTTGGAGTCGAAGGGCACCTCGAAGTACTGTGGAGACAGAACAACAAGTGCGTTAGTGCAAGAGACACACAAACACATCCATTTTTCCATGTATATCATGAACTGCTGCAGGGAGAAGTGAAAATTCATCGCTGAGTGTTAAAGCAGACTTCAGGCAACGCTATAGATGCAGCTGTGTCCTTGCACACCTCCTACACTGCAGCTCAATAGGTACAGATGTGGTTTAGACAATTTAAATTTCCAGCGATGCTGAGGTGCAAAGGTTGGGCCGAGATACAGTAAAGCAGACAAACAAAGGTTTGTAGTGCAATCCTTCTGCAGATGCAAACAAACAAAGGTGTGAACGTTAACCAGCCACTGTGACATAATTTGTGTGTCTTTCTGGCAACACGCTCTCCGGTGTTGGTCGCGTTAACATTCATTAAATGTAAATCATCCTGGTAAATTCATAATAATTACAGGACTTCCACCACGGCTGCCTCTGTGTGTGTTTCTATGCGACATCTGGAGGGAAACAATGTGAGGGGAGCTGCTTGAGGCACGGTCACAGCAACTCTCTGAACCAAATGCTCTCCCTGCACTTGGAGAGTAAATGGACTGGAGGTGGAAGGTGGAGGCTGTGGGCTGTTGGGTGGGAGGTGGTGGTGGTGGTGGAGGTGGGGGTGGGGGGGTGTTCTGGGATACAACTATGTGAAAAACTACTTATACTCCTGTTTTATGATCTGCTCTGGAGGAGTATGCTTCAAAGTGCTCCCATGAGATTGGCAATGTGTGACTAAAATGCAAACACATGGGGTGCTTAAACGCAGGAACTGGCTAATCTGTGTGTATGTGTGTGTGAGCCTGTGTGTGTATGTAAGTCAGCACATAGATGTGTGTGTTTGCTTGCCCGCATAAGAGCCTTTGACTAATGAAGAAAACAGATAAAGCACTTAGACTACAGAATATCAAGATCCATCTTTTATGATATATGGTTCACATAAAATGTCTAATAAACAGATAATCCACTTTTCTCTTCTTAAACTCCAGTTCCCAGATTTACTGCACACGTGACATCGAAAGCCACCATATTTTGGTGTAAGGCATTGCATTTCATTTGGTATAGATTTTTATTTTCAAGAACATCAGGAAGTGGGCTGCACCATTAAGGTCTGACACACAGGATATCTCAAAATACTGGACTGGGACTTGGAGCCAAGTAGGGCTGCAAGTAACGACTGTTTTCATTCTCTATTGATCTGCTGATTATTTTCATAATTAATCAACAGATTGCAGAGTCTGTAAAATTGAGCAGCATATCCTCATGTTTAAGAAACAGGAACCTGCAAACGTTTGACATTTTTGCTTGAAAAATCACAGAAACAGTTAATCATTTATCAAAATAGTTGAAGACTAATTTTCTTTTGATTGACTAACCTACTCGTCGCAACTCTAGAGCAAAGATCTGAATACAAAGCACGTGGGAGGAACACTGAACCTCTCAGAACAGGGGGTCAATAATACTCCATAATGCCAATCCTGAATCTCCATTTCAGCCTCGAAGTTGTCAGTCCTTGCATTACACATTATCCTGGTAGCTATTAGTGAACCTCTGCAGGATTTCAGGCTAGAAATGGATCATTAAAATACAAGACAGCTACCCTTTAGCACCCTGCAATATGACTACTAAACGCTCTGTAGTTTTTTTTAACCACTGTCTTCTTAGGTACGTTTTCTTTTTTCTTTTTAAAAAAATCTTTATTATCATGCTTTAGCAAGTTTATTTATCAGGATCATTAGTATCATGTTTAGCCCCCTGGTATCATGATTTGCTTGTTTGTACAATATGTTTGTGTTTTTTCCATGTATAACAACCTCCTCCAACAAATTGCTCCTAGCAGGTTTGATGAAGTTGTGTTGAACTGAATTTTGAATCGTGGTATTATCATACTTTGAGTTTGTTATCTTTACATCCCTATAGTAAGAGGAAAAGAGCCTTTGAAGGTCACGTCTACAACAGAAAGTAGCTGAATATATCTCCTTATTTGGCTCCTCTTACTGCTGAAACTGCAGTGGCACTAAAACCCTTCAAGCACCCAAAAAAACATTCAAATGAAATCTGTGATTAAGCTCTCTCCAAATGCTCCAAAGAAAATCTCAAGCTTCCCTTTTCCATCTTTGGTTCAGTTGTAGTGGAGCACTGGGCTAGCTGGGTCTGACTGGACTGGGCCGGGCTAATGGACAGCTGTGTACGCGGCTGTGGGACCCCGAGGTCCAGGCTGAGGTGTTAATTCTATTTCCTGGGTCAGGAAATGCGTCAGGAGGTCAGGGGCCGCACTGAGAGAGAAATGCACTTCGTGGCCAGGCCTGAGCCGAGCGCTGCTGAACCAGGCCTCAGGCAGGCCTCAGGCCAAGCTCGCTGCAACACTGCTCACATAAAAAGGATCCACTTAGTTTCCAATAACATCATCCCACATGTAAAAAAAAAAAAAAAAGACCCAGACATTGTGCATAACGGTTCTCTGAGCATTGTGGCCCAACAGACGTATAAAGGCACCTGTACAGTAAATAAGAGGAGAAAGAAGGAGAAGAAGAACTTTACAGAGTGAAGAAAGTATTTCAAAACACAGGGCCTACAGTGTGGCCATTGTTTGGATGAACCTGTCGTGTGTGTATACGGATGATTGGACATGAATGTCAAAGTCACTCAGTCCGCCCCCTCTGCGTGTGCCGTGTTGTCATTTCACAGTTTGTCCAGTTCTGCTCTCGTTCCTCCCTTTCTGCCTTTTAAGTTGGAGTGCCTCATCTGGTTCGCATCAGCGGCCCTCTTAGCCCGTGTCATTATTTCCGCCCAACACTGCCATGTGTTACAGTGATGGCATTAAAATAATTGGGCCGTTTGTGTTTTGTGTGCATGCACGTGTGTTGCTACAGGTAGGTCTCAAGGTTTGGTTCAAAGTGCATCAGTTTAAAACTAACGGGCCTGCATTGAGTCGACGTAACTTGAGTGTGTAATTAAGTGCCATAACATGCTGTGGTTATAGCTTTAGTTAAGCACTTATGCCCTGTGTATTTACAATGCTACTAATAAATGCAAATAATGAAATGTAAATAATGTTGAATCTTATTCATAGGCAATTAAATATATTTATAAACTTCAACCTTCAATTTTAACAACATTGCCTGAAAAAAAAAAGATTAATAAAAGAATTTAATAAAATAGCAACAACTTTTCTTGGTAACACTTTATAATAGTCATCATTAATGAATTGTAAATTAACAGTTAATTAAATCTTAGTTAATAGTTATTTCATGGTTAAACAATGAAACAATAATTAATAATGTTACTAAATACTAGTAATGCTATAATTGACATAATTTGACAGAATTGAATTTTTATTGACAGCTATTAAAGTTTAATTTATGTCCAACAAACTAATGATAAAACATAAATTATAGCCTTTCTTATATTTAATTAAGAGTAAAATAACTATTCATTTTGAGTGTATGCCAATAGAGTTTTATTATTTTTGTGCTTTTTCCTTTATAATACAGATGCAAACTTAACACAGCTTATCACTGACCTACAATAAACTATTAAAGGAATATAAAATGTTTGACAGCTAAATAACTCTGCATTAGGAAATAGAGATTGTATTAAAGTCAAAAGTATCTAAGTATCAATACCTTTAAAAACAACAATAGACTAACATTTGTAAGTTCTTGAAGTACCAAAACTATTTAAAAATTCAGTTCGCAGTTTATTGCCCTGCATGAAATTAGGCTTTTTCTGCACTGTGTGCAGATTGTTAAGAAACCTAAGAAAAAAAGAAAACTTTTTGTGTACTTTTTTAGTTTTGCTTAGGTACTGAAAGAGAGAGTATATATTTTTTATGCTGGTATTGAATCAAAGTTTAAAATTCTCGTAGTGTGGCAACTCTAGATTGTATTACATCTTTGTTTTAATTCTTTTCTGATTTTTCCATTTTTACAGGATTTTGAATAATACCTATAAAGCGAGTAGTGGTGCTTATCGTGGCATGAACAGTCTACTAATGTTCAAATTCAGTTTTGGAAATGTCTATGAGAGAGGCAAACAGACCTTTGTTTGTCTATTTGTTCATTGTTAACCTGATGCAGCTCTGCTTGCATCACCCAGTGACATATCTAACTGAAATAGCAGGCTAGTATTTATTCTGTGAGCTCTGCAGTTCACTCATGATTCATTCACTGACAATACAGAGCAGTGGAGCAAAACTGGGCTATTACCTAAAGCAGACAAACAAAGGTTGAGTAAAGGGTGAATGGGTTGGGCTTCAGTTACAGTTCCAGTGGGGTTGGTTTTGATTCAGCCAGTTTTTTATAGATCAGCTCAGGATATGCAAAGAGAGGTGGCCGGGTGACTGAACCGGAAGTTATGGAGAGTCGGCGGCTGCTTTCAATTATGACCACAAACACGTATAAACACACGCACACAAAACCCATAACGGTAGGGACAATTATCTGCCAGATGATGAGGAAGGAAAAACAGGCGAGACCAAAGTGAGAAGCAAAGGAGAGGGGGTGTTCAGCTGCCAGATCCTCCGAGCTATCAAAGACAGAACGTGATCCACCACCAACCACCAGGGCTCAATTGATAACAGGCTGCAGGCAGGCATTTCCTATTCTTGTGTAGAAGCTACAGGAGATAACTTGGCTTTGTATCATGATATAATTTATGGTGACAATGAAGCAGAGTGTGCGAGATGTTTAATTTCACTCAGGCATGTATGACCATTTACAACCCAGTTCCATAGAGTTGGGATGTTGTATAAGATGTAAATAAAAAACAGAATGCTATGATTTGCAAATAATTTTTCATGACTGGGTTTTAAAGGTGCATCTGCATTAAAGACTCACCCACAATTGTACAAAGGACACTACTCTTTGTAAAAGCATTCATGGTAAGCAAAGTTTGTTGCTGCATCTACGAATGCAAGTAAAGTAAAAAAAAAGTAGTAGAAAAATGTGCTGTAGCCTGACAAGGCCACATTTCTGATTGTTTTCAGAAATCATGGAAATTGTGTCCCCTGGGCTAAAGAGGAAAAGGACAATCCAGATTGTTACCAGTGCTGACTTCAAAAACCAGCATCTGTGATGGTACGGGGGTACGTTCGTGCCCATGGCGTCATGGGTAACTGTCACATGTGTTACAACAGTGTGGCTTTGTTGTAAATAAATAAAAAAAAAAGTTTGGCTATTAGTCTGGCTGTCCAGACTTGTCTCCCATCGAAAAATGTGTGATGCATTATGAAGAGCAAAATATGACAAGAGTCCCCGGACTGTTGAGCACCTGAAGTCGAATATCAAGAAAAATTTAACGTTCAAAACTTTAACAATTAATGTCCTCACTTCCCAAATGCTTATAGAGTGCTCTTAAAAAGAATATGAGATGTATCACAGTGGTAAACATGCTACTGTGCAAAGATTTCTGGAACATGTTGCTGGCAACAAATTCAGAATGAGCATACATTTACAGAAACAATATGTTAACTATTTTGAACATTAAATATCTTGTCTTTGTACTGTATTCAATTGAATATAGGTCAAAAAGTTTTTGCAAATCATTTTTTTAAATTTACAATTTACACAATATGTCAGCTTTTTTTTTTTAAATTGGGGTTGTGTTGAGACTGAAAAATTGACAGTCTTGTGCTTTGTTTGTGCAGCAGTTGCTCCTTGTGTGCCCCAAGGGAGACTTGTTGCCCTACCAACCCCACACCTATCTGCTGCAAAAACAACAATGGGAAATGCAGTGAAGGTCGGAGCTGAGCGACAGAGTAACTACACACTGCATTTACTGTGTTTACTCGAGAGGTATGCGTGTGCCTAAACACAGGCACAAGAACACACACACAGCTGAGCAGCTGTATGGCTCTGGCTCACAGAAACATCAGCTGGCCTAAACAGCGCGTCTCTTTCGCTACGCCGAGGGAAACCCAGGTGCACGGACTAAATCCAACAAAAAAGACCAAGTCATCACTTGTCAGAATGTCACCTGTTTGCACACACTGGAGTTGAATGGCAGACTTAAACATCCACAGGGCTGGTTGTCGCTCCGATGCATGCGAGTCAAGTCTGCTTAAAAAAAAAAAAAAAGCACGAGAGCACTCAAAGCCCCCTTCAACACCAACTGTGAACTGTCTCTGATCAACCACTTGACAAACAAGCAGCCAAAGATTTACATAGATTAAGCTTTCCTCAGAAGTCAATTCAATGGCTCTGGCAGACGTTCACAACGTTTTGAAGTCAAATGAAAGAAAAGAAACGGAACAGAACAGACAAGGCATGCAACCTGACTCGTCACAACACAAAAACGCTGGTATGGCAGATAAAGGTTATTTCAAGGTGCTTCTGCGGTAGAAGCGGGAGTGCTGTTCTGTCACAGAAATGCTATTGATGTCTCTTGAGTGAAATGAATAGTCTCGGAGCTATGTGAGCAATGTCGTGATTTTACACTGCGTCCCCGAAGAACCTGTTGAACACCTACAAAGTACTTATTAAACTGTTAGCAAGGACCTATGTGGATGTATGAGTGGAGAGCTGAGGTGTTGAGAAACTGGACAAAAGTCAGAATATGGTATATAGGTCTAAAAGGAATAACATCAAAACATTAAGGAAAAGACGAGGAAGCAGGAAGATGAACTTGAAAGGAGGAAACAGACTTCGACATGTGCGTGCAGGTGCAGAATGGATTTTAACTGTCACATTACACAATAGGCATCACCAACATCAGTCGAGCTGCAGAGATTAGTCGATTATTCAATAAAAATCATATTAGTTGCCAACTATTTTGATGATCAATTAATCTTTTCAGACCTTTTTCAAGAAAAAATGTCAAACATTGTCTGGTTCCAGCTTCCTAAATGTAAAGATTTTCTGCCTTTCTTTGTCATTTATGATAGTAAATGAAAAGTCTTTGGGGTCTGGACAGCTGTTGGGACAAAAAGAGGAAATCTGACAATGTTACTTTGGGCTCTGTCCATTTGTCACAATTTTTTGCTATTTTATGGACTGACAATTAATAGTGAAAATCTATTAAATGAATAAAATGATGCCAGCAGCTCTCTATAATTATGAGTGAAAGCTTCTCTTTTATGCTAAAAGCATAATAATGATGATGAATAATGATGATAAAAATAGTTGGTTTGGTTCTAAAAACTCAAAACACAAAATATCTTTGGAAACTGGATTTTGGCAGTCAAGTGTTAAAAAAGTACAGACTACATCTCCATCACTTCATTTCTGTCGCTGAGAAAATCTCAATATTTAGTTCACACTATCTGCAGTGGAGGTGAAAGATAAAAACAGGAGACATGTGTCAGTGTCTGGAATGCTGCGTACGGACAGCTGGCAGATGTTTCTCGGGTTCCTCGCCCTCTGCCATCCTTTGATGTGATGAAAACGATAGTGGAATAGCTGGTGTGATTAGACATGAAAAGCTCAAACTGTTTGCACCGTTTAATTCATTGCAGAAGAAATCACGTAACATATGATGTGGACATCTTTTCACATTTGAATCCGTAACGCGTACAGAACAATAACACACTGTGCTTCAGACCTTTATAGGGATCTAACTAGCCGAGCTGAAAATGCCTGTGCTTCTTGTTTTTTTTAATAACTGCTATACACCTAAGTCTCCTTTCGTTCTTCTGAGGCACCAGTGCAGAGACTGCAGTACTCTGTCTGGCCAAAGAGTGGATCACGTCTCCCTTTCAGTTATGTGCTGAACCCACACCTCTTCTCCGTCTCTTTATAGTGGTCTGTGTAGAGCTGTTGGCAGCGGTTCAGCTGGCACGGCCTCTCTCTTGATTAATGGCCTGAGTGTGGGACAGTGAAGTGCTAAACTGTCCTTATGTTAATCAGCCAATTAATGCTGAGCAGAGCCACATTACCTCTGCCCTAATCAGTCCCTTTGCCTGTGAAGATATGAGCAGGATCTGGGAAAGCTTACCGCAGGGCAAAGGCATGCTATACTCTCACTGCCTGAGCCACGATGAGAGGGAAGGAGTGGTGGAACAAAAAGAGGATGAAGCTTCAAACGGAGAAAAACAGAAAATGCTAAAAGTGGAGGATTATTCTTCCAACTCATCTGATCAAAGGAGCCTTTGACAGCTGCTGCTTTGCTTCCATAAACAACATGAAAAGTTTTTGGCGCACAACTGAAGATTAATGAGTGTTGTCTACTTCTGTTTTGTGAAGAAGACCTTCTTAAGCTGCTAAGGCAGGAGGTCAGGGGGAATATGCGCCTTGTTTTTAGGAGTGATGCCATGGTTCATTGTGCGTGCCTTGAGTGTGTCGGTTCACATCACTACTGTCATCATTAATGCTGCTTCGAAATCAGGCCACAGTGCCTCCTAGTGTGAGGGAGGACTCAGATTACAAGCCAAACTCTTAGAGGATGGCAGTAAGGATGACAGCAAATCTTCAGGATCAAGAGAGCCTCTCTCATAAAGACATACTTCAATACAGGGTATGTTTGTTTAAAGTCACTAATGACCCCAGACACCAGGGCTTGACATTAACTTTCTTTTTCCCTCAGTGTCCTGCATTCTCAAACTGAACTTCCTCTTTTTCATTCTACTTAAAAATACAGTTTAATAGCTTTGTCAGTAACTCGCATCACATAATCGTGTCCCTCTGGTTCTGCCAGTTGTTCCCTGCACTTATATCTGCATAAAAAATTAAATTACCCTGGGTGTTTGCTCAAAATCATTTATTATTATTATTATTATTATTATATAATTATTATTATAATTCATGTAGCACAAACAATTAAAAGTAACAGAATTCCTAAACACACAAGCCTTGTTCTAAGTGGCCACTCTTATCCACCTATCCTCATTCCACAAATGGAAAATTGCATCAAATTTTAGACTAAGGCTGGAGATAGACTTGCTTTTTAACCACACATCTGTGTTCCAGTATGCATAGCATTCATTTCTGAGACTGTGCTCCAAATGGATGCAGAATACATGACGCAGCCATGATGCATATGGATGCGTAAGGGTGCGAATGCATAGTTAAAAGCTAGTATATCTCAGGCCTAAGAAGGCAGATCAAACCAAACAGTGACAAAGCTCCAGGAAATGGTAAACAATTCATGTATTATTGATTAACACATTTTAATTGGTTAAATCCTTAATGGTGATTAATTGATGAACTTCCCTGGTTGGTTTACATAAATGGGAAATTTACATACAAACACTTTGAACATCTCTGATAATAAACACTTAATTTTGAACACTATGACAGTGTGTGAGCGCATGCGATGTAGTGCAGAGCTCATGCCGGTGTCATCTCACATTTTCCAAATTTGTACACATAATAATTAAAATTATATCTATTCCATGACAGAGAAGCCTCATAATTTCGTTTGTAATGACAAGTGTCTCGACTGTCCTTGAATTGCCCCTGACACCATATCTTTGTGTCCCGAGACATCCTTAATTTCAAGTGTTGCCCAGACTCTGAATCATAAATTTGCCACTTCAGTCAAAACATGCGTCACACCGTAAGAATGTCAAAGTATTATATAAAAGCTTTGTACTTGAGGCCAAATCCTTGAGTTTCAAATATTAATCTTCACTTGTAAAAAGGGTTTTGGTAACATTTGCCATTGAACTAAACACTGAGTTATTGCTGGCTGACACATTCATTTTCACTCCACTGTAAACATATCTACTGTGCAAACAAGACAAATTCCTTTGTTGGAGAGCTGGCCAGCCATATCTCCAGTCTGAGACTGATAAGTTAACGTTCTTACTAATGAGGGCATTTCACTCCAGTTCCTGATTGCCATTAACTGCGCACACACTTGACTGCTTTCTATTCAGTCTCACATACTGTGGGAAAACATATCAGTAAAAGCAGCATACATAGAACCGAGCTCTGTGTATGTGTGTGTGTGTGTGTGTGGTCACTTGTTTCAAGAGAAATAAACAGTCCTTTCCGCCAACAGTGGGCATTTGCAAATAGCTGTGAGAGTGTGACTGACATGACATGCAGTTTGAAAGCCTCTCAGCAGTTTGGGTGCAGTCGAATAGGAGGCATGTGCATGACAGTGTGTACGTCTGAGAGAATGTGAGTGTTTAGATTTTTCGTGCGCAGCTGTGTCCGACCACAACGAGACAGGAATGGGTGCGAGAGAGTGTGTGTGTGTGTGTGTGTGTGTGTGTGTCAGCTTTAATACAGTCGGTCCTGAAGATCCTGGAGAAATGCACCCCTTGGAAATTAGAAGTGATAAGGCGCGGACACGTATGAAGGCCCTCACTGTTCTCTGAAACATGACAGCAGCCATCAGCACCTCTGGCAGATTTGTATTTGCCGCAGTGACCCATAGCAAAATCCACCCCTTCATCTAGACGGGCTCATTCAACAAGCCTTTCAAATCGAAATGATGAGGACCTCAGAAGAAGACAACAACACATAGTGAGGTCTAGTTCTCTGTGTGCAGCCAGTGTTTCACCCACTCATCCATTGCATTACCTTCTAAGGATATTAAATTTAAATTCTGGATGAAGGTCAACTACCTGTTAATGAAACAAGTGAACTATGCAGGAATAAAACATTTTGATAAGCCACATTGTTAGGAATTCCACAAGATACCCGTCATTACACGGACTGAAATACGACAGCTGAGATTTACAATGGTTTTAACACTAAATTCATTCATTTTATTACAGTTAGAACATGATGAGAGACAGCAAGTCTTTTGCTAAAAACTGTCTGTTCTTTTCATGTTTTATCTCAGGCTTGTGGTAAGCACTATGGCATGCTGGGACATGGGTCAGGGGTCTCACACTGCCTGCTTTTCCTCCACGGTAAGGTTGTTTATGAAAATATACTGCAGGTCCAACAACCTGAACACAAAGTGACACAGAGTTTACACTGTTCAATCAGCATCTTTGTTCTCCCTCCCTTTCAGCTTGCTTGCATGTTCTGTAAATTAGGCTTCTGATAACACACAGGCAGCACACTTTGGTTTGGGTGAGCCAAGGGAAAGACTAGCGAGATTATAGTATTCACCAGGGCTGCTGCCGACTAAAGATTTCCCTAGTCGACTAATAGCTGTTAGTTCAGTCTATTAACTGACTAGTTGTTGCATGTTTATAAAATTTAAACCTGCTAGAAGGAGTTTTTCACTGGTTATGAATCAGTATCAATTTAATACTGATGCCTCATATGACCTAGATAAGCAAAAACAACAATCAGCAAAAACTGGCAATTTCTATAGTTATTTTTAATGACTGCCACCGGTTCAGATTCTCCTTAAAATCTGATGAAACAAGCCTGTGTTTACATCATTTAATGACAATCCTATTGCAGGGGTAACATCGTGCAGGTCTTGTTCAGGAGACACGGATCATTAACTACCAACTTATCAACATGATGGGCGATGCGTACTTACAAATAAACTCACTACAAACTACATCACTTCACACCTCTGCTGTTCTGCTAGGAGCCACCGTAACATTATATCACCATGGTATGATAGTGCATTCCCTGTCATCAAACTGGCCGCTGTTGGTCTCAGAGCCTGTATTCTGTCCCAGTCTGGACTTACATCATCAAAACTGCAATATGGCCAAGCACAATAACCAAACGGCAGAACCAGAGACAAATTGCCATTTTTTTGAAAAAGGAAAAGTGTGAGAGAAAACAGCATAATGAGGTACTGTAGTGCTACACAGATGCCCTGGCCTAAGAATCCTGTTCTCCAGATGAAACAAAATATGTTTGTTTTGTACAGACCACAACAAGTATCACTTCACCACTTTTTTTTTTCAGTAAAAATGAAACTTGTGATTACCCCAGTTGACAACTTCCTCTTTTCGGCAGTCCAAAGCTCCTTTGCTAGTGATGTAAACAAACACCAACACTTCTTGGTGCCAGCTAGGTGCAAGTGCCCCATAGTGCTATAGACTTCTGTGTTACAAGAGAAAAGGCAGTGTTGCAGCTGTCACCCCGATACTTTTATCCTGTCCCTATTGACAAGGTGGTTGAGGTGACTTTTTCACCTGGTCGACTAAGTCTCTTTTTTTGTATAACGGCGTAGTCTACTAGTATGGTCTTAGTATTCACCAATGTGTGCAAAGATGTTTTTTTGTGTACATTTTCAGGCTCTGTCTCTGCAGTAAATTAAAATGGCTAACAAACAGAATCACAGCCTGCAGAGCTTCACAACCACCTCCTTCTTGAACCAAATAAGAAAAGACAAAGAGCACATGTTTAATATCAAGGGTCTGCTCTGAGCTGGCCTCAAGAAGTAGGTGGGTAGCTGGTGTTAAATAAAAAAATTCCATCCAACTGTTACATCCCTGATTATAAAGTAGAAAGAGTTGTGGTTTTCAGCCTATAAACTCAGCTTAAGACATCCCCTAGTGCGCTAAGCCTCTTCTTTTAAGTTTTTGAGTGACAGGAAACAGAATAAGGAAAAGATTGAACTATGTTTATATGTGGGTGGAACATTTGCTGATACACCTAACGCAAGGGAACCGACAGTAAACAGTGGCAAAAAGCAGCAGGAGTAAATAATTTATCCATGAGTTTCAATCTTGTTTGCTGGGGCAAATGGGATGAGACTGTGTGAACAGGGTAACAAACTTCCTGTCAGAGTCTGTCCTCCTCCACTGCCAGAGCGTTGCCCCCGAGACCCATCCTTCTTTCTGCCATATTCTCAGTATCCCCTCGCCTCTCTCGCTATCCCCTCAAGTGGAAAGGCAACCAGTTAGCTTCTCGACGGGTTCTAGAAGTGAGCTGTCAACCATCTGTCCTGTGAATGTAACAGAGATTCTTCCTGTCAGGATGTTACGTGACACAGCTTCCAGTGTGTCTGGATGGGGAAGCGCTGGCACAGTTCCTATGGGTGAGTCGCAATGACGGTCACAAATCCAAATGACACTGTACTATTTTAGCCTAGATTACTGACAGACAATTGGAGCACAGCAGAGTGCTGCAGCAATGAGTCCAACAACGTGGAAATGAGTTAGCATTCTTGCACTTCAGATAACGTTTTTTTTTTTTAATAACTCACTAACAAGATATTTAATTGGGACATTTTGCAGTGACATCGTTGGGTTATTTTCCAAAACGGGTTACTTTGCAATATTCAGGAGATTAGAAGCAAAAAGTTTCTAATGCATAAAGAAAATTTTTGTGATGATTTATGCAAAAACATGAACTACAAACTTAATGTCTCATAAAGAATTGCTTTGATGCGGAGCCTTATGTGAAGTATAATTTAAACAAAAAGACAAAGTTCCATGTGTGCACAGTTACGTTCAGGATCATTACCATTAGCCAGAGGGACTGGCAGGTTTAATGTCACTCCAGAGCAGGACAGACTTCTGTTTGTTGTGTGAGTTAGGTGAAATTGAGAACTAGGATCATTTTTTGTTATGCTGTCCTTCTCACAAGGACATAAGGGATGTACTTTTTACTAAACATGTTGCGGCAAATATCTTATAAAGTCTTCCAAATAAATTTCTGAAAAGGTCATTTTATAGTATCATTTAGCTTTAAAAAAGGAATTTACTAGACTATGGGATCATGTTGTCTGTTTTATCTGCCTCCTTAAAGCTGAGGTTAGGACACATGCCTTTGTGTACTTCACAGCACACTGTATAAAAGATGTAACAAAGTCTTAAACAAATACAGCTATTTCAAAGCAGTAAAGCGCCATTAACAATTGTGGTCTGGTGAAATTGGAGTTACTCCTGCCCAGTCCACCCTGTCTCTTCATGAGTCATCACTACAAGACAAGCACACAGATAAAAGGTCTACACGCAGGAGAAAGAGCAAAAACACAGGACACGACCCCACCACACAGCACCACTACTGCAGCAAAGACAGCGGAAATGTTAAATCCCCAGGATCTGGAGAGCTGAAACAAAGACATTCAAAGTAATACACACACACACACACACACACACACGTAAGGGTATAACCACTCACGGGCGCACACGCCAATGTCTATCATTCTCAACTTGATTACAAGTTGTGTGGGTGTAAAATGAATGGGAACACAGAAGTGGTTACTTCCTTCTACTTGAATGAGTGACGTAAGGTGACATTAATGGTGTTCAGAGTAAAACACGTGTTGCGATTCAAGGCCTTTTTTGTGTTCGTGGCTGTTGTGTTGGAGGCATGTGGGCAGGCTGATAATGCCATAGAGGATGAGTGCAGCATGAGTCTTTGTTAAACTGGACCTGCATGATTATACAAGGTCTCTTTTATCACATGCCAAAAAATATTCATGAAGATGAAAAATTAAAATGTACCTTTAGACACAAATTTGGTAATGTATAAATCAACACAGCCTTAATGACAGAGACTAAATATACAGTCATGCTTACAGTAGATACGTCAATTTTGTTCATGCGCTGACAATGCAGCAATGTTTCTCAAGGCTGGTATACAGGTGAGCCTTGGCAATGACAGAAAACAGTTATTAAGGCGTAAAAAGCATAGAGGGGTAAAGCAATGTTATGCAGTAGACGTAAACAAAGAAAGGAAAAAAATGTGGTTTTACAATCCCTTTGTGATCCCCAGGTGGGGTTAGCAACAAAGCAAAAAGCATTGCCTCATATAACAAGTAGAACGGATGGGTACAGTTTGGAGAGCGGTAATCAACAGTTACTACATGACAGAGTCTGACAGACTGCCATGTCATCATATAGAGCTGAAGATCCTTTTAACTCTCTGCAGAGTTTCCTGTGAAGCAGAGACAGACAGTCCACACCCAGTCCAGCAGGGTGACTTCCTCAGGTGAAAGAGGAATGGCTGCTGGAGCAGAACAGGTGGACCAGCGCGCTGACAAAACACAAGTAATGTTATACTGAGGCAGAGACACAAAGGCAGACTTACTAATCCCTTTGTGCTCTTCAATGTCGCCATCCCTTATAAAAGGGCAGCAGATGCTGAATGGCTCCAGAAAACTTTAAAGGGGATGTTCAAGAAGCAGACTCTCAAAGCAGGAGTCCATAATGTGGCATTTATTGACAAAAATTTAAATGATATAATATCCCATAGAGAAATCCAAGAAAAATAACTCAGATCTAAGCCAGCACCTTGGCCAGGGGTACTGAGAAGACCACTGTGCACCCACTAAAAAGTTTGTTTGGAAATGCTCTGTCAAATGAGCAACCAGGGCGCCCCACGACACACACCTCTATCTTTTATGCATTTGCATTTAAGGGAAGATAACACGAAGAACAGGAGGAGATGCAACATGACTGAGTGTGCACTCCACTGGATTTAGTAAGGTTCACTTCTGAAAAGGATCAGCAGATTTGCGTGTGTATATTAAAGAAAGTTGTGAAAATGGAAAATGGAACAGCTTTCCAAAACCTTCATTTTGAGAGTTTCCCTGCCCATATAACTTAACAATCTTGATATGGCTACAATACTCATAACAATAGCACCCAGAATATCTCTGCTTTTAAATGTGACTATTATGAGCAAGAGTATACAATACACATCCTTTTTTGTATTCTAAATATCACCTGTTTGAACAGTTCAGTGTATGCTGTGTGATTACATAATGAAGGACTGAGAACCTGGGTGGCAGTTAAGATTCAGGATATTCAGTGTGAATAATAGTCATTGGAGAACTGGCAAGAGCGCTTTTTTAAATTTCAAGTATTAAGAACAGAAGCTGAAAGCACGGAAACAATTACTTAAACTACAGAGTAGTGCGAAATGACAGCGAGGCTAAACCTAGGGTGTGTGGTATTAATGTGATGTCTTCATAATGCTCATCCCATACAGAGCACTCGACAATAGTGGAGCAAAAGGATTTTTCTTCAGTAGATGTGGTGCAATATAATGCATACTTATTCAGAACAGCTCTTCATTTAAAGGCTGGGGAGGTTTATGAACCTGGGCGGAAAATAGCAACTGGCTAAAAACCTGGTACTTACACCTCACCTTGTTATATACAAGATTCAAGGAGCAATATCTAGCAATAGCGCGTACAAAAATGAGTATTGCAGTTGGAGCCATAGACTGTATATTAAAGAGGTTGAATTCCTATTTAATGTATGATCTATGGTTGAGCAAGTTGTTTCCCTCCGCCACCTCCTTCCTAGACTCAGGGAAAGCTCTAAAGGTTGCAGGAACACTGCAGGAGCGCAGGACGTACACAACATGACTACTCTCACACTGTTATATCAGCTGTTTATAACTCTCAGTTGTCTGTCAATGTAAAGCTAAGCCTGTAAACCCGTAAAAAAAAGTCTCACTGTCTGCCAAACTCCATTAGCGTATCGCTCAATTTAACTGTTACAAACATCTCTGCCTCCTACTAGATTAGTAATAATTTCTTACGACTCATAAACAGACACTTTCTCATTCAGCGAACATTCAGCATTAATTTGAACTCTAATTAACGTGAAAAAGGCAAACAAAAACAGTTAGTCCTTCTGGGAATAGAAATTTCAAAGGGGAACACTGCAGCAGCAGCGCTGATGTCAGAGAAGCAAGTACTTAAACTTAACATTTTTTCTTAATCTCTGATGACATATCGTGGTCATATTAAAGTAAATGCATTACAGATTTCTCCTTTAATGTTTCTGGCACATTGTCCCTGTTCAAGTAAACATGAAAATGTTCAAATCAATTAAAGTTGTAGCAAATAAACAACAAAACTGTAACATTCCCTTTAGATGTCAACATATCCAGCTGATCACATGAATGCTAATTTGGCTTTAATGAATCCTGCCCCCCATCAATATTCAAAATAATGCATGCCTCTTTCAGCAAATTGCTGGATGCAAAGCCTGATTTTAACCCTCCATGTGCCATTTAAAAAATCACACCCTCTAATCAATTTTGTTAAAAAACTGATGTGCAGATTGCAGACTTGAGAGATAATCTTTTGATTCTGTGATAAGATAAGCTAAGATGAACTTTATTGATCCCACACCGGTGAAATTCACTTGTCACAGCAGCTCAAGTAGTACAGATAGAAAGTGAGAATAAGTACTAATAAATATTAAGAGAAAACGTAGAAAATATGCATATACCTATCAGATTAAAACTATAGAATCTAAGAAATATAAAATGTAAAGTACTAAGTACAGGGCTGTACACACAAGACTATTTACAATATATACACCTTTCACTTGTAAACTTTGTTGCCTTGAAGAGGCAGATTGCCAAAGGGGTAATATATAAACTAAATAAATAAATTTGACCAGCAGGCCAAGATTTTGAGATTGTGAGACACACCTGAGGCTTAGGGAAAGCCTTGGTGCATGTTGGTAACCATTTTGCTTTCCAGCAACGATGCCCTTGCCCCAAAAGCTTCTCGGTTTGAATCAAATTAGCATTCAGGGTTGGCTCACGGGCACACCATAAACAGGGCTGCTTTTGTTAATTATCCACGGATCTCAGCATTACAAAGAGTGTTCCTGCTTGCCTTTGGCTAAGTTACCTTCAGATAGAGAGGGCAAACTTGAGTTTCATGGAAAAAAAAACAAAACAAACACAAATCCATAAACGTAAAGTAGATGCCCTAAATACGTCTTGTCTAAATCAATACCCTAGCTGTTCATTGTTTAGCTACCGCAAAATCAGAAACGTCCATGCAGAACTTCGCCAGGTCCATGTCTCACAAAGGTTGAGGCCAACAGCTTGAGATGTATCAAAATAAAGTGCATAGCTATCACTGAGCTTAGGAGCTACAATTATCTCATCAGCAGCTAAAAAGAAGAAGGCAGGCCAAACACAGAAAGCTAAATAGCTATTAAGTTTCAGCTCAACAGAAAACAGCAAGTCAGTTCATGACATTTGTTATTCACCTCTCTGTCATGGATTTTAATCCAGTACAGTCCTATTTGTAAAAAGGCAGTATGCATTCATCTGACTAACATTAGCATCACAAAAGTCATTGCTTTTTGGTCTTAATACTTTTACTTTCTCCAGTCGTAATGGGTAATTCTGAATTGCTCAACTAAACAAAAAACATTTGGGTTCAGGCTTGGCAACATTCACTGATATTACATCCATCGAATAGGCATGCAAACCTCTGGCCCCAATCTGCTAATGTTCAGCAGTGCAAAGGCTTGACGACAAGCAGAGGGGGACACTTTTAAACGGAGTGCATCTTCAGCAACCCATTATCACCGTCCGCACTCTGCTTCAGTGTGACATTAGTGCCAGAGGAACGGTTCGTCCTCTAGACACACGGGGGCCTCTACAGCGACTGCCTCCATTCACAGATAAATCCACAAAACACGCTGGAGGTGCTGACAGGACACTATCTGTTTCAGTGGGAAAGCAGCTTCAGAACAAGTCGAAAGGAAACTGAAATTGAGACACTGATCAGTTTACACTAGACTTTTTGACGGCCATTAATATTCCAGAATAACGTCCATAAAAAAACCAAAAAAAAACACTGGCCATATGTTTTGCATCACCAAGTTCATCTACTCATCCAGACACATTGGGGATGTGATCATATAACAAAAAGGTTCATTCAAACAGGTTTATTTCAGCTCTATGTGCAGCAACACACAACAGAAAATATTAAAAGACAGTAATTCACTTAGATATTCTTTAAATCTGTTAATAGCATTTTTATTTTAGACATGTTATATGATCTCTTTGGTATATTTCCCACCAGACATTTTGAAAGTTTATATTTTGATCTGTCGGATAACTTCGCATAATACCGGTAAGAAGCAGACATACAGCAGCTAACGTAAACCTCGACACTGACAGGACCAATACTGTTACACTGACTTAAAGAAGTCACTATCGAACAAGTAGTTAACAGTAAAACAATTAATCAATTATGAACTGATTATTAAATTAATGGCCAACTATTCTGATCGATTAATCGGTTTAAATACTTTTTAAGAAGAAAAAGTCAAAATTCTCAGATTTCAGCTTCTTAAATGTGAATATTTTCTGGTTTCTTTTCTCTTTCATGACAGTAAACTGAATATTTTTGAGTTGCAGGCAAATCTCATTTGAGGCATTTGAGGACATCATGTTGGGCTTTGAGAACTGATCAGCATTTTTTTTTTTTTTTTTTTTACCATTTTCTGATATTTCACAGACCAAACAACAAACTGATTAATCAACAATGAAAATGTTCATCAGTACAGCCTTAAGACAAGACAGTTACCCTAAGAAATTGTGTTATGGTCCAAATCAGTCGGCCATAAATATTCAGACTTTTAACGCTTGGAAAACTCTGCCACAAGCAGTCATAAGTTAGGACAAAAACAGATACAACAGATGGCGTGTCCTCGTTGATGTAACAACATTTACTCAGCTTGCATGAGGTCAGTCATTGCCAAATGCAGTGTGAGGTGTAGAAAGGTTCGTTTGTGCCAGACAGTGCTGAGGTGGGTGTTTCCCCTCTTTCTGACTCAAGTCTCAATAGTGTCTGCATCTTGCCTTGTTGGTCACTGAAGCCCATAATCACAGTGTTTTGTCAAAAACTAAAGGCTAATCAGGGAGGTGGAGAGGAGGGGCTCCACCTGCCCATCAGTCAGTCATGATCATCCCCTCGGGTGACAGCAGCTCTATAGTGGTGAGGTGTGTTTGCCCAAACAAGCTGTGGCACTGACAGCTCAGAGAGACACTTTGCGTGTGAGTAGTACTCTCTTAAGTGCGATCTTAACAAAAGATGACGACACGTTGCAGACAACTCCTACGAGAAGCTTTCCTTTCCTCTTCTTTTTGAAGTACCCTGTATTTGCTTGAAAAGGTTTGAGTACACTAGGCTTAGGGCTGTGCCCAACACAGAATTTCATCAGTTAAACCACATTCAGCTCTTTATATATAAAGATCTCTTTCTTTTTTTCAGCTCAGTACCACTGACTGACAAAACAAAACATCTAAAGACATCACCATACCTTTGAGAAATCGGGGTGGACATTTTTTTGACACTGCAGCCCCAGATAAAACATGACAATTAACTTTAGTCTTCACTGTTATAACATAACTCGTTATTATTATTACCATCTTGATATTTTACCATATTAAAGATACATTTTCCCATAGTTATGGTTTAACTATTAGAGTCATACTATGCTGAGCTTTTGCTCCTAGTATTGTATCTTTTATCGTTTTATATAACTGTACCATTTAATTGAAGAAAAGTGGTTAATGACCAACAATGAGAAAGACCTTGCTTTAACAGTTTCAAATATTTCTCTAAATTCACTCTGTTGGACTCATTAAATTTGATAAGGCCTGTTTTACTGACTGCATGAGGTGAGTTGGTATTCTAAGGACTCACATCAGCAGGAAAAGCTGCACTGTATAAAATCAACACCCTACAAGTACTTAATTAGACTGCTGCTGCCTGCCAACACTCTTATAAATGAAATCACCTCCAGCTCAATGTCCATCCACTCCACTAAGTTTATCCTGCACCTTTGAAGGTTTTAGTCCCTCCACAATGATTGAAATGTGCAAAATGTTCAAGGACAGTATCAATAGCCACATCCTAGACGGCTGGGGTTCGAAACCTTCAGCTTGATTTAACATTAATATGAGAAACACGACTTTATCAGTGCTACTTTGGCCCCATTTCTCAGTACCCGTTGCTTGTGTAAAGCACACACAACATATTAAGTTAAGAGATAAAGAAGATAAATAAAGGTGCTGTTCAACTGTAATACTGAGGCCAAATTCTTGTTCTTCTTAAATTAAATAAACACAAAACGCCCAATAAAATCAACAAATAAAGATCTTATTGGAAACCAGACTGTTATTAAAATCCTGTATCTATGCCTTACTAACACTTTGCCTGGCAACAGTATTTGCTCTCACTTCCCCTCAGGCATTATCTTGGGGGTATATAATAGATGGATTTACCCTTCATGACTTTATCAGAGGAAAGCATCTGTCTTCCGTCTGAAGCTCCAAGAGAGCCATTTGTACAGTTTGAAATGGATTGGCACCCCGTGGTTGACAAAGACAAAAGCCTTTAAAGAAATTAACTATTAAACAGGCCTGTCTAGTTAAATATTCATTTTAATCCAGCCCCGAAAGAGAGATGCCCATCGAGTCCTTTTTGTGCGATCTCACGGGGCAATTAAAAAGGAATTTCCATCCCTTCTTCCAGGCTGAACTAACAGCTTGGTGGAGACCATTAAAACAACAACTCAAAGGTATCAATGTCAAAGATCAGCTCGCTCTTTTGTTTTAACTAAGCTGTCAGAAAACAAGATCTTAAGAGCAGCATCTGCACATAGGAGGGGATCTAGTTTTTTGTTAAATCACCCATTTGGCTAAGCCTCTGATGTGTTTGGCCTTTGACTCTAAATAAAGACACCCCACAAAAATGCCCAAAACATAATCCTTTGACAGACAAAACCCTTTTGAACAGTCAATTACAGTACGGAGCCAGTGGAACTAATATGACAAGCACACATACTTTTACAACTCCATCTGTCTTTGGATATCTTTGAAGCTTTCCACGCAAGAAAAACAAACAGTATAGGGGTTATTCTAAAGGTAGCCGGTGCAATTCATCAAATGGACTCTGGTATGAGAGTGGCGGGGGGTGATTCTCAAGCAGAATGAAAATAAATTGCACAAAAAGGACAGCGATGTCATCATGCTAGAGGTATTCTACTGCACCCGTTTGAAACCGTATCTTCTGTCGCTACTTCTCAGCAGGGAACAGACACAAATCCAGCGGTGGAAGGTTTTCATTGTTTTTGAAGAGCGCAGTGGTTGGTGGGGTTTTCGCGGCCACGAGGTCTTGTTACAACTAATGATCCTCTCAAGAGGTACCATGTTATGTGAGGTTCCCCCAAACTACGATGAGAGGAGCCCTGTCTTGGAAAATTGTTGTGGCAGCATCGACTGTCGGGGCACAGCAGATCTGCCGCCAACCCAGCAACTCTGACGTCGACTAGAACCATACATCACCCTGCTGCTGGACCGATATCTACACCAGTGGTTCTCAAGCTGTGGGCCACAGAACCACTGCAGGTGGGGTGTGGATGGGAAAAATATGGAGTGAAACTAAGTTTAAGAGCTTGCTGATGCTGTCATGCAGACCTTTATTTCACTAAAAGTGACATTGGATCCCTTTTTATTATTTAGCGCACACAATCCAGTGCATCTACATTTAATTTTTTAGCACTTAGGGTTAGGTGACTGGATGAATACATCGCCTATCAACGATGAGCTGAATCCATCGCTGGTTGACAGCCACTACTCCTCAACACGCACTCACTCAGCGGCACTCGGCCAGACCATGAGTGCGCTGGGCTGACAAAGATATCGCCAATCTCAGCAGCCTCGGTCGCTTCCCCTATCACTGTTGAAGATTTATTATAAAAATTGTGGCGTGTGAACTTTTTTCAGCCTCTCAAGTGGGGCATGCCAGAAAAAGTATGAGAACCACTGATCTACACCTCAAGTCTTTCAAACAATATTGGTTTTGGCAAGCATTGATGTAGTCACAGCCAACCGTTTTCGAAGTGAATGGAGTACATCAAATGCATAACACTGTAGCATCAAAATCTACAGATGACAATGGCTAATTATCTTCTATAAAACTTGCTCATTGACATTCTTTGTTAAATTTACTGGTCATGCACAGATTTATTTAGATTTTAATAAGAAACAGATACACAAACAACACAGCAAAGTTAATGTCCTAAAACAGCTTATGCCTGCACAGTCTCCTCGACATGCTCACTAAATGTCTCGGTACATTGCCTGTGATGATGCTGCCTTTGCAAGCAAATGACATCTTTAAAAAAATGCACTGGAAGATAGTACAAGGGAGATGAGTTTAATAAAACCCCGGTGGCTTAATATTATCCTGTTATTCAGGGATGCATACTCAGGTATGGTTAAAAAAGAGAGCACGACACAAGGTCAGTCATAAACTATGTGATGAAATGTGCTATACTCTTAAGAAGAAGAAGACATACTTTATTTATCCCTGAGGGAAATTACATTTTTTCACTGTTTTACATTTTACAATCACAGGCCTGAAACACACACATGCACAAACAGGACCTACAGACATGCATTAATGGAGAGATGCCAAAGCAAGAGGGCTGCACACATACGTAAATATACATAGTCAGGCACCCTGAGCAGTTAGAGGTTCGGTGCCTTGCTCAAGGTGAACTGGCACCTCTCCAGCTACCAGTCCACGCTCCATACTGAGTGGTACAAGCTGAACTTCAACCAACAACCCTCTGGTTCCTAAGCCCAAGCCCTTACAGACTGAGCTACTGCTGCTACTCAGATAAATATGAATATTTAATATACTCCGATCAATGTGAGACAGACAGATATTAAGCACTAAAACATTTTGCCAATAAGGAAGTAATTTTGAATGCTTAATTATTACATATTATTGGTTCCTTTTCCACAAAAATATATGTTTTGAAGGATGTTGTAATCATATCAAATATTTTACAAATAGGGGCTTTAAAAACATGGTTTATATAAGTTTATGATGACATGTCTTGTTACAATGTACAGAAAGGACTACAATTTCTACATTGTTCATCTGATGCAGATGTAAACAGCCTCAAATTGAAGCTGACAGTCAGTATTTAAACCTCATAGTCAGTTTTACATTTCAAATAAAATGTGCTGCAGTACAGAGCCAAAACAAAAAAAATATGTCGCAGCCATAATACTTTGTGACTGCACTGTAATATAAACATTACACAATTGCGTGTGCTGATCTTGTGATTTAAGAACCAGCTCGTAAATTTGCATCAGTACAGTTTAAAAACCCAGATTAATGAATAGATGTGCCTCAAGGGGGGATATTTCCATGTTTCAGGTGGCAGCACTGAAACTGACCTCTAAATGTGTGGATAAATACAGATGTGTGGATTAACAAGATAACTGCTACTGCAAACAGGATAAGGATCGTAGAGATAAAGATCACAACTGTGACAACAAGCCTGCGCTGCAATAGCATGCGTTTGAAATAGTATACTGTGGTCTCATTAGACTCTGAGGAGCATCACAATGCTTTTAAAGTTAAAGAAGCAAGAACTTCCACTAGATATAATGGCTTTATAAGATGACACTGCATTGTGTATTAAGATTAACTTTACATTCAAGTGCCATCAATTTGTATCAGTTTCCATTATTCTGCTGAGTAAAAGTTTCTACACGTAGCTGTAGAAAGCCTCTAAATCATTGTCAAAATGCTCATTATAGAGTTTTTTTTTTATACAGATTTGGGGGACTATAAAGAGTGGTTACTCTATTGTCACTCCACAGTTGAAATTTACTGAACCAAGTTTTATGATGTTTTTAAGAGGTTATGGTTAAGTCTTAACAAACTCAAGTATTGAGTCTTGGAAAAAGTGTTAAAAAAGTACATCACACACATTATCAGAACATACTAGTAATACAACTGTCTGCACAACCTGTCCCCATGTTCAGTCATGTACCCATGCACTGTAAGGGGCTGACCAAGACGCACACATACGGAGGAGGCATGCAGGCGGGTAAATAATGCATGCCTGCACAGGACAAGAGAGAAGGGCGTAGCTTGAAGTGGTAGAAGTGGATGGGCTGGGGGCTTGTGGGGGCTCGCTTATGCGTGCCAGCCTCAGACAGCTCACCACAGGAGAGACAGAGACACAAAAGAAAACTCACTGTCATGGTCACGAAAGCAGAAATGACACTAGGCAGCCACAAAACAAGCCAGCTTGAATTTTCATCAAAACAAACACGCGAGCTGACATGGTGTGACTTTCACTATAGCCGCTGTCAAAACAGCTGAGCAGTACTTATTTGACAGTAAAAGGCCGTATCGGTTCTGTTTCACACTGCAGGGGACCACATGCTTCCCCGGAGTCTTTTAGGCTCCAGCCTGAAACTCTCGTCTGACTCAATTATCCAATTAGCTGAAGTACTGGCCAGACTGGAAGGTGATGATGGCTGGGACACCTGTGGAGGCTTTGCCTGGTGTGGGGCCACAGGTCCCGGACACAGACCAACCAGGACTTTTTTTTTTCCTTTTAACTAACATTAGCCAGAAGATCTATCCAGCAGGAAAAGAAGAAACGTTGTAGTGAAGCCTTTGGTGAGGCTATACAGCTGAAAGCAAACATGAGACAGCAAAATATAGCAAATATTTGAACGCACAAACAGGGACGAAGGAGAGAAACTAGAAATTCAGATAAAACCTTCAAAAGTGGGCTACTAAAAGCTGTCGCTGCTCCCCTCTGTTCATTGATGAAGCACACAGAGAAGAATAGAGACAGGAGAGAGACAAACCAACCACTCTCACACTGAGCTGAAATGATACAAGTGTGCGAAAACTAGGTAAATAACATAAATGAAATATTGATTAGGCAGAGGAAACACTGAAAATCCCCTGAGTCCAGGTTTCTCTTCTGCTGTATTTTGGTAGCAAATGCACTGCTGTCCGAGGCCACCCCTCTGAAGTGGACCAGAGGGTGGTTGTTGGGTTCGGACCAGAGTTCTGAGTCCAGCATTCGCACAAGGAAATAAACACTAAAGGGTTCAGTTCAACTGGACAAACCAAAGCTGGCATGAACACAATCTTAGAGCTATTTCTCTCCGAGTAAGTTCTCTACAAATTATTACCCTTTACCACTAAACACCTCCACACAGGCTTTGATGGCTGTCTAAGCAACACGACAGAGCTATAAGCACAACATAACTTGCTAAGAAAAGTCCATAATTGCCAACCATGAGAGCTACTTGAACTGGAAGCTCAAATAATTACATCCCTTTGCTGTAGGAGCTGACTGTCTTTGCTGATTGTAAGACAGACATGACAGCATTAAGTCTTTTGACTGTGGTGAGAAACTCTAGACGGTCAAATGCCATTGTTACGTGACTCCAAGTGCTTACACCCTTCCGTCAGTTTCCTAAATAGAGTAACATTTTAAAAGGAAACCACAACATTTCTGTTTGCCCTACGGGCACTTCCCAATGGGACAAAGAGCAGCCTTGGCGTTTGACAGCTCCACTGAAGGTCTGGCTGCCACTTCCAAGAGCCAAAGCATTTTTCGCTCCCTCAAGGCATTTTCCTCCTTTCCTCAAGGTAATTCGACAGTTGTGTGGTCACATACTTGCACACTTCTCTGTCTCTTTAGATGCAGAGCATTAAGGGATTAGGGCCGAACAGCAGAAACCATAGGAAGTGATCTTCACTAGGGTCTTTCTACGCTTTGATTTGTTTGCAAAGCTTTGTTTGATTTTCCATACATAAAGACATCTAGCTTTGATCACAACTAACCACACTGATGGTGAAGCACCAGTTTCCCAAGATGAAAGGCAGTTAGAATAAAAAAAAAAACCCTGGCAACACATCTGAAGGTAGGATGTTTTTCTTCTCCATTCCACTTTTTCCTTTTCAGGATTATGAAAAACAAATGGCTGACCAAAGTGTTGAGATCAGTTACACACAGGTGAGGGTGTGTCTGTGACAGAAAGAGCTGACGGTGTCAGTCCATTGCACAGAAGTGCAGAGAACCACCACAGTGGCAGCGCAACAGGCAATTATGTGTCACACATGACATCCCTTGTGCTTCTGTGTGTATAATTACAGTGAGGAAAATGACATTCTTCTCAAAACAAAGCTGCACCAACGACTAATGTAGCAAATGGAACATACTTTACATACCAGACAAGCAAAGGGAGACAAGATGCCACAAACTACAAACAAGTTTACTTTCCTAATGATGTTTATCCTTTTAAGCGGTGTTTAAATTCAAGATGTGCCCTCTCATGACTTTGCCTGACAACCAACTTCAAAGTCAGCTTCTCTTCAAGACAGGTGGCTAATTTGTCTCCAACAATAATCCCATCTCCATCTCTTGCCAATTAAGACTACGATGACACGAAAAATGTCCCCACAGAGAACGAGGGATGAGGGAGCAGAATGAATCTGACTGGTGTGAAGGCTCAGGCTCACATACCAGCTATTGGCCACAAGAAAGGCGCGCTTGGCCTCAAACAGAGTTAAGTGCTGATAATTTTCGGGCTAATACACACAAAGCCATTTGTGAAAACAGAGAGAAATGTTGAAGTAATATTCCACCAGGATCTCTTTACAGTTCACTGTATATTTATCCACAGAAACCATGTGAGGCATTCACATAATAGCATACATTCTACCAGAGAACATATTTTACCCACATGTATAACGCAAGATGAACTGTGAAAGCTTTTGACATCCACAATCATATTATTCCTATCCAGAGGGTCCATTTATACAATCAAATATCTTTTCAAGACTTCACTCTTGGGCTCCAACTAACGATTATCTTCACTGTCGATTAAAGCTGCTCCAGGGAACTTTCATATGGCCCGTTTGGTCATAACCACAATAACCGCAAAATATAATGTGAAAAATAAAAATTATCTCAGGAAAAATCTCCTCCTGCTTCTTTTTAAGAGGCTAGCGTACAACTTGCTGTAACTCTGGCTGGGAAAATGTAAACACAGGCTCATTAAATCTGACTTCAAGGAGAATCCAACCTATATAGAGGCATTAGTATTAAATTCAGACAGTTAATCATCCATAAACCTCACTTTAAGTTTAAGCAAATAACTTTTTTTTTTTATTTACTTATATAATTAATTATTCTTTTTTTCTTTTTTCATCTTTTCCATTATGCAAACTTCTTAACCAACTGTATCACTATTACTGTTATTATTATTATTATTATTGTTTTATTTCGATTGTTATTTGTCAAGGTGCTGTGATTATGGGGTGGGAGGGATATACAGCAGCTATAAAGTTGTTTGATATCTCAGTTTCTATACTTTCTAATCAAACAAATATATTGATTATATATTAAATCAGTTGGCAATTAATTTTATAGTTGACAACGTTGCAGGTCTACTGTACACTTAAGTTTTATGTCAAGTTTGCTCTAGTTTCATGCATTAAGAAACATTTAAGACTGAAAATTTATCCTATTTCAGATTAGAACTTGAAACATGATACAGCAAAACATTAGAAACACGTTTGGTAATTTTGTCACATTTTTCAAATTCTGCTTTAATTAATTTTCAAGTTTTAAAAATGCTAAAATTGCCCTGCTTTTCTAATAATGCAGCATTTACAAAAAGCCTGGAGAATATATTAACTTTTCCAAAACGTCCTAATTGAAGAAGTATTTCCTGCAGGTTTTAACACACACTTATCTAATTTGCAAGTAGAATTTGGTCTATATGTGCTCTGAACTTCACCTTTGCCCGTGTTTCACCTTCACTGTAGGTTTGAAACGAGACCTGACTGGAGGAGGCCGAGAGAGAGGCACCAAAAGGCAAATAACATTGTTTCAATGAAATATGAAGCCATGTCGTATCCTAACCTCAGGGCTGAGTTAGTGGAGAAAATGAAGACTGACAGGACTGATGTGAGGGTGGGCCCACAGATAAAGGGACACCCAGGGTACGAACAGTGGCAGCCGCCTCTCACATCACTCATCGCTCTGAACGTCTTGGCGCTCGAGTCCGGCCTACTCTCAGCGGCATGAGGAGGGGGGACATTTTTCAAATACCTGAAGGATATTTACACACCTGCTCAGTGTGAGGTAGAGGTGCACAGAGGAGCTGGGGCACAGCTCTGTTTCAAGCCGCTGAAGAGACGGTACAATTTTAACCTGAGCGATGGACTGATTGACACTATTCAGACAAGACTACAAAAACAAAACTGTGTAAACATTTGCACATTCGTATATATAGATGTAACCCCCTGAGGTGACGCACAGGGGGGTCAGATGTCGGGCTGTGATGGTACAGATTTTTTTTGACCAGGGTGAAAAAGCAATATATTCCTGCAGGATTGCAGTTTACCACAACTGCCCAAATGATTGAGAAAAGTCTTGTCTATTGTATCCCAACTGCCTGAAAAGTGACAGAAGTTATCCCTGACTTTAGCTGAGCAGGAAAGGCTAACGTTAAGCTAATGCTAAAGCTTACCAGGGCCCAACAGTAGGGCTTCCCTGCTTGCATGAGGTAAGACCAGGGAAGTGGTAAAAAAGAATTAAACTATTTTGATAATCTACTAATCTTTTAAGTAATTTTCTTTAAGCAAAATCGCCCCCCCCAAAAAATGCTGTTTTCAGCCTCTTGAATATGCAGATTTCCCACTTTTCTTCATTCATTATCATATTACATTGAATATCTTTGGCAAACAAGACATTTAAAGACTCTGAAAATCTGGGATGGACATTTTCAGTTTTTTTCTGACATGTTATGGACACTGCAGCCCTAGATGAAACCTGACAATTAACTTTAGTCTTTTATTGTTATTTGATAACTGCTGATAAATAAAATAATTTGTAAAGTGGAAGGTAAAATAGAAGTTCAAGAAAGGCAGGAAAAAAAAGACATTGAACCCTGCTTACGCTGGCATAACACCTCAACAGCATCACATGACCGCGGTTATCGTCACAGTCCCAGTACTGCACCTATATCTTAAAAAACAAGTTCAGGTCCGGGTTGATCAATATCAGTACAATTTAAGTCTGTTTGTCTTGCTGGGGCACTTCATTATTGTTGTAAAACATTGTAGACAGCAGTTGGAAGGTTGCCACTGAGGATAAGCTTGAGTGGAAGGTGGTGGATTGGGGCAGGGGGTGGCCCCAGGGGCAGGAACCTGCAGTGTAATCAAGGCTTTAGCCAAATTACAGGCCAAAGACACTACTAAACAGAGTTCAATCTAAGGCTAAGGGAGAGGTCACCCATTATACTAATATTCTTAAGTCACGGAGCAAATTCCTATGAACAACGTCAACACTAGACAGCAGAGGGAGGTCCTACTTATTCTGGGCATTCTAAGTGTCTAAACACACTAGCTCTCCTTTGTTTATAGCTTCAAAAAAATCTTTCAGCAGTGAAATAATAACAGCATTACAGTCAGCTCAATGCGCGTTTGAGCTGCGTAGCAAAACAGGAATGTAGAAGGGGTACAAAAAAAGGAAAAAAAGGGGGATGTGCTGGCTCTTTCAGCATTTTCTAGAACACAAGCATCATTATAAGAAAAAGACCCATGGATGTGTGTCTGTCAGCAAGCATATTCATGTTTGTAAAACATGTCAACAAAAAAATGCATTATTCTTTATAAGACCAACAGATATCTTGCCAGCTCTGAGACAAGTCCTCATCAGTTGTTTTCCGAAAGGAAATTGGTACTTAAAACATAAACCCATGAAGGGCAAGAAACATGTGCAGTGTTTACTGCAATGCTTGAAACAATTACGCAAGCTATGTGTTTAATATTTTTTGTTTGTTTGTTTCATGGGATCTTTGTAGTTTGAGTAAATTAGCTGTGGTTAATCACTCATTTTACAGAGTTACTAGTTTATCACACAATAAACCTGCATAAGCCCGCACTACTTCCTATTTTTGTGAAGCTTACAATGTTCAGTTTTTGTTGACAACGTACAGAATAAGTGTTGATTAAACTCAGTGGTCAACCAGTGAATGCTGAATGATGTTATTCACACATTATTGCTTATACTGAATAGGCCTACATGTGGTGTGCCAAGAGCCAAATACAAAACATGCTCATACATAATGAAATAGCCATGCATGGCCTGATTTGGCCTCTTTCTGAGGATAACTTACCTGGTTGATTGAATTGGCAGTACACGAGGCGAGGCCTGTTCCCAGAGATGATACGAAGAAGATGACGGGGTCAAACGGCACCGGAGCCATTGCATAGCCGGCTGCTGCAGTCGTAACCACCAGCGCTGAAATCACCCAGCAGGAATAATAGAACAAATTAAAAACAGAAATTAAGTGTCCCTCTTTAAGTATTACTTCATAGAGTTACAGATAAAAAACACTGTAGATGCAATGCTTTATTGCCGTAGAAGTCTGGGTGTGCAGGTGTGTTATTTCTCTGATACACTGGCTTTCACACTTCCAACTCTCCCTCACCTCATTTAGTCTCTACTGTGTAAGACCACAGCTGTGTGGTCTCTTTCTCAAACAAATGGACACAAACTTAAGGAAGCTTCTGGGGATTGTTATTTTGCAGCCTCAACTGCAAGCCAGGCCCAGCCTTCAAAGCTGGGTACAACAAATAAACAAAGCAACAACACAACTGGGAGATTATTATATTTTGGTCCATTAACTATGCCTGAATATCAGAGATATTTCAGACTGACTGTGGAACAGTCTGTTGACCAACTCATGGTTGGCCACCACAGCATGACATCAGGTTACCTTCCTCCAAAAGTTTACTCTGTTTCAACTTTCGAATGCAGCTATTTTTTTTTTCAGCATCCCCTGCAGCTCCTACCATCATAGCTAAACACACTACATCCATTCAAAATGAATGGGATGAACACCTGGCAGCTTTATTTGGTATCACCTCAGTTAATGTTCCAAGTGAGCTGTGCCAATATTTAAAGGTGATGTGAAAACACTGCAGGCCACTGATAGGTCAGAGTGAATCATCACTGATCTGACACAGGACTTCCTGCAAAAATCTGGCATTTAAAAGCCCATCTAGCTACAATCAATACCAAGTGATTTTTTTTATTCACTTCAGCCAGATTTTAAAAAATGGCAGCCTGCAAAACCACGCTATGGTCAACTGAAAAAGTGCTGACACATCAAAAACACCATCCCTTCAATATCCTGTTATAAGAATAGCATAGCTCCACTTTGTTTGCACACTGAGCATGTGGTTGAGCACGACAGAGAGTGGCAGAGAGCGCTGTGAATGTAGTACAGAGGAAAAGGTTAGCAGTAAAGCTGTCAGACCAGCAGTAGATGTGAAGTGTAAGTTAAGTTTGTCAGTGAATAAAGGCTGCAGCTTCTCAAGCTCCTGTGTTGTTTAACAAATGCTGGAAAAGTGAAGGGGATTATTGCTTTGTCGCATTCAAGATGATGTCAGCCAATTTTGGTTGCCCACCTATATTGAAGGGGTACTGTCTGGGGTTGGGCGATATGTTAAAAATTTCCAACCGGCCACCGTCAGCTCGGCACTCTCAACTGGGAGGTGTGTGTGAGCAGCAAGTTCACTACATTACATTCGCTACATAAAATAAATAATATAAACTCACAAAATGTCAAGAAATTAAACTTAAACCTCCTTATTAAACACCAAAATACAACTGCACACATTCTAAATTCAAATTTTGGTTAGAATATATTTTTAATTCACTGCATTAAATATGAAAAGAGTCTGTCTCTATAGGCTATTTACCTCTTATTCTGTACCCTGTTCAGTGAATAGCTGAAAAAAAAGGATCTGATGGATTCTGCCCATCGACAGTAGCCGATATATTTACCCAATCACCCATCCCTAGTACTATCTGCAGTGGAAAACAAAGTAGAGAAAAGCACCTGGTACCAAAAGCAAATACAGTTGAATCAAGCTGTGTCGTACCATGCAGTTGAAACAGTTAAAGACTCACTGACTCAGTGATCGACATGAAAGACAGACAGACACAATCCTCTCCAGTCCTATGAAATCTTGCCTGACTGCATAGTTCTATTCTGCATATGGTAAATAAGTAGGCACATTTGTATATGTAGCTATGAGCTAGGGCTGTGCGATTGCCTCTAAATTTCAAATTGTAGATTGTCATTGCTCTAGATTGCCAATACACGATTAAATTGGCAAGGGGGCAGGGGCGGCACGTGTCCTTGGCACTGGTCTTATGTTGATCGCTACCAGTCAGCAACACTGCCAACACTGACACTTTGGCCACTTTGGTGGCAAAGAAAAACGGCACATCTCCAGTTTGGGAGTTTTTTGGGTTTATCCCAGATGCCAGAGGTGAGCCGACGGACACAACAAAGCCTATCTGCAAAATATGCAACAAATGTGTGTCCGTGAAAAATGTTCAGACAACCAATTTATTTGCGCACCTTCTTCTTCATCATCCTGCTGAAGCCACAAAACTCCCGATCCCTCAAGCTAGCACTTCAAGCACTGCAGGTTTATACTTTTTGTTATAATGACGTTATTTTTAATGTTTTGCATCACATGCAAAAGTGAGCGACACCGCTGCGCTGACAAGCTGGAGACGTGTTGCTCCTCCTCACTTCAAGTCCCTGTCATTAACTTTTAACCTGCAAAGGCGGCAGTGCCGCAACACTGTAGGAATTTATGAAAGCCCTTGTGTGAACATTTCAGTAGTTACACATTAAAACAATATTTATTTGCAATTAGCCTACTCTGTTGAACAACCCCGAAGCATGAGCAAACGGGCTGTGTCAGTTCGAATCAAAGAGATGTGCCCTGTCACTGTCACAGGGCTGACAGTGTACCCTGTGCGGAGAGGAGAGGAGAGGAGAGAAGAGAGAATGTGGATTGTAGGTCTGTTTGTAAACGGGGCTTCTCTAACAGTCATGTATTTCCTCCAGAAACATCTCTTAATGCACAGTAGAGCGCCGTTTTTTTTTTTTTTCAAAATCGCCTTGATAAACAGCAAATCGCCTGGCAACCTTCCAATCGCCAATATATGATTTAATCGGTGATCGTCCCAGCCCTACTATGAGCATCCCTTTGTGTTTGTGTCATCCATTTGTCTTGTTTACTGAGATCCATCTGTCAGTAGTTCATATTATTTAACAAAGTCAAGATGTAATGTGTAGTTTACCTGTGAGTTTGATTTTGGCGAGCCTGGCGTAGATATCTGGCAAGTCAGCCACATCAACCTTCAGCTGCTTCCACTGTTTGTCCAGACGCGCCTCCCTTGCTTCATCTGTCTCCACGTGGACATGGGGAGGTTCATCTGAAGACAAAGCTGTACTGGACACAGAACTGCTCTGTGCTGCTGCCTCTTCTGTAGCGGGCTTCAAGGTGGCCATTTCATGCTGTGCCTTACTGGTGACATCCTCTGGCTGTGAAACAGTATCTGTGACCACAGGATCAATAGCTGATATTCTCTGAACTTGTCTTTCAACGCTGTCATCTCTTTCATCCACGATGGTCAGGACAGGAGCCTGTTTTGGGATGGCACGTTGGTGGAGCTCACTGTTCTTCTTTGTTACGTACTGAAAAGAAAACGAGAGCACAAGGTGATTTATGTGGAATTTTACTGCTATGGCAACAAAAATGAATACAGACGTACTACAAAAGAATCACCTTCAAGGTATGAGGAAAAAATGCATTCATAACAATCAATACAAAATGTTTAAACTACAAAGGACACTGAAATGAAAAAATCAATGAGGTACTGAGCCCAGTGAACAATACCTGGCGCTTCAGGAAGTTGAGATGCTGGTACGTCAGCCAGTTTGAAGGATCTCTCCTGTGCAGCTGAATAAGGCTGCGAGCCGCCTGGTTACATCGAGGTACATTTTGAACTAGCTTCTGTTTCACGCTTACACCGACCAATCCTATAAGAAATATTAAATACAATGTTAAGTCATTAAAATAAAAATCATTACTGGTTTTGTTTAATTCTACTGAATCTGGAACATGGACAAATGAAAATCATAATAATGACTAGCACTGTTGTGCTTTTGACTGGGGCTGCACAATTAATGGAATATTAATCTCAATCACGATGTTGATGTCCCACAATTAAATGAACATCATCAACAGCAATACTAACATTTATAATGTGTGCTACACTCATAGAAAACTCTGTGACATATCAAATCAAAAACACCAACCAGCCACCCTGCAGCGGCAGTCTGTGTCATTCTCCAGAGAGGAGAATCAAATGTTTGGAGCTGGTCTCATCATTACCTGCTGTTTAGAAGTATTTTGTATTTAGGGCAAGAGATGTTAAGCAAGAACAAATAATATGCAAAGAGTGCATGAGACTTGTGTCTTTGCCACAAAGTAACACAAGCACCTGAAAAACACCACAAGCTGCCGTACGGTGAATACATGAAGGTCAAAAAGAACACATCGCTAACATTACCTCTCCAAATCCCCATCCTTGTCTAACACCAACTCAGACATCCATAACTGCACGGCTGTACACTAACAGCTATAACAGTTGTACAGCTTGTCAACACATGAATGTAGCTCAATGTGAAAATGGGGCTCTGTTGACTTAAAAAGTTCTGGTACAATTTTAACTATATTTTGCTTCTTGGAGATGCACTGTGAATAAGGTCCTGTCTTACTTTTAATGCACAAATTTGTACAAGCAGTGCTTTTGTTTTACATGAACATGCAACAAATGCTTTGAGCCTAAAACCAATGGTTGATCATGATTAACAGTTGTGATTTCAATATTGTTAAAAATAAATGCGAGTATCATTATGTCCATAATGGAGGAGCTCTACCTTAGACCCAGCTTTTGCATGTCAGCTGTCATCAGTATTGATGTACTCTTCCCATTTCCTCACTAACACTAATACTAACACTAACCACTAACACAGAGGACCCGACCCCATGTAAACGTGCACTTAATGCTTAACTTATATATTGACTTATTACCTTCCTTGCTAATTTACAGAGAACGTTTAGCTGGAGGACAATAACATTATACAACAAATATTACTTTCTCGAGAGCTATAATGTAAAAAGAATGCTTCACTTGAAACTGTTGATTCAATTCCATGGTGATTTTTCGCATTTCGTTATACTGAATGTGTTATGTGTTTTTACTAATTTATACACCTCATTGACATATGGGTTGGGTTGGGTTGATTACATGTTAGAAATGCCTCAGTGTAATATAACAGAGACAAACGTCGCACGAATGTGTTGATAACGTTAACGACCTGCAGACCGACCTGGTAGGTTAGGTCAGATCAGTCCAGATAAGTCCCACATCATCATTGTTTTGAAAGCTAACGTTAGCTTTTTATGCTGTTTTATAACACATAACGCTAGTTAAAACAAAACAGCTTCAACGCTGTCGTTATAAAGCCACACATTATATGCAAAGTCAGTAATTTGCTAATTTTGGACTCTGTAGATGCGGTTGACTTCCATCTAAGGTCACTGCTAGCCTCTTGCCAAACATCCCGGGTGCTATCAGGACAGCTACATGCTAAGCTAGCCAGCTAGCTTCCGCCTTAGCTTCAAAGGCTGCTTTCAGCGGACATTAATTAAAAATGACTCTGAAATGTAATGTCACGTTAAACGAAGTGTCACATTCCATCGCATGTTACCTGACAGTCTGCTACATGGCGTTTTATACATGTTCTCGAATCATAAAGCCGGCTCCCGTCTCGACCCCTTCACATGCAGCAAGCCGCCATTTTAACCTCGTGAGGTAACAGAAAAACACTTCCGGATCACAAAACGTCAGCGGACTGTACTATCTTTTTTTTTTATGATTAACTTTAGAAACATAGTATGAAATGCCATTTAAGTCAGTGTTAAATAAATATACACATACATAAATGCATAAACCCATGAAATAAAAAATATGGTTATGAAATACATTTTTAAATAAACAAGTCAATAATAATAATAATAATAATAATAATAATAATAATAATAATAATAATAATAATAATAATAATAATAAATGTGAATAAATATAGGGCTATATATGAATATAGTTAATTAAATAAATGTATAGATTTTATTTATAAAGCAACATTTTTCAAAAGACTTATATTCAAATACTTATACTTACATTTATTCATTAATTTCCTAATTGATTTATTTTTAGTTTTTTGTATTATTATTATTATTATTTAATAGTGACTTAAATTGCATTCATAGCACATAAGCAGTATGTACACAACAAAACTGTCCATACAAGTTACAGAGGAGAGAGGAAGAAAAAAGTAAGCAAAAGTAATATTAATTCAACATTATATCATCATTATCATCATAACAAATTTATCAGACACATAATTCATTTTATTTGCTGCTGTCTATGCATCCATGTCTGTGCTGCAGATACTTTTTAAAAAGCAACAAATATTTCTAAAAATAACAACAATCAAATTAATAATATTCCCTGAAACTAATGTGTTTATCGTACCAGACGGTGCAATAATATGATAATCACCATGAAATTACCTCTAAAATTAGGCTACTTCTATTGTTTCTTTCATGTATTAATAAGTAGTTTTAATTTAGAATCATTCTTTAAGAACTGTAGTGGTGTGGTGGAGGAAGTATTCAGCACTAATACCACACTAAAACTACTCTGTTACAAGTAAAAGTCCCGCATTGAAAATGTTATTTAGGTAAAAGTATGTAAGTATAATCAGGAAAATGTACTTAAAATATAATAATATAATAATAGGGAATATAACCCTAACCCTAACCTTAACGTCACAGGCTTATATGTTTTATTGTCTGACACTGAAACATTTTTTTCATGAAAGACATTTTGGCATGCCACCATAAGAAAACCAGGTGTAAATAATATTTATTATGGCTGAATTCCTTTGAGCTGCTTTGGTTTCAGGACCTTGGTATTGTGTATGCTGGCTTGGATTACCGGGACACTTGAATAAAATACAGCCATTGTTAATGTTATTGGTAACACCTGTTCTTTTCCAACTCTGATGATTCAAAATATCTGTTGTGAATAAAAAATTAAAGCCCAGTCCATCTAATTTTCTATTAACTCATTTGTTTCCTTTGTTTAACCACTTCGTTTCATGTCATTGAGTTTCTTTCCTTTTATTCTCTGTGTGCCCTTTACAGGATTTTGTTTAGTAGAGGTGGTGGTAAGCCACCTGGATCCTTGAACCCACTGAAAACTTGGCTTGAAATTGTAAAAATGCATATCTGATATCAAAGTTTAGTTTCTCATTAAGCATCCACAAAGGTCTGAATGAAAATAAACGTTCGTAATTATTAGAAAACCAAGTTCAAAAACATTTTTTATAATCGTCTTATTTGATGAAAGACTAACACACTTGTTAAATATGTGACATTTGCTGTATGAAATAATGCATCCGCTCTTTTCACTAAAGGTTAAGAGTACATTCAAATTCTCATTTCAGGCAAATGTGACCCACTAAAACAGACGAGGAAATGTTACTTTTCCCCTTTTGTGATTTTTTTTAACACCTGGTCAACTTAAATCAGTTCAGCTGATTCAAAATGTGTTTGCTTGTAACAAACACCAGTTTTATTTCTTCAGAAGTCAGGCTGCCAGAAGACCCGTGTCATTGACCGATAAATCTGAGTTGAAGATGCGATTCATTTAATTCGAAATTGCCGTCTAATTCAGTGTCTGGCCTTTTGCCTCCTGCCCTTGTTCGTCCTCTGACTTTGCCAGCTGTTTGTTCTGTTATTTATGTGCACGATCATCGTGTTGGCCCCGGCTGCCACGGCCAGCAAGATGGAAACCTTCTGATTAATACCCTCGGCTTTCACTTTGCAGCCTTGCTTTATTGAAACAAAGATAATAAAATGGTATGATTGTCTGTTTCAGTGCAGTGTTTCATTTCCTTGAGCGATAATATTTGACTGAGTCAGGAGGACGATTATTATGCTGCTCTGATTGTAGGCTGTAAATGACTGTTGTTGTTTTAACAGTATTATTACTGTTATCTTAATGTTTCTTACTGTATAAGCTGTGTGTGCTGACCTGTCACCTGCTTCATCATTTATATCTGGTAAGAGTCTTCATATCTTAATGCAAACAACAATACTAACTAATACTAATACTAACATAACATTAACACTACACTCTTAGAAATAAGGGTTCCAAAATGACTCTTCCTCTAGGGCTGAGGTTCTACCCAGAACTACTTGCTTCTGAAGAATCCTTTTTTGAAGACAGGGTTCATTATGGATTCTTTGTAAGACAAGGAGTTCCATTAAGAACCTTCTTCATCCAAAGAAACTTTTGGAAGATATACTGTAGTTCTAAAAGGATCATTGAAATCCATGAAGAACTCTTCCAACAAGGGGTCTTTGTGCCATAATTAAACGGGTTCTAGGTAGAACCCCCTGGGTGGGTTCAAGGTAAAAACCCTTGGAATACAAAGGAGTTCTCAGTAGAACCCCATGACATGGTTCTGGACGAAACCCTTGAAACATAAAAGGGTTCTCAGTAGAACACCCTGTGTGGGTGATAAAACCTTTGGAATATAAAAAAGCTGTCACTGGTGTTACCTGGGTAGGTTCTAGACAAAAACCTTGAAATATAAAAGGGTTCCCAGTAGGTGGGTTCTGCATGAAACCCTTGGAATATGAAAGGGTTCTCAGTGGAACCCCCTACCAGGATTCTAGATTAAACCTTTGGAATACAAATGAGTTCTCAGTAGATGCCCCTGGGTGGGTTCTGGATGAAATGCTTGGGATATTAACGGGTTCTCAGTAGGAAGGTTCTCCATGAAACTCTGAGAAAATTAAAGAGTTCTCAGTAGAATCTCCTGAGTCGGTTCCAGCTAAAATCATTGAAATACAAAAAGGTTCTTGAGGAGGTGGATTCTGCACAGATGCCTTGGAAAATAAAAGGGTTCTTGGTGGTACCCCTTAAGTGGCTTCTAGACAAAACCTCTATAATATGAAAGGGTTCACGGCAGAACCCTGGGTTCTAGATAAAACCCTGAGAATATAACAGGGTTCTCGGTAGGTAGGTTCTTCATGAAACCCTTTGAATATAAAAGGGCTCTTGGTAGAAGCCCCTGGGTGGGTGGTTCGCATCCTTAGAAGGGGGAAATGTTTTGGATTGAACACTGTAAAATAAATCATAGATGAATTTAGTGGAATCAGCTAACCTTTTTTCATTATCTTCAGACCACTTCAGAACTTAAATATTAGTTATTCTGACTTGAAGTCTTTTTGATGTGAAATGATGGGCCAAATAAATGAAGACAACTTTGAACTAATTATTTTAAATAAGTTCAGTCAACTCACATTTCAAATGCAGCAGATCCTGCTTGAAATGATTTACAGTGCAGTTGCATTTTCACAACAAAATAATACTGTACTTTTTAATTTTGTAGTTATGTACAATACTATACAAGTGCAGTTCATTTGGTATCTCAGATACACAGGATCAAATGACATGTATCATTTGTTTTATGAAGCGTCATGATCCAAATATCTTTTACAGTCACAGGTGTTGTCTATGAACTCAGATCCCACTGCAATCCAAGCTGAGCATCCAATTCTCCTGATTCATCTCATTCATTCCACTCCACTGGCAGCTCCTCCTTTCCTGCTAAGATTACATGGTGTAATCTTCATGCACCATCAAGATGCTGGGGCTGATGAATGCCAACAATACACACGAGGCCATCCAGATCCTGCACAAGAGCACCTTTATTGCTGGAGATAACCATTATGTGCTGTTCTACAAGATTTCATTCCGCACTGACCCGGTCAACCTCTTTGGGTTTGGTTTTAATGCGCGTGCTGAAAAGGAGGTTTATTGCTGGGTTTTACACCATATTATTTATTTCTAGGGTCCTGTTATACTATTTCAATGTTCCGTGTTTGCTTCATTTTACTTGTGCGGAAACACTCTCTGAGGGTAGGGTCAAACCTGCCAAGTTTATGGCCGTGTTTGGGCACTGCGTCAAACCATAATCTTTTGTATAGCAATCTGTGAGCTACCACTACAGATGATTGACATGCTTAACAGAATGTCAGGGCCTCGCATTAACACACAGGCTCATTCATGAGTACGCGGCCTCCCCTCCTGCTCTGGACTGGGATGGAATAATATTTGTTTATTGCATCAAGGACTAGTTTATCCTCTGCCAATGAGTGTGAGTTTGAGTAGCTCAGGGGAATCAATTCCAAGGAATCAGCCCTCCTTATCCCGCCGTCTGACCATTAGTCTGGCAGCTCGGGCTAATGCATTCTGATTATATAATTTTGTGTTTTTCTCCTGTGTTCTGCAGGGATATCTTTAAAATAGAGGTGGAAAATGCAATTTGTTATTGAAGGTATGTGATTAAATACGAGACACCTTTATTTCAGGTGGGACCAAGTCATTATTTTGCGAGTCAAAATAATGGCTTAATTCCAAAATCACGACTCCTTAGGAATCTTGAAGAAATTTTAAGTTTTGTTTCTGATTCCGCTTATTGATTCCGACACAAATTTCAAATTAAAACCGCAAACACTTAGCATATATCAACCTGGCTCTACGTCCAGACATGTGAGTTGACTGCATGCATCTCTCTAATGCATTTTTCTTATTAAATCGTGAGTCTAGCATTAGTTGGCTGCTTGAGTTGCTTGGCTAGCAGGTGAATAGTAGAAATTGTGTGAATCTTGTAGCACTCACCTCAACATTTACAAGGACGGGATACCCCTCGATTGTTACAGTAAAGTAGCCGCAGTAAACCCCAAAATATTCAAGAATTTTCTTATTTCTGCTGGTAACATTTATCCAATAATCATTAAAATTCAAACAATACTCAGCCCCACAGGTAAGTCTCAAGTCTTTGCACTTAAGTCCCAAGTAAAGACTGACAAGTCCCGAGTCAAGTTTCTATTCTTGCTCTCCATTTTATCAGTTCTGGTTTTTATCTTGTACCCTTACTGCAAATAAAGTTTCCTACTTTGGATAATGAAACATCTGAATCTGAAAATGAAGTTGCAAGTCCTGAACTTTGAGTTTTGAGTCCTAAACAAATCACAATGTGCTCTTCACCAAATGTAATGCTATCTTAAAAACAGAGCCTCAACTTTGTTCTCTCTGCAACTTCAAATGTCAAACAAAGTTGAAACAAAGTTTTGCATAGTGCAATTCGTTTTTTGTTGCACCTTGTACTGCTCCTCCTATGCAAATAAAATCTTTGCTGTTATTTATTCTAACAATAGCTCAGTTAATGTCATGTTTGATTTTGATTTTGTCATATGAAGCCTAAAGTCATCCAAATTGTGACTTGAGTCTGACTGGCGTCATGTGTCTGCTGTTATGTAGGATTTGGTGAGTTTTTCTCCTAAAGTCAGGAAGCTCCACTTGTTTAGATAATTGCACGATGCACTCCAGTGAGTAAAGACAAAGCCAAGCATGCTTTTAATGCCTTCTGTCCATAAGGTGGACCAGAAGACAAGACCCGAAGAACAGATGGGTGAAAAGGGAGTGGAATGGCTCTGTAACAATAGGAGGAGTTTGTAGGGTCTATTCAACCCAGAGGGGTCTTTCAAAGGATCTTTACAGTTGTTCTAGCTCTGGTGGTGGTCTCAGTATGAGGGCCTTTTATCACGCTGCTTTCACTGCATCTTGAAAAAATGAAATGGCTGTAAACATCCTCTCCAGAGAGAAACAAAGACACAAAAGGAGTCGAGGCTTGTATTGTGAGAGGGTGACGACATATTGTTTATCAGAGTAAAAAGCAGGCTGATGTCAGCCGGGGAATGTTGCAGGAATGGCTTGGAGTTTTGTGTATACAGAGTCACAGTAAAATATAATTTATAAGAAGACAACGGCCGACTTTAAAGGAACACCTCATCCCAAAATCAAAAACAAATATTTGCTCATCGCAATTTCCCAGAGCCAAAAGTGACATCTTTGAAAATGCTTCTTTTGTCCCACCAGCTGTCCAAAACATAAATTCATAAATTATAAAGAAAAACAGCAAATTAAGAAGCAAATTTAAGAAGCTGGAACCAGCAGGTGTTTGACATTTTTGCTTAAAAATAGTTCAATAAAAAGTTTAACAGTTTCACATCAATCACTTTCAACAAAATGAAAGAAGATTTAAAAAAAAAAAAAAAGACAGAAAGGAGGCAGGTTATTTTATGGTTAAATCAACCAATTAATCAACTAATCATTGCAGCTCTAGAATGAAGACAGTAGATGTGGGTCTGTTTTGTCCTCACAAAATAACTAATCATCACTTAAAACCCTTTATTATCTTTGTCAAATTGTTTGCAAAATAGCATATTTTACTTTCAAGCAGAGCACAGACAAATAATTCTGAAGTGGAAAGCTGCTGTCAGTAAGATTGATGAAGCAGCTCGGTGTTAGGATCTCTGGCTGTCTGGTTTACTGTGAACTTAGTGTCAGAGGAAAACGTCTCTTCAGCAATTTCAAAGGTCCAGGAGTTTACTCAGTTTTCTATTTAAAACACAGCTCTTTGGCACTTAGTGGTGAAAAGGTGACATGTTGAATCAATTGAAGGTAGTGTGGGCCCCAGGTTGTGTAAGCAAAGTGCTGAAGGGTCATTAATGGCATTAATAAGAAAGGCCCATACAAACGGCCTGCTGCCCACATATGGCCCTCAGAAAATGGCCAAATCATTTTTTATTCTACTTTTACATGTCTCACACTGGGGAGCACAGTAAGCACCTATAATGAGACACCCCCCTCCACCAAGGAAGCCCCAATAAATGGCGTAGTGAAATAACGGAGGCCTCCAAGAACTGTCATCGCCCCAGTTCATCTGCTCTGATTTACAAGCACTGTCCCAGAGGCTTCAGTGCCATCACTAATCCCACAGGGATGACCATCTGAACGGCCGTGGAGTCAGAGCTTCTAAAAAAACCGAAGGAGGCAGACAGTGCTGCATAACTCCGAGCAGAAACAGATGCAGAGACGCTCTCCTGTTTATAATTGATTTTCAAGGGCAACATCTTGTTGTCATAGTTTGTCTAATGAGCCTCTGGCTGGCGCCCTGTTGCTCGTCAACCACAGGGTGTCAGATGGAGCAGCCGTCCGCCACCCTGCCCCCACCGGGATGGCACCATGCTGGAATACTGACATCACCCGAGGAATTTCCATGTGGGACAGACTCCTGGTCTGTTTTAAAACCCAACCCGTCTTCTTTTTAAAAGTATTTTGAGTCAGCGAAGCATCCAAAACCTCCAGAGGAGAGCTCTTGTCCTGCACAGCTGCCGGCCGGAGGCTTTGGCCTCTTTACACGGACAACAGGTATCTTCAGACCCTATGGCCGCCAATGTTTATGTCTGAGATCACGGGTGTCTTTGTGGGCCTCCAAGGCTAAGCCTCTAATTGGCTATGGCTCATCAATCACACAGAGCAAGCCCTTTCACCCAAAGACTCATCCAAACAGCTAAGAGGAATGAGACCCATGGAATGGACTCTATGCCTCCCAAAGGCCTAAAAGTAGGCTTTGGGAGGGGCAAGTGGTTTGTGAGAAAACCACACTTATTCCAAGTCGATGTCAAGCAATGTATGGGTCTGTCCTTTGTCTTATATGCTGAGACTACTTCTCCCTATCATTAAACCAGAGGTGGCAAAAGTGCACACATTCTTCACTCGAGTGGAAGTACATGTACTTGTGTACTTCTACTCTGGTTCGAGTAGAATCACCTATACTCAAGTAAGAGTGAAAAAATACAGGCTCTTAAATGTACTCACACTCTTAGAAATAAGAATTCCAAAAGTGTTCTTCTCTAATGGCTGGGGTTCTACCCATAACCATTTGCTTACCAAGAACCCTTTTTTGGAAAAGAGTTCAACAAGGGTTCGTTGAAATATAAAAAGGTTCTCTGTAGAGCCTCCTGTATGTGATCTAGACAAAACTCTTGAAATATAAAAAGGTTCTTGATGGGACAGCCTGGCTGGGTTCTTGTTAGCACCCTTAGAAGGTGGTAAGCTTCTGGATAGAACCCCCAAAGAGGGTTCTGGGCTGAACCATTACACCATAGACAGGTTCTCTGTAGAACTTCTCATAGGGAGTTCTGGGTGAAACCTTTCACAGATGGAGGTAAAACCCTTTATTGTTGAATTCTTGGTTAAACTCTCTAAAAGGGTTCAAAGTGGATCCTGAAGCAGCGCACAATGATGTAAAATAAAAATGCATTTAAACTAAAGTAAAAAGCCTGTTTTGAAAATTTAAGGAGTAGAGCGTACAGATATTTGTGTTAAAATGTAGGGAGCAAGTAAAAAGTCTAGTGTTTGTACTTTGTTATGTCCCACTTCTGCACTGAACAAAAAATACATGTATGTCCCCCAAGTGTGTGATACAGTTGAGGAACATGGTGTGCTTTTTAATAATGCACAAGATGCTCAGACTGCATTCATGCTGCGCTAACCAAATGCTGATCTAGACTGACTCTCATTACGACCATTTAATGTTAGTTCAAGAAAAAACAGACAAACATCTGGCTTCACTTTGTTTCTTATTTGCTGTTTTCACTCAAACTTGACCTCACGGTGAGAATGAGAGCATTTCTTTCTTTGGTATTTATTATTTTGTTTCGGTGGCAGCGCCTGGGAAGCGGACGGAGAGCCATCTCATGTCCCGTCAGACAAGGTGACACTCTGCAGCCCGCTGGTGAAGTGTATCCGGGACCATAATCCCTAAGCACGCTCCAGACAGGGTCAGAGGGGTCATAACAGCTCCTCAGCCATTATTTGGTTTGGCTGAACTCTCGAAGTCCAGGATTTGGCCACAGCGTAACACTGAGCCCACAAATTTGTCAAGAGGAATAAGGAAAAGTCCACAGCACATGCGGTTTATGGGGTCACAGCAAAGTCTCCACATTTCTTCACATCCAGAGACGGCATGCGTAACACTCAGTGTGTTTTTTCCATTAGTCTGGGTGTGTTATTTATTTATTTATTCATTCATTCATTCCTCTGCCCCTTCATTCACTGATTTTCAGTGGAGTCAGGTTGCTTGTTGTGTTTCCACGTGGGAACCTTGGGTGATGGAGGTCTGATGAAGAACAAGTCAAACAGAACTGGGTTACTGTGCTTCCATTTGCCATATCATAAACACAAACACACACTAAAACCTCCCTGAAGCCCGTCCATGTCCAATTCTCTTCAGTAACCAAGAGTAATCAGCTGTGTCATCCTCGTCATAAATCTCGGAGTACGGCAGTGGCTCCCAGCCCAGATGGGAATAGGCCTTGTTCAGTCGCACTTGCCTCCGTGTCATAAATCCACGGCCGTCCTCGCAGGATCGGTTTCCTGCTTTGTGTGTATCTCCCAACAGAGGCGTGCTTGGGGGAGGCGAGGATATTGCAAGACCGCAGTCTCCTGAAGGAGTCAATTTGTAAAATGGACTGTCTCTTCCTCCCTGCTGAAATAATGTTGGGTTTCGAGGCAGTTTTTTTTTTTTACCAGCAGATGCAGATTTGCTCCCTGTAGCTGGATGTCTGGGAGTGGATGGGAAAAACATCCACACGGCAGGTCAACAAAGCTTCAGTTTTTAAACTCAAAGTCTTCAAATGAAAAACTGAAATTGTATTATCATTTATTTTCCTGTGGCTGCAAATTTAATGGCAACTGAAGCTTTATTTCACAAAGGAAACATGAAAATATGTTCTTGTAAAATGAAATGGCAGACATATGGTGAAGCTATGGATATAAAAACATAAAATGTCATTTGTATTGAAGAGTTGACCCCAGTCTGTCTGACATTTATTGGTACAAGTGGGAAATAATTTCCGATTGACCTAATCATAAACCATAACTTAATCCTACCTCTGTACTGCTGCATTTGCTCTTACTCTAGTTTACATTCCTGGGAATCTGGGTCTGCTTTCATAACAGAAAACCAGAAGAGTGCAGATCTCCTGCAGGCAACAGAGGGTGAAGCACCTACTGCAATGCCACCAGTGCAACAATGAGAGGTCCTGGAGCACATATTCATAAATGTGCACAAAGAATATTACGTTGATTGGTAATATGCAGCTTGATTACTTGCGCAAGCACACACACGGCCTATCGCATGATTTATAAGGACGACAGGAAGAATTCTGAAAAACTGGTTGTTAAACATAAAAAAATAAAGTAAAGCTAAATCTGATCTTGAAACATCTTCAAATATTTACTCTGTGTACTTAAGATAGTCAGTAGAATCCAGCTGAAATGTTCAAAAGATCATTTTGAGTCATCCTTGTATTTGTATCCTCCATCATTTCTTTGCACTTTCTCTTTTTAGATCCATATAAAGTGACACTATAACAGTCTGTCTCTGCCCTATAAATTGGCTTGAGCCTGCAGTATATTTAACTTTTTATATCCCTGTCACACACTTTCTATAATGACTGTGAACCGTCCTTTATTCTGTGAGAAACTGTTCTATTCTCAGTAGAAAGCAGCTAGTTTTACACGCTGTGTGATAGCCTCAAGGCCAGAGGAGGACCTTCCAGACTGCAGGTCAGTGTGCATGGCTGGTTGTATGACAGAGTCTTGGCAGCTGCGGTCTAAAGGGTCTTGTAAGGCAGAGAAATATGGAACATTCCTGGATGCCGCTCTTATCTACGGGGACAAAGCTGTTCCACACATTACTATGACAGTCTGGGGCGCCTGTGCTGTGGTGGTGGTCTGTTCATCACTTCTCTAACCCCCACCCACCCATATAGGGACGTAGCATGACCGTCCAATTACAGATAACATAATCCAATTCATAATGATGATAACATTATTCAAATTATAAGAATGTTAAAACAAAATTACAATTAATATGTCATTTAATGCATGGGAGTGAGATTTCATTCAAACTGTGTATACTGAAATCTGCCTGTGTTAGTAGAGTAGAGCTGAACAACGCTGGGGCTGATACCAATATTAGAGGATAAAAAAATTCCAATATTGATATACTGGACAATATTCTGTATTTGCATATAAAATATCCAAACATCTGGGCACTGATGCAGTAATTTTCACTGGTAATTTTAAAGGTTATTAAAAAGAAACTCAAATAGCACAACTTGAATAGAGAAAAGGGTTCAAACATACATAAAATGTTCTCTATAAAACTAAAAAAAATAATAATCTCTATAAACACAGTATCTCTTATTTATGATTTATGTTAATGTTACTTATAATATTCTTGATTGTAATTTGAAGAAGCAGTTTTAAGAAATTACATTTTGAAAGTATAGAAAAAATAAACTACAAAGTTGGAACATGACCAAGAAACTTGTTCTGTACTGTAAGTGGTTATCTTGTCACAGCAGCCCACCAACGCTGAACCCCCCCTCCCTTTTTTGGAAAGTGCCAGAATGACAAAGTGCACGAGAAAAGCACGGTGGCAGAAAACGAGGGAATCCTATCAGTGCATGAATTTAATTACCACTCAGATGGCTCCACATAATGAGGAAAAGGTGGATGTGTTAGAGACTTGCATAATTCATTTTGCTTTTCTCATTTAAACCTGCCCCGGCCTCCCCACGACCGCTCTGTATTTCCTGCCTGGTGCCACATTTCTCTGATCTATGATCAATAATTTCTTTTCAACCAAAAACATTTGCATAGCGGGAATTAACTGTGCATGCGCTGCTGAGAGAGAACTTGCACAGCAATTGGAAGCACAGGTGGTTGAAATCAGCTTTCATGTTGTGCTGTGTCTCTCTCTTCTCCTAATTTTTCTTCTCCTGTTGTAATAAATGGCGGAGCAGCAGCACAGGCTTCACACTGGAGTCAAGACGGAGGAATAGTTACAGCAGGAGCATTTACAGCAGCCCTGGGTGGGCAATAAAATAAATACAAGCCCATTTCATAATTAGGTAGTGATGTTATAGAAACATATGACCAACAGCAACACATTTATAGAATCATTCAGTTGTAAAATGTATAAAATAAACCTATAGTAGATTTAACAAAAATGGTACACTCTTCCAACGTCAGAACATCAAGGGTCGGGTACCATTTACATTTGAGCTGAATAGTACGTGGAATTTGAACTCTCTTTGTAATGAAACTGTCCAAACTTCTTGATTTCTATATTGTTATCATCATCTTTGCATTTTACCATCCAAACATTACAGCAAGTGTTATCTTTGTTGAGTTTTGTTGAGGTACAGATTTAATGTAAGCTGACACGCTGTAGAACCATAATTCAGTCTTTATACCTTAAAAGTACAGATCAACAGCTACAAGTTAAATTTTACTGAAGGACTGAATTCAGTGATGTGTTTCTGTGTCTGCAGCTCTGTGAAGCTTTAAGCTCAGTGTTCCATATGCTTGAATCACAGTGGCTCTCAAGTCACCAGGATCCTCATGGTAAGACATTTCTAGTAAACAAACTCAGATAAGCTCAGAATATACAGGACTCAACAGCTAAGAGCAGCAGTGCCCATAAAAACACAGCTCACACACCAACCAGCTCTACATATTTAAACTGACAGGGTTAGTGAGGACGAAAGTCTTTGTTCTGTGGTGGCAAAACTGACTGAATTGTTGTTACCATAGTTTCATATATTCTCTATAAGGCATTTGACTTGAGGAATATTGTCCTTTTAGTCTTTTATCCTGAAGTACAAAACCCGTTAGGTTGCTGTTACCTTCTAAAAACAACCCATGTGAGCATTTTCCGATCTCGTGAAACCAAGAAACAAATATTGACTGTTGATAAGGGATGGGATGTGAACATGGTCTCTGGTGTCTAACCAACCCACATTACCGACAGGGGCAGAACGCAGCAACAGGGTCGGGGGTCAGGCGATTCGTCACCAGCAACAACAATGGTTTTTCGAAAAGTTTTGAGGACAGGCTCATTGAACAAGTCCGCAACTACCCTCATCTTTACGACGTATCTTTGCCGCTACAGAGTGACAAACATGCCTGCCACAACAGCTGGTGACAGATAAACTTTGGAAGTCGACGTCAAAACATGTCGCTTGAACAGTTGTCTACGTGAACGCAAGTATATGTCCGGCCTTAAGAAAAGCCTAAAAATAAAAGTTGTCCTTTGCTATGATACACTACATGAGATAAATCAATCAGTTGTTGTACCTGACATTCATTCCCATTCCAAATGCCCTACGTCTTTCAGGTCGGGCTGTTATCAGGCTGATGTTGTGTAGTGTGAACTGGTTTTGCACCAGTACTGATGCACTGATATATGCAACTTCCTCCATAGTACCATTTTCTCTGCATGGACACCTGCTTCACATATAAAAACTCTGGGAGGCGGTTATGTGCTGCTCTTTATCAGAGGTGGGAAACTCAACCATATGAACCTTTTCCAAACCAACCAGTCGTCCTTCATTATTGAAACTTTCTCTCTTGTAAAACCGAAACATGGTGTTAGAAAACCCATAAAGAACATATTTTATCTTTGTGTGACAACATTTTTGCGTGATGTTCGCTGTAAAATGGGTTCATTACTGCTCATTGAGGCCCGAGGGAGGAAAACACCTACGACAACTACAGTTGGTGAAAACTGCAATTTCAGTAGATTTTTCCTCCCCTGCGGACTGAGGTCATTCCACACTCTAGAACAAACTTGGAATAGCCACATGAAGGTGACATTTACCATATGTACTGCTTTGTACAAGGCATAAATCTTACATTAACATAGGTCGTTTTAAGCCTCTGACCAGATGACCAATACATTTTTTTCTCCTGCAGACTGTCTCTTTTTTTTCTCAGAAAAAATGGAAACAAATTTACATTTTAACAATAATAGAGTGGGTTTTAGAGAAGATATTGTCATCACAAAACCATTCAAATAAATCATTAACAAGCTCCTGACAATGTGCGCACACCATCAGAACCTTAAAGGTAGAATCAGTAGGATTTGTTTGTAAATGCACCAGAAAGACCCAGGATATCAAATACCAATGTTTTGGGTTGAAAACGCATCTAGAGCACAGCAAAATAATGAGAAAACTAAGAAATACAGGCAGAGGGCAGGATTTCTGCAGGTACAGCCACCGCCAAACACTGCAAGTGGGTGATAAGTGATGATTGAAAGGGATTGTGTTTATACAAGTCTACATCTATGGATTGTTTTTCGGGAAAATGTTTCATATTGTGCATTTAAATCTATTCAGAGCTGCAACAATTAGTTGATTAATCAGTTGGTTAACTATTAAATCATTCGCCATCTATTTTGCTAATCAATTCATTGTTTTGAGGGATTTTTAAGGAATAAAAAATCTCCAAATTCTCTGGTTTCAGCTTCTCAAATGTGAGTATTCCTGGGTTTATTTTCCTGGTCCTGAATATCTCTAGGTTACAGAGACAAAACAAGACTTTTAAGGACATCACCTTTAGAAAACTTTAGAAAACAGTGATCAACATTTACTGACATGATCAGAAAAATATTAACAGATTAATTAATAAAGGAAATAATTATTTGTTGCAGCCTAAATTGGTTTGAGGGAATGTATTTAGTTAATTAGCGGGGGTGAAAAAGCATCCATCCTGGGATATACTAACCTTTTCTGTGTGATCATGTGTTAGAGGGTCATACAGAAGCTGTGCAGTGATCCATCTCCCTGAAGGTCTTTGTCTTTCAAAGGACCTCTGGGTTCATTTCAGCTCATTTACAGAGCATTAAAGCTTTCATTAGGCTGAATTCCTGAGTTTTTACAATAAACTACCAATTGCCTGACGTTATGAGCTACACGTCTCCACACTAAACATTTTACACATGCTTTTCAGTGGCGTGTGGTTCGTGTGAATGTGCATGTTTGTGCATCCAAAGCGTCATGTGTAAGTGTGTGTATGTGTGTGTGTGTGTGTGTGTGAGTTTGTAGGATGACGGGACTGGTTGTTTGAAACTTGACCCGGGGGGCCAGTTGGATTCATGAAGGGCCTCTTTCATGTCCCCTTCCCATCCGGTGTCAGACTTGAATCGTCCTGCCTGAATCAAGTGCTTCCTTATGCCAAATATTTACTCGGCTACTTAAGAATATTAAACAGGCCTTTCTGTGAAGGGGCGAAACACACTGACGATGTGTAACGCGTTTGTGTCACGGTGTCAATCAAACGCCTGCGGCTTTCGACAGAAAATAGACACTCTGTCATCTTGTTTTCCTCATTCCTCCCCAAATCTCCCCCACCTGACCAGCCTGAGACGTCAACTCAGAACTCAAGAGGAATCCATATGAAATCGCTTAATACGTGCATATGCTATATCAGCCTCAGCATAACAAATCGCACTGATTTATTTTTTTCTTTCCCAACTTGATTCTGTTTCTTTTTAGGACTTTTGTGCCAGGTGGGATAGTCATTATCTGGCATTCACAGGACAGTTATTTGGGTGGGAGGAAGACAGGAGGAGGGATAGATGGACATTCCGTACTCAGGAATCCCAGGATACTTTATAGGACTGTTGTGACGGTCTCCTGTGCTGCAAATATAAGTTTAACCGCCTGCATTCCTGCAAAAAACACAACACACAGAAATAGATGCTGTCTCGAAGTTGTGAATTAAGGAAGGAGGGGAAAAGGATGTCTGCAATTCCAGATGGGGAGAGGAGAGGATTTTTCCTCTGGTTTTCCAAAGTTCAATATGTCAACAAGGCAAAGGAAAAACACTGTGCTATATGCTCTATTGTGCATGTATGTGTGTTTGTGTCCCAGAAAGACTGGATGAGCACCTTCAATGAGGACAAAAATCTGCCGTGTGTGTCTCAGCTGGCAAAATGTGGTCCCCAAAATGTTCTGGAAACATTTGTTTTTGGTTCAGGGAACACTGATTGAGCTTTCCTGCATAATTTCCCCCTGGAGGGTCAAACAACAAGTTTTTCTGACGTAAAACCAAAGTTATTGTTATATTCCCAGAATGTTCTGGAAATGTTACTTGAATGTTTCCCATTAATATTTGTTAGAGGTTCTCTGGATGTTAAATCAGCTTTTATTTTACAGTGGACGGTTTCAGCAGCTTTCCACCCTTATCAACATGGAAGTTAGCATATGATGGGCTGGGGGCTGGAGGCTGGGCCTAACTGATTGAAAAACACACGACATGATTTTATTCACTGATTTGGGAGAAACTGGATAATATTTTATGGAGTAGATGCTTTCTGGTTTTCCCTCTCTCAGCTTCAATTTGTGTTAATGCTCATTTAGCTGCTGTTTTTAGCTGGAAACACGTCAGCATGAGGAAAAATGATGGAAATTTATAATTAATGTTACGGGAGGAAACTCAGGGTGAACATTACAAAAACAACTTCAAAAAAACTTTACTTCATGTTGTCATTCGAATGTTTTGGGAACGTTAGGTTGCACAAAAACATTTGCGTGCACATTGTATGAAAGTTACTAATAAGGAACATTATGGGAACGTTATGTGTCAGCTGGGGTGTCTGTGTGTGTGTTGTAGTTAAAAACTTCTGTTATCCAGATTCAGGTGTGTGCACACTTTGAAGGGCCTGTAAATACTGTAGGACTAATTTGATTTAAGTTAAAATGGAAAACATGTTTTGACCTCTCGATGAAAAACAGCTGTGTGTGAGATGTGGTAGCCAGGTTGGGAAGCCATCTTTCCAGTGTGTCATATGCGTGTATGTGTATGTGTGCGTTTTTATTCCCCCAGTGGCACATTGTCTCCAGCTGGATACTTTTTAGCACAATACAGACACATTTGATAGTCTGAGGCTTTTGTTACTCTGGCTGCTGATCATCAGAACTCAGCTTTAAAGATTTGCCGGCAGGTTGAGAACACCTGTGCGTCCGCTGGCTGGCTGCTCTCATCTTAATGAACAGAAATGGAGCTGTGATTTATGATGGATTCCTCTTCTGCATTCCTTTATCTGCATGTTATACTGTGCTGTGATAAATCTGGTATCCTTAGGACTTGAGAAAGAATAATGCTGAACATTTGTCTTCATCTTTGCAGACTTCTTCTTGAAAACAGAAACACGAGCTGTTGATTACTGCTCAAATTCCCCCAAGCCCAAACATTAAAAAAGTATGTTATTTTAAAACTATGCTGCCAATCAATTAATTTCCCTTCATTTCTTGAATCAACTAACGGGATCCAAAATGAACAGCCGCCAAGTCCGAAACACAAGTACATTTTCCATGTTGGCCAGTAAATTTCAGAGAACTATCCGTCACACTGGTGGGTAAATGTCTGCACCAAAATAGTCATGTAATAAAAAAAAACCCTATGCTGAGAGTCTCCACATTTTCCACATTTTGGTGACATTTGTGGGTGCACTGCTTCTGTTCTCTCACAGACAGATGCAGGGACTTCATGGTGCATTCAGGTGCACCTAGTAAACTCCACATCACTTTTTTACAGCAAAGCACACAGGGACTCGTAAACTCAGAAATCTATACTTCAGTGGCCACGAAGGTTGTTTAAAATGGAAAAGTTTTTTTTTCCCCTTATTTTCATTTGTTTAAAGTAGGGATGTAACAACACCAAAAACACACAGTATCGTCTTTAATAATTTGATGCTAAAATCAGAACAATGTCCCATTCATTTCTACATAGGCAGATCTCAGAACTTCTGTTGAAAAAAGAAGCTTTTAGTTATTAAAATGGCATGACATTTGTTGAAGACTGCATTATGACTTGTTTAGGACTTGAAACTCAAAGGTTAGACATGAGTACAAAGACTTGAGGCTTACCTGTGACTTGTAAAACAAAGACTTGGGTCCAACCTCTGGTCCTTCCCAATGCAGTCCACCATCCTTATAGCATGAAAATGGTTGTTAATCTTCGCTGTGACTTTTCAAATTGCCTTTGTGGCCTATAACACCTGTGTTTAGTCCCATAATTGTGATTGAAAGCTTTGATTTCCTCCCATAAAATTCAATTTGCTGATAAAATTCTGAATCTTTCATGGCCATTTAACTAAATAAATTAGATTTGTCCATGTCCAGATCAGAGCGAATGTACACCAACAACATGCCGTGTGGGAAATGTTGCCCTTCGGACCTTCACTGGCTTGTACACAACCCCTCCGGGAATAAAGGATGAAACCACAGACAATCGCTCATATGTTGTTAAGATGTGTTTTGACCTCTGCTGCTAAGTGTGAGGAATGTTAGTCGACACATGAAGGATTTTATTCCCTCATGACAAGTGTTTCTAATTTCGCCCAGAACATCACTGCGTTCAGCTGCAGACGTATGAGAGCGCAATGATTTGTTTTTCCCAAGGGTTGTGTTTTTCTTTGGAGTGGAAACAGAAGGTGATGCTTTTATTAAGTTGTATCATCACCGCAATAACTTTTTTTGTTGTTGTTGCTTAGATGTAGATAATAAAGCCTGGCGATAATCCTGTCCATAAACTTAACTTTATTTTACTTTATTTCTCAGCTGTTCAGCTTTTGCAACATTTCCTGACACAAAGCGGTTCACATTGCTGGATTTTTCCAAGAGGTTTTCCATAAACAAAGTGTTTACTGGCAGCTTTTCGGGCTCAAAAGGAAACCAAAACCCAGAGGTCACACATGTCACAGCCTTGAGAACAAAGCAGCAAGAGATTACATGTGGTATCTCGCAGAAAGCAAGTGAAAGAAAACAGCCTCACATAATGGCACCAGGGTCGCGTCATAAGTCCCATTTTTGGACATTTTGCACAAACTAACAATGTGTTTACGAGGAATAACGGATGGAGAAAGCAGATCGGCAGGGTTCAGCTGAGGGCAAACGTCTTCATGAATGGGTATCGTTGGAGCGGCGAGGTCTTTTTAATTAGGAAGTGCACTCTCTGACTGCAGCTGGAATTCGAGCCAGTTCCGGACACACTCCCATCATTAGGTGTTGGAGGAGTCTCTGCCAGTGGTTTGGATCACGTTCAAGTGCAGAACTGGAGAGGTTTAGACAAGGAAACAAGGGGTTTTGGGAGACAGTTATGTTTAAGTCAGGAATGAGAGTGTGTTAAGGAGTGTCTCACCACTGAACCTCCTTCCTACACAAGTACCAGGCTCGCACAAAGTGTTGTTGCCTTTAGGGAGGAAATCTACTTTTAAGTATAATATTGACAAGAACAGAGTGGCTTTTTTGAAGGTTTTGCCAGTTCTTTAGGTTTAGGGTAATTTTCTAATACAGAGGAAGCCAAAAATAAGTGTCAAAACTCTTTTTTTGCAGTGAAAATAAGTTCAACAGCCTTGAAAATGTCCACTAGTTCCAAAATCAATCACAGCAAACACAATTCTTTAGTTTGATTCAAGTTTTTCTTTTAAGAGTCCAATGATCAACAGTGACTTATTGGCAAAATATGACAGAAAGGGAATATAATATTCATGTGTGTATTTTCATTAGTGTTTAATCATCTGGAAATAAGAATAGTTGTGTTTTTTTTGCATTAGAATGAGCCATTCATACAGAGCGGACCAACAAAAGACTGGCTTTATAGGGGAGTTCACATTTTTCGTGAGTTTCGCAGCCAACGTGGGTTTGAGACGGCCCTGTCGACCTTTGTGTCCTCGACCAGAGGTTTTGGAGTACATGGGCCAAGTAGGCAAGAACGGTCCAGCTTCACTTGGTCTCTCTTATACAGTTGGACTCGTCATTGCCAGTGTTGCCACGCCTTTGTTTTCACTCACCAACATTTACATCCCTGAAGTTACTGACTGACACACTCCATACTTGCAGTTATTTCTTCAGTTGTTTACTTTACTACAATAAATTATGGCAACATGGGGGCTCGTCCAGGATCTGAACCTATGACCTCTTGCTTGCTTCGGCGGTGTGAGTGAGGCATTGTGTTTGCAATCTGCAAGCTGACCACTTGAACAACTGATCACATGATGAGGTGTATTGTGAAACTTCAGAGATATATCACTGAGCCTGTAGGTCCCCTCTATAGAGCGTTTTAGTGTCTATCAGCTTGTTTTGTTTTTATTGTCTCACTGCTTTCATCAACCTCATTTTCACTCACAGCAGACAGCTGTTTTCTGCAAGAAAGCTCTAATAAATCTACTTTACACAACCTGCCTACCGTGAAACTGCAAACTGACAAATTTAGCACCTAGCTGACATAACACATAAACATAATGGAGCATTTAGCAGCCAGCCTTAGGAGCCTTAGGAGCTGGTGGAAAGAAAAACAGAGTCGCTCATACTGTGGTCACAAAACAGAGTCCAAAAGGATGCTAATGTGGCATGTGTGAATATGCAGCTGAATACTGCTCACTTCACCCTCTCCTTCCAAGCTCCTACAGAGAAAGTATGGCGGTTGCAAAACTCACAAAGGATGACCCGTGCTCTCTGTAGATATAAATAGCTCATACTAAGGTAACAAACACAAAATGATTCTTATTTTCAGTTGATTACACACTGATGAAAATATACACACTAATATTAAATTACATTACTAATATATTCTTCCATTAGAGCCCTGTAAATTTTACATACTGGACCTTTAAGTGCTTTTCCTACCAACCGTCAGTCACACACATAGAAGTGTGTAATGTTAGAGGTGTAAGAAAAAGAAAAGAACACAGAATTTTCACACAGGAAGAAAGAACAGCATTTGAGATTTCACAAGTTTCCCTTTGACATCAGGATTCGTGCATCTGCGTTTGAGCTGACTGTGTCAGATAACGATTATGCTCCACAGACATCGCATGCATGCTAAACACTCGGCACGTCCTCATGCCGGTGAGTCTCGGGTATTCCATCCACCTCATGAATAAGTCAGCCACTTTTCTCATGTTTAATTCAGTCTCAGAAAAGCTGTTGACACATGCTTTATGCCAACTGCCCATTGCTTTTATTACACTTTTATCACCACTTTGAGAGGAAATGAAGTGTTGCTGCATGTTCAAAGTGTGATCATTACAAAACTGCTTCGTCAGCGTTGGGAATTCCTACCTGCTCTTTCTGCTGGCTTATTGGGATCATGCTATATTACATCTAATTGGTTTGAGTAAAACTGCTTGTGTGTGTTTCCATGAGTGCAGACACATGCTCTTGTAAAACTGCCTCTCGTCTTGTGTTCCCATCCGCAGTAAATGTCTCGTGGAAGATGGAAAGTTGAGCAAAATCATATTTGAAAAAAAAAGAGCATTTTAAGATTAAATGATAGTGTTAGCATTTGTCTTCATGTGTGAGTGTACCACGTGTGTGTGTGTAGCAGCAGCCGTGGAGACACAGCTAATGTATAGATATTGTTCTGCTTGGGTGGGCAGAGGACCTGGAGGTAATCTCTGTCACGCAGCTGCCACCAGTGGCGGATAAACTAGCGCCGGTTAAACGATGGTTGAACCCCAGTGTGGGGGATTTGTCTGTGACACAGGTGTCATATTTAATACCCCCATATATCAATAATTGGCTGGAAAAGAACAGGAAGGAGCCACATGTGCAGGAAGGGCTCAGACAGATCCCTAAAGATAATCTTGTGTACATTTAAAAGCCCATGTACCATTAGTGGGTTGGTTCTCCACGGGGCAAGAATAAAATAGCCAACATTACTCTGCACCTCATGGAACCGGTGGTCTCCTCATGAGGCTGATGAGACTGTTTATTACTGTTTGACCTTTCACCTGAAGGGCAAATAGCAATGACTGAAAATAATGGGAATTATATTGGAGAATAGATGCCCTTAAAGGGATAATTCAGATTATTTGATGTGGAGTTAAGATACTTATTAATAGTCAGTGTATTAGCTACAGAAGATGCCAGCTTGGTGAAGCAGAGAGGAGCACCGGCACAGAAGCAAAGCAATAAACTGGTGTGGACAGGGTCAGTAACAAAAGGTATTTTAGCCACTTAAAAAAGGTCTATCTAAAAACATACTATATCAGTTTGTCTGAAACATTTTCATCAGACCAACCCTGTTTTCAACAAATTGCATTATAAACTGTTTTTATAATTACATTACAGTGACAAATCTGGATCATGTTCACAGACAACGTTTCTTTGAAATAATATATTTATATTATGCGCTGGTGGTGGGTGGTGATTGCATTAAGTGCAGGACTTTATCGCTACACTCCGGGGTTTAGCGTCCAAATTCCTGCACCAGAAGTGCTTTGTTTAAGGTCAGGAACGATCATGATTTTGGGTAGGTTTTGGCAACAAAACACTTTGTCCATCCGTCCGTGACTTTAATCTTCTTGCAGCTGTGACTCGAGGTGAACACTCGCTCATGTCAGCTGCTTGCTCTGTACCCATATACACACACACTGACACTGAAATCTCATGTCACACACACTGCTGACTTTTGAGTAAGGCTGTAGTCATTATGAAAAGATGTGTGGAACAAGATTGCAGATTATATTGATTATGTTGTCGCCATTATGTTTTCATCAAAAAAGCATTTTCTGTTACACATTAGTTGTATATAAATGTGATTTCTAAGGGACAGGGCTGGTCAGACAGCCTCTTCCAATAGGAAACTGCCGTTATATAAACCAAATATCTTTGGTGAGACAACCTTTTCTAACAGGAAACTGCAACCGACAAGGTAAGGCAGTTATATAAAATATAGTGCACACTTAAACTGATATTGATTTTTTTGGCTGGACCTTTTTTTAAGTGGATAAAATACCTTTTGTTGTTGACCCTGTTCACAGCAGTGCACAAGAAGCTTAGCTTCCTCCTGCTGCTTTTCCAAACTGGGAGCTTACTGACTGCCATCTACTGTAGCTAACAAACTGACTATCAATATGTACATCATACAACCACACATCAAATAATCCAAACTATCCCTTTAAATGGATATGCTACTTTTCTATATCCCTATACTATATTTATGGTAATGAAACACCACGTTATCTGACATGTGTAGACATGATTCAGTTCCAGATATGAAAAAATGAAAGTGTGAAATAAAAAAAACCGAATAGAGTTGTATATCTCTCCCAGCTATTCATCAGTAATGACCTCAAAAAGTCCGCTGGAGTCGGGATGACAGCCTAAGGTCGACTGTACAGGAAGGAAACAGCCTCCTCCCAGTTGTCTTTGGATCTGATATCACATGAATTTAGCAGCGTGCAACATTGGTATCTTCCTGAAATGTGCGCTGTATTTGCAACATTCCTGGGAAAATATGATGGGGGCTGGACACCACTTTGCTATCACTCATAGACTAATTACACTTTCGATTCTCCTCCCACCCCTCCTCCTCCTCGCAGCTCTTTCTTCTCCAAACCACACATCCATCTCCTCTTTCATGGGCAGTTATGTGCACAAGTTCACACACACACACACACACATCCACAGACTGTTAAACGCACTGTCTTATTTTCCTTATCTGTCTTCTAAGCTGATGCCGCTGCACCTCCCCAGCCACACTGCAGTCAGATGTCTGGCTGCCGCCTCCGCCGCTCCTGCCATTTCTCTCACTAATTTAAAGCTACTGTATGGATTCTGTCAATGTCCCCGGGCAGATTTCCCTCTTCTCACTCTCCCCAATCAATCAATCATGCTTAATTGCTCAATTACTCCAGTGAAAAGCTAAGGAAGGGGAGACGGAGAGGACATTTTGTCAGCTTGGATTGCTTAGTCTCCTTTGGTAAACAGACACAGGCTGGAGTGATAAAGTGTGTCCTCCTAGAGGACGTCAGGGGGTGAGATTCCCTAATTAATCCAAACATTAGGCGAGCAGGGGCTTTCCACATGCATCAGACTCTCTCACACAGTCACACAGACCTGCTGTATAATAGACTCACACACAGAAAACTGCCTAATAAAGGACCACCATATTTTCAAAATTATGATGACAAAGCAGTAGAAAGAAAGTTTGATGAATTGTATATTTTGTTAAAAGGGAATTACTGTGAAAATGTCTTAAAGGAATAGTTTAACATTTTTGGTGGTGCTTTTTAAAGGTCCCCACTACTCAAATGTGTGTTTTTCTTCTGTTTATGTCCCCCTAAAATATCTGATCCTGACAATACTGTGCTAAGTTTGTTACCACATAGGTTTGTCACTACATATTATTTTACTGGAGGGGAAGACGTTTATACATTTCCCTCAAATCTGATCCCTCAATCAAGATTTGGCCCAATGGAGAAAACATGCTAAAGTTTCTCTAGGGTGGCCTTCAAGTGGACAAAAGGTGATAAAATGCATTATGACTTTTGCTAGTTCTCCACTGCAACGACTGGTTTATTTTTATTTTTTCAGACAGCCGAATCTGCCGCTGGTTGTTATAAATGAGAATTATCCTCTAATGTCAATGCTGGACTTCCACCAGACACCACTTGGAAATATCCAAAAACAGCCTTTTACATTTTACCCCCAATTAGAAAAAGAACCAAGAAAAGACTCCACTGTCCAAACAAAATAACATCAATGAGTTCATCTTGCACACATGTAGGAGCAGAGCAAAATCTTCCCTCTTTTCCTGGATATAACTTATACAAACTGTCTTCAGGGAGACAAATATTTTGAAACTGAAACTCGGTAGTGCCGCACTTGAAGTTTCATGTTTATTCACTCAAACTGTCATCAGATACAAATGTTGTCGCCGAGGAGATTGAATAGAGGAACAGCTGTGAAAGCTAAGCAGCTGGGCCCCTGCCTGAGTGCAGACGTTATTGCGGGCGTTAGTCCGCCGTGTCAGGGCTGAGTCCTCCTGCAGTTTGATGAGCCTGTTAGTTCTTGTGCATGGCTGCCCTCGCTCTGCCGAGCTGGCAACCCAGACCGTGAGTCTAATGAGACGCTGGCACTTGCTTTTATTAATGGCCGCATCCCCTCACTCATAAAAGTGACACTTCCAAGATAAGCATCCCCGGTGGCAGCGAGGTCATCCAACTCATCAGCGACACTGGGTGGCTCTATGTATGTGTGGCTGTGTTTGTCTTTCTGTTGTGTTAAGTGCTATGATGTTCTCTGATGCAGTGCATTACACACCGCTCTTCTTTATTTAATCCCTAATTTGCATACAACATACGCTCATTTGTCATATTTCAATTAAAATAAGAAAACATGAGCTTTTCCCAATAGAACTTCCTCTCTGAGTAAATCTAAGGGAATGTGCATGTCCTTGTCTGTTGCTCTCATCTAGACAGACCCATATTAATCCTTTGGGTGATATGATTTATCTCCTGTCTGTCCTTCACTCTACAGTAAGTGGAAGATGCATCGGGCTGAGGGTAGCATTTTAGCTCAAACGCCCTTCCCTCTTAGTCCCTCGGTTCAGCATCAGCTCTCCAGAGTGAAGCAAAACAAGGCAAAGGAGGAGCAAAGTGAAGAGATGATAGAAGCGAGGCAGTATGAGGCGTCAGAGGGAAGAGCCGGTTTGGGAAAATGAGCACTGATCAGGTCATCAGGGTAGGAGGGTCAGGAAAATATTTTTACCCTGAAACCTGTGTCTATTCAATACATGACACAGGGAAAAAAAAAAACATTGCACTGGACTACAAGCAGAGTATAATTCCTGTCTGTTCAGGAACAAATTAAGTGTCTTGGCTGGTGTCCAGTAGTCTTCCTGCACTCTGCGATTGCAGCGCTTGTTAATTGATTTTCAGCCAGGCACAACGTCAAGAAAACATTACGCAACAGGATTAGGGCCAACGAGAGGCCCTGGGGCGCTTGCGGTTGTAGGTGGAAAGACCTCCAATTAAATCTCTTCTCGGCAGAGTGGAGTTTGGTGGGTGTTGTTAATAATATACTGTCTTTTATTTTTTCATTAACGCATCACGGATGTACAGCGGAGAATACGTTTAGGAAGTTTGTGAGTGTAAGAACAAAATTGCAGGTGGTTTGTTGGCCTCTCTTAAAAAAAAACAAACCTTACAGATCTTTTTTGTGCAACACAGGTGGATTCAGGGGAGTGGCCGCCCCCCTGATAGCGCCATGTTCGAAAAATCACTGGAAAAGTGCTATCTTGCATGCCCCAGGGGTAGATAAAACATGCTTAAGTGGCCTCTAGGGTGGTCCAGGGTCCAAGAAAACTTGATAAAATGCCCATTTCAATAGAAAAAAAGTCCCTCCAGTGGAAAAAACTAAGTGATGGCATTGCAGTGGAGAAAACATGGAGAAGTGTCCCCTAGTGCCCCCTTCCAGTGGAGAAAACATGGTGAAAAGCCCTCTCAGGTAAAGGTCCAGTGGATAAAGCATGGTGAAATGCCCTAAGGCAAACTTCCAGTGGAGAAAATGCAGCGAGATGCCCTCTGAGGTGCCCTTCCAGTGGATTTAACATAGTAAAGGAGCCTTTAAAAAGCCATTCCAGTGGAGACAAAATAGTGAAGTGCCCTCTAAGGTGTCCTTCCAGTAGAAAAATGAAGTGAAGTGCCCTTTAGAGTGTCCTTATAGTGGATAAAATGTGGTGATGTGTCCTCTAAGGCGCACTTCCAGTGGGGAAAATGTGATGCAGCCATGTGCCATATTATCTTCTTATTTTTTTCTGCTTGTTCAACCACCATCCTGCATATTTTTTTTTTTACAAGTATTGTTGGCTCCTGTGCTTTAGAGCCATAAACATGTTAAGAGTAAGGATGGTGGAATAGAGGAGGGAAGTGAAATTGAGAAGAGGATGAGCTATGAGATGTCCTTAGTCTGGCTGCTATTATCATCATCTGTTCAGTGGTCATTACCACCTTGGGAGTCTGCTGTCTGGACCAAACCACTGATGGAGGAGGCCAGTGGAGCAGCTGCAGACAGAGCTCATCCCACCTCTGCAAGCTGCCACTTATCAACAGGGGGAGGAAGAAGAGGAGGAGGTGGAGGAACAGTCAAAGAGGAGCCGGAGAGAAGAAAAATGTGAGGAAAAGAAGAGGGAAGGTGTAAAAGAGAGCCATATCAAGTGAACAGGTTCACTAGATTTGAACTAATCACACCTACATTAGCTGTCAGCACAAACGGGAGGAGGAGGACAAGGAGGAGGAAGGTAAAATTAAAGAGTCACAACAGAGCAGCGGGGAAGGAGAATGCATAGGAGGGGAGGTGAGAAAGAGAAGGAGGAATCACAAGGAAGAAAATTACATTAGGGGAGGGCTCCATTGTGTTCGAACGCATCACACCTACGCAAGCTTTTAGCAATCAACAAGAGGAAGAACTAAATGGTTGGAGGGGAGGAGGAGAAGAGAAAAAAGATAAAGAAGAGGAGTAAAGAGGCTGAGGTGGTGAAAATGTCCACAGTGTTTTTGTGTTTAGTTCAGTGTTCCTGCCTTCTATAGACACTTGATCACTATGATTCTCAAGTCTGCTGATGACGCCATTAGACAACACGATGAAAGAAACTGAAAGATTCAACACTTCTGAAATACAAATTGAACCAAAACACTGCCACCTTCCCATTTTTGCAACTCCTGTCTTCACGAATGTAATGGTGTCATAATACTTTCTGGTTGGACTAAGTACTAAGGCTCAATCCCGATGCCCAAACACAGATTCACAGACTATGAAGTGCATTCCTGTTAAGTCCACAAGGGTCTCATTGCCAAATCGTCGAGTGAATGAGAGCTCACTTTCGGTGCCCTTTATGCACAATTTCTGCAAATCTGCATTTCTGCAGACTTTGCCTGAAGGAAATTACCCACAGATGTTAAAGACAGGGTTATCAGGGGAAGCCCAGAAGCGTTTAAAAAGCGTTTGTTATTATGATAATCTATATCTATATGCTCTTGGATATTTGATTCATTTATTATTATTAATTATTAATTATTCTCTGTGCTTTTCTTTCTAAATCACTGCCTAAGATCACCTTTTTCTCCTAGAACACAATTCTCTACTTAAACTGCTCAGGTTATTCCAGATACGAGACATTTCCATATTAAGCTAAAGCATCATCCATCTGATATTATTAAATACAGCCAATCAAAAATATGCAGCCACAAGAAAACATAAGAGTAAAGAGAAAACACCCAGTTAAAATGCAGATGGCATCCAGATGGACTTCTCATTCAGATGCATTTGTAACCCCAAATATTTTATTTATGCTATTTCGGTCCCTATGCAGTCTCTCCCTCTCAAACACTACCTGTTGACGTCAGTCCGTGAGGGTTCAGGGCTTAAGGTTTCAGGGGGACACTGGGATTGGGCCACAGAGGAAGTAATTAAGGTTTAAAAGGGGGAGATGACGTGATTTGCATGACATTTTGGTCAAATTATGCACCCCCAAAGAGACACAGTAGAGTCTAACTTAAGTAGCATGTAAAAAGCCTAAACTGTATAAAAGGCAGATATCACAGTTTTGCAAGTCTTCTGGCATCAGTTCTCTCTGCTTGGAAGTCAGATGGAGGAGTCGTGGCAGAAAACGAGCCCGACTTCATTTGCCCCTTCTGTTTTCTCTTCTCTTATTAGTAAATTTATGGAACAGACACAGACAGTTGTTCAAAGTGCGGAGCCTGAAACTCTGCAGGCGCCACAGCAACTCAACAAGTTCAGCGACTTTTATGTATCTCCAAGACATACAGTTCTGAGTTGTTTCCTCAATACACGCTGGAGGAAAATCTAAGAAAAATAGCTCGGATTCTACAATAAAATAGAGTGCTGATGTTGGCAGTCTTCCCTTATGGGGCACTCTGTCTCTCTCTTTCTCCCTCTCTGTCTGCTGTTTCCTTTTCTCTACCAATCTTGTTCAGTGCCTAATATGTTGGCTGTCTTGTAGATCAGATTTCAGTGTAAGAGGATCACCTCGCCACGTTGTTCCTCTGGTCTAACTACTTAGTCAGAGGTGAGTAGCACCATTCATTTCCTCACCTTAGGACCACCGCCCCTGTATTTATGTGCTATATTTATATTGCTCTTATTGCAAATTTAAAGGTACCCTGCAGAGTTTTCTTGTACATTCAGTCTCCATTACCAAAATGCATTGTGGGTATCCTGGAGGCCTTCAAATGTGTTGAATACATTCCTGTTAAAACACTTGCAACACCAAGTGGCAGAATATTTTTGAACCTGTGTTGTTTACATCCTTGTTTGCTACAGTAGCTACCAGTCTTCTTCTTCTTCTTCTGCACTTTTTTGTTTCTTGTCACATTATAATAACAGTCAATCAGTCAAATGCATTTCATGTTTGAGGCACATAACAGTTTGATTTACCGTCACCATTACTGATGAGATATTTCCAGCAGTTACAGTTACATGAATATTAGACCTGTAACAATCAGTTAGTCACCTGAAAGAAAATTAGTTGCCAACTATTTTGATAATTGATTGATTTCAATCATTTTTCAAGCAAAAATACCAAACATTTGCTGGTTCCAGCTTCCTAAATGTGAGGACCTGCACATTTTCTTTGTCATTTATGTTGCCTGGGACACTGTGTTAAGCATTTTTCACATTTTTTAGCTTTTATATTGACTACATGGTCATTTGCAAAAATATCGGCAGTTTAAATGTTAGTTGCAGCCCTAATGAACAAGTCCCAAAATGCTGATACTTATTTTTGCAAAATTTAGCATGTTAATTTGTTTTTCTAACAATATCCACTCATGGTAACTAAAGCATCGATTTGTCTACTTTAATAACATTTAAATAATATCACTATCTTTTTCTAAACATCACCAACCATCTTTTTTTGCTTACATATAACCAGAAGCGGGACTCAGGATGAACCCTAATCAGAAGTGTCACAGTCCTGCTTGATGAGGAAAACTAACCTCTGTACTGCTGTACCGATGATGTCTGTTTTCTCCAGTCACTGTCTCGGTCATGTTGCTGGTTTGCGTGTCAAGGAAAGAATAATGCAGCACTTCTCTGTGAAAACCTTGAAATAGCAAAACCATTCTGACACATTCAGCTGAATTGTTGTGCACTCGAGCACCCTGGAGTTGCTAAAACACCGCTGTGGACAATTCTATGTCAATTTCCTGGGGGTAATGCATTATTGCATGGGGCTGTGTGGAGCATCCACCATCGCACTCAGCTTATTGTCACTTTCACTGTGGATATTTTTTTTTTCCCTGGTAAATTAAAGTATTTGTGAGGCAGTGATGCAAGGCGATGCTGTTTCTCAGTCAACAGCTGACACAGCATGCACACTGCAAAAAGGCTCTCTGCTTTATGTACTATATGTCTTCATCAACAGCAAGGAATATTGTCTGTATGAATCATCACAGAGGTCACTTCTTAGGCAGAGGTGGTATCCGTACTTGAGTGTTTCTTTTTCTCACAAGTTTTTACTTTTACTACCTAAAGACAAATATATGTACTTTCTACTCCTTATAAAACAGGCTTGTTACTTTAGTTTTAATGCATTAGGGATTATTTCTATTTTGTGCACTCTGCACCACCTTCCCAGCATCAAGACTGATTTCAGCTGAAATGGGTGGGACAACATCGAAAAGACAATTCTGTGGTGTACCCATCAGTGCATATCACACACAAACACATGTAACAAAACAAAAAATATGTAACAAGACGACGAAGATGTAACAGACCAAAATTAGGTAAGAAGATGTAAAAGATGCAACAAGACCAAAAGATGTAACCAAATGAAAACAACATAAAAGATGTCACAAGATTTTAAAAATCAACATGAAAGACGTAACATAATGAATAAGACGCAACTAGATATATAAGACGTAACAATACAAAAACCAACGTAAAAACATCGAAAGACAAAAATCATATAAGACATCACAAAACAAAATGAAAAACAATCAGTTAGCTTTGCACATAAACAGCTGGTAGAAATGTCTCGAAGACAGCTACTTTGTTCTTTAAATACATTTCAGAGTCTGTACTTTTTCACCTTTACATGAGTAAAGAAATTGAATTTGTACTTCTACTTTTACCAGTCTTTTTTATTACAGTAAGTAAATATCTGTACTTCTACTTGAGTGTAGAATATGTGACTTTTGCCACGTCTGTTTTTAGGCCAAGATGAGTTGTTACCTACAGAGCTGTTGACTTTCAAAACTTTTTGTCAGTCACTGTAGTTTCCTAAGCGGAAAACACCATTTATCTGGTACTACAAGCTGTTCTAAACAAATGCTAAAAATACAGTTTGACCCGAGTTTGGAGCCCATATGGTTTCCTGCTGCACTCCCACCAAATCTGAGCATCTCTTCCCATCTCAATTCACTGGATGGCATCAGCTGGTGTGTTGCATAAAGCCGACGGACATGAGCACAATGTTGGTACGACGCCGCGGTCCTCAGGCAAAACAGCGTGGCATTGAGCCTAATAGAGACATCGCGGAGGCCTATTAGCACAGATGGTTGTCATATGTATGCAAATAAGGAGCAAAGTGAATCACGTAGCCCCATCAGCACCACCTGTCTGCCTCACACAGCTACACCAAAATCCCCCCTCAGCATCCGCACACACACTGCCTACCCTCCAAATCCCTTTGGAGGGACGAATCTGTTCGCTCCAATCTACAGCTGTATATTAATAAGAGTAAAGACATTAACACGACATTAATCATCATTTTGTTCTTTTTCAAGAACAGACATGTGAAGGCGAGACTGGCAGGGAAGGTTGATAGACAGATATAAGCAAAATGGCGAGCAGAAAGGCTTTGTTGAGGACGTGTTGAGGGTGTGCTTACTGGGGTGAGGTGTTAAGTGTGGGTTTTGTGGTCAAGGAGCATCACGCCCAAGGGAATTGGCATATTGCCCATTTCTTCTGTGTGTGTCTGTGTGTGTTTTAGGAGGGAGTGCAGGCAATTATACCTTCTGATGGGTTTGCAAGTGTGAGACAACTGAAGGAGATCCTCAGTGCCCCCTGTGGCTTTACTGCTCACTTTATACAGCTGCCAGGAAAATATTTCCTTTATGTGACCATTTAGAAGAAATAATCCCTTGATGGCATGATAACAAAGAGAAGAGTCAACATTTGTTGAATATTATGTGTCCTAGTTGGAATCAGACCTCTAATACTGGAAGCATTAAACTTATAATAGGTAACATTTCTGCATTAAAATGTCTGAAAATGCTAGATATATGAGTTGTGTGCTTACACCCAAAATGTTTCCAACCATCTTCAAATGCAGAAATATCTATAATTCATTCGAGGTAGCATTTTGTGTCCTAGTTAGCTGCTATAGCTTCTGGATAACACGGGATACGTTGGACACGTCAGAGAGTGAGGAACAAAGTTGTCCATGAGCATGACTGAGTACTTACATTATCCCACATTTTCAACAATGTTCAAATGCAGAGAATCTATAATATATTCAAGGTAATGTTGCATTTTCTGCTGGTAGCCATTGCTAATTGCTATACCCTCTGAGAAAACACAGGATACATGGGATATGTGAGAGAGTGAGGAAGGATGTTTGCAAACGTGACTAAACGTGACGTTAATAAAACTACAATAAATTATCTTATCCATGAACATGATTTCTGCCTTATTCAGGTAAGATTTTCAGCAGCATTGGTGGTTGTTTAAAAGTGAAGAAATCTCCCATGATTCCACACTACTTAAAGTAAACTACGTCTTTTGTGATTTTTTAATCTGAGAGAGACAGGTAGTGGCAAAGAAACCAAGAATACTGTAAAAGGCTGTGTCCACCAAAATGTTTTTTCCAGCATATTTTGTCAATTGTTTACAATGGAAGAGCTGTAAATAGACATTGTGCTACAAATGTGACAAGGCCAGGGTATGACATTTAGCTTTTTCTGGTCACCAGTAGTTTAAAATTTGGGTATAAGGCTGCAGTCATCACTGTCACTTTTTTACCTACGTGCCCAATTAAAGTGTCCTTCTCGTACGAAAGTACTCCCTGAGAGTACTTCGTCCAACTTAAGCTTTTTATCTCAATAATGGTACTCACTGAGATGTTTTCTCACCCACAGAATCTCATGAACCCATATAGTTTGGCAGGTCTGTACTTCAGCTGCCGTCTCATTCAGGGCAAGGACGAGAGCTAACTATTCCACTCTGTGACCATATCTTTTCATTCTGTTGTTGCAAAATTAGGTTCTAGCAACGTGTAACCATTACTCTCGTCGATAGTCTGTATCATAGCAACCAAAGCATCTCAGCTGAAAAAATGCTGCACCTCCAAAGCACACTCAAGCGCTCTTTTCAGAAGAGTGCTTCACACCACCAATCTACAGCCATGCTAAGTGGCTCTGTGAGAGGCACTTAGCATGGCTAAGACACAGTGGTGCTTTGAGCTAAAGGCTAAAGTCAGCTTGCTAACAATATCTCAACAATGCTAAAGCGCTGATGTTAAGCAGGTTCAACGTTTATTGTGAAGACCTTCACATGTCAGCATGCTATCATTTTATAATTGAAACTAAACACATATTTGGTCTTAAAAATTGTGAAAATGTGATCTGATGAAGGGTTAAATTACATTTCACCCTGAGGAGGGCATGACTGTGTGTAGCAAATACCCATCCATCCATCCATCCATCCATCCATCCATCCATCCATCCATCCAATCGTTGCTGTCAAACATGTCAATCAACTGTTGGTGCTGAAAAGTCATCGAGTGAGTGGGATTCATCCTCAGGGGAACATGGATGTTGGAGCAAACTATCCAGTGGTGGTTGAGATATTTCAGTCTGACTGACAGGCATTGCCATCCTTAGAGCCAACCTTGGCTGAAATTTACTACTGGTGGAGAACTGTTCAGGTTTGCATGTTACAGTGCAATAAAGACTGAGTGAAAAATGACTGTTTTTCTCTCTGTCTGTGAAGGATTAGAAATGACTGGGCATAATCCCACAGGACAACTGTTTTGATAACACCATTTTGCTGGTATTCCTGATCGAATGCCAATGCAGCATTGCCAGCAGATGCCTTGGCAGAATATTCAGACTGTGGTTTCCCATATTCCACTGTAGTAAGTAGTAGATGAGTTGACATTTTGCAGCACATTTTTATTTTGGAACAGCCTGTGTTATGTTTTTTTTTCTCAATTTATTCCATTCCTTACGTTGTTGATGCTGTTATGAGCATGACTTTGCTGTAAGACTTTGAACACGGACAGAATTCCCAGAGGAGAATATTTACAGTATTTTCTTCTTCTTTTTTGTTTTCAAAAACTCCTGGTTACTGTCCACCATGTCAGTCAAAAAAGTGATATCAGAGGAGAGGAGAATGAATTGTTGAAGATCAAAAACAGCTCCTTCTTTGAAACAAAACCTCAACCGTGTCAGCATTTGACAAGAAAACAACTGGACAAAAATAGAAAAGGTATATTAGAAAAACATTTTATTCCCTCTGCTATTAGTTTATTTATTCTAACTTATTAAACAACAGATCTGTGGATGTGAGTTAAATATTTTAGAGAAGACAAAAGCAGTGTCCAGTGTTGCTTATCACTGTGAATTAAGGCAAAGTAAACTTTGTAATCCCACAGGTTTAGCAGCTTCACACTCACGTTAATCCCATGTTATACTAACAAAGAACTTGTTCTCCTAAACCTCCACAGGCACAAACTAAGAGAGGATTAGAGCAGAGAAAGAGGGGGATTTAAATACCGTTAATACACGGCTTAGAATTTTTTAAGTTGTGTATGCAATGCTAACACCTCCATTTAGGTGCTAAGTGTGTAACCACCTAATGGCTCAGTCAGTTTCAAACTGACTTTACTGACGTTGTGCTGCTGAAATGCCCTTCATCCCAGACGGCAGCCATCATTCAGTTTGTCCTTTTCTCACCCAGGACCAAAACATCCCCCCTGGGTCCACTTCATTTCCTTTCACAAAACACACTCCAACGCTAAATTCCCTTTCCAGAGAATCATTGAGCATAAGCATATGGCCCTGAGGAGATCAGCCAGGCTGGTATCTACGTTTAAATCTCTTAAAAACACACTTATATCACACATATACACACACACGTATTAAAAGATTATTTGGGGGAGGGTGAGGGTGTGCATCTGTGCCTTAGAAATCCCTGATTGGTCCCTTTTCCGCCATATCAAGCCCCCCAGCAGACCTCATACAATAAGTTCTTCTTTTTACAGCCCCTGTAGACCCACTACCACGTCACAAAACTCTGCTTCCCTCAAACAGCAAGTTATCAGAAGGAGATTTTAGTGCCACCAGTGGCATAAACCGCTAAATTACTACCCATAATAATGACCATCCATTGATGAGTCACCGTCTCCATATAGAGCATGGAGGTCCCACCGCCACTGGGCAGGTACAGCTGGAGACGGCATCAAGGGGGATGTTAAGAGACTGTCGTATAGTCGCCATATGTTTTCAGTATAAGCCAGTACCACAGTGCTTTGACTTATTTATTGCTTTTCATTCTCTCACGCATCATTCAGGTTTTGAGGTTTGTTACTAAATTAAAACCACTAACTCATTAATTTGCTCTGGATTCCAGAGTTGGTGGGCCATGTCTGTCCATGAAATCATTACTTACAATCACAAGGCATACAGTATATTTGCTTTTTGTCCCTAATGCTCAGACAGACATGGGAAAGACAGCCTACGCATTTTCTGCGTCAGCCATTTGGATTTATTTGCAGAAAGAGAGTGAATGGGGAAACTGGTACCTTGAAGACTATTATGAATTGTACTGAAATTACTTAATCTGCAAAATGTCTGTTCTTTGATTTTATGTCAGTATTGTTTCGTTTTGTTTGGAACTCTTTATGTTGCCATATTGGACAGTTCTCCTTTGCAAAAGAGGTCTCTGGCCTCAAAGGGACTTAAGCCGACGTCCATGAGGCCATGTCCATGTGATGTTAATTTTATCATCACAGGGTGTTGGAATAGGCTCTGTGTGGACATCCATATACTCCCACACTGATAGACACCAATCTGCTGCAAATGCATCCTCCAAGCAGACTCCAAAAAAGTAGTCAGCACCAGCCCCAGAAAATTATCAGTAACAGGGCACAGAGTTGTCACGGCTGGGCACTCGTCTTGACAGCACATGGTATGCATGCATGTGTCCTTTATGAAGCCACTAATGTGATTAGCTGTGGTATCTTTTCAGACCAAGTCAGGACTTCTTACTGTCTCCTCTCCTACAGTGCTGCAGGAGTTACCTACGCCAATACTAGCTCTGAAACAAAAATAGGATGCAAAGTCCATCCAATGCAATAAGCAAACAGCATGGAGAGAGTGAGAGTTACTAGACATACATTCACCTGCATGTCAACAAGATTTACAGCACAGGCACACTCAAAGCCAACAGCACAATAAATTCACCTGTATGTCAACAACACAGGATTTACAGTGCAGGTACACTCAATTAAAACCAACAGCACACTCACAAAACACACCACTCTCAACCACTGAACGTGTGTGCAAAATTTAATGGCAATGTATCCAATAGTTGTTGAGACACTGAAAACCAAAAATGTCCATCTCTGGTCATAATATCACCCAGGTCAGTAGGCATTCATCATCTGGGTACCATGAATGTTTCTAGCAAACCTTTCAATAGCTGTTGACATATTTCAGTCTGGACCAAAGTGGTGGAACAACCAACAGAACGCCGCTGCCATACTTCTTCCTCCATTGACAAATAGTATTTGAAGTACTTGAGATCCATAACTGCTCATCAGCGAAATAGTCTGAGGTACAGTCAGTGCAGCCATGTTTGATTTGTGCATGTGAATCAGCTCCATAACACTGCTTTTACCATTTCCTCAATACACTGCCGTGCTTGTGTAGCTTCAATGATCTGCTGTTTGCATTTATTTTATCCAGTGTCAGACATGTCAAGCTCATACCTGACATGTGCTTTCCAGTAGACTGGTAAGCCAAAGGCAGCAGGAAAATGGAAATGTGCAGATAAAAAGCAGCTCAATACAATATTTACAACTGTAACTGTTGTTATCACAATCTGCAACAGTGATGCAACCTTTAGCAACCTTGAGAGCAAACATGGAAAGTTTCTGGTCATCTCCTGCAGAAAAATCATTGTTGGTGCTCCCTGCTCTGCACAGCTGCGGTGGAGTTAATCACAGAGTGTTAAACTTGAAAAAGTCAAGCCTTCATTGTTAATGGTCACACTCTCACTCTCACAGGTGGGATTCCTCTCCACCTAAAGTTTACTTTGTGGAAATATTCTTGGGGCCACAGCTGAAAAAACATGACATGTGATAAATTGAGTGTCTTATAGCTGTTTGACAGCACTGGATTTGCAAAGCATACAAAATATTCTTTGACTGGGTTATCGTCGAGTATTTAACAGTGTAAATTTTGGTTTTGGAATCAGTCCCCTTTGATGGGCATCCATCATTTAATGCATGCCAAAAAAAGTGACCTTACTTTGACTTCACAGTAATATCAGTCTCCTTCACTGGAGACAAAGCTGCACATTGTTGAGATACCTGTGTAATCATGAGTGTCTCTGGCGCCTCTTGCCTTTTGACCCCCGTTGTATTATCCACTCCACTCCCTCTCTGTCTTATCCAACGCGTGGCCTGAGGAGGACTGTCAGCCCGGGCCTATGGTAAAGGCACTGCAGCTAGCTGAGAAGCAGTGGTGGAGATGGGCCTTTTGAGGGGTAGGGATGAAAAAAACAAAACGGCAAACAGCTGTATTCAGTGAGTCACCAGCACAGCAAAAATTGTGATGCATTTATGGGGAAATCCCTAGTCTAGATAAAAAAAAAAATACAAAAACTACTGCACCTCTATAATAAAAACAGACAGGAAACTGTTAACTTTTTCACCACATAGAGTCAGGTAGGGGCCAAGTATTTTGCAAGCAGGGCAGCCTATGTGGCACTGTACCACACTTTCTCCACTGGAAGGGCATCTTAGAGGAACTTTACCATGTTTGCTACACTGGAAGGGGATGCTAGGGCATTTTACTACATTTTGTCCACTGGAAGTGCACCTTAGAGGACACTTAATTACATTGTTTTCACTGGAAGGGGACCTTAAAGCATATTTTACCACATTTTGTCTACTGGAGGGACACCATAGAGAGCACTTGATCATGTTTTATTGACTAGAAAGGGCACTTTCTTGGACACCAGGGAGGGCATTCGCCTCCCTGCCACATCCCTGAGTCCACCAGTGCTGAGAAGCATGACATAATGACCATGTTAAACTGACCTTGGCATTGAATTCCTTTCTTAACACGCAACACCTACGCTATACAGCGAGACACATCATTTAGCATTTGAGTTAAGGAGTAGCAAAACCATGATGCATGGCAGACCATATGTGCTCATTCTATTTCACTAATTGCCATTTCTAATTTCTCCCTCTGCTGTTCGGCCCAAACAAAGCAATAACATAGATACAGCAAATTCCGCCCGCGGACTTTTCAAGGCTGCGTCCTTTATTTGTCAAAGTGCTGTGGCAGTTGTTTGGCAAAGGGAGTTGAGCTGGAGTCTGATTAGTCTCATACCTCTCTCTGTAACGCCTCCAAATTTACAGCAGGAGTTCCACAGAGTTAATAAAGGAGCCGGGAGCCTTCATGTAAAGCAGCTCTGTGGATGAACGACGTCTCAACTCAGTATAATGGTGCCTTTGTGAGGCGGTGGCAGTAATATGGAACTTCATCGGTCTGACGTGTCTGCTGGGGCCAAATTAACTTTGTCATTCAGTCTGTGTAAGGTGCTTGCTACATTTATCACTTAGCAGTGTCAAGCTTATACGCCAAAAATACTGTTTGCATATGGGTGTATATTAATATGGCTTTGATTGTGTGTGTGTGTGTGCGTGTGGCTGTGTGTTTTCTTTCCTCAGAAAGAGAGCTACTGATGTAATGAGCAGAATCACATTCGTTTATTCAGCTCATCTAAAACCACACGGAGAATTCCCCTGATGGTTTCCCTGTCTGCCGAGCTTTCCAATCAGGCCTCAGTGCAAACAGTTTACAAATGTGTTCACTTCGCCAGAAGATGTTTAACAATGAGTCAGAAGATAAGTTAATCAGCTGAAAGAGAGTCTGATTTCAAGCTACTTCATTGTATCTGGTTTCCTTTTGAATATATTTTAGCGAAAGGTAAAAAAGCCTTGAATTGTAATTCCTGGATTCATCTCTCATTCAAATCACTGCACGTCACAGCAACCGCAGCCAGTTATTGATACGTCATTAACACACATTTCTCCAGTAAAGCTGACAGGCTGTCGTAACCTGTTGTCTTTGTAATGAAAAATGACATTCGTGCACATCCCTTTGATTGATTAGCGTACGCAATTACTGTCTGGGCCATAGAGCTGCATGAAAAACAGCTCTGCTGCGGCTCCCGTCCGCTACTCTGTGTGACATTTTAATCTACCGGCAGATTAATGGGACACTGGTAGAGTGGAGAATATTCCACTATTGATTTTTTCTGATGAATCAAATGCCTCCGTTTTAGTGACAGGTTTACCATATATCTAGTCAGGTCTGCCAGTTTTTGTGTGTGTGCATGAGTGTGTGTGTTTGTGTGTGTGAGCGAGATGTAAATAAAGGAGGAGAGACAGTAGCTACAGTGTGGATGAATGATTGTAGGACTGAGTTTGTGAGTGACTGAGTGTGTGTATCTGTGCCAACCCGTTGTCATCCAAGCTCATCCAATGTCAGTGCTGCTCTGTCCCGTCCCAATGTGTGTCATATAGATGCACAAGGTACATCTTTTAACTCAATGGTTAAACTCATTTATGCCCCTGTTACACAAAAGGGAAGATACGTCCTTTTCAAATTCAATTCAATTCAAAATTATTTTTATAGCACCAAATCCATTCAGATAGAGCAGGTCTAGACCAATCCTCTCTATAAACCCAATTGTTCCCATCAAGAGCAAGAACTGAGGTTGTGAGTAGTTGTTGAAGGTCAGTGGCAGATATCAGGTTTTACAGCTGTGTCTAACTTTCTGGATTTGAGAATAAAACAGTACTGTTTGAGGGCAGGAGGTGATGAATTCAATACTTTTAATTTTGATCATAAAGAGGCTCATGAAGTTGTCACTACTCAGGTCCACTGGAATGCATGGCAATAGCTAATAGCTACAACTTTCAGTCAGCCTGTGCAGAAAAGAAACCGGGGTTTGTTCTTTTTTTTCCTCCATTAATGATCAGAAAAATGCTGCTCTGGCATCACAGAGGGCCTTCCCACATGTTGTTTAAGTTTTTGTACAGTGGTGATTTACAGTGGATGTCTCAAAAGTTATCCCAAAGAAAAAGAAGGGTCGACAGTTTCTGACAACAACAAACATGGCGATGCTGGAGGAGGTCTGTGCAGCCATTAAAAACACTGTGACATGTATATGGAGAATTAGTTCCACTGACTAACTGACTACATTTCAAATATTTTTGGATTTTTAAAACTTATTATACTTATGCCCTGTGGTTGTGTCTTGTTTGATTTATTGACTGTACAACTTCACTGCCTCCACGACTAATGATGGTACTGCTCGGTTTTGTCCATACCCGTAACCTCTCAAAAAATGCGCAGAAATACGGACAAAATGAACACTAGGGCTGTAGTCAATCAAAGAAAATCTTGGTCGACTGAGATTTTACTTAATCTTCAACCAGTCGATCAGTTGATGGGGGAAAAAACAACAACATTAGTCCAACTTCAACCAAGCCTATAGGAATAGCCACATTAGCAACATGCCAGTATCATAATACTCTACAAAATTAACATAAAACAACATGGAACATAAACTTTTTATTCTCTCAACATTTCTATTCTTTGAGCTGGGGGTTGATGTAGCGTTCTTTTTTACTGGTACGTAGCACCAGTTATTGTGGTGGTGGTGGTGTCAATTATTTTAGGGCTGGTAAATGTTCATTAAATAGACTATCTCTCAGAAATGAAATACATCAGGTCTACATATGTCCCGCCCCCCAACAAAAATGGGTTAAGAAGTGCTTCTCTCCTTATTAAAGCAACACCAGCAACTGTTCAACCAAGCAGAGGGTAGCAGCCCTAATGAATACAAAGTATGGCCTCAGTTTGGGTATGTTTAGGTACTTAAACTACCTGGTTAGGTTACAGAAACAAAACTATTGGGTTGGGTTTAGGAAAAGTTTTGGGTTTGTTGGTTATGTTATGTATGTAACATGACCTAAGTCAGATGTGACTTCCTGTACTTTGAAACTTTAAATTATGTTTTGGTTTCACATGAGACATGAACTCTGGTCCTTTGTTTGTTTGACCCATCCTTCCACCCCAACTCCTCCATACGTTGACGTCCTCACTCTTTCTACCATGTCAAAAGACTGGTGCATCTCACAGAGCTGCTAAAGGATGCCTCACGAGTCTCTATGAGTCTCTGAGGGGCATGACAAAACGCTGTTATTTGATGACTTGGAAATGAGACTGAGCCGGTGAGTCCATGCACGTGCACGCATGTGTATTGGCATTCCTTACTAAGACAGAACACCCACGGCGGCGTCTCCGCTCTGTAAAACAGGCTCATCAGACGTCTGCTGCTCTCTGCCTTATTTCTATTAAATCGGACCTGTTCACATATTTGTTTGTGGCTCAGGGGAGTCCTAAATTCTGACAGAGGTGCCCATGGAGAAAAAGAAAAAAGAATAAAGACAGGTTCCTTGGCCCTGCTGATTTACTACACAACTTTAATTGAGTTGTAAAATCAAATCCAGAGTTGTTTCTGGAATGCCAAAATGTGATTCCCCCGGCTTGTTTACAGGAGGAGCCCAGCAGTCAAGGACACGGGGAGATAGTGAGTGAGAGAAAGCGAGATAGTAAGGGAGGAGGAGGCAAAGTGATGGTGGGAAAGCGAGGAAGATAAAAGGCTTGTTAAAAGAGAGTGAGCAGGCAAAAGAATGGAGACAGATGGAGGAGAAGGGAGAGGAGAGGAGGAAGTTGAACCAAGTTTGGCCCATCATTTATAGGCCTGGCCTGTGCTGCTTCACTCTGATTAAAACCGCCTGTGATTTATTTCAACCGATCTGCCTCGCCATGAAACAAGCAGCCGTTCTGATGTGTCAGACAGAGAAAGGGGAGGCCCCACACAGAAACCAGTACAGCAGCCACTGTACAAACTCAGCTGCAAGATACGTACACATGTAGCAAAACAGACACGGCACAGTCGGCTGCAACGACTGATGTTGAACTTGGAATTAACAGCCTACAGAAGAGGGTTTACAACCCAAACGTTGTGGGCCTTTAACACATCCACAAACACAAACAGTGCATATTTTCCTCTCGCATAGAGAAAATAAATGATGATGATGGTGAGGCAGAGTTTTCCAGCGGGGCTCACTCAAGCCCTGTGTCGTGGCTTGATGGGGCGATGGAAGCCGAGGGGATTTGAGGATTTTATCGGTGACGAGGGGCTAATTTGCACATGATTAAGAAAACACACAGTGTAAAGTCTCTCAGCGACGCAAGAGATTCAGAGGGGAGTCTGAACACACACTGACAGTGAATGGGAAAAAGAGAAGAGGGGTGGACACTGAGACAACAAACCTGCTCTTAAAGACTCTTGCCTTGTTTGCACCAAAAAGGATTAATTTTTAAACCAAATAAGTCATGATTTAACTTTATCTTGCACCAAACTTTAAAACTAGCTCACATTTGAACACATTTGAGGAGGTTTGACTTTTAAAATAATTAAGTTACTCAAAGATGAGTCTCTTATTTTGCTATTGATTTGTTAAAACTTTGCCAGTTGCTTCCAGGCAGTATTTTTTTTTTTTTTTTTACCATTCTGTGATGAAATCTGTTTCTTAATCCTCAATTATTTGACTATTTTGCTCCATTAATTTGGCCAAGGCCATTTGGCAAAGGAGAAATTAGAGCTTCTCTGCTGATCCATCATGAGGAGGCTAACTAAACTAAGGTTGTAGCTAACAAGTAGACAGTGTACCATTTTGTTAACTTCTTTGCTAGCTAGCAAATAATGTAAAGTTTTTTTTTTAGCTAGCTTGCAAACAATGCCATTTTTAAAACTTTTTAGTTAGCTAGCAAACATTGTAATGTTTTGTTAACTTTTTAGCTGGTTAGCCAATAATGAAATAATGTAACATTTCAATTTTTTCTCTAGCTAGCAAACAATGTTTTTTTTTTTGTTAGCCTTGTAGCAAGCTAGCAAACAATGTAACATTCTTCTTAAAGTTTTGGTTACCTATCACCCAAAAGTTAAGTTTCCAATCTCTTTTACACTTTTTTGGTCCCAACAGCATTCAAATGATTTCTTTTTAAATGCATTTATTTCAATTTGGGTAAGCAAACATCTACATATTCACTAAATTCTATTAAATTTCAGTTTGCAGCAATAGACTTTGATCTATCAAATGAGATTAATATTTAATTCTGAGAGAGTTTATGTGGATTTTATACATACAAACCTAGTTTTGCTTGATTTTTGCCTGATTAGAACTAATCATTGATTAAATTAATCTTTGTTGGTACAACCTAGTCTTCAACTGAAGCATCTAAAAACAACTATTAGTTATTCATTATGGGTGATTACCATGGTGGAGACAGTTACAAAGGCCCCACAATCCTTAGGAATTTTTGCCTGATTTCTGTTAACATGGAGAAATAGATTAAGCTAAATATTTATCTCCATCTAATTCTAGAATCATTAAAATGTCATTAGACAAGAGTACAATATTGAAAATCAATAGGAAAGCCATCGTTCATCTGGAATGGTCATTGCAGTATAAGCACACAGACATTTTTATTTTCTAATGCTCCTACTGAACTCCTGAACCCTCATTATCCATTTCTACTCCAGTCCAAAATTTCATTCTTCCGTCTGATCATTTACATATGCATCAGACTGTTATTATTTCTATTATGATTATGAGACCCCTGCCTCACATCCGTTCCAAAGAGCACTTAGGGGTAATTAGGTGTAAAGCTTTGCAGAGAAAAATGCCGTATATGGAGTGATACCATTTAACTTCTCAGTATTACACATGGTTGCATATTACTGTGGTTTTCTCCTCATCACTTTCTGTGTCCGTCTGCATTTCTCTGTCCAGGCTCGCTCTTCCCTCGTTATTTCTCAGTCATTGGGATAGAACAATGCATTTCATCGAGTATGCTGATTTAACCTGCCCCCCAGTGACTCTTTGTGTTTTAATATCCGTCTCCAATGTATACAGGCTCTAAGATATGAGAGGAGGAGGAGGCAGGAGACAGAATGAGTGATTGAGACAAAAAAGGGATATAGCAAGGGAGAGCAAAGAAAAATGGCCAGTACAAGTTTGCAAAAGAACACACATCTCTGAAGACTCTCTGCTGTATTAAATACAACTGAAAATCGCCCATCCCTGATGTCTCCCAATCGCCCATTGTAGCCAGATGGAGGGTAAAATGTCCTACTGTCTATCTACTGTACACCACTAATCTTTCCAGCATTCAACATGCTAGGAGAATAGCAGTACACGAGCTTCATAAAGCCATAAAGGACAACAACCTCCCTTTGCTATAAAAGTAAAAGTAGGCCAACCATAAGTCCTAATGTCTCCACACTTTACAGTATAGTGGAAAAAACCCACCAGAGGCAGCCTGAGCTGACACTGAGGCTCGGTGATGTGCTACAAAATAGTTTACATTAGAAACATGGTGTTTCATTTAGCCAGATAAGCCGAGTTCAGAGGTCTTTGCGCGGGGCTCAGCCTCCCTTTGCTGTCAGTACAAAGCCAAGCTCAGAGGAGGAGCAGAGGAAGGGAGAAAAGGGGGTAAGACAGCCTCTAATTAGCTATGCAAATCCCATGCACTGGTGGATTGAGTTTTGAGATGAAATTGGTCCTTTGGATCTTCTCAGCGTCTTTTTTTTTTTTTAATCTCTGCCAATGTGACCAGTTAAGCAGGAGGGGCTTGAAATGGTGAACAGAGAGGATGGAGTGGTTTTTTTATTAGAGTCAGTCCTTCCCAGTCTGACTATAAGACCCCAGTGAGCAGTTATCCATACACACTACACACACACACACACACACACACACACACGCACACACACACACACACACACACACACACACACACAAACACATGCGCACACTACTCGCCACTTCCTCGGATTAAGGAAAAGAAAAAAAGGATAGGAACAAGTCCTCATCCAACTGATTCACCATCACACTGCATCCCAAATAAACATCACCGTAATATATCTGGGGTATCTGTGATTCATTGCCTTAGGTAGATAGATCACTACTTCAAAGTAAACCAATGCTGGTTCGGTCTACTCACAATTGTCCTCCGTAACAGCGTAGACATTGCTGGAATTTGGAGAGGGGGTATGGAACACAAGTTGTCTCTATACGCTGATGACCTTTTGTTGTACATCTCAGACCCAACAACCTCTTTACCAGCAGCACTGTCCTTACTTAGCCAGTTTGGATCCCTATCAGGATACAAGGTAAACATACACGAAAGCAAACTGTTTCCAATTAATGACGGAGCACTCGACATGGATTACAATGATACACCATTTCAAATCGAAGAGAAACAATTTACTTATTTAGGGGTAGCAGTCACACAGAAATTCAAAAATTTCTTCCAAGAAAATTACATAATTCTATTAAATCAGGTTAAAACATTGTTACTGCAGTGGTCCTCTCTTACACTATCCCTTGCTGGTCGAATATATTCTATAAAAATGAACATACACCCTAAATGTACATACTTGTTTCAGTGTGTACTGATATTTATTCCAAAATCATTCTTTGTTTTGTTGTTGTTTTGTTGTCATTAATATCATTGCCAATATTTCTATTTAGTATTACATTGCTGTTCATTTTATAACAATGTGGAATATATCATCCAAACTCTGGAAAACCTGTTGAAAATCTCAGTTAAAGATTTTGAATACAGTTCCATTTTAAACACTTGAAAAATATCCCTTTAGGGTCAGTTTGGACAAACAGAAAAAATGTGTGATTAATTTGCGATTATTCACATTTAACTACAGACAGTCATGAGATTAATTGTAATCAAATATTTTAATCGATTGACAGCACTATTTTCTTTATTATAATTCTGTTATTTTGAATAATTTCTTGTTCTTAAAACAACTGACACTGATACTCACTGTCTGATGGAGGGTCTAATGTTGGAGCTAAATACATTCTCTCGCTCTCTCTCTCTCACTCACACACTCACACACACACACACACACACACACACACACACACACACACACATACACCCACCCCCCTTCACACACAACATACGCCTAAACACTGGGCTGTCAGGGAATGGAGGTTTCATCAGTTTTCTGTCCATTATAGCTCAGTGTTCCCGTGGGGCTCCTAAGCAGAGGTCTGAAACTGTTGCTGCTTGCTTCTGCAGAAAAACACAGAGACATGAAGGTGTGTGTGGCTTAGACTTGTATGGTCTGTTGAAACAATACAAGAATACCAAAACTAGACTATAGAGTTGGGGGATTCAAGTCGCATGACTTAGCTTGAGTCGGCAGTCACACTTGTGAGATGGTTATTCTAAAGTTATGGCTGTTTTGGACCAACGTTTTGGTGCCAAGACCAAATATATTGACACATTTCTTTAATGTTGGCCATTTTTCATCTGGGACAGCCCAAAATGGCTCAGAGTATACCTGGATTAAGTCAAGTCTCAAGTCACTGAGTCAAAGTGAATATCAAGTCTGACTCAAGTCTGGCTTTACTTGGGCTGTTGAAGATGGCAAATGTGAAAGAGTGATGATACCTTTAGTTGTGGCTCCAAAATGGTGGTCAACGGTTCAAAGATAGCTGTTGTCACTGTCTTGCAACCAAAGATAGCCTGTTATAAAAGTCTGACAGTGTCAGAAATTTTAGGATAACCATCTCACAATGTGAATTCTGTTGCAACCTACACCTACTAACCAACCAACTGGAATGCAGTGTGTGCCGGTGGACAGAGAGAGATCATATGAGTAGACGCTTCGACACACAAATGTATGTTTATGTCTGCTATTTTTGCATATTTAACATACTACAAAAATACCCAATATTACCTCAAGCTCTCTTTGTAAAATTGGAGTCCCATGTTGGCCTTTTTTCCCTCGCCACAACCAGGTCCACACAACAGGTTCTCATCCCAACTCGTTACATACAGACAATACTGAGGCATAAGGTATGCTTCAGCAGCTGTATCTGATGCAGCTAGGAACTTTTTTTTAAACAAATGTATGTATCTCATGTAACTTTTGGTAAAGTTTTGGTTTCATGTAGAGTATAATCCCCAGTCTTCTGTATGAAAGACCTGTGTTTGTTTGATCCATCTATCTTTCTTCCTCTTTATACTACATCACCAGCCTGGGCATCTTATATAGCCATGTTTACATTGTGTTGGATTCATACTGGGTTACACTGAAGTCACTTGAAATGCCTGGTGCATCGCTTTCAGCAGCAAATTGCCTGGTTGTGATCTTTCTCATATTATCACTAAACCGTTCGCTAAAATATGAAATAAACAGTGCAGTAACAGAATCTTGATTCACATTTGATCAACACTCTCAGTACAAAATTAGTTTCACGCTGTACTGAAGACTTGAAACCAGCTACTGAGACAAAGTTATAAATCAAGTGAGAAATAGCCATCAGGATACATACAATTGGACTTCTTTTTACCACCAGTGGAGTTGCCCCCTGCTGGCCACTGAAAATAACGCAGATTTAAAGCACATCAGCGCTGGCATCACATTTCAGCTCTCTCCACTATTTAATATGTGGCCTACGGTAGAGACTTGACTTGCTTGATTCTCACCACAGTAAACTGAGACTTGCTTCTGACTTGGCCATGTCTGACGTACTCCCACTTCTGGAATATCGATATAGCCTCTGATATTCAAGCGTCTATGTGTGTGCTATTGCTAATAACATGTTTTGAAATGCTACGCTGCCCACGTCGCCAAAAACGCTGAACTTAAAAATGATTTCCGAGCTGACCAAAGCATAATCTCAGTTATTCTACAACACAATGCATAATTCGATTATGCAGGCTGTACCTAACAACTTAATTTCACGGTCAAAACTGCTCTGTTTCGCCAAGAAATCATTAACCTCAAGCAGCGTGGCTGAAACCCTAGCAGTGGCTGTGGTGGGTTTTTAGGGTCCTCGAGGGCCAGGGGTTAGAATTAAACCATGTAACAAGCCAAAATGTGGCTGTACATTAATAAAAACTGGCCAACTCAATTTTCCCCCCTCACGACTAATCCTTAATACTTTAGGGTTCTGTCTGAGGAACAAGCCTTGCTTTGTAATAAAAAAAAGCTTAAATCCCGGTGGTTTTGAAAGAGCACGTTGTTGCCCTCTCATAAAAGCTTGAATGTAATTGGACCAGTGCGTGTCCTAACCCCAACAGATCAAAGGTTAGCAAAGCAGGTACTCATTTAGCATGTCAGGGATTAGTTGGCTCAATACACTGGTTTGGCACCGGAATATGTGTCTGGATCAAAGTTATGTCCTAATACGTGACTTGTAATTAGGTTCTCGAGAGGAGAGGAGAGGAGAGGAGAGGAGAGGAGAGGAGAGGAGAGGAGAGGCATTTTCGGGTTGACATTGATGAGTTAGAGCTGTGCATGACACAAGGCAGCCCCAGTGGAAAGCCTTCAGGTTTGTTTAGGGAGAACTGACATCCCAAGAAGTTGCCACATTGCAGCATTTGGAGATGTTCCATCTGTCTGCACCACTGCACACTCATGCAAGTAATAAAGATTGATTTAAGTGTAATATAAACTGTTATATGGCGAGGGCACAATGTAAACTTCAGCTAAAAAGAAAATACATCCATAGTGTACACAGCATATCTCAATCATAACACTCAAATGTGCACTAAAACGCGCTGTTTGCATTTGAAGACATCCCTCCCCCAGTGTGTTTTACTATGTGGTGTAAGAAAAGGGCCTCTAATTCTATTATTATATAACTATTAAACAATTTAAATGTTGGCAGTTAGTACCCCATATAGTTAAAATTATTTAGTGTGAACTTACATAAGTTTTTAAACAAAACATAAAAAATGATTGTTGTAGTTTATTACAACTTGGGTCTCATTTTCATAGCTGCAACCATTAATTCCATTGATAATAATAACATTTTATTAACCAAGAGAATTTCTGGGGTCTGAGAACACAGTGAAAAAGAAGTCCGAGGAGAACCTGAAGGTGAGCTGTAAAATTATTTCCCAAACTGTCAGTTGACTTCGTTCAACTTGACCTAACGCCATATTTACTGTTGTTGGGTACATTCACAGGTTTCCTGTGCAATAAAGCATTGTTACCTACAATTGGCCATTTTAGCTCACTTTTGGTTTCTGTGTTTTAGACCAGTAATCTGTCTAAACTGTGTTTCTTCAGTGTGAGACTTTAGAAAAGAAGATCAAATTGTAATAATCTGGAACTATCCTAAAAATAGTTCATGTCATGTTTCACAGACAAACATATTCCCTTTCAATGTTGTTTCTTTTTTGTCTCAGCAGCTATTTGACTTTTAGCCAGAAACATAGCCTATTAAAGGCAAAAACCCCGAAGATTAAGCACCATGGACAGGGATAGCAGTCACTGAACTAACAACTGCAGGGAGAGGGTGTGTTTTTGGAGCGATAGGCTGTCAGAGAAATGGGCTTACCAACGGGACATTTTCTGGACTATTGGGGTTTGGGTATAATGGGCTGTCACAATAGGGGTATGGAAGTGGAGCTTTAGCCTAAATGCTAACATCAGTATGCTAACATGCTCACATGAAGGTATTTGGTCATAAACCAAATGGGACGAGATAGAATTTGGACCTGATGATTTCACTGGATTGAAGGTCACCCCAGTTATTACATATAACAGCCATTCATCCAATAGTTGATATACCTTCACTTAAAAGGCTAACTGAGCAAAAACATTTAACAAAAAATACTTGGAATTGAATCGCTTTGGACCAAGGAGCCCAATTAACATTACAAATCAATTGCACATGTTCTGTATATGAGGCAGAATATTGTGTTTTGCAGTCTCCGTTGCTACTTTGACTGAATTGTCAAAACAAGGTATAATCAGAGCTAAAAGCGTATCGTAAGTTGCATAATTTCATTCCACAAAATGTAGCCACAATGGCTTCATTATGTCAAACTATTATGTTCTACTTTGTCTTCAGTAGTGGCATAGTAAACAGTACACCCTCACAGGAGAATATAGCATGAGGTAAGTAAGCATCACCAGCAAGTTATTTTTACAGTCAAGAGGTGATACACGGCCATCCTAAAAAAAAGCCTTACCCTTGCTTTGCCCTGCTCAGTAAGTATGTGGCAGCGCACATTTTCAAAGGCAAGACAGTAAATCAACTGTGAAGACTGTGACAGCTGAGGATGCTGTGTGTACGCTCATGTGCAAAGGTTCACGTTTACCCGTGTGTGATTGTGTATGTGTCAGGCCTGGACTGGGTGTGGTGTCTAAGGCCTGCAGACGAGACAGGGATTCATCCTGTCTGACTGCAGCTTATCACCGGACTGGCTGTCACCTAATGAGATATCAGCAACCCTGCGTTTAAAATGTGCAGGACAGAAAACACATGCATAAACACAAGATTGACTCATGACTAACCGATGATTTGTCTAGACGGGCTCAAAGTCCATCCATAACAATGTTTAAGTTATGACTGTCTCAATGTTTTCCTTCTTGCTTTGTAGCCTCTGAAGCTGTATTAAATGGGGTAAAAACACATAGACTGTAAGTATGCACTCCAAATTTGTTATTCAGGAAAGCACAAATAACATGATGAAAACAAATTATGAACAAATACAAATGAACGTGGTCATGGTCGTGATTGATATATCTGTTTCTTCATATCATTGTGGATGGCCACAACATAAAAATAACCTTTGTTTGTCCGTAGATATGCTCCAAAATCCGAGTATTTTTATGTTTGGGAAAGCACGTATGATGGAAACTACCTGTAGCTGCTTGATATTATTCAAGAAAAAAAGAAATCAAACATTAAGTAACATTAAGAGAACTAGTTTTTACTTTTACTTGGGGGAGAATTGCCTTAAATGTAACACTTTACATTTGTTATGCAGAAATTTTCTCTTGCTACATAAATGTCATCATGATATCGTCACATCAGCATGTGGCCAGTGCATTGTTAAACAACCCTATTATACTGTCCAATAGACTGCTCTTTGTTTAGTCAGATTTCATTCAGTTACATTCTGCATTGAATTAGGGTTCAGCTCATAAACCTTTAGTGAAAAAAAAAAAACAAGGAAAAAGAAAGAGGGAGACAGTATGAGGATGTGAAAATATATTTCCAGTATAAAATCAACTTTATGCTTGGAAGGTACAATAATTGCATTGCCAATGGACATCTGTATCTATCTAAATACAGACAGAGAAAGATAATTTTGTTGGTTGAACAGATACTGATGTCTCTGTGCACCTACATACATATTGGCATTATTATTCTGTGCTTTCCTGCATTATTTGCTTATTATTTAGCATTTTTATTTTCAGTACTTGCATCAAGAAACAGCTGAGATCCATCACAGTGACATTACTCTGTGCTCCCTCAGTTCAGCTCAGTTCAGTCATTACAAAGGGAGGAAGCAGGACTACAAACGTTTGGAGTCCAATGAGCCATGTCTTCACACTGATCTTTCTAATGCCGCGAATGCCCAAACCACAGTGACAATGAGTGACAGTCCACATTCAGAGGATCATCTCCATTAGCCCTGATTGTATCTGCATCCATCTCCACATTCCTCTATAGGCCGGGTGTCAAGGGGTGATAGGCTATGCTAAATGTGATGCATTAGGTGCCAGTGGGTAAACAGAGGCTACCAAAAGTGTTATTGGTGCTTCTACAACAGTAATGGAGAGCCAAATAAAGAATAAAGGCTTCAGCATGTGTGTAGCAGTTTTTGGATTACCGGCGTTGAAGGGCATTCTTTCCAAAGACGAGGGGACTAAAAGAGGGACACCGCCAACTGCAGTGAGATCCCAGTTGATACAAAACGCCCAAAACAGTGAAGCGAACTAATCGCTGTTGCTTAAAGAACGGAAAAATGTGTGTGTGTGTTTGTGAAGCTGATGTTTTTCCAGCCCATCTGGAGCCGTCATAGTCCTGTCTGTTGACCTCTGTCGTGAAACGGGTGACTGTCTGCAACTGTGACGCAATGACAGCAGACATTACTTTTGACTGACAAGGTGGAGTGAAGGCCGAGCCATGAAATAACAAAGTCCTTGACTTCGGATCATCTGTGTTTCTTTGTGAGATAAATACATTAATAGTTCAGCAATTTGTTGGATGTTATACAGAGGAGTCAAACAATTCTGGACGTGACATATTTCAAGGGTCTTTCAAGACATATCTGCAGACTTTAGAGGACCACACATATGAACAGCTCATAAAACAGAAGGTATTGTAGAATTTGGTAATGCAGGCATTCATTGTGAGTCCAGGTTTGTCCCCTGCCAGTCCACATTTTGGTTGCAAACATGCTGCTAGATCACCAGTCACCAAAACAGGAAAACACTTTTTGACCAGTGAAATAACACATAAAATGGTACACTTCTGTGATTGGTTCAAATGGTGTTAACACCCGAAATGAAACACTCCAGTGTTCAACTGACCACCCTTCAAGGCACCAAAGTTCAAGCCTGGCGTTCACACCAATCCGAATGAACCACACCAAGGGGGTAAACACTCCAGGGTCAGGCCGAACTTTCATTCATTCATTCAGTCAGTCATAGTTTTTCTTTTTTATTGGGGGGGAGGGGGTTGTTTTGGCAGTTGTTTTATCTATCCAATTTTAACGATCCGCTGAGTGAGAGGAAAACAGCCTGTAGAGCCAGACTGTTTTCACTATCTAACGCAGTGAATTGAGGATTTATATTGATCAGTCAGAGTCGGTGATTGTTGGAACATTCAACCAAGTTTGAATGAATTATGTTTTACGATGAGTTAACAAGAAAATTAAACTTGTCTTATAGTTTGGTAAAAGACAGAAACTTGGATTCAGAAGGTATGTGGTTGTATACTTCCTTTTGTTAACCAAAACAGGTGTAAGAATGTCTCATTTCATTTCACTTTGTGAGTTTATTTTGTTTACTGGATCTAGCGAACGTACGTAGTGCAAGTACACACACATCTCCAAGCTGAGATTCAGGAGGACGAGAGGAGGTGCAATGGGGGGACGAATATATCGGCAGTCCCGATCAAAGGGCAGACGGTTGCTGGTTGGAAAATTTTAACATACAGCCCAACCACAGGTCGACTAGACTAAACAAGACTGGTGTGAACATGATATGAGCACGAATGCACAAGCTCAACCCTCCATACGCACTGTGTTATTGTCACTGCAGCATCGAAGCCCCAGACATTAGCACAACCTTTGTTTTTATTAATGACAAATCAGACCGCCTTGTCTCCCTCTAAAATCCACGTGTCCACCCGTTGCCACCATTAATCATGGTTAGAAAACACTAAGCTGTCCCAAATGCATCGGGCACGCAGGACGCCTATGAAAAGCCTCATCCAAACAGACTGTGACATAAACTCCAGGATTTCCCAGGTGTTTGGGAGGCATGACATCACATCGCCTCCATCTGAACACAATGAGGACTTTGAGAGGTGCCGGTGAGAACAGTCAGCAAAACAAGCTCAGCACCATACATCAACAAAAAGGCCCCTTCTAAATAATATGGAAAGTGGAGATGAGAGCCAAAGCAGTTCGCAGGCAGCTGAATCCAGTTAACGCCTGGAAAAAATTATAGAAACATTTGACTGGGGTGGGGGGGGTTATAGGAGGGAACACACCAGTGTCTGACAATTTGGAGGGGCGTGTGTGTGTGTGATGACAGCTGAGGGGGGTATACATATTCAGAGAAACAACATTCTTTCTCACAGCGTGACTCTATGTAGACATGGACTCCTAGCTTGTCTATTTTTTGATTCCGGGAGTCTGGAAACAACTGGGTGTTTGTGTGCGAGCCCTAAGCTGTCAGCTTTACCTTATTAAAATGTCATTGACTCTTAAACTGCATATTTATGCAGTGTTAACCAGCGCCTGATGGCAGAGCTCGCATATAGTTTCGTTCTGGCTGGCAGGCTGAGTCAGACAGACTGTGTCACCCAGAGATAAGCTTTATTACACAATGTATGCACAGGGCCTGTTTGATTGATGCTTCTCCATTATTATTATGTTCTGGCAAGGTAATGTATTCCAGGCCTCCATAAAAGACCAGTTCTAAATTAGTTGTGTCAAATTGTGGCGGCAGAAGTGTTGGCCCTATCTCTCCTATCTGTACATCGAAATGAGGTTGCGCTGACATTGTGGTGGGGGGGCAGAGGCGATGTTCAGTGCAGCCGCAGCAGCAGGAAGCTCAGCAGCCCTGGATTTCTTTCCCATTAAATGATAGCTTTTTTTTCAGTCTCTATGTAAAATAGACTTTCAGCCCTCACAGGTTCAAGGTATCAATTAATAAGAGCAGGAGAAACAATTCGCGGCCTGTGTTTGTTGGATTCCTCGTGCAGCTAGGTGCACTAGTGTAAGACTGCAGGAAAATCAGATTTGTTTCTCAAATCAGATCTTTATGACAAACTGTCCGCACTGTTATTTGCACGTGATCAGATAGGATTTGTGACTAGAGGTGGACAGGGGAGTCAATTTTCACTCCTGCCCCATCCCACTCCTGCAAAAATACTCTTCCCATCCCAATCCTATGACAGAGTAAAAAAAGATCCTGTTCCGTCTCAATCCCAGAAGAACACCACACAGGTCATGCACTGGACAGATGGCTGCAACCAGCCACCAGAACAACAGAATGAATAGTATGATGTTAAAATAAAGAAAATACAATTTTTCCATGCACACACGGTGCAAGGAGAGACGGAGAGGCGCTGTGATGCTTCCAGAGGACGCCTGACTAACATTACTGCACAGGAATAAATGACAGGTTCTGTTTATTTCTCACTTTCCCCCTGATCATTTGAATAACTCAATAGATTTGTTAGTTACTTAATTCATGTATTCAATATAAAATGTCGTTAAAACATAGACAGTTTGTTACAGTACTGAATCTAACTAACATTGACACAGACAACAGTGTTTATATTATGATTTTTTTCCAGTAAAACACCCTGCATATTGGCAGGAACATGTCCTTACTGTCCCCACCCAATTCAGTGTCCTCAGAATTGCGTTTCAAACTACCTAAATGTAGCTTGGATCCGATTTGCAAAAATCACATTTTGTGGTTTTTTTTTTTGCTGTCATCACTTTCTGTCTAATCATCTGGATACAATCTGGTTATGACAAAAAAACAGATTTGGGCCGACAGTCTGAACAAGGCCTAAATCATCCCTTTAATAAGAATTTTCAAAGCGATAGGACTGATTCCTCTCATACATCTGCGTTCCCCATCCTCATTACGTATGAAGGGGAGTTGACGCAACCTTGGCCGGACTTTCATTTTATCACTCTTTGTCATCCTACGAGTGGTAAAAGCGATATGAAAGGTTGTGTTACAACACCACGTTTTATTCTCATTTCCTCTCCTTTGGCAGCTCATCAGAGTGAGAAGGGTCGCTTCTTTGACGGTCAGACTTTATGGTAAGGTGTGTGTGTGGAATGTAACACTTTGACCAGGTTGAGAATTGGAGGAAAATTGACAAAGCGTAGCACCTACTCACATGCACAACACACTGGAGCTGCGTGTAGGAGGAGGGAGCAATATGTTTGGGGTATAGAGGGGAACACTCCAGGGAAACATCCACATACCTAACTGTTAGCCCAGATGTGGTTCTGTTTCGATTGTCAGAGCAGTCACATCTGTCTCGGCTCTGCGATCACTGTGCGTGGGTGTCTCCATGTGTATAACTGTGTATAAATATGTCTGTGTGTGTCAGTTTCCCAGCATATGGGGCTGTGAGCGCCTGTCTGTGTGTACACTATTTGTCTGCATCCTCACTGGTGCTGATGGATCTCAGTTAATGTTCTGCAGCACAGGGACTCTCATCCCTTAATAGCTTTAGCAGTTTCACCCTGTGAAGGGTCCACCTGACTTCAGCAGAGGCTGTGGGGTAGTTACAATTCTAACAGTTGAGCAACGTTTATGGCTTTGATGGCTTTACTTACTCTGCAGTGATTAACTTTAAGTGACTTTGTAGTAAAGATAGACGTTTAAGACACAGTTGCACAGTTAAAGGCTGTGCTAGCCCAACCTCAAACAGAGAAGAGGTTCAAATGCAGACTGAATATACAGCTTTGATTGATCAGTGCATTTGAAGTGTGGACATTAGCCATAGGTGTTTTCAAACTTTAGAAGCACTGGGAACAAAAAGGAAAGATTTGCACAGAATCTTGTCTTCGTTTAACTGTTTTAAACTGGATTCTGTCTTTTTTAAATTGTTATTCTGCTAGAGAGTGCTGCAGAAATGACTCCTAAAACCCAGAAATGAGTTAGCATATCAGCACTTCCTGTTCCTTCACCTCGAGGTTAATGTTTTGTTTTTTTTTTTATTGTTTTTTCAATATTTGCCTGAAATAAGGTCTGTGGTAAACAAGTTTAAGAGATTTTCACGCTTTGTTCTAGGAGATAAAATAACCCACTCAATCAATGAAGCTTTTACATGTCTTTAAAAAGGTGATTGCTAACGAGTGGCTAAATGAGACTACAGAGGTTGTTGGGGACATTAAACGTCATCACGTTGAACACTCGTCACTTTGAAGTGTTGATGATGAAGTTACAAACACATGGTGTAGTTTGTTTATAGTATAACGTTAACTTTTTACATTAGACAACTGCATTTATTCTTCTCAAATCATAAAAGCTGTGTTCATTTGAGAAGATGATCAGAAACTCTTGTTTGCTGCAGAGCTTATTTTCTACACTAATCCAAAATCCAACAGAGAAATTCATTGGCTTTTAGTGGATAATAATAATAATTATAATTATGATTAAAAATGATAATATGCTTCACACAAACAAACAAATAAAAACAGAGAGGTTGTAAAATCACCAAATTTTAGAAGAAACAAAGCAATTTGGTAAATGAAAACCAATACAGTGCAAAAATCAAGAAAAAGGAAAGTAAAAACATAACAGGAAAATAAAAGCATGGCAGGTCAAAAAAATTAAAACAATAGAAACCAGGGTGATGCTAACTTCCAGGTTGCGCTATAAAAATATGTCCTCCCTGCAGCACTCTATAAGCATCTTTTTTACATGAAATATGGAAGCATCTGTCCACTGATCCTTCCCTTATATGGGATAAGTTGTTGGATTTCAAAGCTTGTTTACTGTGATGGATGATGCAGCTCTTTATTGTGTTCCAGGTTTTAATGGGGGGCTCAAACAACAGTTGTGTAATGTCTTTTCTGCTTCTGGTGGAGCTTTGTTGAGTCTGAAAATAGTGACATCATCTGGCTTATTTCAGCTTCAGTTTGGACACTAAAAACTCACACAATAAAACCTGTCACAGCCTGGGTTTTTCAGACCGAAAGTTGTTTGCACCTTGACTCATACTTGGGACTAAAAGTCATTATATCTCAACTCTGTTTGTTGTGAACTCACCAACTTTGCAACAGTCCAGTGAGAACCAACTGGGATTTCAACCTTGATTTCTAGTTGGTCTTAATGTCAAAGATCTCTTTTCACGAGCAACAAAAGCCACGTTAGCAGTAAGACATGGTGGATCAATACACATTGGACTTTTATCAAGGAAAGGTTCAAGTCCTGTGTAAGGCATTTTTTTCTCTTTTAACTGAGAAATCTGGATGTGGTTTCTTAGTTAGGCTCCAAAATGTAGATATGCTTTTATTTGCACAGTGTAGAGGATAAAAAATGTCACTATTGCAAAGTCCTGCTGAAAAATGGTTAATCAATAAATTGAATTAGGTTTTAAATGGAAAGCATAACTGAAATATTACTTAGTTTTGAATATAGGAGAATTTTCTAGTTTAAATGATGTTGGTCTCTTGGTAGGTCTTCAGCAGCTCTATTTGAAGATATTTCAGGGTCTCTAGTTGTGCGTGTAATTATGCAAATATATAATTTCTTGTGAATTTGGAAAAAATGTGCCTGCTGGAATGTAAATGACAAAGCTGCATCAAGTGAATTCCTGTGTCTCTTGCTCAAACATGCAACTGAAGTCTGAGGCAGCTAATTGGCTCTGCACTTAAAATACTGCATCAAACCTTTACCTCAAACCTGTTTTTAGGTGAATCATTACGTCTTCTCTAAAGGGAGCAATTATAGAGTTTTCATATCCAGCATAACTAAAGGCTTGACATGTTTAAGCTGCAATACCTTAATAGTACTTTGACAGACAACAATTGCTATATTTTTCATGCCTAAACAATCATTTTGAGGCAGTGACTGCAGAGAGGTTAGAAAAAGACACACAGTGGCAGCCAATGCAAACAAAACCTTGTCACTGCCTTTTGATTATGTGCCGCAGCTAACAAGGTATCATCCACACTTCAGCTGTTATTAACGAGTCATCCAAGGCAGAAATTTAATTAGACTTCTGAGGCATCTGAAAAAAAACAAAAAAGAAGCCGGTAAATGGCCGCGGGCTCAGATTATTTCAGGAGGCACCACCGTGCCAGACACTGACATTAACAAATAGTCTTCATTACATATTTTCCATGTGACCAGGCGAGATCTCCTCTGATGTAAATATTGTCACGGCGGGGCGAGAGGTTACCTCCTCACCTCCACATGAAAGATGAAAAAAGCAGCCTTATCGGCAGTGAGAGATGGTGAATTTATTTTGCATTTGACAAAGAAAAATCACCTCAGAACATCATTTCCTACTCATCAGCCCTGTTCAGCAATGTAATTTTAAATGTGAGTTTGTTGTTATATGAAATATTTAGACATACTTAGCTCCCTAAAGTGATGCAATTAGATCTAATGTGGCATAATAATCAAGTAGATGCCTCTGAGTATTGTTTTAAACATCATGATAAAACTTTTTAATAGATTTCAAACCCAGGGAATTATATTGCTGCCTGTTGTTTGCAGTTATCAGCACTGCTAACAAATTGCTTAGACTGAGTTTCAACACATAAAATTGAGTTTAATTGACATGGAGATAATTGCTTATCCAAATTAAAATAAATAAATAAATAAAGAAAGAAAGAAAATAAATAAAAGAGAGTGCTGTCAGGACCTAGTCTGTATACAATTAACTTTTGGCCACTCTGTTTTCCTTCACAAAGCATTGCATTGTTTGCTAGCTAGCCGAGAAGTTAACAAAATGTTACACTCTTTGCTAGATAGATAAAAAGTAAAAAAAAAAAAAAAAGAAAGTTATGTTTACCAGCTAGCTAAAACTTTAGCAAAATGTCCCTTTGTTTAATAGCTAGCTAATTTCTCCCCCTTTAAGTGAAAAAAGAACAGACACATCATAAAACTCAATTCAGGATCACATTTTAAATCGGTGCAACAAATTAAATTTAATCTAGTTTTGGAGAAAAAACTAAACTGAGGTATATAGAAAGGTTTATATTTAATCTTTCTTAGTAATAATCTAGTCTAAATCTAGTTTTGGTGCAACATAATTTAAAGTTAAAGCATGACTTTATTAAATTTGACATTAACCTTTATTGGTGCAACCCTATTAATATTCCTCATACCCCACAGGATGTCTGGTGATGACATCAGATGTAATGTGATCTCTTTAAAATCACCCAGACATACTCACAGCCATACTCTTGCTGCCAGTCATCCCAATTCTCATGACCTCTTTGACAGGGAGGACTAATCTCAGGTGTTTTCAGACTGTGTGGTTTCCAGCCTGGGTGCACCTGAGAACAAAAAAAAAAATGTCTTAAATCTGACAGCCATAAAAAGGTTCCAGTTAATATCACGGCACACCTCTTAGATGGTCGGGGGGAAGATGGAATGCCTGTGGGTTAAAATGTAAGGAGATCAATCTCTTTCCAGTCACTTCAACCATCCATTTGTCATTAGCAATGGAGCCCTCTCCAGAGGTAAGGCAATATCCGCCACATCCAGCACCACAGTCTTCTCTATCGCTGCATCTCTGCTCATATACCCTTTAGGGAGTTCATTAATGGGGAGGAGGGTGGGCTAGGATCTCCAAAAACAGCCTGTCTCCATACATCATGCTGCACGCCGTCAGGTTCACCGACTCTGACAGCAGCTGCCCCCTTCATCCTCAGCTTTGCTTTCACTGAGAATTATTCTAACTATGCACAATAATCATACAAACGGAGGGTCTTGTTTGTCTTGGACGACGTTCCCCAACTCTTGCATGTCCATCAATGTAGAGGCCGGAGCTGACTCGCACCTCAATGTGGTCTAAGGACCACACAGAGCTCATTTAGGGTTTGAGGTGTCAGGTCTGGGATTGATATCACTTTCAAAGAAAACAGGTGAGAGGAACAACATGATATTGCTGGTGTGCGAAGTGTACTAACTGTGCAACATCACACTCTGAAAAGTTGCTTTAAATGGGTCTGATTGCTATGATATCATCAAAGAAGTGATTTAAATCCCAGTTGTGGTTGTGCAACATGCCTTAAAACCGCGACACCGCATATTCAGCGCTATAGCTAATATAATTTCCACATGGTCTGTGATACTGTATTTTGTCAGTTATTTGACATGAAACATGGTCATTTGCCAAAATAAAGCCTGTTGCTGCTCTGCATGTACTGTGCTGCATCAGGCAGAAACGTTATTCTGTTATTGCAGCCAGGCAGAAAAACACCTGATTCAACAAATGATTGCTTTAATCGATTCTGCTTGGGCTCCATCATCACATTACGACAGCAAACAGCATGAAGATATCCTGGCCAGATTGGAGGCCTTACCCTTCAGTCCCACACAATTTCAGGCTCAGTTAGCAACGTGGTTAATTTGAACTCACAGTCGGAGGATCTGTGCTTTGCGATTACGCTGCCCTGTGGTGGCTAAAAGAGCCCACAGCCTAGCTGTCGCCTTTGGATGTATGAGCAGATACTTATCTGCAGGAAATGGCAGATCAGACTTCCACATATTGCTTTTTAATGAACACAGCGCGACGCCATCCAACGGGGCTGTAATTGGCTCACATGTGACGCATCATCTGCGCTGGTCATTTGGATGCCAATATCAATCCCATATCACCCAACATCATCTCCACGGTTTGGCCTTGTCCCAGGCACGAAGCAAGGTCAAAAGGTCAACGTGGTGTGCATTTGTTCCTGGACTATGTGACTCTTTGTGTAACGATGCTATCATCTCTTCCCGCAGCCTGGTTATAAAGGGCAATACTGCCTCTGAGAAAGGACAGAAAGGCATTTATCGATCTTTTCAGTATGAAAATGTCTGATAAACAGTGTTAAAAGCTCTTGTCTAAATATTCTGACTGATGGGGTCCTTCATGGACTCAGTTTTCTGCCAAAGATTTCTGTATTTGTGTTCAGCTCTTTTTACTGGTGTGAAGCAGAACGGGCTCAGTTGGAAGCTGGAGCTCACCGACAAAAGTAGGGCTGCAACTAATCATCATTTTCATCACAAATTATTCTGCCAATCATTGATCAGTGTTGAGCAGTGTGTCCCAAAGCCCAAGGTGACATCCTCAAATGTCTTGTCTTTTTCAGAGACATCAGCTCCAGATTAAAGCCTGCACATTAGAGGCAAATCGGCATCACATCGCTTGTAAAGCAGCACTCGATCGCTATGTGTGAACTGTTCAAAGACATGATCTGAGAGCTTGTTGATGCCTCACAGGCAAGCAGGTTTAATATCTGATCATGTCGGGGAAGGGTTAGGGAGGCATGCAATGAGCTACAGCGAATGGGAGCAAACACGGACTGAATGAGTCGAGAAGGAAAGTTGGAAGAGCAGAAAAGCCAGCAGTGGGCATCATCTGCTGCAGACCTCTACATGAGGAGTGGAGGTGAGCAGGGACAAGAGCCACGCTACAGCTGGGACTTAAGGCTTCTCCTGGCTAATAAAAGGAAAATCAAACAGTTGAAATGGGACTCCAGAAGACTGTTTTGCCCACACAGACAGACCTGATCTACCACATCCTGGATCAAGCTGTTGTGCTTGATGGGCAGACCAGACCTGAGCTGACAGGATGCAACATGCAGGGCCTGCAAGGATGAGGGGGAGGAGGACTCTGTTTTTACAGTGATGATACTTGGTGCACAAACACAGTCAGTTGATGGACAGTGTGTCCCAGATGTTGAACTTTTAATGTGAAGATGTCGACCACATAATCATCTTGTTGCAGCTGTTTAAAAAATAATTATTTCCTGGGTGTATACGTGTATGTATACATGTAAATAACTTTAGGCCCACATATTGATTTATTGCTTCATTTTATTTTGTGTTATATTTTATCCTATTTAATTCATTTAGCATGAAGGAACTGTGACTAAAACTCTGTTAATTTCATGCAACTCTGTCTTGTATAAAGATAATAAATAACCTTGATTATTTGATTGACTCCTTGAGAGCAGCTTGACCTCTAGTGTTTACAACAATAACATGCTGCTTCAGTATTATTATTCTAATGTCAAGTTTTTGAATGTTAATTTCTTCAGTTATACCTCAGGATGTTTTTTTGTCTGACCTTTGATTTGGATTGTTGCTTACTTACTCTTAAATATTCAGTGTTATACAGAAAAACATGTAAGATTTGAACTTTTCAGGGTATTGAACATTTATCTCATGTTTAAAAAATCAAAATAAATCTTCCCATATTGGGTACTTAAAGGTTGTTTCATATAATTTATCTTGACTCAAAGTCACCATGACATTATGTTCTTGTAGTGCCAAGTGCATTTGGAGATTAATTTGGACGATTGTTCTCATGTTTGCGATACAACATAGCCAGCCATATGTGCCTTTATTAACCTTTAACCTTTTTGTACTCACACTAGCTTGTCTTTAAACCTGATTGCTGGTCTGCAGAGATGGACATATAGCCAGCAACACAACCCTCTAACTCGAGCAGCGCCTCCCTCCCTCTGTTACCCCTCCCGCCCCACCACGCCTGCCTCTCTCATAATCAGCTGCATCCTGCTGCCTCTTGGAGGAAGGAATGTGACACAAAATATAACACACCACACACAAGCTGCTGTGGAGACTAATTTCAGATACAACAGCACATGCAAGAAGGTTTAATGTTAAATTTATCCAGCTTCATGTATCCATAAATTAATTATACTGAAGCATAATCACTGCTATCAGATTTTGTAGGATAATATATAACTGTGTTCCAAGGTAATTTTGCATAGAAATGTAGCCATAATTTATATATAAACTAAATCATGATGCCCTCACATTTAAAATAAGACAGAAACCGTCTAATTATGTGCCATCTCCTTCTTCTATGCTTTTGACAAACATCAGCAAGCAAAAATCTGAAGATAAAGCACTGATAAATGGAGTGTAATCACTTGTGTGCTTAATACAAATTGGTTGTATGTTGACATTTTGAGACTACTTAGAAAAACAGCCCACTTCAGATGAGCATTAATCTGATTAAGAGCACAATTTATTTGGGTTTCCGTGCTCGATAGAAAGCCTTCCTGTTCAGCGCGCGGCCTGCCAATGAAGCAGAGGAACCCAACCTCGATGAATGGCCAACAGCTGTGTATATAGAACGACTACATTTCCTCTCGCAGTGAAGAAAAAAAAACCACCCTGTTTCAGTAAAACACTGAATCATCGCTCACACACCATATACATGTGTGCGACTACAGTATTTGAAATTAGCATTTAATCTGTAATATTATAAACAAGGTGTTTCTTATGAAGGGGATTTCTGTTGCATCTAAATGTATTTAACCCTAAATCCTTTAAACTCCCCAATCAAAATGGTCTACCAGTGTCTACAGTGATATTTTTGCTTTTTGTGATGTCATTTCTTGGGCTATCTTCAAATATTTTCCATTTCTTACGTCTATATACCTTAAGATAAAAGATTGTGTTAGTCAATAAACAATAATAGTTGATTAAACTACTGAAATTGTGTCATAAAAAACAAAAATCTTACGTTTTTCAGAAAACTTTACTAAACAAACACACGAAACATATTGATCCAAAAGATTTCTAAATGTAGAAACATTAAAAAACTTAACACTCTTAACACTCCTGAAGTGCTTTAAACTGTGTAAAAGTTTTAGTTTTTGAGATTTGCTCATTTTTATTAGTAGAACACAAAGGTGTTTTGATAGTTTGAAAAGGCACCACTTTTAGGACAGCAACAATTTTAAGATAATTATTAAATGAATCAACAGCTATTTTCAATCAGTTTGAGTAGTTTCTTTTAATTAAATACCTGATTACAGCTTCTTAAATGTAAATATTTTCTGGTGTCTTAAGTCCTGACAATGGACTGAATATCTTTGAGTTTGAAGATGTCGTCTTGGGCTTTGGGTAACACTGCTGGACATTTTTGACAACTTTCTTGATATTTTAAAAATCAAACACCTGATCGTTTAACTGAGAAAAAAAATCATCAGATTAATGCACCATGCATAACACGATGATGTGATCACACACGTACAACATGATGCTGTGAAAACCAGAAGAATGAATGCTCTAGCTATTTTGGTTTTTATTTTAGATCCATTTAAAGACGATCATGCACATCACGATCTCTGGCCAGTTAAAGGTCACCCATAGGAGGTCCGTTTTCACAGGGTTAAAAAGGTTTCTGTGTCCTGTGGGATACAGTCATTTAACAGGCTGTGCTATACTTTATATCAAAATCCAAAATGACAGCATACATTAACAGAGGCACTGGCTATGATGTAAGTGTTATTTTTTCTGTTCATCATGTTTGGAAGATTTTCTTTGAGAAAAGAGTTCTTTTAAAGATGACTGAATATGTTCTTGTTGAAAATCTTCACAACTTTGATAATCAGGGTCTGAATGTCTGTATCCTGGAGGATACATTGGTCAGATAAAAGGGTATAAAACAGGGACAATCACTCTACACTCATGTTTTGATGCCAAATAATCAATAACATAAAGGTACTAAATATTGATTACTCTTTATTTTACTTTTAAATGTGTATTACTAATGAATGCACCACAGTATACATGATTTTGCATGCATTAGGATATTGCTAATGTAGGAGAACCACAGGAGATGGTAGTATAAAAACAGGTGTAAGATGTTTTGTGTATTAATAACTCATTGTTTATATAAAGATTAAATTTGTTTCCAGTGTTCAAAATATATGTGATCATTACTGTTGTTGGTGTGGATGTGTTTAAAGTTTTTAAAACTTTTCATGCAAAATAAAAAAGAAGGCAGTTAATTGTTTATAAAAGTTAGCACATGAACTTGTTGTTGTTTTTTTTTGTTTGTTTGTTTTTTGAGAGGAAATGTTATATTTATATTTATATTTAATTTATACCAAGAATGGGCAATGCATCTTGGGAAATACAGTGTAAACTGGTAATTAATATACTCAAATTTTGAAAAAAATTATGAAATTTGATTATGCGAGCCTAGACACTTTAATAGCAAGTAAATAATTTTCCAAAATAAAATAAATAAATTGTACAATACACAAATAAGATTTAACAAGCTGCACTTTGTATTAAATTAGACAAAAACTAGAAATAATATGTTCTTTATGATATTAGACCCTTTATTAGCCCTTTTTGACTTTATTATCATCAGGTAATTAGGGACGTGTGACAACTGAACTGTACTGTAAACTAAAGTGTATTCTTTCCCACTGTTAGACCCTTATTGGACTTTATTAGAGAGTAATTGGGGACACAGAACTGTACTACAGACTAAACTGAAATCATAAACATTTCTGCTGCTTTGAGACACACCTTTTGCTGGACCCATACAATTGTCAGAGCAGCAAAGACTGATTACATTTTTTTTTTTTTTTTACAATATTCATCTATAGTTCCTCTGTAATTTACTTATAATTTACTTGAGAGATCTGGTTCACATATTGTTTTTAAATGGGTAAGTAGCAGTTATGTGACTTCACTTTGTTCACAGTACAGTTCTGTTGTAATGTGTTCTTAATTACCCTCTAATAAAGTCTAATAAAGGGTCTTACACTGTCTAATAAAGAACATATTCTTTCTAGTTTTCATCTAATTTGATACAGAGTATGGCTTATTACTTATTATTATTGTACTCTTAGGTGTATAGTATCTAATTAAGGTATAGTTATGTTTATTTAATGTCTAATAAAGAACATATTAACTCTATAATTTGACTAATTTGATACAAAGTACAGCTTGTTATGTCTTATTAGTGTACTGTAACAACCAGATGTGCTTGCCCATTTAAGGTTTGAAAAAAATCTCTTACTGAATATAGAATAAGTTTGAGTCATAGCCATCTGGGTGTATATTTTTAGTTTTCTGAAGTTCTACCTAATTGAGCTTTTAAGTGGGAAATGCCATTTCAACTTCACTCATAATGCGATGGTTTTAATAGATGAACTTCTGGAGCCAAGGAGCTGCTCGACTTGTGTGGAAATGTGTGATGCTGGTCTTAGTTCAGACCTGGAACAATGTCGTAAATTTTGTCCGTACAATTTCCATGTGTAAATCTGTTTTTTTTTTGTTTTTTTTACTAGCTGCATCTGTTTCTAACCATGTTTGCCACATGGAGCATTGTACCTTTTCTTTGGGACAATATTTCAATATCCAGCATAAATTTTAGCAACTTGTTAAATTTATATGCCATTAAAACCGGCTGGTTGTCTGAAGTTAAAGATGAACATTGTCCCGAGAAAGAAAAAAAAAGGTAGAATTTTATCGCCGCTGATTTCAGGTTGAGAAACGTAAAGCCATAATATTGGCAGTAAAGATGTCTCCTCCAAACTGACAGCTCCCAAACCTCAGTTCATAAACCTGTCTGGAGATTATGTGCATGGCTGAGACACACTCTAACTACTTGGCCAGCGCAGCTATGGAAACAGTTTCTGCATGACTATATTCTGACTGTTGATGATGCATTTGAGAGAGCGAAAGCACAAGTCTACGTATGGTTTATACATTTCTATGAAACAACAATCACATTCAGACAATCCAGCCGTTCCATATTTGGTTACGCCTTGGATTGTGTTTGCTTTCCCATGGCATGCCCTGAGAATTTATTCAATATGCAAAGTAAATGCGTGATTATATTCGAAGGATAATAAACAGTTTGTTTGTGCTCACTTTAAACTTAAAACCCCAACTCTGCATCCAAGATTCCAAAAAGGCTGCGTCAGTGTAACCATAGTGCTGCAATTTGGATAAACGGTGAAGATGAAAGCCGAATTACGTTTTTACATGCCTTCTAGACTGCTTGCACATTTTTCTGAAGGCACCGATGTCTGGGTGTGTAATTACACACTAAATGCTGTTTTTTTTTTTAAAGGAAGTATGTGTCGCTGCACAAACATGAAACCCGACTGAGACTGGGTACATTGCACAAGGCGCGCCCCAGCTTTAGAGGGCCCACTCAGACGCCACTGATGACAACAGTGCCACTAGACTAATCAGTGGTCTTTATCAGTGACCCCTTGTCACAAATCTAAAACGTCTACGAGTCGTGAGCTGTGATTTTCCCTTCTCAGAGTGTTTCATTTAAATTATTTTGACAGGCCTCAAAGGTTACAATCAGTGCTGGAGAGTGACTAAATACAATTATTTAAGTACTGTACTTAAGTACACTTTTATAGTGCCTGCACTTTACTCAAGCATTTCCATTTTAAGCTCTTTATACTTCAAATTCACTACATATCAGAGGGAAATGTACTTTTTACGCCATTTCACAGCCACAGTTACTTTACATATTTAAACGTTCTATTCAAAACATCATGATCATTTTAAAAAATATGAAACATTGTTCAAAGATTAAACTATCCAACAGTATATAAAGTTGTTGAAAGTAGTATTACAGTATTAAAATGCTGTGTATACATTAATACATCAATAATAATAATGATGACAGAATAGATTATAGAAAAGATAATAGAATAATAGTCACATAATAAATAATGGTATAACACTGACAGGGGGCATTTTTTCTGCATTATAAGTACTTTTGCCATTTAAACAAGTATTTTGCTTATATTGCAGTATTTATATATTTTTACATGATATGTACAGTAACATGTACAGTACAGTCCTGTTGCTCTGTATCTGCCTGTCTGTCTTCACTCTTCTATGTCTGTACTTATGTCTTATATTTCACAAAGTTGCTTGTATTTGTTTGTGCTAGTTGAACTGTTATTAGATCTGATTTTGTTGCTGCCCATGTCTGTTTTCTGTTTGTCTGTATTGGTCTGCGTTGTGCTTTTCATTCTGACGATTATTAGAAATTGTTTCTTAATCTTTATATTGATTTTAAGCTGTCAACTTTATATCTGGCCAGGGGCAACGGATTAAAAAAACAGCCTCTTGGGTAATTCTGGCGTATGTTGCATAATGTTTATTAATATGCAGTGTCCCTGACAAATAAATAAATAAATAAATAAACATTTGAAGCATGACTTTCACTTGTAAAAATGTAGTTTTATATTGCAGCATTTACACTTTTACTAAAAGCTACTGCAGGGAACTTTCATATTTTGTTGCTTTTGGATGCCCCTGTTAGCGTTTCCACTGTAATTCCACAAAAATAAAGTCACAGTGAGTTCAAATTGCAGTGAGTAAAATGTAAACACAGGCTCCTTTCATCTAATTTAAAAGAGAATTCAATACGGTGGCAGGCATCAAGAATAACTGTGTAGAAAAATCAAATCATGTCATGTGGTCTTGTTTACTTATGTACGTCATATATAAGAATCAGTATTAAAATGAGATTTTCATAAAGGGTTAAAAACTCCTTGCAGTAGATTAAAGTAACATTTTAATGCAGGACTTTTACTTGTAAAAGAATAGTATTTTAAGTATAGCTCCTTCAGTAACCGCCTCATTCTTCCGAGGTGTTCGAAGGCCAACCAAATGTACAACGCCGCCTGCCGCATTGACTCCAGTCTCAGCCAACTCGGTGGTTTCTGAGGCCGTACTGCAGGAAGGTCACCCATCATGAACTGTTTTTCTTGTACATTTCTATACATTTCACATTCTCTAACTATATATGTGGACTATACATGTGTTTGCACAGATTTTTATTTACTTTTTTGCACTGTTTTGGACATTTCACACCTTACTGATGAATACTGTCTATTGCACTGTTTTACACTTTTTTACTTTCTACACATTTTGAACATACTTTATTATGCATAGCGATGTAACCTGTTCTCACATTAGTGTTAGCATTGTTAGTATCTTTATTCCTTCTTATTGTATTGCCTTTATTCACTACTCTTTAGCTCTATCCCTTACATATATATCTGCTGCTATGAGACTGGAATTTCCCCAACAGGGATACATAAACAGCAATCTACCTACCAGCCATAAGAATCTGAATTCTTGCTCCACCATAATGTATCAAGAAAGCAATCCAAACACTAGTCACGCTGCATAATGAGAACTTTGATTTCACTTAAGGAAAGGATATGAATACCTCCACTACCATATGTATAATAATAATATAACACGCAGAAAGAGTTCATTCTTCTTTAGAGTGGATTTTCACTCCTGTCCCATCCCTCTCCCACAAAAATCACTTCTGTCCCATCCAGGTCCTTCGACAGAATAAAAGTAATTCCTGTCCTGTCTCAGTCCTGCAAGAATGATGCCTGTTGACTCCCATTTCCAAAAAAAAAATAAAAAAAACAAAAACAAGAATAAACAGAGACAGTAGATAGACTAGAATGATTTTCAAAAATGAAGAAAATTATGCTTATTCATATTGCAACTGCATAAAACCGACCTATGTTGTTATGATTCTAGTCGTGTTGACTTTTCTTACTGACCCGTCCTAGTCACTTGATGAATAGTGAAATTCACTCTCATCCCACGGGAATCCTGTGACCCACAGGGTTCCGAAAAAAATGTCTAGCTCTACTCTACATAATAAGAACTTTGCTACTTTTCATTAGTAGGATTTTGCAGGACTTTTACTTGTAACGTCACATTTTATACTGTGATATTAAAACTTTTACTAAGTAAAGCATCTGAGTACTTCTTCCAACACTTTGTAATACTATCCAATGATTCACTAAAGACAAGAATGACCAGAGACATCAGAAAAAATAAACACTCTTTTGTCTGGCAGAAACTTCTTTAGGATTCTCTCCTTTCACATTAATCATGTCTGACCTCTAGGATTTATCTTGTGATCTCTTCAGGGGGTCCAGACCAACAAGTTGGGAACTTCTAGCGAGATTGTCTCTTTCATAATTGTGTAAATAGATTAAATAAAGTATTCTCAGAGCAATTTTAGAAAGTTTGAGCATTCAAATTGTCATAAAAAAAGACAGAGAGCATCATTATTTTACCAGTCTCTGATAAGAGGGAGTGTGAAGCCATCTGACCTCTGTGGGGGAATGCTGGGTGTCATCAGGGGGTTGAGCATCTCTCCAGTGTCGGGGGGACAGAGAAAAGACACGGGGTGTGATTTGTTAAATGCGGGACACCCCCTTGCATTGTTTCGACAACATGGGGGGACATCTGGCACTGGCAATGCAGCCCAGTGTTGAGGTCTCCATCCTCTTTCTCGAGCAGTGAGCTGTGCAGCATTGAAGCACTGCCTGCATATTCTCATGCTAATACCCAAAAGGCAGGAGCAGATGTGAAACATTTGGTTCAGTTCTCGTTCACTTGTAAAGAAATAATGTGCCCCGTTATCATTATTTCACTTTTTTGTTCTTCTGCATGTCATAAAAAGGAGTTCAGGGTGGAGGCCATCTTCTTTGGTGGCCTGACTTCAGCTGCATGTGTCCCCGCTGTCAGGGACAGAGAAATGGCCTCTCGAGTGTTTTGAAGATCGAAGAGAACCACTTTGGCATCTGAGAACATGCTGTTACAGTGGAGGACGATGCACTAAACAAATATTGCTCCTGCAAGCCTGACAGCAGCTTGTCTGTGTGTTTTTAATTAGCATGTCTTAGCATGGACGAGTTTTAGCAGTTAGGGGAATATTTCTATGTACTGCATGTTATGAGTTTCAGTGCATTTCTTCATGCTTTTTAAAGTCGTTTTTTACATACAGGTTTATAACTTCTGTCTTTTCACGCACCTACAGTAGAATGCTAAAATTTGCACTCAGTGCACTTCTCCACAGTAGAAGTCCAGTCTACTGGATGTCTTGGACTTACAGCTAAGCTCCACGGGCAGGTTCAGAGTCCTCTGATGTTATAGTCATTATGGTTTTATTCCAGTGATGTACTTCTTATTTTCTTTTATCGTAGTTAACTTTTAATGACTCCCTTTTAATTGCTATTTTATGCATTTGTACTGTCTTTGGACTGTATTTATTATATGGATGTTCCTTTTTTATGTGTGTGAACACTGAATTGTCCCTGAGCACAAAATGTGCTACATAAATGAACTTGCTTGCTTGTTATGCTTGTACTTGTCCACAGGTCTCAATTGAAAAGATAAAGTATAAAAGAAAATAAATCTATTTAAATGTCTGTATTTACTTGTATTTTGCAGGTTTGCAGATTGCGTTTGTGTCATGTCTCTTTGAACATTATTGTAGTATGTCTATGTAGCATTTTTCTGCTTTACAGATCATAATAAATATATTTTGCAGTGGTGGGAGAAGTACGCAAATCCTCTACTTAAAGCTACTACAAGGAATTTTCATATTCTGTTGATTTAGGAGGTCCCTGTGGACAAAGGCGGTCATGTTTCCACTGTAATAATCACAAAATATGACGTCAAAAATAAAAATTTATGGAAAGAAAAATATCCTCCTTCTTCTTTTTAACTGGCTAATGTGTAACTCACTGTAACTTTGGCTGGGGAAATATAAACACAGGCTCATTTCATCGGATTTCAAGGAGAATCTGATATTGTGGCAGCCATTTAGAAAAGACAGAAATAACCAATCTTCTCGCTGTCAGTCTCGTTTGCCTATGTAAGTCATATAGCCACGCTCAGTGGCTGAGGGACATAATGTCCTGGTTAAACTTCAAAAAGACCCAATATTTAGTGTGTAACTCACACAAAAAGGTGTGGGCACCTTTCCTGAAATCTTGTCAGAGTCCTCAGTCTGATGTAAACCTTACTTCCTCACTCTCTTTTTGTCTTTTGTCTGTCTGTAAATTTTAAAAATTTTTAAAAATTTATTTTCCTCAAAAAAACAAAAACATTAATGTTGAATGCTGTGACATTTTTAAAAAAATATCCAGTTGTAGTTTTTTAAGAAAAACTTCATAATTCAATTAATAATTAAATTTCTAAATCTAAAATACATTGTTGTTTATAGATCATGTTCTAATAATCTATAACTCTCCATTACTATTTATATATAAAAATTCCCTCCACTTGTCAAGTACCCAGAAGTTACCCATTAATGGTAAAAACCAGTTCTCTCTAATCCAAAGTACATACAATGTACATGGTATATATTTTGTAAAGGAGCCTTGGTTGAGAAAAAAATTATAACCTACTTTTTGTAAGGTTGTATTTTAAAGTTTAGCCATATAATTTTTTGTTTGTTTGTTCTTTAATGTAAAATTTTAATCTGAAATGTAATCAGTAGCCATATCTGTCAAATAAATGTAACTGAGTAAGAAGTACAATAACTTTCTGCAGTAAAGATGACGTACAAATACACATTAAAATGCCAGAAAGGCTCAAGTTAAATACAAGTTCCTCAAAACTGTTGCAAATGTACTTATTTACTTTCTACCTCTTATTTTGGATGTGAGAATTAGCTCCAATTTGGCTGAGATCGGTGTCCCCGCCCCCCTGGGACATCATTGGCTGCCGTCTGCTGCTCTCTTCATCTCATTGGTCAGGGAGGTGCCTGTCAAGCAACCTGACGTGCGAGACAAGTTTACAACTCTATACACGTGCGGCTGGTACATCAGGGCTGGCTGTGGCATCCTACACAGAGCAGGGACAGGACAGGACTTCATTACCTGAGGGTTACACACTGTTGAGACACACCTGTGAGCTTCTGTTTGGGGTATTTTCGATCTGTTTCTCACCTGTGCGCAGCAGGTATCATTTGGTACTTTCTTTTGGAGGAGACAGGGGTGATGAAGAGCTTCTTTTTTTAATGGCAAGAAGAAATAATGAGTGCCTAGCATGGCTGTGGCTCCTGCACCGACCACCCAGGGACCGGTATGGCTTTTAGCCGCATCAGTAAACTGGACCCCACGTCCCGAGGCATCTTCAGGAGAGCGGCGGTCATGCTGTGCACCCTCCTCACCTCCCTCTTCCTCCTGCACTGCCTCACCGACCGCTGCAGCACCTCCTCACCGGTCAGAGCGTCCCCTCCCCGGCTTTACGAGGACTTGAGGTCGCAGAGGACTAAAAGACTGGTGTACGAATGGACCGTTGGTTCGGAGCTGCCGGGCTACGGAGCTTCCCGGCGCTCCTCACGGGTCCTAACGGATGAGCGCGCGGGGCAGGTTGCCGTGGAGCTGCCCGAAGAGGAGTCTCTCATGTTGCCGCCTCCGGATTTAGTTGCTTCTTCCAGCAGGAAAGTGTCGCCGAGGTTCGCAGGTAAAGTCAGTCCGCTCGGGGAGGGGAGCAAGAAGCTGCCCCAGGCTCTCATCATCGGGGTGAAGAAAGGAGGGACCCGGGCTCTGCTGGAGTTTCTCCGGGTTCATCCGGACATCAGAGCCGTAGGAGCGGAGCCGCACTTCTTCGACCGCAACTATGACAACGGACTGGAGTGGTACAGGTGAATAATTTTATTGATCATCATTTATGTAGGCAAGAAACAGCTTAAAATCATCATTTAAAAACTTTATAAGGTGAATATATTTCTAATTAATCATGTAGAGAGGAAAAACCTTAAACTCACAATTTAAACACTTTTTAAAATGAAACTATCTCTAATTAATCATGTATGAAGGACAAACCTACTTAAACAAATATAATTTAAACTTTAAAGACTTTAATAAATCCTTCGCATACATTTTCATACTATCAGACATCAGGGTTTTTGCAGGTACTTCAAATGTCTAAACTGGACTGGAGCAATACAGGTGAATAGTTTAATAATTATGTATGGAGGAAAAACCTACCAAAACTCATAGTTTAGGCAACTTTTCGGGTGATTATTGCTATGATTAATCATGACTGGACTTGAAGAAAACCCACTTAAACTCAAAGTTTAAAACAGTTTTTTAGACTGACAAATCTTTTGCACATATTTTCATACACTGTAAAAACAAGGTGAGAAAACCTCATAATTTAAAAGTAACTGCCTTTACTAGATTTTTTAGTTTTGAATCAAACTAAACAAAGTTTGGCTAATCTGTGTTTTTTGTTGAGATGACTTACCTTTCTCCCTAAACCCCAAAAATGTGTATTTCAAAAAATGTTCATAGTGAGCTGTAAACTTGATTTATCATTATTCAGATGCTTGAAAACTAAATGTTTGCAATTTAAAATATTGTATAAACTTTAACAGCTATCCACCTCATTACAGTTTCCTATTTAGCCATCATCACAAACATTCCCATGTCATAGTTATTTATGTCTGACAGATTTTGATAATTGAATGGATCATTTTGTGTGTGAAGGCTGAAATGATGAAAGAGCGTTCAGAAGTTGTGAAGATCAATTCATCGGTTTTGGTCAGCAAGCCATGTGCAACGTGTTACGGTGCAAATTATAGACAAATGTGCCAGTGTGTTTACAGTTTGCTTGAATGAATGGGAAATTCAAATATGTTGTGAACAATAAACCCATTGTTTAGAGATTTTGAACAGGAACTGTTTTGGGAAAAATAATTCACAACTTTTAAACTGTGCATGTACTTTTTTTTGCCAGTATGGACATGCGGTATCTTAAATTACAATAGAATAGAGCTATGCAATATATTGATACTAGATACCATCTTTGAATTTATATATATGTATATATATACATAGTGATTTGTCATAAGTGTTGTCTTTAAAGGATGCCTGAAGTCATTCTATCCACATTACTGATGATTATTTATCAAAAATCCTCATTGTGGTAATATTTTGCGGAAGCGCCAATATTCATCCGTACAATATTGTCGCAATAATGATTAATATCAGTATCAAGGTTTTTGGTCAAAAATATCATAGTTGATTTTGTACATATTGCTAAGCCCTAAATTACACTCATGATGGTCATATAAAAGTCTTCAAATATTTTACATTTAACTCACTGAAACCTGCAGAAACCCTGTAATTAATGTTTCTTTTAAAACCTAGCCTTAACTTCTGTATATTGTTCTTGGTCATTCAATTGTCATGATGATAGATTGTGTTTATCCAACTTTTTATTTAGCCTACCACTACATCACTGATAAAGATTAGTCTGCAGAGCCCATAAATCTCTATTTCACATCTCAACTTTTATAGAAGTAGCCTAATTGCTGCTGGATGAAGAAGCACTGTATGTGGACAGCCTGTTGATTTATTACGCCACATTAGGCCTGCTTTCATTAGATGTTATCAGGCTGCTCATTTTGTTGCACATTTTAAGGTTGACTGCCTTTAAGTTGCTTTGGTCAGTCAGGACCACAGTAGGATCAGGGTTTACAGCTTGATTAGGCTGGGAAATACGACAAGGATACATGTAAAGTATTTAAAATTTAAACAAGTTGCAGTTTACATTTTCTCCGTTGTAGCATTAATACTTTGCATCTGCTTGTGAAACTCTAACTTTAGTTACTTGACATTTAGTGCTCTGTTAATGAACACCGCGACGTCCATGATAAGCATTTGCACAGTAAACAGACTTGTTCACTTTCTACATAACTTTTCTCAGAAGTTTCATTTTCTTTAACTCTTTGTTTCTAGCAAACTAAGACCTGATTTGCTGTTATAAATTAATAAGTTAATTATTAACATAGTTTACGTATATGTGTCACACTGCATTGACACTTGCAAGTTACAGAAAATCTTCATGGAGCTTGTGATGTAAATCTTTCTAGAAAGACAAATTAGAACTGCCCGCTTGCCCAGGGCAAGTACAATAACACGTTAGGATAGAAAATCTAACAACTCACTTGCTGTCCATAAAAGAGCATTGAAATATAAAAATTGATTAATGGTTAAAGTGACTTTTCATGCAAAAATGGCTGTTTTCAGCCTCTCAAATATGGAAATTTCCTGTTTTTCTCCATATGTTATCATATGAAACTGAATATCTTTGGGTTTTGGACTGGCTTCCATATTTTCTGCGTTTATTTAGACATTCCAGCCCTAGATTAAACATGACAGTTAACTTTAGTCTTTGTTGTTATTTGGTAACTGCTAATAAATAAATCAATTTGTGCAGGTGCAAGTAAAAATCGAGTTTTGGCAAGTAGATTTCTGACTGGCTGGGCAAGCGAAATAAAACATTGTTGAACCATGCCTAAGATATTTTACTGCAGATAAATTACAACAGTATATATTTCAACAGCGTTTTATGGTATCAAGAGTGACTTGCACTGGAAGCATAATTTAGTGTATCAAACTTTGTGTTTGTGTTTTTTTTAAAGCTGCAATTAACAATCATTTTCATTGTTGATTAATCTATTGATTATTTTTTCTATTTATTATAATTAATTACAATAGTTATATAGTTTCCCAAAGCAAGATGACGTCTTCACATAACTTGTTTTGTCCACAACCCAGAGATATTCAGTTTACTGTCATAAAGGAGGAAAGCAATCAGAAAATATTCACATTAAAAGTTGAAATCATAGACTTTTCACTTCTTTTTCTTGAAAAACAAATGACTCAAACCAATTAATAGATTGTTAAAATAGTTAGCAATTATTTTAACAGTTGACAACTAATTGATTAATAATTGCTGGTCTAGGTTCTTTTTGCAAATTTTAAAGGTTAAAAACAAGTTAACACTCGATCCTTTATTCCAAAGAATTCGTTTTATAGAGTCAGTTCCAGTCTTGCCTGACAGAAGTGAAACTATAGAGAAACTCTGATCCCACATAAACACACATTTACTCTCCTCTCCATCTCCTTATGGAGGAGTTAGCTGCGTTTTTCCTCCTCGCTCAAGCTGAATTTGTGATTGATTTCATCTGTCACAGCGAGTGTGTGTGAGTGAGTGTTGTGTGTTCACATTTCCACAGGGCCTGTGGGGAATAATGGCTCTCCCTCTCAGTGGTTCTCTGTCTAATGGGGCATTGCCGACATTGCAGCTCTGTTATTAAGAAGGATTAGGGCCATAATGAAAGGTTACCTGAGTGTCTCAGGAGGTATAATTCACCTTTTGATTGAGTTAACACTACACACAGCACCCTCTAAAAGCCTGGAGACAAAACTTTTACTCTCCCTCGCCGACAACTCCCTCCAGATCCCTCTTCTCCTCCCCCTGAACACTCTCTGGCTCTCTCCCATCTCCCCACTCACACACCTCCCTCTTTGTGCCTCTCTGAGAGTGAACATTCTCTTTTCGCCATCACTCTTTCACACCCTTCTGTTTACCTATTCATCCATTGTGGGGTTTTATATCCATGAGGGTCCCATCTATCCCGAGGAGTTGCCAAGATTCTCTGGAATTTGGACCGTGCCTCCAAGGACAGACCTTAGTGCCGGTTCCTCTTAATGCCGTCCATTTAAAACAGAAGCACCCTTGAATTGAAAAGAGGAATAAATAACTGTTACAACAGCGTGGCCCACTCTGCAGGAGTTCATCTTGTCAGCTCTCCTCGACAACGTCTGAGAGTCTTCCTAGTTGATAGCTTTTGTGTGTTTGTGGATGCTTTTGATTGAGTCGCCTCCATTTGAAGTTGTTGGGTTGAGGTTGCGTAGAGGTGTTTTTCTGTGCACTTCAAAAGCGCTTGGCGAAACGAGGAAATCAGTCTGATTGCGTCACTAAATTTAACCATCCCCCTACGTCAAAATCATCACAATTTTACTGCCTCTGAGCCACAGTTACTCTCTTAATTTGTATTTAGTAATAAAACCTCTTAAAAAGTATTAAATAGTCTTAAATTTTGTGTGGGAAGGTCTGAAATACTAATTTATCAAATGCTGTATGCATGGTCTAAAAGTGGAGCGGATCCACTGCCACTGTTTTCACATGAACTCTAACTACAAGTCAAGAGAGAAGTACAACACTGGACCATTTTAGCCCTGCTTCTTGCATTACTATATGCTGTTCACAAGATTCATTATTAGAAGGTAGGTCAGCTCAATTAATGTTAATTATTCACATTAAAATACCCCCTTCTTCTGCTGATCATCCAAGTGGACTGGTAAAACTAATTCCAATCTAAAATCAGGTGTTTTATGGTAGGGTCATATTTTTCACAGTAGAAACTTTAGTTACACCATCACTAAGACTTTTTTCTGATTTACTTTGATCTACAGGGACAATCGGCACACGCCATTTACTCAGTAACATTATGACCAGCCTGCAATGATGTGTTTGCCACAGACATACACGTACTGACTGGCCAGGCATTGCTCGACTTAACCCGACAAAACTGACATATGCAGTTCATACCACTTAGCAGGATAGATCGGGAGGACATAAAAAAAACATTGAAAAAGTGTTGCGTTGTGTGACTTATTTCAAAAGTGGAGTTGGCTTCTATGAAATATATTTTCAATTGCATTCAGTTGTGCCTAGCACGGACCAATATTGGCTAGATGTGTAGGACTGTCTATGTTGTCTGTGGGCTTATTTTCACATTTGATGTTTAGTTTTACTGGAAAATTGGCCTTAAATTTAACTAAAAAAAGTCTTAACAGTTCTACATTTGACTTGCTAAAACATGTAGACAGTAGACATCCTGTTGCTGTACCGATTTCAGGTCTCAGGGCTTTAATAATGTTTGGCCCTCATCTGACACATGACAGTTTAAAAGATTGTGTGTCAAGGGTGTGGAACAAACTCCCAAACACTAAGGAGCAGCTCCTCACATGTGCAGTACACTGGATACTCCCGAAATACCCTCCTGTAAATTAAAAAAAAAACAAACAAACAAAAAAAAAACCAATCTGTTGGTGTTTGTGCAAAACAAGCCCAGATTTTCTGTGACTAATCACTGTGTCCAATTTGCTTAAATTATGTGATTCCTTTCATTAGTTGCAGTGAATACTTAAAACATTGAGGCTTCCGTCTCAGGAGGCTCTTTGTTTATTGTCAGTGTGAATCACTCGTCTCTGTCCCGATGGGAACGTGTGGAACATATTTTTAACACCTCTAAGCTCTTAATGTGACGTGGCAAATATCTCCAGCCTCCTTTTCCAGCTTTTCTCAGAATTATACTTGTCTGGCTTGTTATGGGAATTTCCATCAACTGCCCTAAAACATCAGTCGCACGCCCAAAGCTATGATGCAAAAATCTGTAATTTATTGAGAAGGATAAAAGTTGCCGTTTTTGACAGCAAGGCTGTCACAGTATGAAACATTGGTAACTTTAAAACTTCACTTTTATGTGTCCAAAAACTCTGTCTCACCATCTGCATTTATTCAAATCTTGGACTTTACATATGTATTTTTTTACATTTCTGTGAGGTTTTTTGGGGTGTTGTACTTTCAGCTAAAAACATAAATTGATCTTTCTGACTCAAACGTCATTCTCGATTTTCGTGCGCCCTTTGTCCGCAGACTTTCAGTAAATTGAGGCCTTTTGTTAAACAGGAAACCAACACCCGGCCCAATCGCCCCGTCAGTCAGTGTTACATTTCACTACACATTTCTCAGCGCTGTATCCGTATAATCACATACAACCTATTAGGCTTTTGTTGTGGAAATGGACACTCGGAGTGAACAAGGAGGTCAAGCACAAACACTGTGAACTAAAGCAGAGGTCCACGCTACACACTAGTCAGTATTATGTTTTTAGCCTACTTAAGTTACCGAACGCCCAGCTTTCACCTGTCTAGACCCAACCGCAGTTCCTGTTTGATGTCTGCAGACCGGTCGGATTAGCCCTCACCGGATCTCTTAATGGGTTAATTACCCTCCGTAAAAACATGTGTGACCCGTTAAACACAAGGGCAACGTGCCACCAACTCTGCCACACACATATTTATCTAGATGCAAACAAACACAGCCATGTGCAGTGCAGGGGTACACATTTCTTTTAGTCGTTTTGTGAGTCATCACTGTTAAGAAAGGCCTTGTAAAGTTGTTCAGAGTTCGTACATCCACTTCAGCTTCTCCTTAAATATTTTCCTTCATGTATGCAGTACTTGAAAACCACGAGAAAGCAAATGAAAAGAGTATGCTCAGCTAGCTGAAAAATCACATTAAATTAGGGGTTTCCCTCTTCATAAAATTGGCCGTATTTGAAAGCAAGTTCTGTAATGGTAATAAAAAAGGGGGTCTTGATCATAAAAAGAGTGACCCAGTGGGGATCTGTGTTAGGAAGCATCGAGGCCGATCTGTATTTCTGTGCTGTACAGTCATCTGTGTGGGGAGAAAGCTTCAGATACACAGAACAAGATTTTTTTTTTCCGTTATTCAAATATAAATCTAGATCAGGTTGTAAATATACACAATAATACATGCCCCGTCTGTGTTTAAATTCCATGAATTCTGTTTTTTTCCCTCGTTAGTGATTAGCATTTTTTTTCCCTACTGTTGTGTTTGTTGACACAACTCCATCATAAAAAGACCAAAAAACTTAAAAGAAAATAAAGTCACATTTGTCAAGTACAGACGATGAAAAGCTGTTGAATTCCCAGCGTTTGAAATGAGGCCGACTTCCAAGTTTCTCATACTGTTATGTTGGCTGTGTTTAGAGTGGGTGTCAATTAATTGGGTGGCAGAGTTTAAACTCTGGCCTTGTTTGCTGCTGCCTGACATTTCACTTGTCATCCTGAGTGTGGAGAGGTTTAGAGGACCAGTGGAAAGCATGACACAACTTCACATGGGAGAGGCTGGATGTTTAGTGAAGAAATTGCCGAAGAGCTTTTTATTTGTGTGTCTTACAGCAAAGTTGTTGTAGCAGTCAGTTCTGTGTACCTCTAAAGTCTGAGTTCCTATAATTTAACCCAGGGGTGGAGGGTATAACTGGTATTAGAGCAGGCATTATATGACATTACCCCACACAAATTACAACAGAAACTCTTTCAACTGTCCTAGTCTCATAAATATGTAATTTATAACATATTAAAAGTCTTAAGGAATCCAGCTAGGGGAAAATATTGAAAAATACTGAAATCAGTGACCACAATCTTCCATTGCTGCCCATGTTAAAAAACTGATTTATGCATGTCTTCTTGTCTAATGTCCACACAAAGTGTTCAGTGCCGTCCACAAACTCTGTTTTACGTGGGACATGGAGTTGGAACCAGTAAAGTAAAGTGCAAAGGGAAATTCTTAACAATTAGATACATAACTGGATCTCTCTGTGGATGTGGTTCAGGTTTAAAAATCAGACAATTATGGTATGTAAATTATGTCAGACGACAGTTACAAGGAATTGTAATACTTGTTACATGAGGTTTTGTATTTTTTAGTTTGGTATTAAAATGTTCTCAATATAGCTACAGTACTTAATCACCAACTATGGTGATAATCAGTTAATTGTTTTGAGTCATTTTTTTTTTAAAGAAAAAATGCTCCATATAATCTGATTTTATAGCTTCTTCAATGCGAATATTTTCTAGTTCTTTTAGTCCTTTATGACAGTAAATATCTTTAAGTTGTGGACAAAAGACATTTGAAGACATAATATTGGGATTTAGGAAACACTGATCAATATTTTTCAACAAAAAATGAATCAATTTATTGAGAAAATTAATTAATAATGAAAATAATCATTAGTTGCAGCCTTAGTTCTTAAATTATCTCTGTAATGTGTGTGAAATACAGATAGGAGTACAGTTATAGCTGCCATGCAGTTGCCATATCAGTGCTTTACCCCTTCCAACGCATTTATATATAAATCTTAAGAAGAGTTAATATAGTGTGATATATACCATTATCGTCCATGCTTCAAATTATACTGTGATATAATTTTAGGTTTTACCACCCCGTTCTAAATTAACCACTTGATAAACACATTGGAAATTGGTCAAAAGCTGCACAACATGCAAAACAAGCTGTAGCATGCATGTGTATGTTATTTATTGTGTACCAGGTTGTCATGACAAAACCACACACCAGCTGGAACAAGAGGCCAGATTTAACAGAGACCCCGGTGTGTATGTGGGTGTGCGTATGTGTCCATATTTAAGTGAGCATGTAAACTGTAACCACCTCCGGTGTACTTTTGGCGCTTGTTGCTGCCCTTGAATGTAACCCGGCCAGGAATGAAGGAATGACACGTTTCTCAGAGTTTTAAATACGGTCATTGAGTTGAAAATAGTATACCAATTCTAAAATACCTCACTTGCCTATCTGGATTTATATAACCATTGCAGGCAAAAATGTGAGGAACAAGGATATGAGGAAGGATATTTTTCTTTGCTGCTGTTGTCTTTGTGTGTGCAAACCCTTAAAAATGTATCTCCATGGTCTCTTTAGCGAGGCTTTGAAAGGAGCCATTTGTTTTCGCATTTCTCCAAGGTGCAGTTGAGAGATTTCTAAAACAGATTTAGCCCATTTCCTCTAATTGATCCCCTGATTGATTTTTGCCTATTTTGACACTACCTTGGAATGACACAAAGCAGAAATTAAATTTTCCTCAAGGTTCCTAGAAATGGCTTAGTATCCTGTTCAGCTTCTCCTCAAATGTTTTCCTTCATATATGCAATACCAGGAGAAATGAAATGAAAATAAAGTCCTCAGTTAGCTGAAAAATCATGTTAAATTAGGGGTTTCCCTCATCATAAAACTTTAAGCACCTCCAGTGTGCTTTTGACGTTCCGCGTTGTCCTTGCTGTTCCTCAGAGTTTTAAATACAGCAGCTGAGTTGAAAATAGTTAGGTCTTTACCACCAGCTCCCTTTCCACCACGCTGTTTACCAACTCTACAATACCTCACTTGCGTATCTGAATTTATATAACCTTATCAGGCAAAATATATATCAATGCTGGTGTTATGTGTCTGTGTGTGCAAAAAGTCCTAAAAACGTATCTCTGTGGTCTCTTTAGTAAAGCTTTGAAAACAGCCATTTGTTTCAGCATTTCTCCAAGGCACAGTTGATTTTTTTTTAAAACAGATTCAACCCATTTCCTCTAATTGTTCCCCTGTTTTGACACTACAGTGGAAAAATGCTAAGCAGATATGAAATATTCTTAAAGGTCCCTGGAAAACATAGTTAGACGTGCTTCATCATGAAACAGGATGTTGGAATGTGACTCATTTCAGAAGGGAGAGGTTTTATATGCTTGGAGATTCTCAGTATATAAAACCTGCAAGCATACCTTCACAGTTTAAATAAAGTCCTTTCCAAAATAACTTTGCCTGGGTAGCCTTGAAATCTTTGTGTTCATGAAGTATGTACTTCACTAAATTGTCAACACCTCAGAGGAGAAGGGTGTAATTTCACTATAAAAGTTAATGAAATAGTATACCTCGTGTTGTGTCAGGAATATGGGGTTACAAGAACTAATCCATCTTCAGGAAATTTGATTCTTTTTGGGACTTAATAAGTATGCACCAATGTTGGCAGTTAGTGGAGATATGGACCCCTGTGAAGTAAGATGGAAAGCCAGCATGGCAAGCCTGTAGAACAGGCTGCTCGGTTTACCAACCGGGATTGGGATTTGTCTGTCGGAGGTGAATGAGGTATCAGAAATATCTGACGTATTAGAAGAGTGTGGATCTGAAGAAAATTATTTCCAAAAAGCAAAGGTAGAATTGGAGGAGTTTAAATACCAAGTCTGTGCAAAATGCACACAATCATAGACAAAGGAAATCCAGCAAAACCCTGAGACCTTATTGTTAATTTGTGCACAAATAATTAAACACAAGTGTACATTTAAGATGTGGTATATTACCACTATCTTTAAAAAAGGAAGCTTGATGGAAGATGGAAGGTGCCAAATATTGTTTGGGATGTGGGATATCTCCTGGAGCAATATAACAATAATTCTATTAGGGATAGGTCACGTAAATGACCAGACATGAAAATTAAACATTCATTCATTCATTCATTCATTCATCCATACCATATTAAAAAGCATTTTACCTTTTTTTTTTTAAATGGTTATCAAGTCGGTCAGATTGTCATGAGCACAGTTACATCTGCTAACATAGCAGGTTTGTGGGTGGCAGGTGTAGTAGAGAGGACCGACAGAGGTGGGTGTAGAGGTCATGGTTGGGGTTGTAGGGGGCACACACACACAGCGGACGTAACGTGATCGCCAGAGACCTCCTGAGCATGAGCTCTGAGCTGCCTTTGGATTGTGAAAGTGATTATCGGGGAGTATAATTGTAAAAGCGGGACGCTCACCTCCTGCTAAAGGCATGCAACCCACCCATTCCTGTAGTCCCCCCCCCACTCCTTGCCAACTCCTTGACCTCCGGCACCCCCACTGACATCTTTGCATGCCCTCAGCAGCTGACCCTTGGAGGCCCCATGTAGGGAAGGTAGATAGATGCAGAGGGGACTATCCAAAGCAGTGCCTGTCAGCAGCTGCCCTCTGGCATCCTGGGAATCTGCACCCCGATGGGTGAGTGAGGACAGGCAGCAGGTGCAGGGCTCTCCGCAGACACCACCTGGATCTCCACCAGACGCTAACACCTGATGCATTCACCTGACAAACCTAAAATAAGAGCTGTTTGTTGACTTTTTGAGACCTAGCGAGATGAAGGGAGCTAACTGGTTACTTTCATGCAAATATTCCAAGCCTCAGGGTTCAGGAACTCCAGGAGCTTTGATGAACACGTGCAGAAAGGGAGCACGATTGATCTCGGTCAGGAGGGCCACAGAATGTGCCACCCTCAGAGTTCACAATGCCAGCAGATGGTACTGTAACATTAAGATCGGGTTACATTGTTTCTAGGATTCTGTTGTTTATTCACTTTTGGGTTTCTGTGTACACTAGTCGGCAACCTGTTTGACCCTGTCGTCTCTCGGGCTCATTCAGCTTAGCAGCTGTTGGTCTTTTTTATGAGGTATTAGCCCGTACATTATGAAGCATTTATTCTGGGATTCATATTTCAGAAGGAGTACTTGAGGGCACATTTTTATTGTCCCCAACTGTACAAAAATACATTGCTCTGCAAAGCTACAAGGCATTATAATCCTTTCTGTCGTCTTATTGTTTCTGAAGTGGAGATGTTTGACCTTTTCAAGACATTTGGTCCGCAGCTCGCTGTTCCATTTTCAGGTGATATACCTGAAGCCCTTTCGTGGTTTTCAAGAAATGCCTGTGAATGTCAGTGATGTTTATTTTCCTTGAACTGCATGGAAACCTGCCAGGTAATGTTTTCTAACATCACAGCAGCTCTGCCTTCAGGCACTTCACAAGCACTGAAATGAAAAAAAGAAAGAATCATGTTTGCAATTTTCTTCCTGTACGGTATTTCTGTTCCTCTATGTTTTAGTTTTTTTTTGTCTTGGCAGTCCAAGGTTGATGGAAGTTAAGTGTTATCCTTCCACAAACAAAGAGAGACTGTAACCCTATCATTTGGCACTGGAGAGTCAGGGGGCTTTAGACTACACTGTTTCAGCTCTCTTCGTAGAAGCGAACCAAACAAACCGCAAAACAACCTCCAGAATTCATGCATATCAAGACTTTCAGAGGATTTGCCAGACTGCTTTAGGATTTCAGAAACCAGTGCAGCCAAAACCATGTTATTTGGGCACACAAGGGCTTGGTAAATGATGTATAGATGGAGCATGTACGCGTTACAGCCCTCAGTGGTGCGGATTGGCAGGGTAAACCAACGCCTCAGCATGATGGATCTCTCTTTCCCATCTCACAGGCAACAGCTTTATCACAGGACAGGGAGCCCTCCATATTTTCCACCAGAGGGAAAAAGACAGAGATGGAGGGAGAACCAGAGCTATGGAAAGCCTGGGAACCAATAAAAAGAAGGAAGCCCTCTCCTCTTGGGTCCTCCATTTTCCGTTCCAACCGTAGTGTTTTCTTTAAAATACTTTTGCTACATATTCATTTTTTTTCTGGCACACATCTCCGTCCTGTATTTCAATCCCTGTAATTTTTAAAAAACATTTAAGTGTTTACTACTCGAGGAAGCCGGTGGTTCATCTTTCCAGCCCTTTTACTTCCGTTCACTCAGCAGGAAAGTCTTTCGCTCTTTTCAAGGGTCTTTTTTAGGCTTAACTGCCCAAACACAGGATTGTTTCCCCCTCTGCCTTGGTGCTTAAAGGCATGGACTCTGACACTCTTGCCATGTGTGCTATCTGCAGCTGCCTGTGTGGTGATAGGATGGCACCAAACATCCTTTTTTTCTTGCTCCATCGGGGCATGGCCAGTGCCAGTCGCCTTGGCAGAGTCCAGACTACAGACATGGGCAGAGGCTATGCCAGACGGCACCTCAGGCACAACCTCTATTTGACTGCCCAACCTCTGTCTCCACACGAAACACAGAATTATACTGTCGCTAAGCTGGAGGGGCATGTGTGTGTGTGTGTATTTTATGTGTGTGTGGCTGTTGGAGTCCATCTGAAATGAGGGATTGGCATTTTTTTGGCATAGTCGACAAAGAGGCCAACACATTATTTCCTTCAGAAGTTATTTCCGAGCTTTCAGCACTTCCACATCCAGCGTATTCTGTATATTCCTACTAGATGACGAACAAAGAGTCGCATGGTAGTGATGAGGGAAATAAAACATGCCGAAGATTAGGGTTTGGCAGTACTATAGACCATGACCAGAAATCCTGCACAATTTTTAAAATAGCTAATAATGGAGGTGGTGAATGGAGAGAGAATGACAGAGTGGCATTTAATCTGCCTTGAGAGCTACTTTATTCAAACAGAAGCACTGCAGATCCATTGCATGTGCGGTTTTTGAAAAGCTACCTGGTTCCTCAAGTAGAAATCCAGCTGTTCAAACAAACGCTTTACATAAAGTCTATTGTATTTTGAATTTGGAAGGTTGCACAGCACAAAAGAGCCATTCACAGTGCTGTATAGCAGGATTTCTCTTTACAAATTATCAATTAAAGTGTATCACCAACAGATTTTTCAGGTACCTGTATCTGAGTATTTATTTTTCTGACAGCACTTTTACTCCCTACATTTGAACACAAATATCTGTACTTTCTACTCCTTACATTTTCAATACAGGCTTGTTACTTTAGTTTGAGTTGAATTATTGATTATTTTTATTTTTGTGTTATTGTGCACCACACTTCTAACTTGAAGGCCAATTTCAACCTCAGTGGATCGGACAATAACAGAAAAGACAGTTTCTTGGTGTATTGATCGATGCATATTAATCACGACAAAGACAAACATGACATAAGATGAAAAAAGACAACAAGACCATAAAGATGTAACAAGATTAAACAGACAAGAGTGCGGGGCTCAACTGGAGAAAAGGTCAGGGTCTGTTAGTTTGCACAGAAACTGCTGGTAGAAATGTCATTCAGTGGACTTTTTTTTACTTTTATACATTGACTATATTTCAGAGCCTGTACTTTTTCACTTTTACTTCTATTACTTTAGTTGTATTTCTGTTTAAGAACAGAATGAATGTACTTTGGCCACCTTTTATGAACTTAAACAAAGTAAACACAAACAAAATTTCTCAGTAATCAGTCAAATCAAACAAGAGTTATTACAATCCCAGCTGCTCTATTTTTAATTTTCTCCAACATTTTATTCATTTGGAGAAAAGATGGCGGACAGCTCTTACTAACTACCTCCGAATGCCAGGCCGCTTGATTAAAGAGAGGAATGTGTTAGAAAATGAGTTTGCCAGCCCAGACCCGTTTATTGATAGATGGAGTGCAACAGCACAGCCTGCGTCTTTTTACATAAAGATGGAAGAGGGTGATAAAGGGTCTCCGTAGTGAGCAGGCTGTGATTGATATGCCCACAGAGGAGTGCAAGGAAGCCACCCAGTAATTCAATTAATCTTAACCTGAACACTAGTAATTGCTACTGTAACTAGGTCTGACTGTACATTAGACAGGAGGGAGATTGCTGTCAGAGGAACATGTCCAGCTAATAGAACTAGGAAGGAACATCCTCAGTGCTCTGGAGTTGCACAAAAGGGCTTCCTTTTTTCACTATTATCCTTTCTCCTAAAGATGAGGATTTGCATGTTAATGAGAGGAGCAGGGAACAGATTCCCTTCACTTATGGACCACTATGAGAGAAGTGAGAGATGAATCACGGCAGGGAAATTATGGATGCAAAATCTTGGAGAAGCTTTTCACTGCCGTTCAAAAGACACATTCTCACATTATTCTCACAATAAAGTTATGTAATCATCTATGAATAAAATGTCAATTTATAGGAATAGCCCTACATATACAGAATAAGGCAAAAAGATCCATGCCACTCTCATAGCTGTCTATTAAAGTTGAGATTATATGAAAAATGCCTTTTTAACTCTTTTAGATCACATCCCCAGTCATACTATGCACTTATTTAACGATATATGTGATAACATATTTTAAAGAATCTTACATCAAAATATAATCATGTTTTCATGCTTTTACCAACTGGTTTCAACCAATAGTATCATAACATCCACCCATGAAATCTGTCTTCAGCTTTTAGCAGCAAAACAGGCTCTGTCCAAAGGTAAGAAAATCGTCCCACCAGCACTTCTAAACCTCACAAATGAAAACATTTCATGTCATATGTCTAATCTACATAAATATACAAGTATCTTACTCCATTTGTTTTTGTACAGATTGCACAAACAAGATAAAAAAAAAAGTAAATTACTGAGCTTTAGGGATACAGGAGGGCAGACTTTTATTTATTTGTTTTTTTACCTTTGAACAGAACCAGGCTAGTTTTTTTGAGTCTTCATGCTAAGCTAAGCTAACTGTCTTGTGGTTATTGCTTCATATTTAAAGAAACCATGTGTATGTGTTAGTGGCACCTTAGAGATTGAGCATGCAGATTGCAAAACCAGGTCTCACCCTCCCCTTCCAAGCATGTAGAAGATTAGTGAAAAATGCAAAAGGCCATATCTAGAATTGGTTTTTTTTTTGTTTTGTTTTTTTTTTTGTTTTTTTGACAGTCCATGGATACTGTAGAGATGAGTGTTGTCACAATACTGGAATTTTTCTTTTTGATACAATATCTTGAAAACATATTAATATTTGATACCATTTTAATACCTCTGGGAAAATGACAAGAAGACATCACTGTGAGTAAGTGAGAGGAGGTGGGGCTGTGTGGGCACTGCAGCGGTGTTTGTGTGAACTCACTCTCAGAAGTGAAAGAGAGTGAAAAAGTGCAAATGAGTCAGTGTCATTGCACTTTTGATGAAAATTAGTATTGAAAGCATTTCAGATTTTGAGAATTGATAGATATATCACTGTTTTTGACAACACTAGTGGAAACATGGCATCTCCGTGGAAGAGGTATAACTCGAAGGTAATGACAACCCAATTCTTATTTTAAGGTGACTATACACGAAAACCATAATTATTTTATTCGATTTCTATATTCTGCCAATAAATCCTCATTAATATCTTACATGGATCTTTAACATTCAGACATGAGTATTGATCTACTCATCTCTTTCTCTTAGCAAGAACGCAAATATAAGCACATTCCCCAAAATGTCGAACTGTTCTCTGAAAGCTAAAATATGCTTCTGTGAACTACAGCCACATTTCCACATTCTCAGCTTGCACTGCTTTTCATCATACAAACACAGGTGTAGTCATTATTGCCTTCAATAATCAGACCAGGTCATTGTTTTTCAGTTCTTTTGTGTCAAGCACCTATTGAACTCCATAACAAATGATTTTGGATTGTCAGAAATCCTTTGAACACACCCTCAGATATTGATCCTATTGTTTCCTGTAAGAGCACAACAGTGGTTTGAAGGTGTTGACCCGAAGAGACAGGAAGACAAGACTTGTTTATGGGCTGGTTTTATGCATTCTCTAGAAACTGGACACCTTGAGAACAGCGGATAAATCAAGTTTACAGTAAAATCTATTTTTCTTACCCTCCTATGTCCCATTCTTTTGCCACATCTATTTCTTCTCATCAGCTTGTCTCTTGCCCCCTTCGGAACAACATTAGTTCCTGTCACTGTGTTCGTGCTGGATCGCCAAGCTCCAGATGCAATGCCAAGCGTTTGCAAAAAACTGACGTTACATGAATACCTTATGTTTCATTTTGTGCATTATTGCAGTCATTTTTATTTATGCAGCTGGCTAGTTGTGGGTCAGCTACGGTCAGTTTGGACGAAGGGTGTAACAACATTGTGGAGCCTGTGGGACTTGACATGAGCCCAAGTCATTTTAACCGTCAAACATGTGGTGGGGCCGGGGCTCATTATGTCATTATGTTGTCAGGGCGATTGTTTATTCTGACATCTTCGTCTCACACAGTCACATCCTCCCCTATAGTCGGAGCATCAGTAGGAGGAGGAAGGCGGTTTGGACAGATGTACAACAAAGTCTTCTCTAACAAGACGCTTGTAGGTTCTTTATCCACTGCAGCTCCCACCACCGCCTCCTCGAACACGCCCCCATCAATTATTAATCCAGCCAATTAGCAAGGCTGCATTATTCACCAGGAAGCTGTGATCACATCCATTAACGGCACTGCCTTGCCTCATTGTGGTTCTCCCATGCGGCACTCACACAGCCCACAGTCCCCTTATCCGCTTTACATATTAGACCACCAAATTCCACCATATTCACGTAGAGTTTCATGCTCATTTTCTTTTGTCTTTTTACTTTTTCAAATATAGTAACACTAGTCACAGTAGTAGTATTATTTTCATCATAAAGGGACCCATTCAAATAACGAATTTGTTGTCCTCACAATTTCCTTGAGGGTTGTTCTTTTTAGTATCGTTACATTTTTCATTTTGTAATGTATAAGAATGTACATCAGTGAATAAAAGCTAGCAATCATGCAAAAGACAAATTGACATATTAAATAATTGCTAAATTAATTCATTCTTACTCCTGCAGGCATCTGCAGAATCACCTATTATATCCTCTTGATCAATTAAAACAGTATCATCTTCTGCCCAAATATCACTTATTTATCTGCTTGACCTGTTGCACTAACAAGCAGCATCCTGCTTTTCAGTAACATAATGTCTTGGTCAGTAATGCTAGCTAAGATTTGTAGTTCTTGGAGGGAAAAAGAAACAAGATGTATCCATAATCCCAGTAAAATTGAAACAAGAAGCAACAAAAAAAAAAGAACAAACCATGATGACTTGCAGGCCAGTTGCCAATATTTACAAAACCTAAAGCTTTCATTGTCAGCTTTGGGTGTGAAGATAATTTTTTGTTGGTTATCTGTCATGTTTATTGGTAGGAATGAACACAAGATTTATGTAGGTAGGCCTGCTTCAGATCTTCATCAATCAACATGTGAGTGAATGCAGCTTCTGAATGATCTTGCTACTCTGCAATGGTGAATGGAGAGTAATGCCAAGTGTGTGCCTGTGTTCAAGCAGCCAGGGTTGGTCAATAACAACTGTATTTACAGGGGAGAGTGAGTGTATTAACACAGGATCTGACATGAACACTGTGTGCTTATGTTAACTACTACAGTATAGCATAAATGGGTCACGGTGTCTATTTTTTCTAACATAGCAAGAGTCAAGAATAAGGATGTGTACACAATTAGTTGACTAGTCAGTTAAATGCTGCTACCCTCACTAGTCAGGCCTACAGCCTGGGCAGGTAGCACCTCCCATTTCTCTGTTCGAAAGCTCAGATGTAAAGTCGTCAGGACAAAGATGACATCTCGTCATCTCATAAAACCAGTGAGGTTTGGCAGTATTTTGATCCAGAAAATGAAAATAAGGAACTGGCGTATAACCACTCCACTGAAAGAATGCATAAAAACATGCAGCACATGCATGTGGACGTTAACCTTCAAGGAGAGCAAGCTGCTGGTGCTAGCACTGCTAGAGTTAGCCACACTCTGGAAACCATTATTACATTGTTCTCTGCCCCAACTCGCAGATGCTGTCATCCTGCTCAGTCTGAAAGCTTCTTCTTCTTACTTAGACTTGTACACTGGTCTAAATTTAAATTTGTGTTCAACAAAGGGAAATTAGTCAATAGGAACATCCCTAGTCAAGAATGCAGCTGCAATCATGGGAAATAGAAACATCAAACATGGGGACAGCTGTTGCCTCAGAATGCTTAGAAAACAGAAATTAAACATTTACTAATTAAAATGTTGTTGATTAAAACTAGGAGAAGACTAATAGTGAAATTGCTTGTATTTGACTCAAACGAAAGACTACAAACAAAATCAGAATCAGGCACCAAAATGAGCACTGTATCACCTCTTACAAGTGTATCAAAAAATGATTAAGTCTTCTGTCTTCAGCTCTGAAGAGGAAGTCATGTGTTTGCTGTCCTCCCACTGTTTCCCAGGGCTCTGTGAATAGAGCGTTGATCCTGATTACTTGTCACTGGGATTTATGGACCCTCAAATCTCTGAGCAAAATCACTTCCTGTTTTTCCTGTGTTTACCGGACACACAGGCAGGCGGCCGCACATTTGATAAAAAGTGATTTATTTTCATTTGCTTATCTGCTTAATTGATGTCCCCCAGGCCTCCCTGACAGCCATAATTTCATTATACAAACAATTTAGAGAAGTTTGATTAACACAAATGAGAGTTCAGGGCCTCCACCAGTTTACATGTTGTTCCTACACATTTGGAGTCACGCTTTTCTTCACATTGACTCCCTGTCTGGCTCAGCCCTTGTCTCACAGTCATTAATAACCACTCCCTATCACAATAGACAGTAGCAAGAAAAAGATTTTAATTATTACTCTATTAATCACAATGAAATGTTGCTGTGCTGTTATACTTTGATTATAAATCTGCCTCTTATTAGAATTACACATTCAAGATGTCAGAACGCCTGTTTTGTTTTAATCATCATGCTGTGATTTAACATGCGTTTCACACCTTACTGAGCCAATATGTGGCTGATTTAAAATCCCTGCCTTCAACCAGATTCTCATTATGGCCATTGAGACGCAACTGTATTGATTTTGTTGTTTAGGATTCACCACAAGCATTGATTTATGACCCTTCTGAGACAACTGTGTGTAATTAGGCTCATATAGTCAATGGTTCACCCCACTACTGCCTCAGCTGTAGTGCTCCTCATTGATGATTCTGTGCTTTGTTTGCTCTACCAAATGTTGTGCGAGTGCTAATGGAGAGGCCTTAACACACACACAGACACACACACACACACACACACACACACACACACACACACACACACACACACGCACACACATGCACTGGAATGCACATTAGGGCTTGGACGATACAGTTATCTTCTGAGTATTGTTATTTGATATCAATATTTAAAGGAGTTTTTTTAGGGAGTAATATGTAACAACTGCACATCCCGAAATGAGCACAGTATATTAAATAAGATGAAATTTATTATTTAATATATTTAATATTTATATATACAGCTATTAGTTTGTTTCAAGAGAATGCCTGACGGTATGAGCACATATGTTGTTTTATGTTAAGGATGTGACATCAAATGGATTTGTTTAAGATAATATTACATGACGTACACTAATATCCACTAGCGTGTTGATGGGAATTCCCATTATGTGTTAGCATCAAGCTAACACACTAAGCTCCATGTATTTATATACAGGGTTGTGTCAGATTACTTTGAAATCTAGTCAGTTACTGAATACAAATTACATGGCAATTTTTGTAATAGTAACAGTAATTGCACCTTATACTAAAAAATGGACACAGCCACAAAAATTTGAACAGGCAGTTTTCTAAGAAACCCTGCATTTGGGACCCTTTTTATGAGTTAATAGAGCACTGGTTATCGTGAAAAAAAGTTTAATAATTTTAAATTTGTAATATTTTAAAGATGTAACCAAAAATGTAATCAAGTAATCCTTGACATTGTAACTATAATATTATTACATATTTTTCAACTGGAATCTGGGCTGATTATAGTTATTTTTTTGTAATCTGATATACATACATACATACATACATAATCAGGATGACATGTAATCTGTTACTACCCAACCCTGTTTATATAAATATACATATATATAAATAAATATATAAAATGGATTCAGCCATCCAAAAATCGATCCAGGAAGAATCATGGTACTTAATTTTTTTTTTTCTCCCACTCCTAATACACATATGTAAGTACGGACTCACACATGCATGCACAGAGTGAGACTGTCGAGGGCAGGTCTGTTTCTGACATACCATTTATTACATCATATTATTTTCCACTCAGCCCAGCAGCAGCAGCAGCAGTGAATATTCTCTTTCACCGCCCTGTTTTTGCTCTTATGTTTCTTCTCTCTTTCTTGTATCCAACTGGCTTTTAAACAGGGTCGGCTCTGGCAAGGCGTAAATCCAGCAGGAGGGATTTCCCCCTCACCCACAAAGCTTTTACTTCTGGCAATTGAGTGCCAGCGCGCGTTTCTAGCTCTCCCTGATGAACTCTTGGATGCACATTATAGCGAAAAAATGGCCCTTTAGAAGAGCTCTTTTGAGTCTCTAGGTGAATGTACAAACACGCACATGTAGACAGACTCACTCAAGAAGACATACCATTACAAACATATGTTTGCACTCAACATATAGCATTTTCACACACGAACATGTGTACAGTGTACATGTATTTGATGCATTTTTATCTTCACACACATACAGGTATTCACTGGAGCAAGTGCTCTCATGAAGTACTTTCTAAAAGTGATAGTTCAGATTAGTTGAAGTTGTGTTGTATGAGGTATAGCCAGTGTATTACCTATAGCGGATGCCAGTCAGCACACCCCCAGTTTGGAGAAGCAAAGAGGAGTACCAGCTAAGGAATATGGCTGGACAGTTAATCAAAATATTATCAAAATATAGGCGAAGCTGTAACTTTATGATGAACAAAAGATGTGTGACAAAGCAGCATTATAATGAAGTACTGTAGTGCTACAGAGGTGCCCTGATCTACAAATTTTGTTCTCCAGATGTAAGAAGATGCATGTTTGGTACAGACACCGATAAATGTCACATCAATTTTAATTGTTTGGGGTGTTTTGTTTTTTTTTCAAAATGAAAATTATGATGCAAAAAATGGGCCTACAAAGTAATATATTGCTGTGGACAGGAGTCACCAACAAAATGTATTTTACCCAGTTAAAAAAGGTTCACCTAACAAAATATCAGTTTAGCTAGTATAGCTAATTTTTATAATATTTTCACCATTTTACCTTGCCTTCAGACAGCCTTTTCTGATAGGAAACTGCCAACATATAAGCAAAAATCACGCTCTGTAGACCAACCAAACTCCATAGGCAAAATTAGTGATTTTAAATCGCAGATCACAGGAGTTTGTTTGCATTATTGTGTGACTCTGGGGGATCCAGACCATCTTTCTAAAACACCAAAGTCACACAGTAACACAAACAAACTAACCGATCAAGGCAGCAGTAGACCAGCATCTCCAGTCTTCTGTGACAAAAAATCACAGATTTTACCCATGGAGTTTGGTTAATTTGGAGACAGTGATATTTGGCTTTCAAATCAGTGGTTCCCTTTGGGAAGAGGCTGTCCGAAGGCAACGTAAAGCAGGTAAAATATTTTAAATGTAGCGTACACTTACACTGACATAGATTTTTTTTCAGGCAGGTCTTATTTTAAGTAGCTAAAATATCTTTTATTACTGATCCTGTCCACAGCAGTGCATTACTTAGCTTCCGTGCTGGTACTCCTCTCTGCTTCTCCAAACTGGGGACGTGTCCATCGCCATCTACTGTAGGTAATACACTGAATATTGATAAGTACCTCTTACATACAACTTACAGCTATTCCTTTAAACACATGCTAGTTGTTTACAACACATTATACTGTAACTTCACCACTATTTATTCTATAGGTTTACTATTACATTACAGGCCCCATAATGTAAATGCAAATGTGATTGAAAGTGGTTCATAATGGCCTCCATTCTACTGTCATGAATATGAATGGCACTAATATGCATTTCGTTTTGGTTTGCTTCTTTTCTCCATAAATGTGTTCATGTGAATGATCGTGCACACCCAGCCCCTCCTCGTCATTGTCTTTACACTCTATTTATTTATTTTCTAATTGTGATTTGGACGGCGCATATTTATTCACACCGCAGCCTCTCTCTGTATGTGAGGCACATCCGTCATTCAAGCCTGACAGAGTTTGACTCAATAACAGCACAAATATCCAGCCATTATCTCTCTGCGGAGTACTCCCTCAATGTTAATGTGTTTTTAGGACGATTACATCAATGTGAAATATTGAAAAATATCCCTCTGATTGATAGCATGAATCATCAAGCCCTTGTTCCCTCCCCCTTGAACACCCCATTTAGCATCTCCGTGGCAACGTGCCGGGGGAACTGCCTACATGCAATCACCTGCTCACATGAGATCGGGTTATGGTGCTCAGACGGGCTTTGGCGAGAATTAGAACATTGGTTATTGGACTGATACGAGCAAACAGCTGCACGGGCCGTGCCTCTGTAACGCCGTACATAAATACACCGCAGACCTGCTCGTAAAAGAATGAAGTGCAACATCCCTCACGGAGATAACTGTTAATCTATAGCTGTTCTACTGCGAGAGCCTTTCAGTCAGTCTTCAAGCCCAGTTCCAAAGCTTAACCGTGTCAGTGCTGGAGGTAAAGTATTAAACTGAGGCATTGGGTTCTTCGAAATAACCAACTCATCTGGATATCACTGCCAGTATAGGCAAAATATCTTGCTTAAAACCACTACTGTGCATCATGGTCTCTCTCTCTTCTTCCCTGTCACTCACAGCCGAGAGATGTGGTTGAAATCCTTGTCACGGTATTAGTGAGGATATTTTCTGGTGTCAATATTTATAAAGATAAAACTCCAGTTTGCATATGTGATTAACAAAAACTTAAAAAAAAAAACAAGTGGTTAAGATCAACCTCAGTCTGCATGTGTAGTTTCATCAGATTGAAAGTGGCATCCTCCTTGCCCTTAAATTATAAGGGCTATAAATAATGAACACTGGAAGTTAAAAATAAAAAAGTGAGATATATCTGGCATGGAATAAATCTCCTGTCTGCATTAATAACAAAGAACTTTGACAGAAACAAACCACTAAAACGCAGTGAGATGGCCAAACAACGGACACAAACCCTCTTAAAACGCCAGAGGACAGCAAAACTGAAACGGTTAATGGTTGAATTGAAACACTATCCAAAGACAGAGTGAGATATTATGAAAACCATAGACCAAACAACTGAGCTACGGTGAAAAAAATGAGAAAACAGAAACCAGAGTGGATGAGATGGAGCTCAGAGTTGAGGAGATACACACATTAAGGAGTGGTGTAAGCCCAGGTGCATGCCATGTATCTGTAGCATGTCCTGTTCACCTCTGGCCAGGAAGACCGTCACAGACCGTCCTCTCTCTGTTTCCTGTCTGTCTCTATAATGATACACTACCACAATAAAGGCAAAATTCTAAAAATAAATAAATAAATGATAATGTACTTAGAAGATTCTAACTTTTTTGTTATATTTTCTGACATTTTATAGTTCAAACTATTCATTTATTAAAGCTAGAGGTTTATTTTTGCTGTCACTGGACAAAAGTCCCATAATAACCTTTAAGCAGAAAACTCCATACTCCTTTTCTGGGATCTGTTTTCAGGCTTTAGAAAATCTACCCTGTGATGGGAGACTTCATTGTTTAGTCTCATTCCCAAAATGTAAGTATTTGTCGACCTAGGAATGAGACTCAAAAATCAACTATCTTCTCCAGAATTGCTCACTGCACCTTTCATTGATTAAACAATTGATGGATAATGAAAATAAACATTAGTTGCAGCCGTGGAATAAAGGCGCTCTCTGAAGATGTAAATGACAAATTCTAAGGTAACAAAAACAAAATGATTCTTATTTTCAGGTGATTAAACACTAATGAAAACATACTTATGAATATATTCCATTTTTGCCATATTCTGCCAATAAACCCCCATAAAACCAACACACTGGACATTTAAAGATGGTGAATGAACCAGATCTGATGTTTCAAATTATTTTAAAGACACATCATTTGTCTTGGCGGTCTGTGTCAGTTCTGTCTCTCTGCTCAAACTCACTTTCCAGCTTCAGCAGAGCGCCCTTTTTAGCAGGGAGAAAAAAGAAACCTCCACTACACTATACGCATTGTCCTAACCCCGACAATGAGGTTCTGCCCTGTAATTACATTCTATTTCTAAAACCATCCGTCTTTGCTCACAGAGAGCTGACAGGCTAAAACATTAGCACGTTGTCAGCGACTCCTCAGACGCCGCAGTTCTCCGTTACACTTCATATTATCTTGCACCCTCAATCCAGCTTCCCAGATGGGGTTACCTCTCTGCAGTCTGGGGAGGAAGAGGAGGTGTTTTCCTGTTGCGCGGCCAGTTTAGCTCAGCCGTGATGGGGCCTCCTGGTTTCTCACTGGGGGTCTGTTGAATTCTGGGTCACAGCCCAGCCCCAGGCAACCGCTGGCTCCACTTTAGCCATTCTGTGTCGTTTTAGCCCCTGTGACACTCTGCAGCGGGTAATTTTTCACCTTTTCTTTCAGCGACAACCTGTTCCCCATCCTGCCCCACCTCGCTGGCACTGCTTACAATCACCATGAGCTCATGCAACTGGTGCTGATAGCGTGGCGATCTCACACGCCTTAACATCACCTGTTCGTTATGCACGGCACTGCTGCCTCAACAAAAACGAGCTGCACCAAGTTCCATTTTCCCCAGGCTATTTATTTAATGGATAATGCAAGGGACGCAAAATGGAAATCACGCATTCGACCATGTCTTTAACCCCGGCCGCCTCCTTGCCTGACTTCCCGAACTGCATTCATTCTCATCCCCGGTGAGCATAAATCATTTTGGTAACTTGTTATTACCAAGCTCATTATTTATTCTCCAGGATGTTTAAGGAGTATTTAAAAAAATCCTATGAAATATTTAAATCTCCTAGATGTGAGTAAAACAGCATAATCTTCACCTTCCTCTGTCTGGCACTACGATCTAGAAAAAGAAAAAAAAGGCAGAGAGATTGAGCGAGCCTGTTTGTAATGAGTTTATGTCAAAAGAAGCGATAAGAGGGAGCATTCATACATGCTAATCTCTGGCCCCTCTCTGCTTCTTCTGTGGTGGCAGGATGGCGCGGAGGGTGCGAGCTCTGCCGTGGCTTGGCACAAAGATGAGGAAAGCGATGTGACGGTGCCAGCCGCTTTGTATTCTGAGCCTGGGAGTAGAAGGATGGAGGGAGGAAGGAGGAGGCAGGAGGGAAAGAATGAAATGGGAAAAGGCAGCAGACAGAGAGGAAGAGAGCACAGAGACAGTGTAATCACTTTTACACTCCCCGATACTGCTGTCCGCCTGATGCTTGACTCTTATCCCCCACCCTCTCCCAGTATCTCACACCGTCTATCTGCCTTTCCTAAGCAGAAATTTGAGCTCTCAGGTTTTGTATGTATTAAATATGTGCAGTACTGTTTTGCTGTTTTGTTAAAACAATAGTTCGGATTATTTGATGTGGCGTTGTATGAGGTACTTCTCCACAGTCAGTGTTTTGCTGAAAAGAATGCTCCCACTTTGAAAGAGCATAGAGGAGCACCAGCACGGAAGCTAAACAATGAACTGCTGTGGACGGGAGCAGCAACAGAAGATATGTTAGCCACGTAAAAAAGGTTGACCTAAAAAATTATTTATATCAATTTAAGTGTACACTATATTGAGAATATTTTCATCACTTTACTTTGCTGTCAGACAGCCTTTTCAGATGGCTGTTACATTGTTATATAAGCCTGTATAGCTCTCTTCAAACTAACCAAACTCCATAGATAGCTTGTCTTACTGTGTGAGTTTGGTGAATCTGAGCTATTCTCTTAAAACACAAAAGTCACACAAAAACGCAAACAAACTGACAGATGAAGGCAGCGGTAGAGCAGCAACTCCTGCGATCTGCGAGGTAAAATCACTGATTTTGCAAATGGAGTTTGGTTGGGCTGGAGTGAGTGATATTTGGCTTATACAACAGCAATTTTCCATCAGAAAAGGTTGTATGATGGCAAAGTAAAGTGATCAGGTCACTAAATGTAGTGTACACTTGGACTGATATTGATTTTTTTAGGTGGTACAATCCATTAGCCTGAACTATCAAATAAATGCTCAACTAAACTTGAGCAACGTGCCGTAAAGAGAGATGTGTCATGTCTGGTGTGTGGAGTTACTTTATGCTCAAGGAAGCCAAAGCAAAACAGCCAAGAGCAATTCATGCATTTATGGAATTTATTTAAATTTGGTTTTGAATGTTTGAAAGCTGCTGACGAATCAAAAATGCTGTTGAAAGTTATGTGTGAAAAAGTTAAAATAAAAAGTAGCAGCAGTATTGCATAACTGAGCAGCATGTGTGTTTTTTTTTAATTGTCTCACAGTTTGAGCATAATGGCAAGGTAAAAAGTGCATTGATTAATAACAGCTTAGTTGTTTAAGACAGGGAAAAGACAGAAATAGATTTGTATCAGTATCGACAGATCCTCAAGGTTGCCGTATTGGACATGAAAAGGTGATATCTCTGCTTCTGCTAACTAGAGGCGTCGACTGCTTTCTACTGACTATGGATAAGTACCTCATACAACCCTACTTCAAATAATCTGAACTGTCCCTTTAACTTTAAGTTCCACTAGCTTAGACTCTTGACTTCATGTGCTCCAAAAACTGGTTAAACTTAACTGTCAAATATGTGGCTTTCATTATGTTACACCTATCAGATTTCATATGGAAATGGTGTTTTACTGCCTCTTGCCCTCTGCTGCCTGTCTGTAGGTCCTGAGACTGTAAGAAAGTAAAAACTGTAATGCAATTCAGCGTGATGCCATGAAACTGACACCAGCTCTCTGCTGTGAGGTAGTCCACACTGTCTGAGAGTTAAACACAATGATGTTCTGAGTTCACAGTGAGAAGATCTGCCAGCTCTGTTGGCTCAGATACTACCTGACTAATTTTGGCTTCTCTCTATATGCTTGCATTTTGAACAGGACAATGACTCCTTTTCAGAAGTTGTTCTATTTTAAAAAATCCCAGGCGGTTTACAGTCAGAGCTCTCAGAAGTGTGCCAGAACCTGTCAAGTCTTTCACATTAATTGTGTGTGTGTGTGAGTGTGTGATGCAGTACAGTATGATTTGAGTGCAGTTATGACACTGTGGTATTATCAGGACGTTGACGTGCTTACCTGAGCTGTGGGTATGAGATGGAGATGATGCTGAAGATTAAAGCAGATATTCTGAAGATCTGGGTTTTGAGGATGCACGACATCGTCTCCACAAGCTTTTCATCTTGCGGATGTGATGAACACAGTTTAATTTATAATGTAGCAGCAGCCACACGCAGATTAGTCATGTCACCACACCCAGTTCCTGCTCATGCGTTCCTGCCTGAAAAAGATAGTTAAGACTCTTTGAAGTGAGGCTGTGTGAGGTATTCAATTTGTCTGGTTTGGAGAAGCAGCGGGAGTACTGGTGTAGGAAGCCCTGCTGCTTTTTTTTGCCTCCAGAACGCAAAATAAAACCAAATATCACTCTCCCCAAAGCAAAACAAAAAGTCATTTTACCTCACAGAACACGGGAGTTGGTGCAGTACCTGTTGGTCTGTTATCTGACCTTGGTGATATCAAACTAACGGCAGTTTCTGGCTGGAAAAGACTGTCTACCTGTAAAGTGATGAAAATATTCCACATATAGCATACGCTTAAACTGATTTAGATTCTTTTTTTAAGGTGGCTAAAATTTGTTTTGCCGCTGGCTATTTCTTCATGTACTTCCTTTTCTCACTCTAAATTGAATCCCCAAATATTTCTTATTGTTGACAAATTACATGAAAAGAACTCCACTGATATTCAAAACCTATTAAAAAACATCTGTGAGTCACACCATCACACTGAATGACATTTTCCCTCATTGAGATGTTCACAGGGACTGTAGTTTATCTTGAACCAATATACCCATAAACACTCACTACTGAGTATTATTCCACATCTGAAAAGTGCACTCCAATATTTCCGTGTTTGAGCCACTTTTGCAAAAAGCTACAGCGATCATCAATTGCTGAGCTTTCTAACTAACTATATTTGCCAGTCTGTAATTTGACTTTTATTCACCCTCTCCAATGGGAATGTTCTGCCTCACAGTTCTGTATGAAACGTTTAAACACAGAATGGGGAGGCATTGTTGTTCCACCATTAAGCCAGCATCAGGGGTAGTAACTAAGCTTCTGCAACGCTGGTATGCCATCAAAAATCAGACACCAGATCAGCATTAATGCCAGGTCACATATCTGCGAATAAATGGGACTGGCCATCACCTGCCGAGGTAAACATCTTGCTATTGATTGAGGCTGTGACTCCACCCCTTGAAAGCTTATCAAAGTTGAACTCAACATGAAGGAAGGACGCTAAGTTGCAGCCTCTCCTCTTAATTCGTGCATGTGAAACCAGGCCCTCATGCCAATGTTGTTTAGTTAAGTGTAAAATTGCAAAGCTGTCGTAATGATGAGTCTTCTGTGTGGCAGTATTGCAAGATCTCTGCTTAAAAATGGCTTTACATCTTCAATAGAAACCAATGAGCATGGGGCTGAGTGACACAGACATGATGGGAAGAAAGTCAGAAATATTCAGAGACAGACAAACATGTTTTTGGTTTACATCTTTCCATGGGATTTACTGACAAAAAACAAATAAATTACGTCCTTATCTTAACTGTAAAAGCTACACAAGAGGGAAAACGTCTTCAGCGCTCCTCCCTTTAGGTAACCCTGACATTAACTCACTCATTTTTACAGGAGCTCCCTGTTGGATGCTCCTCGACCGTTCTGGTGAAACACAAGCCATCGCACGTCCTACTGCTCTGCCTCTTACAGCGTAATGGAAAACAGATGCTGGCAGAAACTGCTCAGGATTAAAAGTGACTCAGAACTGTTGATTGTTGAGTTCGAAATAAGCTGTGATCTATCACTGACCCACTGTCACAGGGTGTTTATATCAGGAGGGTTTAATGGAACAAAGCTTGATAAGGACATACGCTGCACTGACAAAAAAGAATTATACAGGTTTTACAGTAAGAAGATAACGTACATGATTAATACTGTGTTTTATCAGTGCAGTGATGCATTTTGTAGCTGTGGTAATACTTTTTAACACACTCTTGCATAGTGAGAACAGTAGCATTTAAGAATGTTCCCAAGAGTTTAATGACCAAATGCTTTTTGAGCATAAGAGATGTCGTCTTGAATCTGCTCACGTTTCCTCGCACTGATAACTATAATGAAAGCTTCATCTCTGATTTTACAAGACTGCGTTTAATAAGCCGCCTCCCGGAATACATATTAGATCATAGAGGAAGGGCTGAGGGATACGGCAGACAGCTTTCTGCTCTGCCACAGGGGGATAGAGGAGAACCATCATGTCCTCATGGAGCTGTTCCTTGATTGAAGAGCCCAAAAAATCTTTAAGAAGAAAAAAAAAAAATGAAAGCACAGTACACACAATAGGCTGAACATTTGGGAGTTATCACTCCGATAAAAAAGAGAAAATGTCAAATGATTTAAGTGTTTGCTGGTGAAATCAATATCAGCACACTGAGCTGAGGAGGAGAAATGTTCAGGAATGCTGGTTTCAGTCTACAAAGAGAGACGGCGGAAGGGATTGTCTTTTTGCCAGCCCATCAGTTTGTGTTTGTAGAAGGATATGGAACTGGGCTTTAGTTATCAGACTTTAGCTTTTATATTTTTAAATCGCAAGCTTTTTTTTTTTTCTGGGCTCTGATATTTGAGTTGCTTCTGCTCTCAACAATAAGAGCAGCAGCAGTGGCGGCACGCAGGCGGGATCTGTGCCAGCAGAAATGTGGCTCATAACAGATTTTTTTTTTTTTTTTTGCAACAGTCTATGTGGCATATTCAGCAGACTGAAATGTTTATATTGAATGTTTCAGCAGCTTGAAAATCACCATGGTAATGGTCCCAAAGACAAAAGCCCTAGCCTTTTGTCATGGGTAATTATCGCAGAGCAGCCCCCCTCAAAGCCTTCCATTTGGCTCTGAACAAATTCACATTTAATTTTGCTCTCATGCATTTGACACAGAGCTTTTTTCTTTTAATTTTTGTATTCAGATCAGGCTTAAATGTTGAATTTAAATACCCATTGAAATGGTTTCCGTTTGAGGCAAGTGGTTCAGATTATTTCAGTACTAGAAACTATAGAGAAAGGATAAGGAGGGCTGTAGAAAGACCACATGAAATTTCCTAATGAGGCCACCTTCAGGATATAAGTGAACATTCAAGAAACACAATACCTTGAAAATGAGCTTTGGTATTAAACCCAAGTTTAAGTGTCTTATCTCCCACAAGCTGTTGAGACCCTAAAAACTGACTTGGCAGAAAGAAAAATAGCATTGAGCCGTTAGCAAAGCCGATCCCACTGAAGTGTCATCTCCTCATGCTCTGTCTCAAACTCCATGTAACTCTGAACAAGTGGGTCAGAGAAATATGAAAAAGTAATGTGAGCGCTGTGTCTAAGAATCCACTCCAAGACACATACGCCCCATGTGATGACATTAGATACAACGCAGAGCTACAGTTTGGGTTATATTTAGTGGTTTAGGTCTTGCAGTAATTTGGTTTAATGGAGCATTAATCACTAGATGCAGAATATAGCCTCATCTCTGAGGGCTTGCTTATGTGGGTTTTTCAAAATTTCCAGGCAATAATCAGACTCTGTTCTGCATCTCAGCTAATTCAGACACTGTTTTTTACTTGGCATGCTCTCACTACATTTTACACCTGCCATTGAAATGTTACTGCACATTTCCACATGACAATCCAGTTGTAAATGCAGCAAAGTGGCATTGTGGATAATTCAATTGCTCAAAGCACCCGCAGAGATGTAGAATAGAGCTTTTTTTTCCACATAGCCACATATGTATCTGTGTCATTTACTCAAATTACTGTATCACCAACAGTGTTACGGATGTAACGGATGTGTCCTTTATGTCTTGATCTGAGCAGAATTGAGCCTGACTTTTCCTCTGACATAAGCATGAGGCTGACATTAAATTTTGTGGTTTTGAGGGAAATATTTTAACAGCTATTGGAGAGGCTGCCATAATTTCTTTTTTTTTTTTTTTTTTTTTCTTACAGACATTCATAGTCCCCTCAGCATAAATTGTAATAACTTTGGCAATTACTTCACTTGTCATCTAGTGGCCTTATCAGGTCAAATGTTCAATTTGTTCAATACTTTATGCAAAATCCAAATTGGCAGTTTAATGCTTTTTAGTCTGGATGTATTGTAAAAAAAAAAGTTCAGGCCCTCCCAGGGGGGCCCATCCCCAGGTCAGCATTAGTCAGGTCTGACACTTTATGTACAACTCATTATTATACAGTTTGCCATCACATCTATCACTTATGATAACATTGTTCATACCAAAATGATTTCTAAGATCTGGGAACGGTCCATAAATTGTGATTAATGTCTACAACAGAGAGTTTAGATTGTAATTTTACCATTTTTCCTAATTTTTCTCCTCTAAATAAGTTGGCTTTGTTTAATACCTACGTGATCATCTGACCACTTGTTTTTCTAGTCAGAATTATCCTTTAAAAACTATTTTGGAAAAAAAAAATATATAAGCATGCAAAAGATGCCAGTTGTAAAAGTGATATTTCTGTCTGTGTCTGTTTTCCTTCCTCTTTCTATTTTTGCTCTCTCCCTCTCACCCACTCCACTCCACACCTCACCCCCCTGTCCTCTCTGCTGATAGTCTGGATGTGGAAGTGAGCGTCCTCTGCTAGTTGATGTGTAAAAGGCTTCAGATGCAGCCTCTTTGCCTCCCTCAGTCTTCCACAGCACAGTTAAAGAGGGTGAATAATTCACAAGCAAGTTGCCATAAAGATAACGCTTATTTTTTTTTCCCCTTACGCAATAAACCGGGGACTTACACTCAGCACCGAGAAAAAAAGAAGGGTTCTGTTAAAAACACTGCTGATAAATTTATAAGAACATACCGCAAAGCTAACTCCATAAATTTTTTACTAAATCGCATAGCTGTTGTTGTATGGAAAGAAAAAAAGAGAGGAAAAACTTAATGCTCAGTGGTAAGGCAAGTGTCCAGCAGGGGAGATTTATTTATACAGAAAAACTGTTTTTATTATAGTGTATGATACAATATTATTCTTGTACTCCGTTTATAATCAAGTTCACAAAGTAACAAATCGCATAGGTCTGATTATTTTTTTCTTTCCAGACATTATTTATGAGCTCTCTAATGTTTGAGTGTACATTAAAAAATTGAAGTTTTCCAAGTGGAGCCAACCTTTCAGCTGAGAAAAATTGCAATGGCAACAGGCCAGCACTATTTTTCAAACCATGTGTTTGAAGCTAGAAAAGTGTGAATGAACGAATGCTTTCACCAAGTAATAGCCTGGATCTTAAGACAAATGAGAATAGACAACACAACTTGTGAGGCTTTGTACCATTTCCAGTGTTACTTCTCCCCCAGTCCACTCCAGTGTTGTTGATTAACTTTCCTTTATTGCTTTTCCTCCATCCAAGCCTCAGGGAGGACAGCAGGCTTTATCCTCCACAAAGTTTCCCCACTTGTCTTTGTCTTTTAATATCACAGCGAAGTTTTTAACAAAGATGTTTTATTAATGACACTTGAGGTTTAACGTGAAACTATTTTTCCATTTTCAGTCTAATTTCCTGCTCTCCTCCCAGACAGAACTACCGCAAACCCATTCACATCTTTGTTGTCTAATTTGAAACAAACCTAATCATCAATCTGACAATGAATTTCCTGTTACTTAAAAGCTGACATTTTCAAACTTTTTCATCCATAGTGACATTGTTATCTTACATGTCCCCAGTGCCATGCAGGGTTTCTTTTCCTTTCCGTCTTATTCTTTATCAAAACCATGCCATTTCCCAGAGGAAAACAGTGGACCCTGTCCTCCCATGTTGTTTTCCAAGAATAGACCAGTCTCTTATCTTGTAATTGTGTGTCTCTCAAAATTGCTTCCGACCCCCTGCAGTTCCCACATACTACTCTGATTTCATTCTTTAATTCCAAGAGCCCACCTTAGATAATTTCTACTTAACTCAAAGTGCAAATTGCCTGAGAATTTGCTTTTGTTTCCGTAATGAAAGAACTAGGTTCTGTATTCTTAACAAAACCTGGCTTCATGTCCCCATCTGCATCATTTCAAATGATTCTGATCAAGATCTTGTCACTTGTTTCACTTCAAAGTAGGACTGTACCTGACCAACAATACTCAACTATTCTTTTATATATATATATATATACATATATATATATGTATATATATATATATATATATATATATATATATATATATATACATATACACACACACACACACATATATATATATATATATATATATATATATATATATATATACACACACATATATATAGACCAGTGATTCTCAACCTTTTTGAGTCACAATCCCTTAGAATAATCAGGGTGGTGTTCCTCCTGTACACTGTAACACATGAAAGATACCAAACTCCATATTTTTAATGCTTGTCCCGTATGCCAAATGTTTTTAGGGGCTGATGTCACTGAGAGCTGCTTCCTGGCTCTCACTCAGTGTTGCTTGCCACAACATGGTATATTACTTTGCTCTCTAACCATCCAGCAACCACCAGAAACGATCTGGAGACCCTTTCTGGAGTCTCGACCCCCAGATTGAGAAATAATGATTTCGACTATTATAACTGAGCTGACAGTTTTTTGTACAGGGTTTGGAGGGACATTCAGGATGACAGCGAAGTTCACGTAATATAGTAAACAAGCCAAGTCAGCCATCAGAGCTAATGTGTGCTTACTATGTTAATGTTATGACTGATTGGAAATGCGCAACATTTTTGCCTTTAACAAATATTGCATTTGTGTCAGAAGCAGAATGATCTTCAGAATTTAAGGTCTGACTCTAATTTGATTTTTTTTAGATTCCTCTCTTTTTTCAACCAGGGCATGTAAAATGTATGTAGAGTTCATACATTTCATACAAATAGTTCATTTCTCTTCACGTGTCAAGTGGGGCTGAGAACATGCAAACTTTCACTGCAATCAAAAGCAACAACACGTGATTTTTAATGATTGATCTTAAACCAGAAGAGAAGAATTAATGAGTGAAAATCCCAAGAGGTAGCCCTTGGAAGGACTGAAATCCTCCACACTGTTTGTCCTAACAACAGAGAATTCAAGATACTCAATTCTGTCACGGAAGCTGTGCAATTCAGTCGGCAGTAATCCTGTGCAGCCATGTTGGAGGAGTACTTAACGGTCCGGGAGGGGGGAGGATTTAGAGCCGTAAAGTGCAGGTGTGCAGGCAGAGGTGACACGGTGAATGAGGATCCAGTGGAGGGAAAAAAGGTCAGGTGGGCTGATCTTGGAGGACTGAGACTGTTAGAGTCATAAAACGGATGATTATCCTGATCAGGACTGTGTGCTGCTGGGAAGCTCACACCTGTAATCCCTGAATTAGAAACTGTTGGATCTGTTGCCAAGCAGCCTCATGCTGCCCACCTTTGAAACATGATTAATGCAACGGGAGGTGAATTAGAGTTCATAGCAAACATTTCATTTTGTCATTCATTAGTGTTTCCATGGGATTCCCAGAGTAATTTACATAGGCTGTTACACGCCAACATCCTACGTCACATGGGTGTCATTGTGTGCCTTTATGTGTGGCAGTGCTGTCGGTGATCGCAGCCCACAGGGCAGGTTAGGGGCTGTGTTGTTGCACAAGGTTGGCAGAGCAGTAAAGCTGTGAGCTCAGAGGAGTGGGCTTTCCCCTCGCCGCACAGCAGCCATTACTCTAAATCACCCTCCCTACTTCCACCTCCTCCTTTCTCTCTGACCTCCGCTAGCATCCACTGACCTGGAAAATATCTGGTGAGTCCAAGCCACCAAGAGCGGCGCTGGCCTTTGCTTCGCCTGCAAACAGCAGAAATATTGAGCCAATTACAAGATTATTATCTGGCGGTAGTGGCAGGGGAACACTGTGGGAGTGTAGTTATGCCTGCCAGGGCTCCCTGCTGCATGAGGAAAAATGAATCAAAGGCTTGTGGGGGAGAAGTGGACAGCACTCATGCCCACTCGCCTGTACGTCTTTACAACTCCCGTCAATTGACAGAAACTGGCTCCAGTCCAAGCCCCTTTCTAAAAAGGTCCAGGATAACGCCAGGAAATGGCCCTTTCAGGGCTGATCACTTGTTAGTTTTAACTCCTCCCTAATTCATATGTCAAGCTGTCATATTATGCATGCACCCGATTTACAGTAAATAAGACCTTATGGCACAGTCAGACTGTTTTGGCATTTATAAAACAGGCAGACATGAGTCACGGCCTATATATGAGGGCAGAGTTGAGTTAGTTTGCGAATGAAATTCGTTCAGTAGGGAAACGAAAGCAGTGATGCGTCAGGCCCTTTATTCCAAAGTGGTTAGTTTATAGACAAGCCTACAAAGGACGCATTGAGTGATGTACTGCATGTTACTGTGTACATTGGATTTGGTTTTTTAATAGGGAATAGAGCTGCCTGACTGAGTCCTGGCATCCTTTTCCAGCTAGTCAGTTCCATATGAGAGGAATGACGTACAATTACAACATGTGTTATGTTCTGTCATGTACACAAGCTGTTTATGTTCTAAACTTCTCAGTCATCCTAAATATTTTTTCTTGTTTCTCCCCTCGTACTTGCCAAAGCAGTGAATTTGATTTAAAGGGAGGCCAGGGTTCATGCGCCATGTTTCTTGCTTCGGTTTGGGTCTGTGTCTTGTTTCATGAGTGGACCCCGCTGCCTGTGTTTCATGCATGACTGTGCACAGGGAGTCGTATTTTAGCAGCACGATGAAGACATCAAAGCGGAATCTGGAACTGCAGTAAATATCAAGCGCTTGGACGGTTTGTCATCTGTTACATCACCTACCCTGCCAATAAAGTTTCATTAGAACGCACCACATGCTTCTTCTGGAGAATGGAAAGAAATACCCCAGTGTGGTGCACTTACTGTAAAACCAATGGTTCCTTACTCCTTCGTCCAACTAAAACTTAAAAGTTGAGAATTACATTTTTTGCTTGTGTAACAATTAGGGCTGAGCAATATGCAAAAAAAATCATATTGCGATTATTTTGACAGATATTGAAACTGGGATGTGAGTTACAATTTAAGTGGAAATGTTAATGTTTGCATTTCAGTTTTACTGAAACAGTTTGCTTCAGAGGTATTCACAGGTGCAATTTTTTTTAAACAAATCCAAAACAAGCCCTTTCTAAAAACCTACACAAGTGCAACATGCATAAATTAATTTTTGAGTAATGAAACCTGATCTGAAAGAGATTCAAGAACCAGATCCAAATATATGCAAGGACAATACATCTAAACCAAAATGTGGTGCACCAGAACCCAGGATTTTTGTTTAAATTTTATTTTCAAAAAAACAGAACAATATGGCGCTCAACCAGTATCTGTTTCATATGCCTGCAGTCCACAGATGAACCCGAAACCATTCCTCCAATAACTATAAAATTTACATCAACCTCAAAACACGAGTGCTTTATGACCTCCATACTTGGACTTCCAAACACGACTCGTCTCCATGTTGCACACCATACCACATACCTCACTGACCCTGAAAATCCCCCCCGAGTCCCCTCGCACCAGCACACCACCGCTGTGAGTGCATCGACCACAGAACAAGCTCAACGCACGCCATCAAATATGGATGCTTCCTTCAGTGCAGGCTCATTTCTTTTTCATAAAACAATAATGTTCTCTTTTGCATCATAAAGTTGTGGTACTACTGTAAGAGCTGTTCCAGAAGTCTAGTCATTCCCAAATCAGCATGTCGTCGATATAGACAGGAAGAAGCTCAGGAAGCCTACCTGAATGCCAGCGTCTGGGATTCCCATTTATCAATAATTAGTCTCTGTGTTCTTCTTTATTATTGATTTGTCAGCTTAGTAGCTGTTGCAGTCCCCGATGGCATTGAGGTTGTTTTAAAGCACCATCATAGAGCCTCACTCTGGACTCTCGGGCGATGGGGCAGAGCTAATGTGAGAGGAAAGGAGCCTTGTCCATGTTCCTCTTTACACGGCTGTAGGAGAGGTCCCAGATACTGAGAGGACTCTGGAGGTCAGGTGACGGTCAGTGTCGAGACATCAGTGCACCTGTGTTGCCACTCTTGCTCTTATCGACCACTTCCTGCGTGTCCCTCTTGTGCTGACCTCGTGATCCTTGCCTCACAGAGAACATCCACTCAGCCACGTAGCACGGGTGTGTTTTGACATTGGCCTGAAGGTATTGACTTAATGGTTTTTAGATCAGTTTCACTTCATGCACTGAGTCCAACCGGCAGTTGTTTTACAGCCTGGAACAACCATAAGGAAAACTGGCAAAGACACACGTGTGCTTTCACCTCAGTAATCATGACTCTTAAGCAGTTTGGGATTATGGTCAAACTTAAATCCCAAACAATATTTTATTTTTGGAGTAATCATCGACTGATTTTGTCCCATATCTTTCCTAAAAATAGTTGTACAATTCAAAAACCGTTTGGGTAGGAGTCCTTTCTGCACTCAAATTCAGTTTGTTTGAGGTGCTCTTTGGATAAGGATACACATGCACAAAAAAATCCAAAACACTCCATTGCATCTTTTAAAACAGTTAAACCTTAGACCTTATAACAAACACACTGACATGTTTCAGCATCAAGCCTCCCTGATGAAGGCCTGATGCCCAAAACGCATCAGAGCTTGTTTTGAAGTCTAATATGACCATGCTGTGACAATGAAGACATTTTAAAAAGAGTGCCTTGGAGTTTTATGTGGGTTTTTTGTGATTTTTGTGCAAGAAGACAAGTGTTGATCGAGCAAAAAACAGTGTCCTCTACTCTCAAGAAAAATTACAGCAAATCTTGTTTCAGCAACTCCCCACTTTTATACAGGCAAGTGACAAAGACCTTTAGCAGTCATGGGTTTGATCTTTGAGTCTCAGAGGAAAAAGCGTGAAGAAGAAATAATGTGACAGTGTTTCGAGCCAAAAAATCCACAGAAGGAAGAGGTCCAGTTAAGCCTAGCATCACCAGACTAATTCACAAATGGAAATTAGTGTCGAACCTCTAAGCTCACTTCCAGTTTACAACGGGTGTTAGAGTCTAAGGTCTCTGGATGCAATTGGATTGACCTAAACACTAAAATGTGTTTCTGAAAGCACTGGAGGGGAGAACTTGATTCATGTTTGATCAGGACTGGCTAGTTGTGCGAGGTGTGACTTTTCAGTGACGCTCTTCTGTCAGTCATCATATCTAAACCTCATTACATTAACGGCTGTGATTGGCTCAAGGAGATTTAGGATGGGTGGAAGTCTGTTTGAACGGGATGGCGGCCATACCTGTCTGCCAAAGCAAATGAAACCTGAGCCAGCAGATTTCTGGTTCCAAGGTTAGGTGCGGGTGGTTGGATGGGTCAGCAAAACATTGGACAAGGGGGGATGACGCATCTTTTCCCATTTTCCACCATCAGTCAACGTCGGTTTCTTTTAACCATGACAGCAATCGTTCCCTTAGATCAAAGAAGTAATATTTTAGCCTAAACTTAACCAGACCTAGCCGTGCTGGATCAGAAAATGCTTTTACTTTTGGAACAGTGATTTGCATGATGTTGCCCTCTGATAGGGGCATTGGATCAGAAAATTTGCATTTATATCATTCTGGAGGGTGATTACAAATTCATTTTCTTTGTATTTTGTTGTTTAATTCAGAGGACTTATGGGAAAGCAGTCAGTGAAACCAGCCATCACATTCATTATGACAGCTGGTGTCTTTTAGAAGTGCATTCTGTTCGTGTAAAGCGTGTCCTCAGCGAAGATCTCAGTGCCCTCTGTCTCGTTTTATTCTGTGTATGTTAAACGGAGCATGATTGTTCACTAGCGTTGCCCATCACATCAGAAAAAGACACTCGGCGGCAGGAAAAAGCCGCACCTTGATCACACATGCTAGCACTTGCCACTGCTTGCATGGTCCTAGAAACAACAGATTTAAGTGTCGCGCACTCCTCAGTCTTCAGAGAAATTTCAGAGGACCTCCCTCCTTTTGGGAGTAGCCTGGGCCACTTTGTCAGCGCCAGTCCTCGCTTTAAGCAGCACCAGCCAAGCAGATGAATAATTGACGCCTGCATTCTGTACTTTGGTGAATTTTAAAGCTGTATTCTGCAGAGGCTCTAAATGGCAGAGGGAGGGAGCGTTAATCATTCATGTGCTGCTTTTACCCGCTTTGCTTAAGGTCACTGTCCTGAAGGCAGCTGGGCAGAAGGAAGCGGAGAAAGAGGAGTGCGAGATGAGGGGCGGCATGGCCGAATGGATCAGCTTGTGAGCGGGAAAGACTCGAGCACATTTAAAGGGACAGTTTACCCCAAATTCATTTCCTCTCACCCTTAGTGTTATTTATCCATCTACATAGTTTTGGAGTGAGTGCTGAGTTGAAGAAGAAGAAGAAGGCATACTTTATTAATCCCTCTTGGAGATTATATGTTTTCACTCTATTTTTTAACACATAGAGATGGAAATACACAAACATGCACAAACAGAACCCTTGGATGAGGCGCTGACTGCATTGCTTGAAAAATGCCTTGACATCTGATACCATATTTCGATACCAAAGGACTAGATCTCATCAGTGTCAGTGAATAAATAGGCTGATGCTGGTGATTGGCTGTTTCATGTTACCTATAGAGGCATGCACTAAAACCACTATATTATGACCAAAGATTGGGATCATTGTTTTATTTGTTTACCAACAGGCCTTTGAACAGCTTCTTCCCTTAAAGTGACAAAATCGTTCAGGAATCAGTATTGAAGACAAGGTGTCGGTATCGAAAATCTACGAACAATACCAAGCCCTGTCTATAAGCATGCATTAATGGAAAGGTGTCAGAGCGAAGGGGCCACCACATACATATAGTCAAGTGCCCGGAGTAGTTAGGCGTTTGGTACCGAGGTGAACTGGCACCTCTCCAGCTACCAGCCCATGCTTCATATTGACTTGTCTGTGCTGGACTTGACTTGGTTCCCAAGCCAGATCCTTACAGGGTGACCTACTGCCACCCCCAAACATGCATTTATTGGAAGTTTCATACTTATAATAGCAGGCAGTAGGAGCTCAACTTGTATTGACACCAATTAAGCACAAACACCACACACCTGTGTAAGCCACATGGACTTGTGAAAGTTTCTGACTGTGTCCAAACCAGGAATTGAACTTTTTGCAAATCAAAATAATTTTTCTTACCCGCTGAGCTATTCACCTAAGTGTGGAGATATCTGCCATAGAGATGTCTGCCTTCTCTCCAGTATAATGGGACTTGACGACACAAAAAATACATCTGTATGCAATGTCTCTTTCCAGAAATCATAACCCAGTCACTCGAAATAATCTACAGACGTTGTGAGGAGTTTCACATTAGAACAACTTTATGTCTGCATTAACATCCACTGGAACTACTTTCTTTCTACTAGAGAGAAAGTACTTGTTTTTATTATGGTAAACTAGTACTGGTAGACTTTTTATTTAGTTTAATTTGCTTTATTTGCTTTATTTATTATTTTTAAAAATACCACAACCAAACTGTTTTGGGTGGGTGGATGGACAATAAGTTTGTCATGTCTCAAATATGCAGTGTCACACGTCTCACAAGCTGCTTTCATCGGTGGTAGTAATTCTTTCCTGCTTTGCCAGATAGCTGCAGGGAAGTCCTCATTGATGGAGATGTCTGAGCCCTTCACATTTTAAGCTTTATCCAAGACAGCAGGTTTGTCTTTTCTAAAGATGACATTGACTTCCCACTTCTACAAGCTCAGTCCAGCTGTGTTTTGTTCAGATGATCCAGTTGTACTTTTTCACTGAACAGTTTTCTCACCTTTTCTTCAGATTCCTTAAACATCTTTTCTCTCAGACAGAGACAGACAGTTGGATGCCATCTACAATGATATTATGGCATGTTGACTGGCCCACCCGATAGTCTGTCTTGTCTGAGATTGAGATCTGGCTTTTGTCCTGGTTTCACTACAGTTTTTGGTCCAAGACTTTAAAATCATCAAATTCTTTTTGGCTCATTTCTAGACTCACCTTGAAATCATTGACTGGCTTTGACAGATCATCAATCCTCCTGTTTGAACAATCAACTGTGATCTGCACACGTTTGGAAGCTTTTTTTCCTGTTGCTCAAGCAAAGTTCTGTAGAAATCCCTTTGCTGGTCTAACAATGCACGCACTTGAGCCATGGCGACATATTTCATAATGTTGTTAGAGGCTTTGGGAGGCATGGTTTGGTCATCAAGGCTTACTAGGCCCAAAGCTCAGCAGAACAGAGCCAAAAACCTCCATAAGATAGTGGTAGTGGTGGTGGTTTGCTGTAGAGAGTTTGTTTTAGTCTTCTTGATTCGAACAGCAGCAGACATTTTGAGTTTGAGGCGGGATTCCTCAGATTTTGGGTAGATAGAAAATCAGCCATGGGTTCAGAGAAACAACTAGTTCCATTATATTTGAAAGAAGGCAGACATCTCTGGCTGATCTCTTCAAAACTTGGCAAATCACACAACTATCTAGATGAATAAATTGCCCTAAAGGCCAGAGGAAAAATGTGTATCTTTTATTTTATTATATTCTTTGGCAAAACAAATATATAACCTCAGTTTATGCCTAGTTAAACTTTGCTGGTGTAAATATTTGAGGTGGGACTTATGAGTATACTTCATCACTAGGATTTAATTTCATTTCATTTCAGAGGTGAACACATTCAGAATACCAGTCGATGGCTGTATTTACTCTGTTTGTTCAAGTGGAACTGTTTATAACACCTTGCAACACAGCAATTCCCCAAACCATGTTTCAAATAAATACAGCATTAAACCACAAGAACAGCTCGGTGAGGAGGAACACACTCATTTCTTACCATCCACCAGAGGGGAAAGTACAATGTTGGCATGTTTTTCTGATGTTCTTCCACCGTTCGCTGCGAAAAGTGAAAGACAGGAGGGTGATCAATTATGCCGAGAGGGCCTCAGATGTCAATATTTTATAACCAGCACTACCATATGGGTATCGAGATTGACATTCTCCTTTTCACGCCGTGTGAGAGTGAAGAATACCCTCTTTCAAATGGACCCAGGGGAGTGCCCTTCTTGATTTCACAAGCCCTCAGGCTACATTAAGGAACACTCGAGGCAGCATCTGCGTACGATCACCACAAGAATGTCTTTACTGTACACCCAGAGTGCGGTGCTGTGCCAAAGCTGCAAATCAACATGCGGTCACACCTCTTGGCAGTTAATTGAGCTTGGAGAAAATGACACCTGATAGAGATCAAATAAATAAACCACTACAAACAAGCTGTCTCCAGTGTTATTCTTGATTGATTGGATTCAAAGCTTTTGATGATTTAGCCTGAGTTCATCCAGTTGAAATGTTTGTTGTAATAAGGGTGGTTCTACAACTGTGACAGTTGCTTGGTGTGATTCAGTCAGGAGTTCAGGTCAAACAAATACCTCACTTCCCCTTTTTTTCTCCTCCCAGGGAGCTGATGCCCAAGACTCTGGAGGGCCAGATCACCATGGAGAAAACCCCCAGCTACTTTGTGACCAGAGAGGCTCCAGCCAGGATATCCGCCATGTCCCGAGACACCAAGCTGATCGTGGTGGTGAGGGACCCCGTCACCAGGGCTATCTCGGACTACACGCAGACTCTGTCTAAGAAGCCCGACATTCCCTCTTTTGAGAGCCTCACCTTCAAAAACAGGACTACGGGGCTCATCGACACCTCGTGGAGCGCCATCCAGATCGGCATCTACGCCAAACACCTGGACAACTGGCTGCAGTACTTCCCCATGGACCAGATCCTGTTTGTGAGCGGCGAGCGTCTGATCAGCGACCCGGCCGGAGAGCTGGGCCGCGTGCAGGACTTCCTGGGGCTCAAGAGGATCATCACAGACAAACACTTTTACTTCAACCAGACCAAGGGTTTCCCGTGCCTCAAGAAGGCCGAGGGCAGCAGCAAGCCGCACTGCCTGGGCAAAACCAAAGGTCGGACCCACCCGAACATTGACCCTGAGGTGGTGCAGAGGCTACGGGACTTCTACAGGCCCTTCAACATGAAGTTCTACCAGATGACAGGACGTTTCTTTGGCTGGGATGACTGAATGTGTTTTTGTCTGTGACACTGAGGGCTGTCAGAAATACTGCAGTGGAGTATCAGGAGTACTTCAGTGGGGGGAAATGAGAGTTTGAGAATAAGTCAGAATTTTTCAAGAAAAGTCATAATGATTCAAGGAACAAGTCTAATGTTGAAAAATAAGTTGAATATTTTGTGAATAACCTCAAAGCATTACGTGTGAGAGTCATATATGGAGATTTGTACGGTAAAATCATAACTTTAATTTTATTTGTTTTAAAATACTATTATATTTTTAAAGAGTTATAAAAATAAAACAACCAAAATGTTACAGTACAAGTATCGGGTTATTCTCAAAATTAGATTGTTTTTTGGCAAAATATCTGAACATTTTATCATAATATTGTAATTAATTCTTGAAATATTACAACTGTTCCCTCATGTAGGGAAGCCAAGAAGGTGCTTGCAATTATTTTTTTTAATGCCATTATCTTGAGATCACACGTTAATTATTTAATATCTTATAATATATTATATATTATAATAATTTGCCAAAATAACAAAAAATCCTCATAATATTACAATGCCGTGCATACAATTATTTTTGCTGCTGTTATCTCGAGATGCAATCTAACAGGTAGATTTATCTTGTTATCTCAGGAAAACATGAGGCAGATTTCTTCAGATGAGATAATTTATGTTGAGAAAATGACTTGTCTTCTTGAGATCATGGGATAGTTATGGATCTTGAGCAAATCACTGAAAAGGAGAACAGGAAACAACCTTTTGTTTTTTGTTTTCACAGGTTGATCATCTCGTTATGTTGAGATAACTAAGCTTGTTTTCTTGAGATAACAAAACATTCAACTCGCCATTAATGGCGGTAAAAAAATAATTGCAAGCAGGGGTTGCGTTAACCGAATATTTTCCGTCATTGACCGGTTTTTTAAAACGGTGACAGAAAAATCTGAAGGTCAGCTGTCATTTTGACAGGTTGCAATTCACACCCCTGACCACTTGGTGGCGAGTGAGCATATTAATTAGCTATTAGGTTCGTTCGAGATGAACTGCGCCTCGCCTGGAGAGTAGACGAGATCAGGCGGCCACAGCAGGAGGTGGAGACAAGAAGCTGCAGTCAAGTCGGACAGTTTTCAACAGACTTACGAGAGAGTAGAGGAAGAGACACGAACATCCTGTTAGATCACCTGTAGGTTACCTGTAGTCTGCAGATCATGATCATAGCTGAAGAAATAAAGTGCGTTCTTGATCGTTGATTGAAGTTAAAATAGAAGAGATCCTCCTTTTGACACATGTAACATCTGTTTTTATCTGCCTTGTAAAGCACTGAACTGTTCTTTTGATAAGTTATATGTATATAACCCTTATTATTATCAGACACTAAATATCTGCTTGCTGACAGATTAAAACTTCATTGCACAACAGAAGACCGATATGTCCAGCATTAAATATTACAATTACACAGAAAATTAGTATTTTATACAACACGTGGTGTTTGTTGTCAAAATTATGAGCCAATCAGAGCCTGTCAGCTTGTCAATCAGGTGACAGCCAGGCGTTTGCAGTCGGTGGAGAGCAGCTGCAGCATCTGGCTCTACAAACTGCGGCCGCCTCGATCTCGTGAGGTTATTGTTGCCCACATGTGCAAGTCGGGATCAAGTCGGACACAAATCTAACCGGCATGCACTATGCGGCGATCACAGCTGATCGATTCTGCGCAGGCCTGGATCATCTCAAACACACCTAGTGTCACGGCAGCTGAGTGTCAGCAGCTGAAGTTTCTTCAAAGAGCCCAATAACGATGATGGAGTTGATAAAAGAGGTACGGCGTGGATTCTCTGTTCAGCTTGTTTGGACTGAATATTAATTAAAAATGAATCAAAATTAAATGCTATTGAATATGTAATTATTATCATTTTAAAAATTAAAGTGACAGGTAAAAATAGATTATGACGGGATTTTTATGACCCTGTCAGTCAAAATGACAGACAATGAAAAAGTCTAGCGCAACCTCTGATTGCAAGAGTAGCCATTCTTGGCCTCCATACTCAAGATATTATGACTTTATTCTCAGAACCTTATCTTTTTTTTCCCCCTCAGTGTTCCTGTTACTTTGTCCTCAGCACTAACCATAAGCAATAAGTTTCAGGAGAGAAAGAGACCCAGTCTCCCCTCAGTGGCTGCCCAGATATGCAATTTTCCACCGTTACATTTTTCATCATCAGAGCTGCCTCTAATCCACAATCATGGAGATATTTTCTTCTAAAAAAACATATTGAGTTGTTGAAGGATTTGCGTCATATCTCCCTGCACTATCTGTTTTGTTTGGTTTTTTTTTTTAAGTTTTGAAGTCCTTGGCTGTGACACAAATATTGTATGCAGTGCTTCTTTAAGAAGATGGGTGAAATCACATTGTGTCCAGGGGCTTTTGATAAAAAAAAACCTGAGTGATTTAATGCCATATTTGAAACATACATAGCTGCTTTGAAAATTTAACATTTTTCTAGCAAAAAGAATATGAAAAAGATAAAAATATATGTATTTTTGAAATGTATTTATTCAAGTACACAAGCAGTATGTATGTATTTTGAATAACTCCTCAGTGATTATTTGCTCTTATAATTATTATTCTCCCCAGGCCTTTAGAGTTTTGTTTGTTTTATACTTAACACTAAAAACCTTTTATCCTCATTTTAATTTCAGGTCATCCATTCTAACATGTGTTTTACTATACATGGACAAACACTTGTCTCCACTTAGCTCTCAGTTCGTTAGTTCAGGGGTCATTTCTCCACCTCCAGTTATAATGAAGTTACAGGCAAAGATAGTAAACCGGCTGTTATTCAAGCAACAGCGACTCTGGTGGAGGGAACAGACCTCCGAAGGGCCTTCTCAAACTGTGACTCAAATTTCCTCAACATGCCTCCTTGTGAATTGAATACACTTGATGTCACTGGCCTTCCTCGCCTCGGGGCGATGTGTGTGTGGAAGTCTCTTTAAACCCAGGGAGCATGAGAACAATGGCTGAGTTGTGTTCCTAATTTCTGTCTACTTGTATTATGAGCCACTTTCTGAAAGCAGATGTGCCTCAAAAGACACAAAATCAACAGTGTGTTTTGGTGTGAGCATCACAGAAGAACCTAATATACTGTAGAGTTTTGGGGGGTATCATGTTACCAATCTAATTGTGCTGTTCTGACTGTTGTTTTCTTAAAGTTGTTGGGATTCTTAAAGCACTCCTTGAATAAAAGATGTTATATGTAAATATGTTCTCTACGCTGGCCTTTATATATGTTTTTTCTACAACCTCAGTTCCAAAAAATTTGAGATGTTGTGTAAAACGTCAACAAAGCAGAATGCGGTGGTTTATAAAAAGCTGTTAAACTTTGTTTTGTTGTAAATATACACTAATTCTGGATTTGATGTTCCATAAAAGTTGGGACAGGAGCATGTTTACCAGTGTAATACGTCACCTTTTTTCTTAACAATACTCAGTAAGTGTTTAGGAACTGAGGACACTAATTGTTGAAGCTTCGAAAGTGAAATTCTTTCTCATTGTCACTTGATATACAACTTTCTGAAAACAATCTGAAATGTGGTCACGGCAAACTTTTCCACTTTGCATCGGTCCATCTAAAAACTGCATGCATACAGTGTAATAAGAAGCCGTATGCGCGACATTAAAAAGAAAATATCAAAGTCATTTCAGTGCTGCTCACGCAACTGACAAGCTCAGCTTCCTGCAGAATCACAAGAGCGCTCCCTCGCTCCTCTCCTATCTCCACTGTTACACCTTCACATATTGTCTCTGCTTATCTCTGTCCAGCCTCCAGGGCAGAGTGTCAAAGGAGGCACTGAGGATTTTAAAAGATGCTCACAATCTGGAAGCCTTATTCTGGGTCTCCTGGCAGCTGCTTGGCAGCTTGAAGTACGAGCTTTTTCAGAGACAATGTTAAGAAAGTTGGAGTAGCACTACTGGGTTTCCTGCAGTTACCCATAGGTATAATTTAATAGGAAGAAGACCAATTATAATAAACAAATACACAGTTAAAGCAAACATTCCCGTTCAAGAATATAAAATATATATACAAGCATAGAGAATTATAAGGTTAGAAAATAAGACATATGTGAAAATATGTATTTTCTACAACAACATATTAAAGAGGTAATACAACAATAACAATAATAACAAATAGGCAAAATAATAAGTATGTAAAGGTTCATGTGCTTTATCTACAATATATAACAGCAATATAAAAATATCAAACTGCAGTATGTAGAAAATAATGGCTGTAAGAATTATGTACAAAATGTGCATCAAGTTATAATCACATATAACAGTGTAATAACAGTTTTGCATGTTTGCACGCTGAGTTATTGCACACGTTATTGTAGATTCAAGTCAGTATTGCACACATGAATTATTTTATGACAAAGCTTCTGAGGAACTGAAGAGTGGGTAAAGTTCTACGTGCTGATGCTTATGTTCGTATGTTGATTTATCTGACTACCGAGCACTGTTTTGGCCAAACAAGACTTACAGATCAGTCTCTAAATGTTTTGCTCAACAGAGCGTGAAGACAAAAGCAGTAGTAGTAAAACTGAAAGCCTGAAACAGCAAACATGCCTCTGTCACTGTGCAGAGTAACTGTAGTTTGACTGTAATGGTGTGTGTACAGTATATCAGTCACAGCTTGTGCCTGAAGGGACAAACTCACTATCATTCTTCATGCCTTCTTCTGTCTCTACTCCCCAAACACACTCGTTCTTTTCCCCATCTCTTCCTCCCTCCTCCATTGCACCTGTATGTTTTTCTTCGCTAAAAGAATCTCCCGGCCTTCTCCTCCCGGAGTCTGCTGACTGATTTAAAAAAAAAACAAAAAAAAACGCACTGACAGGCACTTAGCAGATGAACCGCGATGAGAGGAGGAAACCTGTTGAAAGTCCACAAATTTCTGAAGCTTATTCATGCCGATCGCCAGCGCGCCCGAGATGATGTTGTGACTTTAACAACCTGCACGCAGACGTGGGAGCTGAGGGAAGAGGGAGGCTCATGTCCATTTGTTGACTTGTTCAATTTGCTTGTTATTCCTTCCTGAGTGGGTCAGCGGGGCCTCTTCAGCGACGCTTTCCTCACAGTAATAAACAGAGACAGTTTTCATCCTCCCGCTCGAGTCTCTGAAGGGCAGCTAGCTATGAAAGAGAAAATGGAACAGCAACATCTGCTGCGGGACGGCGCGCAGACCACCCCTGTCAGACGGCATTCAGCTCAATATCAGTGGCACAGACCTGGGGAGAACGTGAAGTCTGTGTATTGAAAAACAGCTGACCGCATGTGGTGGGTTTTTTGAGGGTGGGGTGAGCTGCTGCAGAAAGACAGGCATTTCTGGTAGCCTCGCAGATCTCTTTGATCCACTTCTTCTTTGTTCTTATACAACCTCAATTCCAAAACAGTTGGGACGCTGAATAAAATGTAAACAAAAACAGAACGTCATGATTTGCAAATCGTTTTCGACCTTCATTTGACTGAATACAGCACAAATACAAGATATTTCATGTTCAAAATAATGAACTTTATTGTTTTTCGTAAGTATACACTCATTCTGAATTTGATGCCTGCAACATGTCCCAAAAAAGTTGTGACAGGAGCCTGTTTATCTCTGTGATACATCACCTTTTCTCTTAAGTCTACTAACAATCTGGATCCCATCCGTGCACGTAGTGTCCTTTTAATACACAGTTGTGAAACTGCCACCTGTTAACAATTAACCTGTTTGCTTGTTGAATGTTTCAGACTGGTGTTTTTTTCAGCATCTGACAACTTTCCCAGTCTTTTGTTGCCCCGACTCAACTTTTTTGGAACATATTTTCAGCCATCAAATTCAGAATGAGTGCATATTTACAAAAAAGTCTGAACATTAAATATCTTGAAGACCATGTAAGGACTAAATCTGTTTTTTTGAATATTGGTCATCAGTGATTTTTTTAAATCATCGCATGTATTGTATTTTCCCCTTTTCATGCTTGCTTTGCTGATTCTATAAATATGCCATGACTCTATGCACCTGTGTGGAGTCACCTGTGCACAATTAGCTCGCAGCCTCCCCCCTTTAACTCTAACTAAGCCACCAAAACCTCCACTCATCTGGACCCCCCTCTGCATACACGCAACTCTGAGCCTGTTTTTGCACACACAGACGTTACAGAAGCGCGGCGAAAGATGGGTGGGCTCTACGATAACAACCGCCAGCTCTTTAGAAAAACAGGGTTCTGAGTGTGTGTGTGTGTGTGTGTGTGTGTGTGTGTGTGCTTGCATGTGAAGTGCCCTGAGCATCATACAGGCCATGTAAAATGATGAAGTGAAGGGATCAGAGAGATCGCTTTGAAGAAGGAGGCGGCAGTGAGAACATTTGCACACAGAATCGTTTGTGCATCTTTCCCCTAAGTGCACACAGTCACACATACATACATGTGTCACATACATACGACACACACACACACATACACTGACCCACTGGGATCCACACACACGAAGGCGGTCGCCACCCTCTCTTGCCCCGCGGTGGGACATGGAGGGGATCAGACCTCTGTTTTCTCTGGATCCCAGAAGAGAAGCCCTTAATCCCTGGCCAAGTCTGAGCAAATATCTCCGGCAGGCACGCTCCACACACAGCCTTAATCAAAACAGCCGAGGGGGCGACTCAGTCGCACTTTCAATTTCAAGTTTGCTTTATCTGTCGTGGACTCTGTATCTTAAAGAGGGATCTTCAACTTCAAAGCAGAATTTTGAGTGTTATCTGGTGCACTGTATGGCCAGATGTAACCAAGATACCTGTGTTTCATCTCCAGCCTGGTTAACATATGCATTTATATTAAACATATAGACTGGGTGAAAAATGAATTTAATCTAAGATTAGTCCTAATCACTTTAGCAAAACTAGGTTAAAATTAGTAAACCCATTTTTAAAATTAAGCACAATGATTTTAATAAAAATGAAATAGGTTAATTAATGTGGAGGTGCTTGCTTACCCAAATTAAAATAAATTAATGTAAATTGTCTGCTTGTATTTCTTAACAAAACATTACATGGTTTGCCAGCTAGCTAAAAAGGTTAGCCAAATGTTACTTTGTTTGCTTGATTGCTAAAAAGTGAACAAAACATAAGCAACATTGTTTGATTGCTAGCTAAAACGATAAGAAAACATTACATTGTTTGCTAGCTGGGAAAAAAAAAATAAAACGCTAGCTTCATTGTTTGGTAACTAACAAAAAAAACATTAGCTACATTGTTTGCTACTAGCTAAAAAGTTAGTTTGGCTAGTAGCTAACTTACTCATGAGGGCTCTGCAAAGGTCTAATTTAACTTTATTTGATAATTTTGTCTCAAATTAAACCTAAATGTAAGTTTAAAGTTATTGGATAACAATGTAAAATGGAGTTTAAACTTTTTTTTAGCGTTAATACTGTACTGAAGTATAAAGATAGTTTTAAAAATGATCTGCAGAACATGATTTTACAGTAAAACCGTTTAAAAATGAATCCTTGTCGTTGCAACCCAGTCATAGTATAGCACACATTAGCCATCATCAAATATGGTTTGGTTCATCACATTGATACAAATGGGGAGCGAAAGACTTTCTTATTCTCTGCGGATGATTCATATTCTGAGTTTTCATTTCTTTATTATATTTTTGAACCGCACTGTAGATTTTCCTCAATGTGACAGAACAGAGGAGTTGTGGCCAACAAAAAAATGCACAAAAAGAAACGTTTAGCCATACTGTAGCAAAATTGTTGGTTTTCTGTTTAAAGACATTCTCATGAAACTGACCAATTGTTTGTTCGTGATGAAAAGGCACTTCACCAATGGTTTTGCATGCTAGTAATAAAGCGAGGGGACTGCTCTTTGAACTGTCACTTCTGTGCCCAGAGTACAGCAGACAACACACAAAATTAGCAATTAAGATTGTCTGGGAGCAGGACTCTTTCCAGACATGTGTGTTTTGACTTCGAAGTTTTCACGCATCTCTCCTCAAGACAGCCTCCTTCAAAAAAAAAGAGCTGCTGCTTTTCAAAAGGGTGATAATTGATCCTGACTCGTGATTAAAGATGTGTTCATGTTAAGCTCAAATTTTCCTTCTCCTGGATGAAAAGCAGGGTGACAGAACTCTAAACAAGCAGCCAGATCGTCTGAGGGGTAGAGCCCAAACGTCCTCGAGGGAGGAGAAGTTTGCCCTGTTAGAGGAAGGCCCTGTCAGCCCCGCCACTCAGCACTGGAACCTTTTAGTCACACAATCACTACACTGCATTTTTGCTGCTTTCCTCTGTTTTGCATCAAATTAAAGCAAGAATTGACATTTTGAAAAACACACTTATTCTTCTTCTTGCAGAGGGTAAGATGAGAAGATCAGTGCATTCATAGATCTGTGCATTAAATCTGAGGCTAGAGCCAGACGGTAATTAGCCCTGGCTTAGCATAAAGAGTGGAAATAGGTGAAGTAGCCAGCTCCAGTGTAGCTCAAACTCAGACTCACATAGATTAAAACTAACTAGTTCACATTCATAGCTCACAATTTTGAATTTTGAACTACATTCACAGTCCAAAGGAATAAACTAGTACTCTGCCTCTACAATGTAGTGTAGAACAAAACAACTTGCTGCTGGAAAACAAAGCTGACTGGTCTTTTACAAAACTTGTGATTGCAGTCTGTTAATTGTTTTGTTTATTTTATTTAATTTATGATCATCATTGTTTGCTTGATTGCTAAAAGCAACAATAAGGTGAATTAGCTTACCAAAGCATTTTTTTGCAGTCACGTGCTCTAACCAGGACTTTTTTCAGAGCACTCATATTGATATGAAATAGGAGGGTAAACACGTGTCACAAGCACAACAGCAGCACCCTGACTCTGTTTGAACTAAACCTTAATTCAGTGTTTCCCAACCCTGGTCCTCAAGGCTCACTGCCCTGCATGTTTTAGATGTTTCTCTGCTCCAACACACCTGATTCACATGATCAGCTCATCATCAAGCCTCTGCAGAAGCCTGACAACAACCTGATCATTTGAATCAGGTGTGTTGGAGCAGAGAAACATCTAAAACATGCAGGACAGTGGGCCCTGAAAACCAGGGTTGGGAAACACTGCCTTAATTATTATCATAGCTAATGCCTGTTTACTCCACTATTTTATGTCAAAGTGGCTGCTGTGAAAAATATCTATTTCTTAGCAAACAGCAGCCAGTCGCTGATTTTTCCCTGTGACTTTTCCTCTCAGCGATGTTGTCGGGAAACCAGCAGAGATGCAGCACAGAAGTGCAAACTGATGTATGTCAAGTTATCGTTACAGCTCATAACTTCCCCCCCAAACCATGAATTGTCATTTTAGCAGCAATTTGTGGTTTTTCAGGACAATAAGCACGTAATGATGCGTTTCCACAAATGTTCCTTTCATATCTTTCTGTTTTGCACTATTTTGGGTTATGGGGAAAATGGATGGTCATTTTCACATTTCTCAGACAAAGATCCTGCACCACTGTATCAATAGCTCCCAGCCGAATGTTTCGATCTCTTCATCAGCCATTGTCCAATCCATTATTTATGTGATGAAGGATCCATCGTCTGATTTATATATAAAGCATAAATGAAGCATAAATATTCAGTTATTGGTGATCATTTAAGAAAACAAAATCAAGGCGCAGGAAATAAATGCAGCACTGATTGTGGTCAGATAGACACCAAAGTACAAAAGAATCGTAACTGCTAAAAATCGAATATAAATAAATAAATAAATGACTCGATAAACAAATTAATATGCCATTCAATGCACCAAAGATTACATGCATTTTAATTTCAATCCAATTGACAGCTTTTGAATGATAACCCTCTCATTTGCATAACGAAGCAAAAAATGCATAAAAATGTCAATAGAAAACAGTGAAATAAATACAAAACACATAAACACATTAAAAAAATGAATAAATCAGTAAATAAATGGAAATTACAGGGGAAAGTAAATAAATAGGGGGAATTAATACCAGAATAAACAATAAACAATTTATTTATCTATTTATTGTGTTCAGCAGTTACACCCCTCCATAAACTTCTGAGGTAACTCACTGATCAGAAACCAGAGTAATGTTAGAGTAAAGTAACCTGGTAACTTTATATTCCAGGTTAATATTTACTGAAATGATCCCAAGGCTCATAACTGCGATACTATGTGTAAAAGAAGGCCGTACTTCCTCATATTATGTTATTTTCACTTTATGCATTAACTGATTTCCTGGATCATTTAGCACTAATTACTCCTCAGCAGTGTGCATATCAGCATCAGAATGTGTCAGCAGGGTGCGATGGTACAAACAGCTCGGTTTGTTGTTTTAAAGGAGTAAAAAATGGGGGAGTGCGGTCAGAGACATGTGGGGGACGGAGTTGCATAAAGAGAACTAGTTGTTTTAGAGGGAAATTAGCCTGTGTGGCCTGAAACAAATAGCTCTAAATAAATCATCACACACTTATTCCCATTCACTGCACAGTCTCTGTTTGCCTTATGAATAAATGAGAACGCGCCCCTGTTTACCTCCCACTCATTACAGACGTTGGCCCATCATGCTCAGAGGTCCTCACACACACACACACACACACACACACACACACACACACACACACACACACACACACACACACAAATGCGCACGCCGGCTGCATTATTGCTGAAAAACTCACCAGCGTCTTTACACCTTGGCTCACTTTGAGTCCAGAAACAACACAAAGTTCCAAACACATGGAGAGAGAACACACAGCGAGGCAAAGAGCGGCTTGTTAATAATTGACGCTGTCGGAGTGCCACAGTGCTGAGCGAAGGGACGGCGTGCAAACACCACAGAAGAAAAGTCAAGGCTGCGACGAGTAATTATTTATCACCCAAGGCTACAGCTGCAGAGACAAAGTGTTACTGGAGGGAACACACAATGAACCAGTCTACACTCTGAGAAATAAGTTCTACCCAGAACCACTGGTTTCTGAAGAACCCTTTTTTTTTTTAAGTAAAGGTTCATCACAGGTTCATCACAGGTTCACTGTACGACTAAGGGCTCCATGAAGAACCTTTTTCATCCAAAGAACCATTTTTGAAAGAAAAGCTTCTTCGAGGATTGTTGAGATCCTTGAAAAGTTCATAAAACCCTTGCAGTATAAAAAGGTTCTCACTAGAACCTCCTGGGTGGGTTGTAGATAAAGCCTTTGAACATAAAACGTTCTCAGTAGAACCCTTTCAAGCAAAACGGTTCTCAGTAGAACCACCTGGATGGGTTCTAGATGAAACCCTTGGAATATAAAAAAGCTTCTCAGTAGAAACCCTGGGCAAGTTCTAGATAAAGCTCTTGGAATATAAAAGGGTTCTTAGTGGAAACCCTCAGAATATCAAAAGGTTCTCAGGACAACTCCCTTGGTGGGTTCTAGATATTACCATTGGAATATAAAAAGGTTCTCAGTAGAACTGCCTTGGTTGGTTCTAGATAATACCCTTGGAACATAAAAAGGTTCTCAGTAGAAACTCAGGGTGGATTTTAAATAAAACCCTTGGAATGTAAAAGGGTTCTCGGTAGAACCAATTGGGTATGTTCTCAGGAAACCCTTGGAATATAAAGAGGTTCTTGGTAGAACCCCCTGGATGGTTTGTGAATAAAACCCTTGGAATATAAAAGGGTTCTCAGTATAATGTCCTGGGTGGGTTCTAGACAAAAGCCTTGGAGTGTGAAAAGGTTCTAGCTAGAACCCCCTTGGTGGGTTATAGATAAAACCCTTGGAATATAAAGAGGTTTTCAGTAGAACCCCCAATTGAGTTTTTGCTTTAAACCTTATAAGGTGGATAAGACCCCCAGAAAATGTTTTGTGTGGAACCATTACACCATGGAAGGGTTCTCTGTAGAACCTCTCCCAGGCGGTTGCTTGTGGAACCTTGTGTACAACCTTTGATGTTGAGCTCTAGGTAGAGCTCTGTAAAGGATTCCAAGTACCTTTATAAGAGAAGAACCTGGTAGTACCAGGCACCGAAAACAGTTCTTGTATAGGGACAAGCTGAAGAACTCTTTATGGTTCTAGTCAGCACCTTCATGTCTAAGCATGTTGAGGAGAAGCCTGACAGATTCAGTGTGACCTCTCAAACTGTATATTTTGGCGGAACGGTCGCGGCACACGGGGGACTGATGCACAGATAGAGAACAGGCGATGTGAAACCCGAGCTGTTGCTCCTCACCGCAGTAAAACGCAGTGAATTTGTCCCTTTGGTCGAATAAATTAGATTTAGTCAGCCGCTTTTCAACCTGTTTTGGGAGTGGGGTTGTTAATACTAAGCAGCCTATGACATACAACACTGTGTGTGTTTATCTAGCGTCACTCCCCGCTCTGTCACTCCGCCCGGCCCGGGGGGGGGGGGGTTTCTGCACTCCCTCACTTCTTTGCCTTTTAGTTAAGCTTTGTCTCGCTCTGACAAATGAGCGTGCCACAGGGGTCACTGTGTGGGGTACGTACGAGCTCTGGCCGCTGCAAACAGAGGCCCGCGCGCTCATAAATATGACAGGTATGGCAGCCTGTTACTTTTTCTCACAGGGGTGTGCTGCCGTACGTGGAGGTTCGGGTGTAATCAGGTGATGGATTTGTTTCTGGGGATGCCACGGTAATCAGCGAGGTTGTACAGAGGATCATTTACACGTGCTGTCAAGTCTTTCACCGCACACCGACCGCTGTAAGGTATGTTTGAGTGTGATGTATAGCTGCCCATAATGCCGCCTGGCCTTTAGAAAACAGTCGTAAAAAAAACTTTGTGGACATTTCTTAACGCGCCGCTCTTTTCCCAGCATGCTTGGTGGTCATGCTGGTACATGGTGTTTAACCTTTACTTAACAAGAAAAACCTCAGGGAGATTAAAACTGTCTTTTTCAAGTGTATCCTGGCTGCACAACAACACTTAAAGAGAAACAGTTACACAAAATATGCCACAAGTGCAGAATTAAACTCTGTGGGTTTTTTTTTTTTTCTGAGCACCACTGACTTTTTTCAGTTGTTCCTGATGAGGATAGAGCTTCTCCTGGGAGTGGAATAGGACAGGATTTTCTTTTATTAACTCTGTATTTGACTGGGACGGGACAGGAGTAATTTTTGTGGGAGTGTGATGGGACAGTGACCACCTAGAGAACACCCGTTACTCGGGCTGTACCCGACTCAGAAGTCAAATCAAATTTGGCTGTTAAACGTGAATATTCAGCTTTTCTTTAACTGCCGCTGGGGTTTGGTGGGACGTTCAGGGTGAAAGTAATTTTCATGTAATATCGTAAACAAGCTAGCCCTCTGGGTTGATGTTTGCTAACTACACTAACAACGGACTGGAAATGTACATTTTTTGCCAAAGCTTAGATATTAAAAAAACACAGAAACCACCTCTAAGCAGAAGGCAGAGGACAATGCTACCTCAGAACCTCACTGGCCCCAAGCGAGGCCTGTCTTACGGCTGCCTGTCACAACTACGATGTGTCCATCCCTGGTGTCATTAGTGTTGCTCCTCTTTAGGCTATATGGAGTGACTTGTCACCCACATAAACAAGAAAATGGTTGAGAAGCTCATTCTGGCTGTGTCTGTGTATCCTGAGCTTGAATGTTACTGGTGAGAGTTCTGCTTTTATCCTTTTATCCTAAATGTTATAAGCTTAAGTAATAGATGCCAAAAAACAGCAGTCATGTGTTGAAAAGTTGAACCAGAATCGGTTTGGAGAAATATAAGGTCCTGGTTGTGTCTTAATTTGGTATATTTCGTGTACCTAGCTTTGTCTGCGTCTAGCTCGCAAGAATAGTGATCGCAAGGATACAATAAAAGGTGAATTTCTGATTGTTTCGCAGCGGTTCGTTCTAAAAACACAAATAAACATGCCTACACTCTACTGAACAACTTTGCGCTAATTGTTGCAATGATTTGAAGGAATGCAACCTAAAAAAATCCTAAAACAAAGGTGATTAAATGAAATTGCACTGAGCTTCCACAGCAGTTTATGTTGCCTGAAAGCGAGCAGTGTGTGCATGACTACACTGTACAGTAAGAGCAGGAAAAGGATACCACTGGTATTTGCATCTGTATCTGTGCGTGTGCTGCGTATCCTACATATGTGTCAGGTATCTGATCCAGGTGGACGGCGGCAGAGGGGCTCGGGTGTCCTGTTTCAGGCAGCAGCTGGCGAGCGAAGCCTGGACGAGGTCACCCTCAGGGACCCTGCCCCCTCGTCACCTCCTCCCAGGCTCCGCTCCGCGCTCGCCCTGTCATCGTCATCTGATCTCGGCTCCGCACGCATCGGAGCAGCAGCCCTGCCTCATGACAATGGAGCTCTTTTAATTATCCGGGACAGTGTCCTCGCTCAAGTGATGACGGCTAAAATGTATTCGGCCCAGTCATGAGACGAGCGGTTCAGGCACTCGGGCATGCAGCCTCAGTGGCACGGTGATAATTGATCACATTGTAGAGGCGTGTACGCCACACAAAGGCCCTGTAGGTTAGTAGTGTTACTTTTAGAGCAGATTACCACAATGTCAGTGCCTCATGTAGTGGGCATATTTAAAATAACTACAGATAAAATACATCCTCAGCTGTGGCAGTGACATGTGAGGCAAATCCAACTCTACTATGTAAACAAATGTGGCACCCCCCCCCCCCCCCCCCCCCCAAAAAAAAAGACAGTCACTGTATCACCAGTAGATCTTAGGGTCACCAATCAGCCACTAAGCATTGTAATATCATGATTTAAAAACGTTTGGTATTTGGCATAAGGGGTCACTGATAGCACGAAGAGAGCCAGCCACTTCATAGTCGCTGCAGGTTGCTCTGAAACAGTCCTGATCCAATCAGAATTCTGTACAACTTAAGTCGACCAGTGGAATATCAATGTATGTATTGTATACCAGATATTTTGGTGATTTTGGTGCTGGTAAAACGTTTAATTCAACATTTGCAGCTTGATAACTCCTCTAGATGACTAGGGGAGAATACTGTTGCCAAAAGCTTCCTTAGTATAGTTAGCCGGCTAACTTTGTTTCAGCTTAACACAACTTACCGACATGAGGTGCAGAAACAAGAGAGAATAGACTCAGTACAGGGACGTATGTCTGCCTGCCAGGACTGTGACAGTTAATACACCTCATTTCCAGGGTACCATTTCTGTGCCATCTCAGTCACTGACGAGACATTTGTTTGGAAACACTGTCCCACTCTCTGAAGTCCTGAGACACCATGAGTGAAATGAAGCATTTTGGAATCTTATCAAATAAACATGTTTGTGAGTTTGTCGCCGTCTCTGTGCGCTGTATACTTGTGTGGGTCTGTTTGTCTCATAAATGTATGAAACATTACAGAATCCCTGTCGGACGGCTGAATTGAGAGTTTGTGTTTTGTCTGTCTGAAACTCTTTGTTTCAGTCTCCCAGTTGGCCGTTTACTCACAGGTTCATGAATTTGTGTCTCTTTAATATGTTGACATTCCCATAACTAACTGTAAACATGTTTTTCAGGCGCATAAGGCCTCCTGTAATTAAAACAAATGCAACATCATCTTGAAAAGTTGCCTGCAGCACTGAAGAAGTTATTCCCAGGGTCAGGGGATTACTTTAAAAATGTATTCAGATACCATCACTCATTACCCATTAAATGCAGCCTGTAATCTAATCCACAATTTAAAATATGGTGAAACTGTTTAGTCTGATATAAATGTGTAAAATAATGTTTTATGTTCATTGTTGGTTTATCAGTACTAGTAGTTGCAGTATTGACAGGTTAGTTAGCTAACTTGATTTCCGTGATGCTAACGTTACGTACAGGTTGGTCTCTGTAGCTAGCATAGCAGTTGGTCTGTCTACCTAACATTAGCGGTTCCTCTGTAGCTAATGTGGGCGGTTTTATATGTGTAGCTACTGTTAGCAGTTGGCCTGTGTAGCTAACATAGCAGTTCATTTGTGAAGCTAATGTTAATGGTTGGTCGGTGTCACTAATGTTAGCAGTTGGGCTTTGTAGTTAATGTAGCAGTTGTTATGTGTAGCTAATGTTAGTAGTTGGTCTGTGTAGCTAATGTTAGCAGTTGGCCTGTGTAGCTAACATAGTGGTTAATTTGTGAAGCTAATGTTAGTGGTTGGTCTGTGTCGCTAATGTTAGCAGTTGGTCTTTGTAGTTAATGTAGCGGTTGTTATGTGTAGCTACGGTAAGCCGTTGGTCTGTGTAGCTAATGTTAGTGGTTGTTCAGGGTAGCTAACTTTAGCGGTTGGTCCTACCTGTAAATGATGACAATATTTTCACAGCTGAGGGCAGATCTGTTCTTTTTTTTCTGATTTAAAGACAAAATAATGTTAAAATTTCCACCCAGTGAAGCATGTTTTTCACTGAAGGACATAATAATGAACTGCCTGTAAAATTAGCTGGTTTCACTGAGACCACAGTGGTGTTATGAGATGTGTATATGTGATGTATGTATATAAAAAAAACTGCTAATATCCTATTCTGCTAATAATCCTTACTTTTACAAAATGTATCTCTAAAATGATTATACCTTTTTTTTCTGTAATTAATGGAATAAAATTACCTTTTTTTTTTGTATTCTAATTACGTAATCCCGTTACATGTACTCCATGACATCCCAAGCCTGCAGTCTGCTTTGTATTTATTTATTTATTTTATTTATTTTAACCACAGTATACCTAAGCATGAAGCTTCGTGTCTCTGTTGTTGACATACAGTCCTTCGGCCCCCTTTTTTCATTTACTCAGTGGAATTCCCATCATTCATTGTTCCTTGGTTTCCCCTAGACAGAGGGAATCCCTGCACTCACAGGACGACGGTGTCAGACTCACCTCCTGGCCAAAACGCACCGGTTCCACATTTTCCAGTGTCCGGCCCAGTATCGAGAAAAAGGCAACACTCAGATGAGAGCCCCGCCGCCTCCGTGAATCAAAGCGCAGAGCAGCGAAAGGTTAAAAGCTCCTGGGGCCTGCAGACACATTTTTCAGGGGGGCGGGTAATAGGATCAGGGCTTCCATAACTCCCCAGAACAGCCAATCCTCCCTCGTTTCTGCCCGTTTAGCCTTCAAAGAGAAAGTTTGTGTGTCTGTGACGGCTGGTCAGGGGGTTAAGAGGGAAGTGCATTTTTTTGGTCACAAACTCAATTTCCTTGGTGAGCTGAAGAGGCCATGCTTTAAAACCCGGAGCATAAAGCCTGTTTAATTTGTCCCACATACAGTATCCTCCTGAACCTCTCACTCTGGTCCAGACACACAGAGGAAACAGCAGTAAAAGAATATCTATACAGCTATTTTTCTCCAAGTCTTGACCCTTTGTGACACACTCTGTATTCTTTCATGCCGCTGTGTCATCCGGTCTTTATGTTGTCATTTTAATGTGGAAAATCTGTCAGCAAAGAGGCCAAACAAATTAACCCTGTTTCTTATTATTAGAAACTACACTGTTCTTTTATATGACAGCACCAAACAATTCCCACACATGCTGTGTTTCAGGGTACATGCCCTAATTAAGCAACGTTGTCATATATAATCATTTAATCCAAAAGAAAATAAAGGATATAATCATAATGTGTTCATATGTTTGGGCAATTCAGTCTCAAAATAAAAAAAAAAGAAGAAGAAGAAGAAGCTTTTTGCTTGCATTATCTCCCTCTCCCTGGAAAGACATTGGGACTGACTAATAACTGGAAAACAATCAGTCACATCAGTAGAACTCCTATGTAATGAAACCTAGTTTGCTACTCCAGCAAGTAGACCGACCTCCCAGTAACGACCAGCAACAGAGACGATTTCTAGTCCCTGTTGAGTCAGCAGCCATGCAACTGAGCAAACGTTAATGCTCTCTAGAGATCGTAGGATTCCCCAACTGAATAACTGCCCCACATAAAAAACACAAAACTGCTTTGCTCGCTCAGTCTCATAACTAAGATATCTGCTGCAATGACGATTTCCATCTCTTTCTGCAAACTTCACATGCATTTTTAGGCTAGCAGAGCTGCGTCACAGACTAATTCTTATTGTTATGTTTGTTTTGTTTTCCTGTTCTTATCTCTTTTATTGTTTTGCCTTATTTTTCTATGTTTTAATGTCTTTTGCACTTTGTAAACTCTGTTTTTAAAGGTGTTACATAAATAAACTTATAATTGTCATTCTTATATATCAGAATTTATGAGAAAAAGATGGAGGCAATCATTTCCAAAACTCACTATGTTGTTGTCCAGTCTATATTTGTTGGCATTTAGCCTTGAAAAACAACACTTTCACTGCAATGACAAGACAAACAAACAAACAAACAAACAAACAAACAAACAAACAAACAAGTTTGTTCTCCTTCTTGCTGCACATAAGACAGCCATGTTGCAAGGCATGTTTTGAAAATTGTACGAAAAAGGTTGTGATATTTTGTGTATAGTTAATTGAAAATCAAAGGCAACTTGATCATTGATAAATGTCAATAACAATAATAAACCTAGTGATACTTTCAGTACCCGTGACAAAATAATAAAAATTAAAAAACAAAACCAAAGCTTGAATCAGTTCATTGAGATGTACGTCTGTGAAGGGGGCTGTTACTATTTGTAGAACTCACAGGAAACTATAATGAATGTTCAAATATGTGGAAAAGTTTCGGTGATTGGACAAAAGTGCAAGTGCAAGACAGAATTGCAATGCAATGTGCAGAATTCAAAGGGCTTGCATGAATTTCTGTGAACTGGTGGAATCGCAGCTTCCTGGAGGGACTGATTAATGGGAGGGTCTAGCAGCAATCTAACAGCACCATAAATTAAATGGTGGAGTAATATAGTGATGAACAGGGTGTGCTGTCATGCTGATTTTATCACCTTCTAAATGTCTAGTTGATGAATCAGATTGCTTGGTCAGAACTTGTTGTATAATCTGTAATGTCAGAAGACACCCGGAGAAGCTACTGACTAACTTATGCAAACTCACCTATCTACTCTTAGTTTCCCTCACAGACTTTATCAACTGTAGGAAAAATTTACTTCACCAATTTGCACTGAGTTTTATAATGTTTATACTGCACATATGGTTTGTTCAGTTTTTATACTGCACATGCTGTTTTTATTCTGGTTTATACTGAACAGACTGTTCTGTTTAGCACCTAGTCTACCTCAGTCATCGTGTTCTTCTTTCTTTTCTTTTTTATTTATTAAACTGAAGTTTCTAGTATATTTGTAGAAGAACTGAAGGCACCAGATGAGCTAAGAATTTCATTGCGCTGATAACATCTTTATTTTTTCATTTGACAATAAAGCCTTTGTATCCTCGAAAGCTTCTTAATTTATTGATCTCATTTGCGATGCTTGGCTATAACACATTTAGTTCCACAACAACACAACTTTCCACATGATTTAAAGCAACGAGCCAAGAAGAGCTGACAAAAGATGTGGTGTTTCCACGCTGCTTTGTTGTTGAACAACAAAGAAGGACCTCTGAGTTTAGCCAATATTTCATGACAATCACGCATTCGTTGGCCTCTGCGATATCTACTTGTGTGGCAGTTCTTAACTCGCCGTGCACCTCAGCTAACGTGTTGGCTCAAATACCACAGAGAAGCTCTGAAAACAGGCATTAAAGTAGGCTAAATCCCCCAAGTAGCTGTGTGCTTAGCATGGTCTCTGAAAGGTATCCAACCGTTTATGTGAAACCTAAGCACTTCTTGATCAAAGGCTTTCAGAAGACTGCGAGGTGAACGAGGAGCCTTGTAGAATTCTCAGCTGATTACTTTTTTTCAGTCAGTGCAAAAGAGAGAGTGTGTGTGTGTGTGTGTGTGTGTGTGTGTGTGTGTGTGTGTGTGTGTGTGTGTGTGTGTGTGTGTTTAGTGTCTCGAAAGACAGGAATCTTTCACCAGGGAGAGCGGATTAACACATCAAATCCAGCCCTTCAATCAATAGGGAGGTAATGGAGCGATAGAAAATATCTGCACACTGCCTGCTTGCACGGTAGATTTAAGCTGCTTTCTCTTTTGCACAACCCAATTTACACACTGCGCCACAATCTCACCAAATAAGACAAGCGAGGACTTACAACACTTTTTATTCAGGAGCAGCAAAGTCGAGGGACGATGTTGTTCAATGATAATGAAGACGAGGATGAAGGGCAAAAAGAATTGGATATGGATGCAACGCAGACAGAGTAAATGCGGCGAGTAATTATTTTGCTGTGCTGTTTTTCATTTTTTAAATTCTGTGATAAAAAAAAAAAAGCCCACAGCCTTGCCGGTGGCTCTGTGAAGCTGTAGTCTGCTTAAAGTTCCCATGAGGTCAAAACTGATGTTTAAGCATTTTTATATATGTAATTTACACGCTAACATCTGGCCAAGAAAGATTTCAAAGTTCATCTCTTTCTAGAAAACCATTTGAAACAGCTGATGATTCTTTCTACAGTCTGGAGCGTTACTAAATTTGCGTCCGATGAAACGCTTTCCTGCTCATGACGGAGCACGAAAGACACACAAGCTATCTTATGTAAAGTACTTATTTTACATTACATATGGGGTGTATTTATGTCATGTGGGTTATGTAACTTCACTTATGTAAGTTACAACCCAAACCTTTCTTAAGTTTTGGTGCCTAACTCTAACCAACCTGCCTTTGTTTTGCAACATTAACCACAATGAAGGTCACCTAACTATTGTTACTCATAAAATGTGCTGGACAAAACAGTGTAAAATCACATGCAAAAAGATTAAAATGTGGAGATATGACGTGTGAAATGTGGTGTGGTATTTATACACCATCGAACGGCAACATTTATGTTAAATAATGTAGGGCTAAATGGTCTCTTACAAATAAAATTAATAAGTCCTGCTGCTGCAAAGAAAAGTCAATAGAAATAAGAAGCTACACCAGTGTCCTCTCTCAGCTCTGCTCCTGACAGTGGCAGCAACACGGTGAGTCTGTGTTTGCACAAACTTGACCCCTGACCTCTTCCTGCGGGCTCGTGACCCGTCTCACTGACCCATCAACAAACTAATTTGTCAGCAGTGACCTTTCAGGTCTGAACGAGTCACTCTGAAATCTCCTCTGCAGGCTCCGCAGCGAGCACTCGCCCCACAATCAGTAACAGAACTTTGTAAATACTTAGACAAGAGATAAAGAGCAGAGCCTTTAGTGCTGACTCATAAATATTCATGCACGCAGCCGCCGCTGTTTTCTATACGTTTGGTCCCAAAAGCTAATGTGGTGTTTAACATTAAGCTTGTGCTACATTCAGCACTTTCTTTTTCCCTCTACAATTTCAGCATGGACTTGTGCGCTTTAATTTCTAGATGTTATCGCTGGTATTTCTGCATGAAAACATTCTCCACTATAGCAGAGATCATACCACTTATTATCCGCTTTATGAAAACGGATAATAAAGGCAATTATAGATCCTGGTGAACATCAGGCTTAATGTATAGTAATGGATATTCCACATTTTCAGGTCACCTGGTCCAATATGAGCAGGCTTGGGAGGTTTACTTTAAAAATGTGTTCTAGTACAGTTACTAATTACCTGTTTAAAGACTGTAGTCAGTAATATAATCAAAGTATCACAATATGAAAGCAATGTAATGATGTATCGGTCCATATTATGTCAGAAAATGTTGGAAAATGTTGATCAAAGTCAAAGATGACGTCCTCAAATGTCTTGTTTTTTTCCACAACTCAAAAATATTCAGTTCACTGTCAGAAAGGAGAAAAGAAACCAGAAAATATTCACATTTAAGAAGCAGATATCAGAGAATCAGTTACCTTTTTTTGTATCCAGATTATGTAATCATTTTGGCTGCCGACGGGACATAAATAGTTTAAAACACTGGTTCCCACCTTTTTCACAACCGACAAGCTCTGATCACAGACTGCGTGAGTCTACGAGCTGTTTAAGCAAACATTATTTACTTACTTATTTATTCAGCATTTACTAGCAGTATATAAACTGTAAATGGAGGAGACCACACAATAACACACTCATGTAGTTGTAAGCAGATATAAGAAGATTTTTAAAATGTTTATCAATGTATTAGTGAACAATAACTCATCCTATCAGGCATCAAAAACTAGTTTATAATCAGTTAGTGAATGATTTAATAATAATAATTTGTCATTTATTTATTATGTTAATCATGTTATTAATCAAGTATTTATCCATCTATAAATAAAAATGTCCTTATATCCATATAAAGAATATGATTAGTGTTTATAAACCCCTTCGGCTTTGTTCAGACTGCAGGCAAATTGGGTTTCTCAATCTGTGTGCACTGTTTGCAAGTGATCAGACCAGATTTGTGTGTCCAGACATCAACAACCTGTCTGCATGGGTTGCTGTGGTAACAACACAGGCGTCAGTCATTACATACGCTGCTGATGCAGCTCTCCAACGCAGCAGCATGAGAATCGGAGGTCCATCATCTCACCCTCCAGGCAATCGAGGTTCCATCGCTGAATTTCTCTGGTATATATTGCGATTTTCAGCCACCCTGACGCACTTCCATCACTCTGGATTTGTCGCTGTCGTTGTGGGTTGCATTGCAGGTGATGCACACGACAGCTGGAATCAGATATGAGCGGCCAGAGCTCGCAGACTGAGGTGCATCTGTAGAAATCCAGTTGGAAAATTTCATTTGACGTGTTCCTTTTGCTGTCTAGACTTTCTAAAATCAATCTGGGTATGCCCAAAAACAGAGTTGTTCTGACAGTCTGAACAAGGTCTAGAATTAAGCTGAAAGAATTTGTGTGGGTACCACTGTTTATAAAGAGCTGTTCTAAAAAATCTTGCTGGGGATTTTCAAAGAGAATGAGACATGTGCAAGATGTGGGTTGCTTGTAGCTTTATGTTAAAAAGAAAAAGACAGGAGCGAGGGCAGGAGATCACATCATGATTGGCACAAAGGAGTGAGCTAAATGTATGATTGGCACGTGTAGTCAATGACTGATGGTGGATCCTGCGGTGTGGCCGCAATCCACCTCGTCGAGCCCCCAGCATGAGGCCAGCTGTGGAAACACTTTGCTCCACGGTTTTTCCATGTCTCCTATGACATAAGATATTAACAGCACCCTCTTTATGAATCTGTGTCATGCATGAAAGCAAGAAAAAGAAATCAAAGGAGTCCTGTTAAGGTTCTGCGAGAAAACCATTGGTGATTTACTGTTCCATTTCCTCGCCCTCCACTCCCGTTCTCTTTCTCCTCCCATATTCCCACTTTCTCCATTTTAGTCCATCGCTAACAGAAACACCGCCAATAAAATGACAAATCATAGCCTTCGTATCAATCTAGCCACCCTCACTTTTCCCGCAAAGACAGAGGAGTTTATGATCGGATGTTTCCCGCAGAAGCAAGCCCTAACAAATCAAACATCGCTTATCACACATACGTTACATTGAAACATGCAAAACAAAAACAATGCTGTTTGCTAACAGCTGTTCACTAGTCAGTAAGTTAGCTATTTCTATGGGAAAGTGAAAATTACCAGTTTGGAGATTATTTTTGATGAGACAGCTCAGAGTTTAAGATTCTGGGAAGTTAGGATGCTTGTGTAAGACACTTTTCCAATCTTCAGTTAGAATAGAAACACCGGGCCTCGTGCAGGAACATTTTCACATTTTATCTTAAATTTCTCTTACTTTTTTCATATAGTCACGTACAAACATGTCACATTAGATTCAACAAACACTTGTAACTACAGATAACTGTATAAATGATTAGCTCAGTGTATTTGAGTAGTAAGTGCATGAGACTTGTAAATTAGCATAATTGATGCCCCAATAATAACATATAAGGCTACACTTCCTGCCCCATATGTCAGGAAGTGTTCATTCATGAAAATTGCATCAAAAAGAAAAACTGGAATTTCAGAGATCTATCAAAGGAAGATCTGTTATTTTAATAGCGTCAGCAGTGGGATTAAGGGACCTGCTGAAGAACGGGGAAAACGAGCACTGTTAGCGCCACGTCACCTGAAGGTCCGACCGCCGCCAAAATAAAGAAGAAATGTCTCGATATGAAAATGGCTTAAAAAAAACAAAACAAAAAAAAAAAACACGTCACTACAGCAAGGCAACTGATGACTGCAACAGGAGGAGGAGGTCAAGAGGAAGTTTACATCACAGAGACATAAAATAATTGAGGATGCTCACCTGGACAGAGACTTCATGAACCTGCATGTTAAGATATATAGCCAATACACCTGACAGTAATAACGTAGTAATAACGCATCATTGGATGGATTACTTATATTGTGTTTGCACGTGAAAGAAAATTCAAAATACAACAAAAGTGGTGAATGCAACAAGTGCTCCCGCATCACTGGTACACACCACTTCAGAACAAATCTGTTCGTATGAGTCGTTTTCTTGCATAAAGCCTGTTGACTTAAGAACTGTTCATCTGCACTGGCTTTTTTTCCTAAATCAGGCCCCAACCCCAATTACCTTACCGAACCATTAAGACTTGTCTGTGCAGCTCCAGAGGAGCAAAGCATGGCATCTATTATGCGGTAGCTGGAGAGCTCAATGAGAGGTCGAACATGTGGAAAACAGGAGATTACCTGGAGGAAAACCAGAACCAGGAATGTGTACATCCTTCATAGTTCACTGCAGCCCATGCAAATACTCAGTTGGACGTAAACGGTGCTTTAAACCATGAAGAGCTTACTGGTGGTTTACACTGATGACTTCCCGCCTCTGATTTAGTCTGTTTTTGGTAAATCTGGACATGACTTCACTGAGCAGAGCAGCAGTGTGCAGAATACCTACATGCATGTGCACACACACGCACATAAACACAGCTATATGTAACTCTCAGTGTGGTGGGTTATGTGTGCGTTGCCCGGTGCCTCCTTGGCATGCAGCACAGCTTTCGACAGCAGATGGAGAGCGCCTGCATTAACGCTGATGGTACTGCGATTCTCTGAGGCCTCGTTCCTCTCATTCTCTCTTTTCAAGCACTTCGAACAAAAGCAGCATTTCAAAATTGTCAAAGCTGCAGAGGGGACTGTGTGAAAATGTGATAAGACAAAAACGACTGCACTAAGCACCAGGGCACAAAGGAGATTCTGGAAGGTAGAGAGACGGACTTCTCTGGGTCTAACTCTGACAGATTGTGTTTGTGAGGTCTGTCAGAGAACTAAATTGGTCAGAAATACAAAGCGACAACATGTTATTAAACAGATTTCAAAAAGTGCTACATGTTGATTTCATGAACAAATCCCTGCAGTTTAGGGACTGTGTGAACATTAATGGGATGAGGAGAGGGGGGCTGTACCTTATGTTTGATTTTAAAGAATAAAAAACTTAAAACAATACACTCTTTCCTCAACTCAAGTGAGCTAATAGGTGTGTTCATGATGCTGTGTGAAGCCACTGTTAGTTTTGTTTTCGTACAGATCTGCCGATTGGTATCATCCTACATCAGTAATTTTTGGTTGCGTTCACATCTTTCTTCATCGTCTTTGATGTAAAAACACCAGAATACAGTCAGAAAAGCAGCACACCGTGAAGTGTCTCTCCTGCTGGTCAGTGATTATTTTTTTCCCCAGGGTGGTGAAGGCAGGTCCAACCCCACTCTGACATGCCTTTTCCATCCTGGGGGAATAATATGATCAAAAAATCCCAGGAGTCAGCTGATCTCTGCTTCCATCACAGTTAATTTGGAGACTTTGCATTGAAATCACTGCAAAAAAAGTCATCATTACAGAGGAGCCCTCCTCTTCCTCGCTCTACAGGTGCCACACCCTGCCAGTGGACAGACAACATCTACACCTGATTCTGTGGACATAGTTTGGAGTATATATGTGAAAAACGTTTAAGATGGAGAAGAGAGAGGCAGAGAGAGAGAATGAAGGGAAGACAGGCAGGTTGGAGTCGAAACCCAAAAATACACCATTTTAGGCACTTGCTGAAACTACTGACGCTGCCGTTCATCTCCTCTAAGTTTCCAGCAGTACTCCTTTTAAAAAGGTATTTGAACTAATTTGCGCTGGAACTTTGTCACTTTTTCAAATGGGCGGCTCATTTCAGAACAAGACTCATCCTGAAGTTATTGCAGAGTATGAGCTAATGGCCAAAGAACTGCTAAATATCTCAAAAGTTGTCAAAGTGAACATACGGAAGCGGAGGTCAAAGGAAGGCGAGAAGAGCATTAAGAGGCATTAAAAGGTGGTGTTTTGAATGTGTGGCTGGATGGAGGAGAGTCGGAGCAGGCTGAGAGGCAGGGCCCTGGCACCCGCACACAATCCATTTGTTCATGGCACAGGCGTTAATGGTTGAGCAGCTCCGAGCCAAAAAACATAAGGGAGAGCTTTAATCAAAACTCGCATGCATTACCTCCGCAGAGCCAGGCAAACGTTTTGCAGAGGGTGGCCAAGAGGTGAGCAGCAGCCAGTCGGGTCTCTCGGGCAAGAGGGGATGACGGGGGCGTAACTCTAAAAACAACCCGGGTCCCTGTGCCTGGACCACATGTCGGGGGAAATGAGGAACGTGTGCAGTATCAGGATGGTGGCAGGCGATGGAGGTTTGAACACGGAGGTGGGATTAGGGCTGTCAATAGAGCACAGTGTGGCTGATCCTGTCAGAGCTGTGCCGGGGGTTAAAGACCAGGAAATCAGTCTCGCAGCACACACACACACACACACACACACACACACACAAACACACACACACACACACACAGACTTAATGCCGTGTGGCTCTTGCAGACCTTCCTCTGGTGGCTGATGAGGTGTCTTAGCTGATTAATGCCACGCAGAACTTTGGAGGTCATTTCCAGGACTTTAATTAGGCCAGGCACTAACTAAATCACACTTACACAATTGAGTTCTCAGTTGAGTATCTTCAATTAGGCTCTGCGGAGGGACGGGAAACCTGATTACTGTGTTTACTTGAGGAGGAGTCCCAAATTTAAAGGTCAAGGGGGAATAATGGAATAGCGGATACCTACTGTAGATCCAGGAGATTCGGACAAAATGAAAAGTTATGCAGCCTGTTTACAGTAGTTGTGATAAGTGCAGAGGTTGTTTGGGAGACTCATGCTCAGGCCAGACACACCCAAATCAGATTAACAAGCGAGTAATTTGACCAACTCTAGAGAGAGGTTGATCCCATTACAACAACGAGCTCTTCCTCCCCCTAAAACCTACAGGAACTGGCTTTTTTATGGCCTCTAATTAATTGACCATCAAACCTGCCCACCAGCACATCTGTGACAAGTTATCTTATTTGCTGATTCATGGCTCTTCCTGTTTGCAGAGCTTTGGTCAAATAAACTGGGTTTTGTGTCTCATTACATCACAGAGCAGAGGTGATGAGTCTGTCATGCCTGAGGCCTCAAGTGGAAGCAGCACAAGAAGTGAAGTGAGGGACTTTTTGGTTGACATTAATTCTCACTATATACTTTTTAATGTCTGTATTTAAAGCTGCATTAACCAATACTCACTTCAGGGTATGAAAAGTGAAGCTGATGTAGAAATCCCTTAAACCAGTGATTGCAAAAAGATTGTATGTAAGTCTATGAGAGTCCTTTAAATTCTAACATTTTAATTACAACACATATCAGTCGCTACACAGCATGATAATTTTGTAAACTATATGGGTATGCTTTAGCATGTGGCTAACTTGTGATTGACAAGTCAAAGGTTGTGTTCGAGACGAACTGCGCCTCACCTGGAGCAATTCAAAAAATATACAGGAAGTGACAGAAATACTGTTAGATCCGTAGACCTGCAGACTATCTTTAGTCTGCAGATCATGTTCAGGTAGTTATAACTGAAGAAATAAAACGTGTTCTGGATCGCTGATGAAGCTGAAGGAGAGAGATCCCCCCAACTGTTCCATGATCCTCTGTTGTTTTCATGTCTGCCACCTTGTAAAACACTTTGTAACTGCTTGTTTCAATAAATGATCTATGAATAATCTTGATTATTATCAACCACACAATATATGATTATATGTGATGATTATTGTTTCCAGTGGCATATGCAGGCGCTTGCAGTGGATGGGAAGCACTTGTGGCGACTTGCTCCAAAAACTTCATCTGCCTTGATTACTCAAAGTTAGCGCTGCTGGGTCTAACCAGCATGCATTGTGCGTCGATCACTGGTGAACAATTCTGTGCTGGTTCATCTTGAATAAGTCTGATCCGTATCCATGGCAGCTCCACCCTCTTGTCCATGTCCAGTTCCAAAACATCAAAATGGGATCCACAAACTAATGGGTGACGTCTTGATAGCTACGTCCACCAACAGTCCGTGGTGGTGACAAACCCACAGACTATGACTCACCAATGCAGTTTAATTTGGGGGAGTTTTAGCATCTTCCAGCTCACTGCTTTGGGTTTATGACTCATAACATTATTGTTCTGGTTCAGTCTCATTGTCTCTTCAACATTTCCAATTGAAGACAGATATGTGCAGTGAAAAGGGTCACTGTATCCTCCAAACTAACAGCATACAGAAAAGTGTTTGCTAACTGATGAACAGAGTGGAACATTTGGCAACTTAAAAAGGCAAATACTTCCTTCAGGTGTAGGAAGAGACCAAACGAGAGCTAAAAAAAAACAATTAATGCAGGTTTAAAGGCAGATTATAGTGAATTTAAAAAAAAACACACAATATTCCCAACTATTTAATCTTCTGTCTTATCATTTGCATCAGTTGTTCCATCTATCCTTAGAAGTCAAAAAGATATTTCTGAGTATTTGAATGATCTGGGTGTGCTTTTTCCCATCTCTCTTAAGCTCTTGAGAATCAGCCCTGATTGGCCAAGAGGGGAATGCACCAAGCTGTTCTCAATTATTATTTAAGAGCCAGACTCCACACCCTGAACAGCAGGTGCTCCGAATAAATGTTTCTGATGACTCTGGAGCACACACAATAACTGAGCCCATCAAATGTGACTTCCCATCGCATAAAACTAGCCTTGATACAGGACAATCCTGGATGTCGGTCCTGGATCTCACAGGACAGTCGGTAAATCAACATTTCGTCAGATATGTCATGGGAGGAAACTTTTTAGTTACTTAAAGGTGGGGCAGTAACAAATGCAACAAGTGACAAAATACTTTAAACACTGAAGGTCTCTTCCTTCATTAACATTAATACAAATTATATACATTTGCAAAAACAGCATCATTCTTGAAAAACCCCAGTTTGATTGATATCTCCCAGAGTATACAATTAAAGCAGAATTTATGGGGGAAAACAATCCACAGTCTTATTGTCATCTGAGAGATCAAGTGTATCAGTTCTGATGCACTGCAGTTGGTTGTTCAGTCAGTCACTGTCTGGTCACTTTGATTGACAGAAGTCACACCCTCCCACCTCCAAGGTATCCTGAATGTGGGAAATTAATTCGATTCAGTTCAGTTTAATTTGCTTTACTGGCATGAATGTTTTAGAAACAATACTGGCAAAGAGTTGATAATACAATAAAAAAAAAAAGAAGGACATATGAATTAATAAGAAAAATAGAACGCAATCAGTTAAAAAAATGATTCATTAAGGAAATAAGATAAGATGTAGTTGTGCAGTTAAATGTGCTGCATGTTCCTCTCCCAACAGAACCTTTAGCTTTACACTGTCACCTCTGAAAATAGGGATTAATAAATTAAATTTCTTACAGTATTCTGCTTGATTTTTTTTTGTATTTGTCACATTTTAACAGGAAGTACAAGTGCATTATTATTGTATTTTGAAATCCAGAGTGTTAATGTTATGCTTTTTTGTTATGATTTTAATAGTGTATGGTTATTATTTGTATATATGTATATTTTATTTAATAAAATGAGCTTAATTAGCATCTTAGCATCTCATCAGTGTAGGGGGGGTTATGGTTAGATGCATGTTGCAGCTACTGAATGCCTAAAATGTGATAATATCAGTCTGCATAGATTATATTTTTTCATTTTGCAATTACAAATGACTTGTATTTTATTGAAATACATTGATGAACAAGCATTTGTAACTTACTTTTTGATGTATCTTTACCTGAGACTCAGTGATTGATAAGTTGTGCCCACTTTAATCGATTAAAATGTTGGAAATGTTGGAAACTAAAGACGCTGTGATTTCTAACTTTTACTGCAGTGAAGGAGCACTGGTGTGAGAGCGCTCTGACACTTAATGACAGCTCACAGAAATCCGAAAAGGCTGAAAAGAAAATTTCACCCAATTAGCACAGAGATTGTCTCCCTGCTGACTGCTGCTGCTGACGGCTCATGTTAGTCAGCAGCATTATGAGAACAGACCGATGAATGAAAGCTGCCGTCAAACAACACGCTGAATTAAACCAAGCGGGTGACGAATTTGGCCGAAGTCCTTGTGGTGCCTTCCTCTTTAACCCTCCCTGTCTCTGTCTCCGGCCCACGCCCACACATCAAGTGCCATCAAAGCCTCTTGCGGTCAGAAGGGAACATGTTTTCTTTCCTGCTTTCACTGTTTTATGAGCAACCGCAACGTATTTCCCATGTCTAATCCCTCTCTCCCTGTCTCTCCTCTCCCTGCCTCCCTTTTCCTGTTTCCCCTCTTCAATCTGTCCTCCTCTGTCACTGTGATGGCATGACGCTCCGAGTATCTGGCTAATGTTTTAAATGCTCAGTTAAATACCCGTACTCTGGTTAAAGCCGTTGGTCTCTGGGAGAAGGCATTCATAATTTAGACAGAGAAGAGGCTTGGGAGGAGACCGAGCAGTAGACAACAACACATTAGTCTGATCACAGAGGGATATTCCATCTTGTTGAGAAGCCATGTTTCATAATGTGGGATGGTTTAATGCAGCTCAGAGGAAAAAATGCATCGGGAAAGGTTTGTGTGTTGCAGGGAGGTGGGCGGGCTGTGATGGACAGAGGTGAAAAGGAAATAAACACCGCAGACCTTCAAAGAACAAAGCTGAGTTACCACGAAGCTTTCTAGGGTAATGATTTTGAAGGAACGGTGCAGATCTTTTGAAAGAGACCCACCTGAAATAAAGCAGCACCTCTCTGCTCAAACATTTCCTGTTCAGTGACGGACAGGTTCAGTTTTGTGCCTCCTGTGTAAATAATCAAACCTGGACTGGGCCTCTCTAAATGCAACAGGACTGAATAATGTCACAGTTGCATCACAGGTTGTAATAAGTCAAATTATACTGAACTAGATCTACACATGATCTACTTCATTTCTAAGACTGTGAACTAGTTCACTTTAATATCTGTGAAGTGAACTTCGAGTTAGCTCTTTTAAGTGTGAACTTGTACTGTGTGTGGATCCCCACCAGAAAACAGGAAATTTGCTGCAGGACTATTCAACTGGTCACCTGCACTGGTATTTGCAGTATTAACTGATTTGCAGATGTGCAACTTTTCCCCATGACATCACTTTTTTTTTTTTTTTTACATGATGGGTGAATGTGTTTTGCATCACACTGACTGCAGCAACTGTGGCAAAAAATGTGAGTCTAGGAGTTTCTTAATTTGTGATTTGAAGAATAGGATTTGTGCACCTCAGAAGAAATGCAGAGGGTGTAATTGCTGTGTTGTGATTGTGGGAAAGAGGAAAAAATAATTTTAAAAACAGTCAAAGAGACAGAAAAGTAGCGTGCAAGTTCATGTGAATGCAAGCTAGTCTAAAATTTTGAAATAATTTCTTCTGGTGCAGATTAATTGTGCAGGTTCATAATAAAGGAAAATGTAAGTCATGTCCAAAACCAGCATGCTAACCCACCAGTCTTGCTTCTTGATACGGGACTGTGGTGTCTAGTGAGCAGAAAAAGACAGAAGTGTGACAGAGAAAAGGGATGGCACCCTGATGCTCAAACTGTCGTGCTGACAGGTTTTTGAATTGGACACGGCGAGGTCGTGACAAAGCAAACAAAGCAACATGGTGACAAGAACGTCTTGTTTGCTTGTAAAAACTGTTTTTCTTGCTCTTTACAGTCGGAGGTTAACGGCACTTGTTTTCCAGCCTTCTCTTGGAATCCCAATAAAAGTCATCACATTTTTGTCTGTGCTCAGTATCCTGTGTTTGGACACGGCAAGGGGAGAGGACCCGCTGAGATCTCTTTCACTAACAGATGGGAACTTGTGGGTCCATTAGGCTGAGAAGCACGCTTCAGCAGGTTCAGTCAGGAACGCTGCAGAATCTATTGATTCTCCGGTGAAAAGAAAATTACAATCCAGACATCTAGTTTACAATTCTTAGGAGCTCGCAGGAAAAGCCATCCTATTTATGTGACAGCGGCTTGCCGAGAACTTTTTCTCATTGGCAGCTGTGCAGCTCGAGAGTGGAAAGATGATGGATTTGTTGCACATTCGCCACCTGTGCTTCCACAAATAAGACATTGTTGATCTGTTTCATATTAAAACTCCATCCATTAAAACAGACTAAATTAAGTTTTGTGGAATTTTCCCTCTACAGTTTGTTGTTGTTTATCCAGTCTGATCCTCACACCCTGTCGAGGACCCCAGCAGGCCTGAATCAACCTTGTGCCCCGACTCCCCCACTTTTGCTGGCCGTAGGCCGTTAATGGGGGGTAATGGGGCAGAAACTGAAAGTCTGTCTGGTAGGTAGAAGTAACCACAGGGCTGCTGCAGATGCAATCACAACACAGTGATGCAGCTGCCTGGTAAAGGGTTCAATATGCTTTAAAGGAACCAGTTCATATGAAGTCCTGTTATTACCTGTTTCAACGGTCACACTCAAAGGCAGGACGCTCCCTTCCCCTCAAACTTGTGGCAAAGTTTGAGTTTCGCCCATGTCCTCAAACACCGATAAGCTAGGCTCTAGGATGATTGAAAATGCTCGCCTGCACTTCAGCCAATGAACCGTTCGCGTGCGACTCTCAACAGAGACGAGAAGGAAGTGAGATGACTCTCTCCTTGGCTACTTCCATCCCCAGCTCCAGAAAAAAACGATGAATGTGTTTAATTCCTTTCTACCACCTGCCCCAATTAGCCAAATGAGAGTGAGTTGGTAGATTTACTAGCCCAGTGTGGCATTTTACTTACCCCAAGCAATCCTTATTGTTTAGTGCTCTTACTGTAGAGGACAGTAAACCCTGAAGAAGTACCTCACCTCATAGGCAGTCCTTGGAAAATTAGTAAAACAACATACAGCAAAGAGAAAAAAAAGAGAATAGCTCTTTAATCAACTTGTAGCCCATGTTCTTTTATGCATTTACTGATTTAATTGAAAAACAGCATGTATTTACATCTGAAAAATGAATGGTCCTCCTACAGTAAGCATAATGGATTAACTTGCTGGTTTTTCCACTGGTGTAGAGAGGGGCCAGGTGCAATGAATTGTACAAATGGGAACAAGAGTGTAGGCTTTTGAAAGTCTCCTTGAATTGCACTTAATTTGATGTCTTAACAAAGTTCACCTTGCATTCATGCAGGAATTAACCTTTAAACCTTAAACTTCTGGTTAGCATTAAAATATTGTTCTTTTTGCCTGTGCAAGATTTATATAAACAGTCAGCTCCTCCAGGCAGTGAATCACATAAATAAAGCAAACATGCAATACTAGTACTCTGGATTAAGCTCCTCTAAATGTGGATCAATGCACATATATACAATATAGTTTCTAGAATTTACCAAATATGATGTACCAAAACATCCAGAAGAATTTTGCAGCAGTCCTCAGTTCTAAAAGTCTTCCTGACATCAGATTAAATTAGCCATACTTATTCCAACTTCGAGGCTGGCTGAGTATATGCAAATAACAACTCAGTACAAACTGATGGGCAGGTGTGCATCTCCAGACACACAACTCATCAAACCTTGAAGTAGACAAGCGACTGCAGCAGGAAACCAAGCCATCTGTCAGCTAACAATAAGAGGATGAAGCTACAGCGAGCATGTGATCACCAAAACTGGATGACTGGAGAGCAGGAAAAAGCCAGAGTCCTCCGGCTCGTCACAGTTTGTGTTGCAGTTTGCTGACGGCAGGGTCCCAATTTTGGCATAAACAGAATGAATCCTGGAAGCCGATCCTCCTGCTGCCAACAGTACAGTACAAGGTGCTACTGCTGCTGTAAGTGTAACAGTTTAAATATCTTATCACATATTCAGACCCATTAAAAACAACATCTCCACTGATTCATACAGTCAGTGTTTGTTTACAGGTTTTGGGGAGAAATGCTGCACATGCAAACAAAGTTCTTCACAGCCTGTGTGGCTCCAGAGGGAGCTGTGCAAGATCTGATAAAGTACACGCTCTCCCCTTTGTCACATTGCATTGTGGGTAATGGAGATGTCAGGTTTTGAAAAGGAAGAAGATTACATACATCTAGTCAAGCCTGCCAGGCAACAGATGATGAAGCACCTACTGCAATGCAAGTCTTTACATTGTCTTGTATAGTCTAATTTTTCTCATATTGATGTATGCAATGTTTAGAATAGTGTTTTTGTATGGTAGTAGCGTTGCATATTGAAAGCCTGGGTGTCCCAGTTGGAGTTGGCAGACCTTGAACGCTCTAATATGGTGAGTGCACAGACAGAGCAGTGACATACTTGGTGGGTATTTAGTCCACCTGAATCGTGCCTAACTTTAGTTTATCATAACGTATCAAGTAGGCAGCAATACCAAACTTTTCAGTCTTTGAGCCAAAGTGTTGCCTACCACAGACCAGTAGGTAAGCTGTGTTTTTAGCCTAGAAGTTGTTGACGACTTGTAGCTGTGATTGTGGTCATGATTTTCATCAATTTTTTCATGCAACACTTGAAAAACACTAAATACTCTTTAAAACAGGTGCAATGGAAGAACGCATTGTCTCCAGATGAGGCTCCATCATTCAAACGCTAAATAAAGTGGCCTGCGCAGTCCCCAGATGTCCACCTGACCCTGTTGTTGGAGGTCATTTTGTCAAACTTTCACAGGATCTTGTTGAGCTCGTAGGCCTTTCTCAGCACAGGGTGCACCGACTCCCAGAGTTTAAACTTGGCAAGCCGAACTCTGTCGAAGGGCACAACAGGAGGACACGGTACGCTCAGTTTGTAATTGAGCTCAACCACAATCCAGTGATTACGCTTCAACCTGAGAGTACACCTGTTGTGTGACAAATATGGACTGTGCTCGGCTAAATGCGGACTTTAAATGGAGTCCACAGATTAAGACAGGCGTTATGTTTGACAAATTCAGGTTGTTTCAGGGGACTGAAGGAAATGTGACCCAGTGCAATTGAGATGAACCTAATACAGTGGACACTGATCATACTGTGGGTGTTTGGAGCTATGCATCGTACAAATGAGGGGACTGAGAAAAATACAGTGCATTGTGAATTGTTGACTAGGCTTTAAAGGGTCTGAGTAACTGATAACAGAGAAACTAATTTGTTTGAATTAAACTGATTTCATGTTATTATGTTGTTCATTAATAAGCGCACAATGCAGCACATTTATTTAAGACATTATATGCAATATTTTTCTAAGAAACAACCTGGTTGCACCTTACCGTCATGACCTGTTTTGAACCTTTTGTTCACACCACACTTCTTGGTTTCACAGGTGTAATTAGTCCCCTCCGATTGTTAGATCTGTCCTTTGCAAAAAGACCTAATTAATATACTTTGATGAAGGCGACGTACTGAAACACAGCAGCAGATCTGTTCAAAGTAAAACAACCAAAATCAACTAAAAACAAGTTGTTATTTTTTTAACTGAAGCGCTGCCTTTTCCCTAATTTCTTCTGGGGAAAAACACAAAAAGCTTTGTTTGTATAAAACAGGATATATTTTGTCAGACATGCTCACACAGTAGACTAGAAAATCAGTTTGGGTATGTTGGTGCCCCCGAGGAAAAAGTCTGCAAACTACCACCATAGTGGGACACGTTAGCGAGTGGCGAAGCGGGGACAGACTGGGCAGCAATCTGAGCGGGGACAGCAGCCTGTTGGAGAATCCTATCTGCCGTTGGAGCTCCTGCACGAGCTGCTGCTGTGAGAGAGATAATAGTTTTGTCCCTCCTCCAGGCTCCCTGTCTGCTGCTGGTACAGCAGACTGGCCCATTTTATGAGACAGGAGGAAAGTGGGGGGACTGACGCGGCGGAGGGACGGATGAAAAGATTGGAGAGGGGTTGCTGAGAATCTGGCCTCGGGCACTGAACAATGTCATACCTCCATGATTCATGCGTTGGCAGTCGGGAGACAGTATTTCATGCCTTGTTTTGTGGCAGTGACGGTTGCATCAACCTGTATGTTGCTCATGTGTACGTGTATGTGTGTGTGTGTGTGTGTGTGTGTCTGCGAACTTAGCGCTCTGTGTTGCTACGACATGTAGCAGTTCCAGAGGTTGCAAAGGTACAAACATTCTGTATTCAACTAGAAATAATGATACTTCTGTGAAAAAGTCTCAGGTAAAAGTGAAAGTGAAAAAGGACAGAAATGTTCTCAAAGTATAAAAGTAGTCTGAAGGACATTTCTACCAGCTATTCACTGTGGAGTCTCCCTCTCTGTCTGTCTCGTCCTTTATGTTGTGCATAACTCTTGTGCATCTTTTTTGTCTTTACCTTATGTCTTTTTTGTCTTATATCTTTTACATTGTATTTTCTCTTGTTACATCTTTTACGTTGTTTTTTCTCTTGTGTGTCTTTTTTGTCTAATGTCCTTTACGTCTGTTTTTTATCTTGTTATGTCTTTGTTTGTCGATTGTCTTTTACATCTTTTTAGTCTTGTTATGTCATTTTTATTTATTATGTCTTTACCATTGTCGTCATTGTCGTCTTATGTCTTTTTTGTCCAGCTGCATCTTTTTTGTCGATTGTCTTTTATGTTTTGTTTTATCTTATGGATTTTTTGTTCCATGTTTTGTCTTTTATGTTGTTTTTTTTCTCTCTTTTTATGTCTTTTTTGTGTTGCTTCGTCAGTTTTACTTGCTACGTCTTTACATTGTTTTTGCTCTTCTTATGTCTTTTTTGTCTTAAATCTTTTTTACGTGTTTTCTCTTGTCATGTCTTTTTTGTCTTGTCTACAATATCTTTTTTGTCTTCTTATGTCATTTTTACTTGTTACATTTTTTACATCGTTTTTTTCTCATGTTATGTATATTTTTGTCTTGTTGCATCTTTTGTTTAATGTCCGTCGCATCTTTTTTGCCTTAAGTCTCTTTTTTTACGTTTTGTCTTTTATGTTGTTTTTTCTCTGTTTGCGTCTTTTTTGTGTTGCAACGTCATTTTTACTTGTTACATGTTACTTGAAGTTTTTCTCCTGTCACTTTTTTTGTCTTATGTAGTACAGACACTTGAAAAGTTCACTTAAGTGCAGTGACAAAGTATTTGTACTTAGTTAATTCCCACCTCTGAGTAATTATGAAACAACACGTCTGTCTCACCTCTTGACCCAGTCAGTCTCAAGTCTTTGTGGTCTCACTTAAGTAGTTTAAATAATAAATACAGCCAGGAGAAAATTGATTTACTGTGTTTCACTGTGGGAAAATGACTTGCTGCAATAATTAGACAGACGTTTGATGAAGACAGACTGTGATAAACAGACATTTTGTGGGTAAAATTAGAGACAATGCCAAAGGAGTTGATTCTGTATTAATCACATAAAAAAACAAACTGTTGAGAGAAAAGTTCTGAACTGATTTAGTAACTTGTTTCCACTTCGTAGTCTCTGTCTGGGGATCACAAGTTAGACGCAAGATGACTGGAGCAGGCATCAGTCATCCCTATGCATCATCTCTATACTGCAGTTTAATAGCATACAATCAATTTGTCATTAAAGAGGTTTTGACTACAACTATTAATTATTCAGGATGACTTAAGTTCACTTATCCACAGTCAGAGTTTTACCTACAGTAGATGGCAGTCTGCACACGCCCAGCTTGGGGAAGCAACAAGAGTACTGGAGTAGAAAGCTAAGCTGGTAACAGGGTCAGCAGCTAAACTTTTTAACCAAATAAAAACATCTATATTAGTTTGTTGCACGCTATATTTAAAATTTTTTCACCGCTTTATCTTGCTGCCAGACAGCCTTTTCTGATGAGAAACTGCTGCCATATGGGCCAGACATCGCTCTCTCCAAAACAACTTCACTGACAAAACTAAATCAGTCATTTTACCTCACAGAACTTTGGAGTTGTGTGACTTTTTGTGTTTTAAAAGTTAAGTTTGGTATCACGGAAGTCACACTATTACACAAACTAACCATTCGAGGCAGTGGTAGACCAGCAACTCCTGCGTTCTGCAAGATAAAACTAATTTTGCTATATCTGGCTTATATAACAGTGGTTTCCCATTGGAAAAGGCTGTCTGACAGCACAGTAAAGTGGTGAAAATATGCTAAATATAGCGTACACTTCAACTGATACCGATTCTCTAAACTTGGGGGCTGCCAACCACCATCTACTATAGCCCAGCTAAGACATAACGTCCCCATAACATTGCCAGAACGTTCCTCACGGTTTCTGTTCGGTAACCATATGTCTTTGTGCAATGTGACATTCTCAAAACATTCTACTAAACAGATTAATAAGTGTTTTTCTTTTTTTGTGAAAGGAGAACATTCTGGGAACATAACAACAACGCTAGTTTTATGCCAGAAGAACTTGCCGTTTTCACATTCAGGGAGTGTTATGCAGGAACATTCAACTGACTTTCCCAGAACCAAAAACAAACGCTCCCAGAACATTTTCAGAACCAGATTGTGCTGGCTGGGAGGCTTGCTGCCAAACAGCTTTTTTCTCTGTTGTATAAGCTAAAGATGACTCTCTCTCACTCAATCAGACTCCTTTGGCAAAAACGGTCAATTTACCTCACAGAAAACAGGAGTTGCTGGTGTACCGCCACCTTCATTGGTTGACTTGTTTGCATTATTGTGTGACTTTGGTGAATCCAAACTTTCCTTTTAAAACACCAAAGTCACACAATAACACAAATTAACAGATCAAGGCAGCAACTTCTGTGTTCTGCAAGATAAAATTACTGTGTTTGCCAATGGAGTTTGGTTGTTTTAGTCATAACGATATTCAGCTTACATAACGGCGGTTTCCCGATGGAAAAGGCTGTCTGATGATAAGGTTAAGCGATGAAAATATGTAGATAAGTACTTCATACAACCCCCCTTGAAATGACCCGAACTGTTCCTTTACATAAGTTTCCACGCTGCAGAAAGTTTCACTCATGTTCTTCAGCTGTGACGCAGGTTTGTATTGGGTGTGCATGTGTGTGTGTGTAGTGCTGCAGAGTGGCCAACGTACAGCATACCTGTGGTGTTTTTTCTCACTGAAAAGTACAGGGTGGTGCAGCAGCTCCAAAACAGAGAGGTTAGAGCCGGCTGGAGTCCAACACTGAGGCTAACTCTCACTCTGGCACCGCGCTTTGGATTTCTAGTACAGCATGTGGAAGTGCTTTTGGCTTGGAGGAGATCTAGCAGTTAAAAAAAAAAAAAAAGAAGAAGAAAAGAAAGAGAGAGAGAAAGAAATGAACAGGACGGTGGCAAAGGCAGCCTCTGCACAGGGATGAAGGAGCTGGGACAAAGCACATTACTCTTCATTTTCATCACATCCAGCTTGCCAGCAACCATACGGTGGAAGAACAACAAGCCCCAGAATTATGATGAATGCAGTCAAAAGAAGGAAGCGGCTGCTAACTCGTAACAAGCCTCATGCATACCATCCTTAAATTTGGTTTCATTTGAGGGAGCAGAGCATTTCGTATTAGATTAAATTACCGCTGTTGCCAAATTAATTAAATTTCCTCTGAGATTTCTCACACTGCTCTTATCATTTCTGTGTCTGGTGACAGTATCAGTTTTGAAAGCACGTCATACTTGATTTTTACACTTTTATACAAATATTTAATAAAAAATACTGACCTTTAAGGCAGCTTCCTCTCCTCCCTTCTCTTGGTTCGTTGCTTCTTTTTTGTCTTGTTACATCTTTTATGTTTTTCTCTTACATCTTCTTTGTCTTGAGTCTTTAATTTTGTTTATCTCTTGTCAGGTCTTTTCCTCTTGTCTTTTTGTCTCGCTGTGTCTTCTGTGTTGTTATGTCCTTTTTGTTTTGTTACATCTCTTACATCATTTAACTTTTAAGTCGTTTTTGACGTCTTTTTTGCCTCGTTGCCTCTTTTACGTTGTTTTTCTCTTGATACGTCTGTTTGTCTTGTCACGTCTTATATGTCGTTTTTGTCTCTGTTTTTGTCTTTTTGTCTTATGTCCTTTACTTTGTGTTTGTGTTACTTTTTTGTCTGTCTTTCATGTTTTTCTCTTCTTACATTATTTTTGTCTTGTTGTGTCTTTTTCCGCTTTTACATCTTTTTGTTTTGTTACATCTTTAACATAATTTTTATCTTATCTTGTTCTTTTTCTTATATCTCATTTTTCTGTCTTACTTTTTTTTCTCCTTTTACAGATTTTTTGGTTTGTTATGTCTGCTACATTTTTGTCTTTCCTTCTTGGTTTCTTGGTACCTGTTTGTTGTTTTGTTATGTCGCTTACATAGTTTTTTGACTTTTAGGTTGTTTACATCCTGTTATGCTGTTTGTCTTGTTACATCTTTTGCGTCTTTGTCTTGTTACACATTTCTTGTCTTGTTATATTTTTTACGTTGTATTTTTTTGTCTAATTACATTGTTTTTTTATCTTGTTACGTCTTTTTTGTCTTGTTATATCTCTATCGTCTCTTACATAGTTTTCGTCTTGTTAAGTTCCTTCTCTTGTTACATCTTTTATGTCTTTTGGTGTTGTTACATGTTGTCTTGTTGTGTCTTCTTACATCTTTTACATTGTTTTCTCTTGTTACATCATTTTTGTCTCGTTACACTGTTTTGTCTTGTTACATTGTTTTATGCCTTTTTCCCTGTCACATCTTTTATGTTGTTTATGTCTTGTTACATCGTGTTAAGTATTTTTAGTCTTGTGTTTGTGTCTTTGAGGGAGCAGAGCATTTTGTATTAGATTAAATTGCCACTAATGCCAAATTAATAAATTTTTCTCTGAGATTTCCTTGCACTGCTCTTATCATTTCTGTTTCTAGTGACAGTTTCAGTTTTGAAGGCACGTCGTACTTGATTTTTTACACTTCTATAGAAATCTTTAATAAAAATGCTGACCTTTAAGGCAGCTTCCTCTCCTCCCTGTGACACAGCCAACACCCTGGACTATAACAGGCTTTCAGCAGTGTTCAGGGTTATCATCAAGTCCATCCACCAGTCTCAAGGCTAATATCAATGTCTCAAGGGTGTGCAGATAACCATCATTTTCCTCCCTCTTAACCCTCCTGTTGGTCTCCAGAGTGGAGGTTCAGCTGCCTCCTAAAGCCTGTTTTTACTTCACCCCTCTGCTGTTGTCACAACATTTTCATTACATTGCAGCTTAAGCCCGTAATGACCCCCTTCTAAGACTAAACATGAGGTCAAACAGGGTGTTGCCTGCCTGGACAAAAAGCAGGAGAGGCGACGAGGGATCTGGTGTGTAGTCACCCCCTTTACGCCTCTACGCCTCATAATGAAATTAACAAGATAACAAATTCCTCCAAGCTGCAGAGAAAATATGCGATGCCTCTCTTTTTAAAATATCTCAACTCGCCATGTTTTAATGTTTAGATTTGTTGCAAAAAAAAAATCTCTGTCGCGCTGTTACTCCAAGAACAAACAGCTTCTCTGTGCCTGTATGTTCTCCAAAGCTGTTCCACTTTACAGCTCTGTAAAACAATGAATAAAATGAGCTCTAAACAGAGTCAAATCCTACATTTTGATGACTGTGGAGAGACTCCAGATGCCACTTATGTACACTCACTCATAGCCTAGCAGCCACCACTCCGGGTGACTGCTGTTGTTTCCTTCAGAATAAAAGCAGCACAAACCCGCTGTCCAGCTGAGCGGTCCTGAGACAAAGGGAAGGGCATAAATTTACTTTACATGAGTTATTTTCCAATCAAATGCAAAAATAACCTATTAAAATTGCAAGCCGGCTGTAAAAATGCGTAAAGAACTTTTTAAGGGCGGTCCACACCACAACTATGAAGTTGCAGTAATAACTCCGCCATCCATTTGAGTAAAACATTTTTAAAATGATATATTTATATTTATTATCATTCTTGGCCCCCAAGAGTCATTTTATGAATCTCAAAGCGACTTTACTTTATAAACATATAGAGACAATTTTTTTTTTTAAAAAAGGAGGGAACTGGAGTTTCACCAGTTGGTATGTTACTTGCTAGCAACAGTTAAAAACCCATATGTTGTTGTTTACGGGGTTCTCAAGGTTTGAGAATCAGTGTTCAATCCCCCAACTTTCTTGGTGGGGAAAGTGAAAGAGCACTTGCCCCTCCCTCATTACCACCAGTGAGTTTTCCTACAACTGTCTGTATTTTCATTTCAATGTTTTTTTTAGTTATATAATTACAGCAAAGGCAAATAAAGTGTGACTATATTTACCTGTTTCAGCCATAGGAGTCCATATTGACCACATGGAAAAAGCCACTGTTGTTTTGTGACTTTTTGCACAGTTGGAGATGCATCTTGGTTGCTTAGCAACTATCACTGTCTCTGTCGATAAAACTTCACAAGTCGTCTCGGTTTTCAAGTCCCTAACATAAAAATAGAAATAATTTATGGACTAGACTCAATTAAAACTAAAGTAGGGGAGACCAGGGATGGTTGTAACGCTTTTTGTCTCAGCACCTATTATTCACTGAATTTTTGTGTTAAAGCTCTCAATTTTTTATACAAAGTACTCTTACTTATTACCCTTTTTATTTGTGTTATTTATGTACTTGTTTTGAGATTTTTTCCAATAGGCTGTGATTATTATTTCTGATGGTTCTAGGTGGAAATTTGTTTGTATTAATGTTAAAACAGTATTATTTATAAACTTATAAAATAAATTTAACAGTGTCTAGTTCTGAGTAATTATAGATCAATATAAAATCTGAATCGGATCACTGATGGTTGTTTCTGCTGTGAATATGTGCAATCATTGCGGTTTACTGCATGTAATGGCATGCATATTGATAAATATATGAATACATTTGACTTTTAAAAAGATAAACTAACAGAATAAATTGTTAATCTCCTTGTCTGGTATTTATCATGAGAGATAATAGTGTTTGGAAGTCAAAGGTGAAAATAACTATCACTGGACGAGGAAAAAACATAACTTCTGTGACCCTTGCGAGGTGCCACTAGTTGCCATGAAAGTAGATTTCTTGAAGTGGTCACTCCTACCCTGACCGATGTTTGTCGGGGGGCAGTTTGATGCAGTGTAGTTGGATAGTGTATTAAATGTAGTGAAAGTATTGAAATGGACTGGAGATGATTAAAATATAATGAATGCATTGCATGTCATGTTCATGGGGGAGCTGAAAATGTTTCTGAGGGAGAGGCTTCGTCGGACCAATATGTAGCCTGTGGGAATGTGCTGCTGCAAAGACAAGTCAAAGAGAAAAGGTCCATCCGCCAAATTTTCAAGTCTGTTTATGAGATTGTTTGAGATCGAGACTTGATTGTGGCTTTTGGCACTTTAACGGTGTTCCTGTTTTGGATTATTTTTATGTGGAAAGCTGTGGTGAATTGCATGCATTCTTTTAGTTTCAACATTTTTTGCAGAAAAATCAGTGGGATTAAAAAAAAAACTGCTCAAATATTGAGAGGATTGGCTGAATTAATGCTCTGCAGAGACTGTTTTAATGTTTGAATTCAGATTAATAGCCACGTAGCTAAATCCAGTACAAAGGACATGGCTAAAGGGGGAAATACCAAAGCTTCAACTTTTATTAATCCACAGTGATTATAAGCACTATTGAGCAAAGATATTCAGTTGCCTCTCAGATCATGATAAATGTGATGGACAGGGTGGCCGGGCCATTTATCCTGGATCAGCCTTCCCACAATTAGGGGCTGGATAATTATCCATATAAACTGGAGACATGACCGCTCATGTTGCTCCTGCTGTCTTGTTGTCTGTGGTGGGAAGACATTTGGTTGCCGCTGTCTAACTCGGTCTTTAATAGTGTCAATTTATTCCTTCAGTCTGGTCTGTTGGCTGTGCCGCTGCCAGCTCTGCGGTGCTGAGTTCAGCACAGAGACGAGCAAGCTAAGCTCAGAGTTGGGTGTGATTTTTGTATGTTTGCTTGGTTTTCCACTGAAGTCCAAAATGCAATGATTGATGGCTGCGAAGGCCCGACGTAGGGTCGGGGCTTGTTTCGCAGCCCACAGGCTTCTGAGTCTGATTAACTTGTTTACGCAGACAGAGAGCGGGGACGGGTGTAGGCGGATGCAGAGACATGAGTTCTGGACAGGAGGAGAAGATGAACAGAAAATGTCTTTATTAGCGTGGATTCCGATCATCAATCCTCCCTTTGGAGAAAGTAACAGAACACGTTCTGGAAAGTAAAGCAGGAAAAATAACGTCTGGCAGGTTTTTTTTATCGACAAACAGATTTTCAAACCACTACTCCCATGACAAATCTGCAAAATAAAGTGAACAATAAACAGGAGAGTCGTACTACACTGTAAAATCTGATACAGGAATTTTGTGAAATAATTTTATCCCATCCTATTAATTTAATTGAAGATGTGTTTGTGTGATCCACCATTTCTTCCAATTCCCTCCAAACCTGCTCTGAAAGATGTTCGGGTGGGGTGGGGGACGTTAATGAATGTTTGGCAGTTATACTTTAGAACCCTATATTTTGAAATTTAGAATCTTTTATTTTGAAATCCACATGCAACTATTCTTTTCCACACTAAAAAAACAAATGTTTTTGCTCAGATAAAAAAAAAGTTAACTTAACAATTTGCATCTTTTTTTTTTTTTTTTTTTTTTTGAGTTTTGAGTTTTGAATACTTTTCCACCAATCAACTAAACTGAGTTAGGATAATTAGCTATTTTATCAAACACTTAATAGTCATCGTTGGTTGGAATTTTTGAGTGTTATGTACTTAAATGCCATAATTATGAACAATTTTTTAAGTGGACAACTGTTTAAAAATGAAATTGCTCCAATTATGCTTTCTTTACTAGTTAGGTTAATTAGTTTATTTGTTTATGTTGTTTTGAATCATTACAAAATTACCTCAACTTGTCTTTTCAGATTCAGTCAACTTGAAATTTTAAGGCAGTCTGAACACTAACTTTTTAAGTTTAAGTTGTTTTTTTTTGTTTTTTTTACAGTGCATGTTGTGGCCAAAACATGAAGCTCTTAAAATGGCATTCAGCTTTAGTTGTTAGGTGTTTGTGTGATATCTTTGGCAGAAACTGAGGCGCCCTGCACAGTGCTGTCTTGTGGTCTGGGGTTTGCATTTGAGATAAACCAAAGTCTGCATCACAGCCCACAAAATAGTCCTCACAGCTGCCAATCACATTTTTCCAGTCAGTGTGACGTAGCTCTTCTTCTCGTGTCTTCTGCAGGATTAACGGCCCCCGTGAGCGACTAAACATAAAATTTTCTCACTATTTGCAAACCAAAGAAAGCTTATTAAAACGCGACTAGCAGTGGACCCTGTTCTTTTACAGTAAGTGCAATGCTGGGGGATTATGGTCTCCCATTATCCTTTTCTTTTGTGGGACCAAATCCCTCAAAAATTATAGCACACTGTGGTGTCATTAGCACAGTCTTTTTAACAACTTCCAAGCAGCTTCAAAAGTACTTGCAGTGTTATTTATAGAGATCTTTATGGTGAACTTGCATCTCAACGAGGTTTTAAAACAGCAGAGTTCCAGTATTTCCTTTACTGCAATCCAAATATAACTCCTTGGAGATTTATCGTAATGCCCTTGAGCATTTCCTAATGCAGATAAGAATTCTGCTCTGGCATAAGGAAGATAAGAAATACCTCAGGGCACCTGCTCCCAGGGTAAAAAAAAAAACTCCCCTGTGTATAGGTTTCTGAATAGCCTTTCGTACCTGTTAACATTACACTCCCTCCTCCCCTGTCCTCAGCCACAATTAGCTCACCTTTCAGTATAAAAGTCCCTCTTGGCCTGCTGGCCAAGGCAGCAGATGTTACGTTGGCCTGTTCACGCAGACACGCTTGATCCAAGATGATTGGCCGTAATTATAGGCTGTAAGCTGATAGTGGGGGAATAGGCAGCCCATTGAGATGTCAGTCCTGCCAGTGTTTATGAATGCATTCAGGCACTGTCACGAGTACAGCCTCAGCAGCGTGAAGGCTGATAGAGTGAGGGGAGCTAGCTGTGATTTCAATAGGAACACCTGGAGAAGTGGACCGGGTTAAACAGTGAAGGGTTTGTAAGCGTGTGTGTGTGTGTGTGTGTGTGTGTGTGTGTGTGTGTGTGTGTGTGTGTGTGTGTGTTAGAGGGGGACAATGTCACAGCTGGTGTCTGTTAGGAAACATATTTTGTAAATGCAGGGTTTTCTCAGCCAACTTTTCCAAGAATTTGAGTTGTGTGTGTGTGCTTTTGCTTTAAATTTAAAATCAACCGTTTGACATTTTGGGAAATGTACTTACTGGCATTCTCGCTGAGAGTTAGATGAGAAGATCAATACCACGCTTGTGATTGTGTGTTAATACGAAGCTAAGGCCAGTAGCTGATTAGCTTTGCATAGCATAGAAACTGGAAACAGCTAGCCTGGCTCCATCCAAAGATAACAAATCCACCTACCAGCTAGAGATTCTCGCAGGATGGGAGTCGATTTCACAATTAATTACGGGACTTGGACAGAACAGGAGAAAAGTCAGGGTGGGTGTAGGAATCATAACGACAGCATGTCAATGCTGTATGACGAGAGTATGACGTATGGAATGCAGATTGACGAGAACAAGATGGGAATGGGAACCAATCTTTGGGGATTAAGATGGGACAAGAGTGAAAATCCACTCCAGTATCATCCTCTACTACCAACCCCTTTAAAGCTTAATAATTAACGTGATATCTTCTTTGTTTAATCCATAAAACCCAGCAAAATGACAAATCTTCTGTACGTTTTTGTATGGATTAAACAAATGAGATATAGTGTGATAAGAAGTGAGCTTTACTTGGTTGGATTTGGGAGGTCTTTCTTCCAACTTTGGTTTATTCATGAGCTTCAGTCAGTCTGTGGAAACATGATGCACGCTGATGATCCATTCCCTTAAACCACCAACCACCATAACATTGCTTTACCTTGCTTGTTATCATGGGTAAAGCTGATAAATAACTTTTCAAACCAAGCTAGCTCACTGTACATGGACACCAATGGTTGCAATGGAAAATGGTTACAGTCAATACCGTCTGCCATGTCAACAAACAATTCAGCAAGTCATGTACCAATATTTTTGCCAATTTCGCCATTTTTTTTTTTACCTTTGGACAGAGCCAGGTTAGTTATTTCACCCCTGCTTCTGGCCTTTATGCTAAGCTAAGCTAACCATATCCTGCCTGCGGCTTCATATTTAAAGAAGCTAGCTGACTAGGTGACAATTTTAGGCTAGCTACTTTTAGGGCTTCCATGTTCCCATGCCGTCGCTCTACTGAAGCACTGAGCCAGCATGTTTTTTTGTTCTTCACCCATTTTAAAACATTCATAAGCCTTTGATTGGACTTGTTCTTAGCAGCTTTTACTAGTCCTTTACCACGTTCATCACAGCTTTGTTTGTTCTACAAATGGATGTGGATTTTCAGCTGCTTTCTTCATGCCCACCTCTGCAGCAGGTGGCTCGACTACTCTTTGGTGAAGCTGAAGAAAACTTACTTCAACTCTGCCCTGTAGGGACTGTGCACTGCTTGATGAAGCAAGCAGATATATCACCAACCTCAGAGAAGATATTAGACGGCTTTCCGATGAATTACGGAAGAAAGACAAACCACCTGAACAGCATTATGGACGTAGCTTCTGGGCAGTCTCAATGGATTTCTGTCCTCAGTTCACCATCCAATACAAAGTCCTGTGGGACCCTTCCACCTGTCCAGTACCCTCCTCCTCCTCAACTCCCCACCACCAGTTGTCCTGGGCGGAGAGGACAGACCAGGGCTGCCCCTCCACCTCGCTTGGATCTCTTGAGCTGCTTTGCGGTCCTGTCTGATGAGGGTCCGGCTCTCTCGGCTGATGCCCCTGTGGTCACATTCCTACCTGTCCCAGACCCAAAGGCTGCTGATGCTTCACCACCGGTGGCTGGGAACAATCTTGCCCCAAACCAGCTAGATTCACAAGAGTAATGCTTCCTCCTCGCCACAGCGCTCTCCACAGCCTTACGACACGGCTAACAGTGACTATTCAGCGAGCGCATATGACATAAGGAAGCTAATTCTATGTTACTGACAGTATTTGCTAAGTTAGCATTTCCATTTTCATCTTTTTATCTAATTCTCAGCAAGAAGGCAAATAAGTCAAACTTTTCCTTTAAATGCTTGTCTAATGATCCCTATTGCTAAAGTTGTACTATAATAAAGTGTTTCTTTAACTATGAGCAGGCCTTACGTCTGCTGTGTCCCCACATGACCAGGAATGTAATTTATTTTAATGAGCTTTGGTCCCGGCAGAAAAAGAAAAGTTTGAAACCTGCTGTAGGGGGGCCATCAGCTATTTGTCATCAGCTCACTGAATGAATCACAGGCTTGTTGCCTCATCCCTTTAGACTCAAAACAAAACAAATTTAAGCAGATGACTTCAGCAACTTATGTCAGTGTGGAAGAAAAGAAAAGGAGAGGAGCTGGGGACTAAGAGGAGGAGAGAGAAGTGTGGAAGAGAAGAAGAGAAAATCAGAGAGGGCTGTATGTCGGGAGGCACCTAATTGTCTACTGCAGCATGTAATGACAAGCTTACTTCACATCAATCTTTCATTATTAAGAGCTATTTCTGTCTCGATGCAGTTGGCAAACAGATTCATCTTCAGGAGGGAGACACTGTTCTGTCCACCAGCTAAACAGGAAAATAACAAGAGGGCGAAAGTGAATTAATGCTAATGTGTTGGAGCTAAATAGATGTGAGAATTAGCTGAGGAGGTTTGCTGGTAGAGCTTTAAAAAACGGAAAATGTGGCGTGCTAAGATTATATTTGGCAGTGGAAACTTACTCACTTACTTATATGCTGGAGTTGAGGTACTTGTACATTTCCACTCTACTCCACTACATCTCAGAGGTAAATACTGTAATATTTTACTTCAGGTGGTGTTTACTTGACCCTACCAATGCTGGACAATGGGGACAGAGACTGATATTAGGAGTTAAAAAAAAATCCCTTATTGATTTATGACCTGATTTTTATTTATTTATTTATTATTTTTACATGAATAAAGTCCAAATTGACACTGAAACAGTAAACCCTCACTGGTATTTTTTAACAATTATTACACAATAAATATACAATGAATAAAAAAAGGCTCCTCTTCCACAGAGGCTGCCGTGTTGCGCCGCCATGTTTCTTCATTAGCCCACAAACCAAACGAAACCAAACACTGGCTCTAGAAATGGTGTTTTTATGTTTTTCCCAACTTTTGCGGCCCCGCTCCTCTGCACTGTTAGAAGGGGAGAGTGAGACTAAGTGCAAGCTCACTGCTGAATCCTACACACTGGTTCTTTAAAAGCTTCTTAATGGCATAATATCAAGATTTTCCTTAAAAACACAAAAATGGACTCGTGTGTAAACATAATCCCTTTGAATCATCACTTATGAGATCTTGTCTTCTGCTTGTATTTTTCTTATTTTCTCATTATTTGCTGTTTTCAGGATGTTTTACCCACCAAAATGTTGGTATTTGACATGCTGGGAATGAGACTCATCTTTCTGGTGCATTCATGAACAGCTCAGACAAATCCTACTGATTCTACCTTTAAGCTAAGTAAACTATTTAGAAACCCCCTTGGAACAGCTGGAAATTGCATCGTAGCAAAACTGAAAACTGTTTTTCAGTTTCCATGAACCACTTTGCAGAGATACATGGTTCTCACAGGGCAGCGACAGCACACACATATATATATGATGCATTATTGTAGATTAAACAACACATCAGTCTATAAAGGAGTTAAAATTACCTCAACCTTAAGTAAAAATATGTAGGTATTATCTGCAACATGTACTGAGTATCAAAAATCATGCATTAAAAGAAAAAAGACTCCCACATGCTGACTTTGGCACTTGCAAATTTGAGATTTATTAACAATGTTACGGTCTGATGAAATTCATCAGCTTAATTTTACAAAACACAAGGAGAGACCATTAAAATAGTTAGAGTAATCCACGTGGACCATTACACAATTACACCCTTCCATTACATCATTCACAGAAACATCCAGCTTGAATAAATCATAATACCATACGCAGAAAAAATATATATAAACTCATGTGCAGCCCCGATTTGTCCACACGGATTACTCTGGCTGTTTAAATGGTCTCTCCCAGTGGTTTGTAAAATTAATCTAAAATTAATCTTGAATTTGCAAGTGCATAAGACAGTGTTTTACTTTTTATTGTCAGCTCTCTTCCCTGTCAGTGTTTTACTATAATATATTATGCATTTATATGTATATTTGGTCAAATATCACTGCTGCATTTCTGTGTATATTGCATTTCAATGCTGTAGATGTTTACATGAGGTGTTTTATTGCAGAACTTTTACTTGCCACTGCTGGAGGTTATATGTGTTGTTTAAGTGGGAATCATCCTATAAAATGCTTTATGTTGGCATGATCAGAAATAAATGTCTCAGTAATAATGCCTTAGAGTTACACAACTTAAAATTTTGAGGGCTTACATGATTTGCAGTCCTCCAGCAAAACATTTCAATGTGATCAAACTGATGTGTGCAGTGACATAAAGAGAAGTAACTTCAGATTTTTATTCATATTGCATGAAGAAATCTCAGTCTTACTCCCTTTATTTCAACATCCTCTTATGTTCACAGTGTCAACTCACTTTCTAATGTATCTCAGCTGCTCCTTTAGCTTTGAGAACACTGCCCCCTATCTTTGAAAACTATACAGCAACTCATCCTCCTGCTGCAGAAGAACCCTGCTGCCACAGAACAAACATGATAGATGAGAGAAGAGAGAGAAAGCTTAAGTGAAACTTTTAATTAAAAACTATTGCTTCATTTTGTATGTATTGCGTACTGCAGCGGCCCATTCATCAGCTATTAGCGTGAATCAGTGAAACATTGAAATTGCCATGAACGGTTGAGAATGAGCGAGCCGGGCAACGTGCCAAGGCAGGTCGGACGTGGAAATGAGGAGGAGGAGGAGAGAGGATCAAGAGTGGGTAAATACAGAGAGGAGGGAGACGTCTGTGCGGATTTCACTCATCTCCATCCTCCTAATAACCCCACTGGATAAAATATGCTTTGAGTGGAGATGATTACCTCTTTATCACTGTTCTCTATATTTACCCCCCCCCCTCCCCTCCTTGCTCCACGCTCTCCTCCTTTCTGCAGCTTGTAGCTCCTCTCTCTCATCCTCTCTCTGTACTCGGGAAAATAAGCCTCAGTCTCAGTGATGCTGTTCACTTCTCAAAAGTCCTGAAGAGATTAGTACTTTGAACTTCTGTGGTTTCATTTAAAACTTGAACACTTTCTTAACTTTTAAAGGTAAAGCGCATCAGATGACGCACAAGTTTCTCTTCAAAGAGACGGAAATTTGTGTGTGAGCTGCTGACGAGAGACAGAGCGAAACCGGAACTTCTGTTTGTTCGGTGTGATCCAAAATCACATTGATAGTTAGTAATTATTCAAATGACTAAAGTTCATACCCTGGAACAAAACCCTGTTAAATGTGGGTTCACTCCATTTGTCTAGACAGCGGTGCATCTTTAATAAAGTGAGAATAGTTGTGTCCATCATCCACATCAACAGCGGGATAGATGATAGACACCAAAAAATAAAAATACTTTATAATAACAAAGTATACCACACTGGAATCAGAGCTATCTTAGAGTCCTTTTTCACCAGTTTGTAGCCAAAAAGCCAACCCTCAGTCTGACTGAAAGAGGTGGTCTTGGTCCAGATCAAGCTGAATCATGCTTTGGTTCAGTTCATTTCTAGCGTGAAAGCATTTATTTGGATGGCTTAGACTTTCAGACCAGCAAAGCAAGCAGGCAAAAATTTATTTATGTAGCACATTTCTTTCCAGGTGGAGTGAGTGAGCAGAGACAGAATGAGCCATGAAAGTTGCAGCCACAAGAACTGAAATACTGGAGTTAAAACCAATTAACATACAAAATAAAATAAATTAAGCAAAGGTGGATCTGTCATGCCACAGAGCCAGAGCTTCAACGATGGGAGGAGGGGCGCAAGGAGTTCATGATTCAGTTTGCTTACGGAGAGTTAACGAAACAAACTGCGCTCCTGCTTCTCAATCTGCTGCAACTATGGTCGCGCTAGCTTGTTCTCCTTCTGTGTCGTCTGCCTGCTCTTCTGTTTTCCTGTTGTCTCGAAGAGCGACTCCATAAGAATATTAAAAGCTGTCGGCCTCCGGCCTGAGGCGCACAGCATGAGACGAGACAGAGCGACGCTGTGCTGCTGCCAGAGGAGTGCTGACTCAGATAACAGCACGCATGAGAATAAATGACAAAATAATAGATTTGTGTATGCTTTCTGTTTTCTCTCACTGTCTAACTGGACAGCTCACAAGATTTGTCACTACTCACTTAATTTAGTAAAAAGAGACCCGTGGCTAAGGGCAGTGGACTACCGTGGTCTACTCTGCCTGTAGCTACACTTAGAGGCAAATAATGCACTTTTTACTCCACTATATTTATGTAACAGCTGAACTTTTTAGACAAGTTTTGGTTGAAAATTTTACATTAAAAAACATTTGACAAGTTTCTAAAACTGAACACATTGCTCAAGAGTAAACCAGCGGTCCTAAACTGTCTAGTTGTGGCTCCTATCTATGTTGCCTATGAGTTTTTTCATTTAAATCATTGTCCAAAACTTTTGATACTTTTAGAGCTGCAACAATTAGTTGATGAATGGATTAGTCAGATGAAAGAAAATGAGCTGTCAACTATTTTAATGCTCAATTAATCTTTTCGGTCATTTTTAGAGCTAAAATGTCAAACGTTTTTGCTGCTTCTTGAATGTGAGGATTTGCCGCTTTTCTTTGTCATTTATGACAGTAAATTAAGAGTCTTTGGGTTTTGGACCAAATGTACAACATGAAGATGTCACTTTGGGTTTTGGGAGACTGTGATGCGTATTTTTCATATTTTTTTTGACATTTAAAAGACGAAACAATTCTACTAAACATGAAAATACAGAAGTTACAGATCTATTTTTCACTGTAATATTAGTACTTGGTTACAGAAGTAACAAACCTGAATCCTTCGTCCATCACTGCCCATGTTGTTCTTTAGCAGCACACAGCGCACTACTGTAACGTGCTCTGCGGCCGAGGAGCGCTATGGTGGCCTGAGATCCTCATTGTATGTGCAGATCGTCGGGCACAGACTGTTTTCCCAGCTGTCTCAGGCACGCCAGGCATGAGAGAACGACGGAGGAGTGACGGATCCGTATCCCTGAGGATTAGCATGCAGAAGACATCCTGGTGTTGAGCAGGAGCGGATTTAAAAGCACTTTGCTGATAATAATGCAACTCTGAAGTTGGCAGACTGGGGAGGAGGACTCGCAGGACGAGACCCCTTTGGGAAGAAAGAACGAAAAAAAAACGTGCACATGCTGAGGAAAAGAAAACACAACCTCATCCCTGCACTCTTTGAACTAGGAACCACCTGCTCGCTCTTAAAACAACTTGTCTGGCTTTTTATTATTTTGCTGCTCACCACTACAACACATGCTCACATGGAGAAATTCTTCATGTGTTGCTCAGAGGAATTTAGTGGATGTTTTTTTCATGTGCTTGCACATTCCCCATGTTGATGCTGTACATTAAATGATTTCATTTTGCTGATGTTATGACATGTGAAATGTCCCATCATATGGTCTGAAATATTCTGGGGCAATTGCATTTTATTTGATTGGCACTTTGGGATGTGAGTGGCAGGAAATGTGGTAATAATTGCTATTACTAAGTGTACTTAAGTGTACTTAAGGGAGAATTGCCTCTGCATGAACAGAAACATGGAAATGTGATCTGTCAGGTAGTTTACAAAGTAGAGGAGGAATCAAGAAGAAGAACTGTCCTATAAAAGAGCCAAAACAGCCTATAATACCAAGCTTTATTCAAATTAAAACTACATTAAAGGGATAGTTCAGATTATTTCATGTGGGGTTCTATGAGGTACTTATCAATAGTCAGTGTATTACCTACAGTAGATGGTAATCGGTATGTTTATGTTTAAATATATGCTATATTTGGAATATTTCCACCACTTTACTTTGTGGTCAGACAGCCTTTTCTGATGGCAAACTGCTGTTATATAAGCCAAATATTGCTCTCTCCAAACCAACCAAACTCCATAGGCAAAATCAGTAATTTTATCTCACAGAACACAAGGGTCGCTCCCCTACTGCTGCCTCAATCTGCAACTTTGTTTGTCATACTGTGTGACTTCTGTGAATCTGAATTATCCATTTAAAACACCAAAGTCACACAATAATACAAACAACAGATCACAGATCGAGGCAGCAACTTTTGTCCCCAATGAGGTAAAATTACTGATTTTGCCTATGGAGTTTAGTTGGTTTGGAAAGAGCAATATTTGGCTTACAAACAGCTGTTTCTGATCAGAAAAGCCTGTCTGATTGCAAAGGAAAGGTGTGAAAATATTCTAAATATAGGGCACATTTAAATTAATATTGATATTTTAGGTGAACCTTTTTGAAGTGGCTAAAATACCTTTTTTTGTTTTTTGCTGACCACACAGCAGTTCATTGCTTAGCTTCCTACACTGGGACTCCTCTCTGCTTCTCCAAGCCAACTGGAACAGACTGACTAAGGATAACTATTTTTCATACAACCCCACGTCAAAAGCTCTGAACTATTATAGTCTGAACTATCCCTTTAGGGAGAATTGCCTCTGCAAGAACAAAAAAATGTAAATGCCGTCTTTTTGTTCCTGTCAAGTGGTTTACAAAGTAGGGGAGGAGGTATTTTGGTGTTTGAAAAGAACTGAAAAACATTGTATAAAAGACACAAGCATATTCACAGAATTTCCATATCTTTATTTAAATGAAAGCTGCACGGTTAACGCCTTAATTTTTAATGCCAACCTCAGGTTAATTTTAATATTTCAAGTAACTGTTATTTCCTTGAGAAGAAAAGTTGAGCGATGCCTCACAAAGTTTGTTTTCAAAGCTCTCTGTTGCGGCTGTCTAGACATCTCAATCAGTGGTGATATGGAGGCTGTCGGTAAGAGATATGTTCATCCATTGCATTCATCTCAGCAGGCATCAAAAGCCCCCGACAGCAGCCTCCGTCACGCCACAGGTGGAGGATACGCTGTGAAATGGCGCCATTGTCATCTCTCCGAACCATCTGCCTCACTTTCTCCAGCCCCCTCCTTCCACTTCCACTGCCACTTGTTGTCATCACAGTGGAGCCACAATGGGCTGTCACCTTGTAATGAACCCTGAGGGTGCGAGGCACTGATTTAAAGTCCCATTACCGTCACAATACAGAGGGACTGTAGGAATGATGACGGTTTGCTGGCTCCGAGCACAGATGGTGCTTTTTCACACAGTAAATGTTACTGGGTAAACTGTGCCGAGACTGTTGGACAATGAAGGTGAAAGTGTGCTGCAGCGACAGATTGGTGTTCTTGCTTTTCTCATTTGGCTCCTTCTGGTCAGTAAACTTCTCCCAGAATCTATTTTGATGAGTTATTTCTCAAAACTGAAATAAAGCCGCAATATTCTGCACCGCTGAAGTGGAAAATGAAAACAGGCATTAAAATTAATACATTACAGAGCGTCTATAAAAAATGCAGGTGTGTCGTCAACATGCGCTAAGCCTTTGTAGCGATGAAAAAAGGACACGACTTCTGTTCTTGCCGATTGTGTTGACTCTTGTTCCCCAAGCTGCCCCGTGTCTTCGCTCTCTCCATGTGAGCTGTGTTTGAAAAGGCAGCGAGCAGCGTGAGGCCGCAGCGTCTGTGTCCGCTCATGTCACATGGCTCTTTTCATCCCTCCATGCCGCCATTATGGCGGGTCAGGGGGTGAAGGGCACCACGGTGGCAAAGCATGCTGGGATACACGGACTGTGAGCCGCTCTCCCGCCGGCGCCCGCAGCCCTTGTGGGTTTGACGGTGCTTGTTGCTAGGGTACGCTGGCAGCTGCTTCGGCGCTGCGTGGAAACCGACCTATGTGGGATTAGTTCTGGTCAGACCCCTGTAGGATGTTTTTCAGCACCTGCATTTTAATTCTTCATCTGTATTCAAATGGAAGACTTCAGCAGGATAAGATGTTTTAACATTTATTTCTTTAAGCTCAAACAGAAATTAATCTATATTCGAAAATCAATATCTCTTCTTAGAGTTTGTTCTGACTTATGCGTTAAAGAAGTAAACATAAAAATGCGTCCATACTGCTCATCTGGTGTAATCCAAAAGATGTTAGCCTAGATTTTCACTGTAGATTGAATGGCGTGCCTGTGCAAGTGAACGGCATGTCAGAGCTTTAGGAGACTTGGATTACTCCAGACGAGCAGTATGGAGGCATTTCGCAGAGTGTTTTTTCGGTTGTTTTTTATGTTTGAAAACTGGTCAACGTTCACTTCAGCTGTTTGGGAGATTAAGTCACAGCCTTTAAGTCACATTTGAGTCAAAAAATGTGAGAAATGTAGTTTCAAGAACATAACTTCATATCTTGATTTGAAAGAGAGCTTATTCTAATTCAGCCTCGTCATTTCAACGACAGTGAAATGGTCACTAACATCATTTCATTTTGTTTTCCACCAGACTGGGAAATCTTGTGATACACTTTCCACTCGTAGTGACTACAGCATTATTCAAAAGTCAGTAGGGACTTGCCTGAACTTATCCAAAGTCACAATAATTACTTATCTTTACAAAGTGTGCTTGTTGCATCAGTGTTCACGTGAATCCTGGACGTCATAGTCCTGCACCCACCACCACCCCAACCACCTCCTTACAAAATCCAGCACATAATATAAATGTTTTGTTCAAAAAAATGAACATGATCCAGGAAGAAATTGCGCTGTCACCACAGTGTAATTAAGAAAACAATTTAGTACTATTCAAACATAATTTCTAGAGGACATGGTTGTCTAATTCTAACTATTCTGCTTATTTATTACTGCCGTCTCTTGTATTTATATGACAAGTGTTTTGTCAGTTGTCAGGGGTGCTTTATCTGTGCGTTCTCTCTCTCTCATGCATCTGGGCACATGGAGAACGGTTCTGTCTTTTATTCTGCTCTGCACTGGACTGTTACAGAGCTACCCTTCAATGTGCAAATACCACAGAAGCCCCAAAACGCCATTTTCCTGGCAGTGCAGTTTGCATTTTCCACCATTTCTGTTTGACTTTATTGTGCAGGTTTAGGTTTATGAGTAGAATACGAACTTAACAGCATGATGTGTAACACTCTGGATTCTGTCATGCATATTTCTTGTTTTATTTTGTAGTACTCACCTCTCATGCCGTTGTAGTTTTCTTGTCATTGCATGTTCCCGCCCCTTCATCAGCTACACCTGCTGCCAATTACTCACCTGCCACTGATTATCCCTGTGCATATACACCCACCTGCTCCACATGCTTCTTTGCCAAACTGTCTTTGTTACCTTGTGTGCTGAACCTTCTAACACTCTTTCCAAGTGTTTGATTCCCTGATTTTGTGTTAGGGTTTTGGGTCTTTTTTGGGGGGGGACTTTGTAAGTTTCCTGGACTTAAGGATTTTTGACTGCAACCTGTCTGCATTGACTGCCTGCTTGTGTATGAATTTTTGGACTGTTAGTAAAGAATTTGCCTTTTTCTTAACCCAACTTTGCCTCAGTCTGTTTTCACCGGTGTTGTTACATGATGGGGCCACCCAAATGTTTTAGAATAATGGTTAATAGCTAATGCTATTTGGAAAGAGGAAAACACTCATTGTATCTTAGTCTGCAGGCTGCAGTACGTTTTTGAGCCAGTAGCACAGCACGTAGGTAAACAGTGTGTCTCCTAGTAATGGCAGCTCTCAGCTGTTAATTTAAGTAATGTGAAACACCCACCCAAACGCTCCAGCTAAGGCTCTGTTTCCAAAAATATGTCCAAAAACATGTTTTAATCCTCTTTTTAAAAACAAAACTATAATCAATAGCTGCAGTATCATTAAGTTTAAATTTCCTCACACAAATTTTGAGGATAATTCTGATATCAGATTGACTGGAACTTGTGGATTTCAGCCCTGCTCCGTGATGGACATGCTACATGTGGATTTTCAAAGTAAAACAGCCAAGGATTACAGATGCTGAGCTTGTCACATCACTCACCCTCCAGGATGAAGAAACGTTTGGATCAAACACAATCTCATGTCTCATTCCCGCTCCGCTTTCCCAAGAATCGGTGAAAGGACTTGAGGGAATGGTGTGGGAACGATGGGAAAGGTGTTGCATTACACACGGAGAGACGTTTGAGGCAGAGCGTCCACACAGATTTGTTCATGAGGTTGATGGTTTACATTTAGCAGGTTGATTAGTATATCCATCTTGTCAGGACTGAGAGGTTTTTTGTTTCCTTTTACGAGGTTTTCTTGCCTCCTCTGGTGAAATTAGCCACGTCTTCTGCTTATAAATCCTGCTAACATGCCAACATTTCACCATTTGCTCCAACAATGTTCCCTCTCTGCTCGAAGCCCCGTCTTAATCCTCCATGGCTAGACATGGCAATCCACAACACGGTGCTATTAAACTGATCAGACACATCTCAGGCACTGTGCCTGAGAGAAATCCAGATGGAATGAAATCAAATGGCAGCTAAACAAGAGTTATTTTTGTCAAAAATAAAAGCATATCTGTCCCATTATGCTCCAGATTTGAGCCAGAAGATCAAACCAATTTGACCCTTCCTAACTCCCACCTCCTTTGGACCCTTTCTGCAAGCACACTAAAGAAAAATAAACTAAAAACTTTTTCAGTTGCCTTGGTTTCCTGTACATAGATGAAGCCATAACTATTATATTCTCTATTGTCCTCTGTCCTCGATAGCAAGCTTACGAAGACTTAAGACGAGCAACTGAAAAAACTTAAAGGGCACCAAACCATAGGCGTACAGTGTGATGCACATTTTAGATGATTAAATATCAAAACATTTTTTTTTAATTTGATGTATAGGCTGCACATTTTTACAACTGGAGAATGTACAAGTCACTTTAGGCCTGCAACAACGATGAATCAAAATTAAAATGTTTAATAATCATTTATTTTGTCAAAAGCCACATGGGTTGCAAGTTGCTGCCACCTGCTCTACAGCAATCATGACTGTCTTTGGCGGCACTAAGCCCAGGCTGCAGTGATGGTGGCCCTCCAAAATAGTGCTGTGTGCAATTGTGCAATAGTGAAACTTGTTTTGGTGGTACATTGGCACATTGGGAGGGGAGCCCTGGCATTAAAATAAATAAATCGCCACAAAAGAAAAGGCAACAGCCGCTAGCTTGTTTATGTTCATACTGTTAGCAACCAGGTGCTAATTTGCCATTTTTCAGTGTATAACTTGCCAGCTCGGAGGTTGATGTTGTTTCCTGGGAGCTTTGAAAACACAGATACGCCGCCTGAAACAAGCGACCAATGGCAGGCTGTAAAGTACATCTAGTTAGTCAAACTAATTTACATCTATTACCCAACTGACCGCTTATTTTGATACCATACATCCCAAAACACCAACTACTATTAACTAGCTAGCGTTTGTTAACTTAAGATTTGACCATATATGTTGCTTTTAGAAGTTCCCCAACATCTTTAAACCAAATTTGTACTTCTTTTCAACATAGAGGAGCCGAGCACATAGAATGTTTAAGTGCAGGAAACAGAAAAGGAGAAAGATCCCCGTGGTACCAAGCTTGCTCAGCTGCTACTGGAGCACAAAGCAAAAAGGGTCAACTGTCAGTTTAAGGCTGCTCTTGTCCACTGTCTTGACCTTCATGGAGACAAAGTGATAATCTCTGGACAGCGGTACGTGCTGAGTTCACACTGTGAATGAGGCAATGAGAAAGAATGGTGCATCCTCTACAACACTAGCCAGCTCATCAGGCATGCGGTCCCAGCTGGCATGGAGGCAATATGAAGCACATAAACCCTTCTGATATTAATGACTGTGTCGAGCTGAAAGCCTCTGATGCTATTCGGAGATAGGCGCTAAATGTCCCTGAGTACTGCGAACACAACATTATATGCATTCATATAAATATCCTCTCATCTCAGCACAAGACTGCCTGTCCTTGAGTTCCCATGAAAATAATAAAGAGGTGGGCCTCTTGTAACTCAATACCCAGATATTGCCTGCAGTGGTGGCGCCGAGAGATGAAATGAAATCAGAACAAGGTGATGACAATGATGCCACTTGTGGTCGAGTTGGAGACTTAAGGATCCATTCCCCTCATATTTCAGCTCCCCCCTCCAATCTCCAGTGTCCCTCTTTAGCCCCCCTTTGGCACTGCTTGACATTATATTGCTGTAATAACAATAATCAAAGTTACAGAGTGCTTCATATAAGGCAATGATGGCAATCATAACATAATCACAATAGAAAATCGGATTAAAATAGAGTAAGATAAAACAGTTTTAACAAATTTACAACTCAAAGTCAAGTAAATACAGGAGGAAGTTACATGTTTATGTTGATTCAAATTTATTTCAGTACATATTCATATTCAGTAAGAATTATGTTTGTTTATCTTTTTTATGCTAATTTTAGTGATCGCATAACTGTTTATCTTTTACCGTTCCAACTGTTTCATTAGTTCACGACAAAACAACAGTCGTTGAGTAAGTTGTGATTAAGCTTTCAGTCACCGGTGAGGGAAGTCCCAGTATAAACACTTAAGTTTGGGTCAGTAATACTATATACTTGGTCCAGGTTTCAGTAGTTTTAGGTCAGTTTACCTCAGATTCATCCCTCCTGATAATCCGAAGAGTAATCTGTGCCAGGACCGTGGTCAGTTCTGATGTTCATCTCAGTTTATCAAGCAAGCAACCTGCTCACAGACTTAAAGGGACTGCCCTTATAATTTTCAGACGTGTGAGATTTAGGAGTTCAAATCCAGATGATTACGTCAGTACTTTCCAATAGGAACCACAATAGCCAGTGAGAGAGACAGGTCTACGAGCAACAGCAAACTCAAGCCCTTGGGGCTAACATTAGCTACCGCAATACTGCTGACAGATAATAAAACTGACAGTTAAATGTCACCTCCAGTTCTTGCTGAAGAAAAGACAACCCATGTTGACTGCATCTCCCCAAACGTTTTCACGTCCAGATTTGTGTAGCTTTAAGCTGTAGATTTACTTGAGTATTCATTTTTCTGACAAATTTTTGCTTTTACTATGTACATTTTGACACAAATATCTCACTTTTTATTCCTTACATTTTTTAAAAAAAGACGTAAAATGACGAAAACGATGTAACAAGATGAAAACGTCTTAAAGAACATAACAACATCAAGACAACGTAACAATGCAAATGATGTAAAAGGATGTAACAACACATCAAATGATAATGACGTAAAAAACAAAACAATGAAAATGACGTAACAATACACAAGGTGAAAATGAATTAAGATACGTAACAAGACAATAATGACATAAAAGACGTAACAAGACAAAAACAACATACCAAGATGAAAATATCGCAAAAGATGTAACAAGACAAAACAGATGTGACAAGATGGAAATGACGTAAGAGACATAATACAAAAAACAAGACGGGGAGACTCGACCATGAAGAAAAGGTGAGGTTAGGGTTAACTTTGCACAGAAACAGCTGGTAGAAATGTCCTTCAGATGGCGATTTTTCACTTTTAAACTTGTGCATTCTTTACTTTTACTTGAGTAAATAAGTTGAATCAGTATTTCTACTTTTCCCGGAGTCTTTTTACACAAGTAGGTGTACTTGTACTCGAGTACAGAATGTGTCACCATATTTCCCATCCTGGCTGTTCTTTCTCTAAGCATGGGAAATCAGAGGAGTTCAACCGTTCTTGCCGCTTGACAACAGCAGCAGTACCATATGGAAAACTGTGGTTGAAGACAGAGGCTCAGACTTTGGTCGTTCATCCCCAACAGCCAGACCCCTAATCAGTTCTTGAGACGAGCCAAGAGGCTGTCATCTCTGGGGGGTCCCAAACGTCCTCCAACGCCCAGATCTGTCACACACCTGCCACTGTCTTTTAAAGGGTCTGAGAGGCAGCCTGTACACTGGATCTGTGCCGATGAGACCAGTTATCAGCCCCTCCTGCAGCACTTCAATAACAACGTCAGTGTCGGGTTCCCCTTCAGCAGCACACTACACATGGATGGGGGGCAATCAAAGGCCAGTCTTTAACATTAGGGGAGATTGGCCCGAGTTTAACCCTCGCCTGTCCTTCTCTCAAGAGCCACTGACAGACTGGAAATTCGCAGCGGGCCAGTGTCCAATTTCTCTGCTAGTTTACCCTCTGAACTGTGAGGACGGATGGAAGGGCAGCTTAACCTCTTATCGAGACCTCCAGGGACGGGTAGCACTGGAGCTGGACGGGCCCAAGAGGTCCTTGATTTCATTACGTGCCTGTTAGGATTTGGCTTTTGTTGTCTCGCCGTCCCTGTTGTTTCCTGTGAGGGAAATCCCCTCGAACAGAAAAGGAACTGTGCTATAATATTACTTATTTGAGACAGAGTCCTCATTAATTTGCAAAACACTGAGGATAATCGTGTGGGAAAGCCGATCTTACAAACATTGTACACTTACAACATTTGTTTTCATCAGATTAAATCACTGTTTCCCAAGCTTTTTCTCTGGGGAGCCACTTTTTTAAAAGATGACAAACCATCTCACCCTAATTCACAATAGGCTTTATCAATAAAGGAGTTAATATGTGCATAAATTAATGTTCCTGACCAATTTTACTGTTATTTCTGCATCACCTTCTATTACATTGAGGTGTGTTCTTGAAAACATGCACATGTTAAATAAAGAGGCTGAGATAAAAGCCATTTCATTGCTTTTATTCCCCCTCACAGGAAAACAATGTACACATTTTAAATGCTTTATAAAAGCTACACTGCAGATATAAACCTAAAATTTGCACAACTCCCTCCTTAGCCTTTTCATTATTTGGTGACCCAAATACATGTCATGTGACGCACCTGTGGGTCACAACCAACTCAATTTCTGCCACTAAGGGTGTCTCATATCAACAAACAATGGCAAAAGATGTAGTTTGATTATGCACAATATTATGTTGGATTTCTTTGCATTCTCTGGAAAAACTGTTGGAAACATTTGGGATAATATAAGTACACAACTCAGTGAATGTTACATATTATGCATTTAAGGAGTCAGTCCACCTAAATTACAAAAACAGTACATTGTCTCATTTGCTTCCATCCATCTATCCATCCATCCATTTGCTTCCACTTATCTGGGGCCGCATTGTGATGGCAGCAGGCTAAGTCGGGTAAGTTCTCAGGCCTGATGAGATATGTAATCCCTCCAGCGAGCTCTGGGTCTACCCCGGGGTCTCCTCCCAGTTGGACGTGCCCAGAAAACCTTCAAAGGAAGGCATCCAGGAGGCATCCTAATCAAATGCCTGAACCACCTCAGCTGGCTCGTTTTGACGCGAAGGAGCAGTGGTTCTACACCGAGCTCCCTCCAGATGGCTGAGTTCCTCACCCTTTCTCTATGTCTGAGGTCAGCCACCCCGCAGAGGAAAAACTTGTCCACTTGTTAAGGGTTAAGGTTAAGCTTACTAGGATAAATTTGTCTCGAATGCAAGGAAAATGCTGCATCAAACCAGACATTGCAGGTCAAAAACAATAAAAAGAAATCTTCCATTTTCCGGCAGAGAACTGTGGCCTCCACGGACTTGGAGGTGCTGACTTTCACCCATGCGTACAGAAGGTCACGGCCTGAGGAAGCCAACAGAACCACATCATCTGCAAAAAGCAAACATGCAATTCTGAGAATGGAACTGGAGGCTAATCTCTATAGACAGATATCTGCATATTAATGCATATAAATTTAAAAAAGATAATAAAAAGCTAAATCATCATCAGACAATAGCCAGTGAGTTCCAAAACTGTATTTTGGCAAATGCGTTCTGCCTCTTTTGCTCTCAGTACAGACTGTTTATCTGTTTGAAACCGAAGCCCCCTGGAATGCTATTGGTCAATATTTTAAAAATGGAAACGAAGAGCACTTCCAATATAAAAGGTATGCATATGCAGATATCTGGTAATAGATATTACTAGGGAATAACCATGCAGATAGATTTGGTTTTATCCGCCCAGGATAAGTGTGTGACAGCATCACAGAGTGCCATGCAAAGTTTTGGATTTGGAGTTCAAATTATGACAGAGAAAGTATTAAATTGGCTGAGGTTTGGTTTTTCCCCAGCAGTGCGGTGTTGTTTTCACAAGTGGTTTCACTTTAAATAAATTTCCCCCACTATTATTTCCACTTTATTTGCAATTTTATTTTCCCTCTTCATAAGAACTTACACTTATTATAAATTGAGTGTCTTGCAGTCAAGGAATATTAAAGAATAAGTTTTCCAAATCTGTTTTAAATGAAGAAAAGAAATCAGATTTTAAAGCTCTTCAAAAAAGAATCGACAGCAACATATTCTCCACCAGAACGATGTCTCTGTTATAATCCATAGAAACACACTGTCAGCAGTTTTTATACAAAAGATTTCTTTGGACAAATGTGGTTCCAGTGAATACTGCTGACACATTGGTCTGTGGATTATCACACTGATTTTCGGAAGGGAGGCTGTTAAATGTTTTTCAAAATTATTTTTTTACCACTGACAAAATTCCATTAACATCTATTGGAGCTACTGCTAATGTTAGCTACACTGACCAACCGCTAATGTTAGCTACAGAGACCAACCGCTAATGTTAGCTACACAGACCACCCACTAATGTTAGCTGCATAGACCAACTGCAAATTTTAGCTACACAGACCAGCCACTACCATTAGCTACATAGACCAACCATTAATGTTAGCTACACAGATCAGCCGCCAATATTAGCTACATAGACCAACTGCTAATGTTAGCTACACAGACAAACTGCTAACATTAGCTAAACATACCAATCGCTAACCTTAGCTACACAGACCCACTGCTGATGTTATTTACTGAGACCAACTGCTAACATTAGCTAGACAGACCAACAGCTAACGTTAGCTACACAGAAATCCAGTTGGCTAGCTAACCTGTCAATACAACTACTATTAAAAAAATAAGTGACGTGTGAATAGCATGCAACATACAAAAAAAAAAAGTGTATATTAGGCTAAACAATTTTACCATATTTGTCACTGAGATGATCCAAAAGTAAAGGAAAGTAATTAAGTCACATTATTTTAATATTGTGATACTTGGATTACCAATTACTTTTTTTTATTAACAAGTAAGATTCTCCACCCTGACTGTATCTGCTCTGAAGTGCACTGAGGAAACTTTGCTGTTCAGAGTTTATTGGCCCTGATTAGACTGTGTGTACTGCAGGATGTGCTTAAATGAGCCTCGATTGAGGAGAATGTCAAGGAAATCATTATCGCCTCCCGTTGCCCAGAGTGTGGTGCCATGGTCGATCATCAGCACTCTGCTCTGCCAATACGTCTTGTTGCCCACCTCACATTCTCCATTTGTCTCAGGCCCACGGCTCTACATTGTTGGTGGATGTGTAGCTTTTCTTTCCGAATATCACTCATGTACCTGTTTTCTCAGCAAAATGGGAGATGAGAGGAGGAATTACCGTGGAATTATTCTGGGATGTTGTACTCGCTCTGAAATCTTCATGCCCGACATTCAAACGCACAAGCCAATGTTAAATTATGGGTGACAGACATAAATAAAATGGTAAACCCCGGCTGGTTGCAGTATTTGAATTGGACTGTTCTCCCCTCTGTGAGACCAAGACCTTTAAGCAACGCTGACAAATACCACCCCTGGCCCGCCGCAGATGGCACAGCAATCCACCCAGGCTATGAATAAAAGAGTAGGTGTTGAGCCCTAATATCTCATGTCTAGGACTATTGCCATTCTGGGGAGACAGCGACAGCCAAGTCAAACACCAAAACTACACTCAGCATTAGCCACGCTGTAACAGCCACTACTAAAAACGCCTTCTCGCCTGTGCAGCTACAAATTATTCCAAGGTTTTGGTTTAAAAAACAGATTACTCCTCGATTACTGTGACAACTGCTCATTCATGCTCACTTTCACCCAATGAGCTGCCTTGTTGTTTAGATAAACAAACACCTTGTGCCTTCAGTCACATTATATGGATTAGTACGAGCTGCTAATTGAAAAGGAATTGATGTTCTCCTCGGGTTGTGTCCAACGACTTCTGTACAATCAGATAATTCATCTGTTCACTCTGAGCCCTTAATCCACTTGGCTTTGGTCCGCTGACCAAGCCACAGTCAGACTCAATTCATGTTATTCTAGTATTTCTCCATGCTGAAAGCCACATGCCTAGACAATTTCACAAATATTTATTTTTTTCCAATTCCTCCTGTTTGGCTTCACGCTCTGGCTTGGCAGAATTTATCCACCACATAGCGCAAAGAGACGCTGCACACCTCTCTCTATGTGTGTTTTACTGTAACTCTCAAACTCTGTCATTTGTCTGGTGTGGATGGTGGAATTAAAGGGGCAATGTGTAAAATATGTCAAAGCAAGCAAATACACCCTTTTACTGCCCACATCATGGTTACGAAACAATGTTAGCTGGAGGCAAAATGAAGAAAAACTCGAAACAAATTGTAGTAGGTGACATAACAAAGTGAAAATGTCATATTGCTGTGTTGTTCTGTGTCAGAATCTAAGCAGCAATTCAGTTATTGCACACCATCAGATAAGGATTTTCCAAAACTTATGAGTGACATAACGGAGGCCATATCCTCTATTTATTATACTGTCAATGGACAGGACAAGCATGCTATCTTGAGCAGATATCTCTGCAACACAATAGACATTCTACTGATAATGTCACTTCATTTTTCTAACAGTTGAAATTAAAATTCTGGTCATATCTTACACCTTGCACCTTTAAGGGACAAAAAGTAAAACTGACTATACTTTGAAAAGAAGGCTGCGGGGTTCGCAGGACTGTGTCTGCAAATTCACCAGTGTGCTTTCACCATCATACAGTAAGTGCGCAGGAAGCAGAGACATAATTCATAACTCATTTACAGCCTGTCTCATAAGATCAGGATGACTCAGAATTTATGACAAGCCATTATTCTTATTAGGCTTGTAAAAGAAGGCATTAGCCCACGCCAGGCATTAGTAAAATTCACTTTACCTAACAAGGGGCAGGCTGAGGTGAGAGAACTGTTATACTCAGTCAGAGCTCTACAAGGTGATGGCAGGCTGCCCAATTTCATAACTAGTATGAAGTGTTCTAAATTGATAAATGTGACTAATTGTATGAGCTCTAGAGGGGAAATGTGAGGGAAAGAGCACAGTAGAGGTTGAAGTTTTGTAGAGACATTCAGAGGCCGTATAACAGAAACTTCCTAACTTGCAGGTTTGGCATCCATGGTAATTAGGGTTAGGACCTCACTGAGGAAAAAAAAACCCACTATGAACGGTTCCTAACCCCTGACACACCAAACAACTTTTCAAACTATCTTATGGTCTCAGACAAATTTTTAATATCGGAGCAAAAATCATGAGAGTTTAGCTAAAGTTGAGGTGCGCTCCCATCATCCTGATCATTTGGTTTAAGGTGGTAATTAAAAATCTGTGGCTCGTGACACATTGTGAGAGGGTGTTGGACTTAAATATTTTAAAAGTCTTTTTAAAGTGCAGAGGTTCTCTCTTTTTTTTTTTTTTTTTTTCTCAACTATGGATTCCTCACAAAATGGAAAATATACCAGGGATCCTGTACACACACATCAAGACTGTGTTTTACTCATAATGCATATATATTGCATAAAATTTTAAATAGGGGCAAATAAAAACATAAAATATGTATAAATTATAGCTCATAGGAAATGTACCATCTGCAAAATAACAACCATAAAAACAACAATAACTTGAATATGATAGAGAGAGCTGGTTGTTCGTTTGCATCCATCTCCATTGTTTACATCTGCTTCCCCATGAAATTTTAAAATCTTGTGGTGTGTGCGTGTTTAAGATTAGAGAGAGATGAAAATCTGTCAAGTTTACCTGATGTGCGTGATGCAACCAGATCTCAAAACCAGTTAGGATTTAAAACTCCTGTAGCGTGAGGCCAGGATTAAATGTTTTTGCTCCATTTATTGTGTACATTTCATTCTAAGTATTTTTCAGTGATAAAAAATCATAAGTTACAAACTTGTTCAACTTGACAAGATGAGAAAAGTTATTTTGGTTGCTAGGTAACAAACGTAAAAGTTAGTAAGCGATGTTGGACTGAGTGTTTAGGCTTCTCTTACCTGAGATAAGATAGGATTCGTAAGGTTAGTTGCAAAAATCTTTGATTTAACTTTACACTTAAGATAGGATATTTCTGTAATACGGCCCCAGGCGTTAAAATCTGATGTTTGTGTTGTACGGTACAGACAGCTGATTGCGTGCGAGGGAAGACAAGCAGCAACTCATCACTGCACGTCAAATTAAACTCAAGCCTCTTCCATCCATGAGATAATGGCGCGAGACAAAATAAAATAAACAAAGTGAAGGAGCTCCGATCCCCCTACTCAAACGCCCCACACGGATCCTGATTCTGCACGGCAGATTTAGGAAATCCGGCTGTCCCAGGGTGTGTCAAATCCCACACGGAGGACGCTGGAGGAGTGAAGAGCACAGGCCCAGCTTCTTTGATTTTGGCTTCATATGACACGGTTCTCACATGACCTGATAACTCCGCAGCCCCTGTCAGACAGCTGGGCCGAGCCCGGGCCATCCAGAGGAGGGAACAGGTGGGAGGAGGCCACCTCATTGGAAGAGGTTTGGAACCAGTAGCTATCTGTGGGGTGCACAATTGAGAGGAGCTGTTCACATGTTGGCAGCACGGAGAAAACTCGAGAGGCTGCGGCCCCCGAGCTGAGGAGCCAATCGTTTGATTTACACTCGGGATTAAGAGAGAGTCTGTATGGATGGAAACAACTCCAGACGTTTCTAAGCTTAAAATTATGGGATTTGTCAACCTGGGTCTTATTCTCATATTTCTGCCCATTATGACTACTGGTTATTTTATATTTTACTCACCACCTCTGCTGCAGAGATTTTATAAACTCTGGCAAGAATTACGTCAATCTGGGCAAAGACAAGAGCCTCCTGTAACTCTCCATGAAAGAATCACTTCAAACTTATAGCTGCACTAATCAATATTTTATATGAACAATTGGCCAAATGGCCATGTGCAATGTGAAAGAGGTAAGTAGTTATAAATCCACAGAAATTTATCACCTAACTCTGCAGTTCTTCTCAGCTCTATGAAGTCTTTTAGCATCTTTCAGCTCATTGTTTTGGTTTATCGACCCACAATCTCTGCTCTTATCAACCTCATTTCTAACAGCAGCTTTTTTCAGCAAAAAAGCTCTGCTAAACCAACTGTACGATAGCTGTCCGACACCAACCATCAGACCATAGATATATTATTATAATAAACAACATGATGTTCACAAAGATGGCGCCCATTCAGCCCACTGACAGTTGCTTGCCCAGGAAAGTTTTAGAAATATTGAAAATTAAGTCGTCACTGACCTTGTTTGCAGTTCAAGGTATCCTGTCGACACTTTTGTAGACAACTAAAGTCAGATATTTCCCTCAAGAGTAGGTGAAGACCAAAGCGGAGGTAAAAGGAGAGTCAGTGTTGGACATAAGATCATTTCAGATGAATGCTAACATTTCTCAGTATTTGCTAGATGAGCAATGTACAGTAACCCAGAATGGACAAACCAAAGACTGGCTCTGGACAGGGCCTTTTGCAAGTTTCGCAGCCTCACAGTAGTTTCTCCTGCAGGCTGAGAAGGCAAGAGTGAGGTGAAGTGAGTGACATCTGCAAGCTCACCACTAGATGTCACAAAGTTGTATATGCTGGTCCTTTAAAATAAGTAGAATTTAATGAAGCAAATAGAAAAATAAACAGCAAGCAATGCTATGGTTTTTCAGAAGTTGCTGGTGTGTATATAGTACTGCAGGTTTACAGTACAGTATTTAAAACATCACAGTATATTGCACAACATCCAACAACTAGAGCATCTTTTAGAAAAAAGCACACAAAGTCAGCATGTCTAGTTTATATTTAGGTATAAAGAACTGAGAATTATCTGTGCTCCTGCTCTGATCATGCATGTGCACCACAACACATGAAGATGGTTTATGGCACAAATTAAATGACACGGTATGGGCCTACATACCATTCAGTTTTCATTCTGCCTCTAGAGAGGCTCCGGTTGTGGCTTATTGCTTTACAACTGCTTTGCAATCACGTTTGAATTTCCCATATTTCTACAACAGAGGTGGTGGGGATAATGTCATCATGGCCCACAGTCATAATGAACAGAATTATGAGGACAATAACATCAGGTTGACAAATACCAGAATCTCCCAATAAAGCTAAATGTCTCTTTAAGCTAGGTGAAATGTTCAGGCCAGAGCCCTTAAGGGAAATGTTAACAACTGGATATCACATTTCAACAAAAGCAATTAATTAGTATGTTTTGTGTCATACAGCTGTTTAACCTCCAGGCCAGGGTCTTAAATTCAGGATGACTGCAGTCATCGACTGAATGTTGTCCGCTCATAGGCACTGTTTTGTGTGAAATATTCTTTATTAAGTCCCCGAGGGTGCAAACACCATTAAGGAATATGAATTCCATCCTACTCGTGCCATCATCAAATCCACCAAGAATCAAATTAACATCTGTTGTTGTTTTACTTCAAACTGACATAAATGTGTCATAAACTTCAAGAGGGGCCGCTTTAAGCACAAAAGATGTAAATATTTTGCTCAAGAAAATGTAAAAATAAGGCGGGGCTGATGCTGCGATGTGATGTGTTTTCCCACTGACAGTTTCTGATGGTTCTGTGGCGAGACATTAGTCCATCATCTCCAGCAGGCTCCAACCCTGGATCTCCTCATTGATCCCACACAAAACAAATGGCAATCTCCGACAGCGGGACACAATGCTTCATCCTGCCCAATCCATTAACCCCTATCACAAAGCTCCCACACTGAAGATGGAGCGTGTTGATGTCCCGCTGACAGACAGAAAGACGGAGAAAGGAAAGCGAGGGAAGGGTGGTGAAGAAGGTGCTGTGGAAGGAAAGAAGGGAAAACAGGGTGGAGGGAAAAAAAAGAGATAAGGAGGCATGCAGAGAGAGAGGAAATAAAAGACGAGGAGGGAGGCAAGGGTAAAGAATGATGCTGCCATAATTGCAAAAAGTTTGGCTGCACTGCTCGTCTAATCCTCACACTACACCAGTGTCAAATTTCCTTTCTAACACAAAGTATTAGCAGCAAAAACAAATGAAAATGCACCAATTTCTGACCATATGGCCTAAGTGTAGAACTTTAGTCACGACAACTCAGGATGGAAATCAACAACCAGGTGCATTTGAGAACTGGTTCCTTGTCTGATCCATCAGAATTGTATGCCCCGTGTAAAAAGTGTACAGTTTATATATTTCAATGTTTAAAAAAGCATAAACATTAATTTTTTTTCTTTGTAAAAATGTGTAATTTACAGTGTAAATTTTACATATTTTTGCATAGAAAGCTTCAAGTTTCAATTTTTCTGTGCAAAAACGTTAAGTTCACATATTTTTGTGTAAAAAAAATAATAAAGGTTACATTTTGTCTGTGTAAAAAACATCAAGTTTACATTTTTTGTGTTAAATGTTTAAAGGTTTACATTTTTCTGTGTAAAAAACCCCACCAAGTTTACGGTTGTTGCTGAGAATACAAAACCAACTGTAGAAGTAAGGACACATTACTGGGAATAGTAACTGTAATGTAATTTAAAAATGTAATGTGTTACTGTCCAACATCAGTCATAAGTATAAATCCAGTGTATTCATTTTGATATTCATTTCTAATAAGAATAGTTCTTGCCAGCTTGATGGAAAGTCAATGTGGGAAGACTTTTGTAACGTGTAAAAATGTGTTAGAAACACTCACATTTCATGTTTTCTTTTACAAAGTGCAGTGGTAGAGAGAAAAATTAAGATTTACGTCCATATTCAACTCAAAATACTTTTGTCTAGATTAGTCATAAAACAAATTTGATATAATCGTGACAGCTCTGCAGCTCTGACTAATCTAATTGCATGTTTGCACATTAGTCACCAAAAAATCTGATTGTCCATCGTGAGCTGCGTGTCTTTGGCACACAACAGTTCAGACCACAGTCTTGAAAAACAGCCGCCGCAGCCAAACTGAGGTTATAATCAAGCTTTAAATTGGGCAGCGAGTTGCTGGCTTACGGGAAAACGGTAGCACCAGCCGCCGCCACGCTCGCCGGCAGGTTGGGGAGAAGTCAGCGGGTCTTCATTAAAACCAAACCGCAGAGTGAGGAGGAGGGAGGCCTCGTTCTCCCTGTTCTCTATGGGCTGCGTTGGCTTTGTCAGCCCTTCTTTGTAATTAGAAGAGACCTCCTCCTCCCACTGTAATTAACAGCAATAGGATGTGTGCTGTAATTCAGCCTCCTGCTTTGTCATGCTGATATGTTCCTGTGCCGGGGCTGAAGCTGGGTGGGCCACATCTCACACTGCTGCTGCAGAGAGAAAATATGCAACTCTTCAATGCAATAAATCTTTTTTTTTTTTACTCCTTGGTGAATTTAAAATATATACAGTATACTTATGAAATCATATCTGTAGATCGAAGCAATACTTACTGTTTACCTGCACTGGAACGAATGTTTAGATATGAGGAAAGAGGACGAAGTGAGGGAATAAGGAGTTAACAACTTTACAAAATTGCATATAAGTATTTTTTTTTAATTCCTGACAACCTATTTAATAAGCTAACTAAGTACAGTTATATAATTACTGGGCAAAAAAAAAGCACAACAAATGGGATAACTCTGCCGATATTGCAGTGATAATAATTGTGGTATCATTTATTTTGGAATTTCATCAAACAATACGTTCCTTACTTTTAGCACCTACTTAATAATTACATAGTATAGTAATGTAATTACTGGATAACAATGTAGGAAAGATGGGGTGACAGTATTGCTTAAAAAAATAACTTTTGGAGTTTACATTGAAAAAGGTCTTTAGATATTGAGCACTTAATATTCTTAATATAGTCTACATTATTGTTGTAGTGGAACAAAGCTACCATTCCATCCTGTAATTATTTAAACACTCTAAACTTTTGAAATTTGACTCATTATGAAAATAACAACACTACTTCGCTAATTACTCCACAGCAGAGATTTGTCTCACATTCACGTGTTTGTACACGCAATATTATTATTTTTTTTTTAATTTGTTACAAACATCCATGTGGACTTTAAGATTGAAGCCTGCATTTTAGTCGTAAAAGGTCAAAGGTCACTCTTACCTCACTAAACATGTTAATTATGACAAAATTCCACAGAATTGTCTAATGCTATCACTGAACTAGTTACATGTCATCAAATTACTAAATGAAGGTAATCCGTTAACGGTTATTGAGAAAAAAAGTTATTAAATTACAGTTACTAATCAAAATGTTGGTGAATACAGAGGGGTTACATCCAAATGTTCTTTCTGGATTGCTTGGCAAAGATCTGCACTTCACTTAGATCACTTTTTTTGTTTACAGGCCGTAATCTGCTACTGTAGTGACTTTACAAAAGTTTGACCCTGACACTGATTGAAAGCCTCTGTGTCTGAGTCGCTTATTGTAAAAAAAAAACCCAAAAAAACGTGGAGTTCAGGTCTTTAGCGGGTCAGAGCAATCCGAGGTCAACCGATGTCACGATCCTGTGGCACCCTTGTTACTCCATCACAGGTTTGATGTCGGGTAAATGGCTCCCAGCTGCACAAAGGCAGATGCAGCCCTGGGTCATGTAGAAGGAAAGGTTTGAGGAAGAGTTGTGGCAAAGTTAAGCAGCAAACAGTGCATGAGCTACGAGATGCTGATCATACCGCTCTCACAGATCCCTTCCAAACGATGAGAAGGGTGCATCTATTTATTTTCAACTGATGAGTGTGAACAAGTGTTCCTCAGCGATTCTCAGCTGACAGGACAAGACATAGATGGCTGCAGTGAGACGTTCCCTGCATGCATCTTCTGTTTTGATGTGGCAAAAAAGAGCTGTGATTGCCTAATCCTGCTGAGACGACGACAGGATGACCGGGGCCGGCACGTTTGATGCTGCAGGCCGCAGCATGGGTCAGACATGCCCGGAGGGACAGCTTCGTTAATATGAGGTGGGTGTGTTTTATGTACCCCGGTAGATCTTTACTATCTGGCTGTCCTTCAGTGAGCTCAAAATCACAAAACCTACTGCTGAAGAATTCAGCCCCTTCCTCTTGCTTCACCCACTCAATCTTCTCTCTCCAAACAAGACTGTGATTGGATGGTATTTTTAACCTGTTTGTCCAAAGGTCCTTGGCATATTGAGGAAAGAAAAAAAAGAGAGAGATGAGTGGGAAGAAAGATGAGCCGTCATCGAAACACATTTGTGTCAGGTGGTGTCCGATGTGTTGCAGTAATCTATGGGAGCACTTATGTCTGTGACATGAAGGGGCATTCATCACATTCCTCCTCAGTCTGTGGCAGCAGAACGCTGGCAGAAGAATTTCAATGCGACACTTGGGCAATACATCACGGTGGACGTCTTCTCTCTATGGCACGTTCAACACATCCACCTCGCATTTTGAGGACCCTCAGTGTTGGCATCACGATGCACCAACACCGCCCTCTCTAATGCACCCAGATGTCGACAAAGTGGGCTCAAAAAGAGGTCTAACCAGGGGGGAAAAGGGTGCGCCAACCATAATTAATATAATCTAAGATTAGTTCTAACAAGAATTTAGCAAAACTAGGTTTAAAATGAGTAAATGTAAACCAAATTAAATAGTTAAACCAATATGGAGATGCTTGCTTAGCCAAATTAAAATAAATGAATAAAAACCACTGTCAGTACCAAGGAAGTAAAACAAAAAAAGGGGGTGGGGTCGACTGTTCCCTGCTCTGCAATCCATAGTTTGCTAGCTAGCTAAACAGTAAAAAAGTTACATTGTTTCCTAGCTAGTTAAGACCTTAATAAAAAGTTACATTGTTTGCTAGCTAGTTAAACAGTAGAAAAAAGTTACATTGTTTGCTAGCTATCTAAAACCTTAACAAAATGTTACATTGTTTGCTACCTTAAAAAGTTAACAAAAAAATACATTGTCTGCCAGCTAGGTTAAAAGCCAGCCAGGTTAAAAGTTAGCCTAGCCTAGTTAGCCTACTTATGATAGTTCAGCAGAGAATTATTTTTCTCAAAAAGGCAGCCGTTTTAAAAGTCAAACCTTCTCAAGTATGAGTTTAAAGTAATAGTGGATCACAGTTAAAGTTTTAGTTTAAAGGAGTTGTTCTTTTTTAGGTTTAGAATAATGATCCTGAGATTCAATAAGAGGTTTAAATTTGTTTTTTCTTAATTCAGGTTAAACCACGAGTTAAGAATTAATCCTTGTTAGTGCAACCCAGTCCAAAACTTTAAAGTTAAGGTGTCCATTGTGTTCTATTGGTTAACCCTGAGAAAGAGCAGGTACAGGTCAAAGACTGTAAACATCTGTGTTGAAATGCCTCCGTCTAGACAACATAGAATAGTAAAGCTGTGGCTGTGGACCAAGTAAACATTAACTGGAGCTCCAACACAACCTATTTCTGTTCAAGCCAAAGACTGGAAAAGCACTTATCTCTGTAAATGGCACAATATCATTTTCACCATCCTGGGAGTTTTTATTATAGCTCCGAGACTCTGGGGTGCTAATTAAAATCGAGTTTGTGTCGCTTCAACTACTTTTTCTTCCTATAAATCAGAATCTCTCTTTGTCTTCTTGTAACAGAGACTGCGTTTTCTCCATTTGTCAACCTAACACTGTCAATAGCTTTCAATTCTCTGGTAGTGAGATGTGATATATAGTCTGCGGAGATGTTTGTGTTACCACGCCATCTAAGTGCAAATAGGGTGTCAAAGAAAGGCTTGTGAGTGATACCAGCAGTTCCTGTAATTAAAAAAGTATTAATTCTGAATGTCCTCTTTCTTTTTTAGGGAATCAAAAAGTTGTAAGTGATTAGCTGCAGAATCATCTAGGGACTAGGACACATCAGACGTTAGTAGAAGTCATCAGGTGACTGAAAGTGAAATCAACAAGATATAAAACATGAGCAGCTGTGCAGGAAAACATCTGTTCCTTTGACCAAAAGTAAAGGCAAGTGTTATAATCACAGAGTTTAAAATTCTGTTACATGTGCTCCCAACAGCATAATACAGTTTGAGTAAAATCTGCAACTATTTTGGGGAGTTTTGTTCCTAACTGTCACACCAGGACGTGCTTCTGACTGTCTCCTTGTCTATAGAAACATTTTGATAACGTAGTTAGGGGTGTTTGTTAGTGTTTCTGTTCCCCCGTCATTGTGGTATTCTACCCTTCATTTTTAAGATGTGTCCCTGTTCCAACACACCTGAGGGGGAACGTGAGTGACTAATTTAGTTTTTTATCACTATAAGCTAATGTTTTGCACATGTGACCTATTTAATGTTCTTATTTATTGGGGGGGTTTTGTACCGGAATGTCTGGTTGATCTTCCCCTTATGTGAGACAAACTTCTCCAAAGGTAGACAAATTAACAGTGCTGGAAAGAGTACTGAAAATCTGTACTCAAGTACAAGTACTGTTACACTGCTAAAATAACACTCAGCTACAAGTAAAAGTACTTGTGTTAGAAAATACTTAAGTAAAAGTACAAAATATTCATTGCAAAAACTACTCAGAGTATTAAACTGATGTCACAGTCACCTCTCCAAACTAGGGTTGTGTGTTCTTTTTTATTCAACAAAACAATGTCAAATGAGGTGCAGTTACAGCCATGACTATTGATTAAATATCCATGAATACATTTTAATTGATTAATGATTAATCATTAACATCCTTACTCCAAATGTGTGCTGCCGCAGTGTTTGTTTTGTTTTTCAGCCATGTATGTCCTGGTTTTCATTGGCCCGTTTGTGATCAGATTATCCTATTGGCTACCAAAGTGCAGATGAAAGGTTTGGATATTAACTAAAATTGTACTCAGTACTCAGCTATGATTTTATATGTAACTAAGTAGATTGCATCTTTTAATGCATACTTAAGTACGAGTAAAAGTACAGACTTAAAAATCTACTCATAAAAGTACAAGTACCCCCCAAAAGCTACTTAATTACAGTACAATTCTGTTGGATGTAAATAAGCGATGGTTTGCCAACATTAGCTAACACATAGCTACAGCAGCTCCATGAGATGACTGATAATATATCAGTCAGTGTTATGTTTACAGTTTAATCTGCTGCTCCAAGAAACCACAAACCAATTATTGAAGGGTTAAAAGAAAAGTAACTTTTCATATCATTTCATCACTGTGGGAAGTTTGTGTACGGACCTTAACTTCTAGTTCGGGTTTGCTTGATTATCTCAAAACACCCTCTGTGAATCGGGAGGGGAAAAAAGGCCAAAAACAAGTCAAAATCTAAAAAGCGGTGCTGTTTATGTGAAAGAAGAGAAGATGTTTTCACAGCATCATTGATTTAAAAGCTGCGGTGGTTATGCAGTTAAGAGCCTCCAGGCCGAATCTTTACTGCCATTTGAGATAAAAGGATGTGCTATTAATCTGTTCTCTGTCTAACTTCTGCATCACACAGTAGAGAAGCAGTAAATGAGCAATTACCCAACAGCCTTGTTTAGACAAGACTGCATGTGGCTGACATTAAGTTTATTAAGACATTCAAGAATAAAACTGTCAACAGTTTTAAAATCAAATTACTCCAAACGACAAAAAAAAAGAGTTAATCATGTGTGTGACAACATGCACCAGACGTTATATATCTTTCAAGCGATCTATATCTTGTGGTCTGGTGAAAATTTGAATTGATATCACCTGTGTTTGTTTCTACTCTGCACTAATGATGTTTCACAGAATGCAGTCTCTCTCCGTGCGCGGACTCGGCCCGCCACAGACACACAAACTCCGTCTGGGATGCAGCTGTTTTCTTCATTGGATTTGTTTGTTGTTGCCGTAACGCTGATGAGATCAGTGCGTGGATTACGTTCGTTTGACAGCTCCGTGTGACAAATCTGTTGAGGCGCTCTCTGCAAGAACGGGATCGGGTCACGGCGTAATCTGCAGAATACAAACCGAATTTATGATTCATTACACGTCTGTGTTTTTGTCCGTGACACGCGGGCAGGAGATAATGAAACCCTGACCTCTTTTATTGGTTTATTATGCTCCTGTCCATCTCCCACTGATTAGCATAACATTATTCTATTCTTTTTCCGCTCACACACCAGTTTTATCTCACAACAAATTACTTTGTCAGAGCTCTAAATGATACCTATTTGCTGAGCAGAAACACAACAGAAGACTATATTTGTATGATTCTAAGGGCAGGGACACGGCGTGATGAGGGTGATGACAGGAAAGGCTGCTTCCTGTCCAGACGGCGTGGACGGGGTGCGATGTGCTGATGTGGAACATGGCCCGGGGCACATCCCTGCCTCCCCGCACGGCGCCCATTATCTCCCATAGGGTACAAAGCAGCCCCGCTATGGCGAGCATTTCCTGCTTCCTCTCCCGCGGCAGAGCCAGGTACATAACAGGACTTCCCACTGTAACCCAGCTGGAGGACAGAGGATGGAGGAGAGCATCTCGCTGGGTCGTGGCCTCCAGATTTAGTGGGCAGGAAGCATTGTTAAAGAACAAAGCCAGTCTGTGTTTTTCAGATACAGAAGGATGCATGCTCAGAGCGGGTGTGAAGTTTCTGGGAAAAATAAAAGAAAAATCTATTCAGACGCTGTTATTTAGCTCAGCCAGGGGCAGAAGTCTGGCCAGCATTTGCAGACACAATGACAGGTATTTTCATATAAGTGTTTTTTTTTGTTTGTTTGTTTTTTTGAGGGGGTTCAGTTTTTGCACATTCAAAAATATCAAATTCACCATTCAAAAAAATACTGCTGTGATTCTATATTGAAGTGTGAAGCACACTGTGAGATTTGCATTAAAGTCACATGTAGAAATCATTCAAAAACATATTTATTTTTTTCAAGATCGGTAACTTGTGTTAAAGCTACAGATCTTCACATTTTCTAATTTGTGGTCGGTCCGAAAGTGAATTTTCAAGGCAGCACAAATAACTAAAGATCCAGGCATTGAACATAGATACTCAACAGTATATCATGTGATTCGTTCTATATGTTCAGATAAGGACAGTATAAACTTTAAATAATGTTTAGACAATATTTCTGCTTTTATCTGCCTTAATAACACCATTTCCCATAAGCCCTAGCATCAAACATTATGGCTCACACCCATTCTTGAGAATTGGGATGAATCATATCCTACCAAATTTCCAAACTTGCTCTATGCCAGAAATCACCCTCGTCCCAACCAAGAATTCATGACTTCAGACACTTTAAAAATGTGTTAAAAACTTCAAACTAAAACTAACAATAACCTCTGATAACAAAGGCGTAAAATGTGTTGGCCCTTTAAAGTTGTGTCCCAGATTTCCATCAACTCCGTCACAAAAACATGATTTTGTCAGGAATAAAAAGGTTTAGCTGTATCATAAGGACCCCTGTCTCACTTCCTAGTTTAACGAAGGCAGGATTACTGCTCAAGCGCTGGTAAACTTTCTATTTTTTGACTTATTAATTAAATGATATTACTGTCAGATGTGTCTTAACCATAACAGGTCAACTCAGTAGCCCTTCTAACTCAAAGCTAAATAAGAATTATGGTTTGTGCTGTGAAATGAAAAAAAAAAAAAACATTTTGTCTGTCAGAGTTTCCAACTAATAAAAAAATGAAATCTCTAGGAGGTTTGAGGTCTGTTACAAGAGTTAATAGCCAGGACTTTGATCTTTTAAAATTTATTTTCCCAGCATAATTGAAGAGTAATAACCAAACCCCTCCAAATGTGAATATGGGGATTATTTTTTTTCCATGCCCACAAAGTCATGAAGGATTTAAATCCAAATTGCAAGTGGTGTCCCCAGAAACATGCTTCATATTTTGTGAAAGACCGATGAAAAACACAAAGGAGACAGACGCTGGTGGACCAGAGGCTGACTCGGACGTGATGTCGAAACGTGACGTCAGCTTCTGACCTGTTACCACAGATGTATTACAGCGAACTAGACAGGGCATTGTTGCTCAGCCTTTTCCCAGTGGCCAAAATTCCCCACCAGCCCACGATGCATTTTTGCTCATAAGCCACCATTGTAAAAGAGACGTCTGTAATACTGCAGACTGAGCACTTTGAACTGCAGACAGGGTCGGTTATGACTCTTTCTATTATGTATTTTTGATCAATGGAGTTTTTATATTTGTAAAACCCTCCTTGAGCTGAGACAAACAATTTCAGGATCTGTGGCACCACAATGTAAAGTCTGAGTTCAAAATATTGGGATGATGGACGTCAGTACAGGCAATGTTATCCTGACAGGGGCATCACATGAAAAAATCATAATTTTATAAGATACTGACAAGTTTTGTCGTTTAGGTTTGAGGACTTGTTGAACAAAAACACGCAACTGTATTTTCAGCAAGTGTGTGTATTTCAATTATGCAAAATGTGGTAAAGTTTTTTCTCTGTTTCCCAGGGGCTTCAGGTGACTCGGTTCCACTGTGAAGCCGAAACAAAGAGGACGGGCTGTTTTGCCAAAAAATGCAAAACAGTCACTTTGTTTAAACACTTTGCTGAAAACACGTCTGTCCCAAATGCACAGCTTGGGTCTGAACAAAACATTTTTCTTTTCATGCGTCTGACACCGCCGTCCGTCTGCTGCTTGGCTCGGCTTAGCTTGATGCATCTGTTTGTGGAGGGGGAAAAAAAAAACACCTGCATATCTCTCTCCCAGCTGAATTGCTCAGAAGTGCTGCCAAGTAGAACCGGACAGATGTGGGGACTGGATCTGCAGGAGACAACTCCATCACTCTCCCCACTCATCCCTCTATATAAATCTCTGTCTATCACGGCTGCCGCGCTTGTCCTCTGAATCCCATTTGTTTTTGTCTCCTGCAAAGGGCATTGGGGAAGGGCATCGGGAGACGAGGAGTGAAGCAGAAACGTGAAGACAAAAGGGCGTCTGCTGCTCTACATGCTGTGCACTGTAGGTCAGGAGCAACATGTGTGGTCCATCATGTCCTGACGTATTCTCGTCCTATGCGGTGGCGCGTAGCCAGTCCCGTGTTCGACTAATGACGTGTCGACTCCTCAAAATGTGCTCTCATTCAGCGAGGACTGAGTCACAAGAGGAGTCAATGAGGACAAGCTATCATACACTCTGAGAAATACAGGTTCCTGAACGGTTCCTCCTGAAAGGCTGAGGTTCTACTTGCTTGTGAAGAACCCCTTTAAACAAAAAAAAAAAAAAAAAAAAACTTTTTGGAAGAAATAGAACTTCAAGGATTGTTGAAATTCTTGAAGGGTTCTTTGCACCATAATAAAAAAGGATTCTTGCTATGTTCCCTTGGGTGGGTTGGTTGGAATATAAATGGGTTCTCAGTAGAACCTACTGGTTGAGTTCTAGATAAAACCCTTGGACTTTAAAGGGGTTCTCGGAAGAATCCCTGAGTTGGTTCTCAATAAAACTCCTGTAATAATATAAAAGGGCTCTCATTAGAACCCCAAAGAAGGTTCTCAATAAAACCTTTGGACTATTAAAGGGTTCTCATCCGAACCCCTGAGTGGGTTCTAGATAAAACCCAAGGAATTTAAAGGGGTTCTTGGTAGAACCCCGGAGTAGGTTGTAGATAAAACTCCTGGAATAAAAAAGGGTTCTCATCCAAACCCCTGAGTGGGTTCTAGATAAAACCCAAGGAATTTAAAGGGATTCTCGGTAGAACTCTCTGAGTGGGTTTTGGATAAAATCCTTAGACTTTAAAACGGTTCTCAGTAGAACACCCTGAGAGGATTCTAGATAAAACCCTTATAATATAAGAAGGTTCTCGGTAGAATCCTTTTTCACTTAGAGGGTAGAAATATTTTGGATAGAACCCCCAGACGGGGTTCTGGGTGGAACCTTTACATCATAGAATAGTTCTCTGTAGAACCTCTCATTCAGGGTGAAACGTTGCACAGATGGGTCAAGGTAAAACCTTTGATGTCGGGGTTCTAGGTGGTACTCAGTGTAACCTCTATAAAAGGTTCTACCAAAAAGCATTCCCCTCATCGGGGACAAGCTAAAGAACCCTTTCTGGTTCTAAAGAGAACCTTTATTCCTGAGAGTACAGGTCGTATCCTCCCATCGCTCCCGCTCTGACCAAACTGTGCATCACCAGTAAATGTGGTCTGTCCTCTCATGCAGACGGTCCAGAACGGGGACGTGATGTCCACAGATGTGTTTACGGATGTAAGCGAGTTACCGATGATTAAGTTTCCCGGAAAATTTTAATCCTTCTGTCTCCTTCGCTGTCTTTGTCCGTCTGTCTGGTTCTCTCGTGCTCCACTCCCACACAGACCTGAACACAGGATTCCTTTTATTTTGGCTTCAAATATTTGGCGGCGAGCGGAATCCAAAAAGAAGATCTCCAAACGATACACACGGATCTGACTTTTTCCTGCTTCATCCTTCAATCTTTCATCCATCCTGCCTCTGTCTGTCCAAGTGGAGTCACAAAGTTCAACTTCATAAACTCCACACATGCAGCTTAAAGCAGTTTTATTGTTTTTATACTTTTGGCCATAGTTTATATCAATCCTGATAAAATTGTTACTCAGTTAAATACTGAGAGGGGGGAGTTTATTGATATTAAGAAATGTAAGCAGTCAGACATATTGTTAACAAGCCAAAACTTTATCCAATGTTTTTTGAAAGAGAAAAACAGAAGATAACGTTAGAATTGTTATCTAAACTGTCCCTGTTTTTTTGCCGGCACCGTGAAGAATTATTCGGCTGCTCCCACTTTTTGTTTACCTCGATTTTTCAGAGTAGCTCTTAATAAAGTGGTTTAGATATCTGGCTACACTGTTGGCTTGTTTACAACCTCTTTTATTGTTGAGTTTCTTGCTGTGTCACCATTTCACCATGTTTCTAGGTCTTAGCCAACTTTCTGAGTTGTTCCCTGCAATAAATTATGTAATTTAATAGAAGCCACCTCCACTTTTGAAATAGTTTACACGTAAACACTTTTTGAAGTTTTTATTTTTTTATTTTTTAATATCCTCTTTATATCCTGCTCAGTGGTCTGGACAGCATACGTCTCTTTCCTGTCACAGGGCAAAAAACAAAGTATTGTAAACGTGCCAGGCCAGTCAATATGTTTACATTTATGGAAAACACTTCATCACAGGTTTGTAAGTTTATGATGTTACTGAGTAAAAAAACATGTGAGCCGATTGTGCCTGTAGACTGAAACAAATCAGAGAAGAGTCTTAGTGATGACGCAACAAAAGTTTTTACTTTGAAAAAATCCAACCCTAAAATAAAATCCCTACTTTGAGAATGGAGACTCAAAAGACTGACAGTAGCAGAGTGTATTTTAACCTAAATAATAATTTTATGCTGATGAATAAAAAGAATTTTAGGTAATTTTAGGTTTCTCAAAAGTTTCCTGGAAAGACTTTTGTAATTTGGGACTAATTAAAGAAAAAATAGAAATAAACCCAAACCCAAGTTTATTGTTCATTAATTATTGGAAACTTTATTTTCCATTTATGACGAATTGTGTGTTTGCCTGCAGATAAATTTTACGTTTTGCATATTCAGCTGACCTGTGTGCACTGATGGAAAGACTCTCTAAGTCACTTGGATCAGTTCATTTTAATGGACCAAGTGTCAATTTAATATCAGTTTTCTTCTATAAATACAACCAGACGACAGAGTCGTTTCAGGAAACTTTTCTAACATGCATGTGAACCCTAAAGAGCCACATGTGTGCTGCCTTTTTACCTCTGGAACTGTTGGAAATTAACGGTAACTAACAATAACACGGCTTTGTCTTCAAAGACCTCTAACCTTATAATTTTGTGTTTTGGATTGTTGTGGCAGAGAAACGCTTTTGTTACGTTTAAAGATGACAGATTGTACCTTTAACCTCTGACTGTTACGTGGTGAGTTATCGGGCTCCTTCTTTTGGAAACAGTTGAATTAATGGCCTGTTTGATCATGTGAACCAGATGTGTGAGATGGGAACGATGCCACCATTAATGCTGCTCACCCACAGTCCTGCGCAGAGGCTTCGACTACGAGATGATGTATTTTACATTTCTGTTTTACACTCTATTTGTGAGTCAGTAGGTTTGGCGTTCTCACTTCATGCTGGTAAAAACGCACTCTGGCTGCACCTCGGTCCCGCTGGGGTAATAGTTGAAACTGAGTTTCTTGTGAATTTGACAAAGACATTCTTGACATTATTGTGCTCTAATAAAGACATGATTACTTCTCGTATTTTGGGTCACGGCTCGGGAAAGTGTCCGATCTTTTGACCTGCATACTGGTTCACTGGGCCAATAACTAGCGTGTAACATTCTTGGTTACTTCCTTGGCTTGTCACTTGGTACATATTAAATATTGGACATGAAGGGTGTGTGTGGTGGGACGGGAGTGACTACAAAGGCATTATTCAGTGAGAGACAGAGAGGGGGAATGAGATCCAGATTGGACAGAACCAACAAAGGTTGTTAAGCAGAGCAGGAGATGAAAGCCCGCTCGATCGGTTCAAGTGTCCAGAGAGAAGTGCTTTTTGGACAGTTTTGAAATGATATGCGAGGCAATGAAAGTCACAGCTACAGCGTATGGTTCTGGTCATGGTCGTTTTAACTGCCTCTCGCCTCGCTTCCCTGTCTTCTGCTGGAGCATGAAAATAAAAACAACACGTCTACTTTGACGAGAATGTGGGACTAATCAGTGCCAAAAAAAGCTGGCGCTCCAACGCTCGCTGCCTTGACTTAGATGTATGGATGGTATGTGAAGGTCTTTTTTTTTTTAACCATTTCCTGATTTTTACATGTTTCGTGTTTCATGTTTTTTCCATGAACATGAGTGTTTGACTGTAAATGTCCAATAGACACTTAACTGAAGATAATTCAATATCAAATATTCAGTTTAAAAGAGAAGTTAAATTAAAACAGCCCTTTCCTCCCTTGGTACAGTGCTAACGTCATGTCATATCAGAGTTATTACCAGTTAATTACCAGTTTTAAATAGTGTTCATATAAACATCCAGGTCATAATTGTTCTATTATGTACTATTCTAAAAGTTCCAACTTGATGCTTAATAATGCAATAATACAAACTGCCCCCAAAAAACATACAAACATAAATGCCTCATGTCAACCAAAGTCTGTCACTCAAGGTTATTATTAAAGATATTTTTAAATTTGAATAGATCTTTTTCACAACAGCCATTTTGACATGAAATAGTAGGATAAATTATTATGTTATTATACCACCATGATGTTTCAGGCATTGAAGAAGGGCGCATTATCTAGTGTTAAAAATATTATGTCTTTTTGTCCTGGTATGTTGCAGTAACCATGACCGTGACCATGATGTATCATCAGAGACGAAGGAAACATGTTTTTGTTTGGCCTTTTTTTTTTTTACATTAATTAAAGTTCACATTAGGGCTGAACGTTAGCTGAATGAGTAAGTGTCTGCTTATGAGTCGTAATGCGCCGTTAATAATCTTTTAGCAGACGAAGTTGTTTATAACAGTTAAATTGAGAAATATGTTAATGGAGTCTGGCAGGCAGTCACTGAACTCGAGCAGTGGACTTTTGTTTTCAGGACAGACAGAGAATTTACAGTTACAAATGGACAATCAACTTCACCGTTAGATCGAATATTAAATAGGATTTTAACCTATTTAATACACAGTCTATGGCTCCAATTCACTCTTTGGACTGCTGTACTAATTTTTGCATGTGCAATTATCATAATGGCAAATTCATTTTTATTCATGTATTGCTCCTTTAAATTTAAAAGTAAATAATCCTATGTGTTTTTCCTGTTTTCAACAGACAAAAGAAAACCTAATTATGGTACTGAGTAGAGTCTCATACTTAATCAATTAGGCCCATGATCATGGAGAAAGTAAGGCCAGGGGGTTTATTCTATCTTATACCATGAAAAGATCAAAACTAACGATGCACAAAATATGTATATATAATGTCACTATTTAAAGGGTCAGGGTAATTTCCTAAAATAGCTTTGCACTGTAGTTTTTAGCCTGCATTACAAGAATAAAAAGTGGACTATTTTTTTTATGCCTATTAATACACATTTGGTGTTCCAAGGATTAGGACTGCTGCAGTTGCAGTAATGGCTGAACTCATCCTAATAAAGGTCACCCAGTGCATGTATACAGCAGACTTTGTCAACACAGATAATATTGTATTGTATTGTTGCTTTTGATCTTTTCATAGAATTTGTTGACGATAGGAAACACAGAATTAGATATTATTATTTAACCCAAATACTACAGCATTTAGCTTTTGAAATGGGTCCCCACTAGTAATGCTGCAAATCTAGAAAGAAAAAAAACACACTCCTTCATGCACAATGCAAAGAGAATCTACAGCTGAGCGAGACCTGGGTCCAAAGAGCATGTGTAAATCTCATTAGCTGTATATCCAACTGTCCGAGTTGTGCAATTACTAAATTATAAATGTGAAATTAATCAGAAAAAGGGCTTGGTGTTTGTGCGAGGGGATTAATCTTGTCCTTGTTGCGCCAGTGGCAAGAGGCATTATTCATGAACCCTCCATCTCTCACTCCCACCCCCCTCCTGGAATGAGAAATATAACTCTGAGCCAAGAGCAAGCATTTACTCTCCAACTCTGCGGACCCTGACAAAACAGAGATGTAATTATGTGAAATTATTGATATAAACAAACTGATGAATGGCCTTTGCGCTCCGTGTGTATATATGTGTTTTTACATGATGTATATGTGCATGCATGTGCAGAATTTGCATGCGAGAAGGTGCATTCTTGTCCGAGTAAAGTGGGTGTTTGCCCTTGAGTGTGGAAGCAAATGAGTGAATAGAACAGGTCTTTGTTTGAGAGAAATTTTGAGTAATGTGGTGTGGATAGGAGAGCATTTCTGTTTCCAAATCAAAGCAGAATAAATATTATTTCATATTGAGACTATTATTAGTTAAAGCAGGGGCGAGGGGGGGTATTTCTATTACTCATCAAATGTGAAAAAAATGAAGTCACAAATGAAGAATACTGAAAATGTGGAGGTTGGGAGCCGGCACTCCAAACTGGTCATAGCACTTAATTGAAACCGTACTGCTCTCAAGAGAAAATATCTGTGCCAAATCTGCCTGGCAGTAAAGAGGAACAGTTAGGGAATCTTTAACGGGCCACAATCCATTACGGAGAGTCATAAATGTCCTCGGGAATATACACATCATTGCAGAGTGGGATGTGACCGTACTCTCGCGAAGACTCATCCTCATTTATGTGCCCATAAGCTGAGCTTTTATGAGGACTTTGTATAAGTTTGTGAAAGTAAAGCCGAGACTGTATTATGAGGTTCTTAATCTCCCTCTATCATCATGTAGAACATGTTCCTAGGCATGAAAATCCTGGGAACACAAAGTACAGCTACCTATTTTCAACTGCTTTCACACACTCTTAGAAATAAAAGTACTGACTAGAACCATTGAGGATTTTTCAGCTTTTAAGTTCCTGGCTCCACAAGGCCCTTTTCCACAAAGTAATCTGTTGTTGAACTGGTTCCGTTCAAGATAATTGGAATCTTATCTAGTGAAACCACCCATGTTTCCACCAGTTTTGGGGGGAACCATACTAATAAAGGCTGTCATCAACAGAGGGCGCTGTAGAATGCATAAGAACCTTGAACAAAAATGAGGCCGGTTCCATGTTAGTGGAAAAGGTCTACATCAGGGTTATACCAAGAACCCTTTAAATTATATTCCAAGGGTTTCATCTAGAACCCACCCAGGTCATGCTCAGAGGGGTTTCATGCCCACGTTGGTACTCAAGGAAAACCTGATATTTTTTGGCTCCAGCTGCAAACCCACTTTTTGGGGGTTCCTGAATCAGAACGGAGCCGTTCTATGTAGGTGGAAAAGGCCTATCTGGGGGTTCTATCCAGCACCTATCCACCTTCTGAGGGAGTTAACAAGAACACATCTAGGTTATGCCAAGAACTATATTCCAAGAGTTCCAGCTAGAACCCACACAACTCCCTTTTCCACTAAATTAGCTTTGGTTCTTGAACCAGTTTCGTTCAAGATTCTTCGAACTTTGGTGCTAGCTAGAGAATCAGCCCATGTTTCCACCAGTTTTGAATAGAACCATTGTCATTGTCATGTCATCAGCAGAAGGGGTTGTAGAATATGACACACCCATTTATGTTCCCAAGGAAAACCTGCACTGATCGGTGAAAAAGGCCTGTCTTGGTGTTCTTTACAGAACCTGGCCATCTTCTAAAAGTCCTAACAAGAACCGACCAATGTTATGTGATCTATCTAGAACTTGCCCAGGGGAGTATACAAGGAACACTTTTCCAAGGGTTCCATCTAGAAACGATGCTGGAGGTCTCTACTGGGAAAGGTTCAAAATTAGGTGCTTGAAACAGAACAGGGCCAGTTCCATGTAGGTGGCAAAGGCTTACCTGGGGGTTCTATCCAGAACTTGTCCACGTTCTAAGAGTGCTAACAAAAACACACTCAGGTTGTACTGAGAAAGGGTTCCATCTAAAAACTCCCCAGGGGGTTCTACTGAGAACCATTTTAATCACATTCCAGGGTTTTCATTTAGAACCCAGCCATATTATACCGAGAACTCTTTTATATTCCAAGGGTTTCATGTAGAACACATCAAAGGGATCTAGAAATAGCTTTTTTTTAGGTTTACACCAACAACCCTCTTGTCTTCTGAGGGTTCTACATAGAACCAGATTGTATGGATGGGGCAAAAAAGATTTAAGCCCCACACCCCTCTCAACAATCTTTGAAGAACTCTTTCTTTCAAAAAGGGTTCTTTGGATGAAAAAAGTTCTTAATGAAACCCTTAGTCTAACAAAGAACCCTTCATGAACCCTTTTCTTCATAAAAGGTTTTTTCAGAAGTAACTGGTCAATGGTAGAACCTCAGCCCCTCTGGAAGAACCCTTATTTATGTTCTTTATGTTAAAAGCTTGTTTAATTCTTCAGTTTCCTTTTGATAATAATAAAAAAGATGGTTTCCATTCGTTCCCACGGCATGTTGGACATACGCAATGAGCTCACTGGAGTCCATATAGACCTCCGTCTCTGAGCTTTGACTCCACTTACATTCACGTCAATCCTGGTGATATATTCAAACCTGTAACAAATTACTCACTCCCCCACCGCCCCATGGACGACAGGGCCGTCTTGACTCTGATTGGTGGACTTTGCTCTCATTTGTCTTTGACACCCGGCGCTGGCCGGCCAGTGGTGCCATTCATCTACCATGTCAGTGGCAGACCAGGGGAGTCATGCTGTGAAAGGAGAAGTCTGGTCCTCCTTACAAACCACCGTCGGTGCCAGCAGGTATAGTCTTTGTCTCTGGGGATCGTCAGGACCTCACATGTCTGTCCACTGTATCTTCTGTAAAATATGATTGACAGCTGCAGGTCCAGCTGTTGTACTGTTTAAGGCTCAGCCAGGATGGCGGATTGAGGATTGCAGATGCCTGTTAAAGTGTTTTAAACTGATATCTACTTGATATTGATGAATATGAATATGATGAACCATTGTCAAATGTCAACAGTGAGTCAGGATTTATTGCTGTCCAACACACACACAGCATGGGGTGATGACCAGTCAGTCACCTGCGTGACAACCCAAAGATTTAATGAGCCATCTTCTTCTCATATATCAAACTTTAAAAGCCAGAGGTCACGCACACTTTGTCAAAAGGCTGTTTGAGGATTAAGACTTAGTGTTGGGAATCTGTTTAAAATGTATGTTGTAAGGTAATGTAAAATTTCTCCAGTACAAGTTAGAGGCCTGTAAATAAAATGTAAGTAAATGTATGAAAGTATTATCAGCAAAATGCACCTTTGGAACATAAACTAATTATGCAGGCAGAGTGATCCCTGACAGTGTTAAATTATTATATATTGTAATATTGGATCATTATCACTGATGCATCAATGTTTAAGCAGCATCTGCATTAATGTTGCAGTCGGTTGCAGTGGAGCCAGTTTAAACACTGCTGAGCAGTTTATTCAATACCAATGTCTTGTAATATTTAAATGTGTAAGATTTATGTGGGTTATTGGTAGAATATGGCAGAAATGTTATGTAATATCATGTTGCATTGCCATGTTTCTGCAGTAGCCCACAACAGACAAACCAAACATTGGCTCTAAATGGGACCTTTTGCATTTTGCATGAGTTTCAGGGCCATTATACGTATGTTGTCCTTCACACTTGGAAGGGAAGAGTGAGGCAATCAGCAAGCTCATGACTGGAAACTACCAAATCCAACACACTGCTCCTTTAAGATAATCATGTTTTGTTTTTCATTCAAAATATAAATCTTTAAAGTAACAAGGAACAAAGTTAAATTAATGTAGTGGAGTACAATATTCATCTCTGAAATGAAGTGAGATAAAATTGTAGATGCTATAGGGCTGCGGTGAAAAAGCAATATATTCCTGCAGGATGGAGGTTTACCGCAACTACACAAACAATTATATTTTACTGGACTTCACTGAAGGATACTGTCATAAGTGTGCCATAGCTTGTGTAAGGAATAGGGCATTGCATCCTGTTGTGTGCAGCATGCAAGTGAAGGAGAGCGAGTGGCAGATTGAGAGTGACGGTGCTGCTAGTGGAGCAGAGGAAAGTAAGCAATAACTTGTCAGTCTGGCAGTAAATGTACAGCGTAAGTTACAGAGTATCAGGCGATAAATGCTGCAGCTTCTCAGGAAAAGTCTTGTCTGTTGGTTTTTTTAACTGCTGAAAAAGTGAAGGGGGTTAGCCCTGAAGTAAACTGAGCAGGGAATGCTAACAATAAGCTAATGCTAAAACTTAAGCTAACATTGTACCTTCACAATGTTGGCTCTGTTTGACTGTATCCCTTTCAGAAGCTTTATCACACTGCACTGAACTACAGGATCTTTTGAGGAGACTTTGCAAAAATAAATCCATAATGGAGAATCCAACACTGAATGTCTGAAAGCAGCTGTTGTTATTGTTGTTAGCCATCCACTGGCAATCCCATGGTGCATTTGGTTGAGTCTGTCAGTTGCTGACATTGAGGCACACTAAAATTGTGTTTAAGTGCAGTGCTTGAGTAAATGTGTTTGGATATGTCCCACTGGCGGCTAAAATGTGGGTGCAGGCATGAAATTTAGAAGGTTGAGAACAGGGTTAGGGTAAGAAAATGCATTTTGTCAGAGGGTCCAAAGGTACAAATGTGTGTGTGTGTGTGTGTGTGTGTGTGTGTGTGTGTGTGTGTGTGTGTTGGTGTAAACAGAGCATTAGTAAGAAATCACATTAGGTTCTGTCTGGTGTTGGGGCTTTGACCCCATAACCCCATCGCCCCTCTCTCCGTCACCCACTGCAGACAGTTTGCCCTTCAGCAGTTTTCATTGTAAATATGTCAAACCAAACAAATTCATGCTTGAGAGTGATACTGAACTGCTCGCCGAGAACGCTGGGAGAAAAATACAGCAAGTTCCCGAGCGATTCCTCTGGCGCTCATTAAGTTTTCATAATAAATAATGTTTTTTTAATGATGACCTTTGAAACGTAGAAAGAAATGACTGAAGAGAGACCTCATCGTGCCCCTTTTGTTCTTTTGTTCTGACACAACAGCTCACCCTTGAAATTGTTTGATCCCACGATGTTGGAAATGGCTCAGCGCCCTGTGAAGCTGCATCAAAAGATCCGTCTGTATGTGGCAAATGCTGGTGCCACTTCACAAGGTGGCATGGCTTCATATGTATGACATATGAAGCCAGTCCAACCTTATGAAATTAACATGAAATCATGGACGTCATCTACAGAGGGCACTGGGTTTAATGCCCCCCCAAAGTTCAAGATGGGGATGCAACATCCCCCAGTTGTGAGGCAAAGCAGGAAAAAACGCAGGTGTAAAATTGCCACAGACTAATTGGCGTTTGAAAGGAACACAAATGAAGTCATAACATGTGCTCTATTATTCTTAACATTTAATATACATGATGAGGCGTAGTGTGTGTTGTTGCTCTCATGCGTTACTGACCAAGCACCCAGAGCCCATTAATTGATTAACAAGCACAAAGCGCCATTAATTCAAACACTTTTGACCATTAATGCAGTTGGCTCTAACATCTACACATACTATACAACACAATGTCTGCCACCAGCTTTGTGTAGAAATATTTCAAAATATTAAACCATGAAGATGTGACTGTGTGCTCTGTGAACAAGGGATCAAGTACACTGAGGTTCAGCAACCGGTTTGCTGCCAATTCCAAGCGAAATCCCAAAGCGTGCAGGAATTGGACTCATGCTTTATCCAAAACACTGCTGGATGAAATGCTGGCAGAGATGGCAACATGTGATGGCTTTACCTTCAACAGCTGGCTGTGGTGAAATGTACCTCTCACTGTGGAAAGATGGCCAAAATCTCCTGAAGAATCCATCTGAAACCTTCCCAACATCCAGACCAATTTCAACCTAAATGGATGGAACAAAGACACATAGAAAAGATGATTCCTTGGAGTATCCATCATTGAATATCACACGTGACAGATGTAGAAAATAAAGATTATAGAAGACAAAAATCAATGTAAAAGATGTGACAAGATGTAATCGATGTAACAAGACCAAAGAAAGGCTTAAAAGACCTGACAAGACACATAAAATGTAACAATACAAAAAGCAACAAAAAAGACATAACAAGACTTAAGACCTATAAGAGGACACATTAAACATAAGACAAAGAAGATGTAACAGGACAAAAAAAGATGTAACAAGACGAAAGACAGCATAAAAGACATAATAAGACATCTCAAGACTTAAGACTTAATAAGATCCATAAAATACAACAAGACAACAAAGACATAACACAACAAAAGAACTATGTAAAAACTTTTTACTCTTTGACTACATTTCAAAGCCTGTTCTTTTTCACCTTTACTTGAGTAAAGAAGTTGAATCAGTACTTTTACTTTTACTACTCAGTTTTTTTTTACACAAGTATCCGTGCTTCTACTTGAGTAAAGACCGTGTGTCATCTCTGACTGTATCTACACTGTGCCAGCCCTCTGCAGCCTCTGAACATTATATAGAATCTGTCTCAGCTCAATATCATGACTTTGAAAACAAAATAACTCGTTTTAGTGAATTTCGTTTTGTCTATTATATGAAGAATCATAAAATATCACTCCCATGAGTTTGCTCAGTCAGATCACTTGAAATAAACTTGGCATTTCATCCTCGCAGCTGCAGCAAAGGTCAAGCTGCACACAGCATGCAGAGTTTATATTATGTTCATTATAATGTTGATTAATGTTGAAATGGCATTCCTCTGCCTCAATAATTATTAATACCACCAGATTGCACCATACCACCAGTTACATAGTGTTGCCTGAAATATAACCAATATTACCAATATTACAATTTGAAAAACATCAATCCCTACTCCTCACCACATCACATCATCTAACATTACATATGCCGACATTTTGGACCCCTCAATCGGCGATCATGCATGAAATTACCGATATAAATTCAAACCCTTGCTAATCTGATCGCCGTTGACGTGTGTCTGTTCAGCATTATTCACGAAGCATTCTTTGATCCTTGATGCCAACTTTCACAAAAGCATATTTCTGGTTTTACAGGCACTTTTATAGGCACACCTGGAAATTGCCCCATAAAGGTCACAAATTGAAATATTACGAGCGTTACAAATCTGCTCAGCACCTCTCAGCCTCGCCGAACAACAGTCCTGTTGAATACTAAACATCGCAACTGACATCCAAGTGCAAAACATCCCGACTCCATCCTCTTTCTTCTATTTCAAACCTTCTGTCTCTCCTCATCCTCACTTCGTCACTATATGAGGTGACTGAGACAAGCTTCGAGTTAAACTCCCTCTCCGTCTCTCTTTGCATCGACTTGGCTCCAATTCTTCGGTGGACTTTCTATAAAAAGACAGGGTTATCTGTCCTTTTAGTTGAGCCAGAGCACTTTATGGTCGCAGCAGTCCCTCTGGATCTCTGCCACAGTGTGAGGAGTCTGAAAGGCTCCACGCTCGCTGAGACACAGAAGAGACGTGCATGTTGACATCTTGTTTTTCAGCGGACGCCAACATGTCTTCAACACGTTAAAGCTCTCTGAATATGTAGTTCTGGACTGAGATGCTGGGAAACATAGGGAGTTTAGTCTTTCATGACACTTTATGCTGCTTTTGAGAGGGAATTATTGTGCGTTTTTCTCCACTACATTTATTTGACAGGTTTAGTTATCAATCCAAGGACGTGTGAGGAAAAATGTTTATAATTGTAAGGTAATAATTTTGAGGTTAAAACTATTGGTTGGACAAAACAAATCATTATGAGGGTAATTGTGGTGTAATTTCTCACTATTAGATTTCTTAACAAACCAAACAATCAATTGATTCATGGAGAAAATAATAAGCAGGTTAATCCATGATGTAAACAATCATTAGTTGCACAAAATATTTCAAAATGAGCTTCACCTCAACCAACAACGGCAACAAAATCCTGCTTTTACATTAATGCATGAGTGATAATAATCTAATGATACAGCATGTAATAGTACAACATTGCATTGAGTACTTTTTCTTTTAATACTTTATTTTTCCTGATTATACTTACATACTTTTACTTGAGTGACATTTTAAGTATGAGTATTTTTACAGTTTTGTTTTGGTAAAGGTAGAATATGCAGGTCTTTTTGAAAACGCACCATTCAACAGATTTTGTGATACAGCTAAATCGATCCTCAGTCTGCTCTGCCTGTGTGTGTGTGTGTGTGTGTGTGTGTGTGTGTGTGTGTGTGTGTGTGCGCGTGTGTGCGTGTGTGTGTGTGTGCGTGTGTGTTACTCTCTCTGCAGCTCTCACAGACAGAGAGCAGATGATGGAGAATGTAATCATTGGTCACTGCAGAGTCCAAGCCACTTTTATTGGAAGAAATAAGAAATGCCCAGAAATGTCCCAAACACAGCAACATGTGAGAAAATAAGGGAAAATAAGTTTATTTATTTATTTAATTTAAGGAAAATTCTGCATAGTATACCTAAGGGCCTGGATACCTCCCTTCACCGCTGCAACCAGAAGGTCATGTTCCCACTATATGAAAATTTATAATACTTTTCATGGTTTCAAATGAATCAGATTGTGTTATTTGTGAGACAGCTCAAAAAACAGCCAAAACAAACATATCCGACATGAATTACAGTCTTAATGGGCTGTCCATTAATCTCCGTGGCCTGCAGCTCTATTCATCAGTGGTTGTTGTCATCACCATGTGTGTGCACTGTATTAGGCAAAGGGCTCTGGTGTCGCTGCACTGTGGAGCCGCTGAAGGCTGAGGAATGATAAGTGGAGGGATAAACCTTTGTGGGGGTACGCAGCGGCGAACAGACCCCCGACCACTGCTAAGCATCCAGTTTCAGGACTTCAGGGGCACACAGAGTCCCATTCAAAAGGTCTTTGTGGTATAGAAGCTCAGCGTGCAGTAAATACAATCACATTTGTTCTTCACCTGCACAGGTGGATCAAGACAAGGATGTCCGTCACATATGTTTGACAGAGCCAACTGAAAATAGTTGATTCTTTTTGGCATGGTTTGCATTTGAAATATTTGCTTTCTTGCCGAGAGCTGTTTGAGAAGATTGATTGATACAAAGCTCATGTCTGTACAGTAAATATGATGCTAGAGCTACTAGGTGGTATCTCTGCAAGAAATCAAAAAAGTGTATTTCCCAAATTGTAACACTTCTTTCAAAGGCTTATTACATAATCCAAAAGAGTATCTACCACCAAAAATAACAACAAAAGCTTGAAATCTGGACAGAAAAATCTACATTTATGATAATATTTATGATCCTTTAAATTTCATTGAACTAGCACGCTTTAAACTTGTTATATCAACGATATATTTAGAGGCTTAAGGAGCCTCTGTAGAGTGTAAACCTACTCCAACTCTGAGGATTTGCAGAGCTTTAGCCCATGCAAAGGTTCATAATTGTTTCTTTTTTTAAACGCAGCCAAATAATTAAAGCTAAAACGATTATTTAATGGATTAAATCCTGCATCTGGATCATTACCTGCTCTAAGTAGCAGATGCATCGAGGAAAGAGCTTTGTGCCCACTGGATTCTATCCAAATCTGTTCACTTTTTTTTAAGATAGCTTGCAAACAAAGACACAGAGTTGAAAACATAGCCTGTTTCCACAGATGGAAAAGCATGCATTAGTTTTTCAAGTATGTTAATCAAGGAAGTGGAAGTATTTAATAGAAACATTCAAGAGCCATTGTAAGAAAGTGAAAGAATTCTAAACAAAACTCTGATTCACTGTTTTTAACTAACATTGCTGACCAAAGAGGGACGATTTAAAATATTCCATTTTCATTTTTCAGCTGCTGTTTGCCGATAAGCAAGTGATATCTCAGTGAGACACATTAAAGTGTATTAACTCTGCCTCCTTCATGGTTTTTCTCCAGAGTTCTGTTTGCACTTCAAAGGCTCAGTGCCATATTTACCCACAAAATCTGCTTAACTCCAGGACACTGAGTGTGAGGCCCAAATCTGAGTTTGCCCACCCTGACACATAAAAGTCATCATTATGTAAGAGTAGAGATTGCTTTAAAGTATTTTGGGAGAAAACCAAACCAACTAACTGAAGACGGGTTTTACACGCTGTACCTGATCATCTGAACGTGCCGAGTCCTTCTCCTCATCTCTGATCCTGATGCTTCCACGTGAGTCTGAAGCACAGATGAAAACAGGATCTCACACCTCTCTCTGCCTCAGACTTTTCCTCCTCATCGTCACTCTTTCCGATCCCAAATGGTCTGATTATCAATTCGCTCTTCACAGCGATGATAACAAAGGAGGTTTAAGGAGCATGTCTGTCTGTTGCAAGTGCATTAGAAGACCATTTAATTGGCATTCACTCTCAACCTCTCCATTTCCGCTCCTGCTGTTTGTTTGTGCCGCTCAAAGGGCCACGTTGCCATGGCACCTATCTGCATTTTTCATTTGCCGGCTTATCGTGTGGCCGTTCGGCACTTTGTGGGTCTGCAGATATAATTTCCTTTTATACAGCTGATTTTTATGGTTGGCTTTGCTCTTTGCGTCACCCTGAGGGGCTGTTCTCTCAGAAAGTGCTTGTGGTTCTGTTTGTAAGCCGTCCACCTCTGAGCAGGCTGGGAAGTGGACCTGCAGATCCACCATGAGGAAGTGAAAAGTTCGTCTTTGTCTCATAGACATAAATGAGCTCAATTTAAGACCAGTATGAGACTAATCATTTCTTATACTTCTTAAATTTGACTTCTGAGAAATAGCCTTCGGTTGAAGTTGGTTGAAGTTCACCCACGTTAGAAGAGATAGACAGATGGCTCATTCAGTCACCTACCAAGTGTTTTTTTGAAAGTGCCTGCCCCTTTCCAAACCGTTTCTGAGAACATCTTCCCAGATGGTTCTGTGTAACAAACCGTCTGGCATGTCAGGTTAGCCTTCTTTAGTCCCTCCAAACCATTTGATGGAAATAATTCACTTTTTCTTTTTCTTTGACAACCGTCCAAAAGAACCACACTGAATGCACCAGAGTTCATTTGAACCGAAGAAAATAGGGTTCGGTGTGAAAGCGCTGTAAAGGTCTCAGCGTGTTTAAAAATGATGTGATTCACATGAAGTGATGTTCGAACACGTCTAAAGCTGAGGGGTGAGCCCTGATGAGTCATAGAAATGGAGCAGACTTTTGACAATCTCTCCTCGAAGGCGTTCACTGTGTTGCACTCAGGTGTTCGCACAAAGCGTGTGTGCAGCTTCATACCTGTGAAATCACCATCTAAAATGGCTGTGAATGCGGGGTTGTCGGGTTTAGAAGGTTTCGAAAACTGTCAGACGCAGTCGCCACCAATTCCGATGTTGGAAAGGTGTATGTGGAGGTGTTTCACATGATGCTCGACCGTCTGACAAGCACTTTGTTTGAAGTATGCTGACACCTCAACCCATTTCTCTCCAGTTTCTCTCAGTTCTCACTTCCCTCCCACATCAAAACCCACTTTCTCTGCTTCTTCTCTTTCTTTACAGGAACCACAAGGTGCATCAATCCCATGGATATCCAATAGTTTGTTTAATTTCTCCTTTCCAGAAGTCACGAGGTGTCAAGTAATTATTTCCTCTGTGACGCAGGTAACAAAGAGCTCACTAATGATAGGTATCACAGTTTAGCGAACTTCTTTGGGGCCAGCTAACTCGTGGCTGCCTGAATGCACTTGTCTTTGCAATATTCTGGTTTTATGTTCAGCAAAAATCACATTCACACTTCTACCCTACTATATGTGTTTTATTGTGTTGCTGAGGAGCTTAGAGAGCTCATTAAAAGATACTCAGTATAACCCATTGGTTGCTCATGGGCTTTATTATCTGTGTGCGCAACATCTATTCTACTTTGCTTCTAAATGGACTAAGGCTGTTTGTTAAGGTTCATAAGTAATTCTTGACGCATTCAGACGATCTCCAGACCTGATTCTTAGGGTATAATTCAGAGTGCATATGTGAAAACGACTAAACTAAACTCATTTATTAAACTAATCTTTGCCTCAACAAGGATTAAGATTAAACATACATGAGACCTCACCCCCAATTGTAACTTCTATTTTTTTTTTATCCCAATCACAGATTGACGTAGATTCACTTAAAGTTTTACTTAAAGTGAAAATATATTGACATTTAGAGGGTCTTAATTATGTTGAACAACCAAAATCTACCCAGATGAGGCATCTGTATTCTTCTAGCCCATAGATGTACATAGATATGAGACCAAATATACATATGGCAAAATATATATAGCATATTCTGTATGCCTTCATACTTGACATATAAATTGATCTCATATTATATGTGTGTAGTCCGAACACAAACTGAGAAATGCAAAGTTTTTCAAGAGTCTCCTTTTGGTCAGATTTTAATGAACACCTGCCAGCTGTTAATCATGTCTCTAATAGCTTTTTTATGGTGTTATTTCTGTATTTGTTGAGGACTGTGAATGCAATGATTGTATTGGTTTTGTCTGTGTGAGTTGATTCGTTGGCAGTAAAGTTGTCTGATCTTTAGTAACATGTTGGCTACTTGATCATAGGCCTCAGTATTTGTGTGTGCAACATTTTCATACCACTTGTTTTTGTTGTGACCAGGACCAATTGCTTTAGTGTATTTATCTGCACTTTAAAGCTTTACACACCAGCTTATTCTTTATCTTACAGAACACACGAGTCCATGACCTGCCCTCTGCAGCATCGACAAAAAAATCCGTCATTGACTTTATGTGCTCTCTTTTCATGCCCCGGTCCCTGTTAGCACCTTTTTCATCATCCAAAGTGTGTTTATATGTGTTGTAACAGCACGAGTGCTGTAGCCACTGACCTACAGCAGACTGTTTATGTATCAGAATAGGCATGATAAGTGATTCTTATCCTTCACTCTGGTCTTGTATATTGCACTGTGTGGTTTGATATGTGTTATTCTTTGCCTGCGTGTTTGAACCACACAGACGATGAAATGCCAGTGGGCGATGGTAAAATAAATTAAAAATGATAAGAACATAAAAAAATAATTAAAAACCGTGAGTTTTATTTCTGTTGGCTCCCAGCAAGGTCACATATCTGTGGAGCCATATGGAAGCAAACGGCACGTGTGGCACGCCGAACCGATGAACAGTCTTCATCAAAACCAACATCTCATCCCGCCGTCGAGCTCTCAGGAAAGAGCACGATGTCGACGACGGAGCATGAAGCTGATGTGGTGCTCTTCCTTCTCATAATAAACAAAAACCTGCAAACATCACATCTATGAATATGAGAAGAATTTGAGGCCTTGGTAGCACCAGTGTTGCTTGAAGTGCGAAAAGAACAGGGACTTCTTTGCACAGTTTTTACTTTTAAGGGATTCTGTGCAACAACCTTAAGTAAATCCCTTGACTCAGAAAAACCTAAGCCTCCAAAAAGACATTAATCGCAATGAAAGATATTTTTAAAGCCGTAACATTTTCCAGTTTCCGTGGAGACCGTTTCCTTGTACTGGTACTTGTGATACCTGATATTGGCTCCATCCGGTCCAAAAAATTTATGATAACGTGTCTGTTCTGGACAAAAAACAGATCAGTAATTACAGGAAGGAATCCAACAAAACTGGTAAGAGTAACTTGAAGTTACAGCTACAGAAATCTCTGTACAAATATAGATGACATCTGCTTCTAACAAGTTATTTATTTATTGTGGATTTCATTGCACATTAAAGTGTTTAAGCTATAAACTAGACTGACTAGAGTAACATTAGCTTACGTTATATAGAAGCTAGCTAATGTGAAGCAGATTTTGACCTTAGCCTAATACGGTAAAAAAGAAATCAATTATTCCATACTGTTAAGATGAAGTTGCCAGATGTTTGTGGACAAGAAAATAAAATAACATACTGTGGCGAGCAGCTTGAATTAAGAGCCAGGAAGCAACTTTTTTACATCACATCGCCTGTACCAGTGATATAATGTGAGTTTGGTAGCTTTCATGTGTTACACAATAATTCCCGAACTGTCTCTGGCAGACATGGGGGTGGGGTCATCAGTACCAACTTGATTTTTCTAGGAGGTCGCAACTCAAAAAGAGTTGAGGGAAATTTCTCTCATCATTGAGAGAAACTGACAACAAATGTCATTTCCAACTTTCTTCTAAAAACTTCTTCGTCGTGTCCTGTGGTTGTGTCTCATTTGAACTACACTGCCACACAAATATAGCGACGCCTGTGAGCTAGTTCAGGCAGTCAGTTTGAGCTGCAATGCTATTTACATGTGACATGCCTCAGTGTCCATAGTACATGCCAAATGCACCCTTCCAATCTGGTGTTATATTTAAACTGCAAAAACTTCCCATCTCTCCCTCTGCCTGTCAGTGCCATTCCTGCCTTGCTGCCCATCTTTTCAGTCACACCACCGCCCCAGCATCCACCTGCAGGCTCCGACGCGTGGTTAAGATATTTGCTCATCACTCCTCATTATCTCTATGCAAACATAATCTTCGGGGAGTGATGAGTTCGGAGTCTAGATGCCAAACTCTAACTATGTTCAGCTGCTGCAATAAACATTTTATAACGCGAGTTGTCTCACTGAACTACTGGTGGTACTGCTCCATTTCATCTGTATCCATAAGGTTTCAGAAAACGTTCACAAACACAGATGAAACAAAAGCAGAGTAACGACAGAAGGCCTCCACGCCAAACTGATTGGTCTTTTTCAGAACTAACATCTCGTCCCGCCATCGAGCTCTCAGGAAAGATCATGATGTCGACAACGGAGCCTGAAGTGGATGTGGCGTTCTTCCTTCTCGATATAAACAAAAACCTGCAAACATCACTTCAGCATGCATGAAAAGAATCTGAGGCCTTGCCTTGTTTCCCCTCAACGTTGGCAGAGCCTGAAGTGCACTGCGATTGAAAACAGGAACTTCCTGGCACCGTTGTGTTATTGTTGCAGAGGATGAAGCGGGTGTGAGCCAGGTATACAGAGCAAGTTCAATAAAGCTTAGACCAAAAACAGCAAATTGAGTGGGAAGGAGTGAGAACAAGCCAACAGCATGTCTGGGAGTGTCCTTGAATCTTATTTTCTTTCTGTGTATATCCTGAATATTTGCAGGTATGCATACAGAACAGCAACAAATGAATAAACTGTGGAAAGACAAAGGGTCAGCGGGAATTCATGTGCATTTCCATAAAAGCCAGACTATGGACAATTAAGTTTATGGCACACTAAACACACACTCAATCCAGCTGTGGAAGGAGGAGATAGGAGGAGTCGATCCTTTTGCCAGGACACAGTATCACTCCCCAAATCTCAGGTTTGATGGTTCAATCCATGCCAACAGTTCCCGGAATGTCTTTTCTCTCCATGTGGGAAAACTTAACCTCACATGAGATTCGAGGGGTATTTGTTTTCACCTACTGTCACGTTGACGGCTCGCCCATTTGGGACGGATCAAGCGCGATGCCAAGATCCGCTGTCACGTCTTCATGCCACTTGAGAGACGTTTCCAGAGGTAAACACTTAGACGAGTGGAAGCCAGTCAAATATGGAATATTCACATGGATGTTTGGAGTAATATTCCGGGCGCCTGTTTTTGCGCGGATATCTCGACATCTCCCGAGTGTTTTTCACGACACAGTGATCCCAGATGTGGCCTTTGTGCCGTCGTCCAGCCCGGCACTCTCGCTCATAACCCGGCTGGGACAAGCGCCACTGTTTTGGTCCTGAGAATCATGGGTTCTCTTTTTAAGGCAACGAGCTGTTTATACGGGCCGCGCCAACTGGATCCATGATTGCAGGCCACTGGTTTATTTTAATTAGCCATGGAGAGCAGTTCCGATGGGTTTTGAGTGTGACTCACCCCTTTTTCAAAACATTAGTCTCCACCAAGTCCCACTGTTGCCCTTTGAGGTTGGGTTTCATTTCAGAAAAAGGAGGGACCCTGTAGCTTTGTGTGCATTTATGTTTGTGCGTGAGACTAAAGGAAAGTGTTACTCGTGTTAGGCTTGCGAGGAAAATTTAATTAATGAGATGAGGCACTGAATTTTATCTTGCATGTTGCGATTTAAAAAGCACCCAGAGACTCACTTTTGAGATGTCTGTAAAGTTTAAAAGAAAAGGTTGCACTTGCAAGACTTGCAAAAACATCTGGTTTTCTGTCGCTACTCCTGGAAAAGTTCACCTTTAATTGTGAATTTGGTTCAAATAGATTCGATTTTACATTCAATTTACTGCACTCGAGGTGGCCGTCCAACCCCGTCACAACCCAGAAATGTTACAGTGCGCTGATCCTGCCCAGTGAGCACCAACCAGGATTTGCACCAACCGATTTCTAGTTGAAAACTGGCTGATATTCGGTCTGATGTCCTCTTTTCACCCTCAGTCCGATATCAATCTGATAATGTGTTCAGTTGTGGGTTGAATTTAAATGCATTTAATCCTTCATAAAAAAATGTCAGAAATATGGAATTATAATGTTTGTGTGCTGCCAACAGGAAGCTTCCACAAACGTTCTGCATATTCTGCACGTGATTTCTGATAGATTCCAAAGTTATGATATTATTTATTTGCAGATTGCAGAGGATGAAAAGTTTTACTAAATCTTGGTGAAATACGGCCTAAATGTTCAATGTCCTCAAATGGTCAGTGAAAAAACTTTTTGAACCTTTTCTTAATGTCAAAAAAAAAAAAAAATCCTCACTGGGTGGTTTTGATGTGAATAACTATTTACTTATCATAACCTATTCGATGTGAAAGAATTGCCTTTCTTTTTGTAAACAGTTAAGTGATAATTAAGTTGTCTGTTGCCCCCACATTTTATGTGAAAATATCAAAACATGCTTTTACATATTCGCAATTTAATTGTCATTATCATGTGAGAAAAAACTATTATTATTCTCAAGAAGTTGCTCCTTTATTTTATACACATTAGGAAGAGGACCAACACAATATCAGATTTTTACTACACTTATTATTATGGTGGCCAAAAGAATTCACAAAAATTATATGATAATGGTATCTATAGCATATTGGTTTTCTAACTTTTTATACCCAAAGCACACCAAAGGGAGCATCTGTGAAAAAACTACTTAGGAACGACTGCTATAGAAAATTTGAAAAGGAAGCACGAAGGTGGAGTGAGAGTCTGTAACAATAACTGTACAAAATCATACAGAAATTGCATTATTTACTAATATTATGTGTATTATTAACCTGACATCAGTATTTCATTTTTTAAAATATTAATATTGTTATTGTCAGTACCTGTATGCTGCAAAACCTCCAGTTAGGAGCTAAATTACAAGTCACTGAAGTTCGATTTCAAATGTGTTCTGCAGACTGTTCTCTAATGTTTTCATTCACATTATCTTATGATTAATGGAGCCATCAAACAAATATTTAATGATTCATGACCCATGGATCATTGCAATCATACAAGTTGTGCAGTAAATTTTGTGATTACCACACAGGGATTTGCAAGTTCACCACATCAAATCTTCAAACACAAACAGAGGAAGTCACAACTATTGAAGCAGATCTGCCATTTACAAATCAAAGTACTGGAATGGCTGAACTTCTGGTTTCCTTACGCCTATTTTTGTATTTAAAATCAAATTCAAGCTTGAAAGTCATTTTTCTGTCTACGGCATTAAAACATCTGAAGACGCTCGAATTAACGATTTTTGCTGCGAGAACATTTTTACGCTGTAATATCACTGGGGTATATGGCGTTTTTTCCCCTTTGACACTGTCAGTTCATTTCCACCGCGTCTTTGGCAGTGAGCTCTTTAAGTGAATCTAGTTTATTCAAAACACATGAGCTGCATTCGAGGGGCCGAGCCACAGCAGCTTCAGACTCGCAGCAAAGACGTCTTTTGATGTGGCCACATCAGTGCACTCAGTACACAAACGTAGACACTTGCAGAAAGAAAAGTGTGGTCTGACATTTCCAACTTATCACATGGTATCAGGTTTCCTTTGTGTACACATGCAGTGGCTTGGCGTTTAAAAGAGCTCAGTGAAACCGTCGTGGACTGTCATGGACTTTTATTTCATCTGCCAAAAGATTGCGAATGGTTTCTTTCATTCTTCCTGTAATTTTAATTTCTGCTTTCTCTATCTGCAGTCTCAACATGTTGTTTAGACTGTGAGTGCGTGCACCATATAATAATCCATCCTGCTTTCCATTGCAACCGCTAAACATGAAATTTAGCTTCTTCACAGCCCCTGAGAGGAGCTATAACTAGATGACAGTCCTATCCAACACACACTCATTATTTCCTGCAAAATGTGAGCTATCGTGTGCAGATCATGTGGGAAAGACAACCCCGGCTATGTCATTCTTACTTCATGCTTTTATTGTTGAAGGAAAACAGCACACTCACCCAAACGCCTCTGCAGAGCACCTTTTAAACACTCATAACTGTTAAAAGCTGCAGCTGCATGAGGATCAGTTACATTCTTTATCTCACCTTATAGAGCCTTTCCGAATGAGAACTATAAATTTTCCGACTTGTGCTGCTCGAGAGCGGCCGTTTGTGTATCTGTGGCCCCCTTTTTTTTTTATCTCCCTTTTTTCCCACATTGGCTTCAAATTAATTTTCTTGCAGCTGTTAACAGACGTTGAAAGAAAAAAAGTGGGTTGTAATTATTAAAAGTCTACTGGGGGAGGTTACATAAAACACCATTTGAGTGAGTAAGCAGCCAAAAGCATGCAGTCATGGTGCTCTAGAGAAAGAAAGGAGAAAAATCACTGGCAGACAGATTTGTAAGAAATGGCCAAGACTTTTCTAGTTAAATCACTACCTCTCGTTTAATCATTAAGTAACATAAACACCTTTTAAAAGACGTAAGAGAAAATCTGATTAGCACTTAATCGGCACTAACGTCACCCAGAGAGAGGTTGTTCAGAAACAGAGAAATTGATCTTCAGACAAAACTGGGTGTTATTTTCTTTGGTCGGGCGCAAGAAAAATGTGAATATTTTGAAAAATGTGAAACCAAAAACTGAGTTACCACTCCATCGCTTACTGAAACCAGAATAAAATGGTTGTGTATCTTGGAGAACTTGTTAATTCATACACTGTTAAAAAATTGTTTTAATTTTGAAAAGTTAGTGTCCAGACTGCACTGTATTGTATAACACTGCAAAAAAAAAAAAACTAGAGAAAAGTCATAATTTCAAGGCCTTCACTAGTTTAAGTTTTGAGATAAAATAACAAGTTTTACTAATCCTTTTTACTTTTGTTGAGATAATGTACTTTTCTTCTTGAGATAAACTTGAATCTTAGAGTTTTAGAATATCCCAGAAAACTGTATTTGAGCTGTGGACCTGATTTCTCACTATTTGAGTGCTTGAAAATCAATTGGTTGCAACTGAAAAAAAAATTAATTCTTACCCATTATTCATTTTCACTTCAGTGAGTTTACTCAGCAATTTTTGAATCTTTAGGGGACTTCTAAAACTTAGATACAACTTGGACAAAAAAGAAAAGTAAATTATCTTAATAAAACGTAATTATTATTGCCATAAAAATTTAAGCTAAAAGAATGTGAAAAGACATGTTAAGGTGATTTTGCGATAACTCAAAATAAAAACTTTTCTAGTCAAACAAACTTTAAAGGAATATGTTAATCCAGTTGTATTTGAGAAAAAAGTTCAACAAGCTTAAGATATTAAGTTGAACCAACAACTCTTCAGTCACACTGCAAAAGAATAAAGGTCTTAAGAAAGTTTTAACTCCAACAGTGCATGCTGGGAAGTCTGCTATCATGTGGCTCACGTTACTTGATTTTATTTAATATAGTACCTGCCTTTACATTCTGAGCTAAATGAATTTAAACAAGCCAAGTTGAGGTTATTTTGTAACGATTCAAAACAAATAAACTTTTTAATAAATAAATCAGTTCAGTTCCATTTGAGAAAACATGTTCAATAAACCTTCAGAGGGAGTTTTAACTCTTAAACACTGCATGCTGGTTGGTCTGCTAATGTGCTGATCATGTCGCTTTGCCAACTTAATTTTATGAGTTAATTAAACTCTGCACAGTACATTCATTCAACCCATCATTTCGAGTCAAAAGACATACACTGTAAAAACAAAAAAGTGGAGAATACTCAAAATTTCAACACAACTTACCTCAATAGGTTTTTGAGTTTTGAGCCTAACACAAACTCTTAAGTTTAGAAAAAGTTTTGCCAGCTAATAATGTTTTGTTGAGATCAATTACTTTTCTCTAAATAAACTTCAATCTCTGAGTTTTAGAAACCTCAAAAATTGCATTTCAAAAACTGTTGACTAAAGTGAAAGTGAATCATGGTTTTCAGCTGCAACCATTTACTTTTCAAGCACTCAAAAAATAATGCACTAATATAACACACATTTTGGGGGATTCTAAAACTCCAAGACTTAAGTTTTCCTCTTTTTTTATAATGTAGATACTACAAATATTTAGTTTAACTAACCTGAAAAAATAAAACTTGTATATTTGCGTTAAGTTAATGCAAAAAGTTAAATTGATTGTACTGAACTCCTTTTACAGTGTATCAACCCATAAAATCACCATCATTTCTAAGGAACTCTGCCTGCGTTCACGTTAACTCCACTTTTTTTCCCCTCCATATCCATTTCACACTTTATGAAATGCATATCAGACATGTCAGCCGGGGCCAAACAGATGTATCACTGTGTGTCTTATTGCAATTGGAAGGACGTGAAGGAGAAATATTACAGAAATGTTAAACATAGCGGACCCAAATGTGACCGGGAGCCGTATCATCCAGTAAGCCTGAACGGAATGTCTTGGGGTCAATTATAATACACTTCACCATTACCCCTGCCCTTGTCAGATTTTATTTGTTTTATACTACCAAATTAAATGGTAATCACCTGATAATAAGGCAGCCACTCGGGAAAGGAACAGTCTAAATGTCAGAATGCACAGAAGAATGTCAGTAGTCAGAAAATACTTGCCTTTTGTACCGCAACAGTTTTCGATTCCTGACTCATCCAGCTTGGCACATTAAAATAACAGCCTACACACTGAAACAATTATGAGAATAATACGGGGTGTTTTAACAGCTGTAGACTGGGGGAGGGCAGGGTGAGAGGCTGCGGGATTCGATGGATCGTGGAACGCCAAGAGAGGAGAGACCTATCACAATACCAGCGTCTCACTCACCGATGACAAAAAAAAGGTATGTTTCAATTGCAATACTGAACAAGTTGGAAATGAAATGCTTTACAAAGCCACGGATTTTTTGTGCCGATGGAGGGATCAGTGAGATGTGTGCATCCAGACACTAACACATCTTTGGCGGAGAGTTACTAAAATAGGTTGTGAATATTTCCATGTGAATCTAAAGCATTATAACGTCCTTTTGAAGGTCAGCGTTCCTCCTCAAAATGAGAGATTTTTAAGTGTTGGATGTCCTTTTAGCCGCATGCAATTTTAAAGGGACAGACAACTGATTTAAAAAATGTAGTTTGACATTTTTTTTTTTGCTTTATTTTTTATCCCTTATTTGCTTTCTTGTCAAAAGTTAGATGAGAAGATCAATGCCATTCTCACGTCTCTCCACTATATATAAAACTACAGCCAGCAGATGGCTAGATTAGCTTAACATGACTGGAAACAGAGAGACAGCTACCCCAGATCTGTCCAAAGGTTATAAGGAAAAAAGTTTGAAATTTGTCAAACTTTTTACAGCAAAGAATCAGTAACGCTGTCAATCAACCTGCATTTCTTTATTTTTTTTCACATGCTAAAATTATCTTGTTAGCAGTAGATCGAGTTTCACTAGTGGGCCTTTTCCACTGGCATTGTTCCAAATTGCATTTCCATTATCACTTTCAGCGTGCCGAGGTGCACCAAGCCATGCCTGAGATAGACCTACTCTAGAGTGTGGCCAAAGCGAGCCAGACCCTCCTCCAAGCGGCCTGCAGTGATGTCTCCCTAACTCTCACCTTTCCGCCTCAACATTATCGACTCATCCAGGAGTTTAAACTGGCCCTGCAACAAACTTCCTCGCACAGCTACCCCTCTGGTGGCCATGACTGATAACTCCTCTCACCACACGAGCCCCTGGGAAAAGCACATAAGACGCTCCACTCCGTGACCCAAAACATCTGCTGCTAATGTGGGTCAGTTTTATCCCCAGGTCTTCCTAAAAAAAAATCCTGCACATGACAACTAAATGAAAAACACAAATGGCATGAATCAACCAGGCTGTGTGTTATTTCCCAGCACTTGTATCAACATGCTCGGGAACCCGCTGAGCTGTGAAATATCTAAGCTCGGACACCCGATGGTTCTCCTCGCCTCCAAAAAAGGCTCTTCCTGGGCCAGGGTCAGGCGAGGAGAGAGCAACAGCAGTCGAGTTATTGTGTCTGGAGAGTGGGATTTGCTGTGACTGGTATTGGATGGTTGCAGGAAGATTGTGAAATCAGCTGCAGGGTGATAGAATGAACATTTTCAGAAGTTGCCCGAATTGCTTGAATATTCTGCAGATCTAGCTTAAAGGGATAGTTTGGATTATTTGTCCTGTCCACAGCAGTTTATTGCTAAGGTTTTGTGCTGAGTATGGATAAATACCTGATACAACCCCACTTCAAAAATCCAAACTATCCCTTTAAGTCTTAAGTATTAATGTAAGGTATTTGTTATGAAATGATAATCTCCTGAGGGGAAACTACAGTGGGCCAAGGCAGCAGCAGTTCATCTAACACTGCAGTTCTTTGATTAATGCAAAATTAATGACTCATTTTTCAACATAAAAAATGAAGGAGCACCCATTTCAGAATCAAACTCCAGCTGTAAAAAAGCCCCCTCAAAGGTAAAATTTTGTATGTGTGGGTGTGCCCTTTCTTATCAGGCACTGTGGACCTCTCCAAGCAGCGAGAGCTCTGCTGGTATCAGGCTTCAGAGGAGAATAAACATCTGTACTAGACACAAGTGAAGAGCTATTTGTTTGTCAGACTGTGATTAAGTGCATGACTCAAACTAGGAGTGAAGCACTGATAACGACGTCCATTAGCTGTCCCGAACTCTCTCTCACACTGTCGCTGAAACTCTGGGCTTCAAATAGAAGCACTTGTGGAGATGCTATTGCAGACGGTCATTATATCCTTAATAGAAAAATGGTGGCAGCACAATTTTCAAATGCCTCTTCGGTGAGATATCAAGAAAAGTACCGTCGCGTCCAACACGAGGCCTCTAATCCTTCGCTGCAGCTCTGGGACCACTTGAGTGTTTTGTTCTTCTTCTGCGGTGCATGAAGACTTTTGTAGTCCAGTGTTATAATTAATTTTCTGTTCGTTTTGTGACAGGAAGTAGAGTCAGATGCCGTAACTTTTCGCCTCTGAATTGCCTTTTTGTTCCAAGGTGCTACCTCTCCCCTCCTCCCCTTCAGACGATACGCGTCTACTGACCTCTAAATAGGGAAGTTTTACGCAGTTGACCTTCGACTTTTACGTCTCCGTATTTATGTCTGAGAAAATACTGAAATTATGACACTTAACACTGTCGCCTGCGTACGTCTGGAGCTGCTCTGTGAAGACTGGGGGCCATTGAGTCCACAGGTCAGCTCGTGACACCCGTCTCTCTTGGTTTAATAGTGACACATTCACATCGACCTGCCATGAAAACTTAAAGAATATTTACATGGACTGTAAAACCTGTTATTACAGTGGTTTCAGACTGTACTGAAAGTCTGCTCCTAGTTCTATTAAGAGCATTTAATTATGCTCATATACAGAGAGACTGAAGGTATAAAATAATTTTACATGCAATTTACACTAATTACAAAATTATTTCTAAATAATTGTGAGGTCATGCAGTTAACAGCCAACATAGAGAGACACAGAGTTGAACTGATAACTGGTTGAAACCTGCAGGACTTCATGCTGAGCGGCTCTATGAGCAGGTCTAGTGACGCCCCCCAGTGGTCAAGAGCTGAAAATCACTGCTGTCTGACAGTAATGGCACAGAAACAACCAACTTAGAAATAAGGATGATAACTAGAACCTTATAGGGTTCTTTGGATCGTTGACTGAAAACCCTTTGAATCCCAAAGGTTTCATCTAGAACCCATCCATGGGGTTCCACTGAAGACTGTTTTATACTATACACTTTTATACATAAACTTTTAGAAATAAAGGTGTCAACTAGAATCTTATAGGGTTCTTCGGCTTGTCTACTGAGAACCCTTTGGTATTCTAAAGACTGAGAACCCACCCAGGGGGCTCAACGTTTTACAGTGCAATGGTTTCATCTAGAACCCAACCAGGGGGTTCTACTAAGAAAAGTTTTATATCCCAAAGGTTCCACCCAGAAGCCCCTATGAAAGGCTCTATGATGTAATGGTTCCACCCAAAACCCTCTCTGGTGAATCTCTCTGCTTTTTAACAAGAACCCACCCAGAGGGTTCCATCAAGAAACCTTTTACATTCCAATGGTTTCATCTAGAACACATTGAGGGGTTTCTACTGAGAATCCTTTTATACTTTACTGTCTTAGAAATAATGTACTAGTAAAAATGCTAACTCGTACCTTAAAGGGTTGTTCCAAGAACCCATCCCAGGTGATGTCTGTATCCCTGAGGTTTCATCTAGAACTCCCCAAGGGGGTTCTACTGAGAAACCTTTTATATCCCAAAGGTTCCACCTAGAACCCTCTATGACAGGCTCTACAGAGAATCCCTCTATGATGTAATGGTTTTACCCAGAATCTTCTATGGGGGTTCTATCCAGAACTTTTCCACTTTTTCACCCAGGAGATTCTGAGAATCCTTTTGGATCCCAAAGGTTTCATGTAGAATACATAAAGATGGTTCTAACGAGAATCCTTTTATACCCCAAAAGTTTCATCTAGAACCCATCCAGCTGGTTCTACTGAAAACTTTTTTACATCCCAAAGGTTCCACCCAGAAACCCTTATGAGAGGTTCTACAGAGAACTTTTCTATGGTGTATTGATTTATACCTTTTTTATTGTGGTATCCTATTTGCATATTTGAAGGTGAGGATCTTTTAACACACACGCTTTGAAGAGCGTAATTCCAAAGTTCTTTGTACAAAAATGGTTCTTAATGGAACCCTTAGTTCTACAAAGAACCCTTGAAGAACCCTGTCTTTACAAAAGGGTTACTCAGAAGCAAAATGTTCTAGGTAGAACCCCAGCCCTTCATGAAGAACCCCTCTGAAACCCTTATTTCTTAGAGTGTAAATATAACCTGTGCAGTAGCCTCTGGTGTGTTTGATTTGTTTTTGTTTGTTTTGTGTAGGTCTTTTGTATAGAATAGGTCTTGCAAATAGAAAATAATCTCTTTGCAATTATCAAAATACATTCCAGATGTCATGCTGTAAAAACAGATGGTCTCACGGTACAATCAGTCAGTTCTTAAATGAAAAAGAAAAAAGTTTAAACTTAATGAAATAAACAAAATCAAGAGCAGGGGAAAAACTCGCTACCTTTACAGTTCGATTACACAATGGCTCTTTATATGAACTGAAGTATTTACATCAACCTCGACTAATTCAGGTGTCACCTCCACTGCCCATATCTGTGCGTTTTGACATGTGTTAGCACTGAGCCATCTGTGAGTAACAACTTAGCACGATCATCTGTTGGGGGTTAGTCTTGTCCACGAGGAGCCAGAAGCCAGCAGTAGCCTCTTTGATCATCTTCCTGATGTGTGGTCACAGTGGTTTCACTCCGCTCTTTCTGGCTCAATCAAGGGCCCTTGAACGCAGCAAGGTCCAACTTTAGAAAACAAGAACCTGCCCGCTGCAGAGGCACCGCCGAGATCCAATCAATGAGCAATCAGATTCCCTCTTATCTATTTGGCTTGGCTGGACGTGAATGTTAATCAGTCCCATATCTCGGTAATGGTGTTCCTGTTAATTGCCTCCCTTCGTTCTGGCTGTATCCCCTTTCGCTTATGATCTCTATCTGCAAATGAGGTCAGAAAGGCATATGGATCTTGTTTCCAGCCTGGCTCTACTGAGTCCTAACAGGGAAACAGTGCTGGCCGTGTGGCCTGGCATTTAAAGCTGTCCTAAGATCAAGGCACTTGTCGTCGCTCCCATGTGTTGATGTCACTGCTCTGTCAGGCCTTGAAGTTCTTCATTATGATCCTTGTTTAAAATTCAGTTCTCCAGCAGTTTCTGGGACACAGCGCAGAACAATGTCCAGAGTGTGTTTTCCACAATGGGAAGAGTCAGACTGGGCTGCTCCAACCAAGATTAATTTAATAAGATTTGTTGTAATTAGAGCCTGACTGGACTGCTTTTACTGGATTTTTGGGGACGACCTCAATACCAATATAAATCCAAAATGACATAATGGTATATTTAATCATTCTAACACAAATACAATGAAAAATAAAATGAAAAAATAAAAACAATCTCCATTGTGTTCTGTTTTAAAAAGAAGTTTTCTTACTGGAGCATATATTGGTCAACGTATACGCCAATACCATACCTTTGTGTGATAGGCCATCACGCAAATAATATCGCCCAATCAATATGTCTGGCTCTAGTTCTAATTAGAGTTTAGCAAGACCAGGATTAAATCCAGATTCAAAATTAGGCAGAGCTCTGTCGCACAATTAAAAACTAATCTCTGTTTAGTACTTACAAGTTTATTGATGTAAACCTGAATTAAATACGCTTTAATCAATATGGAGATGCTTGTACCCAAATTAAAATACATCTAAAACAACTAAAAATAAATTCAAGTGCTGTTTAGAACAAGTAAGTATAAAAGACAGGAGAAAAAGTATTAACTATCAGCTGCTCTGTATTCCTTAACAAAACATTCCTGTTTGCTAGCTAGCTGAAAAGTTAACAAAATATTACATTGTTTGCTAGCTAGATGAAAAGTTAGCTAGCCTTGAAAAACTTCAAGTGCGGTCTGTGACCTAGTAAGTATAAAAGAGAGGAGGAAAGTGTTAACTTTCAGCTGCTCTGTATTCCTTAACAAACCACCCCGCTGTTTGATAGCTGGCTAAAAAGTAAACAAACCACCCCACTGTTTGCTAGCTAGCTAAAAAGTAAACAAACCATTACATTGTATGCTTGCTAGCTAAAATGTTAACAAAATGTTTTGTATTGTTTGCTAGCTAGATAAGGTTAGCTAACCTTGAATAAATGTGTGTGCTGTGGGGACTTAAGTATAAAAAGAGTGTTAATTTTAAGCTGCTGTGTATTCCTTAATAAAACACTGTTTAACAAAATGTTGCATTATTTGCTAGCTGGTGAGAGACTAGCAGCAACTAGCAGACTGTTTTAACAAACCAACTGGAGTGAAAGAAAGAAGAGACGCAACTCGATTAGGTCGAGTCTGCCCCTAAACTTTCTTTGAGGAACTGGATTAGTTTGCTCAGTCCATCTAAAATGCAGCTATTTTAACAGTTAAACCTTCTCAAAAGTTAATACTGGATCAAATTTTAAATTGTAGTTTAAAGTTTTGGTGCAACAGAATTCAATTTAACCTCAGTTTAGAATAAAAACTAAAGAGAGGTTTACATTTAATCTCTCTCAGTTTAGCTAGTTTAAAAGTTGGTCTATCATCATTTATCAAACAAAGATTTGAATAGGTTCAAAAATTAATCTTTGTTGGTGCAACCCAGTCTTGGTCTCTGTTCTTATCTCGACTCCGTTCCCCAGGAGAATGGTGTGATTTGCATATGCATTGAGCGTTTGCATCTGATGCCCATCTCGTTAGACCTGGTAACGGTGTGATATCTGGACAGCTCCAGGGCAAGTCAGCCACCCGTCTGTGTGACATGCAAATACAAAAACATAATGCAGACCATGATTTGGTTAATCACATTCTACTTGTGTACCATGACTGGCTTGGACTGATCTGGTCTGGAACGGAGGGTTCTAGTCTAAACCGGGTGAAGAGATCAAACCTGCTGCTGACACAGCATGACAAAAATTGAAAAATTAATTTGACAAATGAACTATGATGCAAATATCCGCCTTTGGAGATGGAGATCCATGTAGAGAGAAAGGTCAGCTGGGGTCGTACTGAATCGTCTTTTGTCGCCTTCTCCCAAACCTCCAGCCCTTATAACCTTCCTTCACTGGGAGAGGGTTAACTGTCACTTCTTTCAAGCCTCTCCTCATGCATAAATAAACCTGTACCCTCCTCTCACCAGCCAACCCTTGGGCCTGCTCAAGGGAGCAGAAGGTCTAAGAGCATTCCTCCATGAAGACTTTCCCTTTTCTGACTTTGCTTTGATTTTTCGCTCGTTATTCCCCCCTGCAGCTCTGCCGGTCCTGGACAAGAGACTCCATACCTGATGAAACAATGAGCTAGCTGTGCCGCACGATGAAGCTAAGCCGAGCTCGGGGTGGCAGGAGGAGGACTTGCATTGTCTCCTTACGTCACACTGCCACAGGAGAAAAAAAAGGGGGGAGACACCATTATCCCCAGTTTTCTGCAGATCAAATTAATTAGCAGCCCCTGAAAGAAGACATTCTCCAAAGTGGGACGTCTTACCCAGTCAGTTCTCCTCATAACCCCTTTGTTATTCACGGGTGCCCAGCTGTTGTGCTGCTGCTGTCAAAGCAGAGGACCTTCTCCCTGATCTTCAACCTCCTCGCCCCTAATGATGCCCTCAAGGCAGCGGGGCTAGAGGGCAGGTGGCAGGGTGAAAGGTCTCTCTGGATGGGACGAACTCCTCGCCACTCTGAAGACTCCAACCAGCTTGTTTGAAGTACCGCTGACGTACAAAATCTACAAAGATGTGTTGGTGCTTGATTGCACAAGAACTGTTTTTCAGAATGACTCATTAACTGAGGGAAAATTAGCAGATGAGAATATTCTTCCTCCAACAGTTTTAACACTAAAACAGCAGGTGTCTAATTTAATCCGATGTAGTTATTAATTATCTATTAAAAATGTAGTCAGTAACTTAAAACAAGTATCACAGTATCGAAGTAATGGAACTTTAGGATTACCTCAATACTAAATATGATGAATTTGTTTAGCCTAATATGTTTTATGTTTGTTGCAGGTTTATTAATTGTTTGTCCAGCTATTCCTTCCTTTTTCTGCATGCAGTACCAAAAAAAAATCCAGTATTGGTAAGGCTCTAGAGATAAGAATTTCACAAGTTTGGCTTTAATCAAACTATAGAAACAAACTTCCTAAAATATAAAAAATATAAACAGAAACTCAAGATACATTCAACACTAGAAAATCTAAAAAGTGCAACCTTACCACTGATAAATAATTACTACTCTTATTAATGAACAGATTAGAAATCAGTTTAAAAAAATAAAACCTACTACAGAACTTCTGTGTCCTGGTCCAGACACAATCAAATGATACACTACTGACACCTAGTGGACTTTTATTGAAACATCACATTTATCAAAGAAGGACACAACAGCATCGTGCAGTGGTGACAGAGTTCTGCTCACACATTTTATAATAAAAATAAATAAATTAGCGTCTATTTATGTACACGTGATTTTCTTCACACCACCATCTTATCGTTCTTAGATAGTTTTTGCTCACAGCTCTGCATGAGCTCCAGCTTCTCCTTCAGCTGCGTCACTGTGAGCAGCCTGAATCCTCTCTGCTCTCTGAAGGGACCCACTGGGCTGACGCTGGGCAAACTGGCACCAGCTTTCATGGAGCATTCTGGATCAGGTAGAGATCTTGTGAGCCTGCATTCAGGAGCCCGGGGTCCCTCTGTGGCGCATGTAGTGAACGCACTCACTCTCCTGATTGTCCTGTGTGTGTCAGCACTGTGCGACTGTGCTCTGCCTTGCGACGTGTTTGCCATATTTCGACTGACGGGTCTTCTTTTTGAAATGGGAACGCAGGTTTTGGCCCTCCTGGGCGGAGCATCGTGTGGTGGATGTATGTGACTCTGCAGGTTCTGTTTCAGAGGATCCTGAGACGCGTTAGGACCCCAGGAGTCTCGCAGCCTGGCGTTGTACTCCATGTTGATGCTGACTTTGTCCGTGCACTGCGCCCTCTGGATGGCGTTGACCCTCAGGAGGATGAAGTCACGTGTCAGAGGATGATGAAGACCCCTCCTCTTCATCCGTTCACTCGTTGCTTTCTCGCTCAGAATCAAAGACTGTTTAGCACTGCAGCGCTCTTCAGCTGTGAAACAACCAACCGATCTCAAGACAAACAGTATTTCTACTATATCTGACATATACTTGAGCCAGTGGTAATTTCATGGACCAATATTCATTCTAGTTTTCAAAAACGACAACATTTTTTTAGCAACAGAAACAAGATGATAATTAAATAAAAAGAAATGGCAAACTCTATGACAAAATCAGATAAAAATATTACAGAGGGACAAGTTGTGAAAAGATCCTAATCTCTATGTGTGGTAGAAAAGTTAGATGCACACAGTTGGATGTTACTGATCTACTGCGCTTGCTGCATGTCAACAACATCAATGAAGAACAGACATAATATGAATAAATTTCAGTTTACGTTTAGAAAAACAAGACCCTTTGTAAACGGTGTGGAGAAAAACACAATGAACTTGAAGTATTATTTCCAGATGAGTCCCAATATTCATGCTCCAGTAAACACACTTAAATGTTTTTATTTTTCAAGCTATCTTTTTATCACCTAATCTGAGCTTGTGTGTTCCCGCTAAACTTCCCACTATGTGAAACAAATATGTAGCTAAGTTACGTATAAATTTGGAAATTTGAAAGAAAGATTTAAATCATGCATTACACATTAACTTAACCTGATTATAGTCAACTTAATTTTATAACATTTAGTCAACTAAAACTAGACAAAAACTACAACTTCAGATGACTAAAATATGATAAAACTAAATGGCTCTCTGGTCAAAAGACAACAACTAAAACTAAAGCAAAATTTGGTGTCACAATTAACACTGACTTGAACATGCTTACCTTGCGCTGGACATTTAGCAGGGCTGGACAGACGGAGGCTGTGGTGACGCAGCTTAGCTCTGTCTGGTTTCTTGTTCTGGCTGGGTGAAGCCACCCGCACCATGCGATTGGCCCCCGCAGAGGTGAGGGGAACCTCTCTGAGCGAAGCCGAGGATTGCTCAGGAGCGTCGCCCTGACCTCCCTCTGATGACTCCGCGTAATCCCAGAACACTTTGGCAAACTGGTAGAGCGTCACACCAGATTTCGTGTTCACTAATATACTGAAGGAGGGCGCAGACACAAAAAAATAGGAGAGACAGACGTGTACACCAATGAAATGGTAAAAATGACACAAGAGTATGAAATAAACACTTTCATGAGAGTGTATCTGACTCACCTGCTGTCATGGAAGTGCAGAGACAGTATTCGGCCTGTTTCCGCCTCTGCTGTGATTTCTTTCAGACAGTCTCCGGTGAGGAAGTTAAATATGCGAATCTTTCCGTCCACGCAGCCGGTAACGACGCGGAGGTAGATGAGAACCAAAGATTTAACCTCCCTGTAGAGAAGTCAGCATTCACTTCAGCATTCAGGGCTATTAAAACATAACTGTGCTTGAGAATACTGTAATTAAAATTTCAGTTTCACATAATTTGTTCAGTTGGTGGTGCAGCGAGGATATTTTTCTATTAGTTACAAGAACAGACAACAAGGTCAGAAAAGGTGACAAAAACATCTTTAAAAAAAACACTGAAGACATTGCATTTATACGTGATTAAAATAAAAATGTTGAAGTAACTTTCTGGGTGTATCAGCTTTAAAGGTTTCTTGCTCACTTTGGGTGGTTGAAGGTCATGAGACACTGTTTAGTGTCACATCTGGTGCTCCAGGCCATGACCTGACCGTTAGAGTCCCCGGATAACAAGTGCCATTCGTCAAAGAACAAACACTTCACTGAGCTCCTGTGGGCGTCAATCACCTACAGAAAAGAAGCAAGTTATTAAAAACATGAACACGAACACACAGATATTATTAACTGTTGGTCACATACAGTTTGACATCATGTAAAACAGTGTGTACCCTGTAGAGCCTGACACATCAAATCATTGGCAGAAAATTTTTTGAAACGCAAGTGTTTCTTGAAACTTTCAGCCAAAAAAAAAAATCATTATTTACCTATTTAATATTTTGTTTGAATCATATCTGACACACTGAACATTTAAAAAAAAAAAAAAAAAGCAAAGATTTCCTTGCTAAGAACGTGTGTCACTACGTGACGGCAGCCAGGTTGGATTTTGCGCTCCCAGGATGGCTGCTGCCTGCAGCACACTGATAATCCACCAGAGGACAGAAGACATGTGTCAGATTACATGCAAAAGTTCTTCCAGGAATTGGAAAAGGTATCGGTCATATTGATGTTGTAGACTTCTCAGACCCTTGTGTAGCAAGTCTGATACAAGTGGCATTACAGGGTTAAAAGTGAGTATATATTCTTCACACTTATATTCTCACCCTGAGCAGCGATGCCTTCTCCATGTCCCATATTTTGACGAGACCTCGATTGCAGCTGCTGTACACTGTTTTTGTGTTGATCCTCACACACTGGACAGAACTGAGGTGCTTAAAATTAAAATTCCCAAACTGCTTCCCTGTGGATAGACTCCACACTGTGGACAGTGTGGTGGTTTAGTTTAACTTATAGGCACATATTAGTAGGAAAAACACAAAGATAAATCTCTCATTAAGTCTTATCAATGTGTTTATAAAGAATTAAAGACCTTCAAAGAAAGTGTTACTTAATATTTTTGTTTCTGCATGAGTATGTACAATAAAAGATGAGAAAATACTGTACATGGTGATCGTAGTAATAGATGTGTTGGAACGACCAGGTGAGTGACAGTTTTGATAGCCGAAATTGTACCTTAAGGACAAGAGCATTTCCCAGAATTCTGCTGGTACAATGATAGAAAATGTCTAATTTAAAATAGTAAATCCCTGGTCTGAACAATGACATGCATTCTTGAAAGGCGGCTTACCTTTTACTAGACAGTCTTTAGCTCCTGAGACAAGTCTGTCAGCATGGACGTCCAGGCAGTTGACAGTGCCAGCGTGACCATACAGCACCTTCACACACCTGTCTGTCTTCAAACACCAACACCTACAGGTGTGATAAAACAACACCGAGCTCATCAAACCTACTTCAGTCACAACGAGGAAGGGATCATCATCAGTATCCTCAGACTAGTCACTTATCAGACCAAAAAAAGACAATTACAATCATTAATCCTCGTCTTCACCTGATCGTTGCGTCACAGCTCGCGGTTATCACCAGGTGTCTGTCCTGACAGAGCAGCACTGCTCCAACTCTGCCAGCGTGGCCCTTCATCGCTGACACCACCTTTGTTTCTGACCCCACATAAAACACACGGACCATCCGGTCCTTGGAGCCCGTGGCCATTAATGATCCACCTCTGTAGTCCACCACCCGACACGGGTCTTCTCTGTCAAACCGAAACTCAACCTAGTTACATAAACTGTATAACATAATGGACCAGTTTCACAAACAGGAGCCATATGTACTATTTAAATTGGGATGTTTAAGTAGGTTTCATGAACGAGGTTTAAATAGTTGGCTTAGTTAGTTGGAGACGATGGACTAACAAAAACCCAGAAGAATAAAAAATCTCCATTACTAATGAAAACAACAGCAGAGGCAGAAGAATATGAAAAAAACAACAACTTTAGTAAAAGCTAAACTAAAAATTAAAAAATAAATCTTAGCTCATTATTTATGCAGTTTTATATTTGTGAGGTAAAAATGCTCTTTAAGGGGCGGCCTGGTAGCTCAGTTGGACGTGTGTCCCATGGACTAAGGCTGTTGTCTTCTGCAGTGGCTGTCTGTCCTGTCCAATAAAGGCAAGAGGCCAAAAAAATTTCATTCTAATATTTATCCATAATTTGGGATTATTATTTATAGTCTGAATTGGTGGGGAATTTCACATAAAAAGTCAGTCAGTAAAAGGAACTAGGAATCATAATACCATTTTGCATCCAATACAGTACAAGAGACCACAATTAAAGCTACAACAAGGAGTTTTTAACTAGTTATGAAACTCTATATGACCAACATAAGTTAACGAGACCCTCAGCGAGAAGATCAGCTATTTCTACATACTGCAGTAAAGTTACAGTTTTATTTTAATGTTCCTTGCAGTAGCTTTAACTTTCAGTTTTCAGCTCTCTAAGGGAAAAAGTTTGGGCACCCCTGATTTAAATATTTCAAATTGCTCATGCTCCCTCTCAAATAGGAGTAAGCAGAAGTTAAACCTGCCTCTTTGAAGGATTAATTTAAGATTCAATTTAGTCCTAGAGTTGCTCTAATATTCCCTCTTGCAGTTGTTTAGCTCAATCTAGAGCAGACTAAATCTGCTACTATTTTAAGTCTCTGCAAGTTGCTTTGAGTTAAGACTGCTGAAACAGGCCCACTGTGTTTTTATTCCAGTTTGCAGGAAAAATGCTCCTCCATGCATGTGAAAAGGAAGTTGAACACACTAACTTGTCCAGCAGCACTGTAGTGAAATATACATCACAATAAACATTTCTCTCCTCCATTTTCACTGTCCTGGTTTTGACTTTGGCGTAAGCAGCTTCAAATGGCTCCACCTGTGAAACCAACCAAAGAAAAGATGATCCACGTGTTGACAATGAAATTATAGTTTAGTTTACAGAGCTTAAGTGTTGCTTTGTTGACCTTTTGGACACTAGGATGAATATCCACGTTCTCATCGTCCTCGACAGGTACGGGCACCTCAACGATTTTGGCGTAAGTAGGACTGACGAAATCAATCCTTCTGCAGCTCTAGAAGAGAAAAGAACCTGTTACTGATGATGTAATTTATCATTTTATCGAGAGAAACATGTTATTGTTACACTAGTTAGAACAAAAAAAGGTTTGATTTCATCCTCATCACCAAAAACTACAACTTTGAACACTTTTAAATATACAAATCTTTTATGCTTGATTAAAAATTTATATTACTAAATCATGCAAATATTCCACCTTCATCATTGCCTTCAATTGATCCTGAAATTTTCTTGCGTGCTTCTTTCCCTCCATGGTTTCCTGTGCAAGGTGCTGCCAGTATCGACAAACGTTCTGGCAGTGTTTCAAACTCTGCTCGTCCAACAGGCCTGGTAAAAGAAACACAGCGTAACGTCTGCATGTATGTACATTATTACTCACTACTAGGAAATATTATTCAGTGCAGCAGCTTAATTTATAACAAAGCATCATGTTTTATAAGCACTTCATGGACCCGTGGTTTGTAGGGACAAACCTTAACCTGCAAAGTAACGAAATCTGTCAAATAATTGTAGTGGAGTTAAAAGTACAATATTTCCCACTGAAATGAAATAGATTATAAGTAGAAAGTAGCATAAAAATAAACTACTTTAGACAGCATTTCATTAATGTTGCCTGTGTGTTGACGTACCTAATATCCTCATTGACAGATTAACAGGCAGGCGGCCTATGAAGTCTCTGTATCTGCTGACTCCAGACAGAGACTTTGAGGATCCAGGCATGACCATGAGAGCAGGGTCCTCTGAGTCCTCATCACTGTCCCCGTCATGTTGACTGATACTGCGACTGTTCACTGAAAACACCACAACATCATCGTGAGATAAGAAGTACTGATAATCAAAATAAACAGTGCAAATCTCATGTGTCACTGAGCAAAGCAAAGGTTTTGTTTGTTTTTATTATTATTATTATTATTAGTAGTAGTAGTAGTAGTAGTAGTAGTAGTAGTAGTAATATTATTATTAGTCAGAGGCCAGATTTTAAAAATTCAGAATAAGTGACAACATATGTACCAGTGCCTACTCATGCTTTTTCTGTTGACAAATTTGAAATTTGACCTAATTCACAGGGACTAAAACTAAATACATTTTAGTTTTAGTAAACTATAATAACCTTGCTTGTAACAAGATCACTTTCTTACATTATTACAGCTTTTAATAACATAAACAAAAGGCATTTCCTGTATGTTCTTATTATTTTTTAGTTTGTGTTTTAATTATTAATCTACAAGAACAGTCAACTGTCCATCTGTACCAGTGACCTTCATCGACCTCTAGTGGTACCCAGTGGGAATCACAGCGCAACTCAAACAGCCCTCAGGTGAGCTGTATATTTCAATTTTTATGTAAAGTTTAAATAAATAAATCATTTTACCATTAATTTCCAGACACCCGCGTTTTTAACATTGTTTTTTATTTATATTTCGTTTTTAATTCTGTTCAGTTTCAGTTAGTTTCCTGAGTTTGCTCGTTTCAGTTTATGTATTTATGCATTATTTATTTATTTTATCTATTTTGTTAAAATTTGACCAGATTCACTCAGAATAAAACTACATTCCCTGTGTAGTTTTGTAAGTACAGAAAATCTTTCAGTTACTTTTTTCTCTACAGCCTAGTTTTTGTTTTTATTTCATTTAACTTAAATGTCCTAAGGTGTGTATTTTTACTTTTTATCTTATACTTAGGGTAAATAAGCATGTCATAGCAAATAAAATAAATAAATAAAGTGTAAATAAATAAATAAATAAATGTATTTTAATTGCATAAACAATAAATCTTTACCATTGAACTGCAGAAACCCTCTTTTCTGTCTGACCAGGAGCACGCTGGTTAAATTAGCGACCATGCGTAACAGTTCCGTGTCACAAAATGAGAACAGACGGAACAGATATCGTGATTTCATGTGGTCTGGGCTGTTAATGAACCAGTCCCGGATCTCATCCACGTTCATGCCCAGTGGTTTCCCGCCGGCTCGGTGTGGACTGCGGCTGGGGTAATCCTGAGGAGAAACTGGCCTCATTGACCTGGCGTAAGTGAAAAAAGCCCACGACGTTACGCTCAGCGCACTCTTGATGTCTCCGAGCAGTTTGGTGTTTCTGCACCGTAAAATCAGGTCCACTATGAATCTCCTCTTGAAATCATCCGACACCTTCCACACACGCCGAGTGGAGCCCGGTGGATTCGGGGCGAAGACGCAACACGGACACATCCCGCACATGGTGAGACATCCCTCCGCTGGTTTATAGTTCAGCTCGCACGCCGACACACTTCTACCAAACTTAACCGACTCCATTTCAATGTTATCAAAAGTTTGTCTTGCTCTCTGTTGTTGCTTGCTGCATTGAAAAACACAAACAAACATCCAGACAACATACAACAGGTTGCCAGGCAACAGGTTCCACGCTAGCTAGGTGTTAAGCCTCAAATCTCTAAGTAGTTTGGTCGTGTCAACCCCAGACCCGCGAAAGATCTCGCGAGAGTTAACATTTCCTTGATCTTTTCTTAACTCTAGCCAAGTTGTCTTTGTCTTTGAATGTGATACCCTTTTTTGTCTTTAAATTGAACCACAGAACTGGCCTATTACAAATCGTAATCCGTTTGTCCAACGTGCGCAATGAAGAAAGCCGACGTACACATCTCGCGAGAGTTTTGTACATCTAGGGTTCCCTCCGATACACGACAGCAGCTATGTTTGTCCTGCTTTTCCCATCTCTGTATGAAGTTCCTTTCTGTTTTGAAGTGATTTCATTTTTTTTACAAGGTTTCTAAATGGAAAATTGTGCATTTTTTGTGACAGGGCTGAAAGTAAAAGAACTGAGTTTTAAGAATAGCATTAGCAAATATATGTACTGTGCTACATACTAAGCACCCTCAAGTGCTAAGTGTACGAGGTACGAGGACATAACATTGAGATGCACTTTCTCAGTCATATATGATCTTTTTTTTTCTTTTTTGGGGTGAGGATGTCATCAGTTATGCTACTATCAAATTGAACTTTTGAACGTTTCACAACATACAAGAATAAAATGGGAATTATACAAAGCTCATGACTATGAATTCATGTCTTTTCAAAAACATTCAAAATGTTGACTGTGAGCCAGATGAGCTATGAAACTCATGGATCAGCTCATCAGACTGAACCACACATGGAAAAACAGCACTGATGGGACATGCGTCCTTCTAGCAGGCTATGATTGAACTGTGGTGTGTGGTAACGATCCTGAAAATCTGACACCGGTTCATCGTTACCTGATCAACGATTAATAATCAGTTACAAACAAAAACACATGCGCCGCCCGGGAATCGAACCCGGGTCGCAAGAATGGGAATCTTGCATGATACCACTACACCAGCGGCGCCGTTGTAAGGGAAGCTCCTCAACAGCCTTCTTCACATGACCACTGAAGGAGCTGATTTCTGCAAGGTAGTTATGGTATTGTATGTTTTGTTTCAGTGTTGCTCCTTAGACTCAAGGAAAACACTGTAAACAATTGTGGAAGTAATTAAACCGCAAATAGGCAATTTAACCTATCCGCTTTATTTTGAAAGTACCAGAAATGTGGACCCTTATGCTGAAAGCCTGATTTATTTACTTCCGGGGGAGTATCGTCGGTCTCTAGTATGTTCCTGGTTTTATTACAGTCCGAGACATATGTTAACAATTGAAACCAGTTTTGAACTACAGCTAACCTAGTTAGCAAAACGAGGATTGTATTTTCTGGTAGGTGCAAAAGTTTATACATTAATGTTGAAAGGATTTACTGTAAATGTATTGTTCTGTTCTGTAATGCCTTCATCTGGCTGGTGTTTCTGTGATAGCTACACAAGTTAGCATTTACTATCTCTATGATATGTTCTCTTATTAGCCATTACAGCTAACTCGACTGTACTCTTTACAGTTATTCTTATCAAGACTACGGTTCTTCTATATATGTATGAAATGTAATATTACGTTGCTAACATGAACTGGCCAGTGTTTAGCGGGCTATGCTAGCATGTTAACGTTAGCTGCCAATCTTTTGCTACAAGGGTTATAGCTTTTAAGTCTCTGTATGTAACTACAGCACTGCCCGGGGGCCACTTATGCAAAATGACAGGAGACCAGGGGGTTGCTAATAATCGAATATGTATAGTGTTTATCAGATTAAACGAGTAAACATTAAGATTCGTTTGCACCAGTAAGGATTTTTTTAAGCCCGGGTAAATTATGGTTTCACCTTTAAACTTTGTTGCACCAGCAAAAATATAGGAAAGATTGAGTTTAAACCTCTCTTTATATCTCAGTTTAGTTTTTTCAACTGGAACATAACAGTTTTGATTCTGTTGAATTCAGTTGCCAGCAGTCGATATGAGATAATATCATATATCCTTTTAACACAATAAGTAACATTTATTTCAGCTCACTAAAGCAACTACATTATGGTTTGACAATTTTATGATCCAACTTTTCCAGACATTTGTGACACAGACTTGCCACGGGAAATATTTAAAAATTAAGGGTGTATCTTAAAGATGTTGATATATAATAATATTTTTACTCTGCATCCATAATATTGGATCACTGAATCAATATATTGATCCAGGTCGATGTATTGTTAACACCCCTACAAGCTAGCATCTCCACTCTTTTGTTTAAAATCTCTAAACTTGGATTTAATAAACTGAGATTAGTTTTTAATTGTCCAACACAGCTGGGCCAAGGGCCATTGTTAAACTTTCACTAACTGATATAAACAAATAAATTTACAGTGTTTAATTGTGAATAAGAAAACGGTCAGCGAGCCACACAGTAAGCTACAGTATTTGTATGAGCATTGTCAAAAACACTGATAGTTAATGGTTTCCATCGGCTCTCCACAGAGTCTACACTCATGTCGGGGAGGAGCAATGGTGTGGAGTGGGTGGAGACAACTGAGGAGGTTGTTGTAACAGAGGAGGGTCTGCCACCTGAAAACAACACTCCTGCAGGTATTGATATGTTTATTTATGACATGATGCTACAGTTTGACATTTAAACTGTTGGTTTGACTTGCTTTCATATCTAAGCTTCTTTAAATAGTGTCTCTTTTCTTCCAGTGATACCAGTTTTAGAGCCAGCAGAAACACCAATCCAGAGGTTACTGGACACTGTGGGACATGGAGATAATCCAGAGGCTGATGATGGTTTTTGTGAGCAAGAGACATTCTTTCCTCTTATACTAAATGTTCACAGCATCCTTTGGCTTAATGCAAAGTTTCCTCATTATCTTATAAAAGCTAAAGTAAAAATAAGGAGATATGTGATCTAAACATGGCACTGCAACAATAGAGCAAATGTTTAAACTGAAGTATCATTCATGGTGGATGTAATAATTAAACTAATAAGAGACGCTGGAAATAAAACTTGCATTCAAGCATTAATAAAAAAGCTTTTATTTTTTAAGATTTGGGAAGTGATTTAAAAGATGTCACTGATTCTGATATTAATGTGCAAGCTTCTAATGTCTACATCTGTGAAATACTAACTAGTTTTATAATGATGAGCATAAAATATAACTCGCTAACTGTATTACTCTGTTTTCTGCCCTTTTTTGCATTTTCTAGATTGTGAGGAGTGTCTGACTCTCTTCCAGGACCAGAGTGATCCTGTTCACATCAGTGGACCATCTTTTGTTCTTAACTTTCCAACAAGCCCAGGTGTCCCACAGAGAGCCCTCCTCACTCTGCCCTACGGCCTGATGATCGGCAGATCTAGTATTCCCAGTGCAGGTGTTGGGGTCATAAATCATGGAACAGCAGTGTCTCCGGGAATGCACTTTGGACCATATGAAGGGGAAGTGACGGCGAGGGAAAATGCCATGCAGAGTGACTTCTCCTGGGAGGTGAGTTTGGACGTATAAAATATCAATCAGATGACAAAAGGGATATCGAATCATTTGTCCTCACCAGATACTTTATAACGTGTTTGTTGATGTGCTTATTTCGTCTTGAAAATATTCTCATTTTCTGCAGGTTTGCAAAGGAAAAGATGAGTACGAGTACATTGATGGTGCCAGAGAATCACACTCAAACTGGATGAGGTATTGTTCCATGCAGTCTCCTTCCTTGTCAAACCCTGATGTAGTTCCGCTTTAAATTATATTCGAAAAGAAAGAAAATGAAATTTTACTTTCTGACAGATAATGGTGCATCTAAAGATCTTTCAGTGTTTATATTCAGTCTGTGTTCACCGCCTCTTTTCTCACACAGGTACGTCAATTATGCTCGTAATAAAGAGGAGACCAATTTGCTGGCAGTCCTGTACAAAGGCAGCATCCTGTTTCACTGCTGTCGCACCATACACCCTGGAGATGAACTGATGGTTTGGCCCAGCAGCAAACTACTCAGCAACTTCAGTGAAGCTTGGTCCCAGATGTGGTCGATGAAGTTGAATGCAAGAGGTATGTTTACTACTGCAGTCTCTCAAGTCATGAAAGAACTGATATTTGTACAAACCACTATTACAAAAAAACAGAAAAAGAAACAGAAAGTTGATCAGTTTGAACATGAAATATCTTTTTACTCTGTTCAATTGAATATAGGTCTAAAAAGTTTTTGCAAATCATTACATTCTATTTTTATTTATGTTTCACACAGGATCCCAACTGTTTTGGACTTTGTTTGTAGCTACTTTTTACTGACTATTTTTTGCAGTATTTGTTTGTCATTTTGCTAGTTATTTATAAATGAGGCCAATTTATGGTTCATTTCTTGTTCTTTTCTCATTTGTAGAGAGTAATACAACTGCAGCGTCTGAGATCTTCCCATGCCCCAGCTGTCCGTTGTCCTTCACTACAGAGGCTTTCCTCCAGCGACATACAGAAAACTTCCACATGCAGCCTAAAGCGGACTGTACAACACCAGCTGCAGAGGCATTTGAGTCTGAAAATCCAGCTTCCAGCGCTGACTCGGGTGACTCTGCAGCATCCTTGGTGGTGTTATCTGTCGATAACCCTGTCGAGTCCAATACATGTGGCGATTGTGGGAAGACTTTCAAGCAGATTCCTCACCTTAGGAGGCACAAGCTTTGTGTCCACTCAAACAAACGTCCCTACTGCTGCTCGCAGTGCAGGCGGAGCTTTAGCCAGATGTCTGGCTTGATCAGACACCAGCTGGTTCACAGAAAGCAGGTTGTGACTGATCCTGGGAAGAAGAACGAGAGCTCAGATTCAGCTGTAACTGAGGAACCAAAGGAAATAAATGACAGCGAGACTCTGCAAGAAGAAGCTATGGATGTAACTGAAACTGAGAATACGTCTGCAGGAGAGGTAGAAACATCCCAATACAGTTGTTCAGACTGTGGCAAGGGCTTCACAAATGAAGGGTCCCTCAAAAAGCATAAGATGATGGTGCACCAAAGGTTGCGTCCATACGTCTGCACTGTCTGTCAGAAGTGCTTTGGCCAGTGTAACGACCTGACCAGGCACCTGCGCCGTCACCAGAAGCCAAGCGAAAAGGAGGAAGAGATGAATTCCGAAGAGTCTACCATCATGCCCTTTAGCTGTGGTGAGTGTTCACTAGCTTTTCCCTCAGTGGACGCCCTTCAGCAGCACATTATTGAGCATCACTCAGAGGAGACTGTAGTGGAAAATCAAGTAGATGACCCAGACTTCATTTCACAAACGTCTGCAGCTGAATCAGCCCAAAAGCGTTCCTCTCAGAGGCCTCAGCGACTCGGAGCTGGATCTAAAATTTCTGCTATAACCAAGCTCATCGCTCCAAAACGAAGGGCGGCCATGTGCAGGAAGCCGCTAACCAGCCCGGCTCAGGCTGAGCGGAGCTCCCCCGAACCAGACGCACCCGCTGCCAGGAATGGAAAGTTAACAAAGTACAAGTGGTTCAGCTGTAATCGCTGCAAACTGACATACTCAAACTCAGACGAGCTCAGAGCACACAAGTGCACTTTGAAACAGCACAAGTGTGGTCAGTGTGGGGTGACCTTTAACAAGTCTGGCTTCTTGAAAAGACACGAGCAGACGGTGCACGTGAATGCTAAATCTTACAGCTGCGAGCGCTGTGGTAAAGTCTTCACTACATCTGGAAACCTGAAGCAGCATCAGAAGAGCAACACGTGTATGAAGTATCACTGCACGTCTGAGCTCTACAGATGCGGGTCTTGCCAGTTTTCCTTCACTATGAAGAGCTACCTTATTAAACACATCAAGAGGCACCACCCTGTGGACTATCTGCTGTTTTGCGATTCAGACAGCCGCTCACATCTGGAGGAAGAAGAGGAGGAGGAGGAGGAGGAGGAAAAAGAATATACATGCTCTCATTGTGGGAAGACCTGGACAAGCGGCAAAGCTTTCAAATCTCACGCGTGCTTCCAGCAGATGAAGGTTCTGTACTTGTGCACAGACTGCGGAAAGAGCTTCACGAACCAGTACGGGCTCAAGCAACATCAGCGCATTCACACGGGCGAGAAGCCGTACAGCTGCCCGCATTGCAGCAAGAGCTTCTCCTACACCGGCCAGCTCAACGTGCACCTCAGGACTCACACCGGGGAGAAACCGTACCTGTGCACCCACTGCGGGGAGAGCTTCCGGCAGTCGGGGGACCTGAAGCGGCACGAGAGGAAGCACACGGGCGTGAGGCCCTACACCTGCCCCGAGTGTTCGAAAAGCTTCAGCCGCCCGCAGAGTCTCAAGGCTCACCAGATGCTTCACCAGGGACAGAGGATGTTCAAATGCACCCAGTGTGGGAAGAGCTTTTCCCGAAACTATCATCTCAGGAGACATCATCAGAAGATGCACTTGTAGTCACATTTCTAGGACTGCGGAAATACCTGGATCTTAAAGGGATGGTTCAGATTTTTGGAAGTGGGGTTGTAAGACTTACCTATAGTCAGTGTATTAGCTACAGTAGATTTAAACTATGAACTACTGTGGACAGAGTCAGCAGCAAAATGTATTTAAGCCAGCTAAAAAGACTTTACTAAAAAGAGAATTATCAGTTTATGTGTACACTATTTTTTAGAATATTTTCACTGCTTTATCTTGTCATCAGATAACCTTTTTTTTTTTGATGGGATGGGAGTCACAAAAGCATATACACATTTGGCAGCACAACCAAAAAACAGCCGAGCATGGTCGGTTATATTGTCTAGCCAGCATGCCTAACACACAGCGACAAGTGTCAGACGTCAGTTTCTGGCTTCATTCCTTCCAGCTTCCATTGAGAATGACTTGTAACCTGATGCTTTGTTGCTGTTAGTCTGAAGATAACATAAGGCTTGCAGTGTGAATGTGGCCTGAGTGATGTCTTTTTGATAAGTAATTTGAAATATTTTTTTTATTTCCATTCACTGAACCTCTCCTGAAACTGTTTGCAGCCCCTTGCACCTTTTATCTTACATTTAAAGTGATACTGATTTATTTTTAGGAGGCTAACATCCATTTTGTTGCTAACCCTGTCCACAACACTTCATGTCTTAGCTTCTTACTCCAGTTCTCCTGCTGTTTCTCCAAACTGGGGCTGCCATCCGCCATCAACTGCAGGTAATACACTGACTGTGGACAAATACCTCATACACCCACTTCAGATCATCCGAAGTATCCTTCTAAATTGCTGACAGTGTAAACTGAATTCTGAATTGCACTAAATTGTCAAGTATTTCTCGATTGTGCTCTTCAAGAGTTGCAGAGAATTTCTGAATGTTCTGTACATAACGTTATCTCCACTTAAGTTTGTTTAAAACTAAAGTACGGCAGTGGAGTGCTGCTGTGCCAGGAAAGGAAATCAGATCAGCAACATGTTATAACATGAAAAGTTTGTTATAACAAGATGTCCTGCATGTTATAACAATTTATTTTTGAGTTATTATGACATACAAACTTAACACCGTATAACAAGAAACTGGTTTATAACTATTCAATTTATCTTTTTAAAATGTGAAACGTTTCATATAATGTGATAATTTGTACTGGGATAACGTGAAAAAAAAAAAAACAATTTTCAGGGGCTGCATTTTCGTTGTTGATTAGTCTGTCAATACTTTTTTTTTTTTTCAATTAATCGATTAGTTGTGTCTATAAAATGTCACAAACTGGTGAAAAATGTCCATCCATGTTTCCCAAAGCCCAAAATTACGTCAAATGTCTTCTTTTGTCCACAAACCAAAGACATTCAGTTGACTGTCAGACTTTTTTTTTCTTAAGAAATATTCAAACCAATTTTTAATAATTACTCAATAATAATTGGCCCAATTAATCATTGCAGCTCTGATATTTTTAGATTACATTATAACATGAAATGTTTTACGCTACAAGATGAATAGTTCATTATAACAAAAAATATTACTTTTCATGTCATAACCTGATACTGATTAGTTTTTTTATATTGTGGCGCGGCAGCACTACACCTCTGTACTAAAGCCTTTCATAGCCAAAAAAGTTATTATTTTTTTTAATGTTAAGAATGTTGAATGTTTGCTAATTATTTGATAGAGGTAAAAATGAGTATTAACATTTCATTCGTTCACCTGCTGTTAACAAAAAAAACCCTGTTAAGAAACTCACCACAGTCACACAAAGAAACGCTTCACTCGCTTTGAAATAAACACAAACAGCTTGACCTTCACTGTTGACCATTTATTCCACAAAACATACAATGCAAAGCATGTGCACTGTACAAGCCTTAATATTATGAAAATACTCATAACCATGCCTGTTTTTTTTCAATTCATTAATCTTGATTTTGTAGTCATCCAGATCTACTTCTTTTTTACATGACACAGTATAATAACTGTCTAATGAACATTGCTTTTTGCATTGCTTTTGTCAGTTTTTGTCCTTTGTTAGCTCATAGTTCCACCTTGACTATATTATAAATATTAAGTAAAATTAAAATATTTCAGTCTTAACCTGAACTATACAAACATACTGGTATGACAGTTGACACAAGTAGACTCAATTTCATTTTTAAACTGTGCGGAAATTGAAACAGGTATAAACCTGGCAGTGTTTTCCATGTGCTACACACGGCGGTGTCAAAGTGCAGCTGCTGGTTAGAGACACAAGCTTTTTTTTTTTTTTTTAAATCTATATCGTTGCTGCTGGTAACGGCTTCTTTAACATCCCAGTCCAGTAATGTTTCTTATATCAGTAGTCCTAACTAATACCAGTTACACAAGTCCTTGACAACATCCATTTCGAGGGGGGAAAAAAGATCCATTTTTCATTTGTGGCACAGCAGTTGTGGAGGCTTGTTTCTGTGGTCCTTTTTTTTTTCCTTTTTTTTCTTGAAAGAAGCGAGGGGTTGAAACCAGAGGATCGGACGCTCGTCGATGAGTCTTAAAATGTGTAAAAAACACACAAACACTTCTGAAAGGTAGGCAGCAGGTGGTTCTCAAGGTTAAGTGACAAGACCCCTACGAAGGTTGGGTTACCGTTTGTACAATTTCGAAGACACGTCAAACACCGTTCCCCATTTGTCTGTTCCTCCGTTCCAGTGAAGCACCTTGTCGATGTCTTCTTCAGTGCAATCTCCGTCCAATTTACACGCCTTCATCACATAAAATATACAACAACCCTCAATCTCATTAGTTTATATTATGTTAAATGTTATACACATATTAAAATTTTTTACAAACCAAATTGATTGTTAAACCACACAGTATCACATCTGTACAAACTCAGAAAAAAAGGTCACAAAAACTAGGCAAAAAAAAGAGGAAATTTTGTTTTTTGGCAATTAAAAGCAACAGCCTGGTCTGTCACAAAACCACAAATTAAGGGATTAAATACTGAACTCTGAAAATTAAAAAGGAACAGTACACATCTAGAGCTCGACAGAGTCTGTATTCGCGATGATAAAACCGCTCTTCACGTTCCCGTAAATGTTAACAGAAAAACATGGTTATTAAAAGGGTTAAGTGGCCGAGATACAAAGCCCGAGGACACATATACAGTATGCGACCAGAAACCGAGCTCGAGTTGGAGACGAGGAATACCCTGCAGGTCGTTGCGAGTACAATAACACTATCTTCTGCTTTCTGAGATGCGTGAAGGAACGAAGGCCTTTATAAAGGTTCAGATTTCAGCTCCTCCACCCTGCACTCCAGGTCAGCCACCTTAAGAAGAGAAAAAGACAGACGTTTCATTAGGTGCTGCTTTTGTCAGTTACAGCATGTGAACAAATTATACAGGAGGGTCCAAAAGTCCGATGCAAATAAATATATTCTGCCCACCACTTGGATTTAATTCAGCAAATAGATAAGAGCCTTCCACTGGATAATTACTGCAGTGATGAATATGATTCAGCTGGTAACAAGTTATTTAACCCAAACTGATCCAGTGAGGAGCTTCTCATTTCTTAAACAACATCTCTTAAATGTTTGGTGAAATCAAATCGTAAAAAATCAGCAGTAGATCTCACAGCTATGTTTAATAGTGACAGTAAGAGCATTTCCACTCACACAGTGTGAAGAGAACTGAAGTGATTGGGACTAAACAGCTGCGTAGCCTCAAGAAAACCACTGATCAGTGAAGATAATCAGAAAAAAAGGCTTCTATTTGCTAGGAAGCATAAAGATTGGACTCTGGAGCGATGGAAAAGGTCATTTTACCCTCAGATTTACCCTGTTCCAGAGCGATGGGGGCATCAGGGTAAGAAGAGAGGCAGATGAAGTGATGCTCCCATCATGCCTTGTGCCTACAGTACAAGCCTGTGGGGGCAGTGTTATGATCTGGGGTTGCTTCAGTTGCTCAGGTCGAGGTTCAGCAACGTTAAAAATGAGGTCAGCTCACAACCTGAATATACTGAATGAACAGGTTTTTACATCAATGGATTTTTTTTCCCCTGATGGCACGAACATATTCCAAGATGACAATGTCAGGATTCATGGGGCTCAGATTGTGAAAGAGTGGTTCAGGGAGCGTGAGACATTATTTTAACCCCACTGAGAATCTTTGAGATGTGCTGGAGAAGACTTTACTCTCCCATCATCAATACAAGATCTCAGCGAAACATTAATGCAACTCTGGACAGAAATAAATGTTGTGACGTTGCATAAGCTTATCAAAACGATGCCATGGTGAACGCCGGTGTAATGAAATATTAGAGTGTGTGACTTTTTTTTTTTGGTCAGACAGTGTAATTTGAGCCCCAAGAAATACTTTTTGTTCTGATATTAAAATATAAAGGAAGAACTGTACATTTCCATTTCATGCAAATATCCCTTTGCATGCTGCAGTGTGAGTCACGTCGTGCTTGTAAAACTCATAAAACACGCTGACTAAATATGTTCCTTTGAGGTTTTGTTGCTGTTGTTATTGCTAGAGCGTTCGCTTCATTGTAAAGTATTTTAAGTCCTCTATAAAGACCACGACACTTACTTAAGCAGTCTGGGGCCAAATTGTTCTCACGAGTACTGAAAAATAAAAAGGCCACAGCCTCAAACTGCCACTAAAATCCACCAAATCCATTAAAATTATTCTTTGCAACTAACACTGTAGGAATTTTCATGAAGTTAATTTTATTTAAAGCAAGACCAAGTTCAGTCTTATTTGTGTGTAGAAGCCTATTTCCACCAATGTGATGGGGGGAAAAAAAAGCTTCTGTAAGTCAATACAATAAGAAATGTTCTGGAAATAATGACTTAATATCTCAAAATAATGAGAAATGACTTAGTATTTCAAAATATTAACTAAATATTGCAAAATAATGACGAAGTATCTCATAAAATGACTTAGTATCTCATAATAATGACCTCAAAATGATGACATAGTATCGCAAAATAGTGAAACTCAATGACTTTTTTTCATCACATTGGCTGAAATGGGCCTCCATACAACCTAAAGTGACCAGGCCGTCAAAAAACTACAAAAGTACGGTCAAAAACACTGCAAACTGCTGCCTTATAATGGGGAAAAGGTGTGTAAAATGTGCTTCTTTTCATTGTTGAAAATTGGAAAAAGTCTCATTTGAAGATGAATCCACCCAGACTTTAAATGTCTTGCTGCAGGCAGGGAGCTGAGACGGACGGACCGCCGTACGAGGTGCTGACTTGCACTTTATCAACTACACCAAAAAGAAGTCCTGCACAGCGGGTCGTCTCCTCTGGCTTTAAGGAAGACGACTGATGTTTCCAGCAGAGCATCGTCCCCTAAACGCGCATCAGGTTAGTCCAAAGAAGAGTGCTGACTTAACAAACCCTGACCCCGCTGAAAGTCTCTGGGAACATTTGGAGAAAAAAAAAGGTAAAACAGGAAACAGAGAGGAACATTAAATGATGCTCGCTGCTAAAGTGGATCATTGTGGATTCTCGGTGTGGAAAGAATTTAAATTAATTCCGGAGAGGAAGTGTGCTGTGACAAATTTGGACCTTAGTGAGCAGTGAACAATTATGTAACAACGTTTCACAAAAATTATGAACCATGAACTGCAACATCCGGCCTGGGACCTTTGTTTCATATCGCTCCCCGTCCCTCTCCCCTCACTTCCTGTCATCTTTACACCGTTAGCTAACTCATAAAGGCAAAAAATGTTATTTGATTTGATCAGACTTTTGGACCCCACAGACATCAACATCTGGGCAAATTTAAGGCCACACACTTCTACAATTAAACGCCATATGAGCCTAATAGTCTAATCATCAGTGATCTGTATTTGGACATGTTATCGAGATAAAGAAAAAGGTGTAAAATAAGGTGTAAATTTGTTGCGTTTGGATCTGTTTGACCACATCTGGAGGAAGTCTGGCTCAGTCTGTCCATACACAACACAGCATTCATACAGATACTTGTTTTTAGCAAACATAAAATATAGGTTGTTCAAATTTAAAGATGCACAAGCGAAAAGGCTTGAAGAGAAACACCTTAAATTATTAGGGCTGGGTAATGTTTAAAAAGTTACAATACCAGGACCCTTAAAGTGATACCAATAAGAAGAATATTTGTTAAGTAGTGATAGTGAAAGCAATACTGGTGGGAAATGAATGATGCACAGTAAGAAATAATGATGTGTGCAGCTGATCTGCTGTTAACAAGGCATATATGTCCAGGGTTTCCAGGTCTTTGTGACAAAATCCACCCAGTGGCAGATCAAAACCGTCTCCAGCAGGCAGAGAGTTCATGCATGTCGCATTTGCGTGTTTATGTGGCCGATCACGTGGTGTGTACCAGGTCCATATGTGTATATACTTATCTGAAGTCAGTTTGGTAGGATTTAGGTATAAATAAATGACTTCATTTCAAATATTGATATGTGTTTACAGATATTTATTCATGTAATTTGCTTGCATCCACACAACCAGTGGTCAAAGAAATCATCCACAGCAACGCTTCAAAAGTAGCCCAGTTTTGCAGGAAAAAAGCAGACCTGGCGACCGCAAAGTTCATGAAGTTTCCCATAATTCAACAACTCACTCGCCACCACCTCTAATTACTGACGCGCAGGTTTTGCTCTGGAGGACAGACGTCTAATCTCAATATGGATAACAAGCAGGTTAAAGCAGTTCAGCTCCTGTACCTGCTCTTGAAGCTGTCCAGACTCTTCCTTCAGCAGAGACGCCTCAGCTCCAACTTGTGCACAACGCTGAGTCTCCTTCTTCAGGTACTCGATCTCCCTGTCAGAGGAAGCAGATCAGAGCATGGAATATAACATCACACACACACACACACACACACACACTCTTTCAGCTCTCGTCTGTGAGGTCGCGCCGTCTTACTTCTGCTGATACTCCTTGATCAGGCGTTTGGCTTTGCTGTACTTGCGCTCCAGGGCCTGATACTGGGACTGCGTCTCCTTCAGATGCTCGTCCACCGCCTGGCACAGGCTCTGAGCCTCCATCCAGTAGCCCTCCAGCTTCTCCATACGCTCCTTGTTCTCCTGCAGGGTCTGCTCCAGCTGTGCCTTATCCATACGCCAGCGCTGCTTCTCCTGCTCCGCATGGTGCAGCTGGAAACACAAGTCAAGATCCATTTCAGTAAGGACGTCCTGATGAACTATTATATGTTTTGACACAAATATCAAATATGATCTTAATTGAACAACTTACTTTTCTTTTCAGCTGTTGGATCTCAGCCTGGGTCACGGCGTGCTTTATTTGGAGCTTTGAAGAGAGACGACAGTTTTAAATAAATGTGTTAATATTAGGTACACGGGAGGAAATTAACTGTGATTAAACGGGAGTTCTTTTCTCACCTCTTTGTATTTATGGGCCAGTTTCTCAGGGTCCGTCTCCAGAGGGGACATGTCCTCGTTCTCTGCCAAGTCAAACACCTCGATGGCGCTGGGGTACGGCGGACTGACTTCCTCGTCGTCGTCCTCCTCCTCGTCTGTGCCATATTCACCACCCTGCAGGGACGAGTTTGAGGTAAGAAAACTACTCACAGACACACACAACATTATTACATAAAGGTCCAGTTCGCCCAAATTTGTTTATTATAGCCAAAAGAATACAGGAAAATCAGTTTCTTTGTTGGCAACTACATTGAAAATATGAGTGCAGGGGTGCAGAGAGCGAGTCTGCAATCACAAACACAAACAAAAAGTGCACTTACACTTGATAGATGATATCAGTATTTAATTTTTTAAATGTCACAGTTATTTCCTGTACCAGTATTTTGCAACACCCCTAATCAGAAACATTCACAGTGTGTTCGGTAGATTATCCAGATGAACTGATTCTGAGAGGACATGCTGCTGGTGAATTATTTACGTGTAACTTTTTTTGTTAGTTCTGTGCATCACAGTGAAGGTTGTTTTGTTTTTTTTCTTTTTGGGGAGGTGAACTCACCCTTCAAAGTCACATTTTGCTTCCTTATTTAATGGATTATTCCAGTTGAGTCCAGATGTTGCAGGAGGACATCATGTCTGATTGGATGTCTATTTTGTTATTGTTTTGTTAGTCATTTACGTATTATTTTGTTGCTATTTTTTCCCCCTGGTTGTTGATTGATGCTGGTTGTGAGTTTTCACCTAATGCGGTTTTGTGTTGTTGAAATGTAAAAATCAATCAAATTTAAGTCATAAAAATGGAAAAAGATGATTTTTTGAAGGCTACATTGTGCAAACTTCTATTATACTTGTGATGGTAAGGTTTTTTATTGCTAAATATTTTGATAAAATGTTGCTTTGAACAGGAAAACAATCATTTAATGGTGTCATTCAAAGCTTGCGTCTCTGTGCAGTGACACCAAACGGCCACTAGATGGTGCAAAACTCCAAAGAGCAGACTGTACTTTCTATTATACAACCTAATGCTTTTCAAGAACCACCCACCATCACCCTGCATGAATGGGGCAACTTCCTCTCTGTTACAATAAAGAAACTACACACAGTTTCTGGGCTCCTGCTCACTTTATGCAAAACTAAAAGAGAGAGGAAATCAGAGACACGTGGATTAACGAAAGCAAAGGCGATCTGAGGGCAATAAATTGAGTCATCCCGATTTGTCCCCATTTGGGAGCTGAGCTTATCGTTTGATCAGACTGATACTACAGGCTGGGTACAACAGTGCGGCTTTTGGCCAGACACACACACACACCAGAGAGAGTCACCTCTGTTCGCCGTGGTGCAGGGATAAATTTCATAATCCAAAAAGGGAACCAAGGACATATGGGGCCAACAAATGATTACAAAAGGCTTCATTTTAAGGCGGTATTTTCTGCCTGAACAGGTTGAAACAGTTACATAAACTTTAAAGCTGTTTAGTGATGTCTTTGTTCTGTTGTCAAGAAGCTTTGTGTTGGATTGTTTTTCAGCTGTAACAGTTAAATAACAGCTGATGTCACGTGTATTGTTTTCTCACCAAAAACTTTGATAAATGCATTTAGATATTTATTAATACTGGGCTTTCTAGATACTGACGAAATAGTGACTGAGCTGTAAAACATCACGCCACTCATATGCTGAGTCTTCCATTTAAAGGGATAGTTTGGATTTTTTGAAGTGGGGTTGTATGAGTTTACCTGCAGTAGATAGTGTTCATCACCAACATGGAACCTAAGTAAGTAATGTACTGATGTGGACAGGGTCAGCAGCATTAGGAAAACATTTTAGCCACTTAAAAAGAGGCTGGCTTGAAAAAAAATCTATTTCAGTTTAAGTGTACATGTGTATTTAGAATATTTTCACTACTTTACCATCAGACAGCATTATCCAACTGGAAACTGCCATATAATGAGCAAAATATTGTCCTCTCCAAAGCAACCAAACTCCAGTGGCAAAATCTGTAATTTTACCTCGCAGGATACGGGAGTTGTTGGTCTCACACTGCCTTGATCAGTTAGTTTGTTTGCTATTGTGTGACTTCTGTGTTGTAAAATATTAGTTCTGCTTCACTAAAGTCGCACAATAACACAAGCTAACTAAATAATTGAGGCAGCGGCGGACCATAAACTTCCTTAATCTGCACGTTAATATTACTGTTTTTGTAAAAGGAGTTTGGTTGAGTGAGAGAGAGTGATGTTTGCTCATATGGCAGCAGTTTTCTATCAGAAAAAACTGTCTGACAGGAAGATAAAGCAGTGAAAATATTTTAAATATAGTGTACATTCAAACTGATATAGATTTTTTGAGGTGGACCTTTTTTTTAAGGGGCTAAAGGATGTTTGGGTGCTGATCCTGTCCACAGGAGAGGCTGACGTTTTCTTAAGAATCCCATGGGACATGCAATTCCCATGGGATTATTTCTATTTCTGTTTTCAATATTGATCATGGGACTGAGAACAGGGACAGGGAAAAAAGTCAACCGGAGCAGACAGGAAAGGGAATCATAATTCATTTTTTTTTGCAGTTTTTTGCAGTTTTGGTGATTGATGGGACACAAGCCATTCTTCCAGGATTGGGAGGCAACTAGTGTTGTCAAAAATATTGATGTATTGATAAATATCTGACATCTACTGAATATTTGAAATGCTTTCAATTCAATTTTTTCTCAATATCAATGCACCACGCTTCACTTTCTCACCCTCTTTTCTCACCGTCAGTGAGTTGACACATACACAGCTGTGGTGCTGAGATAGTCCCGCCTCCTCTCACTTCCTCACAGTGCTGTCTTCTTCTTGTCATTCATCTTATTTGCTCCAGTTGAATATCCTTTGTCATGTCATAGCCTTGTTTTATTTATCTTTTAATAAAAATATAAACTTTTTTTTCCCCTGTGGTACCAAAAATGGTATCAAATATAAACTGTCTCAAAATTAACCAGACACTTGACGAACTGGGACAGGATGGGAGTGTTTTTGTGGGAGAGGGATGGGACAGATGTGGTAATCCACTTCCGTGTCACGCTCTGGTCCTCAGCAGTACATTGCTTAGCTTCCTAAACCAGTACTCCTGCTTCCCCAAACTGAGGGCATGTCGACCGCCATCTACTGTAGCTAAAACACTGACTGTGCATAAGTATCTCACACAACCCCACTTTCAAAAATCAAAACTCTCCCTTTAAATAACTTCATGAGAAATCTTAGTGTGATCACACTAAGTGAAGGAAGGAGGGAAACTGATTACACCTTCACTTCTGCACTGTGCACATGCAGACGTTGCACCGCCACCGATCCAAGGACAACAAACCCAGCGGTTTTGTCAGCCCACATTGGCCCCTACACCGGTCCTCCTCCTTGAGCCCCCGAGCATGAAGGAGACTCACCTCTTGTTCGTCCATGTACTGGTTGTAGCGCTGCTCCATCATCTCCCTCTGCCAGCGTTCCTGCTCCAGGGTCTGCTGGATGAGCTGGGCCACCTCGCTCTGCTCTCCCGGCTTCTCTCGTCCAATCACAAACCTGCATTCGGACAATTGACAGTCCAGCTCAGTGAGGACTAAAAGATTCTAATAAAAGTGCTAAACTTACACTTGAGTTCACTCAACATAACAAAAACACAACAAGAGAAATGTTTTGCTTTCTGAACATAAACTGCAGCGATTTCCTGTGATTTTAGCAACTCTCTAAGCGTTTCTAATACACTTTTAGGATAAGTCATGGTTACTTGTCTCCACAATAATTAAAATACTGCACACCGTGATGAGTCAGTCAGTCTCTACCCCCTTACACTTAAAATTTAATAAATTCACTGGCAGCAGTTTCACATATTGTCTTTGTGCCAACGCTGGAACAAAGTAGCTCCAACAGGAGCAGCTGCAAGTTCTTAGTGTGAAATGAAGAAGTGACTTTTTAAACTGAGAAAATGTGAAAAGAAATCAAATTTGTTTATAATGTTCATCAGTGTGACTGAGGAGATGCTGGTTCAACTTAATATCTTTAACTTATTAAACATGATTTCTCAAGTTCATTTAACTTAACTTGTTTATCCATTCGCTAAGCTGCACTCACCGTAGTTCTGTTGCTATGCCTGTTAAGTTTTCCATTCTTGTTCTGCACATATGCAGTTTATAGTGATAATGGTGTCAGATTTAACACTGAAACTGAGAGTAACTGCTGAAACATGAGGCCTGTGATTCCACAGCGACGTAAACAAAAGCAGCTTTTCTTGCTAGCAGATTTCATAAGTGTAGTTAGCTAATGCTAATGCTTAAACTCGTTCCAGCGAACTTTTTAATGTTTCCATTTGACAGTTTTTAAAACAAGAACCCTGTAAACGTGTATTAAATATGTAAAGTTTCTTAATTTTTGCATAAATAATATTAATGCTAAAAAGCCAAAACTAAATAAGACTTCAAAATAATTATTCAACCTAAGTTCACTTGATTCACATTTTTAAGTTGAGTCAGATCAAAATTATTTGCTGTGCAAATTCAGAATTTTGTAAGTTTATAATAAACTTTTAAGTTGAGTTCAGAAACTGGGATTCACAGCATGATTTGGTGTGATACTAAGCTCTATATGCATGCTAAATAATAAATAATAGTCCTTTTTTTTCTCCTGACCACTGAGGAGTATGAACACTGTCTCCACATATATATTCATATATAATAGACTACTTAGAGCCCTCTTCAGCTGGTATAGTGTAATGTATTAATGTAGTAAGGAATGTGCCGGCTCTCTGATGACAGAAAATGGCTTCCTGTTTAGAGCTGAACAAAGCCAGCCTCTATGGAGTTGGCCCTTTCTATGATTAAAATCAAACCCTTAACTCTGCCTCTCTTTTAGCCTCGTTGTAGAGTTCACTATAGAGGCTATAGGTTTCCCTGACTGACACCCACAAATCTCTGTCCAATTAAAGCCACCATGTAAACAGCAAACAGAGAATAATGCTGTAAATCATGACGGAGCCACAGACGGTTATTAAGAGAGCCGCTGCAGCCTTTCAATTCCTTACGCGCTAACGGGTAATTAAACGTTCACCAACACACTTCCTGCCCCCGTCTATTTGTCCGCCTGACGGTTTTTATGAATAGGCCTGGGCTCTAGTGCCCTTCGCCATCGCTGCAGCAGATCCATAATGCATGAGCTATCTATGGAGGTCTCTGATCTTCACAAGTCACACAACACTAACAATTACCCGCCAGTGCTGACCACTAAACCCTGAATTATGAATGAGCTTGGATGACAAAAGGAGCGCATAAGGAAGAGTCGTCTCCACCAAAACGCCAAAGAGCCGGGCTGCAAATAGCCCTCTGGCATTTCAAAACGATACCTCTGATGCCAAGTGTATTTGTTCCTGATAAGGGTGTTTTCTGTGTGGAATCTTTGGACCGTATTCAGGATGTCTCAAAAAGGAGCTTTTCACTACTGAAGGAGTATAATCATGACCCTGTGAGACTTGAGATATAAATCTACAGTCTGGTGAGCTGAATGGGCAGGATGTGGTAGAGGGCAGTCCTGCGTGTGGATATATATCAGGAGGAAACCATCTCTTTAAGAAAGAATGCTGGATGTCACAGTGAGCTGTGGCAAACAAAAACACATGTACTGGTCAGAGCGAAGGCATATAGCAAGCCGAGGGGAAATACACAGTGACAGAACGTTAAAAGAGCACAGCAGGGCTCTGAGATGCTAACATCATGCTAACATGATGATGGTTAGCATGTTCTTTCTAATGGTCACCAGGGGGGCGACTCTACTGGTTGCAAAAAGAAGCCCAGTTGTATGTAAGCCTATGAGAAGACGACTCTACATATCTTTTTTATTTTTCACTTCAGTAAACATCTTCCTCATGACTTAATGGGCTCAATCAATAGTTTACAGTCTTCTTCAACACAGCATGATGTTCATTTTGTAAATTGTGGTCCCATTTAGAGTAAAATGGTTCCAGACTTGGGGTCCGGGCCTCCATATGATCCATTTGCTTGTCTTTTCTTCAGCTTTTGGCAACTTTTTAAAAAGACAGCTCTTATTTTTTTTTTTCTTGATTTCTGTACATTTCAAAGCAAACAAGTCTGACCTGGTCTTGAGGAAGGTCCTTGTGAACAAAACATCTGCACTTTCTGTTAATAAATCAGTGCAGAGTTGATACGAGCATGCAGGAATGGACTTGCTTCTTTAAATTTGATTTGGCTTCCCTGCAACATGAAAGAGATCCTGCAAGAGATGTGCATGTTGCCTTCTATCCAGATCTATTTGTACAATCAGTCGCACAACAGCTCTTTCCCAGTCTCAAGTGCAAGTGCAATAAAATCAGGTTTGTTCGGGGTGACTCTTACTTGACGGTTCCTGAGGTGTTCCTGAGTACAGAGGCGGCAAAACTCTGGGTCACTCCCACCAAACTGGTCCCGTCCACCTCCACAATCAGATCGTTCACCTGGATCCTGAAGGATGCAGTAAAAGAGACACGTATAAGATTTACAGTAATAGGTCCACTGTGGCCTCTGTTCATCATCTTTATGCTTTAAGCCCACACAAGCCAAACTCCATTTGTAAGTCCTCGTTCTTGGCAGCGAGACCCGTTCGCAGCTGCCAAGAATCAGAGAGACAAGTGGGACAATGAAGCATCGGCTCCTGGAAATAAAACTACAACTACTCAGCTGACCTCGGGTTGACATTTGGTTTACGCAGCAGAGGACTTCTCAGTTTGAATTAACGTACCTGCCATCCCTGTGTGCTGCTCCTCCTTCTGTCACCGTCTTCACAAAGATACCCAGCTTCTCCAGGCCCATGTCGGCCCCCGCACCCATCCCGATGATGCTGATGCCCAGACCATCACCGTCTAAAGGAGAGAGAGTAAAAGTAATGAATCCTCTCCGGAGATTTCGTCAAGAACCTCTCCACCTCCTAAGGGTGCAAACGAGAACCCACCCAGGTGGTTCTATTGAGTACCCTTTTATATTCCAAAGGTTTCATCTGGAGCCTACCAAGGAGGTTCTACCAAGAATCTTCATATATTATGGTACAAAGAACCCTTCATGAAAGACTTCTTCAAGGATTTTAACAATCCTTAATGTAACCTTTAGACTTACAAAGAACTGTTGATGAACACTTTCTTGAAAAAAAAAATGGGTTCTTCAGAAGCGAATGGTTGTGGGTAGAACCTCGACTGCCGCAGGAAGAACCTTTTTGGAGCTCTTATTTATATGTATGTCATTTGCAGATGTGGACTAATTTCAGAAAAATGAGCGTGCGGCCGAAAGATTGCAGGTTCGATCCCTTCGGGACCATCAGGATAAATTTGTGCGGTGAAGAAAAAGAGCAGAGTTTGCACATTTCCTTTTAATACAGATCAGAGCCAAATTAAAGGTGCCCTGTGGAGTTTTCCTGTAAACAAACAAAGTTTTGTTTACATTCAGTGTTACCCACCAAAACGTATTGTGTGTGTCCTTGAGGCCTGACAATGAATTTCCTTCCCCATAAAACATTTACAATGTAATTCTTGTACTATTTTAAACTTTGTATTGTTTATATCTATGTTTTCTTGCCAGCAGTTGTCTTCTTCCCTGTCTTTATTGGCTGTGTTTTTAAACACTACTGCCAGTCAGTGAAACAGCATTGAAACAGGCAGCACGAATGGATGAGAGTTATCCATCGGGGTACTTTGCCACTGCGTCATGCCTCCGCCCCTGTTCGGGTGAAAACAACTGCTCTATTTTGACTAGTGGTCAATACAAATTCCGAGGTCTTTGCCAATTTAAACGCAAGAAATAAGAAAACTGTATCACCCAAATCCTCTGACTGGTCAGGCGAGAACTTATGCTGTGTCTTTGCCAATCAACAATTGGTGTCATTGCATACCAAAAAAATAGGGGGTTGATGAGTGTCTGCTTCCTTCAAAGTGGAAAAATGGCTTCACTGACCGGTCAGAGGCCCCTTATTCAATCTCCAGGCCACATATTTCTGAAATCTGTCACTTTTTAAGACACTATTTTGCCATTTTAGTGGCCTGTCCATTCTGGTGTTATGGTCAACTAATTACACAACAGACATTAACATGCATGCAAATAACACCAACAGGGCTCAACAGTAAACGGTCAAAAATCTACTTGCCCAAAGTCAATTTTTACTTGCCCCTACACAAACTTTTATTTATTAGAGGTAATCAACTAACAACAAAGACTGTCCGACCACAGAGGACTTTTAATAGACATTGCAGTCCATTGCAGATTAAACATGACGATTAAGTTTAAAGTGAGAGTCAATACATTTTTTCTGAAACCTCTTTTTCTCATTTTTTCTGTGCCGGCTTTTCCATCTCACTTCCACATTAAACTGCTGAGTCGTCCACTAAAATACAGTATCGGCATTAATGACTCTTGTGAGGTGTCACCAGTTGCCATGTAACCAGTCATTTTCTTTAGGTTGTCATTTCTGACCCGACATTTTCTCGTTAAAGGCGGCACAGTTCGATGTAGCAGCTGAGAAGTGTATTAAATGTGAAAGTATTGAAATATAATGCAAGCAATGCATGTCACGTTCAGGCCATCACTGAGAATACATTTTTATCTTGTAGATCCTGTAGAAGTAGAAGTGCACAATCTGTACACTCATAATAATGCCATGGAGTATATCGTGACATACTGTGTTAACGCTACATTTAAAGGACCAGTGTGGAGGATGTAGTAACATCTTATGGCGAGGTTGTAGATTGCAACCAGCTGAATACCACAAAGCGTGTAGGAGAATCTACAGTGAGCATGAAACTCATGAAAAAACAAAGGCCCCCTCTAGAGCCAGTGTTTGGTTTGTCCTTTCTGGGCTACTATAGAGACGTGGTGGTTCAGCATAGTGAGGTCTGTAGAAGAGGACTCGTGTCCTCTGTAGGCATAAACATCTCATTCTAAGTCAACACAGTGGCTCTTATTTTAAGGCAATTACATGCAACTACTACATACTAATGAACACTATATTCCATTTCTGCCATATTCTGCAGATAAATCCCCCTGAATCTTACACACCAGACCTTAAAATCTCTCAGTTTTACTTTTTAAGCTGCAGGAAAGCATTTGAAGCACACAATAAAGTAACCGTATACAGCTACATATAAGTACATTTGCTTATTTATTAATCTACAGTATCAACAATCAAAACTCCGTCTTTGAAGACATATTTTATGTTATTAAGTCTGTTTTAATTTCACTGAGTATCTGTTTACACTGCAGCCTCCACTTACATCTTTCCACAGCAGGAATTATAGGTGACAAACACATTAATAAAAACTTATATCTGCTTACAATTGCATTACAGTGTGTTATTCAAAGCTTATATGTTGCTTATAAATGTTTAATACAAGCAGTGCATTGCTTTCTGCATTGTTTTAAATGCATAAAAATGAAAGAAAGTTCCAAATTAAATTAGAATTTTTAATTAAGCAGAAGTGTAAATATGTATAAGTAAACTAATAATAACCTCTTCTAGTTATAAGCAAGGCTCAAAAGGTGAGTTTTCACTACAGTTTTAGTTAAAACAGGGATTTTTTAGCCTTGACATTGCTGTTCTCAGACCCAGCAGGAGAATCTGTTCCAGAGGCTGGATCCAAAACTGCAGAGGGCAGCTTCACCGCAGGTCGTTGTCTGATTTTTTTTGGTACAGTGAGCAGCTGAGAGTCTGTGGATACGAGCAGGTCTACCAGGGACACGAAGCTCATCTTTGCACATAGTCAGGGGCAAGTCCATGAAAAGATTTCTAAAGCAGCAGCAGTAAATCAATCTTGAGACTAACTGGAGGCCGTGCACGGATCAGGAGTGGAGTGAGCTCTTTTCTTTGCACAGCATTCTGTATATTACTGTAACTGATTTACAGTTGAAATAAAAGCACGCTCAAGCGTCTTTGTATCTCGAGGACAAAGGAAGAGAAAACGTCCGACCTTCACATAGTTTTGAAAGTTCTTCATATGTGATGCGAACGTTCGATCATAATCAGTGATAACAGCCAGATTTCCTGTCTGAGATGTTGTCAATGTGCTGAGGTAGAGTAATAATTTATTTCTTGGCTCTTTTGGGCCGACAACTAGGGCCTCCATTCTATCCTGGTTTAATTCACGTTGACTGTACACACAGCAGCACATCGTTTCCACACAACATGGTCACATATGGTATCCTGTGCAACCTGCCCTGTACACAACTCTAAATATAGTCTTCTATAAATATATTAATGCACCATAATGTTGAAGGGATGTTGGAAGTGTGGCTCACTCGAGAGAGAGATGGAGGATAACACTGCTTCTTTGCCTTGTGGGAAACTGAGGGAATGTGGGTTTTTCTTTTCATTTGATTCCAGGACAAATCTAACTGCTGAGTGTTAATCACACAAACAAAAACTTTTCAAGTACCTATTTATGAATGCATTTCTTCACCACCCCAGCATATTTAAAATAAATGCTTAGAATTCTTTGCGTGACCAAATTCAGGTATTTTGAGTGCAGCTTTCTGTAGACAACAGGCTTTTTAGATAACTTTATAATGTTCAGTACTAGGGCTGGGACAAAACACCTATCTCCTGATTCAATACTCGGAAGCTTGGATTTGATAACTTACCACGATTCTGCGAGTACTACAATTCGTTATTACAGTTCATTTGAGTTTTACTAGAACACGGGCAAAAGTTGAATCATACACTTCTAGAGGCTGTGTACCATGAGTCATATTTCCAAAAAACAATGCACATGTCAGTCAGTTTTTACTTTTATTTCAGCAGCGTCATTGATACACTGCATGTAAAAGTAGTAAATACAATACTTTTTGAAGTAAACGTCAGCTGTTCCTGCTCATCAAGTTAGTGCCATAACAAAATAATAAATTAAATATGATTTTAGGCCAAAATATAGAGCCCAAGAAAACTGCACACAGCACAAAGACTCTGCAAATTAACATCCTTCACTTTTAAAATGAACTTTGAAACTGTGAGGTTTGAGTTTTGACCCTTTAAGGTTGCTGTAGTTGGTCAGTGTGGAGTGTGAAGTGTGTGTTAAGATAATATTACCGCAATCGTGATGCTAATTTCTTTTAGCATGTCAATGGGAATTCCAATTCTATGTTAGCATTAAGCTATCAGACTAAGCTATAGTTGTTTAAACATATAAAAACAATACTTAATTGATTTTTTTTCTCCCAACTCTATTCAGTACCTTTCTCCAGCTCCACAGGGAACAGGTCCAGCCTCTCCACCCTCTTCTCCAGCTCGTACTCTGCAGACGCTGCCATGGGGTCCACGTCTTCATTACGCCTGTCATAGTCCTCGTTGGGGTAGGTGGCAAACACCTGCAGGTGAGGACAGAGGCGCTCGGTCAGACTAAAAATCACAAACACTTTAACGCACAAAATGTAAATTCTGACACTCAGGGTCTCTCACAATACAATAATAACAAAAGATATAGTTTGCTGATGTTGTGAAGTAGCATGGGATCATGGGAGTTGTTGTCTTCATCGTTAAACAACCACCATTGCGGGTGAAAATATATCTGATGATGTAATTTATTTAAGTCTTGTCCATGTTATGTTTAGTCACGTCTGCCAGTTTCCTTTCGCACTCCGACATATCCCATGTTTTCCTGGAAGTTAAAGCAGCGAGCAGCTAATAGAAAACACACCATTACCTTGAATAAATTACAGATTTCTCTGTTTGATTGTTGCTGGAAACATTTGGAATAATGCAAGTACACAACTCAACAAAATTTCCAACATAGGTCTAGTGTACATTGTCTTTCTTAATGCTAAAATATCACACAATATAGCTTCAAATCTCTTTGTTCAAGACTGTGGAAGACGATGAACTGTACATGCAATAATCCATAGTTTTCAGATTGCCTTTAAAAGGGGGGGATTTATGAGATGTGAGGTTTTTAAAGGAATAATTCAGCGTTTTGTCTTGCAGTGAGTAAGATGAGAACATCAATACCAGTCTCATATCTGTCTTTTAAGTACGAAGCTACAACCAGGAGATGTTTAGCTTAGCTCTCAAAAACTTAAAGGATGACTTCACCTGTGCTCTTGTCCCGGTTTTTAAAATGGAAACTCCCACTCAGCCATTAGCAAAAAGCAGTGACGTAGCTTAGAGCGCCAATGCTACTTCCCTCTCAACCCGCAACTTAGGGGGTTTATATGTAGCAACGTCATCATGCAGAAACCTACGTCAGGTCACATGGGAGAACATTTACAGAAGAGCTTGGTGATATATTATTTAGATGAGGAAGGAACATAAATGTGAAGCAACAGAATGATAGAAAGATTTTTTTTCTGTACCAGCACTGTATGCAGGTTTTTACTTTAAATAAAAAATGAAAGATTATCCTATTTTGTGTGCCAATGACTTTTTTCTTCTTAGTATGGTATCAAAATTGATACTGAGCATTATTTTTTATATTAGTATTGTAGCAAAATTTACAATTCTGGTATGATGACAAGTCTTGTGCTATGCTAAGCTAACTGTATCCTGGCTGTAGCTTCATATTCAGTGCACAAACAGTTGTACACTATATGGCCAAAAGTCAGTGGAAACCTGAACATCTCACCTGCAGTTTAAATTTTCTTATCTAACTCTCTGCAAGAAAGTAAGTGCACATCCCAAAAACTATTCTTTCTGCTTGAAGATTGATGTGATCGTTGCTGCTCTTTGCAGACACAATGGCTTATCGCTGTTTCTCTCATCTACTCGGTTCTTTTTGCAATAACTCCAAATATAGTAACCACAACTGAAAACTGAAAACGCATCACTTCCTATGCACTCGTGTTTTGTAGAGTGTGTATCAACAGGTGAAAGAAAGAGCCAAATGCAAATTTATTCACAGCGGATTGTGACTTCACTACAGGCAAATCAAACCAAACACACAGGAAACTGCACTGCAGTGTTTTTTAGAATATTTCTTCATGCTTTGAATCCAGTATTTCAGTTTAATTCCTCTAATGTGTATCTGCTTTAGCTGATAGGAATTGAAAAATGAATATGATGCATTCAATGAAAAAGTTACTGATCTCACTCAACTTTTAATTTCTATTATCATGTTTGGGCAACAGTTCAAGGACTTTGTCACAGAAGAATGAACGATTATTTTCATGATTAATCGATTAGTTGTTTGGTCCATAAAATGTCAGAAAACGGTGAAAAATGTAGATCAGCGTTTCCAAAGCCCAAAATTAAACCCCACACTGCCTAAGTTCATCCACAACCAAAAGATATTCAGTTTACTGTCCTATGGAACCAAAGACAGCAGAAAATAGTCACATTTCATAAGCTGGAAATCAGAGAATTTCACTTTTTTCTCTAAAAATCAATAAACCAGTTGTAAAAATAGTTGGCGATTCATTTAATAGTTGACAGCTAATCAATTAATTGTTGCACCTCTAATTATAAACGTGCAAGAAATTTGAGATTACAAAAATGATTGCAGCTTATCATTAGATTTCTGCAGGTATCAACGCATTAAATCTGACATAAGCAAGACATAAGTCAATGCAACTTCATAGAAGTAACATTCATAATGCAAACATTTTTTAAGGCCCGTCAAAATCTTATTTCAAACACTTTCAAGCCTAAAATTCAGATTATTGGATTTTAGACTCTTAAAGGAAGCAGGTTGTGGAGATGCAGCTGAGACAGACCAGCTGGATACGTGGTTTTTATAATAACTGACCACCACTGTTAACACAGACATAATGCACTTCAAATGTATCGATCACTTCGACTGAGACGGCCGCAGTGTTTCCTCCAGGCCTCCGAGCTGTATCATTTCACAGCGGTAAAGTGTATCAAACACACTGGGCAGCGGGGGGGAATCAATCACAACCACTGAAGTTGCTCCCATGAAGACAGAGGCCTCTGTTTCAAGGCCCAACTTCCTACATTCACTCAGTCTAACAGCATGACAGTTTACATAACCACCTCCAGCATGCTAATGGAGGCCTTCTGCAGCTGCTGCTCACACACACACACATTCACACACACACTCACACAGAGTAAGCTAAGTCTTTAAAAGCCTCACTTTCAGTCTTCCAAGGTGATTATGCATGCAGCACCTTGCATGCTCTGCTAGCCACACTAATTCAGTGCTGGACCCTCTCCTTTCACACATTCTTTCATTTATTTAATTAAATTTCTCAACTCCTCTCTCTCCCACAATCCTTTGTTTCCCCCCGCTGCAACATTTTAACACTTCTCTCTTCAGTCTTTGGTTACTTTACTCTGCCTCGCTCGCGTCTTCCTCCGTCGTTCAGTTTGTCCGCCTGTGTTACAAAGTGGCATCTCACGGCGTCAGTGCTACCCTTCAGTCATATGGGCCCCGTCGCCCTGGCAACCCCACAGTAAAGAGCCTGTCAGTTTTGACAGCGCCTTTGAAATGTAAACAGCCAGCGCTCTCTCAGATTTATTCAGTATCATTGTATTTTCATGCATCATTGAACACTGTACAAGCCTCTGCTTCTGCTCTTAAGCCTTCCTCACCCATAAGAACAGGGTTTAAAATGTTATTGCCTTGAGCCAAATCATCACTGTCTGCTCACACAAGTGATGACGAGGCTGAAGCAGAAAAATTAGCCTACATGCGGCTTTAGAGTTTGGCTGGGGTCAAACTATTCTTGCAGGCCTTGTACTACTAAATAAAGAATATACTGAATATGACTGAACTTAAATATGTAGCGCTGAAACAATTTATCAAGTGACTCATTAGCTAAGAGAGAAAATTAAGGGAAAAGTTTGGCATTTTGTGAAATAAGATGAGAAGATATAAATATGAAGAGCAGCTAGTTAGTTTAGCATTAAGGCTGCCAAAACATGGAGCCCATTCTTGGACTATATTAATGCCCAAAGACTGAACTTACACATCATGCACGCACACAAGTTTTATTGTTTTTTCTTGTTCCTTTTCTTTTTTTCATGTTCATTAATTAGTCTACTGCTTTTTGATTAATTCTACTTGTTCAATGCATGCTGCCACACTGAGGTTTGGTTCTGTATTGCTCTATATTGACATTCTCAGTATCATTTTTTTTAAACTGTGGAGATATAGGGAGGGGGAGATGGTTGGGGGGTATTCATAATGTGAAAATGTCTGAAGAAACATTCATGTATAATGAGAAAGATAATTTTTGTATCACAATTTTCATTTTTACTGAAAAAAAACATTAAAATCATAATGATGTGACATTTGTTAAGGATTGTACCGAACAAAAATGTTTTTTTTTTTAATATCTGGATAACAGGATTTGTAGGCCAGGCAATCTCTATGGCACAGCACTACTTCATTATGACGCTGTTTTGTCACAGATTTTTTTCCTTTATCAATAAATTGCAGATTCTGCAATCTGGATATTTTAATGATATTTCAATTAATGGTGCAGCACTATTGCTGCTTTCAAATGGGGTTGTGTTTGCTGTGATAACACATGCAGATACCACATGAACACCCTCTCTTGCAGCGTTCACAACCAACTAATTTTCTGAAAGCTCAGAGTTCACAAGTTGTGACGTTTTTGCTGCTGTTTCCAGAAATGGCAGAGGCCATAAAAGCTCATTTTTTGAGTAGATGGTTAAGTTAATATACTGTTAATTTAGCCATATAGGTGGCTTCCTTTATAACTTTATAATATGCCTGAAGAAAATGTTGATATTCTTAACATCCTCAGCTTTTCATTGTGTCTTTGCATTGCCAGCATTACATTACCTGCTCGCTAAATTGCTTTTAAGCAGTGACCGTTTTGGCATCCATGTTCCTGTTGCCTAGCAGCAGTGTTCTCATGACTTGAAAGCCAAGACTATCACGCACACAACTTCCCATGTCCTAACCACAAGCTCACAAGTTCCATTTGAACGTAGCTAAGACTGGAAACAGGGCTAACAGCTAGCCTGGCTCTCTCCCAAGGTAACAAGAAACAACACCTCTAAAGCTCTGTTGTTTCTACACCATTTTCATTTTTACAGAGATCACACAAACAAGATACAACATGATTGATTAGTGAGCTTTAGAGGTGCTGGTTATATTTGGTTAGAGCCAAGATAGCGGTGTCCAGTCTTTGTGCTAGGCTAAGCTAACTGGCTGCAGGATGAAGCTTCATACTGAGCAGATTTGAGAGTGATATTTCTCATCTAACTCTTAGCAGGAAAGAGAATATGCATATTTCCCAAAATGTCAAACTATTCCTTAAATGTGTCCCCTGTCTGACTCCCCCCTTTAGTGATAACTGAACCTCTCTGTGGTGTCTTTGCGTGACTTAAAGGTCAGTCAGTGTTAGCCCTGTGGTAACATGTCTCCTTGGATTTTCTGCTACTTGACGTTTGAGCAAAATTGAATTTGCAGGTGTCCCTCTGCTCTTTACAGCCAACTTGGCTTATTACTTTCCAAAAATCATGAACCTTTGACTGACAACCTTTCTGATTAGTCATTTATGAAGCAGTCTGACTCACAGGAAGTTAGCTGTTGGTATATGGTTGCCACTGCCCGACTATTTCAGTTCTTCCTGACACTATTTTGCAAGGGCGCCGTTGTTGCATCCTGAGCTTTGCAACGCCCTAGATGACTGTAATTGGTGTAAAGATATACAACCAAGCCAGCGCCCTTTTTCTCCATATGATGATGGGTTGATGCACAGTCAGTTTTCCCTGCCTGGCAAGCTTGTTTAGTTTGTGTGATGTAACTTGAGTAATGACATCCTTCAACCATTTTGGGACTCTGTAGCATTCTGGCTTGTGACATTCACACGTGTAGCAGACAGACCACTCATTTGCATAATTTCCCCTGATACATTGGGTTTAAGTTTGTTATTTTGTCTTCCAAAAGATGCAAATATAATTTTTTTTGTTAGTGTTCGTCACGTGTTTGTTCAGAATATGGTGTCTCAGTAATTGTAAATTTTGTGCTGGTTCCTTGTTAAAAGTACAAAGTAAAGTACATTTCTTCACTCAAAATCAAAATATCATGTGAAAACATATTTCCTTTGTATATTAATCCAGTGCAAAGCAGAGATGAAAACTACTATTCACATCTCAGTTCGCACTACTTAGCGTAGCCTTTGCATGTCATAAACATGTGGCACTGTGGAATTAAAATCAGAACATGCCTCAGTGACACAAATCTGATCCCTGATCAATATTGGGCCCTAAGGCTGCAACCAACGATTGTTTTCATTGTTGATTAATCTATCGATTATTTTCTTGATTAATCAATTGGCTTTTTGGTCCAGAAAATGTCAGAAAATGGTGAGAAACGTCACTCAGTGTTGCCCAAAGTCCAAGATGACATCTGCAAATGTCATGTTTTACCCAAAAGACATTCAGTTTACTGACACAGATTATGAAAAACATCAGAAAATATTCACACTCAAGAAGCTGGAATCAGAGAAATATGACTTTTCTTCTTTAAATATGGCTCAAACTTTAATTGATCAAAACAGTTGGTGATTAATTTAACAAGTGATTAATTGTTGCAGCTCTATTGGGCCTGATACTGATATAGGGTCAGATCTGTTCCATCTCTACATGGGATATAAGAAATTATGCATATTTTAGCACATTTTTAACATTTTGAGGACTGAATTAATGAGAAAAGAATCTTTAACAGGAATAACAATTAGTTGCAGCAGCTGATATAATTATTTGAGCAGCAGTTTTTGTTTACACTATGAATTAAATGGAATCAAATTGAACCTAACCCTGCTGCAGATGACAGGCAGACAGCATCATGGGAGTCTAATGGCTTTTGATTTAGGTTACCTTCGTATTTAGAGGGATTAGCAGAACGTGGATTACAGGCACACAAAATACACTGTTTGCATCCTAAGTAACGGAGCATAAAACAACAACAGCGCACTCCAAGCCTGCGTGCCCACTGCGCCGCTCTCACGTGGCAGCGCTTCCCTCCTTGAGTTTAAAGATCAAGAGGCCACAGCTGGTGGCTCGCGATGCCCTCATTTTCTACGCCCCCATGATGCTGCAGAAGATCAAACGAGGAGCGTTTAACGTGGAACAAACACAGCCACGATCTGATGTGTGTCATGACCCCAAGCCTTGGGGGACCGGAGCCACGGCGCAGGCGGGGCTACGATCTCGACTTTAACACTTTCACTTCCCGGAGAAAGATTTTCTCCGATGATCCTAGACGGGCTGATGGGATCCTGCGCGACGCAACCTCTCACCCCAACCTCACCTAAGCATAAAGAGCAGCACAGTAGATGAACTCCTCGAACGGTGAGGTGCCTGTCTTTAGAAGATAAACATTGGGATTAAAGGCAGGGTGGTGGTGGGGGGTGGGCATGGCTGGAGAAGGACGCTGCTCCAGTTGTGGCAGATAGTAGGTCAGAGGAGCTAACAGATGGCCAGGAAACTCCCTTCCTCCCGCTCTCCCTCCCTCTGCTACCAGCCGCCTGGGATGTCCTACAAAAGCTCTGTGGGCAGTTAGCTCGAGCCACTCACCAGCTAACAGATTGTATTTGTGTCTCTAAAGAGCACCCACTCAGGACTGTAAAGGGTATTAAAATAGCCAGTTAAGTGACAACTACCGTTTTACAATGCTGCTGTCGTGACAGAGGGATGGTTAAATGATAGAGCTGCACTGTGGTTCCATCTTGATGGCCCTCTGGCTACGACGTGATTGGGTAACACTGTGGTGGTTTAACTAGCGAGTCAGTAACCCCCCCCTTTTTCCTCCTCCTCCTCCTCCTCGTCCTCCCACTGCCCACAGCAGCATGTCAGCCGCTGCGTTTCTTTCCCCTCTGGACTCTCCAAAAACAGATCTAATTTTGGATCCAGCCAATAGGATGTGCGGAGGTGGCACCGCTGGTTTTTCACAACAGAAACAGCGTGTTTCCACTCCGTCTCTCCAAAGTCTGTAGCACCCAACTTTCCATCTTTTTTTTTTTATTACTCACACACTGCTCTTGCTATTATTTCAACTGGTTTCAGGAATGTGAGCTTCACTGCTGCTCTCCATTTCTGCCATAACGCCGCACGAGGTTGTCAAAATATGTCGATACTTCAGCGAGATTCGACGAGATTAAGGAAACATGTTAAGTTGAAATACTCGCTTCCATTCTGGTTTCTCTGTTTCACGTTAATCAGAGTTAAAATTAATGCTGAATGTTCGCCAAATGTGTAAGCGTCTGTTTATGAGTCCTAAGAAACCATTAAGAATCTTGCAGAAGGAGTAGATGTTTATAACAGTCACTTAACTCAAACTCCAGACTGTCTTTTAAGAGCAGCGAGCTTTTGTTTTCAGGATAACAGGCTGAACTTTACATTGACAGACAAGTGACAGTTTACTCGTAGTTGCTTGTTATTGTCTGTATTGTTCTGCCTGAAGTTTGCAGCAAAACCAGAAGGTGTTCGCTGACTTTTTCTGTACCAGCACTGCGTGCAAGATGTTAATTAAAAAGAGAAGACAATTGTCCTAATTGGGGTGCCTCTGATGTACTGAGTATCATTTTTTTAAAGTACCGTATCAAAGTTAAATATTCTGGTCTCGTGACGACTCTAATGCCACATTAATCCACTATTCTCAGGCCAGAATGCTCGTGTGATGCTTAATCAAGCTGTAAAAAAAAAAAAGTTAATCACACGCAGACCGACGGAAGCACTCTTCCTCTTTACACTTAACTGTCACCACCATTAATTGCTTTCCAAAACCACCACAGGTTAATCATGTCCAGAAGTGGCAGGTAATTGCTTCTAAATCCTCCTTAAAATTGGGGGTTAATCCAGATCCCAGATGTGCGAACGCGCAGACGGAAAATAAAGATGCGGTCCCGGCTGCCATCGCCCACCGCTCTCCCCCACCCAATAAAATGGATGGATGTTGTGAGTTCGTCATAGTAACGGTTGCATGGCACCAGAGCCTATCTATTTTGGCAGGCCAGTCTTTGGTCAGCAGTCATGTTAAGGCTTAGCGCTGACCACTGACCCCCGGGAGAGACGGCAGCATGAGAATAAGGTCAGCGACAGATGACTGAACAGCACAGCATGTGGTTTATACATTTTATATATTACATATATGACTGTGTGTATTATTCCAACTAAGTACAAGACATACTATTCTTAAGAATTTATATTAATATACAACATACTAGGCATGCACAATATGGATTTCTTTCTGCTCAACAACCAATTATTACTTGCTGCTCGTGGCCGACACCAATAAAATAAGCAATAATCTGACATGTTTAAAAATAAATTCATTCAGCCTGTAGTTTATGCACACCTGAGGGTAGGAAAGGCTAATGTGTAGTGAGCAAAGACAGTGATTTAATATTCCACATCTCTGACCAAACCAAGTCTAACACGCTGCCTTTCTAAAACGGTTTATTGTACTGTTGCTTTGCACATAAGCATAATCACATTCATGTGCAAAGAGGGAATTACGATTTTAATTCCTTATTCAATTTTCTTTTGCATGTGCAATATGCGAGATCAGTGATAGTGTTAGCATCTGATTTAATGTCTTTGTCTTTCTCTTGTTGTCCAAAATCCAAAATTATTAAAAACACATAAATGAACCTCACCGTTGCAATGAACACGGACACTGAAGTTTATCCTGGGCACAAAATATGTATTAATTAACTGGAAATAGTCCTAAACTAATGCACAATTTACTCAACTTAATACTTAAACTTATTTACGTTTGAGTGATGTTTGCCACAAACTACAGTACCCCGCGGCGTCACGAAATTATTTAGACTTTTTTTTAACAATGAAACAAAAGCTGATTAATATAGCTGAAAAATAATTTTTAATGAATGTATCCACTTTATTTATCAATGTAGACATGTAAAAGACTTAACAGACTTATTTTTTGCCATACTGGTGAGCTAACCTGCCTGTTTTTATTAACAATTTTCTTACCATCTGCATTTGTTATTTCACTATACACCATTTCTGTTGTTATGTCACATGTTGATGGTGCAACTGAGCAACACATCTGTGCAGTGATTGGCTCTTTGTGTCACTTATAGCGCACTCCATTATCAATGGATATGATGTATGGCTGTTTAGGAGACAGGGCGTACTTCTTATGTGCTTTCATGGCAGTTTGCATTTAATCTGTTTTATTGAGGAATTTTCTTGTCGCTACTGATGAAGATTTACAGCTTCAGCAGGAAAAATGGGGACTGGACTGAGAGCCACAGACAGGGTAAAGACGTCTTAAGAGTCAGTCTAACACATTCTTGGCTTTGGTCCTTTCATTTGATTAATTGGAGCTGCTGACAATAATAAAAAACATTGTGTAACATCAGCCTTATCTTTCATTTCTCCTTTGGGGATCAAATAAGTAACAGTCTGGATCTTCACCGCAGTACAGGTGCAGCCTCCAGCATCTGTTGTTTTTTTTTTTTTTGACAGGATGATGGCAGGTTGGACAGAACAAAACAGCACTCAGACATCATGAGCGAGACATTGCATAACACAGCTTGTCGCAGCAACCTGAGCGAGAGTGGGCACATCATCACGTAAAAGCTTACAACCCACCGCCGCCGCCGCCGCCGCTGCCGCCACTACTGCAGGACTAAGAAGTGGGGCAGAGTGACCTTGCTGATAATCTGTCTGGTCTCCCACCCCTCCTGGCTGTGAGTAATGCACCGTATGAAATACTGCAGAGTCGCAGTAATAGACAGTTTGAGGATACCTTGACATATGTTGATGTATTACCTCTCGCTGCAGGGCTATCCCTCATTGGCTGACCTGTGCGGTGGCCACAAACCACCAAAGGTTGCATTTTGGGCACTGTACATCTTTTATGGCTGCTTCTTAAAGGGACAGTTCACCCCAAAATTAATAACACATACATGCCCTCTTACCTGTGGTGCTATTTATCCATCTAGATTATTTTGTCTGCCTTTAATGTTCTGCTCAGCAGTTTCATATGGCACATTTTGAATCACTATCTTATTGAAAAACGTGTTGTGCTTAACTCAAGCTGATTGAGCCATCTCTACAACTCAGTTTAGTTATGTTACACTAAAAAAAAAAGCCACTGGACGACAGTGTAAATAGCACTTAAAGCCTTTTCCTCAAATCAGGAAGTTAGAAAGAAAAAGGTCACAGCAGACGTGTGGAAAAACAGAAGTAAGCATATTTTACGACATGTTATCGTTTCATATGTCTGACTGGACAGAACTATGTAACTTGATACAACAAAAAAAGTCTAATAAGGGTGAAATAACTTTCTAATTGTTGATGTAAGTTAAATCCATGATCCTGGAAACAAAAAGGTCACTGCTCTGAAACACACTTTCTCAATTTAACTCTACTCCTTCTAAAAGTGATAATGACTAAAGATTAATGATTTCTTATGACTTATAAACAGACACTTTCTCATTCTGCAAACATTCAAAGTTAATTTGAACTCTAATTAACATGAAACGGGCAAACAAGAACAGTTATTCCAGACAGAACAGAAATGTAAAAGGGTGACACCACGGCTGTAGCGCTGTTGACAGAAGCATTTTACTGATAACATATCATGGTTATTTTATGATTTATTACAGTAAATACATGGTATGTTATGCTGAAAAAAATCCACTACATGACACTGGGATCATTAAATAGTGTTCCTTTTAGTTTGCCTCCAATCAGGAAGTTAGAAAGCGAAAGTCACATCAGACATGTGGAGTCCGTTTGTTGTCATTTTCAAAGGTCAGCAAGTTTCTTCGACACATTATTTTAGAGTTATGAAACTTCATGTGACAAAAAAGTCTTACAAGAATGAAATAAAAGATCTACAATTAATCATCTTATCATAAAGTGGTGAGGCTGAGGCTTCTGATTATTCATTGTAAAAATGATGCAGGGGTAGAAGTAACTAATTACAAATACTCAAAGTACTGTAATTAAGTAGTTTTTGGGGGAACTTCTACTTTTATAAGTATATTTTACAGTGCATACTTTAACTTGTACTTAAGTATGCATTATACAATATAATCTACTTAGTTACTTTTAAAATCGTAATTGAGTCCTGAGTACAATTTGAATTAATATCCAAACCTTTCAGCTGAATTTTTGTAGCCAATAAGGCTCTCTGATCACAAACAGACTGATGAAAACCAACGCATACGGACAAAAAGCTCCCCAAAATACCGCAGCAGGGACGGGTTTTGTAACACGTTTATACTGACAATTAGTCTCCGCCCCCATACCATATTTGGGGTTACAGTAACTACGTTACATCACTGAAGCGGCTCACAACATGACTCGTGCAACGTTATGTCCCTTTTAACTTTTATTCACGTTTAGCTTCACACAGGACGAGAACTTCGGTCTCCTGGTGAAAGTCCTGTGTTTGTTTGATCCGTCCATCCATGGGGTCAACTGTTAAAAAGTAACTAATACTCTGAGTAGTTTCTCAGAAGAATACTTTCTAATTTTACTTTAGTATTTTTCTAACACCTGTACTTTTACTTGTAATTGAGAAGTATTTTAATGATGTAACAGCGCTTGTACTTGAGTACAGATTTTCTGTACTTTTTCACCCACTGTCATTTAATCAGAGGTGGGAAGTAACAAAAGGGTGTGATGAAGACTCAGTGAGGATGACTGACCGGGTCGTAACATTTTCATATGTAAATTCAGTAAATTTTCTCATGCAAGTTGCCAAAACCGCTGCCTACAACACAACAAAGACAAAATCCCGTCAAATAATCACCATCGGCGAACAGCAGGACTTGCTCGGCTCTCGCTGCCGGAGATGGAAGGCTGGTTTCTGGGTGAAAGTGCAACAGAGTCAGTCGGTATTTTCCACATTTTTTCATGTAAGTTGGAAGAACACTACTGCCACATTACTGCCGTTTGTTCTCATTACATAGCTGTGTTTTCAAGTGATGATTCTCTGCAGGAATATTCTTGAATTCTACTGGAATCTTAAGGGTTAAAGGGATAAAATGGCACTAGATGTAAATTTGAGCACTTTGAGGGGTGAACTGTCCCTTTAAAAAAATGCAATTCCTTCTTTCCATGTTTGTCAAAATTCAGCAGCCTCGGTTTATTACAATATAAGAATAGTCATTGTTTGTGTTAATGATACAGTGCAAAAGAAAATCATAGGTGTTCTTTGAGCAGCCTGGCAGGACTGTTGTTCAGAGTCGCGTAGGCAGCAGAGACCCATGAGAAAGTGTGTGTGTGTGTGTGTGTGTGTGTGTGTGTGTGTGTGTGTGTGTGTGTGTGTGTGTGTGTGTGTGTGTGTGTAGTGATGATGGGGGGGGATTAAAAGTGTAAGAGTAAGCCAGGTGATGAAGGTGATTCTGGTGCATGAAAAATAAATCTGATTATTTCTGGAGGGAGCTCTGCACAAATCCAGTGGACGGGATCTTACTTTCTTTTTTCTTTTTTTTTTAATCTTTCCCTCCAACAAAAGGATAAATAATTAAAAATCACAACAGCACAGTATTGATACCCAGCGTTACAGACCGAAGCCAAAACAAACACAGGCTAAACAAATAAATAAGACATGAGAGGCAGCTTCCTGTGTTCGACAAGGAGGCGGGCGGCCCTGAAAAAGCGAGGCAAGTCTGTGACGATAACAATGCTGCTATTTTTACTAACAGTAGGAGACTGGTGACAAAGAGCGAAAGGGAGAGAAGAAGGAGCGAGAGGAGGAGCAAACAAAGGGTCTAGTGTGAACTCTACCCGAAGCACAACTGCTATTTTTTGCCAGTTTGAGAAGACAGACAGACAGAGAGACAGACAGACAGATAGAGAGACAGACAGACAGTGTGAAACGGGGACAAAGAAAGACACGCGCCCAGACGTCCAACCGCCATCACCACAACAAGACTTAATTGTGGCCATGAGCTGAATAATTGCTGCACGGAGGCGGGGAAATATGCACTAAAAATGGGCACTTCCTGTTTGGAGGGGAGACCGACTGACACTGTGACTTAAGAGCCGGCAGTTATACAGTCGCATGACATTTGAGCCGCATAATAACGCCCCTCCCATTTGACCTCGCCACCCCCCCACACACACTTTACTCTCATCCACCCCTGCATCAATCTCCATAACAAAGGCCACACTGATACAGTGTGAAAGGCCTCAGCAGGAGGTTATTCTGCGATGACGGCTGCAGGGTCACAACCAAATTCTGCTTTTTTTTTTTCCCCAAAAGCCGATGAGTTATGACTTCTTTATCAAACCACACATAATGCTTCCTCCTGCTGCTAGCCATCTTTGATCTCGGGGGGATTAAATAATGCGATAGAAGTCCGCTTTTGTCGTTTTCTTCCTGCGTTACAATTGCATGATGGATATATACTAAGCTCAGGCATAATTTATATGGGATTCATGGGATTTTCAACATGGCGGAGACAGTTCTATTCCATTTGGAGACTGTGGATATTAGAGCCCAGTGCTGGCTTACCACAGTCGAGTCAATTTATTTCAAGTCAGTTCTATTTATATATAGCGCCAAGTCATAACAGAAGTCATCATATAGAACAGGACTAGACCAAATGAACAAGCTCTAGGCAAAAGCAGAAATCTTGAGCAGAACTTGGTCGAGGTTGGGCAGCATTCTGCCACGACCGGGTCAGTATTTGTGTATTAATTGATTAACACTATTTGTTTTCATTTGAGGACATGATTCGGAGGTATTATGTAAAAACGACCCTGTTTTCAGTGGGTTTTTCTTCCCAAAACATAGACTGTGTATCCTTGAGACCTGGCAAACATATCGAATGCCTTTTCTTCCTTATAAAAACATTCGCAAAGCTCCTTTTTTAAAATATTTTGTAATGTGCATTGTTTACGCTCACATTTAGATCGTCTAGTAATCTTCTTCTCTGCCCTTCAGCTGGCAAATTGCTATGTTTCTTGGCATTACTACCAACAAATGACTCTCAGCTGTTTGCAGTAATGAATACTGCAGCACCTATGAGCCTGTGACTGTGCCAGTGGGACAGGAGATACAAAACAAAACGGGTATCTGCTGATCAAAACATTGTTCTGCAGCACCACTCTTGGTCAAAAATCCACAGGTTACCTTCAATTTTAGTATTTAAAATTCCATATTCACTCTTAAAGGTCCTAAAACACAATATTTATTTATTCTCAATCTGATTACCGCTATGAAGAACCAACATAACCACAACATTATCTGCCAAAGTTAGATTCTCTCTGGATTGAGGTGGCCCTGCTCGATAAATGTAATATCAAATATCGCCGTGCACCAATCAGAACTCAACAATAATAAAATCCGTATTAATTCAATAATAACTTAAAGGAGCAGCATGTAGGATTTTGAGGCACTTATTTGAAAGCTTCATTTTGCAAAACCTTGTGTCACTCTCCCCTTCCAAGTGTGTAGGAGAACCAATGGTGGCCGTGAAAAACAGGAAAGGCCCTCTCTTAGAGCCTTTGTTTGGTTTGTCCGTTCAGGGCAACAGTAGAAACATGGCAGTGCAATATGGTAGCCTCCTTAAAAGAGGAGTCGCACCCTCTGCAGATATAAACAGCTCATTCTAACGTAACAAAAACACACAGATTCTTATTTTCAGGTGATTATACACAGATGAAAACTAATTTATAAAGAAAATCTCCATTTCAAAAAATTCTGATGATAAGCCCCTGTAAATCTTACACACTGGACCTTTAATAACATCCAATAAACGACAGAAAAGATCAACTTTATTGACACATCTTATTAAGCTGGTTAGATATTAAAGGAATAGTACAACAACATTTTAGGAAATACACTTAGAACTTTTGAGGTGCTGGTGGGCAGATTTTCTTTACTTTGGTCTGTTTACCCCTTTTTTCCAGTCTTTGTGCTAAGCTGAGCTAACCAGCTGTTGGTTATAAATTTGCATATTCACCAACATGTTAAACTATTCTTTTGAAGGACCAGTGTGAAGGATTTAGTGGCATCTAGCAGTGAGATTCTAAATTGCAACCGAATGAAAATCACTCGCCTCACCCTGCCTTTCCAAGCCTTGTAGAGGAAAACCAGGAAAAAAAGACCTGCAAAATACGCAAAGCATGGCGGCCTCCATGGAAGAAGACTCACACCCTCTGTAGGTATAAACAGCTCATTCTAAGATCATGAAAACACAATGATTCTTATTTCAGGTCATTATAAAAACATACTGATTATTAGATTCCATTTTGGCCATTGATGCTAATAAACCTCCATTAATCTACAGACTGGACCTTTAATCAATTAAACATTAACTTAATAGCAACTGATTTTAAATTCTTTTGAAACCAAGTGTTGAAAATATGTGATTTATCCCTCACTCTCATCTTAATTAAGCTAGTTAGACATTAAAGGAATATTTTAAAAAGATTTAGAAAATACTGTTAAGAACATTTCGAGGAGCTGGTAGAAGACTTTCTTGGCCTGATTCCTGTCTTTGCACTAAGCTGAGCTAAGATAACCAAATGTGTTGGCTGCATATTTACCATAAAGACAGGAATGTGATGTAAATCATCTCTTCCAACTCTTGGCAAAGAAGCAAATAATCATATTCATCAAAATATCTTGCCTCAGCTTTGTCGCCACTCTTTTATAGCCAAATATGAGGGTGTTTACGTGTTAAAAAAAAAAAAAGAAGAGCCTGTTTGTCACATCTGATTTGTTTTTAAACTCTCAAATATTATAATATCAAGCTCCAGTGACTAGAGACTACAGGCCGATGTGCAGCCATGAGAGAAGAACAACAGCAACTTTCGACTTGACTGGTCATGATACGGGACAGGAGCCCTTAGTCACTGAAATGGCTTTCTGCGTGGGGGCCTGCGTGTGATGTACAGTGTCAGGGCCCCGCTTCTGCCGCCTCTGTCTGCGTACGCCTCAGACCTCGAGGCAGAGCCGAGCAGCGAGGCCGCGCCGGAGAGGATCCGATGCTCTTCTCCAGATCATTACACCACCCCCAGACAGAGAGAGACACTTTAAATCAACTCTGCCTCCTCCTCCTCCTCCTCCACGTCTGTAGTCTTCTTTCATCTCGCTGGTCCAAGAGGAGATCACAGTCTCTTTTCTCACTTCCTCCCTCTTTCTTTCTCACACACACACATTAAAAAAAACACTCCAGCTCCCCATACACTGTCCCCTGGCCTGGCAGAGCATCCACTCCTCTAAAAAAAACGGGACTAATTATCCAGTCCTCTCTGTTCCTCCTCCCCCAGCAATTATTTACAGAAGCAGCGGCTCCCACTGCATTACAGATAAGCATCTACATCGCAGCTCTTTTGGGGCCCATGTCAGCTGCACAGTAGGAATGCAGGATCATCCATTAACAACTGGCTACGTGCATGGAGGGAGGGTGTTAGCGTTAGTGGTGTGCAAAGCCCCGTGTTGAGTCAGGGTGAAATCAAAATGTCAGCATCATTCTGACACCGGCAGAGGCTGAGTGAGTTCATTAAAACAGCTGACCGCGGCGCTGGAGATGACTGAACCACGGCTGATGAGCTTTAAGGTCAAGTTTAACAAGCCTCTCAACACACAGGAGGAAAAAAACTCAAACACATAACAGAATATGGACATAAATCAGAAATCAGCACCTCAGACTAATTACACAAAGCTCTGAGGGATAGTTTAAGAGATAACGTCTCCATGCTCTTGCTAGGTGCTTCTTCTTGCTATATGCAGACTTTGCAGTTGCATAGGGCCCCAAAACAATGTACAGGTTTGAGGAATAATGGATTACATGTAATGGGATTACATGATCTGGATACAAATAAAAGGTGACTGTATTCCATTACAGTTACAGATCAATTTAGTAAAAATGGGGATTATTAGTAAGATTGCAATTTTTAAAATAAATAACAATATACTACCATGCATGCCAATTCATTATCATGGCTTCTAGTGAAAAAAATGCGTCACTGGGTGGAAGTTTAATGATTTTTTTTTTTGTCTTTAAATCAATCAATGAATCAATAAATTGCACACAACAAAGGAAGGAACAGCTGGACAAACTAATAAACCTAAGAACAAACATAAAACACGACTAACGCAAATCGACTATTGAGTTAATCCGCATCTATTTTAATAGTCGATCAGTCATTTTTTATTTGAAACCAGTGAAAACTCTCAGATGTTGGCTTCTTAAATGTGAATATTTTTTAGTTTCTTTGCTCCTCTCTGACAGTAAACCAACTGTTTTTGAGTTGTGAACAAAACAAGACATTTGAGGACGTCATCTTGGACTGTGGGGAAACTCTGATCAATATTTTTCACCATTTTCTGACATGTTTTGGACGAAATAACTAATTAATGAATGGAGAAAATGATTGATAGACTGATCGACAATGAAAATAATTGTTACAGGAAGGCAAGATTGTGACAGGATAAATTAATCAATTAATCAGTAAGGAAAATAATAGTTGCAGCTCTAAAAACTTATATTAAGCTAAACAATTTCACCATATTTTATAATGAGGCAATCCAAAAGTAGTAGGAAGTAATCAGTTACATTACATTAGTACTTGGATTACATTACTAACTATATTTTTAACAGGTAATTAGAAACTATCAAAATACATTTTTAAAATAATCCTCCCAACCCTGACGGTGTAATGTGATGATTTCAGTTCAGCAGCAGATCAATCTTTAAGTATCACATCAGAGTTCAACTATTTTTTCCCGGTCAAGTTGATCAGAAATCTACTTTATCAAATAATAGAGTTAATTGTCATGTTCAGTCTGGGGCTGCAACTAATGATTATTTTCTTTATTGATTAATATGCCCATTATTTGCATATCAGCATTAACTGTTACAGCCAATATGAAAACTTTTACTCTAACAGAACATAATGCAGATTGTTTTTATTTGTTAGCTTTATAGGAAACATTCTGTCTACCAGTGTTGATGAAACTGTTGATTAAAATATAACAATTAACAACAAGTTCTATGCATGTCAACTCAAAAAAAGTTTAGGACTGAACTCTTAGAGATATTTGTGACACAGACATGCCACAGGAATTTCAAAACAAAGATATATCTTAAAGATGATGATATAGATCGATACTTTCACTTTGCATCAGTCAAATTAGAGCGGTGATCGATCCAGGGAGATGTATGGTTACACCCCTATCGATCAGCTGACTCATCACTGCAGCTCAAGTTTAATTTTTGTTTAAGTAAATTAATCTGAACAAGGACACGGAGTGTCATAGATGCAAAGCAACAAATATTCTCACAAATCAAAACTGGTATGACGATCCCCCGCTCCCTCCTTCTCCCCAGAGAACGACTCATTAACCGTGTGTGAGGTTGGAGGCTCCACAAAAACGAGGTGTTTAATTGGTTTTTACCATTTTCCTGATCAGGCAAGCGAGTTGCTAGATTTACAAGCCCGATGTGGCATTTTACTTGCCCTGGGCGATCCTTATTGTTGAGCCCTGCCCATTCCTAGTCAAAGTCAGGTTGAGGACTGTCCAGAGATCAACATGGACACCGATAGCGCTTTTCCATACACATGTGCTGGCTTTGCTTGGCTCGGTTTGGCACAGCAGGGATTTGCATCTCCATTACAACAGGGCTGCTCACTGGAAGGTGTCTTTTAAACTGGAGACAAACTTAGCTTAAGTCAGGCGGCTGTAAATCACTGGATAAACACATTATTTTATCATTATTTGTTATTTAGAAGCTTTTATTATGAAGCAGCAAAATCAGGAAACGTTGGGTTTTCATCAGCAGTAACTTAATATGACTTATTATGACTCCTATATGGCTCAGAGCAAACATGAAACAATAAATAGGCAGATCCACACAGCGACACAGGAGAGAAACAAAACTTCTGAACCTCTGAAGAACTGAACACAAACATTTTTAGAAACCTTGTTCTCTCTGCTCTCATGCACGCACAAGTTGAATATCTCAACACTTGCTTGCTCGTCACGGGTTGGCTGCTGTCAAGACGTCACGGCACTCGGAGGCGGGTCGGGCTCACTTTAACCTCAGCGCACGGCACAGCTCGGTGTGTTAAAAGTGGGGAATGGAAACGCAAATCAGCGCGGCGCGGTTTGACTCGGCACGGCCTAAAGTCCATCTAGGAGACTGCTGGAAGCTAGCTGCTGCTGTTATTGTTTTCTAGTGAGCTGGTGAATAGTATTATGGATGGATTTCTTTTCAAACGTACGCAGATATATATTCTTCACATATTGTCTGAACTCAGTGGCAGTGACTGCGATTTTTTTCAGTACAAAAGCCTTACCAGGGACAGAGGTTGCAAATTCACCTCAGCTAGAAACTCTACGCCAACTATTCTGATAGTCAATTAATCTGTTTGAGTAATTTTCTGTGAAAAAAACAGCCAAAATTCTCAGATTTCAGCGTCTTGTGTGTGAATATTCTCTGGTTTCTTTACCCATCAATGACAGTGAATTGAATATCTTTGGGTTGTGGACAAAACAAGACATTTGAGGACGGGGCTTTGGGAAAAATTGATCAATGTTTTTTCACCATTTCTAAACTTTTATAGCAGTGATTCTCAAAGTGTGGGCTGCAGCTGGCCGTGACGGTTTGGGTCGACAGCAGAAGATTTTTAGATTTCAAAGTGAGTCGAGGAACTCTAAAGTTTGGGAATGGCTGTTTTATAGACCAAAAAAAAACAATCACTTAATTTGGAAAATGCATGACGCTGGATCTCCTTGGAGGATTTTGGAATCCCACCATCATAGTTTCACAAAATAGGGGCCCCCCAATCAACATTTTGCATAGGAGTCCCCAAAAAGCTAGAACCGGCCCTGCTACCTACTGTTATTATTATTTTACGTGTTCCACTGCATATTTTCTCACCTTGATGGGCTCTGTGCTGAAGCGGATCTTCCTGGAAGGCGGCGGGTCCTCCTCCGTAGGCAGCCCAGTAATCTCCACACAGCTGGACTCGGGCTCATAGCGGTCGTCATCTTCCTCTTCGTCCACCTGGCTCCCTCCAAAGTCTTCCCCGACCGCGCTGTAGGTACTGATATCCACAGAGTCGCGTCCCGACTGGTCGTCTCTGAGCGTCCTGTCTTCTTCCTCCTCCTCAGCATCCTTCGCCGTCTCCCCCTCCTGCCTGAGCGTCTCACCTCCCCTTGGAGAGCTGCGGCTCTGCTTCTCAGCAGCGGCCTCTCCGTTCTCCACAGAGATGAGGATGTCAGCTTGTGGTGCCGAGCTGCTCGCTTCCTCAGGTTTGACCTCAGCTTTCGCCTCCACACCTGCATCTGAAACAGTCTTTCCTCTCTGCTCGTTCTCTCCTGCAGCACTGAAATGTTCAGTAGTTGGAGCACCAACACTTTGGCCCCCATTAATGCTCTCAGATGTGGGTCCCACCCTCCCTCTGGGGCCCCTTGTAGGCCCCTCCTGGCCGTTCTGATTGCTTAACTCTTCCTCCTTGTTGCCTGCTGCAAAGGCACAAACCCTCTTAGTGATTATTTTGGAGTTCAACACACCCACCTTGGCGCTGACCCCCCTCGAAGGGAGTGGTGGTGTGGAGGAGAGGCGGTGGAGGTTGTTCCGGAGCTCTGCAGCCCGTTCAAACACGGCACTGAGCTGGCTGACCGTGGGGGACACAGCCTCGCTGGTGTCCAGGCTGTCCAGGGACTCAGTGCTGCCGTTAAAGCGCGCCACCACGTCCAACCTGCTTTCCTGGAAGCCTGAGGCCTTGTCTGTCTTCAGCAGGACCCTGGTGGTGGCCAGCTTCTCCTGCTGCTGCTGCTGCTCGAAGATGCGGCGGGTCTCCTGCAGCTTGGAGTAGCTGGGTGAGGAGGCCCGCTGGTGGCCGTTCTCCGGCTTGGTGTCGAACTTGTTGACGCGCTCGGACACGGTGGATCCGAGCTTCAGCAGCGCGCTGTGGTCCACGTTTTCATTCAGGCTCCCGGCTCTGGGGAGGGAGAGGCGCACCGATTTCATGGCGACGTCCTCCCCCTCTGCGTCGGCCGGGGATGTGGTCTGCATCTGCTGGAACATGTTCTTGATACGGTGCACGTTGGAGCCGTACCTGCGCCCTCGGGGGCCCTCCTGCAGGTCCCCGTTGGCAGCATTGTCTTTGACGGGCTTCAGGGCCTGCATCCCCGCCTCGTACGCGTTCCTGTGCGGGGATGGGCTCCTGAGCGTGGAGCCAGAGCCGGTGCTCTTGGATGTGGATTCGGTCTTCATCATGGTCAGTCAAGCGTCGCAACGGATGCTCAGCGACGGCATGTCTCCTTTCTCAACCCCGAATCTGTCCTCTCCACCTCACCGACCACACCAGCAGCAGCCGATCCTCGCTTGGTGGCGCTCAGACTAGACCGGCAGATGGGGAGAAACAAAAACAACAGATCGCATTAAAGGCCTGCTGCCTGCATCCGCTGCAATTCTCGTCCAATGCAACGGAGAAAGTGAGCACGATGCATCTGTCATTAGCTGGCGTGCAGTTACAACAATGCAAACCGAACCATCACAGATAATTGCATTAGTCATTAAAAAATGTTTGCATAGAGAAGTGGAGCAGTAATGAGCCGCGGATTTAGCGCAGCTGACGACAGATTGCTTACGTTTAATCCCTTTTTACAGGCAGCATCATTTTGATCTCTTCATTCTGTGAGCTGCAGATTTCTGGTCCTCCTCTCACAGCGGCACACTGCTGCTGCATGGAGGAGGCTGCCGCTGGGTCATAGCGCCCGCCCGGCCGTGTCTCAGCAGCCTGCTCTGTGGTTGATTTACTGCATACAATCCTCATTAATTATTCCTAAGAGAAGTGTACTAACCACAATGTGTTGAAGTGAGTGATGGATATTATTTCACTTCTAACATGCAGTAAATCTTCAGGAGTAGGACTTGTAGGGTGTGATACATTTGCATATGCCAGGGTTACTTGGACGATGTGGAGTAGCTCAACAAATCTGAAAAAAATCAAATTATAATGTGATTAAAAATGTATAGAGCACATTAGAGTTGCAACGATTAGTTGATTAATCAATTAGCCGTCAAGCATTAAATTAAGGGGCAAATATTTAATTGTTTTAACTATGTTTTTTATTTATTTTTTTAAAGAAAAAACTAAGTCTCTGATTTCAGCCTATAAAATGTGGCTATGTTTGGTGTCATTAGTCTTCTATGACAGTAAACTGCATATCTTTGGGTTGTGGACAAAACAAGACATCTGGCAACTAATCAATCAATCAAGAAAATGATCAGATTAATCAATAATGTGTATTGATTGTTAGTTTGTTAGTTAGATTGTTATAAATTGTTAGTTGCAGCCCTAATCCTCATATTGAGTCAGATGTAATTACACGACTAACATTAACATTAATGTATAACAGTTGAAGTAATGTCAGCGAGATGAAACTAGTGGATAAACAGTTGAAACCTTTATCTAAATACATTAATGGTTAATATAGGTACTAATATTATTAATAAATATAATTGATGAAAAGCTAAAGTTAGTTGATAGGCTAAAGGATTGAACAGGCTGGAAGTAGCTAATGGACAAATGGTGAAGCTGAATAAGCTAGCACTGAAAATGGGGAAAACAGCTTAAAATAATGGATGAACAGTTAAAGTAGTTAGCCAAAAATAGTGGCTAAATGGTGAAAAAGCTAAAAGTAGTGGGTTAATGGCTGAAATAATTAGCTTAAAACAATGAATAGGTTGCCTAATTGAATTGGTAAAACTAAAGGATAAGTTAGCTGTAAATGCTAAAAATAGTTGGTTAGCTAGCTAGTATTAAATGGTTAAAATGAGCAGCTTCTATAGTGTGGGAGTAGGTCTACCTATTTAAGACAAAATGTTAGGAACCACTGTTGTATTTATTTATTTAGTAGTTTTATTTTAGTAAAGGACAGGTGCAAGTCATACAGCCTACAAATAAACAATATTTTCTTCCAATTTTTGTATGATTTATTTTTAGCAAAATAAAAAAAAAACAATACAAAACAAAATATCCACCCTGTTATCAGAATTTGGGGGGACAAACTCATATAAAATGGTTGACCATTTGCCAGTACTTCAGTAGTCTTTGTACTCTGGAATATCAATCCAACGTGGCTGCTTTGTGTCGGCGAACCTGACCGGCTTTAGGACCCAGTCAAACATCAGTCACGTCAAACCTCCTTGGCCAATAACACATCCGTTATTTGCAGCCACATTGTTGCTTCCTGCATTCTGCATCTGTGCTGATAGATACATTAAATATTATCACTGAAGGTAGACAAAGCGTTTCCCTTTCTGGGCTGAGGGCTGCTTGTGAACCTGCCCACGCTGTCTCGGTTTCTAAATTTTAACGGGGGCTGATTTATCTACAAGGCCAACTCGCTCGTGCAGCTGCCCCGCACGGAGGAAAGAACAACACAAGACTTATTTTAAAACAGCCACTTTCCCTTTTATTATAGCAGCTACTTTATCTCAGAGCAGCTGAAGGTCTAGTCAGAAGGCCACGGCATGAAAAAAAAAAAAACTGTAGTGCTGTCAGACAGGATGTACACTGTTCAGAAAGGCAGCAGTGCCATCTAGCTAGCTTTCCATTGAAAGTGTTTTATTGGTGTGCAGCTGTCCTTGACTCAGTGCCTGAATAATAAAGCGAATTGATTTTTTTTTTTTTAAACTAAATCATTTTCTTAGAAGAAGAAGAGTAAAAATTTTCCTTCAGTGTATGAAGTATTCATTGATTCATAGACTTATTTTCTTTCATTTTTATTTGATAGAGACAAAGAAATTTAGCAAAGTTCCAAAGCAGAGCATGAAACTGATGGCTATTGCTAATTTCAAAGTTCACACCCTCCCTACTGCACAACTATTATCAACCATTAACAATAATTGGGGAAGTAACTGATTAAAAAGGATCCAGATTAAATTTTAGTGAAATAAAGGTTAGCATTAGCAAGTTTATGCTAGTTGAGATTCCAAAAGGGGCGGGACTTAGGAAGGGGTCAGTTGCACAGGACACTTGCACATGTATTATACGAAAGAAAAAGGAAATTAAATAAAAAGTAAAAGTATAATTATATGTACTTTAGGCAGAATGGCTCCTTACACAGTGATATTATACTGTTAACTTATTACTGTTCAGATGCATTACATGCAGGGCTGGAAGTAACTAATTACAACCACTCAAATTACTGTAATTAAGTAATGTTTTGGGTACTTGTACTTTTATGAGTATTTTTCATGTCTGTACTTTCACCCTTACTTATCCAACTAACTACCTTAGTTACTTTCAGATTAGTTTTAAAACCATAGTGTGACTATCGATAACGCTGACTGGCTAGCGAAAATCGGGACGTGCAACAATACAACAAGGAGTTGGGAGTAATCTAGTTTGAAGAACTGAAAAAAACAAACCCCATTGACTGAATCACTGGTAATGCATTAGACCTCAATGGTTAAAAAGTACAAATGAGGTCATTTGAACTGCTTCATATACTGTTAAAATATGTAATGCATCATATTTTATTTGTTCATCACATGTTCTGTATGAAAAAAAACAAATCTACAAAGCAAAAAGTAACTTTAACCCTGAGATAATTTAGTTTTGTAGTTGAGTTGTTTCTTTAAGCATGGAAAATGCACGCTTCAGGTATCTAACTATGTGATTTTATATCTCCAGAGGGAATAATAGCCTACTGCTCTTGATTTACTCTGCATTCACAGACAGCCTGCCGGATGTTTTTAGGCGAGTGAGGCAAAAATAGCTCTGACATGTCTTTCTCTGTGACCAAGCCCCTCTCCGCTTGGCTCTGTCAATCACAGGCCAAAACAAGATGGCAGGCTGCAGCAGCGGGGTCTTCTTCTTAACAGGCAAGTTTATTCCTGAAGTGATTCCACTTTTTGTTCATGACAGAACACTGGAAAGCTGTGAGTTATTTAATGTAAACCTGGGGCCTGATTCCAGCTGTCATGTGACCGTTAAGAGTGAAACATCAGGGGTTGTGTGTAGTCGTGTTTTAATGTCAAGTTTAAGTTTTTGGCATGTGTTTTGTTTTTTTTTACACTTCCTCACAGTTTGTGCTGTCAGTTTGCTTCATGGGGCCAATGCAGAGGTCAAAGTTAACGCTCCTGTGGGGAAGTTTTTTACATATGAGCTGCTGAGAGAGACTTTCCAGAATGACTTTGAACCTTTGTCAAAACTCTACGGTAAGAGCCTGAATCTTATCAGCCTTCTCTTTTGTCATCATTAAACAAAATTACAGGACTTTCTTCTTTATTTTTTTGTGGGTTATAAAGCTGGGCGCCTGTACGATGACCCCATGACTTTTAAGTGCAACCAGCAGAATTTCCCAGACCTCCCAGAGTGGCTGCGCTTCACCCAAAGGCACCCTTATGATAACGGCTTCCTATACGGCACGCCGGTGTCTGAGGGGAGAAGCATAATTGAGGTATGATGTCATCATTTACACCAAAACAAGCCTGAACCTTTGTTAACATGCTGCACACACTGCTGCATTTCTGGCCTTATTTTGCTGTTTAGTTGGATACATCCTTACATTTCACACAAATAAGACTCCCGTGCAGCTGTGCTGGAGACAAATCTGAAAAATACACAGCGATCTGACACGTCGATGTCTTTGCTTTGAACCGACATTAAAAATTCAGGAGGAAATGTGTCTTTGAAGAAGAAGACTTTTTCTGAAGTGGCACCGTCGTCTCAATCAAACAGAATGTATTCAGGCTGGAAAACATGTTATATTTTGACTGTAACCACAGATTCAAGCTATAAATTGCATTCAAAACACTACATTAACAAATTATAGCACCTTTCTGTGGTTTCCATCTGGAGTCCAGGTTGATTTTGGGTCTTTTTTTGCTTTCTGTGCATTAATTTTTCTTTGTTTTAATTAAAATGCACAATTTTCCTCTTCCCTGTAGTGCTTTTTATGCATCAAGATAGTTGTGGTGTGAGTTGCAGGGTTTTTGAGATATCAGTCGTAGAGATTTCTGCCTTCTCTCAAATATAACGGGACTGACTGGCACTAGGCTTGTTTTGCTCAAAGCACCAAAAAATATGCTTGAAAAACTCAACAGCGTTGTCTCTGTCCAGAAATCATGAGCTGGTTACTGAAGATAGTTTCAGCAGTTTCAAGCAGGAACTACTTTCTTATTTACTTTTTTTTGCCATAGAAAGGAAGCAGTTCTGGCCGATATCTCCAAATCTCTGCAACTCACACTGAAACTATCAAGCTACAAGTCTGACCTTTCATTTTTATAAATCTATAAAGTATAAAGTATAAAAAAAATATAAAAATCCATAATATAAAAAATTACATGAAAAATACACAGGCTTTAAAAGAAATGTATAAATCATTAGTCATAATCACTCAAAATATAATCATAAATCACTTCAAGGTTGTAAAAAACATTTTGTCCCAGTATTTATCCACACAAATACAGAAAGAAATAAAATATGGGTATAATATAATACAGCCAAATATTAATAATTCAGAGTTTTATGGTCTACAGACATAAATTACCATGTGAATGTCCCACATCAGCACTTTCAACTGGTTTTATCAGCTTGTACCTGCATGAAAAGCAATATAAATACAGTCACATCACTGTAAATAAAACATGCTCAGTGCATTCACAGGTGAATAAAGAGCGACTGGGAAATGTAGGAAATCAATAACTAATGCAAAAATAGCCCAGGTAATATAGACAAGCACTCGAAAATAACAATAAAAAATGAATTTGAATATGGATAATGGATGGATAATAATTCTTCACGCCAGCACAAAAAAATAGTTCCACAGATTAAAACTACCTTGACTATAAAACTACAGCCCTTTTTTTTTTTTTTTTTTTGTTTGGCACAAACCAAAGTTAAAACCAAACAAAAAGGACGTGGAAAATGACACATGGGCCCAATCCTTTGTCATAATCACTCACAATAATATTATAGATAAATTCAGTGTTATAAAGAGTATCATGGCATTATTTATACACACACAAATACAGCACAGATGTAATATTTAATAATATATTAATAATTTCAAAAATGTTAGGTGTGCTTCCTGGACTCAGTTTGTTTGTTTGTTTGAGTGTTCTTTGGTAAAAAAAAAAAAAAAACTGTGAAGAAGAAGAAGAAGAAGAAAAAAACCTTAAAGGCGCTCTCTTGAAATACCTCTTCAAACAAACCTCAAACGTGTCAGAGTTTGTCTGAGGATCTAACATGACCACGTCATGACAGTAAAGGCAGAGTTTTCTCGTGATTCTTCTTCTTCTTCTAAGTCAAAAAGTGTTTTATGGTCTATAAATTACTGTGTGAAAGCCGAACATCAGCGAGAGTACTTGAGGAATTCTGGGAAATGTAGGAAATTGATAACTTATTACAGAAATAGACAAGGCAAAGTAAACTTCAGCAGAAGAAAAAATACCTCCTTGAATTCACTAAACGTCTCAAAACACAAGTGAAATAATATCTGAGGGTGGAATGTGTAAATATTTGAAAAGTGATAATTAAGATGGTTCTTTCCCTGACAGATCTATGCTGTGAACAAACGGACCTATGAAACAACCCGACACATACTCGTCATCAAAATCATCGGAGGTAAGGGAGGTTTAAGTTATATCACAAAGTCTTCTTGTGCATTCACTCTTTTATATTTTATATTTATAATAGATGCTCTATTGTTGTTATTCTTAAGTTACTGTATGGAGCAATCTGGCACAAGAATTTCCTTTGGGATTAATAAAGTTTTATCTTATCTTATCTTATTATATCTTAATTCTAATGATGAACAAATTCTATGATGAGAACTGTTATTTATAGAGGCTCTTCTGCATGGAAAAATCTTCTCCATCAACATCAGACAGATCACAAACAGATTTTCTTTCAAAAAGTCACTAAAACAAAAACTGATGAATCTCATGAATCTTTTTGTCTTTTTGACTCTGTGATTTGAAATTTTGCCGTCTTTTTTATTATTGTTATTCACAGGCATTGTTGTTGTTGTTTTTGTGTGGACGCCAGGAAGATTAGCCGCCACCTTCTGTGAGCTAATGAGGATCTAAATAAGGAATAAAGAGTTAAATGAGGAAGTGCAGTAATGACAGAACTGATGTGTATCACTGCCGTCCCTCACAGATGAAAAGGACATGCTTCCCCATCAGGCAGAGTTCTTCCTCGAGCTGAGGGAGATTGAGAAGGTGCTGCCCTCTGCTGTTCAGGATGAGATAAAGCAGGATTTACAGAAGCTGTGGGGCACAGAGGCCTTGGAAATAGTTAACATCACCAACGCACTCGACCGCGGCGGCAGAGTCCCCCTCCCTCTCGCGGGACACTATGAAGGGTAAACAGAAAACCCTACCGTAACGTTTAAGCTCTGCGCTGACTGTGTGTTTATGAAAGTCTGATGATTGTGTCAGTGTGTATGTGAAGGTGGGGTCGCAGGTGTCCTTCTCAGAGTGTCTCCTGAGGGTCCTGACGCCAGAGCATGAGAACCAGTGCTCGACAGGGGCCAGAGTCAAGGTCCCCGGAGAATGCAACTTCTGCAGCATTCCCAGCAACTGCATCACCTGGTGCAAGACGGAGCTGGTGAGGCCTGAAAACACACACAGATGATGTGAATGAGCGATGCAGTGTTTGTGTAGAGCCTGGGGGGGTCAGGGACCACCAAGATAAGTCTGAGAAGTCACAATATTGTTAAGTGGAAAAGAAATTTCTGCTACACAAAGTAACATTTAGTTTTTCTGACTTATTTCTTGTGAAATATTAGATATTTTCACTTTTTCAAGACCCTAAAAATCCATCAAATGAGGCCATCTAAGAAAGAAAAGTTGCTCCATCTTCCATCTGTTGATAATTTGTCATTTTACTAATCAACCCCCTTCTTTTACGATTTTCTTACCTAAAATTCACAGCAATGCAATTTTTGATCCTACAAAGCATTTAAATTATTTAATATTGGCATACAATTAGTTATGACACATCCTCATACTGTACTTTTATATCTAGCTAACTAAATTTGATAATTGTCTGAAGCCCACCACCACCTCCCCTTTACATGGACGTTATTGAAAAATCAGAAACTGAAAGAGATGTTTCATAAACCAAAAGAATCAGAAGATTCACTTTCCCGTCTCTTTCCCTGCAGACTGTCCTGACAAAGAAGCCGACTCCGCCTCCTCCCACGATGGGTCCGGGAATCCTGGAGGCTGGAGGCGAATTCAACCCTCCCAAGTCTCCCCCGAGCAGGGACTTCTTCCCAGACTACATCGTGACAGTTATTGTGCCCCTGATCCTCGCCATCATCCTCTGTCTCCTGCTGGCCTACATCATGTTCTGCAGACGAGAGGGAGTGTACGCATCTGATTAGAATCTACAAAATTACAAAATGATCAGCAGTGTTGTTGGGATGAAGGGTCAGTTCACCATATTATAAAACTTTTTGCCATCCTACCTCCGGTGGGGTAAGAAGGAATATGCAGATTTCTGTAACGCAGGTGAACTGACCCTTTAAGCAAATACTAAAAGCAGATTCAATTGATCCTGATACTGTGACACAACCGTGACACATTTTTCTTTTTTCTTTTATAGTGAGAAAAGGGATGCAAGAACAAACCAGTAAGTACACTGAGTGAACTTTACCAGCGTATCGTGTTTTTTTAAAATATAAAATCTGAATCTGAAATAAGTAACTACACCTGTCAAATAAATGTAGTGCAGTAAAAAGTTTATAATTTTCCTCTAAAAAGCAGCAGTGTAGGAGGACAAGTAACCCACCACAAAACTATAGATGTTGAAAAGGCATGGAACATCATGATTATGAGATTAAAAAAAAAAAGAATTAATGATAGAAAAAGTTGAAATTATGAGATAATAAATTGAAATCATGGTGAAAATGTTAAAATTATGAAATAAAAAGTCAAAATTATGAAATAAAGTCAAAATTATGAGAAAATAGTAGAAATTATTAGATAAAAAGTCAAAATTATGGTGAAAACAGTGAAATTATGAGTTAAAAAGTCAAAAAATATTAGATAAAAAGTCAAATTTTAGTGAAAATGTTGAAATTATGAGATAAAAAGTTGAAATAATGGTGAAAATGTCAGAATTATGAAATGAGAAGTAAAACTTGTGAGCTAAAAAGTCATAACAATGAGATAAAAAGTCAAATGCATGAGAAAAAGGTTGAAACTATTAGATAAATTGTAATTGCTCGGCTGGTAAAAATGCCTGAGAAGTTTTCTTCCGGGGTTTACTTGCACAGTATAAATGAATGGCCCAATTAACATGCAAAACAGTGTTTCTTCAACTGGCCCCGCCCACTCAACTCTGGTGATATGCTGCCCTCTGTTTGTTTGTTTGATTGTAAATTTGACATATTGCACCTTTAAGCACAGTTCTTGAGTAAATGCACTGACTTACTTTCCACCACTGCGTAATTCTTATGAAATCTAAATCTATTTCAGTCACTCAATGAAACCTCCACAGTCCAAAAACAAAAAGAAAAAAAAAAGCATAAACTAAAGACAAGTAGAAAAACGCTGCATGTGTTAATGTGTGTGCTGCAGAATTCAGCTGTACCACCACCACACCATCCACGGGAACACCGATGAGCTGCGGCACATGGCTGGAAACCGCAGCGTTTCTCCGCCTCTGTCCGTGCTGCCCATGTTCGACAGCCGGACCGGTGACAGGGCTCCGCCGCTGCAGTCTGACAACCCCAGCATCCCCCTCATCATGGCCCAGCAGTAAGGACCTCGCCTGCTGATTCTGCTGAACGTTTATTCACAGATCACATCAGAGCGTCGGTCAATTCATGACCCACTTTCCCTGAGAGTCAAATCATTTCTTAACATAGAAAATTCTTTTTTTTCTCTCCTGTTTTCATAGCGATCCTTACAGTGACACACTGCCCAGGTAAACACACTCATTCATTCTGCAGCTTTGATGCTTTTTGTTTTTTTATTGGATTATTTCTGATGTTTCTAAAGATACAAACTCATTGTGTTGTTTTTTGTTTTTTTGCAGGAAGTGAGAACAATGATGGATAAAGTGTCTCTGATACACACTGAGTGACATTCATACAATAATTTGCTGCCACAGTCCTGTATTTGCAGTGTCAAATTATGTTTTTTTTCTTCTTTAGGTGTCTTTAAAATAAATTAAGAGTGTGAATTTTGTCAGATTGTCATTTGCTGTTTAAGATTTTCTGTATTCCACCATATTTTACCACAAAATAAAACATACCAGAAGACGCACTCCTCGTTGTTGTGTCCATCAAAGTCGAAGATGTCAAATTTTCTGAATGCAGGTGTCACACATTTCAGAGGTGTCAGCTCATTGTAGCACGGGAGGAGGACGTGCATGAGACAGACAGTGGACCATCTCAAGAAAGAGCTTTTACTCAGCCGGGCTCAGTAGAGAGACTGATGTGCAAATCTGGTGCCAAGGCCTTGTGGAAGTATCATGTACAGTTTGCTTCAGAGATCCAGCTGGTGCAGTAACTGGGGCAGTCAAGGGGGAGACAAGATAAAGAGACCACAGCTGTCTCTGTCTGTTTTCACTGGATCGCTTCAAATATGTGAACAGAAATCCAGAGAGATTGTTATGAAAGTAGCCATATAAATACATTTCTTGTCTTCTGTGTTTCTCAGATCTGCATCACAGCAATTTCTAACCTGGGATCAACACCAAAGGAGGACGATCACGATATTATCGTTATCGTGAATTCTTTTGGCCAACAATAATCCTGTAGTGAAAATCTGATATCGTCTCTAGTTCAAAGGTAAATATTGACGTGTTACCAGATTAACAAGACGGGAAATTAAAATGCATGTTTCATTTACACAAAAAATGCGATGAAGGGTCCTGAGCAGCAGCCACTGCTCTTTTGCTTTTACATTATCTGTATCTCGTTTGATATAAAAGACTATTTGTTCATTTATTTTTTTCTCAGAGCGGGACTTCTTTTAGATTTCATACTTCTGCTGTTGGATGGCAGCCAGAGGTGTAACGTGAAAGTTTCTGTACGTTTCCGACCCTTTTGATTATGTTGAACTTTCCCTTTAAAGCGGCTGTTGTTGCACCAGAAGTCCAGAAGGGGTCGCCGGTGTATCTTCTGCTCATCTGATTTTGGTAGTTTGGGGTCAGATGCTTTTGGTGAAACGCTTTGTGAGAGTTAAAAACTTAATTTTCATACAAAAAAAAACAACTTTTTATGTGTGATTGTGGAGATAAAAACAAGAGTAATGTGAAACTGCAATGGCTGCACATCTGAGAACATTTAACGTTTGCTGTCAGCTGCAATTCCGCTCAGATTTCTGAAGGAATTTGTAGGCAAATGTGACTTAAAAAAAGTAGCAACTGTGTGTGCATTGATGAAGAAAAGCCAGGTTGGAGTATTTGATATTGGCCTTGTTTTCACTGCTGCTTCATAGAAAAGTACTCAGTGCAACTGTTGTGGAACAGTTGATCCCTGAATCTACTTTAATTCCATTCTGCGACCGGAACATGCACGATCTCCTGTGGTTTCTAAAAATGTGAAATGCAGCTTCATTTCCAAAGCCCTAACACCTGATTTCAGTTTCACAACAGTTGCAAAACAGGACAGTGAAAACTCCGCCACTGAGTAGACCACTTCACATGCTTTATTTCAGCACCCAAAATAATTAAAAACATCTCAATTTATTATACATGTACAAAATAAGTACAGAATCTCTCTTTTAAACCATGAAAAGTGGGTCTGCTTCAAATTCTTTTTTAAGAAACCCTTCGCGAAAGACATCAACAAACAACATAAACAACAGGGTGGGAGATGTGTGCTGTTTTTCTTTTTTTAGTGAAGAAGAGGAGTTTTCCACAGAGGGTAGAACAGACAGAAGGATCAACACTGACTGAACACATGAGAGGGAAATGATATTGAAACCAGAGTCACTTGCTTTTTTTTTTTTATCTACAAAGACATGATTTGCATGCATTACATCTGCAGTGATCACCTTCTCTGAGGACCTCTCTTTATCAAACCAACACTTAAAGAAGAAAACAATTGCACTGCATAGACAACAAGACAATAAGTCAATTTAGTAGCACCAAAGGTTCTGCAGGCATTAGTGGCAATAATAATTACAGTATGACAGCGAGATTCTCACCATCAAACACCAATAACTTGACCTCATTGAAATGTTAATAGCACCTTTGAATGTTTTTGATGTCCCCACAATAGACTCGTGTAAAATAAACCCTTTTCACTTAAGAAAAAAACCGGGGGTGACTTCTTGCAATGAGGTAGCCATCTACATATCGCAATGGTTTTTGTGTCTTGCTCTTTTGCTGGTCTGAGCAATTTTTCAGGTGTTTTTTTTTTTTTTTTGTCTTTCAAGAATTTAGAACAAGAAGACACTTCACACTTTTTACAATTTATTTAACACCAGGAAAATGGTACATTTCATTTGTTGTTTTCAATGTCCTTCCGCAGTGGTAGAAAATGGCAAAAGTCACCTGTGTTTCATTGCGTGTGTGGATTTTTTTTTTTTTCTCAATCTCCAGGGGGAAATTTTACACAAGTATATATATTATTTTCTTGTTGCCAGTGGAAAACAAAAGATTCTTTTTAAAGTGTCCTTGTGGTTGGTTTTTGGTTGAAGTAGCAGTCCCAAAAAAAACTTCTCATGATTGGAAAAACATATAAACACCGTCTTCAGTAGAGTGGTTTTAAAGCATGTGGACCAATGGCAGCCGAATGAGTTTTGAATGCATAGAAAAAAGGATTTTTAGAGATGACTGCTAGAAAAAAAACAACAATGTCATGTCCATATTTCTTTCATTTTTACAAGAAGCAAACGGGGCCAACTTCGACGCCAAACTCCTGATCTGGTGCACCAACATCCATAGGAGCAATGTCAATGATGGGCAGGCGGGATGTTTTCGATGTCTTGTAGTCGATGACTGTCTTGCCCCATGTGCCAGTGTGTGACTGTGGAAAGGAAGGGAAAGGAGAAAAAGGTCAGATATTGCTCAAGAATCGTTTACCTTTTATTTGTGTGTAAATGCAGAGCTACAAAGACAAAGCAACTAAACACTGAATGTGCTAAAATGTTTGATGCAAAGAGCATATTTTTGATTTTAGAAACTTTTAGAGACTTTAGAAACAGTTCACAGTGAGCACTGAACCAGATTTGCACTTGAAAATTAAATTTTTGCAGTTGAAAATGCTCAATTATTTACCATGTGTATATGCATGTACGGCCATATTTGCATGTATATCGGTATTAATCTACCATTGGTTCTAAAGTTCAGCCTTTAATGGAACAAAAATTATCCTGATTTGATGTTTTTTGGTATTGTTTTTCGATTTGTATGTATTTGTGTGACTGTGGAGGTCCAGGACAGACAGATAGGGAACTCACCGTGCAGCCATCCTCGCTGACGCTGTATGTGAAGCGGCTGTTGCCCTCGGCTCTGATCTCGACGTCGTTGGAGCCCTGGAGCAGCAGGGCCTTCTTCAGGTTGCCGGTGGCGGAGTCCATGTAGGCGACGCTGTTCTTGCAGTGGTATGTGACGTTCTGAGAGGCCTGGTTGGACATCAGGCGCATGAAGGTCATCTGGACCTGGACGTCCTCGGGATCAGCTCCATCGCTGCCATACTGGAACTGCATGGGAGGGGAGGGAGCAGAGGTTTGCATGGGCATCACCGTCACTGCCTTAACCTGTTACAAATGCTTTGGTCTGTTGGCTCTTGAGGATGATTTTAGGTAGTTCTTCTTACCTGGAATCCACCAGTCATGGACTCGCTGAACCAGACGTGCTTCTTCTCTCTGATGTTCTTGCTGAGGTACCAGTTCTTCATGGGGACGCTGGAGTCGCTGGGGTAGATGCAAGTAGCGCCAGTCTCCATGTCGCAGTGGACCTTGATGGCGTCCAGAGGAGATCCCTGGTTGGGGTCAACCCAGTATGAGCCTGTAACAGAGCGACATAAAAACAGTTTTCATAATATTATAATGGAAAAAAACTAAAACTAAGACCAGAACTAATAAAAACTAAACTAAAACTGTACATTTTTAAGCAATAAAAGTTAAACTGAAACAAGCAAACCTCTGAAAACAAAACCAAAAACAAAATAAAAATAAAAATTCTCTGATGCGCACTCACCGCTCTTCCACTCAGGGTGGCACATCCTCAGGTCGCGGCACATGCGGGCGGGGCTCTTCTGGGTACCGTCGGGGCTGCGGATGCTCTCAACCTTCTGGGTCAGGGTCTTCAGGGTGGTGTCGACCTCCATGTCACGATCGCGCATCATGTTGGGGTCGTCGGCGCGGTAGTGGCCACCGCGGTAGGGATCGGGTGCCTTCTCCTGAAGAGGCTGGCTGACGAACTCGAATCCAGAGCCGGGAGGTCCGGGTGGTCCGGCGGGTCCAGGAGGTCCGGGAGGACCCTGTGCGGAGACACCAGGTGATTACAAACTGTAGACACATTCAAAGTGTACCAGGATTTGGTTAAAACCAGAGGTGTACAAACATCTGTTCTTTCTACTCCAGACTCAAACTGGTTTGTTACTTTAATTTTGATGCATTTAAGGGGAATTATCGATTATTTTTAAATGGATGAGACAATAACACACAGAGAAGATGATTCTTTGTTGTATTCATCAGTGCAGATCACTCACAACTGATGAAACAAGACGTAAATGACATAAAAGCTGAGGTTTAGTTTGCTTTGCACAGAAACAGCTGGTAGAAATGTGACTTTTCATTTTTAAACTTCAAGTACAATTCAGAGCCTGTACTTTTTCACTTTTACTTGAGTTGAATCAGCTTTTACCAAAGTATCTGTACTTCTACTTGTGTAAAGACCAGGTGTACTTTTGCCACCTCTGGTTAAAACAAAGATCATGGTGCGACTTACAGCAGGTCCCATCTCTCCGTTGCGACCGCGAGGTCCGGGGGGTCCGATGGGTCCGGGCAGACCGTTCATGCCATCCTTACCAGGGGTGCCGCTAGATCCAGAAGGTCCCTGTGCAGCAGAGGTAACACGATCACTTCATGTAACAACAGTTCAGCTCACCTTCTTACCGAGATTATTGGCACGTGAAGGCAAACATATCCATGGTCATAGCTTATCACATGGATTTATTTAATACTCAATTCTGATTCATCAGTTTTACATTTTTTGGTTTCTGAAGAGCAGATCGTTGTTATGAAGAACTGACTGTTGCTATCAGAGACTCTGGAGGAGCAGTGACATCATTTTTAAATTAATATTTTGTGTCAAATAATTGATTTTTTAGATAAGCAGGATAATGTGCAGTGAGCAGGTCATTATTGCAAAATAAACCCCTTCAAGATGTTGGGGTTTATTTCCCAATAAAAACTTGCTCACTGTACATTATCACTTATAAATTTACTTTTTTTCACTTTCTGGAATATTATACATAGACTTTGCACCACTTTTATCCTGGTCAGTGAAAAGATGCTGCAGAAGACTAAAGACTATGTCTCAAAGCACCAGATTACTAATAAATTCATTTTTTGTGAAGGTAAATCAGATGCACTTACTCTTGGTCCAGCAGGTCCGCTGGCACCAGCGGGTCCTCTCTCTCCAGCAGCTCCCTACAGACAGAAGAAGATCTCAAATATTACACATTATGTAAAAAATAAATCATTTGATGCAGTCATCTACAAATTTTTGCACGCTTTTCTCGCACAGTTACTTACAGCAGGTCCGGGCAGACCCTGCATGCCAGTGAATCCTCTGTGTCCCTTGTGGCCTCTGTCTCCAGCCTCACCAGCCTCTCCTCTGTCTCCTCTTGCACCAGCAGGGCCCTGAGCAACAGCAACAGCAGGTCAACACAAGACTAGAAACGTGTTATATATGTGACTGATGAATATTATATTATGATGAACGTACAGCAGGACCACGGACGCCAGCGGGACCAGCAGGGCCGGCGGGACCAGCGGCACCCTGAAGGAAAATCACATCACAATAAAATTAAAAGTTATCCGCGCGGTGAGTTACCAGATTTAATCCTATTTTGATAAGCCGGACAGGGGCTTACAGACTCTCCACGGTCACCACTCTTGCCAGAGGGGCCGACAGCTCCAGGGGCTCCAGGAGCACCAGGGGGTCCAGGAGGTCCAGAAGGTCCGCTCTCACCACGGTCTCCCTATAGGAGCAAATCCCCAGTGAGATAATGCTAAAGGAAGCTAAAGGCTAATTTTGTGTTGCTGTCTGGAGGCTCAGTGGACTAAATATTCAACATAACAGCAGGTTTGGTGTTTACAGATTATTTGATTATTTGAGGCTTGAGAATGAGGCGGGGGTGGGGTTACCTTGGGTCCAGGGGCTCCATCGCGACCAGGGGCACCATCATGACCAGCAGCTCCCTGTGGAGAAAGAGCGAGGATGATCAGTCAGTGTAATGTTCAATGGTCAGCTTCATGCTCGAGAAGCCATTCTGTGAAGAACCACACTCTTTATAAAGTGCATCATCAAACAGTGAAAGCACAAAAATACTATTATTATAAAAAAAAGTTTTAAGTTAGAGTCAAAAAAGATGACTTTACAGGTCAGTCATATGAACTTTGAATGCGGGAGGCTGCGGGTTGCGTACAGATCGCAGGCCTGAATGGGCCTCTGTGAGTGATTCAGACTGTTACCTTTGAAACACACCTGTGTTAAACTGAAAATGGCGCCAGTTGCTATGTGTTGAAAAGGCAAACTCATTTCTGTCATGTTCTTATAGAAATAGCAATCAGCAGCAATCTATAACAAAATTATATGCTTATTCTACATAAACTATAGAAGCTATGAATAAACTATCAAAAAATATTAAATTAAATAAATAATTTCTCATTTTCTTTGGTATTTTTGTCTTATACAGCTTTGCAATGATGATTGCTGGGTAATATGTATATTAAGGTTATCCGATGTCTATTTGACCATCAGAGCGCTATCCATGGTTCTGGTAGCTTCCTTTTTCTTGAAGGACTACTACATCTGGTGTGTACACATCTCTGAATCAGAGCGGAGGCCTCCTCATACCTCACGACCAGCCTCTCCGGGAGCACCAGACAGTCCAGGGGGTCCAGCAGGTCCGGGGGGTCCACGCTCACCAACGGGTCCAGTAGGTCCCTGCTTTCCAGGCTCACCCTGAAGACAAACAAGAGAGAGAGGTCAGTTCTCTGCAGGAAATAATATGCAGCGTATGTTATTATCATTTTTCTTTCGCTGTTTATTAAACGTCCCTTGCTCAAGTGTGGTGTAAAATTATGAGAAACTCATTTTGCTATTTGTAATTTAGCCTATTTAGTTTGTTTAGCAAAATGCACGCTAGTGATAGTGAATCTGATCATGGATAGAAAACACTAAAGGTTGTTTTATTTTGAAAATCCAACCAACATTCTATCTGTATTTGGAATTTAGCTTATTTAGCTTATTCAGCAGAGTGCACTTCCTGTGTCTTGGTATGTTTCTGTGACCCATGTTTTGTATTCTGTATGATGAATATACTGCATTTTTACATGAAAGCTTTTATTTTTGCTGCCCATCTTGACTAGGACTACCTGAGAGAAGAGATACTGTATTTCAGAGGGACCGTCGTGGCTAAATAAAGGATAAATAGATAAAAATACTCACAGATGATCCAGGCAGACCAGGGAAACCACGCTCTCCACGCTGTCCGGGGAGACCTACAATACCACGACCTCCAGCAAGACCTTGGGGTCCAGCAATACCAGCGGGACCCTGCACAGAATGACACAGTGGTCAGTTAGACAGCACAGATCGCTGTAGGACATTTTAAGGGCTCATAAATATTGACAGAACATCTATTGCAGAATTATCACTCACAGGGGCACCATCAGCGCCAGGAGATCCCTTCTCTCCACCGGGTCCTGGGGCTCCAGCAGCACCAGCCTCACCAGGGCGACCAGCAGGTCCAGTCTCACCACGGCCTCCTCTTGCTCCATCTTTGCCGACGGGTCCAATGGGTCCAGGGGGTCCAGCGGCTCCCTAGAGACATACAGAGGATTCAAGTCATTCAGTTATCATAGAAACAGACTAAAGACAAGACTGTGCTGATTATTGCAGTAGATTATGTTGGACGAGGTGAAACTTACAGCAGGGCCAGGGGGTCCAACTCTGCCAGCAGGTCCAGGGAAACCAGTAGCACCCTACACACACATAGAAACAAAACAGATGAGACTTCATATAACTTCAAACAGCATCACTGATTTCACCGTTTGTGTTACCTACTTCAGTACCCAACCTTTTTCCTTAAGGGTCCCTTTTATATCATTGAGAAAGTGACAGCCCCTAAGTGATATCACAGGATATTTCATATTATATATTATATCCAATGTGTAACAATAACAGTAGAGAACAACTGAGTGTACAATTAACCCAAACAGTGAACACAAAACCGCAGGAAGTTTGTGTAAACAAAGCGATTTGGATACATTTTGAAGTAGTAGAAGTAAGTTTTCCTGATATTTTTAGTAACTTTTTATAAAATTCTATGTCTGTATGATGTATTCTCTAATAATTATATTCTCTGTTTCTATCTTAAATAATTATCTAGACTTTGAAAATGAGTTCAGTTAGTTTTCTTCATAGAAATGAATGAATTGCTGAGACATAACCCTATTGTATATTTTTTAAAAAAGGTTTTCTTACACCCCTCATGACCCCCTGTGAAGCTGTGATGTCTCTTAGTGGGGGTCGGGATCCCCAGGTTGGGAACCAGTGATCTAATTCTGAAAAAATTCACACAATAACGGGATACTTACAGGAGATCCAGCACCACCACGAGTACCTTTGGGTCCAGGAGGACCAGCAGGTCCCTGTTGACAAAAAAAAAACACTTGTAAGTGAAAGAAAAAGCACAATATAATATTTATCAAAAAAAATAACTCAGTAGCAGCACTTGAAATTGCCTGGGACAATAATGGGACAGTAGAGAAACCAAATTTCCATCTAGGTGTTGTTTGGATAAACTGACTGCATATTGGGAACCTAAACTGTTACTTTCTTGCTGAAAAAAATATTGAAACTTAAAGGCAGACTCAATGGTTTGTCCAAGCTCTTCGTAAACGGAATCAGAATGTCAAATATCAACGTTTTCGGATGGTGAAACATCCCGTGCACAGCAAAACAATGAGAAAAAATAAAGAAATACAGGTAAGGGCTGGTTCTTTTAAGGAAAATGTTGCAGGTTACACCTTTAATAAAGCGACATATTAACAGTCCTTCACCGAATACAAATGACTGCTATCTCATTCAGTCATTCATGGTCAGTCACTCAAATAGGTGCATTTATTTTTAATTTTAATCTGTTAATTATTTTCTCAATTAATTGATGGGTTGTTCTATAAAATGTCAGAAAAAGGTGAAAAATGTCAAAGGCCAAAGTGACGTCCACAGGCCAAAGATATTTAGTTTACTGACATAAAAAAGGACTAAAGAAACCAGAAAATCTTCACATTTAAGAAGCTGGAATCACAGATTTTTGATTTTTTCTTTTTCTGAAACTCATTACTCAAACCAATGTTAATCGATTAATCATTACAGCTCTAAAGCATGAATCAACTCTGTGTTTTCATGCCTAAAAAATCATCTGTGCAACATAAATTAACTAAATTAACGCTGCATGTGTATGTGACCTACGTTTTGGTAAATCTTTGTGCTATTTTTAGCTCAGAACAGGTGTATTTTCCCAATTTAGAAACCCATCATCTATCGTTTGATTACGATTTAGCATTCACATGCATTCATATATGCCAACAGGTTCAGTTGTGTTTAGAGAGATAATGTGTTTATAGAGAACATTTTCTCCACATGTTGCACCCTTGGCTCTGTGTGTAACAACTGTCGTAGCGTTCTTCAAGGTTGCTTTGACTTAATGTCTGTGCCAGAGTATGTGCACATGCTAACTGAGCTGCACCATGTTGGTTTTTGTTGATAGATGCATCCTCTTGCATATCATCTAATGCCTTTGGGACAAAGGTTGGGAAGTCTGGGACTGCTGAAAGAAGAATTCAGGACAGTGGCAGGACACTTGAGGGGAAAGGTTAATTTCGAGCGCTGCCAGAATTCTGGGAATGTATTACATGTTTGAAGCCTACCTGAGGACCAGCAGCTCCAACAGGTCCACCGGGTCCAGGAGCACCAGCGTCTCCCTTGGGTCCAGTGTCACCAGTCTCTCCCTTAGCACCAGGCTGACCATCAGCACCCTGAAGGTGGAGGACAAGAGAAGGAACAGCTCAGCATGTGCTTGTGATGCAACAGAACACATCTGAATCTGGAGACAAACATCGGTTTTCAGTCTAAAATGGATTCTTACGGGAGGTCCAGCGAATCCAGCGGGTCCAGCAGGTCCAGTCTCTCCACGCTCACCCTGTCCAAGTCACGAGGAGAGAAGATATGAGTCATAAATGCACAACACATGTCACAATATTCTGCATATTGTGTATATCTTGTGTTTGTTTTCTAGTCCTCAGTCAGGTGTGTGTGTCTGGAGAGGAACTTACAGGGGCACCGCGAGGTCCAGTGGGTCCAGCAACTCCAACGGGGCCACCCTCACCCTAAAGGCAGAGGTGGAGGAGAAGGACACGAGGTCAGAACAGTTGCACCACAGAAATTTTGTTCAAAGAAACATAATCCAGAACAAAAACAGAACTGAAGTGAATTCTTGACATTTGTGGGTTAAAACCAAAATCCTGTCTGGTCTTACCTTCTCACCCTGAGGACCGGGAGGTCCAGGCAGACCAATAGCACCAGTCAAACCACGAACGCCATCTTTGCCAGGGGCACCATCACCTCCCTTGGCTCCACCATCTCCCTGTAGAGAGAGGACGTTTGTTAAGATTCCTTGTGATGATATGAGAAAAGTTATATGTTACATTTTAGATTTAGCTTGTCACTTATCATTTATTTCTTGTTAGTGATACTTCCTTCAATTTTGCTATCCCCTTTTTTGCTTCTCTGTCATTGGACTAATAAAGGATTATCTTATATTATCTTACATATCTATACTATATAACCTTAGGGAAAGCAAACACCTTGATCCTGGCATTAATTCACAAACTTTTGACACTTAAGATATGTTTAATTCTTGCTTATACTTTTAATTGTCATCCTAACCACAAAAAGTAACTAAACATCTAAAAAATGAACTTAAATGAAAGAATTCATGTATTAATGAGTTATTTTCTCCCTGTAAGCTCTAAAAATGCCTTTGTCACAATAAACACTAATAAAAATACAGTATTTTTCTCTTATATTCAGTATTATTATACTTATATTTTATACACTGTAAACCTTGTACGACATGCTTTACCTGAAATGGTACTTAAAGCTACTATAAGGAGTTTTTAACTGGTTATAAAACAGTCTCAATTTAATACAGATGCCTCTCTATGATCTACATAAGCACAAAAGTGGAACAACAGAGAGAAGATTGACTATGTCTGTATAGTTATTCTTAATGCCTGCCACCAGGTCAGATTGTCCTTGAAATCAAATGAAAAAAAGCCTGTGTTTGCACTTTCCCAGGCAGAATTACAGTGAGTCGTACAATTGCCAGGTAAAAAGAAGCAGGAGGAGATTTTTATTTAGATAATTTCATTTTTGACTTTATATTTTGTGGTTATTACGGTGAAAACTTCACTGATTTGGTCCACAGGGGGCCTCCAAAATCAACAAAATATGATTTTTTTTGTAGTAGCTTTAAATAAGGTCATGCCAATGAAGCAGAAATTAACCCCGTTTTGGAGAGACAAGCTGCAGCTGCGTAATACTCACTCTCTCTCCCTTGGCACCGGGGAGACCAGCAGCTCCACGCTCACCGGGCATTCCCTGCATACCGGGGGCTCCCTGACCACCGGGGGCACCGGCAGTACCAGGCTCTCCCTGCACACACACACAAACAGAAAAATACACATTAAAATCCATCAGTGGCACTCAATCGGCTTCAAGTGAACGATCCACCAAAATATGCAAGATGCAGCGGATAAAACTTAATGATGATTTGGAAGTTTTTTAGCTCAAAAAGTGAAATAAAGGATGGACAGCACTGATTTGTAATGTGTTTTAAAGGCCTCACCTCTAGACTAAAAGACTAATCCTCATTTTCATATTCATATAGTGTTATATTTTATTGATCTCATCCCATATTTATTTATTTTTTCTCAATTTATATTGCAACTACTGCTCTGACTGCTGAGCTAACCCATTCAACCCTGTGTTAACCCACATATGACTAATAAAAAAGAACTGGACTGGTTTAGGCCCTGTGAGAAACTGCAGTTTGGACCGGTTGGTTTCTCAAAAGCATGATCGAAAATGTGGAAAAGCAACATTTCAGTCGGGTCTTTACCCTTTAAGGTAGAGCAGGTGAGCGTTTGGGAGTGAATCCTCGTCTATTCTCATGTCAGGTGGTAAATTTGTCCAAACCAGGGACTGAATTTGTGTTTTCTGACCATCTCAGCTCTAAATGCGTATGGATATGAATATGAGATGTGTTAAATATCCTACAGGTCCTAAATGTTTTACCAGAATATACCAGACCACACAGGGTGTGAAGAAGGGGATCAAATGGCATGTTATGATGTCAGGACGGGATGTTTTATACAGTTTTATCATGCTGGATCGCTGTCTTAAACATTGATTAGTACATTTATATTGTGTATTGTTACTGGCAAGGAAAGGACTCTTCTTTGTGGTCCTGGATTAATGTTTATTTTGCTACTAATGCACTTATTATATATCTTAACACCTTAACTTAAGTGCAAAGGTCGGTTTTTGAGAACTTCTTTTAACCCACCTTGGGTCCTTCGTTACCAGCGGGGCCAGTAGCACCACGGGGTCCAGTTGGGCCACCAACGCCGGGAGCACCACGCTCACCAGGGAAACCTCTGTCGCCCTAAAAGAAGAGAAAGGACACATCGGTCACAACCAGGAGTCGTGTTTGCCACTCGGACGAGGAAGACGTCTTGTTTCCAAAATGCAGGAGATACTCACTCTGGGTCCAGATGGGCCATGGGGTCCAACCTCACCAGGAGCACCCTAAACAAAAGAGCACAAGGAGAGAGGACATTTAATGTGCTTTATAATATAAATTATAAATAATACTCGATGTGAGCATGCACTGAATATTACACTTTTTTGGTGTATGTGCACATGTTGCTGCTCATTACTGTTTTCACTGTAATATCAAAGACTGTATGTTGTTTATCTTATGTACTGTTGTGTGTTTTGTATGATTTTGCTGTTTTTATTATATGTACAGGCCTTTAACTTACGAGGCAGATAATTCCCTGCGATTCTTACCTGCTCACCAGGCTTGCCAGTCTCACCAGTAGCACCTTGGGGTCCAGGAAGACCCTGCACAAGAAAGACAACAGGGTGCATGAGTGGAACAGCTGAGAAATATATCAACAAAACGGGAAAAAAAGACAGCTCTCATGCTGCTGGGGCGGGCCTCCAATCCTACCTGGAATCCGGGAGGACCAGCAGGTCCCTGCTCTCCCTTCTCACCAGCAGGTCCCTGAGCAGAAAGAAGCGCAAAACATGATGAGAAACCTTCCAACAGATCATGTAAACGTTCATTTTATATTAAGTTAGATCATCTCAAATCAAGTCGGATACGTACGGCGGGGCCAGAAGGTCCAGGAGCACCAACGTCACCATCTTTACCAGGAGCACCCTGTGAAAAAAAGCATCACCCAAACCAATTATCAGTTGTTTTTATGTTTTTTTTGCATTTCCATTTTAATATAAAACATATTTTAGTTTGATCTGTATAGTTTTAAACATATAAATACTTACAACGGGGCCAGTAGCACCACCGGGTCCTCTCTCACCAGGCTTGCCAGAGTCACCCTGTTAGAAAGAACAAAAATACACTTACATCAGTATTCCTGTTACTTTTATTTACACCTTTCACCCATTTACTGTATATAGTTTTGTATATATGTTTTGGCGTTTGTGTGAACTATAAGTAGCATCTGATTATACAACCCTGTGTTTTAAAATAATCAATAAATGAACACTAAAATAGATATTACCAATTTCTGATTGATTTTCTAAAGCTACATTATATGTGTAATAACAACAAAGGGGTTAATAAATTAGCAAGCAATGATTCTGCCGCCTCCTGAAAAAGACCTATTTTTGGGGATGGTCAGTTTACTCACAGCGGCTCCCTTGGGTCCGGGGAATCCCATAACTCCGGGCTGTCCTCTGGGTCCACCGGGGCCAGGAGGTCCAGGGCGTCCATCTTGTCCAGAGACACCCTAAAGATCATCAGAGGACAGAAGAATACTGAGAAAAAAAGACTCTCCCATCATGATTATGGTTATTATTTAAAACACGTTCAACTGAATCCTCGCTGTCAGAAACTATTCATGAGTCAGAACTTACAGCAGGTCCAGCTTTGCCGTCGGGTCCGGGGCTTCCGGGGCTACCAGTCACTCCCTGTGGAGCGAATATGACGAAGAGTCAGTGAGTATGAAGACAGACCTCATATTTCTATCTATATTCTCAAGATTTTTATGGTGGGGTTTGTGCATATATCATCCATGCAGAAATGTTTTTTTCATGACTGTTGGCACTAATTTCTGATTTCTGGACGGATAAAAAGAGGTGTACAAAACTTCCTGTGAACTTTGGGTGACACTTTGCATTACAGTCTCTAAAAATAGCAATAAGGTGACATCAATGGACTATTAACCTGATAACAATGAGGTATTTAGGTAATTTATGCAAATTAGTGCATATTTAATTATTATACTCAAACAAAAAGAAAACTTGTGATTTTTCTCTTAATGAACTGGGAGACGTTTTATGTTGACATCTACGAGTTTTTACCCTATCCATCTGTCGTGTCCGGCCCTAACGAGAGCTTCTGTTTGCTCGCAGAACTCACCTTGGATCCAGGTGCGCCAGGAGCACCGGGTGCGCCAGCCTCACCAGTGGCTCCCTGAGCTCCCATTGCTCCGGGGGCACCACGCTCGCCAGGGGCTCCCTGTCGATACAAGAGAAGAGGAGTGAGGAGAAATCGACACAAATCCACGGTAACCTAAACGATCTCTCATTCCTACACAAAGCTATACAGCTCTTTTTTTTAATTTAAATAGCATATTGTGCATATTTTTATGATAATATATTTTAAAATGTTATATTTATGCTATGACTTGCAGTTCTTGCAGTTTATTGCTATGCACCAAAACACCAAATTCCTCGTATGTGTAACCTGATTCTGTCATTTGCAAGATCTGACTGATTTCTGATGATACTGAGCATTCAGACTACGAGTATAACGAAATCAGGCAAACTGGCTGTACGTAGGTTTGAATGCTTTTAGCGTTAACTGAGCTGGAAACAAAGATTTTTAGGGTAGATCCACTGACTCACCTTGCCACCAGCACCTCCATCAGCACCAGGGAAACCACGAGCACCAGGGGCACCCTAATGTGAGAACAGACACATCAACCAATGTCGGTAACTGCAGGGGCAAATCCCCCTGGGAATTTAACATACTTTAGATGTGCAGAAGGTTTTGTAGGAACATAGATTACAGGATCTTAACGTGGAGATGAGATTGCTTCATGTGGCACATGTATGCATGCTAAGTGGGCCGCTACACTGTCTGAAAGACGTTAATGTGAAAGAAGGGATAACATACGCGCTCTCCAGGGGGTCCACGGGGTCCAGCACCACCGGGCTCTCCACGGGGTCCTCTCTTTCCTTCCTCACCAGAGGGGCCGGCGAGTCCCTGAACTCCAGCGGGGCCCTGGAGGAGAAAGCAAGCTTGTTAGAAACAATTTACTTCCTACTATCAAACAAAATTTAAGGCAAAAATGTGTGTTGTGAAACTTACAGGCTCTCCCTTGGCACCAGGCTCTCCCTTAGGACCAGGGGCACCGGGGTCACCCTGTTGGCAGAAACACATTTCATTTAGGTTGTCATGAACAAAGTTTCCTGATACAAAAACTCAAACTCGCGCAGTCCATCGTCTACTCACGTTGTTACCCTTGGGACCAGGAGCACCGACAGCTCCCTGAGCTCCAGCGGGGCCACGAGCGCCAGGGAAACCGGGAGCACCAGCAATACCAGCAGCACCCTGCGGGACAGAGTCGGACAGTCAGGACACTTCATAACACAGGACACAAGTGGAGTAAACGTGATCAATGAGTGTGATACTTACAGGAGCACCCTTAGCACCAGGCTGACCATCAGAACCGGGGGCACCCTGTTGAGAGAGGAGGGAAATAAATATGATTATTTTCATTATCGATTAAACCGACAATTATTTTAATGATTAATAGTTTAGTCTAGAGCTGCTACAACCCGGTTAATCGATTACTTGTCAACTATACATCAATCACCAACTATTTTATCTTATCTACTTTGGGAAACACTGATCAACATTTTGACTAAAACGATTAATCGATTGTGTAGCTTAAGACTCATTTTCTCTCGATCGACTAATCATTGCAGCTCTAGAAAAAAAAAAACGATGAAATTATGAAATTCCGTTCAGAATTTCTATTTTTTCTTGTGAAAATGTGAGATTCAAAAAGTCCAGTATCTACTCACAGCGGGTCCAGCAGGTCCAGCGGGTCCTGGGTTACCAGGCTCACCACGGGCTCCCTGGGGTCCCTCACCTCCACGGGCTCCAGCGGCACCAGTCTCTCCCTGTGGAAAGAAACAATAACATCTCAGAAACCTGCAACCTGAATATTATAAGAGAATTAAAAAGAAATTATTAATCCTAAACAAATATGCCACACTTGCATGTCAACGCCAAGACTGTGTGCATTAAATATGCATTGTAAAGAGAAGCTAATGGCCTATAAAATTGTGGCACGTTGTCCTATTTTTGTCCAAGTTTAAGTCTGAATTAGGAATGTAAATAACTGGACATTTATCCCGTTAATATACTTTGCACAGATTTTTGGATTATGTTCACTGTAATTGTATATAGTGTTCCTCGATCATTATTTCTCTTCATATTTCTTGTATTTTTATATTTTTTCTACACTTTTTATACCTGTGCTTCATTGTTTAGCAGCATACAGAGCGCAGGAAAACCTATTTTTATCTGTGCATGTGAGAACAAATGCTTTGACTGGACTTGACTTGAAAACAGTCAACACACTAATCCTATATTATCCAGTATCAAGAGAGTAATGTCAAACAGTTTCACTGCCCAGTTTCTGACTGCATTTTCTACTCTGCTCCTCTCGGTTCTTAAAATATTCTTCACTGATGACAAGCAGGACGAGGGAGGGGGGGTTTCAGAGAGGTAAGGTGCTATTAGAAGTCTACTGATGCCATCTGGTGGCTGCAGTGTTCACCTGGCGTCAACGGTATTAGACCAAATATTTAATTTTCAGTAACACCACGATGGCTAATGGATGGATGAAAGTTTCCTGCAAATGCTTACATCCTACAGTCTAAGAAGGGTGAGCGGGTTTAATCATTACAGACTGTTGATCTCCACAGTTTTTCCACTAATGCACGAGACCAGGGACACACTGAGGCAGCTAGTCAGGTGGATAATAAAGGAGGCAGGTTCGAAAATGAACTTTTTTGTCCACCAGCCAAATGGAAAGTGAATGTTCAAATTTTTCGGCTGGTGAGTGAAGCAGATCTACCAACCACTTGCATATTATATTCTGTGCCCTGAAAGGAGGTGAGGGGCTAATGAGCAGCATGTTAGACATGAAATAGTAAATGTATGGGTTAATACTTTATTTTTTTGTTGTTCTTTTTTGTTTTGTATGTTTTTTTATGGTAGTTTTTTCATAATACTTTCATTACCTGTTTGAGGCCTTTGCCATAGAATAATGACTCAAGCCTTTGAAAGAAATATGCAGTTTTATTTTTATTTTGATTGCTCCAAGTTATAACTGAGGGAGACTCATGACAAGTCCTTCAGGCTTTTGGCCTCCTGTGCATATTTTGTAATGTATATTGTTGTGTTTATGTGCTTTTATACGTGCTGTTAAATAATTTAAGCAGAGTGCTGCACATCATCTAAGGGTGATAAACCTAGTGAAGCTTACTGGACAGACTATTGTTACGGTCACATTTATTGGATATGAAAAATGACTGAGAGAGATGTTAATTGAAGCGTTGCCTTAAAAGACAATTTAATCATTTTTAAAACCTAACAGCACATAGACTGTCCTGTTTTGTGCCCAGCGGTGATAATTTTTGTCTTGCATCTTAATATTTTGGCCTGGGAATGTATTGGGAGACTTACCTTAGCGCCGGCACCACCGGGGAATCCAGGGGGACCAGCAGGTCCAGTGGGTCCCTGAGAGATAAAGATAAAGCAACATTAGCAGACATAAAGACGTCCATAACTACTGAGCAGCACATTAAACCCTCCTGTATAGGTAATATAACCTTATATAACTCTTAAAGTAGAATTAGGGCAAAAATAATACTTACAGGGGGTCCAGCAGGGCCAGTGTTGCCATCGTTACCACGAGCACCCTGCAGAGGAGGACATTATTAGCAGGTGTAAACATTCACAAGTGTCTAAAGAGATAGTACCAGGTACAACAGAACAGTTGGATAGATAGATAGGTCAAATTTAGCATTTATTCAGATAAGAGCCTGTGGATTAATGGTGCAGTAAAGATGATGCTTGAGCTTATTGTGAAACAAGTACAGTTGTGCACTGCCTGTATTTTCGCCAATAACTAACAAACTACAAAAGAACTACATTACAAAGAGCCTGTATAGTACGGATAAGTAAATTTTTAGCAAGTAGCAGCGCTTACAGAAGGGCCAGGAGGTCCGGGGCGGCCTCTCTCGCCAGGAAGACCACGAGCACCCTACAAAATAAAAAAAGGAAAGGAATAATATTAGCTAGGACATTTTGCTTTTTGAGGATATGGATCAAGTGAGGCTTAAAGAGTTGCATCTGATCAATACATAAACGTACCATCATTCCGGGGATACCGTTCTCACCAGGGGCACCGGGCTCTCCCTGCAGACAAATACAGAGAAGAATGAGACATCGGTATCTGAATCACTAAATCTAAACTAAAATGTTGGCTCGATCTAGGCTGAGACTTCTGCTATCTTACCTTGGGGCCAGCGGGTCCAGCATCTCCCTTAGCTCCATCCAGACCGCTGAATCCCTGTGCACAAAATCAGTCAGGTCAGTCATGACAACAATACAGCGGTTGAAAAATGTTGATTTTGGGGCTCAGTGCTCCTCCAGACTCACTCTGTGTCCCTTGATGCCGGGGAGTCCAGGAGTTCCGGGGAATCCACGAGCTCCCTGCAGGAAGAAAACAAGAGATGAGTTCAAAAACAAGAATGTGTGACAACTAAACTGTGATAAACTTTATTAATATTAAGGCTTTTCTGCAACTACAGAACCAGGAAGTATCATCACCTCCTGACCTTTGCCCTCTGCGGGCATCACTCACCTGAGGGCCTGCGGCTCCGCGCTCACCGGGGCGACCAGGTTTGCCAGGCTCACCCTGTTGAAGACACACAGGTCAGCATGTGTAGATGACACCTAACTGACTACAGTATGTATGTAGGGTATGTATGACAACAAAATATAATACAACAAAGATTTATAACAAAAAGCACAAGAAAAGGAAATTACGGATGTAACGACATCCAAAACTCAAACTATGATAAAAGTTTTTCCTTTTAACTTAATGTGCTTCTGCTTTCCTTCTTTAGTAAAATAAAATACAAGTAGGCAGTCACGACCTAAGCATAAGCAAAAAATGGCAAACATTGTCTTTGGCAATGCATGTTTGACAAAAGCAATGCAGCAGCCACTAGCATTCCTTTAAAAATAAAATAAAAATAAGAATATAATATGTTTTAATAGTGTTTTTAGGGCAATATTGTGATATTTGATATATTGTTACTAGCTGGTTTTTTTTCTTTATTACACATGAACATCTTAAGAAGTGGCTTCTAAGAGGGACAGGCAATAATCAATAATCACTTACATCATCTCCGTTCTTTCCAGGGGGGCCAGCAGGACCACGGGAACCCATGGCACCCTAAAAAACACACGATAAATAAACCCGATTAGCACCAAATCATTGCTGATTAACTGAAGTAAATGTTTGTGAATATTCACTGTGGGAGAGGAAGAGGGGGTGAGGGGCGAATGTGTCACCGTGGCGTGCGTGGATGTGTGTCAGTGGGTCAGTGATCACAACAGGAAGTGGACCACAGATCACAGAAAGTAACTATCAGTAACTATGACACAGATTAAGTAGCATCCGTGGTTTCATGCAGATTTCTTAATGTGTATAAAGCTGATAAATTTCTCCCCAAATCCAACATCTTCTTCACAGACAAGCCACGGAATTTATTTATTTAGATTTACTTAGAAATTTATTATACTCACAGAAGCACCGGGCTCACCAGGCTCTCCAGCGGGTCCAGTGAAACCCTGAGGACCCTGAAGGACGACAAGACAAGAACAACTGATTAACACGTGTATTGATCTTAGCCACAGTGTCACGTGTCTGACGCAAGAAAAAAAATGACTGGATGGTGATGATAAGCTGTCATTGTCAAAGTGAAAGCTGTCATGTGATGGATAAGGGATCACTTACAGAAGAGCCAGGGGGTCCAGGAGGACCACGAGGACCCATGGGACCCTGTTGATGAAGATGAGAAAGAGGCAATTAGATTCTCTTTATCTGCAAGCAAAAAGCAAAAAACTTTGGATATTTAGCAGCGAGAGCCTTCATACCATTGGGCCAGGGACAGCTGGGCCGCTGGATTTGGAGGGGTCAACATAGCTCATCTGAGGAGAGAAGTTCTGCAAAAGGAGAAGATAAAGAATTAGTCAGCATTTTTTTGTTAGCAAGCACCTACATAGGACACTTTACAAGTGTTTTTTTCCTCACATTTACTTTGTACTGTTTCACTGAATAATGTGCTTCAGTATGAAGGTTTTTCAGCAGAGGAGTAAGAGTTTCTAAGAGCAAACACATATTCTCTGTTGCATTTAAATGCATTAAAATGGTATAAATGGAACTTTCATGCGTCAATGGCAGAAAAAACTGGTCAGATCAGCACTAGATATTCTGCATTTTTCCCAAGGCCTCCCAAACCTGAGGACAGAGGGAGCTGTCTGCACTCCCAGTGCTGAAACAAACATGGAGGAGATCTCCTAGCTGCCTCTCTGTAGTACAAAGCCTCCTCTGCCTGCCAAACTTTCTCGTTAAATGTGTGCAAAATGAGGAATATTATAAGAATATTGTTTGAACTGATGCAGAAATTGATCAGAGCAGAAACAGATGTTTTAACCTGGATTTTACTCCTCGTTTCGAACAGAATCGAGTCATCTATTACTAAACGTAATCCCAGACTTTCTGGATGTCGTGACTTGGAGATACTTACTCCGCCAAGGCCAGGGGGGCCAGGGGGGCCGGGTGGGCCGGGAAGACCAGGCTGTCCATCGAGTCCATCGTTGCCAGGAGGACCAGGAAGACCCTGCAGAAAAGACACGGTCTGTTAGCAATATTCTTAGCTAATTATGTCATGTTTTTATTTACGTAATCAATTTTTAAAATCCCTTTTATAGTTCTTATTTTCAGATATTATTGTGCTTTTTGCATTGCATTGTTATTATTTAATATTACTTGCTCAATTTGCATTGTGTGACCTTTGAACTTTTGATGACCTGTTGACCTTGTGACCTAAATATCAAAGGTCATCAGCATTAACTACGTCATACAAGCTTTACCAGCATTTAGATCAGTTTGTAGGGACTCGATTAGCAAACAAATAGCACCACTGTGTGCATTTCCACATTTTTTGTCAGTAATTTGTGAAATGTATGACAAAGATTTGACAGTGGACAAAATCAACCACATGCAATACGGCAAAGATGCATTATTTGTACTGAAATGCTACTGAGACCAAATAAGTCAATATAATTTGTTGTGAAAGCTACAGAATTACAAACACAACAGGGAAACGTGTGTGTTGTGTTGTTTTTGGGACAAATGCATCTGCATGCAAAATGCTAATTTATTCAAAAATAAACACTGTTCGTGTCACGCAATCATCATTTTAAAAAGACACGTGTCGTTTGCATTTAAGGACATACGTTTTCCTGATGAGTGTGAAGTGTGTGTAAGTGGACTGGAACCTACCCTGTCTCCCTTGGGACCATCATCTCCCTTGATTATCTATGGATAGATGAAGGAAAGAGGAGTTAGGGTGCGCTCCAACATTTCATCCAGACTGTATAAAACATGTGCATCATTTAGAATAAAGCAGGCATATTGACAGACTAAACTTGGCCTAAGAGAGACTAAGACTCTTGGCACATATATGTTTCGATATCAAACAAAGTTAAAGGGCAAAGTACCTTTCCATCATCTGGAATCTGGGGTCCTACAGAATCAATGGAGAAAAAGAAAACATCAACACCTCTTGAACATTTATGAGAGATGCATTCATAACTTTGGACATTTAAAAATTAGTGCCAACTGTTAAGTTTAAAACTAGAAATAAGCTACAAATCACAGTTATATAAAGCTGCAGATCCAGGTTGGGGCTGATTAAAGCAAGAATTTAAGTGAAAATGTGACTGAATTAATTCTAAATATTATCTGCGGTGAAATGTTGGAAATGTTGTTTTTTTTGGGGGGGACATGACAGGTGTTGCACCCTGCAGTGTCACTGCACAGGATGGCCTGTTGGCAAATTACACATTCATTGCCAGGCTTCGCCAAAGAGCAGGTGTAATCCATCGTTAAGAGAATGCATATTGAAAATGAAATGGAAAGGTAAATCCAAAGCGATTCTTTTCTGAGTTAAAATCCTCTGGAAAAGCAGGCAGGCTTAGGGCCTCATTCAGTCCATGTGTGGCCATTTGTGAGGCACTGATGGTCAGAGATGAGGTGAGAGGCACTAGGTGGCGCCACAAAGCTAATTAACCACAGAAATGGTGAGCAGGAGAAGGAGGAGGAGGAGGAGGAGGAGGAGGAGGATGAAGTACCCTCGGTGTCTGGGCAGATAGGGCAGCACTCTCCGTCAGGGATGATGGGGTCGGCGCACTCGGATGTGTCCTCGCAGATCACCTCGTCGCACATGACGGTTCCACTGTCGCAGACGCAGATCTGGCAGGGCTCTGGTTTCCATACATCCTTATCGTTGTACAACTGTCCATCTAATGTGCAGCTGCCGAATGTGCCTGAAGGGAGGAAACAGCGGTGAGTTTGGGGACAATAAATGAGATAAAATATCCAAAAATAGAGTCAGTATCTTACATTTTGTACTATTATATTTATACTTAAGTCGTTTTTTATATATTTTGGCAGATATGCCTAAAATTAAGTTTGGCATCAGTAAACTAAATTCTGTGCGATGTGCTGGTAACATTTAGTTGAGCCTTGGTTACAGCTGCCCAGGTGTGCATCATATGGGAACCAGATGTGTCCATTAGGCTTAGATCAGACACTTGCAAAAACAGCATTACATTCAGTAAAAGAGGTTCCCCCATGCAGACCTATGATGTTCGTTCAATGTTGAGACAGTAAAATAAGTCAGCTTTGGCCTCTTTTGGTCGTCATCTCCTTTGTCACAGCTGCCGTTTTAGTTATTTTAGATTCACTTTCATTCTAGCTAAATCAGGGTTTCATCACGATGCTTTCAAGTTGCCGACGATGAGCCAAACTCACAGAAAATCTGGTGTTTGGTGACTGATTTGTGAGCAGGAATAAAGCCTCTGCCTGTCTACAGGAGGTTAAAGTAATCCGGGCCTGAAAAAATGTGAGAATACAGGCCTTGGTGTGCAAAAGAACAAACGTATGCGACATTTCTGATCAGATGTAGAGGATTTTTCTGAGATCTCCTCCTCAGAAACTCTGAGTGGAAAATTACTTTGGCTCTAATGACTTTTCAGGGTGCTGGATGTGAGGTTGGGCCTTGGAGGTGGGAGGATTTTGGAGCATGGATGCGCATTGCCAGTATCTGCCACTGAGCGGCGCTGTTCACCCACGAAACGAGATCTTCCGCACCCTCCTCTACATGGTGATTAATTGATGTCTAGACTATTTTACAGGCGACGTCAGACTTTAGCGATTTTTCCATTGTCTTTTTTTAAGTAAACCAAGTCCAGTTTTATACAAACTGAACGAAAGTGCTGTTTAATTCAGTGTGACGCTCTCATGAGGTTTTGGTGCACAAATTTAATTTTATAACGGCTGTAAATGTGTCCAATTTATCATGTTTAGCTCCCCCAAAACTTTGCCTGCTCACTTTTGATGCGGTAATGACAAAACTATAAAGAAAAACTCAATTGCTCGAATCTAAAGACTTTGGCACATATTTCTGAAAGGGATGCAATTTTTCTAAAAACTACTTTCCAAACTGAAGATAATTCAATTTCATGATATGAATTTGCCATTCTCAGATTTCTTTTATGCTTGTTCTCTGCTTCAACTCGCTTTGAACTCAATGTCCTGCCAGTGCGCATCAGAGACACTGCAGCTGCTCCCCTCAGGTTTGCGCACAGTGAGCGTGTATCTGCACGTCAGGGTGAGCAGCAAACAATAAAGAAAAGTTCTAGAAATCCCTCCAGATCTCCAAAAAAAAAACCCCATCAAAACTCCTCACTGTGTAACAACTTTCACACTGCCCACTGGAGTCAAGTTATCCCGCAGAGGACGATCAGTTCCAGCAAAATGCTCAGCATCCACATCCTGATGGTCCCAAAACAACTCAAATCAAAGTGTGAAAGTGATACTTACTATCATCCTCGCCTTGACCTCTGGCCAAAAGCACTGCTGCGCTGAGCAGCAGCGCTAACCGAATATCCACAAAGCTGAACATGTCTAAATATTAGACATGTAGATTCTTTGCGGCAAGGGGGGAATCCTCTGTTTCTCCTCAGACACCACTCATACACGGTAGGGTCCGGTCTGTGTGTAACTCCAATCCAGACCCTAGCAGAAACTCCCTACTGCCTAAACAAATGAGTTAGCTTGGCTTTTATATGCCAAAACTTTTTGGGGAGGTCCTGCGCGCTCCAGATAACTTGTACATGTTCAGAGTCAGAGTCCCTCCTTCATCGGAGAGAGGGGGGCGGCGTAAAACCATGTCAAACAAGTTCACGTTTCAGCTCAAACGTGGATGATGAGGACACTCATCACTTACACGACGGCTCCAAGCCGTTCAGACGTGTTTGATCATCTTCTGCGTCTACATGGACTTTAATTGAGGCGTTTGTTGGGCTGTTTTGTCTTTTCGCTGTGCTGATTTTTTGAATCGTCTGGACACTGGATGATTTTATTAACAGAACAGATGATTGGCACATCAGCCGAAGACTTGTTGGATTTCAGTTGTGCACAGTTTTTCTGTTTAAATGCCTTTATCTTACGATACATTGGCTTCAGTGGCTTCTTTCATTTAAGTTCAGTTTGGAGTGATCCGTGCGCATTTTACGCACGAGGAGCAAACCAGAGGGGGCTTATTTGAGGCTTCTTAAATGTCTGTAGACTACTAAACATTAACTTATGTACAAATAACTAAGAGCTACTGTCTCTTGCAGACATTTTTTAGAGGTAATCCTGCTCATGTCGTTATTTTAGTATTAAAACTCTGAAATGTATTCGTTTTTCTTTAAATTCTGGGCCTATGCACCTTCTGAGTACCAAGCACCTGCAAGTAACTGCAGTTTCACACCACACTCTGTATGTACAGAACACACATATTAATGATTAAATAAAACATTAGATACCCAATGCATTCAGTTACAGTTTTCATGTCTTTAATTGGAGAGTAAAGTTGTCATGAAATTTTAAGAATCCACTTTTAGGCATCTGAACCCTTCCTCTTACTCCTTCATACAAATAAAACGTAGGCTACCAATAACAGCGCTTTCATCTTTGTGTGCATTAAAAATAAATAATCCAGAAATTCGTTTTAAAGCATGTATGTCTGTGTTAAATTCCACTTTTTCCCAAAGAGGCTTGGCCATCCCATGATGTTAGAGACAGGAGGGAGGGAGGGGAGGAGAGAAGAAAATCTGGCAGATCCACAAAGCAGTCTGGTTACACTGTGGACACGTTGCAGCTTCTACAACTACAGTATGGCCCTGTTTGACCTTTTCCTGCTCTGCATGGTTGTCTTCTTTTTTTGACATTCAACGCAGAGAATCTGTCCTGTTGTCACCAGTTGTAATCAGTGGCAAATGTGAATATTAGACATTTAGCAGACGTTTATCACAAGCACAAAGGCATGTTAGACTGATGAAGCAATAGTGGAAATAATCAAATTATAGAATACAACATTAGGTCTTTATTTTTACTTTTATTGTATGTGAAAACAAAAGTTCTATCCTGAAATAGTTCTTGTATCCATTTTGAGAAAAGAAAATCAGGACTTCTTCCTGGGATAACTTACATTGTTTTCCATGATTGTTCTGTGATTCAGGGTTGCCAGGTTTGTGTGACAAAACCAGCCAAATGCAGGATCAAAATCAGCCCAAAACCAGTTCAACAGCCAATAAAACCAATGTAAAGAACAGCCCAACACCTGAACTCAAAATATGCCCGACATTGTAATATCTACAACATAATGCCATAAATATTTACTGTGCCAGCATTAAAAGCAGCTTTCCAAAAGCATGCATAATAAGTTAAATATAGCTCTGCGAATGCATAGAACAATTCATTAATGCACAAACAAATCTGTTGCTTTATCTTGTTGTTTTCTCTACCCTCTTCTCTTCTCCCTTACCTGAGCAAAGCACATCATGCGTGGTTGTGCAAGTGGGTATGCATGTGATGTGTCCCATAAATAAGTTATTTTGATATTAGAATATGGATTCATAGATATTATTCATGTAATCTGCAAGCAAAATAAGTCTGCGCAACTAGCAAACAAAAAAACTGCTGCAACGCATGCATGAGCCTGGCAACCCTGCAACCCTAGCAAACACGTCAAAACTGAAACTATATGGAAGAAAATATAGACATACAATGGACAACGTTAGAAAAAAAACAAAAACCACAATACTAGTAAAGAGTAGATTCTTGTAGACACATACTAGCTAAAATTACTATATATGTACTGTATGCAGTGTGTTATAAAATCTTCTGATTCATGCTAGCCATGCACTCCACACCAGCACTAACACTACGTTATATAACGTTCTAACTGGTATAAAATCATCATGCTGGTGGTTAGAATAAAGTTTTCCCAAATCAGCTACTCGGATTGAAGAAAAGACAAAACATGCAATGAAAAAAATAAATGTAAACATATATATGATATATAAACAATCATCATACTCACAGTGAGCAAAAGTATGTCTTCCCAAATTATCATGGCTAAAAGATTAAAAATCTGCACAAAAACATCTTCATTCTGATGTTTACCAAAGCATTTCTTTTAATCGGTTATTTATTTATTTATTTATTTTTGTACCTCTGCTCTGTAGACGTGACACAGTCAATCAGAGCGAACATGTTGGCCCGATATGACTTAAGCTGCCGCAGAGAAAATGAATAGTTTCTGGAGGGAAAACTTGTGTGGTTAGTGATTTTGTTTGCACTAAGCAGGTATTTCTTAGCATCTGTTCCCCGTCCAATGAAAGCTGGGTGTCTGTTCCAACACCTGCCAAACAGACAGACAGCTGTCGATCTCCATTTCAGCGACTTTATTTTTTTTTCTTCTCCCTTTTCACTGCAAGTCCTTACGAACGGTACACCTTATGTCATGCACTTGTGCAACATTCATTGCGGACTGCATGAGGTTTACATCACCTGTATAGAGCATGGAGCTGCTGTATGTAACCTATACTGATATATTTCCTGATACCATACGTTAACCTTTAACTGCAGCCTTTCTTTATTATGGAATATCCTTCCTTTCAAATAATTTCAGGCTGATCTTATCTTTAAATTATGTTCAAAATTCAAGATCCCAGAACTTTATTGACATTGTGCAGGCACAACATAATCACAGTTGCATCATCCCCACATGATGCCTGTATTCGCACATATCTACATATATACAACAGACAGATCTTGTAAAGCTCATAGTGATAGAAGATGCAGATAGTACACAAATAAGCAATACAGAATAAAAGTACAATACAAAAATAAGCAATATAAAGCATGAAAGTGCAAAATTAAGCAATATAAAGTGCAGAAATACTGAAAATGACTGTTACATAAAAGCATTTGTCTTGACAAAAAATTAGATTTTCACATGTGGCAATGATGGCTGCTGCAGTAACCACCACTGTTGGTGACACACGCATAATGCAACAATAAAGTGATTCAAAGTGCCACAAGTGCAAAACGAGCAACCTTCAAAATTAAGACACACCCATTTTGAGTGACTCTTTTTTTTTGGAAAGGAAAAAGAAAGATGAGGGGGAACTGTTGAGAGTTAAAGAATATGATAAGCTTCAGGCCGTTTTTGAATGAAATGAAAATAGGGAAGTCCTGCTGTTGGTCTGAGAGGAAACCTGTTTGATAAGACCTGTGCCTGTCTGCTGTCTCTGTGATTTTAACAAGAAAAACACATTTTCCTCAGCAAAATAATATGACTATAGTTTTATTCTCTTTCTTTCTCTTCTAAATGTGTCAAATTCACTAGATGAATAGATGGAATCAGGCAGTACTTTCTGGGTGACTTTCCATGAGTGAAATGAAGCTGAAGCAGGACAGCGTTAAAATAGAACTGGTAATTTTCTGGTGTTTGGAGTTGCTGCAATCTATAATATATTTTTCTGTGGCGAGTCTCGCAGGGTTCAGACCGGTGGTTTGGGTGGAATCCCTCAGAATGAATTTAATGGAGTTTCAGCTGCATTCAAATATCCTTCCATTGCAGCCGTAGGGGCGACATGTTTTCTAACTACTGGACAAGATATTTGCTGTGAGGTTTTTCCAGCCAAGGGAATCGGAAACAATCCACAACTATCAGCACTGCCAGTGTAGGTAATCACAAGAAGTCCATCCTTGTCAGACAGTGTTTGTACTGTAAGAAAAGAGGGAAGAGGGAGTACAGAAATAATTGAATTGCAGCCACCAAGCTTTGTAGACACGAGGGAGGAAATTCCAAGTTTGTCACTGGCAGCAGGAGCCCAAGATGTAACAGGTTGTGGGAAAAGGTGTTTTCACAGCCACTGCCCCAGATTTTTCATGATTTTTTTTCCCCGTTAATAAGCATTGGATGACTGTTTTCCACAATTAAACCTAACAGGACTCCCGCAGAGTAGCATTTATGAACGGAAGCTGAAGCTGTTTGATGGTGGAGGGACTGAGTGTTTATTTAAAAGTGGTGCAGACCCTCAGGAGAGGTCAGCTAATACAGGTGAAACATGGGAGCAAACAAAAATGCGTATTTTTCCTCTTAACCTGTAGTGCTATTCATCCACGTAGAGGGTTTTGGTGTGAGCTGCAGAGTTTTGGCGACATCAGCTGTAGATGTCTGCCTTCTCTCTGTTTACTCAAGATCAAAATCCACAGACTTTGTTGTGAGCAGTTTCATGCAGGAACTATTTTCTTACTAGCAAACTACACCCACATCTAGTGTGCATCTAGTCAGTGGATTATCTTGAGTCCTGATTTCTGAGAGAAACATTGCTGTTAAGCTTTTCAAATGTATTTTCTGGAACCCCAGGTCAAGTGCCATCTCGGGGATAGATGCTAATATTTTTAAGCGCTGGCTACTGAGCCCTTGAATTTGGTAGCCAAAGTATATTTTTGGTGTCCCAAATGTAAACTTGGGAAACAGAGAAAAGGCAGTTTAACCCAACTTGCTTTACTGTAACACGTGATGTGGCATTTTCTGAAAGCATTGTGTCTGATGAAATATGACCTAGACTAACATATTTAAAACTATTTAAAATACAAAATATAAGTATCTGTGTTTTGCTGCAGTTAGTTTAAGTGGTGGTATTCTGAATAAAGTTACTGTCTTTAAAAATAGGAGGAGATTGAAAGGATTTCACATAAAGAGATTTTTTTAAGTGCAACAATTTTTGCACATGCAGTGCATCTGCCATACAGCGTGAGAAGGGAGAATCACAGCACTGACACTGTCAGGAATGCAACATCTTACCTCCACACACGGTCAACAGGGTTGCAACACTACAGTGCTGTGCAGCTCTGCGTGTCATCAACCAAACTGCTTTCTGCCTCAGAAGACTTCATGTCTGACTTAAGAAGCATCATGAGTTCTTTTTTGTCATGTTAGTGTGCTTTGTCATGCTAATGAGGCTCTAATGTTAAGGACAGAGGATGTCGTACACTGTACAGATTGTAAAGTCCCCTGAAGGAAACTGTGATTTGTGATCTTGGGCTTTAAAATAGCCACAAAAGACAGAGTGACCCAGACAAATGGGCTCAAAAAGACATATTTTGAATAAGTTATTTAACTTGACTAATCTGATGGAATACATTGCAAATTACATGTCAGGACATGCATTCAATAATCTGTAGTTGCTGAGAGGTTACATCTCAGCCCAGGAGGACACCATTAATGTTATTATCTCATGCAGTCACAAGCCTCTCATCCATGAGTAGATGCATGCTTTCTTCTGCATGATGATACGATTGGCTGGTGAAGTCTGGTTGAGAGAAAATAGAAACTGCCATCTTGAGTAATGGGGTTGTGACTTTTGGAAAGAGACACGGCTGTTGATTTTTTAAGAAATTTATTTTTTGGTATTTTGAGCACCACAGGCCACAGTGCCATTTAGTCCCTCTATACTGGAGAGAAGACAGACAACTCCACAGCCGATATCTCCAGAACTCACACCAAAACAATCTAGATGCATAAATAGCAGTATAGGTACGACAAATCATTTTAATTGGCAGTAAATCACTTTCCTCACATTCTGGAGAAGCCGTCTTTGCATAAGTAGGTTTACATTCAGCATTAAGACTAGGCAGATCTTGCAAAGAAACTAAAAACACCAAAACTGCGCATTCCCCAGCAAGCCTCTGAGCTGTAGCCAGCAACACGTAGCATCTGCCTGGCCTTGTCCACGTGTTTCTACTTGTAAGTCTCTGAGTCTTTTCTGCTCCAAACTCTAACACAGCCAAACCCTCCCTGTCTCCCTCTCTCTCTTGTTTCTGCCTCTTACTGCCTGCAGACTCGATTTCCTCCACATTATTTAAGGTGCTGAGGGGCATTTATTTGTTTTTTGCTTTTTTTTCCCCCCCTAAACAATAATGTCTGTCTAACCGGCATTTTGCGATAGGGCCGCTATTACTTGCTGTTAAAACTTTGTTCCAGGCCATTATGATGTGTTTTAATTGTTTTCAATTACGGGTTCTTGCAGACATTTCATGCTTTGTTTACACAGAAGCCCATTGTAGGCCCACCTGCTCCAGACAAATTACAGGGTATGATGAGGAAAATTGTACAGTATCACAAATAAAATCAGTCACTGTACAGCATATCTTTAAATTCTAAATGGCTGTTATCAAGCGGACTACCAAACTGTAATACTGTTTATCTTAACAGTTTTCTAAAATTATATGTGCACATCTAGTAAATAATCATGGTAAAAATGAATTCCTGGCTCTTTCGTTTTCATTGCAGGACAACACAAAAGAGACGAAGGAAAAGAGATTTTAGGGGGGATAACCTGTGTGGACAGGTATAGTTTTATGTTCTCAATATTTAGTCTTATCCAAATACAACTGAGTTAATGCAAAATGTTTTGTGAAACGGCTAACTTTTTAATTGGAAGGGTTCAGTGGTACATGAACACTTTTCTTCCTGCATGCACTCTTTGCTGCTCTGTCGCTGTTGTCTCATTAGTTTTCATTGTATTATATTTTCAAAATCATTAGAATTCACGCAATTAACATTTACTTCCCACCAAATCCTGCCTTGTGTTTTCACATGCACGTGAGTAAGAAATTAGCCAAGAATGGTAAAATAGAAAACAGCTTAATGATCCGCACATTGTTTGGTGGTTTTGAAAATGCATTCACAATAAAAGTGGGCAATCTGGCCAAAAAATAATATTTTCCACAATCTAAAATTAAATTCTTTCTTCTGTAGACTATAGCCAGACTTGAAAAACAAATTGCTTCATTTGCACCATTTAAACACAATACTGCATTAAACATGCAACACGTTTCAAATTGTGATTAAAGCCTGAGTTTAATTTGACGTTTTAGTCAGAAGCCAAAAGATAATTATAAAACACTCATCTAAGAAGGGTTCTCACAACTTAATTACATTATTTACAACACGTCACTTAATGAAGAGCCACAAGAAGTAATTCGTCCAAACAGAAGAGTCTTCTCACTCTACTGGTTTGTTCTCATAGTGCAGATATGAGGTTTAGGGAAGAGGAGAATATTAAATGTCAGGACTTCCACAATTTGCCTGAAAAGTCGTTCAAGAAGTTAAATTCAGAAGTAGATTGCTCATGTATTCACCTCATAAATAATGACATGGCTCCTCCCTAAATGACAGTCCATCAGCCACTTTAAAAAAAAAGACATATTCTGGGAGTATTTTATGTTTTTATTAGACAGCACCAGTTTAGAGATGACAGGAAACGAGGGACAGATAAAACAAAGATCCTCAGCTGGATTTTAACCAGCAATGTCAAGGTTCATACTGGTGATTCTGGCCCTGGTGTTATTAAGTATGGGCAATTTGACAATTTTAGATCGAGACTGTCCTCTTAAGGACACTAAGGACACTTTCCACTATCTCCTCTCCAGGCAAGTTGTAGAGATCAAGGTGTTCCATGTCCTGTTCTGATTCCAAACTTCACACAACTTGATCAACTAGACGATCCGCGCCATGGCTCTTCCTTGGGTAACATATTGTGAACAACACAGTACTTGAAAAGTGTTATTTCATTAAAGGTTTAATCACCATTTTCAGACTTGCATAGAATATTTAATGTAATATTGTGCTTTAATGGTGTATTTCACGTTTGGCTTTAGTCTGCAGGGCTTTTAAAAATTGACAAAAAAAGATAGCAGCTTAAGATAGTGGATTGTGATTGTGAATAATTAGGTTGTAATAATATTTTGTGGCTAGATCACACACTCCTACTTGGCATGGGCTCATGGATTGCAGCCAGATTTGTTGTAATTGCCCACCCTTATCATAGATGACGTGCTACATGACTTTCAAATAAAACTCTGCTCATGTTTAAACATATATAAGCATAAAAGCCACTGGTCATGGGGGTTAATTGGTTGCCTCGTGGTTATGCCACCAGTTCAATTCTGTCTGGAGACTTTAATTGCAGCTCTCACTCCCTAACCATTTCCTGTCTGTACCTCTGCTGTGACTTGTCCATGAGAAAATGGCTAAAAAGTTATTTCAAAAATGTCACCATCCAGAGTTATGACTCGGCATTACTACAGCTCATTTAATAAAACCTGATCTGAACTCCTTTGTAAACTTCAGGTTTCCAGCGGGGATCAGTCTGCCGTGTACGTGTACAGACGAGCAAATAACTAGTGTGACTACAGCCGTCGCCTCTGTGAAAATAAACCTTCCAGCTCTGGCCCAGACGTTGCAAGTTCATTCAAAGCTGTAGCATCAGTTAAAGAAGAGAGAGAGACTTCCACGCGGCATTATGGGTAAATGCTCAATTACAGGGTGAACGCTTCAGCCCACTTCTGACTGTTACTTCAAGTGGAGACCAATGTGAACTGCAATCATCTCATAAAGGCCCGACTTTTGTCTCTTTAGTCTGCAGGCTGGGGTTAGTGTTTGCTGGCTGAGCACCACTCTCACCACTACAGTAGTCATTTACATTCAGGACAGTCATTTTCTGCGCTGGCAGGCAATGGACGATGGGAATTTACGCTACTGTATCGACGTATATATTCAGTGAAGTAAGCCTGTTCCCTGTTAGGTTGATTCTGCTGTACTGAGACAACCAGCTTAAAGGGTAAAATTACAGTATCTCATGTCAGTGTTACTTATAGGTAGCTCAGTTTCAGGTTTCAAGCATGGAATCCCATTCTTGATCTTGAAAATTGAAGTGTGACAAAATAATCTTAACCTGAGGTCTGCTTACTTGTTTTTTCTTGAGCATAATTGTTTAACATTTTGGGAAATACACTCATTTGTTTTGTTGCCGAGAGTTAGATGAGAAGAAGGCAGATATCGTTAGCTTTGGACAGAGCCAGGCTAGCTGTCCCCCCCCATTTCCAGTCTTTATGCTAAGCTAAGCTAACTGTTCCTGCCTGTGGCTTCATATTTGACCCACAGAAATGAGAATGATATCACTCCTTACTTCTATGAAACAGAATAATAACCACATTTCCAATGCACAAAATGTGGAACTATCCCTTTCATGCAAAGTCCAAGTATACGCTGACCAGATGATCTTGGTTTTAAGCTGTGTGTAGAGTCCTGACAAATATCTGTAAAACACTAAATTGTCCAAGTAATTATAATTATATATATACAATAATTATAATATTATACTTCTTTTAAATGCTTACATAAATTTAAACAATGCAACATGCGTCTAAATTCAATTAATCAGATTGTTATCTTCATCTGTATTGTCTATGGTGATGTTGAGGTGGTGATTTTCTAGCGCATGAGTCACAGGCTACAATGCTTGCGGCTCTTTCTGACAGAAGCTGTCAGTATGCCAATGGTTAGCTGTCACGCCAAGGAGAAAGTCAGTCTTTTCTAAAGAGCTCCAAGATTCTTTCTTCTTCCTTCATTAAGTACCCAGCAACAAAAATTCTGTATTTATGGCGTCAGTAGTGTTGAAATGTGTTGGCGGTAGGTGTGCAAAGTGATGAAAACATCTTAGGTGCATGTGCACATGCATGGCTTTTTATAAAGGGATGGACCTTAAGTTAAAATTATTTTGTCCTGTCTCCCCCCAGGGGGTGTTCAGAGATCACTGGGGAGAGTTGGAAACAATATTTGTGAAAAGCGGGGCATTTAGACGTTCTTGGGTGCGTTTGTTCTCTTCATGGAAACGGAAAACAAGAGTATCGTCTGTTAAAATTCACCAACATGGTGTTTACTGTGTCACCTCGGGATGAGTGCCGTGTTATCACCATGGTTACAGATTAATAACAGGGACATTCTGCTGTCGGACATGAAAGCAAATTAGCGTCTAGCGTCCAGACGCACACACCATAACACGATCCTAAAACAAGACACCTGCCACCTGACCAGCTGAGTCTCAACAACAATCAACATCAAACAGATGACTCCAGTGGAGGCGGTGTTTCCGCTGCTGCGACGTTACAAAGTTAGTCTAGTTTGTGAATCTCTGGTTTCTCCTCTCTCGAAGACCAGGCTTCTTCTTGCCTTCCCAACAACATATTCCCGCTGAGTGGAGATTAAGCCAGGTCCACTAAATGCGGCCCGAGTGCCAGACAATTAGCCTTCATTTTGTTTAATGGGGGGTGGTAAGTGACCTGGATAATGGACAGGGAGGCACTGGTCCAAAAAAGGTTGAGAACCACTGTTTGAGACATCATTAGTAGTTACTGAACCCCTGAAGGTGTGGCTGGATGTTATAAACTGCCTGATCTTAGACAAGACCTTTAGAAAATGAGCACAATATGTTTTATTTATTATTACAGCATAATACTAATATTATCATTGCTAGCAAATGCAGTACTATTAAGAGTAGTATTACAATTTTTAAATGATGTGCATGACCTGTGTTGGACACTAGCAAAATTATTTGATCCTGTCAGTTGCATGTACAAGCTGGTCATCTGCAAGTGACTGTTAGTAATTATTGCAAAACATAAAGGTATTGTTGTGAATAAAGGGTAGGAGAATGCAACATAATTTCAAGCATTCAAACTGTTTTTGAAAGTAGAGCTCAGCTGACTAACAACTCCAGCCTCTCACGAGCTCCACCCATCATGACACATCACCTCCCCTTTGGGGCGTGAGAGAAAATGGTGGGGGACCCAAAGCTAAAAACCCATTCCCCCCATCATGGCACCACGTCAATGAAGCCAATGCAGGCGCTGGCTTGATGTTAAACGCCCACGTTTTGATTAAAAGGTCAGATTACTGTTTCCTCTCTCTACCAGCATGGCACAGGTTTTTCAGGATTTGACACTGGATGTGCTACAGAAGCTATTCGCTGGCTCTGTTTCTCTCGCAGTACAAACATTTCAGCACAAGCACTTTTTCCCTATTTCTTGGTCTGGTTTTCTTCTCGTTGTTTCTGCATCTGGATTTCTCCACTGTCCCAGCCCCCATCCAAAAACTTCCAGCTCTCCATCCCTCCCTCTTTTTCTCTCCTTTCTCCCACCAGCGCAGACATCCAGTCAGACACAGAGAGTGGATGGAAAATATGACTGGATCCTTCCCTGACTTCAGATAATGTGCAAGACTGCTGGCAAGCGTGGCACCACTAAACACAGGGAAAGGCAGAGAGAGAAAGAAAGCATACCGGAGAGTGAGAAGTTTATCTGAAGGGCTGCTCTCATAGAGAAACTCCTTTTGGAACAGAGAGTGTCCATTTTTATAGTTATACGTTAAAAAGCAAAAGGCTAATACTGAGATTTAAAACGGATTTTGCCTTTCTGCAGCAGTGGATTGCTAACTGCACAAAATCACTGGAGTCGCAGTTGAGATTTTGTGTAAAATACATCCAAAGATGATGCGAACAAGCCCCAGAACAAATGACTCGTCCTCAGACATCACACCACAGAGCAGGCCTACTCAACTGGTGGCCTGTGGACCAAATATGACCCTTTAACAAACTTAATCTGGCCTGTTGATCATTTACAAATATGAAAAAAAAAGGATTTCACTGAAATTTTATGTTAAGCTGCTAGAAAGAGTCTAGTTATTGCTGATGTCAGCCTCTGGTTCGGATTCTCCTAGAAATCAGACAAGACGAGCCTGTGTTTCCATTTTCCCAGACAAAGTTACAGTGAGTCGTCTGTTAGAACGTTAAAAGAGAAGCAGAAGATTTTTATTATGATAATTTAATTTTTTGCGTTATATTTTGTGGTTAGTACTGTGGAAACACTACCACCTTTATCCACAGGGGGCTCCAAAATCAACAAAATATGAACGTTCAGAATGAAATGCACGTTGTTAAATGCAACATTGTGTTGCATCTAATCCAGGATTACAAAGGTGCATTGTCTACTTTTGTACATTGTGTTTCTTTGCAAATTGTGACTTGCTTCACACAGTTAAATTCCTTACCTTACAGGTCAGAGATAGAAAATGTAAACATCCGGCTCTTGGCACTTTACTTTTGTCATATTTGGCCCCTCTAAAACAGTAACTGAACAGGCCTGCCATAGATAATGACAGGAAACCCTCAGCGTCCCCTCATCTGACGACGTTTGTGTTGATAATCTACGTGTTAGCACAACGTCAGACCCCACAAGACAAAAACCAAAGAGCCCCACCGTGCATGCGGGTGTCATATTTCACTGCCACAATAGCTCAAACGGTGGGAGAGCCTGTTACAATGCAGAGAGAGGGGAGCTGGGAAGGAATATTCTCTTCTGGACGGGAGGCACACACACACACGAATAAGGAAAAAGTGACACAAGTTTTCATCTATGTGTGCATCCCCAAATTAGACACACATGTCACTAACTATGTCGAATTATCAACTCCAAATTGATTTTACAACTTTGAATGAAATTTGTGGTATTTGTAATGCTTCACTGATGTGTTTACTGCTGCTTTTTGAAGTGAAATATAACTAAAGTGATGCTTTTGTGTCCACAGTTGTATTTTTCTTCCCATTTCTCCCTGAATGTAGTTTCTGGTTGACCTGCAGTCTCTTCAGGGTGGTTAGACGCTGGTCATTCCCAACATCTGGAAAGTTAGTCAGCGCTTTGACTAAACCTGGTCTTTTTCAGAGATGAGGACTAACAAAGTAAAAATATTTGATCATAGGCTTGTTACTTTAATTTTCAAGTATTTGAGGGGAATTACTGATTATTTTTATTTTGCTTCATTGTGTGCCGCCTTCCCAACATCAAGACCAATTTCAGCCTAAATGGATGCAACAAATGATGATCCTTGGCATGTAAGAAGACCAAAAAGACATAACAAGAAGTAAATGACTTAAAAAAAAAATAACAGGATAAAAACAACATTAAAAAAGTAACAAGATGAGAACAACATAAAAGACAACAGGATGAAAATGAAATAAAAGACCTAACAAGATGAAAAAGACCTTAAAAACATAAGATGGAAAAGATGGAAAAGACGTAACAACATAAAAGGCAGGATGAGATGAAAATGACGTAAAAGATGTAACAAAATGTAACACATAATAAGATGAAAAACAATGTAAAAGACCTAATAAGACAATAAGACGAACAAGATGAAAGATTATGTACAAGAAGTAACAAGACAAAAAGGATGAAGATGATATAACAAGATTTAAAAAAACATGTTAAAGACATGTTACAAGCCAAAAAAAGGAAAAAAGTAATAAGACATAACAAGATGAAAAAAATGTAACAAGACAAAAAAGATGTAACAAGACAGTCCAGTTAGCTTTGCACAGAATACTTCAAGTAAATTTCTGTACTTCTACTTGAGTACAGATTGTGTGTATTTTTCCACCTCTGGTCTTTCTGTCCCCAGTTTTCTCTGTTGTTCCTTTGCATTATCTGAATAGCACATCAGTACACCCAATTAAGTTTTAAATTGTGAGGATCAGCCACATAAAAAACTCTCAGATCCTTCTGTACTCCTTAAAATACTAACTATGGTATGTTTTGCAAATCTCTTAGTCATGCTACGTACTTTGATTTATCCTCTGTACCACCTTTTGTAAACTTTTAACTTATAAATAGTGTCAAAGAACCATGATTTGAGGCTGATGTCTGACTAAAGTCACAGCGACTTTGCGAGGAATGATTGGGGGGAAATGAGCTCAGAGATCCCGTCTGGAAATGTCGTTACTCCAGCTGCCTGCCTGCCGCCCCCTCTGCAAGCACTCATAAATACTGCGGCCTGCAGAGATGCTCACGTGAGGGAAAAACGGGGGAAAGTAGGAGGTACAGCTGAGTATGAGACAGAGAAGAGAGACAAACAAAGAGAAGCGATGAGAGAAAGACGAGTATAACTGAGAAGAAGGAGGCATTAAGTTCTCAAAAGGGAAAGTGGGATGTTTAATATCCATATTAAAGCTCTAGAGAACCAGGAAATAGAGAGAAAGGAGCAGAATAGACAGCAGGTAACCTCACACTAAGCGAGGTTGCAAATGGAAATAGGGAAGCCAGTAACTATGTCGGGAAAAAATTCCCATCTGTCCGATGACTCATACTCTCCCCTCAGCCACAGAAACGAAAAGTAACTACGTCCCAGTTTTTACACTGCTAAGACAATCATAGTCATGGCGCATTTTTTAAAGCATAGGAATGTCTTATTACCTATAGCTGAAAATATTTGAAGACATTCTTGATCTTTGCATCTTATTTGTCTACATACTTAAACTGTTGCTGGAAGCACTTTCCATCTGTAGGCTATATCAACCCAACGTTTTCTTGAATTTAGATGACTTGAGGTTATCTATATTTTTGTAGTAAGCGCATAAATACTAATAAAACTCTTTGGCCTGATAAGGAAGTGATTGGCCTGTACTATCTGTCTAAGGTGTTTAACTTGAGGCAGTAAAGTACAAGCTGTCATGTTATCGCAATCTTGGCAGTGTCCATCTTGTAGGATTTTCTCTCTCAATAACTTTCCCTGATACAGACAAGCAGAAGTTACAAACATTAGTCAAAAATGGCTGCAGCGCCTTCCAACCTGAATATTTCCTTTGGACGACAGCATAAGGTAACTCACCTCAGTCCATGAAATCCCTCAATGTCATGAGCAAGTTTCTTTGTAGTGGATATTCTTCAACTCCTGCACACACGAGAAATAATGTGACAATTTGGGAAGCTGTATTTGCTTGTAAGTTTTAACCTGACACAAAAGCTTTCCTCCCAGTTCAGAAAATATTGCATATGATATTTGGAGTTGTTTGAGGTACTTATCCATGGTTTGCAAGTTTTCAGATAAATAACGTCTTCATAGTGAATTAATGATCAATTGTAGATCACCACGAGTCACAATCAATCAAAATCGCCAGCCCTATTTCATCCTTCTTTGTTCCAACTTCCATAAAAATGTGATTAAAATGTTATTCCTCCCTGGACACCAGTTTGAAAACTGATTTATCCTGTCAATCATCTCACTGGCACAGGGTCAATTCAAGTTCAAATTCTTTATTGAAGATTTTTTAAATTCTTATTAGAGCTATGGTGATTAATTCATTATCAATCAACTGTTAAATTAATCAACTATTTTAATAATTGATTAATCTATTCTTTTAATAAAAATGTCAACATTCTCTGATAGCTGCTTCTCAAATGTGACTATTTTCTGTTTTCTTTACACATCTATTAAAGTAAACTGAATATCTTTGGGTTATAGATAAAACAAGACATGGAAGGACGTCAACATTGATCAATATTTTCTCCATAATAGAAACAGAAAATAATTGACAGAGAAATTAATGGTGAAAATAATTGTTATTTAATTCATTATTTTGTTGTTTTTGTTTATTTTTGAGATTGTAAATCACATTTTATATTACTGCATTTAATTTGGTGTTTCTTTCTATTGTTATTTAATTTAGTTTTAACTTTAGCCCAGCTCAGTACAAACGCAGGAGGCACAAGGAGACAGTGGGCCTAATTAGCATCTGCCAAATATGCTTGACAACAACTGCTAGCCGTCTTATTTACACGTTGAACGTTGTGAAGGTAACATATGTAGAAACAGAAAACACGGCTTGGTGGTTTTGAGTTGTTTACTGACCGTAACGGCTGGACAGGACTACAAACAGCATCTCTGAAGTCCTCACTTTTAAGCTAACAGGTAAGGCGCTCAGGTGGATACCTTACCTGCTAGCTATCCTTACGGCTAACGTTAGCGTGCTAGCTAACAAGATGCTGCGTACAGGTAGCTGCGTGACCGAATCCGCGATGCTTCACGATGCTAACAGTTAGCTAGAGGTTGAAATGTGTAACTTTGCTCTTTTATGGTAGCTCTAATGCTTGTGTTTAACGTTACCTGCTGTCAGTGTTTATGCTAAACTAGGCTAAATACAAACAGGACTAGTTGTGGAAAGTAACTACAAACAGGTACTGAAATACTTGTATTTGGTACCTCTTCTTACAACAGTTTAGATGCAAATACTCTACTGTTTACTCTAGTACATTAAATTACTAACGTTATGTTTCAGATTTGGATCAAAAATAAAATCAACAAATAAATTGTCTAAGCCTACAGATTAAGATAAGATAAAAACCTTATTAACCTTGAGGAAAAATTCATAAGCCTCTCAGCAGCAGGGGTGGAAATCTGTGATACTTTCACTTTACTTAAGTATTTCTCTTTTCTCTTTATACTTTTACACCAGTACATCTTAGATGTAAATGTTGTACTCCAATGACTTTGACAGTTTTAGTTACTAGTTACATGCCCTCCTGTCCAATTAAAACCATCTGTCTTGATTTTTAATGTATAGAATGTATGTATTGAACGTATACAGTATTAAACATACAATCAATGCTGAAGTATATTCATTACCAGAAAAATATGTTCAGTTTTTAAGTACATTTAATACCAGATAATTTAAGACTTTTACTCAGATCCCATTTGTATGGGGGACTTTTACTAAATTAATATTTTAGCACGATATCTTTACTTTCACTCAAGTATAACTTATGACTACTATTACTATTACTATTTTAAATTAACTTTACCAGGTGCAACATTGAAGTGATGGAGGCATTAACTTATCACTGATCATAATTCAGTGATTTAATGTGCATTTTTTCTGAAATGGGTCAGTCTGCATGGTTATTGTGCACATTACATTTTCACAATGCTAATTTTTGTTACTAAGCTGTGCAGTGTACATTACATTTATATTTTAGTAGGAATAATGCTACATCTTTGTGATGGAATTAAGAGTACTGTTAAATACATCATAATCTATTATTTATAGCACTTACTGTTATTTTTAATTATATGTTTACATGTGTAATATTTAAGTTGTATTTGTTAATTTGGTATCAGTAGGTCAGGTATCAGTGTGACAGAAGTAGAGTGCCCTGTTAAACAGTAGAGTGAAAAGCCTGCTCTGAACCTTTGGAGTGAAGTTAAATTTACTGCATTGTCTTAACATATTGGGTTTGATTAAAAGAAGCATAATGAAGAGCGTATAAAGAGAAGTCGTTGCTGTCTTAGTACCCACAGCCCAGAAGGAAAAATCTCTAACAACCAAGAGAAGGGGGTTACACCTTCAATGCAGTTAGTAAAGTAAGTGTAAACAAACTGGCCCTGATTGTGTTTAGTAAAAGGTAAAGAGCCTTCCTTTCCCTATATTTGATGCTTTTGGTCTCCCACACCTTAGAATTTATTGTATCACGAGCAATCATCTCAAAACTTTAAAGAGTTCCCTTTTGTTTTACCTCTCTCCTTGCAGCCCCTCAGTCCTGAGGAGGCCAGACCAGCCTACCAGTAATGTTCATCTGTGCACCATATGTCATACAAGAAAGTATCATATGTAGAAGGAGAAATGTTGTGAGCCACTGCAAAAATTCATCCAGTTTCATATACATTTTATCACTCAATAGATTAAAATAAAAGGGAAAATTCTGACTGAAAGAAGATATAGTCCCAGTTAAAGACTTCTTTGTGATCTCAGTATTTCCTGACCTGTACATGTCTTGTGTGCTGTGATTCTATTGGAACATGTGTCTCATCCTTTTACAAGGCTGTGAATCAGTTTTACCTCATGGCAACTTGTTGCTCTTTTTTTTTCAGTAAAGGGCAAAATACCTCTCTTCACATTCTGCCAATGTTGTTTTCTCAAGGTCCCCAGGTCCTGCTGCTTGACATTACATCAGCACAAGGCAGTGAAGGATGAAAAGATGCCTCCTAGCTCAGAGTGGTGGATCTCCCTCCTGGACCAAGCAGGAAACCACAGGATTGATGTGCGGAGGTAAACAACACTGTGTGTGTTTGTTTTATTTATGTGAGAAAAAACAGTTTTTAAGGGGTGAGGTGCCCAGGCCACCGTCAAGACCTACACATGTATTACACCTTATTGCAATCTGATTTCAGCCTCTACCACGAGTTTAGATGCCGTTTTCCTTTTCGGCTTGATGTAAGGGATGTTTTCTTATCAAATGCTTTGACAGAGGGCTTGTGGATTTAGCGTCTGCAGACAGGTGAAAAATGAAAGCACTGGTCATTTGCTCAAACACAGGAGATATGTTTGCATTTTTCCGACAAGGACCTCTTGTGTTTGTGTGAATTAAGACTGGTATGTCTTGGAAGCAAAGGTGGAAGTAAGACAAAGCAGGTTTATTTACATAGCACCTTTCCACAGCAATTATAAGCGCTTTACAGAGTGAAGTCAGTCTTACTGGAATAACCCAATATCACACATAACAAATTTGCTTCAAGGGGCTTTACTATCAGTACAGCATACGACACACTCTTAGACCCTTGCTTTAGATATGGAAACACTCCCCCACAAACCCTAAATGGAGTTAAAAAAAATATATAGAATATACCTCAGGAAGAGCCTCAGAGGAGGGATGGACAGACGCACAGCACAGAATAGACTGATGTAATAAAATTACTGTGTGGACAATCAGGATGTCAGAATTATAGATAGATTGTAAACATATATATCAAGAATATGAACCAGGAGGATGTGGAGCAACTTCCAGTTGTTGCCAAACAGACCTGAGCCACATGACCTCCTCTCCACCACATAAGACAGAAAGGCATCAAGAGTAGGTATAAAAAGAACAGAAGACCTGCATCGTACCATTATTCAGTTATGCTTATTCACATGACTGTGTGCCATGCTTGAGGTGAACATTTATGCCAGTATGACAAGCCGATAATTTGTGGTATGGAGGTTTTTTGAAGTGTCCGAAAGGGATAACAGATTTGCTGTTTGCAGTTATTGATCAGTGTCAGTTAGGCAAGGAGGAGTCAAATCGCATTCCTTCAACGCTACAAATTTAATTTAGCACTTTATGTCCACTTTTGCCAGCAGGCCATCATGATAAGAGTAGCCATAATAATGTCGATTCCACTACAGAAGAGACTTGATGCTGCAATTAAGTGGAAAAATATGTGCATAAGGCATCTTTAGACAAAATGTCTTTTTTATAATGGTAAAGTTAGCAATGTCATAAATACGTTAAACATAAATGACAGTAGTATCCATGCAGCCATCAGTCTCTGAAGAGGTTTAATAGTATATTCATGTACTTTTGGTGGGAACTGATCCTTTAGGTATGTATGATATGAGCAAAGCTAAGTTAAGTCACCATTCAGCAAACCAGCTGGGTGCTGACACTTAAGAAAGGCATTCACATGTTTTCAGACTCTAGGTAGGGTGGAGAATAGTACAGTTCCTCAAAAACAGCTCACGTTTTGCTCAAGGCCTTCTGAACAAAATTAGAATATTCTACGTTGTTATTCCTCACAGTCTGAAGAGATGATGGATGGCTGGAGTTTGCAATTAGGTCTCACAAAGACTATTGTTCCACCCATTTCACCCTCTTAATTAATAATTTCTCTGTGACGCTTTTGGGAAATTCTGTCTGTTTTGGAAACACCAGTAGGCAATGTCCCACTTCCATTCTGAGCATGTGCAGTAGATCCTTCAGTGCTCCACTGGATCGAGCTCGCAGTCCAGCCCGAAGTTTGCTGAGTGCTTCAGAACGGTTGAGAAGAAAAAAGTGACCTCAGTATAGAAGAATGCAGTGTGGTCTGTTCTCCCTCCCCTAACATCCAGCATGGGCAAAAATGACTTCTCTTAACCCACTGTTTAGCAGAGGGAGTGGACTGTATACGACTTACTTGCACCATTTAAATGGCCACAGCCGCCGTCTTCTCCTCCTTTGCTCCTCTTCCACCCTTATTTTCACCTCCTCTTTTCATGGGGAGGATGTGAGTAAAGTTGCCACGTTAAAAGCTTTCTTTCTGTCTCTTTCTGCGATTGTTCTCACTCTGCAAAGAGATGTTTAAGAAAATAAACAAAATCATCGCTGCCAGACGTCTTTGTCCTTGGCATTCACAAAAAGCAGCGATTGCTTCATCATTATACTTCACAGTTTATATCACAAGCTGTATCTGCAGCATGCTGAAGTTTTGTTGATGTTTTCAGGATTCAGTCAGTCTTAGTCAAAGCATTTCTTTTAGCTGTGAATATCAGTTCTTTCAGTCTTTTACAGTTCCTTTTACTTCCTTTTTCCATGCCTTCCCTTCCTTTTTTTAATAGCGGGTGTAATTCCTTGCAGTAGTAGGAGTCATCCTCCCTTATCTTGTTGCAGCATCCCTATGTTTTACTGAAAAGGAAAAGTAGACAAATTTAAAGGAGAAAGCAGGCTGACTCCAAGTTTTTTTTGTACTTATCACCTTACAGTTTAATAAAACTTTGTATGATTATATCAAATTGACAGTTTGCACAATAAATGGAGTGAGATGCAGAGAATATAATGTTTGGTCATCCAAGATAGACTCAGCTTAACAAATCTTCATGTAAAGTCCAAAATATTTCCCACTCATCTAGCTCAAATCAAATTTTTCCACAATATTTTACCAGCCGTGTCTTGAAACATGACCTTTCCTGGCTGTTCATTAGTGTCTGTTTTTCTGCCACTGTATGCATTGTTTGCCATGTTGAGAATGAGAGTCTACCATGGAGGCCTCAGGAGAAGAGATTTCATGCATGATGAGGTATCCTGGTGCCAGCCACATGTTCAGAATCCACGGCTGCTGCTGCTGCTGGTGCAGGAGGAGGAGGAGTTAAGATTTATGCTAGCCTCTTGTGTCACCCTGAAAATGCATGGCTAACAGCTTTCAGATGTGAGAGGAAGTATGGAGGCTGGTGGTGGTGGGGTTGGAGGGGTGGGTTTTTGGCTCGTGCAGTGCAGATTATGCAAATGATCAATCCTAAAATAGGCATTTTGAATTTTAGTCATTTACAGTGGCAGGAGGGCAAGAGTGCATTATGTAGAGGGATGTTCACTATCGGTGCACTGTTTTATCTCATTAAAAAGAGTGTGTGCAGGGAGGCAACGATGACAACCTTTTAGAAATATATTATTTCATGAAAGGTTTAAATTTGGTTTGCCTTTGTAACATTTGAATCAGGCATGTTTGGAGTCCAGGCCTTACTTGATAGGATACTTCACATGTCTCACATATACTCAGAGTGACCAGAAAGAAATAGACACACCTGCACTATGTAAAGCAGTACAATACAGCAAAAATAACTGAAATTAAAATTACCCATATTTGTTGAGACTACGACCTAAGTTGTAGGTGTTTTGACTCAATTGTGTGATATATTTTGAGGCTGCACTGTCATTTTTACCTACGTCATGTTGCAAGTTATTCCTATGAATGGTCTTTCGCCCCCAGTTTACATATGGAGGAGTAAAAGTATGTGTTTATTGATTTTTTTTAAATTTACAAATGGCATAAATGAGAATTGCAAGCAGAACTTTAGATAAGAGTCTACAGCAACTCTGTGAGGCTGTGCTTAGACCCAGCATTACTTTGAGCGAAATGCTAATGTCAGTATGCTAACATGTTCACAATGACAGTGCTAGCAGGCTGATGTTAGGAAGGCGTGATGTTTCACTTAAGTCTTTAGGGTTCATCTTCTAGGGACATTGAATGTCTGGACAATATTTCATGGAAATCCAACGCCCAGGGCATGCTGCCTACCTGAGCAGTTCATGTCTATCACGGGAACCTCTTGCATTTCATTTCGGCGCCCATGTAACCAGGTTAAAGCAGCTTCACAGCCTGTGTGAGCACGCGCATCATCTACATGTTGAGCGTGTCGCTGCATGTGATGTGAACAAGACACCTTCCACTGCAATTTCAATCTATATGGGTCTGTACCTGTAGAATATGAGACAGTAAATAATGTTCCAATTTCTCACTTTCTCTCTCTTTGAACAAAGGTTGACAAAAATCGCTGATTGTTGCTTGTAAACTGTAAAAAGATAGTGTTGGCAGTAGCAATGCCGCAGCAGCAACTCTGTCTGTGTGACACCACATACATATGAGTCGCAGCAGTTCAGTGAAGTAGCTGTCATGCACAGGAAGAGGTAGACAATGTTGCCCTAGCGTTGGCTAATGGTTGTTGAGATATTTTAGGCTGGACCTAAGACAGGCAGACCAACACCCACATATAAGCATCTGTTAGCATTTCATGTAGATTTACAGGCTGATGTTCATGGTGTAGCTGAGTGTGTGAGTCTGATTACTGGCCCAGGTGTTACCGTGTGAGCTGTTAAATCTTCATTTGCAATTCTGGTAGCTTTTCAAATCAGATGGCACTTCTCATTGAAGAAGCAACTGCCGGTATTAATTATGTTCTGTTTTTATATCAAAACAATTTAAAAATCATCTTACTCCTGTCTGGGTGCCAGTAAAGTTATAGTTAATCCTCTGCTGACAGCTGACATAATGCTTCCTCCCATTATTCATCCTCAGTGACAGTAAGGGCTCAGAACATACCCGTTGAAGACCTGCGCTGTCATTAAAACCAAGAACTGTAATTTTTCGCACCGTTCTTTGCACCTGCACTTGCAGTTATGTTGCACGGACACCTGGATAGCTCTGAAACCAGGTGAGCTGGCTGATGTGCGCACAGATTCTCCCTTTTTCACCGCACTGTGTGGCAACTGGAATTTTAACAGAGACTACATTGCCCCCTGCAATTCTGCATTTAACTGCCTCTGTTAAAATGCCACACAAAGACAAACAGTCACTCTTTTGGCACCTTGGTTTACTGACATGGTCTGCCTCTCAGGTAGTAAAATATTATATCATACTTTCTGTCTCTCTGTCATGAAAAAAGAGAATGTCTTAGTCATTCAAATATCTCTGGAACACTTTTCTTATTCTCTACCCTTAAGTTGATCTTCAACGCCACAATGACTTGAAATAAACTACCGTAAAACCCATTGTCCTCTGATGTGTAACTCATAGATGAGTGCATAGGGCAGTAAGTGTTTGAGTCCCTGCTTTTTGCGCTGGACTGAGACTCGAGCTCAATAAACTCTCATCCTAAAATAAATGTTAAATTAGAGGGTTATAGACTGGAGGAAAAAAAAGGCCACTGGGCTTGGTTCTTGGCCCCACGTGCTCAGCCGCTGTGGAGTTTTCTTTCCTGTCTCCTATTATTCCTGGTCTTCTGCCTGGATGAGTCAAGAAAGAGCTGAAGAGAAGAGTGAAGAGAAAAAAGGGAAAAAAAGAGAGTGGATGGGGGGAGGTAGAGACAAAGATAGACAGACAAAGAGGAAAGAGAACGACGGGGAAGATGGCAGGGAGAGGTGGAGGGAAAGGGAGAAACCGGCTGTACTGCCTCTGTCCTCCGTCTGATCTGGCCAGTGTTTAAACAGAGACTTGAATGACGGACTAAATGTAGAAAACTTGGGAGGTGTTCAAGTGCAGCCATTTTGTGAGAGCTCTTTCAATTCAAAGTAACATTTAAAATTTTCATACAAAAGCTCAGCCCCCTCGATAACAGATGCTTGTCATGAAACAGATCCCCAAATTAAAACTCCTAATGAAGAGTTTCACTCATGCACGTGAAGTGACAAAACCCTGATGTCTGAAATAGGAAGCAAACTGTTCATTCTGACTCACGGTCGGCCACATCACCATTGGAAACAAGGATTTCTTCAAGCTGAGTTCAACTGTGGTGAAGTTTAACATGCAAATTCTTGACAGAGCTGGACAGTCCAAAATTATCATTAAAGGGCCACTCCATCTGCATTCTTATCCAGGTTTTTCAAATAGAAACTCCCACTTAGCTGCTATAAAAAAAGAAGTGAGAGTGAGAACCTCTCCCTTCTCGCAACCAAGGTGATTTATATGTAGCCAAACGCTTTGGAAGAGTTTGGGAAAACAGCATACATATGTTGGACCGTAAAGAAGACAGAGGATAGTTATGAAACATTAATCAATAGTACAAAAATACATCTTTTGCATAAATAGTTGGAGCTTATTGTCTTGCTAGTGACCAAGCTAGAGAAGCTTGCTAACTGACAGTTAGCTCAAGAGCTTTTATCTTTAGCTGCAAAAACTAATAAATTAATCACAAACTATTTTGAGAATTGATTAATGGGTTTGAAGAATTTTTAAATTAAATTCCCTTTAAAATGTGAATATTTTCTGGTTTATTTACTCCTCTCTGACAGTAAACTTGATGTCATAAATCAACAGATTAATCGATAATGAAAATAATTCTCAGTTGTTAGTTACTGTTAGTTGCAGTCGCACTTTTATCACAGTCACAATCTTTACTTTAGATGAGTAAAGGGCGCAGAATAAAAGAAATAAAAGGAATTACCAGTGAGCTGTTGTGGCTGACTAGTGCAAGCATGTTCTCGACTGGCTAGCGTGTTAGTGGTTAGCTTGTGTTTCCACTTGGCTTTACTCGATTCGACTCACTTTGGTACCAGGTACTTCTAACTGCCATGTCATGATGGAATAATGACAGAAATCAATGGGATGGCTTCACCAGGTACCAGGCACTATCCACAGCTTTTAACAAAAAAGTAAGTTGAGACAACCCAAGGGATACCATGCAGTGGAAACACGACAAAGTACAGCGCTTCACCAATTAGCCCTACGAGTAGTAACGTCTCTATATACTGAGAAAATCAGAAACTCTCCATAATCCTTAGTGATCCCAGTTGAGAGGAGTCACTTAAATGAAGATAGTAGAAAAAGCCAAGTTAGAAACTATAAGTTCTCAATAAAAAGTTGTGATATTGATCGATTCACAGATACTGACAGACTGGAAATGTTGAAAAAATAAACAAAAACTATTTTCAGGTTCATCCACAGACACAAATTTGTTCCATCTCAGACTAGATGTGTTCTAACACAGGTAGAGAAATCCTCCCAAAACTTTTCCAAACACTGCTCTCTTTTTCTCCTCGACGCTGTCCTTTGGCTAATCTCTTTTCCAGTCACATCCTAGTAAGATGTGTTTAATGGCTGAGCCATGAATGTGTCCAAGAGTGACAAAACCAGATGTTTTTGGATGCTGCTGCTGCAACCTGAGCGAACATCGTCTCTGCCGCGGCCAATATTGTGATCGATATTCACTGAAACAAGTGTCTCACTGGAAATATTCCTTTAGTGAACACTGATGTGCAATATTCAGTGTGTGCTGGTCACAGTTCTACAAAATTATCTTTTTAATCTGCGTCTTTTTGTCACATCTGTTATCTTTTATAATAAAAATGTATTTGGAAAGCTCTGCCATCGTAACATTACATCAAAGACCAGCTCCTGTTTGTTTGAAGGAGAAGGGATGCTTTAACTCAAGTGTTTATTAGAGTAAGTTGAGATTCATATGCAAGGGCTCTCACAGTAGCAAGTCCATGTTTAAAAGCTGCCCTCATTATTTACAAACTGAGAAGATCAAGGGCTCTTTATTTGAGGTGTTTGAGCACCCCTGGGTGTTTTACAATAGCTCGAGGTGCTTCTGTTGCTTAATTAGGAGCCAGAAAGCAGTTTGGGGCCCTTGCAAAATGTACAGTAGGGGGATGGGGTCTCAAAGGCCCCTACTGAGGGCTGAGTAGGACTTCATTGTAATGCTTTGTGGCAGCAGAAAATTAATATGGAAAAGTGTGACTTCTTTGATCATTGTTGTAGCAACTGTATCTATGCTGCTTTTTGCTTAATTGTGCCATCTGTAAGAAACATTATCATATCATCAGATGGCACATATATAGTACATATGTAGATTCAGTAATCAACTCTTTCTACAGAGTGGCTTCCTTCACCTTTAAACCTGCAATTTGGCAAAGTTGTTACCAAACAATTCTTTATTTACACATCCAACCAGTTTGATATTCACTGACTTTTAGCTCTGTTTTGGTCTCCACCAACTCCTGAGGAAAATGTACAGCTCTTAAGTTGCTAAATGATCCGCTGTGTTCACCAGCTAGTTGCTCAGTTTGTCTGTTTGCCTTTTGGTACTTGGCAGGTAGCATTCAGTTGGCTTTCAGAACTTCATCATTGAAAACAGCTGCCTGCTGCGGCTTGCAGGGTTGGTACAGGTGCTGAAAATCCCTGTAACACTTGAATTTTAATGTGGTGTTTTCAAAGCAAAAAGTGCTGCTGGAACTCTGTGGTTTCCTTTTTGTCATCCTTCCATAAAATGCTATCACTAAACATAATTTTTTATTTATAACACAATATCATCTGATTTAAGTGCATTTAAGAACTGAAATAATCGTTTTGAGTATATACAGTATGTAAACATAATTTATCACAGCTGTACGGTGCTGGAAAAGCTTGAAAATGCATCTTGAAAGTTCTTAAAAGTGCTTGAATTTGTCCTTGGAAAAGATGTAGGAAGCCTTGGGTAGGACTGAGACTGAACCAAACCAAAAATAATGAGCTGAAAGATGCTAAAATGCTCTGTAGAGCAGAAGGAAACTGCATCACTGTCTAGTGATAAATCTTGGTGGCTGAATTGAATTAAAACAGCTATAAACAAAACCTTCATAGGATATAAGACCATCATCACTTATGTGACTATAATCCACATGGATAAATCATTTGTTTCTTGTCCCCAAGGTATGCAGAATGAGTTATTTTTTGTTCAGAGTCAACTATCAAGAATAAAGAAAACTAAGTGGCAACTATTTTGATAGTTAAGTCATTGTTTCAGTTATAATTCAAGCACAAGTAACAAGAAGTAACTGGTTTTAGGTTCCCAAATGTGAGACTTTGCTGCTTCTCCTTGACCTTATATTGAAAGAAATTGAATGTTCTGGGGTTTTGAACCATTGGCTGGACAACTCTGATATATGATGGAGCCAACAATTAATCAAAAAAGTAATCAGTCATGTAAAACGATAATGAAAATAATTGTTAGTTACAGCCCTAATTGGATTAAATTTATGTGTTAACTGACAACCGTGTTTCAGCTTGGTTAACCAAAGTAGCAGGAGCCTGACTGGGTGAAAGTAAACAGACTGGCATTAAATCTCTAGAATAATGTTTAGGGTCTTTACTACTTGAGCCAAAAGCGCTGATTGTTGCCACTGGGCTTTTGCTGGTTATTCAGCAGATTAAGCTAAGCCAGGATCAGGCTCCCCAGTGACAGGGCTCCATAAAGCAGCCTCCCACCCCTCAGCTAATGGGTAGCATACGGTAGGCAGAGGGGCAAGGGTACCAAAGATGGGGTGGCAGGTTTTACACAGCTTCAAACAGGAGGAGATGTTGTGTTGGATGTGTAAACCCTGACCCCCTGCCTGTCGGAAACCTCCATATGTGCAACACAGAGAGCTGGTAATTAAGCTTTATGAGATGCTGACATGACTGCATCCTTACAGCCAGGTATATTCTGCAGCTACTTATAGCAGGGATGCAATTATTTATTTTGTCAGTTTACGTGACTATTATTTCAGTCCTTCCAGGATTTAGTGGGCTGTTTTTGGATTATGGCCTAAAATGCCTGATTTCATGGCAGCTTTTCTAAAAGACTGCAATGTTTTTAGGCATTTTGTGTAATGACATTGTGGGAGAAAGTGAAAATTGCAGAGGTAAATTATATTTTTTTCTGTATAAGTCATTCCAATCAAAGGCAGTTTGTTCAGGGAGAACAAATAACCTTACCAAAAGGGCTCAAGATTACCAAAACTTTATTTGTGGATAAAGAAGTACATCTGGAGGGCAAAATCTTTTTGGAGCTCAAACTCGGTTAAACAGCAAGCACGCAATTATAATATAAAAGTGCACAGAGCACTGAGAAATGTCAATAACAATGACAGATGTGTTCTTTTCAGTACCCATGATAAAATGAAAAAACATAAATGCAAAAAATAGTGAATAATTAAACAAAACATTGCGTTAGCTCATTGAGATGTACGTGTGTGATGTTTTCACGGGGGCCGGCTAGGACTGGTGGAACTCACAGAAAGTAACAGTGATTGGTCAAATTTATGGAGTTTGGACAAAATTGCAAGGTCGTGCAGAATTCACATGGATCAGTTGAATTTGCTGGAATTGTTGATCACACCATTCCAACTTCCTGGAGGGAGTGATTTATGATTCCCCTTATTTTTAATTCTTCATTGAAATGTTCTCACTTCTGTCTGTTTTATCGTGTAAAACAAAGAGGATGCTAAGTTTTTCTTCTGGGGGCTCCTGAAGTGTGACAGTGTTCGATTTAGTAACAGGGCAGGTATGCCCTCACTTAGGCAGCCTGAGGGTGTGTTTTATGGAGAGGACATTGAGGACATAATACTGCAGTTGTGTTTCTTTTCTAATTCAGAAGATGCGAAACTTAATATAGTACTTAACATCTGTTTTTTATTGATCCAAGTATGTTGAATATCCCTGTTTAAGTGTATAGCACCATGTTGGTTTGCATCCCTGATATATTAGAAGGCAATCTGTGACTACTTGAACCCTGACTGTTTCCAACCAGATATCTTCATGTTAAGTTTAAGACGCCTTCTGTCGGCGATCAGGAGAAACACAATTTATATGACGCTGGCAGCTGCTCACGTTTGGGGGAGGGGAGCCCTGATTCAACTGGACAACACCTTAAAAGTTAGATGCACACGACAAGAATTTAACCGGATTGATTTAGCTCCACTCAGGCCGGCCCACATGAAGCTGCACAATCTGGGTTAAAGTTCCACGTCACAGCTCATATGGAACAGCCTGGTATCAAGGTTTTCACTTTAAGGGAAAGTCTGGAACAGATTTCTTCAGGTTTTGTAATTTTTTTTATGCAGTATGTTGTCTGTTGTGCAAATAGTTACTAATTTATAAGCATAGAGGCATTAAAAAATAAGTCAAAGATTTGGGTTGATGCTAAAGTGAATTTTAACATTTTTTTTCAACATTTAATAGCAAGTTCTCTAGATGTTATAGGTGTCAGGATACTGAAATAGCTATCTGTAGATGTAGTCCAGCTAGGACAGGGACTTTTTGACAGTGTCTTCAGAGGAAATGCCATGGAAGACATACAGAAAAAGAAGAGAACAGACACTCTGAGCCAAACGGGTTAGGGATGGTAAGAAGAAACAGCAGCCTCTGAGGTCTCCACGTCACATGTTTAACTACAATAAGCACTGGCAGAGGGTTTTGGGTGAGTTAGGAGTGGGCGGAGGGTAATGGATGCTCGAGCTCTGATTGGCTGCAGCCACTTGCCCATATTTAGATTAGTGTCATGTCCCTCCCTGGTTTGTGTTCAGCTGTGCGCTTTGGAATGAACGGCAAGATGTCTGGTCGCTCTCTGTCTCTTTCTCCACATCACATCATGGAAACTCACTGAGAGCTCGTTCACTGGCTCAGAAACGCACCTTGCTCTGTCATTTATTAGCTGTCTCTCCCCTGGACAGATTTACATGTTGGGGAAACTGAAGCCCAAGAAAGTTTTGTTCTTTTTCCTGGCTTATGATTGGGCCTGTAGATGGAAATCACATCATTTATCGATCTGTTTTTCCTTGTCGTCCCAGAGAGTCGTCTTATTACAATGAGAAAATTACTGTGAAATTGTGAATTAACAAACTGGGAAACAAGACTGTCTCCTATCTTTGCTCCATCTTAGCATTTGCCCGCCAAAGATCACTGCTTAATAGATACAAATCTGTTAAAATGAGCTAAAACAGACAGAACAGATAGGATCTGGATGTCTGGTGTGTGCAAACCACCTCTGGCCATTTGCTAAACCTGACATTCTGTGTTATTGTGTCAGCTTCCCAAATTATCTTTTTTTTCTTTTCTGTCCACGTTTGCAAGCAAAGGATTTTAAAAAAAAGAAGAGGAAGAAGTAGAAGAGGAGGTGCTCGTCTTTGCCTGACATGAAGTTTCAACTTTTCATTTCCCAGGCCTGCCACATCAACAAAGGGAGTATACTTGGCTGAGATGCAAAGAGGAGGAACAAAAACAGTGTCGAGACAAAAAAAATGTAAGAATCGACCACAGAGGGGAAAAAGGAGGGAGGAGCAAAATCGGTTATGGCAAAATTGAATCTGTATGGTGATGGTGGATGCTCTTACTGTACTCTCTGACACCATTAACCTACACTTAGTCTTAATTAAGACTTGATGCAGCTTCTGTTGCACTACGCTTCGAATGTGAAGCTACAGCATATCCTAGATTATAGCCTTGTGAAAATTGAAAAGTAAATGTGAAAGGAAAGAATCAGAATCCAAAAAGAAGAGAAGAGCATATTTTTATACATGAAATATGTCCTTTGCTGCATGTCGATCGAGTGTCTTTGATAATGGAAACACTTTTGTGAGACAGAGTGAATCATCTTTTCTGTGCACTGAATATCTGAGTTCATTCAAAACAGATGGTCTTAGTTAAAGCATACTGGCTCGCTCAGGAAAGAAGTTGAAGATCCAACAGCAGAATATAATCTGCAGATTACAAAATATTAAAGTACAGGATCTGATGTCACTGTCCTGTGTAGCGTTAAAATAAAGCAAGTGGCTACATACAGCAGATGCCTGGCTTGGTCGTTAAAGCCCCTTTTACAGGTGCAGTCTGTCCCTGAAATGTTCAGGAACATTTCCTGCATGGGCTCTGTGTGAAAGAGAGCAATATTCAGGGAAATCTGTACCGCCAGTATTCTACCTCAATACCTGGTAACATTTCTGGAAAAACGCTGGTATGGCTGCGTTTTGAATGTAAGCAGTAACATTGCAGAGAAAACATGTAAAGGGTTACATCTGTCTCATGAAAGACACATTTATATGGCGCAGGTGAACCAAACAGAAGACTTTTTATGTTCCTTTCAATATATCACATGAGTGTTTCTGATTCATGTAGGTCACAGAAAACCTTACTTGTCTTGTAAACTTGTTGAATCTTAAATACATTACAAGATCAACAGCAAGTTCCTGAAAATAATCAGGAAAATTGTGCTCAGTGACACATGAAGCAGACTTCTGTGAATTAAATTACCCAGATCTTTTACCTAATGCAGCCAAAGAGCAAGCGCACTAGAAATTTCTGCCAGCCAAGCAGCTAACTTCCAGTTTAGCACTCTGCTAACTAACAACTAAATTGTTATTGGGAAAAGACTTTATGGGCCACTGTGCGTTACATGATGTTATCGTTACATGGTTTGACCACTGTGTCGGATTGGCTTAGAAGCCTGGTGCACTTCCTGGGCCTTGGTGCACATGTATCCTGCCTTGCTTTAGCTGCTGCTGCTTCTTCTTCTTTTGATATTTACAGTGGCAGGAATCCATAAGTGTTGCATTAGCACCATCTGCTGGACTCCGCCCTGTTCTTATCTAATCCAGTATTACCGTGGCATGTGTGAAAAGGTGCAAGATGGAAATGTTCCTGAATGCAGGTACATGTGTTAATGGTAAAAATCACGAGCAGTGCCTGAAAGGTTATCCCAGTAATTAACCAGGAAAGAGGCTTTAGCGTAAACGTGGTTTGTCATCATATGGCCACAGTCAGACAGAATTAGTTGATGCTGCATTTAGCCACCTGCTTGTGCAGCAATGTGGATGTGGAGCGTGAAGAGGTGCTTCTTTGTGCTGCACACATCTTTCGCTCTCAAACACATCAACACAAACCAAAATAAACTTCTGTATCGCTATTCAGCAGCATAAACTGGCTCAGATGTTGAAGCTGGGAACACAAAATAAACCAAGCGAGGACACAACTTGGAGATTATCATGATTTGGTTCATGAGCTCCACCTGGAAAGTGGCCGGTTTCAGAGGTATTTCAGGCTCAGTGTGGAGCAGTCTGATCGCTGGCTTACAGGTTTGGCCACAGCAGTGCAACATTAGGTTGTGTTTCTCCAAAAGTTTACTCTGTAGAACTTTTTCTCTTGTGTTTTTTTTCCCCAGCATCCTCTGTGGCCCCACTGCTGCCGTTAAACACACTACCCCAAATCAAAATGAGTGAGGTAAGTTGCATTTTTGCCCCAGCGCCTGACTCTATCTGAATGTGGCCTGTGTTACGTGGGCAGCTCAGAATTTCAGAATCACTTCAGCGCGTGATTGTCAGTCACAGAGGTGAGACTTTTAATTAAATTTAATGGTTATACTTAACCTGATAATGACAGTGGCCACCCACATTTGAGACAGGATCCACAGCTTCCTGCCCCTTCAGACCCCTCTGACTCTAATGACTGCACTTAAGCTGCTCAGCCACCTGGGTTATTGTTAAGACAGGCGCGTTCTTTTGAACTATATTTTCTTTAAAACCTAAAAGCATGGATTGTGAATGAAAAAAATCTAAATGGTATCTTCGGATAAAGAAATTAGATAGGTCTGTGATGACAAGGACTGGCTCACTCTCACTTGCGTTTTGCTCCAGAGATCATAGATATTAACCTCTGAGATTATGGAGGATGCAAACCTCCAGCACTGGACTCTCCCTCAACATGTCAGGACACTCGACAGTCTACATTCCTCCTCCAAACAGTTTTCCTGGAGCTCAGCCGCTTCAACAAGACACCATTGCCGAATGCAGTCTGCTTTTCCAAACATCTGCGATAGAAATAATGATGTAGTTTAATATAATCTTTTGGGATGATGCTGCGTTTGTCTTGGTTTCTATGCTCACCTTGCAGCTGCAGAAATAAAAGGATTTATTGCCGATAAACAGAATGTTTATGCTTTATCTCTTTCCCTCTCTGTCTGCCACATCTTCACCCTCCACCTCCGTTAACACATTTCGCTGCCTCTTCCTCCCTCTGTCTATCTCCTTTAATTTTTGTCCTGTCTCTACCTGTCTTGCGCATTGCTGGAGTTCTTTATTTGACTTTACAGAGTGGGAGGGAGTGAAGCACCCAGTTAAAAGAGTAGCCACCCTGGGGCGTCCTTCCTGAGAGTTCACGAGGTAGTGGAGTGCAGACCCTGTGTCAGACTCCACCTTCTCCCACCCTCCAAACCCATCCCAGTCCCACCCAGCCTCACCCTGTCTCTGCCTATAGGAATGAATTTTCATAACGTGACACCACACCATGAAATCATACAATTTGTCTTTGGATTGTCAATTTGATGGAGGTTGTTTCTGTTGATGCATGTAGATGCAGCATTGATTCTACAGGTCGTCAATCCTTATGCAGCATTGTGCAGTTATTGTGTCATGTGCAGAGGTTTTTATTGTGTAGTTCACAGCAGTAAATTTAAGAAAAGATTATAGCCCTGAAGTTCTCCTCCCACTTCTAACCAGGATTGCTTTTGTTCCAAATTTTCCAAACTTTTTTTTGCTCCATATTCATGAAATCTGATATCTTAGCTTGAGGGATGGCTCTTTTTTTTCACGTTTTCTTTTCCAAATGTTGCCCAAAACACAGGTAACATTCTCTAACTGTGTGAGAAAGCCAAGTAAAGGAAAGGGAGGATGACAGCAACAGGGAATAACTTGGATAAATGAGGGAGAGGGGAACATCTTTTTGTTCTGTCCCTGCACATGAGTTCAATCCTTTCAGCATCTGGAATCACTTAATGCTGTGCTGCTGGCTGCATTACGCTCAGCTCTGCACGGTGACTTCAGCTTCGGAAACAAAACCTTAAGGAGGAAAAATGAAAACAGTCTTGAAACAGTTTTTTGGTTTGTCGTCGAAAACAGTTTGTGTGCCATAATGTGTGCTAATTACACCATCACACTAACTTGCACAGTATAGATTTAATTAGGATTCATGCAGATGGTAGACGACAAACAGAGAGGATGGTAAAATTAGGTGAGGCCGTCCAGAAGCTGCCATCTGCAGTCTGCCTGACTCTATGTGAACACTGTGTCATATACACCAGACTTTAGTGATGATCCTAACGCTCAACTCAAACCAGATTACTGTTAAAACCCAGCCAGCTAAACCCTTAATTAACTTCCCGTTTAAAAAGTAAAGCGTACTAGCATACATTCACTAACTGTGTGATTTCTTTATATATGGATGTAAATGTATGTAGAGTGGAGGACCTAATAAAACTCTTCAGAGGACATTTGTTTGCTGTTATATTGACTGAAATTGCATTACCATTACCATTAGCGGAAAATCTTTTTTACATTTCAGTTTTCGTTTTCACCAAAAAAACAATTTAAATCATGATTATGTGATTTGTTGGGGCCAGTGCCAAACAAGCATGTTTTTCTCACATCTGGAAAACAAGATTTTTAGGCCAGAGCATCTCTGCAGCACGACAGTACTTCATTATGTTTTGTCACACATTTTCCCTTTATCAAATAATTGCAGGGTTCTGCGATTTGGATGCTGCACTTGGCCAAAGTGCGATTTCGATAATATTGTAATTAATTGTGTAGCCCTGCTGACCAGTAATCTCAATCACAAGTAACAAAGATGTTGTTTCGCGGTCATGGTCGATGATTTGACAGCCCAATTTTGTGGATTTGTAGCCAGGGTTGTTGTGTCTGTGTGACAAAACCAGCTCAGTGGCAGATCAAAACCAGCCCACAGGCCAATAAAACCAGTGCCGACAGGTGGAGAACATAAGCACATCGTATTTGTGGGTATTTATGTTAGTGTGCTAGCGTGTTATCTGCTCGTATTTTACCATTTTGGCTTTCCTTTTTGTGCAACTTTACACTTTCATTCTGCTAGTTTTCTGAGAGAAATGGAGAGAGGAACGGGCATTTTATACTGTACAGTGTAAGTTCATCAAAAAGAATCCATTAGTACAGATTAAATGTCCTAAAAGTAGTTGGAATCAGCTTTATCATGTGAAGCAATAAATAAAAATGCTGCTTACACTCGAATGGTCATTTACACTCTGGAAATTTCCTGTCTTTAGTGATGCTGTTCTATTTTTGATATTTAATTGCTGATACTGATAACTGGTCCAAACCTATACTGAAGTAACCTTTCAAATACAGGACGTGTACTTGTAATGAAGAATTTTAATTCTGTGGTTTTGTTTGACCCAAAAAATTTTAATATTTTGACAAAATAATCCCAGACTCATGGTCCACTTTGTAGCTTTTTCCTGAGCTTAAAACTTTTTCATCAGCGGATGAAAATAAGCCTCATTCTTTGTGTGTGTGTGTGTATATATACTGTATTTGTGTGCCTGTGTGTCTATAGGTTTGTGTGTGCAGAGAGAGAGAAAGTGATTTGTCGCTGTAGTACCTTCAGGGCAGTAACAAGCCATAACAAGCAGGCTACCTCTTTTATATCACCTGTAGCTACGTATATTCCACCCACTCACTCCTCCACCAATCATACAGTCTCTATAACATGAGCACTTCACAGTTCTCTGATGTTTTAATGACTCATATATACTTTTTTGATATTGTTTTTGGTTTTTCACTGCAGTGATAACACAAAGAAAAAAGAACAAACATAGTCACTCATGGGACATAAAAGGCTTTGATCGGCAGCTTTCTTTCTTCTATCAGATCAGGAGGCAAAAGGTGGAGTCTCTCATTGTGGTCCCAGTAATGTCTTCGTCTGTGGTGCAGCATTTTCACTGGGGGAGTTTAATCACACTCAAGTCTCCTGGCAGACCAAACATTTGAGTTCAGAGAGGATGAGTCATGAGCAAAACTCCAGTCTTTTCTCATTCTTTGTCTCACATTATGTCTGAAGTAAAGAGGAAAGACCTGAAAATGACCAGTTCAGAATGTATATAAAGCTTAAAAAAGGTTGTATTATCTTCCACAACAATATTTTACACCTGGAAAACTTTAGATGCCTCTAAAACTGAGAAGTCATCCTGCCAACGTGGCCTCAGGGCTGAAGTAAAACCATGTAGGTACGACCCCTCTGGGATCATCCTGCTGTGAGGCCAGTGAGCAGAGGCCAGAGAAAACAGCCTCTCCCAATGGGAGCGCAAAGCTTTCACTTGAGACTTCACAGGAGGAATTAGTGTCAGTCAGCTGGAGACCGGAGCTGAGACGCAACAGAGGCATCCCGAACCGTGCCCATGTGTTTGTTTCTTAACCTCAGGGGAAATAGGCCTGGCAGATATAATCTTAACCTCAGTGATAGTAGCCCAGTTATCCTGCCAAACCCAAGTAGTCATAGGTTTAATTCTTAAGTTGCAGCTTTGGCACTTAATACTTGACAACTTTTGACATTACGTGGCCAAAATATGAAACCAGAGGGCATTAAAATCCATGAAAGACTTGAGTATGCCACCTCCTGGCTGAATGTTTCTCATATCTGTGCTAAGTAGAAAAGTAAACAGTTGGTGTGTGAAGATCAAGACCTGAGCATGTCTCAGCAAACTGTGTAACACTTTGCAAAATATTGAAAAAATGTGTGGTCAGAGTTGAGTCTGAAGCAAACAACAGCATATTAGAGCCACTGAAGATGAAAAAAAAAAAAATCAAATAATACACAGCTGGGAGAATATTCAGAGAAAAAAAAAACTCTGAGATTACAAGGTCTATGAGAAACATCTCTGAGATTAAAGGACAAATCTGTAATATATTTACTATACTAAATCATAAAATCACCATGTTATGTCATCAGAGATTAAGGAAACATGATAGGTTGAAATGCCAGGCATGCTGTCCATTCTGGTCTAGAATATCAATGTATTTTCTTGCCTGTTTCATGTTTATTAGGGTACAAAGTAACGCAGAATGTTTGCTGAATGACAATGTGTCTGTTTATTAGTTGGAATAGATGTTTATAATGGTTAAATTGAGCAATATGTTCTTGGAGTTTTGCAGGCAGTCACTGAACTCTGGTTCTGAGAGTTTCCCTTTTATGCTGTAGTAGAAACAAATCTTAAGAAAAGAAAATATAGAAAATGCATTGCAAATGAGAATTTTCATTGTATCATTTCTATCTTTACATTGGCCCAGGCAAAGTTACATGTTAGCCATTGTGGCAATATTTAGTAGTTATAGAGGTGGAAAAAGTTCTGCTTTTGTCCACAGGAGCCTCCAAAATCAAGAAAATGTCAAAGTTCCTTGTAATAGCTTTAATAATTTTAAATCTCATTCTTGAAACCTGGATTTCCAGCTGCATCTGTTTGTGTAGTTGCTACGTCAGTCACTCTTCCTCTTTTCTGCTGAGGTGTAAACCCTCGTCAAATCATGTCAGGTTTATTTAGTCTAAAATGACAAGTTTGTCCTAAAAGCTTTCAAATCTGCACACGTTTTAACATCTTCTACCCTTACAGTCTTGGTTCAGATTAGAAAAAAAAAAAAACGCCACATAAACTCCACAGTGGACTGTTTGTGTATCCAAACCATGTGTTGAAGAGTCACCTCCTTATGAGGGTTTGCTGGGATCACACCCACTGAAGAGCCCCCTCTAGTGCATACTGTCTCCAGCATTTAGGCTGACCCCCGACTTCAAAAGCTGGCTCACCATGTAAACACAGAGCAGTGATGACGAATGCGGATGCATTAGGGTGATGGGGATTACTGGAGGGTGGGCATATTCCAAGGGGGAGGGAGGGTGGGGACGAAGGTGGGGGTGTTTGGGGAGGACTTGAAGACGAAATGTGAGAACTCTGGATGGGTCATGTCTGAAGCATCCGCTGGAAGGAGGAGCTGTAGTCACATAGTGCAGATGGGTGTGAAAGAACAGAGAGATTAACTCTTTGATTCAATCACAGGATCATAATTATTAGTTTAAAGTGGGCTTCTTGATTTTCTTTGATTATTTTAGTGTCAGCATGTCCTGTGTGATTATTTTTATGTAAAATTCCTGAATTCTTGCACTCAACCTGACAACCATCTAATGTTGTCGGTGCTGGATTAAAGCCAGAGATTCTTATCCTCAGTAAACTATGATCATATAATAGGGTGTTGTGACTTTGCGGTTTAGCAGGTGGTGATTACTTTTGTTTTCTCTGTAAAAACGTCTGTCCCTGTCCCTGTCGCTCTGTTGCACCTCTTTGAATAAGACAGAAATGATGAGGTTGAATTGGGACCTTCTTGTCATTTAAAGGCAGCCTGGATGTCAAAGGTCGGCTGTTTGTTGTCGCCAGGTGTAGAGGTGATACAATCTTTGTCAGTCTCATATTTCACAGTGGAGCAGGAGCTTGTAGAAGCAGACAGCTTGAATACTTATTATGACTCATTTATGAACAGACATGGTGCTGTGCTGCTTTATACAAAGTTGAGCTCCAAATGTTCTCCTTTCTCTGGGCCTCCTTATCCCTGCCTCCTCTCCTTTTCTTTTTGCCTCTCTCATCCAATCTCTAACATGCAACAACGATTTACAATCAAATGTGCAACGCAGCTTCACAGAGGAAATATTGCAAACAGCTGAAAAGAGAAAGTAGAGGCCTGCCAAGATACATTCTTTGTAGGCTGAGAAGAAGAAGTAGTTATAATAGTAAGTGAGTTAATAGAGTTCTCCAAGGTGGCAGCATGATGGATGTAAATTCACAGGACTGGAGTGTGGCGCATAGAGACGAAACTTATCCTTTATAGATGAGTTAAAAGGATGCTCATAAAAAGCGAGTGCTGTTTGCATTTACTGCCTTCTCTCACATTAAAATAGTAGCAAAAGAGTAGTAGTTGGAAAAATTTGGGATAATGTGAGTACACGACTCAACACATAACACCTAGCATTTAATGCATAAATGTTACGTATAGTTTTGAACTTGCTATAATCAATATTTTCAGAGATTCAAAATTGTCCATTAATGCAGGCAATATGGGAATTTGTGTTTTGTAGATGCATGGTATGCATTTTCATAAATATCAATGTATTTAATGATAATATTAAGTGTGATCGTATGAAAGGGGTCACTCATAGTGATGAACCTACAGAGAATTATCTGAATCTGAAGCTTCCTTTAGTTTTACGTAGGCTCATAACTTAACTGTTTTAGTCTAGTCTCACCGCTCTTGTCGTGCCATATTTGGGCCATGGAAGGCAGCTGTTTTCATGGAAAAAAGTCTTAAAACCCACTGCACCAAACAGCAGTCAGACAAGGTTAATAGAGAAAATATAGAACGTATTGTTGCATTTTGCAGATAAAGGTGGTGATGGTGGAGACCAAAAACAGAGCTAAAAGAGAGTGAAAATTGGACTTACACTCATCAGTTGGCCTTCCTTGGGAACCAGACAATCTTATATGGGGTGGGTTTGGGTTTCTGCTGCCGCTAAGTGGCCAAAAAGTTTGTTATTGTGCTTTTAAGTTCATTAAAGTTTTTAAAAAATTACCTAGTTTAGAGTAGAGAATGCAGAACTAACCCAAACATTATGTTCAACTAGTCTGAGTTCTGAGTGTGCAGACATGTGGACCAGCAGTGTTTCAGATTGTAGAAAGATTTTTAGGCAGAACGAAGTTTTGGGGAAGAAGCCATTTTCCTTGGATTTTCCATTGAGCTCAACAGAAAGTTGGCCTCAAGCAGCAGCTTTTAGCCGACATCAGAGACGAGGCCTGTGATCCGTGCAGAGCAGGAAAACAGCATTAGTCTGATTTGATTTAATCTACAAAAACAGAAAGAAAGAAATGTTTTTTTCTTCTGTGTAAGTAACATTTATCTTTAAAACCTCACCTGTGGCTAAATTTTGTAGTTGGTTTGAAGATTTTCATCTATAAAGGGCATTGTACTTCACTATAAGATGGCAGTAAAGAAGGAATGACCCTTTAAAAGAAGGCTGGTGTTGCTTTTTATCACCTGCCCATGCCTTTAAGCCCAGTCTGATCCTGGGTGCTATCTTCAGACTGGGTCTTCCTCTCATCTGGGTCGTCTGAAACTTTCTTTTGAGAGCGCTCAGATTGGTAGCAGCTGTGGTTGTTGGCTGGGTTCAAGCTGTGGGAGGCTGCGGCAGGCCAGCGGGGAGGAGCTCCAACATCTGGAAAAGAGGGAAAGCTGGCTGAAACGCTGAGACGAGAGCATAGCAACATGAAGTTCTCTCTGAGCCAATCCCGCTGTTACAGTGTTTGCAGCTTCACTGTTTGCTTTTTTGTCAATACAAGTGTTCAGGTGACAGTGTTGCTGGTTTAGCTTTGAGCAACAGCTTCTGGAATTCCATTTAAAAGTTTGCGTCTGCTGGATAGAGAGTGTTGGACAGAGTGGTTGAGACAGTGGAAAGAGTGGACGGCTGTTTTTAAGATCCGACCCTCTGGGCCTCTCCTGATGTAAGAGCGTGTCTAAACATGTGGGAGCCGCCTGTGAGAGGAAAAAGTAGGAAGGGGGTTGAGGTGGTGCTTGTGCTGGTCAAGAAAAACCTAAATTCCTCCTCAGATCTGCCCATTTTAACTTTTCTATAAAGTTAAATACTGAATGTCTTTTTTTAGTGAAATGACAGGTCACTTTTTCTCCTCAGTTTCTCTGTAGTTACTTTCTGCAGTGACAAAGAACAGTCATTTGTTACTAGAAAGTTGAAATGTTTAATAAACAGTCTACACATGTAATTAAGGAACTGCCATTACAAACCAGAATTAATTATACTTAAAGTCTATTCCCTGAAATAAATGCTGGTATCCCCCTTTGTTAAGGCATTCTCATAAAGGATTTGTAAGTGATAACTTAGTAGTAATAAAGTTTAAGTTTAGTTAGTCTATTTGACCACACAAGGAGGACATCAAACCACACACAGCTGTAAAATTTGCAAGTAAATGATTAAAAGATGACCCATACACATTTTAACTAGTGTGACACCCAGCTAAGGTCTGATATACATACAGGTGAACTTCAATAATGAAGCCAACAGTCAGTGTGGGTCATGTCAAAACTATTTTATTACAACAAGGGTCACTAACATCAATAATAAAAGGTTAAAAAGTAGAATGTTTTGCTGCAGGGGGTGGTACACCAGTTAGCGGGCCGATGCAGTGGGAGTATGCTATCAATGAATAAACCAAAAATATCAAAGCTACAAACAAAATAAACCCCTTATTTTACCCCACCGGAAAAACACTTTAACTACTACCAGTGCCACAGTAACCTGGTGTGCCAACACCAGCTGCAGCACTACAACAAGATAAAGCTTCAGATTATCAGTATACTCTGCTAAACCGCTAAAACTGAATAAACAAAATCTAAAATAAGTGATATAAAGTACAATGTAAATGGAAACCAACGCTTTGTCACTGCAGTTATTCCTGTACTGTTAGGACTCAAGGAAGCATATGTACATCAAGACCGTGAGTAAAACTGACATACTTGTGCTTCATGGACCTCTTAACCAATCACGTGCTCTCCTCCTGATTGGCCAAATTGTACGTGTACCTGGGTCCCCACACAACACAGCAGGAGTGTTTTGTGGACATGCTAAGTTGACTAAAAATGTTATTTTTAGCCCGAATCTTCTCTGTAGGTCCTTAGCTTGGAGCCACGTTCAGGTGCACATGCACACCGTCTGAACTGAGTGTGTGTTTTGTGACAGTGTGTCGGGACTTTAGGAAGACTTGGATTATGTTGGCCAAGCAGTATGGAGGCATTTTTTGTTTTTTCCCAGTTGTTTTTACATTCACTTTGGAAACTCTGATTTCCACTCCAGCAGTGTTTTCCAGACTAACAAAATAAACCTGACCCTCAGTCAGTTTAGGTTGCTTGTTGATGAAAAAAAATCCAGAAACAGAAGTTTTGCTGCTGCATTTTTATGGCTGTTTGTAACAAAAATACTGCAACAAGAAATGCAATCAAGAAACTTAGATTAAAAAATGACAGTAAAAAACAAAATAGTAAAATAATAAGTCTTAAGAATAAGTAAAGCAATTAAAATTTAAGACAAGTGAATAAACTAAGGTAAGAACAGCTGGAAGTGAAATAAGTTTAAGTAAATACTTAAATTGTCCCAAGGATCAAAATTTCATGATGATCCATCAAATAGTTGTAGAGATATTTCAGCCTGGTTTAAAGTTGTGAATAAACCGATATGACCGAGCATAGCTAAATGGGTTTAACTTTATACCAGAGCTCAAAAGGTGGTAAACTGAGTTTAGGTGGATTTGTTTATAGCTCCATGAATCAGTCAGAGCACAGCGTAGGAAAGTAAGAGTTAGTGTAGATGTCACATTTATTTCTGGTGGAGCACTGCACTTTATCATGCCATGGTAATTATATGTTATAGCTTACTGAACTTCCAGCCAGGCAAAGTCAATATAATTAACTCTTCTCCCTTCTATTATGCTCCTCATTCCTTGAACTTGGCCTTAGTTTTTATTCTCAAGTATTGAAAGTAAGATGGTAGCAGTAGTAACGTGTACATGAGAGCTTGCAGCAGCAGGGAGAGCCCTGCCTGAGTTTGTACAGCAGAGGGATGGAGGTTAACTGAGCCGGAGAGGTACTGGCATCCCACCGGCTGGCTGGACAGAGGGGGCATTCTTCTCCGAGGATCCCCTCCGTCGTCTCCTGCAGACCACAGTTTGTCAGCCAATCTGCCCTCCGTTTACTGAGGAAATGTTCACTTAGTGCAGGAAGTCTGAGGTTTCCCCCCATACGTTTGATTTCAGCAGTTACTCAAACAACACCGGGGTTACCAGTCAGGTCAGAACAACATAGGTGGGAACTAAGAGACCCAGAGGGGACTTTCAATCTCAGTTCACCAATAAGTGATACATAAATATTTAGCAAAAATAAATTAATCATTATATCTGATGCTAAATATTACTCTTGACAGATTAATGATTTGTTATAGGTTATATTTGATGATCATATCTGCTAATTTAGGCTTCTACTGTATGTTATTTTCATAGTGATTTTCTGTTTAGGAAAAACAATTTGGTCAAATTTAAAAATGAAAACACAAATGGATTTAAAAAAAAAGATGTATATAAGTTTTATAACCCAATTGTATTGTTTTAAGCATTTGAATAGACAGAATGAGTTTTGTTTCATCAACTTTATTAAGCATGTATAGCAAAAAATACCATATATACACTTTATGCATTTTGCGTAAAGCTAAAACAATGACAATAAAAATATAAGAAGAAAAAGAAGAAAAAAATCTGAAAAAAAAAAAAACTTCTAGCAGTTTTAAGGTAAACATGACGAAATACAATAAGAAAAAATTATAAGCATAGGGAACCAGCAATCTTGTCAATAAAGTATGTTGGCATAGATCATTATTATTCAAAATTATTTATACAGTCTATATTCCACACCAAAGTCAACTGACAGACTTGACCGAGGATGGTGCGACTGCTTTGGTTTAGAAAACAAAATAATGAATAAATATTTTTGGCTGTTTTTGATGTTTTCAATTTTGCAACTGGCCACAGTGTTATTTTCAGTTTACTGCAGTCGACATCCATTCCCTGTGACTGTCATAAGAGTGAACTGTTGACATTATTATGTATAGACTTTATAATATTAATACCCAGAGTAGATCTGGGACTCAGTGGTGGTGTTTTCTTTTAAGCTTCCCACAACAATCAGGTGTCTTTCTGCACCAGGTTTGTGCAGTTTCACTATTGTCCTGCAGGGGAAGTAGAGAGCACTCTCACTGCAGCTTCTTCTTGGCCAGCTGGGCCAACTCTTTGGCTTTCCTCCTCTTCAGCTTCTTCTTGAGGAGGAGCAAGTCGATGTAGACGATGTGATCTAACACTGTGGAGGCGCAGAGGAGTCCACCGTGCAGAGCGCCTGCGATCCCACAGCTAAACACGTCTTGGCCTGGAAGAGACAGACACACACATACTGTTTTACAACCTGCTGGAAGAGACAAGACTACCTGGAGCCTTGAGTCAAATTATTGTCTGTCTGTCCTACTAGATGATATTGTTCCTCACAAGTCTACTTTATGACTTTCTTACATTTATTTTTATGTATTTAAAACATTTAATCCAGCAAAAACTGGTTAGTTTAGTATGAAAAAAATACACTGCAAAGAAACACTTCAAAGCTTTGCATCCCACCTACATAAAAAAAAATCAATCTCAGGGCTTGTTGAGACATTTCAACGCCAGTGAAAACGTCACAACGCACCTAGAATTGACTGTGCTTGCAGAACTTTAAATAACATAAAAGCCTCGACCAAGTTCATAAATTTTCATACCTGAGATGTAGAGGTTTTTGACGGGGGTGTTGCACCTGTTCCTTGCCACGGCCTCGGCCTGGAAACGGTCCAGGTTGTGCTCAGCGGAGTACATGGCTCCACGCTGGGCACCCAGGTAGTGCATGTTGGTCAGTGGGGTCGCCACATCCTGGAAAACCAGCTGAAAGACAAGTCGTACAGATATTACAACGCAGTTTTTATTCAAACATATCAAATAAAAGCATGATGACAACCTACAGTAACTCTAACATGCTTTAATAACTATGAATTTATGTTTTAGAAATTAAAGGCTTTAGGTCATTTGGTAGCCTAACACTTTTTGGAAGGGGTGTGCATAAGACTGACATAACATTGTCATAACTATAACATGACATCTGTTATGAATATCAAGGAGTCTCAATGAGTGTTTATGATAGTTGTTACTAATTGTTGTTATGTTAGTTTTAATGCAAAGTTGACATTGTTTGAGATGTCTTTGTTATAACAACTTGACATTAACCAAGACAACATAATCTGTCACTATCTGTTATAACAACTTGACAGTAAACCAGAACAACATAACCTATCACTGGTAAAACAACTTGACATTAGCCAAGACAACAAAACTTGGCAATGTCTGTTAAAACTACTTGACATTAACCAAGACAGCATAACCTGTCATTGTCTGTTATAACAACTTGTCTTGGTTAATGTCAAGTTGTTGTAACAGACAGTTACCAGTTATGCTGTCTTGGTTAATGTCAACAAAACCTGTCATTAACATGCCATATCACACCTAATTATCAAACTTAAAGAAACCATTTAGCTGTTTTAACATTAAATTAAACATTTATAGACTTCTACATGTTCATGGCAGTTGTCATGAGTGTGCAGTCTTATGCACATCCCTTTAAATTGTTGCTGATCATTTTATTGCACACTTAAACATATGTGCATTTGAGCATGTATGACAGAGAATAACTGATCGTACCTTGTCTTTGATTTTAGGGAACAAAGTGCAGGCCCATTCAAAGAGGTTTTTAGCAAATCTCATCTTGTAGTTGTGATATTCATCTCCCCTTTTGCGCACTGCAGTGTCCTTCCACTCCTCAAACCATTCGTACTTCACCATCGTCAGTATTGTCATGCAAGATTTTCCTGTGAACACGAAACACAAAACATCACATCTAATCTGTGATAGTTGGTACAGTGTGATGTTGTAGTAGCAGTACGTCTATTAAAAAAAAGGCTCTATTGTTAATGCTAGTGTGAATTCTTTCTTTTGAACAGAATTTCTTGTTAAAATAGAAGTAGTTAAAGTTGAGGGTGCTTGTACCAGGGTGTCTTAATTTGGCTTCTGGGTCTTTGGCAGATGGCATTGTGATGAACATCATGGGAATATTATCTGGTGCTTCCTCTTTGCTCAAAGCAAAGAAGTCCTCCATCCTACAAAAAAAGCAACATATAAAAATGTAAAATTCATATCGTCATCCCTCAGTCAGAGAGGTCTGGGCTGCTTTTATCAGCAGTATGGTATTTAAATCCTGGAGCTGAAACTTGACTGATCCTGTACTCCATCTAGAGGTGGAAAAAGGGAACTCTAACTTGTTGATTGAATAAGACACATGCAGTCATTTACTGTATGTAATCATAACATATAAAGTATTTTATAATGATTTGTAAGATCATGTATCATTATAAGCTACATCATATATGCTGGTCATCTTCACTGACTTTTTTAAATATACATTATAACCATTTTATAATGCATTATAATCACTGTTATAATGAGGTATAATGTCATTGTAAATTACTCTAAGAATTCATTGAATGCTTTAAGTTAAGTAATGATATTACTGAGACACAGAGAGATGTAAATATTGACAACTTATAACTCACTATACGGGTCATGATAGAAATTACAATTACAACATAAACAATTGAATAAACCTGTTTGTAATACATATGCATTATAACAGTGACTGTAATACATTATATCATGGTTATAATGTGTTGCTTTATCATTGTACCATGAAAATTATAATGACTCTGATCGTTGCCAAAAATGTCAGTGAGTGACCTGGAACAATCATACTTAACCACATAAGAAGAGAAAAATGATAAATGTGCAAAGTTGTGTCTCTGTAAACTACACATTACTACTTGTTGTACAATAGTGCCCTCTTGTGATAATTTACATATTTATAATGCTTTACAACAATAATCATAATACATGATAAACTATTTTTTTAATGACTTATAAGTCGTTATACTTGACTTAGAAGGGCAAGTATCATAACACTTAATCAAAGTCACTCACTGACATTTCTATTGGCAAGGATCATAGTTTATTATAATGCTTATAGTTGTAATACACTGTAACCACTTTGTAATACATTATAATCAGTTATAATGAATTCTAATATTCTAATATTTTTATTATATATTTTATTATTCCTTTAATTATATACATATTTATATCTAACGATAAGTGGTCATTGTTTGATTTAAATAAAAGTTGAAAAAATAAATCTATGCAAGAACAACACACTAAACATACTTTTTTTCTCTTTTGGAAGGAAAAAAATAAATAATGCCTTATAATGCCTTATGGACATGTGCATAATAGAAAGTGCATATAAAAGCTGATCCACAAGAAAATGATGAATATACTTGTTAGCAGGCTTACACTGAGCTGTCAGTTTTGCCTCTGTAAATTTACATCATTTCTACTTCTTATACCACAGCGCCCCCTTGTGGTATGTAAATTCTACCTCTGCAGTCAGTGTTAAGTGTGATCAGTGCTCTTCGTACTTACGACTTGTCCATATCGTTGTTTTTGAAGAGCCAGAAGTTGGTGGACTCGAGGCCCAACTCCTCTTGAGTTCCATCAAAACCAGAGAAGACCAAGAATGATCCTCTGCCATGTTTCATCATGTCCAGTCTTTCCTGAATATCTATAATACAGGAAGATTTATAATCAGCTCACAAATCACAATAAAATTTCATATAAATCAGAATTCATCCATTTAGGTGAAAAATATACTCACCTGGCTTGTCTTTAATCTGAGGGGGAAGAAGTTTCTGGAAGGTGGTGAAGATGCCACAGTTTGACACGACCACAGGTGCATGAACCTCCACCTCCTCCTGACCTTTCCTCACTTTCACACCTGTCACGTGGCACAGAGAGGACGTCTTCACTCAGTCACCTGCAGAGCATCTTGCCTTCAACATGTGAAAAATGAGCTGGAATAATTTCTCACCATAAGCTGCTCCCTTCTCATTAACCAGGATCTGGGAGACGGGAGCTCTGACCAGGCAGTTTCCTCCATATTTCTGAATGGTGCGGATGATGTGGAAGGCGATCTCGCTGGCGCCACCTTTAGGGTAGTAGGCACCTCGTTTGTAGTGATGAATCAGGAGGGCATTGATCAGAATGCTGGAGTCTTTTGGAGGCACGCCTAAACATACATAGAAAAACAAAAGGCTTCAGGAACTGAGACCTATAACCATCCAGTCACTGGGCTCATCCAGTTATATATTGTACAGTTCATCAGCTCAGCATAAGGACCTCTGGATCCTTTCTTACATAATCCTCAATTTCAGGACGATGTAGCAGGACAAGGATTCTAGTGCAGCAACATGAAGTTTTTTATGGCCAAATAGTGGGGTGGTCATCAGTGGCCAGGTCAGTCATATAACCACGATCCAGTGGACTGTCTTTCACTTTCTGAAGACCAGACTGAAGCTTAAAATGCCCCCAAAACAAGCCAGAATTGAAGATGAAGAGCAAAGATACCAATCAATGTGTCTGCATTCAGTATTTGCACCAAATATTTCATGATATTACTTCTTAAATTTGCGAAGCCGGTTATTTTCAGTCCCCTAAAACGAAGGTGTGGTTGCAGAACTCAAAATTGCTGCACACATTGTTAGGCGACTAAGATTGGTAGACTTATTGGTATAAAAGGGCTATCATTTCTACACTGCTGAAATTATGAGGATGTTAATACTCTCAAATTAAATCTAAAAGGTTATGCTTTCTGTGCTGTTTGTCTGTTCATCAGGAGTATTATGGAAAAACGACTGGCTGGATTTTGTTGAAAATTGGTGGGAAGGTGTAGCATGGTCCAAAGGAGGAGTGGAGTGGATCTGAATCACAGGGCAGATACTCATTATTTATCACTTTGGTTAACTTTGTGAGACACAGCAATTGGTCTGTGCTGTCCAAGTGCCCTTCTCCTTATTCCAAAAGTTTCGACTCCCAACATTCTCCAGTTCAGAGTGAGAACAATTTGTGCCACCGTCTTACTTTTGGAGTTGAGGTTGTACTAACATTTTTGAGAACCCACCGTAGAAAAGATAAGAAAAGATGACGTGGAGATCCTTGTTGCTGGTCAGGGTGTTCACCAAGTCTGTCGCACATGTGCCAGTGAGGCGGAAGACCGGAGAGACGAGGTTTGCAATGCCTGACTTCAGCAGGAATAAAGACACCCACTGCGGGATCAGCTTTAGAGTTGCCAGGTAGTGGGTCTTCTTCGCTGAGACCTGTTGAAATACAGAGGACATTTTGACACGGTCAGAATTCACTGTTTTGTTGTGAGACAGACGACACGGTGAAACACGTGTCTGCTAGCTGACATTACCTTCATGATTTTGAAGAACGTCTCGATGGCCTCTTTGTCATCGGGGAATTGCTTGATCAGGTGGGCTTTCATCTCAGTTTTACCGGAGAAGATGGTGTACTCTCGTTTCTCATCACCCAGGCCGATCTGGATGGTGTCAAAGTGTTGATGTAGCTCCTGGAACTGCAGCTGACCCTCAGTAATCTGGTCGAAGGCGATGCGCAGCAGACTGTTCTCATGGAGCTGACCGATGTAGTGAAGCCCTGGCAAAAGAAAACCGGGAAATGTGAACAGGGTGTAGAGTTATTTCATGTAGATTATGATTCCTCGACATAAGTGACATCAGGGAAATACACAGCCTTCACACCCACCCTTTGCATTATTGTTCTTTTTAAGGTCACATTGTGCAATTTTATTTTTTATGGAACTTAATCAAACCTTTACATACATATATGAACAAAAATATTAAAAATGCATTTGTGCTTGTGGTTAGATTTGGATCTACCAGCCACAGCTGTCTCTATTCCCACAGACCCATTGAAAGTATATTGCATAGTATCCTGAAACAAATAAATGTAACTCTATAATCCTAGGGATTATATTTTTAGGGTCCCTGACTGTTTGAGAACGTTGTTTACTAGTGGGAAAACGTCTGAAAATAGTCTTACCAACATCAAACTCAAAGCCTTTCTCTATGTACGTGTGGCAGCAGCCTCCTGCCTGGTCGTGTTGTTCCAACACCAGGACTTTCTTCCCTGCTTTGGCCAGCGTGGCCGCGGCCGTCAGCCCACCGATACCGCTCCCAATGACGATGACGTCCAGGTTCTCGGGCACTTTGTCAAGGCTGAAACCTGGACAGAAACATACGCAGTTGATGTTGACGTGTTAAAAATTAATCCCTGTAGCTCGGGCAGGTTTAACACAGATGCATTGTAAACGTTATCTGAAACTGAGACATCAAAATGTGTTGCATAATTGGATTACATAATAGTTTGAAGGTTGTAGTTACTGCACACCTCTCCTGTCATAAATACAGTGCTTGACTGCAGAACTAATTCCTGTGTCTGTTTCTCCTGTTGGCAATACACAGTAGATAAGACCGCTAACATAATCCCTCTGACATAATCTAATTAAGATTAAGCGCACAGATCAAAAATAATTACTGTGCCTCGTCTAATTTAGGTCTAATCTAAATTATGAGTTATGACACGACAAAACAGGTCATTTAGATAAGTGTGTAAGCACACCTCAGTTACTGTAAGAACTGCAGTACAGTGTTTATGGAATCCTTTTTAACAGACTACTTTTATATACTTTGAACTAAGCTTTCATCTACCAGTATTAAGGATTTACAGTGCACCCAAGACTCATTTGAATTGCTGTAAATGGACAGTTTTAGTGTCATAGAGTGCTATTTCAAGTTATTAAACTTTGCAAAATGTAAAAACTAACTGCAGCTTAATGGTAGCGTAGCTTAAAGACTGGAAACAGCACTCACTTTGAACAACAGACAAAAACTGCAAAACAAAACAAAATCTGCATATGCCAGCACATCAAAATCCCACAAATTATTTACCATGTTTTATCTCAATTGTTTAATTTCTATATATGTAAAAAAAAAAGAAAAGAAAAAAAACAACTCACTAGACATGACATTGATGATGGCTCTGTTCCATTTAAGTCTCCCACTTTCCACAAATTGAATGCATCAATTATTAATGTCACATTTGTTTTTGTTCCTTCTATGACAAATTAAAATGGTTGCAGAGAAAAAGGTCTATTATTAGATGACTTTTTTGAAAATCTCAAGGTCATTTATTTGTCATTTGTGTAACTCTGCAGTATAATTCAGTCTGATAAAATAATCAACATAACATTTTCAAGTTTCACATTAATCCCCTTAAATATAAGACAATATTGTTTATAATTTGTTACATAATAAATTAATTATTTGTAATGTCATAATCTGTTTTTTTTTTTTTTTTTTTTTTTACTATTTTATCATATAGCCTAAATTCCGCTCTTTTTTTTTTTGTTTTTTTCTGTTTTGTTGTGGCAGAATTGGTGCTTTTCTGGCTGCAGTGATCCATTTTCACTGTGAAAATATATAAAACTCATAGTGAGATGTGAGTGAAATGGAATAAAAAGAGGTAAAGTTTTTTTCTAGTTGTAATTTAAATTTTTTAGGCTAGATTTTACATTTTTAAGTGTGTATTCACCCTGGGAGAATATGTGTATGACCATTTTCAGGTTACTGTTGGAAGTCATACCTTAAGAACATAATACTGTAATAACCTGAGGTGCACCGCCCAGAGAACTCATCAGGCTAAATTGGTAGAAATATTCTTCTTTATCAAAATATTAGAAAAGAAGTAGTAGTCACGTTGCATTTTTCAGCTGCAGTAATTTTACCTTGCTTGATGACTTTGTCGCGCTTCTTCTGATCGAACTCTCGAGGTCCCGGTGGTCTCAGTGACTCCAGGGAGAACGGACTCGGTTTCCCAAACAGGTACCAGTAGGTGCCACCAGCCCAAATCACCAACCAGACTAAGAAAATTAAGAGCCACATCATGCAAACAATCAAATCACTGCTTCTGTACTAAATATTTTTCTGTAGCTCTGCAGAGTTTTCACAGCAGCAGGTCTGAACGCTGCTCTCCTCATGAGGCTCCTTTTATTACGCCAAAGAGGTGCCAAAGGTCTGGAGAAGAGGGGCAGCACTAGTTGTGCTGTGTAACAAGCAATAAAGATAAAGTGGTGAAAGACCTGTTTTTTCTTGCAATGCCAGTGCACAGATCACAGTAACGGTGCTCCAGTTCACACACAACTGTACATTTATTTAGATCAGGAATCAGGAGGCTACGGAGCTGCATGTGGCTCTTTTGCCCCTCTGCAATGGCTCCCTGTGGCTTCGACAAAAAATTACAACAAAATGAATCACATCCCAGCTGCTACTGCCAGCCAAAAAAGAAAAGAAAACAAATAATAATAATAAATTTATATAGCCCTTTTGAAGGTACTCAAAGACACAAAGACTGCTTTTGTTAAATTGCATAAGGTGGAAGTTGTGTGCAAGATGGAAAAAAAAACTAAACAAAAATGCACTCAAATTCTCAATTCTGTTTTCCTCATTAAACAGTTAAGTATTGTATGTGAACAAATCTGGTTCTGCAGGCTGTTTTACTCTCAGTTGTCCTCCAGTGAGGAGCAGTGCCTGTGACTCTGCACACCATTAAATTTGTGAAATTAAATGACAAAAAGTGCCCAAAAAAAGAACCAACAATGGACTCGACGATATATTCATCCAGTTGTCCAGCCCTATGGCAACTGTAGAAATTCGGTCCATTCATTTAGTGAGGATGTACAGGTTGGCCAGTCTACTCTGCTCCCATAGGTTAATGTTAACTGTTTAAAGTAACGCTTTCTTCAGCCATTAAAAACCAAGCCAAAAAAACACTAGCTAGTGTTAGCTAATGTGTTAAGGGAATTTTTCTACTCCTCTGAAGCCCCACTACTAAAAAACATCGTAATTACCAGCAGAGAAGGGATCTATTTATAGAATATTATTTTTTTTTTTTTAAGTTTTAACATTTCATTGACTAAAATGTGTATAAAGGCGCGTACTGATGCTCGTAGGGATGCACGATATATCAGCATTAATATCGGTATCGGCCAATGTTTCTCATTTTTTAACATATCGGCATTGGTCCGATGTGTAAAACTGGGCCGATATTGTCAACCGATGTTTATATCTGCATATATGTATGTATGGTCATATGTATGTATGTATGTATGTATGTATGTATGGTCATATGTATGTATGTATGTATGTATGTATGTATATATGTATGTATGTTTGTATGTATGTATGTATGTATGTATGGTCATATGTATGTATGTATGGTCATATGTATGTATGTTCATATGTATGTATGTATGTATATATGGTCATATGTATGTATGTATGTATGTATGTATGTATGTATGGTCATAAGTATGTATGTATGTATGGTCATATGTATGTATGTATGTTCATGTGTATGTATGTATGTATGTATGTATGGTCATATGTATGTATGTATGTATGGTCATATGTATGTATGTTCATATGTATGAATACATACATACATGCATACATACTTCTGACCATACATACGTATGGTCAGAAGTATGTATGTATGTATGGTCATATGTATTTATGTATGTATGTATGTATGTATGTATGTATGTATGTATGTATGTATGGTCATATGTATGTATGTATGTATGGTCATATGTATGTATGCATGGTCATATGTATGTGTGTATGTATGTATATATGTATGTATGTATGGTCATATGTATGTATGGTCATATGTATGTATGTATGGTCATATGTATGTATGTATGGTCATAAGTATGTATGTATGTATGGTCATATGTATGTATGTATGTATATATTTATGTATGTATGTATGTCTATATGTATGTATGGTCATATGTATGTATGTATGTATATATGGTCATCTATGTATGTATGTATTCATGTATGTATGTATGGTCATATGTATGTGTGTATGTATGTATATATGTATGTATGTATGGTCATATGTATGTATGTATGTATGTATGGTCATATGTATGTATGTATGGTCATATGTATGTATGTATGGTCATATGTATGTATGTATGTATCTATGTATGTATGCATGGTCGTATGTATGTATGTATGTATGTATGTATGTATGGTCATGTATGTGTGTATGTATGTATATATGTATGTATGTATGGTCATATGTATGTATGTATGTATGTATGTATGCTTGTATGTATGTATGTATGCTCATATGTATGTGTGTGTGTATGTATGTATGTATGTATGTATGTATGTGTGTGTGTATGTATGTATGTATATATGTATGGTTATATGTATGTATGAATGTATGTATGTATGTATGGTCATATGTATGTATGTATGTATGTATGGTCATATGTATGTATGTATGTATGTATGTATGCTTGTATGTATGTATGTATGCTCATATGTATGTGTGTGTGTATGTATGTATGTATGTATGTGTGTATGTATGTATGTATGTCTATGTGTATGGTTATATGTATGTATGAATGTATGTATGTATGGTCATATGTATGTATGTATGTATGTATGTATGTATGGTCATATGTATGTATCTATGTATGTATGCATGGTCATATGTATGTATGCATGTATGTATGTATGGTCATATGTATGTATCTATGTATGTATTCATGGTCATATGTATGTATGTATGTATGTATGTATGTATGTATGTATGTATGTATGGTCATATGTATGTATGTACATATGCCTGTATGCATGTATGTATGTATGTATGTATGGTCATATGTATGATCATATGTATGTATGTATGTATGGTCATATTTATGTATGTATGTATGGTCATATTTATGTATGTATGTATGCATGGTCATATGTATGTGTGTATGTATGTATATATGTATGTATGTATGGTCATATGTATGTAAGTATGTATGTATGTATGGTCATGTATGTATGTATGTATTCATGTATGTATGTGTGTATGTATGTATATATGTATGTATGTATGCTCATATGTATGTGTGTATGTATGGTCATATGTATGTATGTATGTATATATGGTCATCTATGTATGTATGTATTCATGTATGTATGTATGGTCATATGTATGTATGTATGTATATATGGTCATCTATGTATGTATGTATTCATGTATGTATGTATGGTCATATGTATGTGTGTATGTATGTATATATGTATGTATGTATGGTCATATGTATGTATGTATGGTCATATGTTTGTATGTATGGTCATATGTATGTCTGTATATATCTATGTATGTATGTATGCATGGTCGTATGTATGTATGTATGTATGTATGTATGTATGTATGCTTGTATGTATGTATGTATGTATGTGTGTATGTATGTATGTATATATGTATGATTATATGTATGTATGAATGCATGTATGTATGTATGGTCATATGTATGTATGTATGTATGTATGTATGTATGTATGTATGGTCATATGTATGTATCTATGTATGTATGCATGGTCATATGTATGTATGTATGTATGTATGTATGTATGGTCATATGTATGTATCTATGTATGTATGCATGGTCGTATGTATGTATGTATGTATGTA